>NC_133463.1:82738015-83988015 GCF_048565385.1 Saimiri boliviensis
TAGAGATTTCATAATATGTTTTAATATCTGGTAGGATTCTCCTCTTACGGTTGTTATTCCCAAGGGTTTCCTAGCTAATTGTACTTAGTCTTCCAAATGAACTTTAGAAATCAACTTGATTAGCTCCAGAAAAAAAATCTAATGGTATTTAGATTATATGTAATATGTAATAGATCATATTACACTGAAAAAATATTGTGTAAATTACCCTCAGGGGAATTAACATCTTTATGATATTGAGTATTCCCAGGTTTATGTCTCTCTCAGGAATGTTTATAGTTTCCCATATTTACATTTTGGACATTTTTTATAAAATTTATGCCTAGATTTATCTTGGTTTTGTTTCCTGTATCAAATAGGGATTTTGTTTCCACTGTAACTGATTTATATATGTATATATGTGTGCATACATAAGCATATAAATATTCTTATATATACACATGTGTATACACAATTATATGTGCAGGTATATATGTATCTATGCTACTAACTGCTGTATGCTGACCTTTTAATCTGCTGCTCTTTGTATTAGCTTTTCATTCATTCTTTTAGATATTCTGAAAATATCTTCCCATTATATGCATATAGAGATACTTTTATTTCTTTCCTTCCAGTTCTAGGTCTCCATCTGCTTTGCCTGGTCTAGCCACACTGATTGATGCCTTCACGTGCTGTCAAAGAACAGCAGAGCCACCGGGCACCTTTGTCTGCTTCTGACTTTTAGTGCAAACACTCTAGTGTTTCTCAATGAAGTAAGATGCTGGTAAGAAATGGGCGACACAATTTTTTTCATTGGGTGACACAATTTTTTTTTTCATCTTCAGGATGCATCCATCAAATTCTATTTACTCTTTTCCTGCAGTGAACACTGAATTTTGTCAGATGCCTTTTCTGCACCTATGAAGGTGACTGTTTCATATTATAATGGACTACGTTAACATGTTATCTTCCACTGAGACCACCTTTCCCTTGCATTCCAGAATAATCCCCACATGTCATGATGTATTATTTTTTTTAGTGTTGTGGATTCTGTTTAAAAGCCTTCTCCTAACGCCTGGATGCTCTGTCCTTAGATAAACTGAGGGTGATTTTTACCTCCAGGAAACACTGAACACTGGCAATGTAATGGAGACATTTTTGGACATCTCAATAGGTGACTGGGTTGGCAGGGGGGTGATGCTACTAGTAACTAGTGAGAAGAGGCCAGAAATGCAGCTAAACAGCCTGTAGGGCACAGAACAGCCCTCTGCAACAAAGAATGGTCCAGACCAAAATGAAAACCTGTTTTAGGTAACTGCAGTTAGTCTGGGGAGGTGATACCTAGTATCTAAAAAGAGAGATGGCCATTGGCTCTTGTAATAAAGATGTCTTTTCAGCCAGGTGACTGGTTCCAACTCCTAAGGAAAAACAACAAAGATGGCAAATAGTAGCATGAACCTTCCACAGAAGGAGAGCAAGACCTAGAATCAGGAAATGGAGCTTTTTCCAATTCTCTCGGTGAGGATGACAATACAATAGAATCCCTGCCTTCCATTCTTTCAGATGCAACATCTGAAACTTGGGATTTCTGATTCATGTAAGTAGAAGTCTCCAGGAGGCCAATACAAACTTTCACAAAAGAGTCTAATTCAACCCAGCACAAGAATTCACAGGCTTGGCCCAGACCTTACCTAGTTATACCCTTCAGACATGAGACATAATGTGAAAATGTTTCACAAGTTTCCCCACCAGAAAATGCAATGTTCTGAGGAATGACTGTCTGTACCTAGTATTTGGGCTTGCCTGGCTTGTCATTTGTTTTAGAAATGTCAAGATTAATACTATACTTAAAAAAAAATTACCTCCCACTTGGGGTCTCCATCAATTTCCACCACCTTCAAGCCATGTTTGTTCTTCAAGTGCCTATTGAACTCCCATTTGGTGCCATATACAAAGCTGCAAACAGGACACTTCAAACCACCTGAAAGCAGACAGAGGTTTAAAAAAAAAGTGTTCATAATACATAAAAATGCAACAGTTCCCCCTTTGGTCCAAATGCCTAAAATCTAGTAAGCATTATTTTGTCTCCAGCACTTATATTCAAGCCAGGCTTACCTTAGTATTGGAACACAATAGCCACAGTGTGTATGTTTTTCAAGGCGGAGATTTTAAAACTTAATATACTTTCTTATTTGTTGAATAAGTCTTTGCAGTCATCATAATATGTGCCTAACAGTCTAAATGCCAGAGAGAACTAAGATGAGTAATATAATTCCCTTTGCCAGTGGGTAAGTAGCTTAAATCATTCTCTCATTTTTTCACTTGTAAATAACAAATAATTTAGAACACAAGAACAACAGAAGGGGAGTGTCTGCTTTTCTTAATCTCCTTTGTGCCAAAATACTAAGATCAGGAGCCAGATTCTCAGTCTCCTTCACGTCAGATCTAAGTCACTGGCATAAATTCCCAGGCGAATTTCCCAGTAAAAAATAAATTAAAAAGCTGGTCACATCCTGAAATGTCATTATTTATTGAACTGATTAAATTTTGCACATATTCCAGGAAGTGTTTAGATGCTTTAATTAAGAGAATGTACAACTCTAGGTTTAAAAAAACCCAAACTGGAGAGTCACACAAAAGAATATCTTTCTACAATTACATCAGAAGCGGCAACTAAATTGCAGCCGGGACAAAAGTCTCTTTGAACAAATTGTGCCTTTCAGAAGCAAACTCCAGCCTCGGGAGACTAAGGGTAGTGCTGGTACCAGGCTTCTAGCCTACCGGTCTGAGCCAGGCTGGCTGCTGTCACCACCAGCCCTCCGCCTTGAGCTGGACCAGGGAAAGGAGCCCTCTCACCAACATCCCCAACGCCACAGCTGCCTGGTACTGTGAGCTACCCTATTCCAGCAGGTCACTCTCTAGTTGCAAGCTCTGGCCTCCCATCCTCCTCTGCCGTGTCTTCTCTGTGGCCTGCATGGTCTCTCCTTCATGCCAATGCTTCCACAGCCATCCTGGAATCTCAGATCTCCTGGACAACAAAATCCCCAACATTCACCTTGTCAGAGAGCGCACTCCTTCCCTCTCCATCTTTGACTACGCTCTCCGCTAAGTCCTCTCAGGTGGAAGCTGCTCATGCTCTTAAGCCCCAAGTAATGAGGAGGCCAGGCCTGGGCAGGGCAGCAACAGTACCTCCACAGTAGAAGAGGACCATTTCCCTGTCCTGTCCCTCCTACCCACAGTGCCAGACCCATCAGACAATTTGGCAACTGACCCTCTCCACTTAAATACTGTAATATCCTTCGACTGCAAGGCCAAGAACCTTCCCTACCATTTCACCATCTATGGAGTTTCACTCAGTCATCCGTATGATTATTCGGCACCACCCTTGGGGCTAAATCCAAGCATTCCACTCTGATGACTATTGGTCCTCTGGCCCTCTCTTATTCTCACCACCATTATTCTTCCATTTCTGGAGGATCTCCAGTTTGCATCCTCTCCCATTTTATCTCAACCCACCCCTAACTCTGCTCCTCTCTCCAGAAAGCACACTCCAGAGCCTGAAACTTAACAACTTTCATTGACAAAGCCCTCCATGTCCCCAGCCACTTATCTTTCTCTTGAACCTGCCTGGCAAACCCAGAGCCCAGCATCAATCCAAGCCCCAGTCCTCCTTGTTCTGATCCTGGGATGCTGAGGCAAAGCACAAAGCCATATTTATTCTTATGGCCATACTTCCAATTCAAGTATTCCCCAGTCAATTCTGACCAATCAGCCAGAAGAGGAACTGCAATTCTCCATCCCATCCATCTCATGAAGTCTCCTACATTATTGTCGACTTCCTCTTTCAATCACAGCCTCAGTTCTTGTCTCCTGCTTCATAATGAAAATATCAGGTAAGAACTTTCCCGACCTTCTTGTACTATAAAACTCTGTCCTTCTACACCTCCCTATGCTGGGCCTGATGCCAGCTGTGGGTTAGAGTTCCCCGCTGCCTTCCAAGACCCCTTTCCCCTCCTTCTACAGTACCGATCCTCAGCCCTGTTAGACTCAATGCCCCTTTCTAAAACAAGCTGTTTAAGATTCCTCCAACATCCTGAAGTTTTTTCAAAGCCCTTCAAGTTTTGAAACCTTGCATGGGTGCAAACACCACTCCACTAAACACCCTGTTCCTCTGGCCTCCATGATCACACACCTTTCTGCTTTCCCTGTCCCATGGTTGAGCCTCCTCCTCTGTCCTGTGTCCCCTAGGCAGGGTATCCAGACATTCTTGAGGCTCTTCCTCCTGCCCAGGACACATATTATCCACAAACTGATGACCTTGCTATTTTTGTTCCTCCAGCCCAGACTCCCATCCTGAGCTCCAGCCTGGGATGCGTCCCCGCAGGTGGACAGGACTGCACATCCCGGTGCCTCCCCCGCCTCCTGGACGAGCCACTGCAGTCTCATGCACAGATGGGAGCAACCAGCTCCTAACTGCTCTCCTAGAGCCACTGTCTGTTCTCCACTGCTGGTCTGCTTCCCATCAAGCACACAACATGGTCTTCTGAAAACACAGACTAGATCACTGTGTCAGAGGTATACACCCTTCCAGTGGTCTTCTGTCTCACCTACAATACAATCCTGACTCCTCCCTGTGGCTTGCAGGTCCTGCCTCCCTCTTTCTCTCCCTCATTCTCTCCCTTTTCTTTCTTTTGCACTGACCAAGTTCATTCCCTTACTGGGACACCTGCTGTGCCTCCTCAATCACAAAAGCTTCCCCAAGTTCTCCATTTGACCTTCGCATCCTCTTTAAGCACCACCTCTTCAAAGAGGCCCTCCTGGGACTCCTAGCCCCACCAAACATACAGAGCCATCAAAACTCCCTAACAGATTTCCCTACTGGCATTAAATTGTCAGTCTGACATTGTATTATTATCTTTCCTACACATCTTCATTGTACTTTCTCTCTTCTAAAGTGGCACCTTTTTAGAGTGTGGACTTGAGGGGCATCATCCACTTACTCACTGTTCAAGTCCCAGCAACTAGCATCTAGCTTCTCCTCAATTGTTACATCTTGCCTCACTGACTCTGAGTCTTGGCAAATCCTCTTCTTTCTTTTGCTCCTTCTCCAACCATCCCCCTGCTTTCCTCAGACTTCTGCACCTTCCCTCTGTCCATCTGTCCCCTCAGCAAGTATGTTTGGTGTTATCCAAGGGACTGCCTGAGTGCTGCCCTGTCTTCTCCTTTCCTTCATAGCCAGGACTCTGTGGAGTCTCCACGTCCAAGAACTCACCAGAAAGAGATGCTGAGTGATGCCTGAGGTAGACAACAGACTGGGATGCAAATGGAAGAAGGCAGCATTCATGTCTCCTCCATCTTTCAAATTTTATTCCTTGAGGGAGTAACTGCCCTATTCAAAATAATTACTGAAATGAAGATTACAAATCTAAACTAGAAAAATAAAATGAAGTCATCACTTCCTTGTCTCTCTTCATTACTTAGGCCAGTGGTTCTAAACTATGGGTGATTTTCCTCACAGGCAATGTATGAAGGAACTTTTGGTTTTAAAACTGGCGGGTGCCCAGGACATCCAGTGGGCAGAGGCCAAAGATGCTGCTAAACACCTTACGACACACAAAACAGCCCCTAAAACAAACACTGGCCTGGCCCTGATTGTGAGCAGGGCTGAGGTTGAGAAGCCCTGCCTCACACCATAGCATGCTGCTTCCTGTGCTCAGTCCTCTCCTGGCATTCCACATGTCAAGATCAGCTAACATCCTCAATCCAATGAATATTCTCCACTCCATCTTATTACTAGTACACCAACAGCACTACTAATAACAATAACAACATAGGTTTTCCACTAACTGGGCAGTTATCATGCATCAGGCACCTCATACATCAAGTTGTGGTTTCTTCCCGATAGCACAATGACACAGGCACGCTTAGCTCGTTTTATACAGAGGCTTGGGATGGTGAAGTAACCCTTCTGAGGTCACACTGCAAAACTAAGAGCTGAATCTAAATCTAACTCACCTCGTTAACCCCAGGCTTTGCTACTGTCCCTTGTAACTTCTGTGCATTATATGACAATGCTGACCACATTCTCCACTCAAGATCTAGTCTTTTGGGGCTTCTGTGATACCACAGAAGTGTGATACCACTCACTCCTGGTTCTTCTACCAAGCACCTCTCCAACTCAAACCCTGTACAGCCTCTGCATCCTGTATGTGGAGTTCTAAAGCCTCACAAACACTCAGTCCCCTCTCTATCTCCAATATGCAGGTCCAGTAATGTCCCAAAGTATTCCACCTCCCCAACATATATGTGAGCTGAATGAACCACTAAGATGCTTATACTTAGGCAGCGAAAGAGCTGAGCTGACCACTCAGTGTATTTCAGGCTGCCATGTTTCTATATTGCTCATTGAGATACCTGGGAAGAAACAGAGGAATTCTGTCCTAATATCAAGGTTGTCTGGACAAATTTTATCAGATAAACATCACGGGGATGAGGCCCACATTTAATCATCTCTCAGATGCAGTTTTGATGCGCTCCATCTCCAAATTAATTACATGTCAGTGGAATCAAGAAAGAGCACTGCTCTATTATTGGGGTTCTTTTCTATCAGCTGAGATGGTGGGTGATTTTCCAAACAATCACCTTCATAGAGGCCAACCTGCCAGCTACCACGTAGCCCTCACACCTCCACTCACTGCTTCCCGTTCCCAACCCTGGTGGAGACGGAGGAGGGAACAGAGGCAGGAGGTGGCCGCCGTCAGCAGAAAGACTGGCCACGAACACCAAATTCTTAAATTCTAGAATATTCTGCAGAGAAGACAGCTCAGATGAGTGTTTGTTTTCTGAAACTCGTAAATATTGTGTTCTTTTTTTAGGCAAAGACAAATGAGCTTCTTTCTTGTCCAGAGGATAAACTTCATTTTTAACTTCCTTTGCTATTGCTTTTTTAAAATCGCATAAAATGATGTCTTTTCCTTCAATCATCTTTCAAAAACCTTGCAGGGTGTGAGGACCTCTACTTTTTTTTTTTTTTCTTTTTCACTAAACTGATGCTGCTTCTCCTATAAAGACAATATGTAATGATGAACAAAGGCAAACTTCTTAAGGTTAAACTTAGGCTTAAAAATGAAATTAAAGATTCCTTCTGGGGTACTCATTAGTGGAAACTAATTCAGAGAGGAAAACATTCCTATATTATGTTTAAATTAAACTTAATGTGATAATGACCCCACATTAATTAAAACTTCAGCCTTTGCCACAGTGACTTTAATTAAAGAACAACAAATGAAAATATGTAATCTAGAATGAATGTATAACTATGTCAGTTAATTGACATCAAAGCTGAGAGAAATTAATTTCTATTTGAATTCATTAAATTCTTAGGCAAGGTACAGTGAAGGTCAACGGAAGACTCAGTGAATTTACTCATGGCACTGATATTAAGTGCACATCATAAAAACTACGCGTCCTCAAATCACAATTTCCGGAGCTGGACTGATTAACCAGGTAAAAATACAGAATTTCAGGAGCAATTTAAATAGCTGATCACGGAATCCTTTGCTCTTTTTGTAATGCAATATATTCAGGAGGAGTTTCAGGCATTAAAATATCTCTGCTCCTTTGTGGTGCTTGACGTTATTGAAAATTCAATTTCATTTTCAATAGTATAACTCCCAGAATGGCATATAACACTGGGTTAGGCAGTCACAAGACCTGAATCTGGCACTTGCTCAGGTGAGCCAAAGCTTCCTTAAACTCTTGAGTCTTGGCTTTCTCTTCTACTAGGGTAAAAATGCTGAAATTTGTGTTCTTTTTTTTTTTTTCTTTTGAGATGAGCCACTGCACTAAAGTTCATATTCTTAAAAAAGAGTGCAGTAGGCAGAATAATCAGCCCCTAAAGACAGCCACACCCGAATCCCCAGATCACGTGAATATCTTACCTTACATGCTTACATGGCAAAAAGGATGCAATACAGTTAAGAATTTTGAGATGGGGAGATGATTCTGGTTTACGTGAGTGGGCCCAATGCTATCACAGGGGTCATTATAAGAAGAAGGCAAGAGAGGGTACAGAGATGCAGTGTGAGAAGCTCCATTGGCCATTTCTGGCTTTTAAGATGGAGGAGGGGGCCACAAGGCAAGGAATGTAGGCAGCCTCTAGAGGCTAGAAAAGGCAAGGAAAGAGATTCTCCCCTAGAGTCTCCAGAAGGAATACTAATTTGTTAGCACTTTGATTTTAACTTGGTGAGACTCATTTTGGACTTCTGACCTTCAGAGCTAAGATAATAAATCTATGTCGTTTTAAACCACCACAAAGTATGTAGTGACTTGTTACAGCAGCTACAAGCAACTAAACACAGACACTGAAGGATACGGATATGGATAAGGACATGAACAAAAGCAGCTAAATTATCCGAGGAAAGTGGATATGGAATAATTTTATTACACAGATTAACACGTAATATGGACTAGAACTTTGCTGACATTACCACTTCCTGTTGGCTTTTAACTCAGTGTCTGTCCTAGGGCCCAGCCAGAGCCCCAGTTCAGAGCTAAGAAATGCTTAAGGGGAGAAATTCCCTGGAAGTCACATGCAAGCACTGAGGTAGAGGGTTCCTGGTGACATGGCATGCAATATTAGATCCTACCTGGGACTATCTGAATCCTATTTCAAATCCCAGCCCCTCTTCCCACAGAGCAAAAGGGGCAGCAGAGGAAACAAAGTGCATTTTATTATTAGCCAGGCTGATGTACCAAATCCCAATGAGAAACACTTGGTGGATGGAGCAAGTGAGATCCTCCCATCCACCCCCTTCCCTCACATATGGTCCCAAATCTTGGGATCTGAGACACTCTGGATAACCAAAGGGAAGGGCTTGGAAAGGCCCCAGAGTCAGTCTTGGGTCAGATGAGCAACTAGCCTTGGGGACAACGAAGTAAGAGAAAATAAACAGTACCCATGTGTGTGACTTTTCTACAAACTATTATATGACCACCAACAAATGTGACCCAGTCGCTTAAGAGATGACCATGCCTCATCCTTCTCCTCCCCTTTCTCTTCCTCCTCTCTAAGTACAAACATCTACAAACATCAGAGAATATTAAACATGAGAGTGGCAAGGTACAGACACTGAATCAGGAGACTGGGTTTGGCTTGGCCACTTGCTCGCTGGGTGTGACTGAAGTCAGTCATAAACACTCCCTTCATCTCCTTATTTTACAATAGGAATGATTATGCCAAGCTCACAGGGCCGCTGTGAGAGATAAATTAACATGAAACAATCAATAACACAGCATTATATCACGTCACTGGAAGCATGTGCCAGTAACTCATTGAATCTGGGCCCTAATAAAAACAATTTTAAAATTAAAATGTCTAAAAATCAAATACATCACTTGTGGGTTACCTCACTGTTTCTGGATTTTCTACTAAGCTATTTTCCCTGAACCTGGTATAAAACACCAATATACAAATATACATCCAAAGTACACATGCATTCATATTTATATTTTTCTAATACAGCACTTCAAAGTAACATAAAGATTCTAGCAGATGCCAAATACTAAGACTTCTTCTCCTTGACACTTCTGCTCTCACTGCTTTCTCTCGTTCCAGTTACCCACCCTTACACTTCAATAACTCTCTAAAACTGGAGGACACAGAAGGGGCACAGCCACGTGGGAGAAGCAGCTAACTCTGGTCCTGTGAGCTCCAGGGCATAGCTGAAAGGGATGCAGTCCTTCTGCTACAATTAGAACACAGAGCTTTGGAGGGAGCTGCCTAGTCTTCGTCCCCAACCTGGGCAGGAATAACAATACCACCAAAGATTGCCTTGTTTGACACCAAGTCCCAGCACCTAGCATGGTGCCAGGTACATTGTAGGCACTTGAGAGACACGTGCTCAAAGTAGAAATATGTGGATAAATGTAATAGTGGATTTCAGCCATTCATTAAGCACTAACTGTTGGCACTCTCTGGGAATCTTAGAGCATAATATCAAATCTTTGCAACTGCTGTGGAGGCAGGTATGAGCCTTCCTCTTTGGAGGTATACAAACCAAGATTCAGAGAGGTTAAGTACCTGGTCCAAGGTCCACAGTGATCAAAAATCCCGGCCCAGGTCCATCTGACTCCCAACCCTGTGCTCATTCCAATAACCCAGAGAGACTTGAGGGAGAGCTTGGAAGCCACTGGAAAGCCTGCTAAACCCCATCTTCACCCTGCTACATGCTCTAGGAATGAGCAAAAGATTCGTGAAGCTTAGCAAAGCTTACCAAAGTATCTGAGCCTCTCACAGCCTGTGATTTACTGAACCAGTTCTTGAGCTAGCTTAATCAGGCATATTTTAACGGGAGGAAAGGGGCAGGACCACTAAAGCAACACAAGTATTTTTTCCTTAAACAGCATGAAATGTGCATTTGTGTGGGAGAATGCCTCAAATGCATATTAATGAGTAAGTAATGGCTAAAAGGAATCTGTCTTCAAAGCATCAGATGCACATAAAATACAAGCCAGGAGTACAATATTTACATAGTTCTCAGTACAAGCTTAATTACTACAAAGCATTAGAGTCCTGAGAGTCGGCGCATCCAGAAGGGCCCTGGTGGCAGAGACCTGCCAATGTCACCCAGGGCCCTCTGGATGAGAGGTACCTGGGAGCCAAGACATTAGCTCATAAGCCAAATGTGCACAGGTCCTCCAGTTCCATGTTCAGTGACATCATGTTAGCAGCTTAAAATTGTCCATGGTAGAAGAATTTACACTACAGGAATTGGCAAATACTATAAGTCAGGTTGCCCCTCCCTCCTACTTGGGGAGAGCCTAAGCAGCCACCCTTCCCAGCAAGCTTTGGGAGCACATTGTAAACCACCCAAACTCCACAGAGAATGTCATACAGAACCCACACAGAACAGAAGTATCCGATGTGGGAACTCTCAGCTCCTTTGAGGCTATTTTCTGGGGCCTCCTCTGCAGCACTGTGCATGGAACCCCTCCCTGGAATCCCAGAATCCCTGTGGCAAGGCAGACAAGAGGGTCTTTTAGCAATCAATAGCTTTGCACATGTCACAGTATGACACTCTGCAACACAGCTGACACACAAGGAATCCCTGCATGTGGCTTAAGGAGACTACAAAATCATTTTGAGAAAAATACATGTTATTCATGTTTTTTATGATGTTATTTTAAGACATCTTCCTTATATCAAAACACGAAATTATGAAGTCTCATGAAAATATTTCAGGGGGAGTGGGTAGAACAGATGGTCCTCCATATCCATGGGTTCAACCAACTACAGATTGGAAATATTCAGGAAAAATAAATAAAAATAACAATACAAAAATAAAAAATAATACAAATTGAAAACCAAAGTGCAATAACTATTCACATGCCATTTACATTATATTATTTATTATAAGTAATCTGGAGATGACTTAAAGTACACAGGAAGATGTGTGTAGGCGATATGCAAACACCATTCCATTTTATATAATGGACTTAAGCAGTCTGTGGATTGTGGTATCTGCAGAGGGTCCTGGAACCAGCCCCTCATGGATGCCTAGGAACAACTGTGGGCATATCTGTGTGTGTGTGTGTGTGTGTGTGTGTGTGTGTGTGTGTGTGTGTGTGTATCTTTGAAAGAAGAACCAAAAGCACCCCTGCAAAGATAAAATATCCCCACTCCTGTCAGGGAATGCCAGCTGATTACAGAGAGTCTCAGAAAGTTAACTGGAAACTGAGGACATCAAACAGTTCAACCTCAGCACATTTTTTGCAAAGCAATGATGAAAGTTTGGAAGCACAGGGCAATGATAGT
The DNA here is from genome assembly GCF_048565385.1 of Saimiri boliviensis. Taxonomy (NCBI): domain Eukaryota; kingdom Metazoa; phylum Chordata; class Mammalia; order Primates; family Cebidae; genus Saimiri; species Saimiri boliviensis. Next base: position 82,749,810 of record NC_133463.1, read on the forward strand.
ATCATCAGTCAGATCCTCACGCCTGTCCCGGCAGACACAGTAAACGTCTATTTCCTGGGAATCCAACCCAAGAGTGTGAAGGATGTGAAAAAGAATCCCTAAGCTGCAACTCCAGTTATTTACTGGGGCTGTAAGATAATCTATTCTCCCTTCTGTGATTCCTGGACATGGGGCACTGGGGTGGGTCATAAAAAATAATGCAATTGCTCCACAAGTCTTAGATATGTTCAGAAAAAAATATTCAAAAGCAAGGACTGAACGTGTACTGCATGCATGTGTTTTTTCATTTAATCCTCTCCACCATCGTGGAAGATGACTGCTGTGAACTCCAGTCTACAGGCAAGGGCCTAAGAGGGAGAGCTTGGGTAACATGCCCAAGATGGCGCAGCTGAAAAAGAAGAATGCAGATTGGAGCCAGGGCCCTCCCCACTGCACATCCTGCTCCCCAGCTCCATAAAACTGCCATTAATAAAGCGAAGGCACATGCCCACCATTACCCCAGATGGATGGCTTTAAAATTATCCTGAGTTTTCTGTGCTCCTCATCTATTTCCGTGCATCAGCCCTGTCACTGAAAGTGCTGAGGGATATAGTCAATTCATTTGTTTTACATTAAGATGCATTTCATGGCTATTACAGAGAGTGGAGCTTCATGCTGAATCAAAACTCCAAGCATTCCCAGCTGCGGCAGTCTACAATTCCACATCTCTGTTTACTGGGGGCAGATTTCTAAATCTGTCTTCAGCTTCAAATAGTCACAGGACTTAGGAAAGAGAAGCAGCTAACTCTGTGCTGCAATCATTTTTTAGCTGAATTACTGAAGTGCAGATATAAATACAACAGAATTCCTCTGTATGGTAACAGCACATGAGCTAAGCCCTCTCAAGTGGAAATATGTGATTATTTACTGAAAAAACAAAAACTCACAAAATTTTAATAATTTAAAATGAGAAGAGGTTTTCATCAATTCTCATTAGTTTAAATGTTCTAGAATGTCTTTTTTTCTTTTCAGGATGAATAAGTAAGAAGCACACTCAATAAATATTTTTAGATACTCCAAAAAAATCCACCCATAAATATGCTTATAATAGCACTAGGAAGAAAAATCTAAAAACTCCACAATGTTCAATAAAAAGAATTGTTAAAGTATTTCCATTCAACATTGAATTACAAAAAAGCCCTCAGAACTCATAATTAGGAAGACAATATATCAAAGAAAAAAAAAACTGCTCCTGTGCATGTGAAGTAAAGAAAGACAACGGTGAACTCTCATCTACACGAACTTTATGCATGGACAAAGACTGCTAGGCAATACTGAGAAGTGAGCACTGTTGGGGGTAGTAGAATTTGTGGGTGAATTTTCACTTGTCATTTTAGACTTCCATTAAGGTTGTTATAATACTAACCAGGCAAGAAGTAACGCTGACAAACAATGATAGGGGCAATGACGACAATTACAACGAAGAATGAACATCGCCGGCAGGTTTACGCATCAAAACTACGGGATGTCAGCTGCTCTTCCCAATGGGGCATGTGGCCTAGAAGGAAGCAGGCAGGGCCCCCGCTGGCTGGCCCCTCGCCTACCTTGCTGGATGAGCACCTCCGCTGCCAGCTCCCCGGTGCCCACGTTGGCATACTCCTCGTTGGGGTGCTTCCTGTTGTAGTGCCGCTTCAGAGAGCCAGATATGTTGCAGGAGTAATGGCAATGGGCACAGCGGAAAGGCTGTGGGGACAATGAGCAGGGGTTAGGGAAGGTGAGCCCCAGATGTCTGCCTTCGCGGCTGCTCCCACCTGATGAGCATCTGACACCCAGAAAGCCTGAGATGAGCAGGCCCTGTCACCTGTGACATGCTCTCAGGAAAACCACTGGGGCAGGAATGCTGAGACCTGCCTTTGCGGTGACCAACCAAGGGACTGGGACAAGGTGCCCCAGAGGAGGAGCTGTCTCTGCTGAGGGAATTTGCTTGTTACTTCTTTTCTTTTTTCATCCACCTCAGAATTTAGTTTTTGTTCAAGAAGAAGACAAAAAAAAGCAATATAGTAATCTATCTTTTTTTTAAGTGAATAACATTAAAAGTGGCTCGTGTTACAATTGGTTCCCTGATATACAGTCAGGTGTCACATAACGACACTTCACTCAGTGACGGACTGCATATACAACAGCGTTCACAGCAATAGTTTCTGCCATACAGCCTGCAAGTGCAAGGTGGCTATACTGTCTACATCTGTGTAAGTACATTCTATGATGTTCTACAACTAAGAATTTGCTTAAGGACACATTTCTCAGAACGTATCCCTGCCATTCAGTGGTACATCACTTTATTTGCTTCTTTAGCTAAATGAATTCCTCCTCGGTATTTGTCTGCATGCACCGGCATACACAAGTGTCAATCATTAGGGAAATCCAGCAGGTAAAATTTATTTCTCACGCCCACCTGGTCAAGACAAGGTACTTTTAGGATGAGGCCATACATGAGTCATGCAGCCTTGCCTTTCCTCTTGTACAACGCTTTGGAGACTGCATAGATAGTGGGGCCGGGAGACAGGCACCTGCTGGGCCCCTGGGGAAGCTTCATGAGACCTGGACTTTGGCTGGGTGACAAATGTACATCCCCATCACTGACAAATGCCATGCCACAGTCCCTGGTCAGGAGCTACCAGCATGCTCCTCTAATCCACGTGCTGTATGATTCTGACAGTGCTCCAGGGACATTCAGGACCTGTTTGATGACCCAGCAGCCTCCTAGCCCAGGAGGAGAAGAGCATGGAGCAGCCACAATAGGAGCAGCACTAGGCATGGTTTATGGGACTCAGATGGAGAAAGTCCAGCCACACCTCTGGCTCTGACCAGTGATGGAACCTCAGGCAACTCATGAAACTTCTCTTAGCACGAACCTTTCATTAGGAAAGTGAGGATCATGCCCATGTCATAAGGTTGTTGTGAGAATTAAATGACATCATATAAACTGATACCTAAAATGCCATACAAAGCATTTCTTATTGATTTTATCAGCAATTCTATCACAATTCTTACTGAGCATCTGGAAGCTGAGGTACCACTGCATCTATTAAGAGCTCAAACACTACCTTTACTCCTCAATTGTCCAATTCATCAATCTTTTCACCACTAGCGCCCAGAAGAGTTAAACCAGTGACAGCAATGTCTGAATATGAAGTGCACCAACAGTAGAGAAAATGTCCTCTCAATGCTGAAGCTTCGATCAGCTCCTCTTTCAAGGTTTCTTCCCTTTAAGTATAAAACTGTGACGAAGTCTTCCCATAGAAGCAGATGGCAGAGAGGGAAAGAAAGTAGGGGGGAGAGGGGGAGGAGAGGGAGAGAGGGGAGGTAAGGCGGGGGGAAGGAGAGAGGGAAAAAGAGAGGGAGAGAGAAAAAGAGAGAGAGAGAAAAAGAGAAAGAAAAAGAGAGAGAGAGAGAAAGAAAGGAAGGAAAGAAGAAAATGAAAAGGAAAATCTTCCACCTCACCCCCTCCTAAGTCACACTCCTTTCTCGTAGGCCCCTTGCCCACCACCTGCCCACCTGCTCCAAGAGCAGTTCCCCCTGCTGCCTTCATGCTGTCATCTCCGTTTCTCAGGCCTCTGCCATCTCCTAGAGAACAACTCCTGGGGGTGCCCCCTGCTCAGAACTCATGCTCTCCCCATCCCATCTCCTTAGGCTGGCTGCCACATCCCACTGTGACAGTTGTGACATTGTCATGCCACTGTCACCAGGTTCTGCCAGGGCTCAACTTTCTACATGTATTTATCTGCAACCCAGGCTTAATGTGAAATGCTGGATCTCTCTAAGGTGCTGGCCTTCTCTGGATTTGTTCTGCTCTGGTTCCAGTGATCATTTGTGCATTGTTGATTGGTGGGTCTATATGTTCTGTTGGGTCCTCTCTCCTGAACCATAGATGGGAATTGTCAACTGCCTTCCAGGTATCTTCACAGGGATGTTCTACAGGCACTTGACACTTGAGACACATCTTTCTGCAATATCGGTTAGTCATCAAAGACAGAAACCCAACAGCCATCTTTGGTTTTTCCTTCTTTCTTACTATTCAACTTACCACTAAGTCTTGTCCAGTCTTCCTGAGAAGGCTTTCCAGAGTCTGCCCCTGTCCTCTCTCTAGCACAAAGAAGGGGACCCTCCCAGCCTATAAAGGGAATACTGCCATCCCCAGAAGGGCCAGTCTTGGAAAGACACAGGGCAGTGAATGTGGTTGGTCTAAAATGTTCCCCGGGGACTTAGCCCTACACCAAGGCCACACTCTGCTTACCGGATGCCTGTGCTGCGCCATACCTGTGACAGTCCCTCAGGTAAGGAATCCGTGGAGTTTGGCCCGCAGTGTTTACTAAGACAAAATTGGTCAGGCTTCCTCATCTATCTACTGTGCAGAGAACAAAGGGTCTAAAATTCCAATATATGATTACCACAAAGTTAAAATAAAAGCGAAACCATTTTGAATTGCTTTCATCTCTAAATAAGCAAATAGCATGAAGATATTATTTTTGGAATGCTAGCATTTACAGAGAAATCAAAAAGAAAATGCGAAAATGCTACATTGCCAGCATCAGGCATTCAGCGGGCATAAAAGGCAGGAAGAAAAAGGGCAATGAAAATAAGAAACAGTCCTGCAAATCTAGCTTCAGACTCGAGAGCCCATTTCACCCTTCTTGCAGCAAAGCAGATAAACAGCTTCCTGTGAGTTCAGCTCCTTTGTTTCCCATGCCCATCCATTAGCAGAAGTGCTAATGAGAAGAAAAATTGCCAAAATGTGAGCATATTGGCAAAAAAAAAAAAAAAAAAATGTACATGTGAGCCCAAATGAGAAATCAGTCTCTGAGCTAGCAATTTCTACCAAAATTTTCAATTCTTAAAGTTGAAAGAAAGACTTGACTTGGAGAAACCTTCTTTCCATGGAAGACTTTCCCGTGTAGCCTCTCCAGCAGTCTGCTGTCTACTTAGCCTCCACTTTGACACAGGGCTTCAAAACATGCCCCAGCAGCCTTTTCACTGCAGACCAGTGCAGGGGAGGTTAGGAGGATAAACCTCCAGTCTCCTTCCTTCACTGGTCTTGCTTCTATCCTTCATATCCATTAGAACCTCTACATAAAGTCAATTACCACTCATTTTCTACTGGGGACCTTCTCTCCCAAAGTAGGGGAACTGAGCCCCATCTAGGCTCTTTAAGCAGAACAAGTCCTGAACTGTGAGGCATTGCCACAGGCCAGCAGATAATTCCCCTGGGACTGACGCAGGGGAGGAGACAGACAGAGGGAGGGAATGGCATTGCTAAGCCACTGCCAGGCATAAAAGCTGTGATACTGCAAGTCTCAAGATTTCATTTATGAAGCATATATTTACTGACCTCTGACTGTCCTCTGACCCCAGGGATACATGGCGAATGAGGCAGATTCATGATTCCCTAAATATACACAGGCTTGGGGACTTAAATATCAGCTCCAAAGATTAAACACTATCTGGGCAAACTAAATCATAACACTTGGTTTCTAAGTCAGAAACTCACAAACAGCAAATGACACCAAATCTCAAAAGGGAGGTTATTTATTCAGAGCTTTCAGGACAGAATCTGGCTGAGAGTTGGGAGGAAGATATAAACTGGCTCCATGGCTCATTTGGAATGCAACATCAAAGTTCTTAGTGTGGTCCAAAAAGTAAGACAGGGAGCCTATTAGCATAGCTATTACTCAATGCTGCACAGAAGTTCTTAACCAAAGTAAGGAGAGCTAACGTGATAATTATTACTGATTTATCTAATTTTTACTGATAGCTACTATATGCCAGATAGTTCTAAATGTTTTGCATGGATTCATTCCTCTAAGTTTCACATCAAACTCCTATGTTATTTGTAATTATTATCCTCATTTTTGCAGGTAAGGAAACAGAAACAGAATGGTTTGAGACTTGCCCCGAGTTTCATAGTCTCCTAGCCTGGCTACTTGCTTTGCATCAGACTTTGGGCCCCAGGCCCAGCCAACAATAAAGAGATGATTTGGTTTTCCACTGGCCATTTTCTTTCCCTAGCATGTGTCTCCCTAAAAGTGCAACTGAGAGGAGCACAGGTTGGTATTCTTGGGTCTCCTGGATGGACATAAGATGCCCCAGATCTAAGTATCAACCTCAAGAACAAGGAACCCCAAGGTGGACTGGGAGAGATGTGGGCAGTTACTGGCTGTAACTATGAGGCAGGGACTTGGCAAGAGAGAAGACGAGCATCGATACCAGCCAGGCCAACATGGTGTGCTGTTTGCTGGGTCAGGAGGGTGATGGTCGGCAATGGGAGCCCCTGGTAGGTGTCAGGCAGGACAACGTCCAACTTCCCATTTGGAAATAGCACTCTGGATATTTGGAAGTTAAATGGAAAAGGGACCTGAAAGGAACAAGACTGGAGGCAAGAAACCAATTACCCAGTTAATTGCAGTGATACGGACAAGAGATATTAAAGGCCTAAAATGAGGCCAGGGAATAAAAATATGGGAAAGGAAGAGGACATTTAAGAGAGATGGAGAAGGTGAAACCAGCCAGACCTGATGGCTGGGATAATGTGTGAGAGGGAGGAGATGGAGCCACTAGGGTGACTCCCAAGTTTCTAGCATGGATGGCAGAGGGCCAGGAAGGCCACCAGCAAAAAAGGAAGTCATGTGGATAACAGGAGGGAAAGAGTGCATTCCTAGAACTCTGAACATCCCACAGGGTGGGTCTGGAACTTAGAGGATGGCTCTGGGCTGCAAGTGCAGGTCGGAGCACAGGCAACTAGCAGATGCCCTAAGACTGAGCGCGGCCACGGAAAGAGAACAGAAGCAGATTGGAACAGCACCCTGGAACCTAGGAGCAAGCAGGCAAAAGGAGGTGGACTTGGAAGAAGGAAGGGAGAGGACAGCAGGCGGGAGGATCAGGGGAGTCTGGAGTCACGGGATTTGAGGAATAAGGTCCTCCAGGGAGGAGAGGATAACAGAGCTGAGTGCTCTAAGAAATCCAACAGGAAGGGCCTCCCCAGTGTCCACTGGACCTGGAAATCGGGGATGGCACCGGTAACCTACCAAGAGGAGGTTCAGCAGCATGAGAAAAACAAAAGCTAGCCTTCAGCAAGTCAAGGAGAAAAGACGTGGAGCACAAGCTGGACTTCAGGTCATGTTCCTTTTTCCAAAAAGGTGGCATCAAAAGATCTTTTTCAAAAGGTACCTTGGGCCGAGCACAGTGGCTCATGCCTGTAATTCCAGCACTTTGGGAGGTTGAGGCGGGCAGATCACTTGAGGTCAGGAGTTCCAGATCAGCAAAACAAGTTTGCCAAAATGGCAACCCCCCTTCTCTACTAAAATATAAAAGTTAGTCGGGCGTGGTGGTGCACGCCTATAGTCCCAGCTATTTGTGGGGCTGAGGCATGAGAATTGCTTGAACCTGGGAGGCAGAGGTCACTGTGAATCAAGATTGTGCCACTGCACCCCAACCTAGGTGACAAAGTGAGACCCTGTCTCAAATAATAATAATAAAAAAAAAAACAGATTAAAAAAATGTACACTGAAGATTTACAATTTGAGTTGAAAGAAAGAGATTGGATTTGTTAAAGCTGAAACTCTTTAAGTCTTTATTTTTATATCAAGAAAGCAGGTAAGATGGCACCAACACACTTCAGTCTGGGTGACAGAGTGAGACCCTGTCTCTTAAAAAACAAGCAAGCAAACAAACAAACAACAACAACAACAAAAAACAGGAAAAATGCACTTTTTCATGATTTAAGGATTTGCTGTTTTGGTTCTTTAAACAGAAAGAGAATAGAAGAGGACAGGAAGTCATGTCTCACACGTGAAAGTGGGTTCTGAAAAGTCTGATTAGAAGACATCTAAAAACATCTAACTACATTAAAGTGATCGCATTTCCCATCGGCCTCAAGGAAGGGACCTAGAGGAACATTTTAAAGCAGATGAGAATCTAGTGATGAGGTAATGTTCAAGGTCGCGACACTGGAACTGACTGCAATGCACAGGATGGCTTCTTGGTAAAAGGAGGAGTTACTCTATTGGCTCCTACTCATAGCAAGCAAGAAAGCTTCATCAGGTAAGATTTCTGCAGTCTAATTTGTGCAAGTGAGTATGGTATTAAAGTGATACATACATCAATAGGCCCAGAGATCAGATGTGAATCCACCCCTTTGTTGACGGGCCTACCTTGGAGAGGGCGAAGAAGAATAATGGCAAAACAGAAAGTGCCAGGTGACACTAGTGTGTGAAACCTGGGGCCACACATCACCATTTCAACCTCAGTTTAACAAGCTGGCCAACGTAGTAAAGACAGACATTCAGAAGGAGACTAACTACATGTCTGGTATCAGAAAGTGTGGATTCAAATGCAGAAAAAGGCCATGTAATGGTTAAAACCTACATGAAATGGCCTGGTTGATACAAGACTATTTATACAGTGCTGACAGATAGAAGTGGTGTTATTAGAATGAGGACACCTTTACAGCACGGAAGGACCTTCTCAAGGACACGATTGCATTCTGTGTCAAGCAAGGTAGAAGAAGGAAGTGCGGCGGCATGAAGAAACCAGGGGCGGAAGAGGGTCAGGTGTTAGGCCCACCACTAATAATGAAGTCACCTGGCCAAGTCATTAAATCTCCACTGCTTTTGAGTCCGTATCTGTGAAATGGGAGAGCAAACCTTCCCTGCCTACCTGATGGTGTTTAGATGGGGGACCAAAAACACAGTGTAGTGTACGACTGTGCTTTGAGAATCATCAAACACAATAGGCCCCACGACTGTGGTCTTTAATGAGTTTGTTGGCATATTAGTACAGGCAACCAGCAGATGTCCTAAGACTGATCGCAGTCATAGACAGTGTACAGAGTGAGAAGAGAAGCAGGACTGAACAGCGCCCTGGGATGCAGGGGCAGGGAAATGGACTTGGAAGAAGGACAAAAGAGGACAGACAGCAGGTGGGAGGATCAGGGGAGTCTGGAGTTCTACTTCTCCCTCTCACACATCATCTCAGCCCTCAAGACTGGCTGGTTTTATCCTCTCTATCTCTCTGAAATGTTCTCTTTTAAAACGCTCCCATATTTTTACTCCCCTGTCTGATGTGGTCATCTGAGGCTCCAAAAAACCTCCTGGTGGGTGTCCCCCCAATTTCCCCCATGAGAAGACATTCCCTTCCTTCCTAGAGAAGCTCCTCTCTTCATGTAGCCTTGGACCCTGTGTAGGAGCCTGCCTGCCAACAGCCTGAAACACAGAGTCCCTGCACCACCTTCAAAGGCTCTGACAAGTCCTGCCCACACCACCATGACCCTATTAAATTGTACCCATGTATACATCAACTGCCCTGGACTCATTCCTGTAAATACAAGTAAAAAGATTTTCATAATGTTGCATGTTAAGCCATTTAGAAATACTAACCGTCACTCTCATATGTAGTTACTCCTCAACGAACATCTAGCAGACTGGGAAAGTCAGAAAAAGTGAAAAAAATATAACCAAAAAAATGGATTTCAAGTGTCATGAAATTTTTATGAACTATATTTAACCATCAATTAAGTTAAACAGGGCCTGTAGGTATTTGTTCATCTTGATTTTATATTTCTCCTCTAGTTTGGGGTCATTTTTTAGGCTCATGAAAATGTGCTCAGGGTTCCGTGGACCAAACGGCTCTGCCCAGTCGCACCAGGGGAGAGAGGGGCTGGCTGTCACAGGCCCAGCAGGACTCAGGGCCCTGGGCTCCAAGTGCTGGCCAGGACATCAGGCTGTGTCAGGATTTCTTCACGTTACCTTAGGGGAAGTCTTGGGCTTCAGATTTGGATATATCCATGCTATAGTCCGAATATTTTTCTCCTCCAGAACGCACATTGAAAATTAATTTTATTGAGTATTGAAGGGTATTGAGGGTTTGGGCCTTTAAGACGTAACTGAATGAATTTACCCATTCTAGGACTGACAGATTAATGGGTTGTCATGGGAGAGGAATTGGTGGCTTTATTAAGAAGAGGAAGGGGACCTGCATCAGCACAGGAGCACACTCAGCTCCCTTGCCATGAGATATCCTGCACTGCCTTGGGACTCTGTAGAGTTCCCACCAGCAAGAAGGCCCTCAACCAGATGCAGCCCCTTGACCCTGGACTTCACAGCCTCCAGAACTGTGAGAAATAAATTCCTTTTCTTTATAAATTACCCAGTTTCAAGTATTACATTACAAGCAACAGAAAATGGACTAAAGCCAATCATCAATTAATCTTCATTTACCACAAGACACACACATACACACACATACACACACATACACACACACACACACACACACAGAGAGAGAGAGAGATGAGGAAAGGAGGAAAGGAAGGAAGAAAAAAAGGAAAGAAAAGGGAGAGAGAGGAAAGGGAAAAGAATGGAGAAATTCATGCCAGTGTCTGCATTTGAGGAATGACAATCGCAGGATCAATCAGCCATGATCCACTGAAAGGGAAGAAAAATATGTAACATATGTAATCACCTCACATAAAAATTAAATGCCAAATCATGCTGCTGGTTCTTTCCCAAAAGATCTCTTATCCGTACTCATAAATAAAGTATCTGCTGAGTCTCTACTACATGCCAGGCAATATGTTAGGAACCGGAGGTGGCTGGCACCACACTCACGGGCATTCCACTGAATCTCTTGCCTCATTCACCACCTTCTACAGGAGGTCCTGGGTGTTTACATCTTACCTCTTCCCTCCCAGACTCCAGGACCTTGAAGGCCAGGCCAGCTGGTAAGTTTCTTCCCTGGAAAGCCTGTCTGATTCGGTCCTGCCCACTTCTCTGATTACATCCCTCTCCATGGTCACCCTTGTTCACTGAACCATACTGGCTCCTTTCTCATTTGCGTTCTCAGTCATTCTCCCTCTCCCTCTATCCAGAACACCCCTTCAGCAGATTTCCCTGAGGCAGCTGTGTCCTGGACCAAAGTCAAGTCTCCTAGCTGCCCTTCTTGCCCTGGTCTTGATCCTGCCATTCTCTCTACAAGCGTCTTTCTTTTCTTTCCAACTTTTATTTTAGCTTCAAGGGGTACATGTGCAGATAGGTTACGTGGGTAAAGTGCAGTCACAGGAGTTTGGTGTATAGATAATTTTGTTACCAGTTAATTAGCATAATACCTAACAGGTAGTTTTTCCAATCCTCACCCTCCTCCCACCATCCTCAAGTAGGCCCCAGTGTGTACTGTTCCCTTCTTTGTGTCCATGTATACTCAGTAAGTACCTACTTATAAGTGAGAATACGTGGTATTTGGTTTTTGTGTTCTTGCACTAATTCACTCAGGATAATGGCATCCAGCTCGATCCATGTTGCTGCACAGGACACAATCTCACACAACAAGTGTCTTTATCAGCCCCCTGCTCAGAGCTTCAAGGTCTGCCAGAGCCTGTGAAGAGCCCCAGATGACCTCTCCATACCTCTTTGTAATAGTGAGCCAGGTACATGCAGGTACTGTACAGAAGTGAGGGCAGGGGGCAGGGGAAGGAGAGCATGTACCAAGCCCCAAATAACCTGCCCACACCTCTCTGTGACAGTCAGCCAGGCACATGCAGGTACTGCACAGAAGAAGAGATGGGGTCACATACGAATCCCCAGATGACCTGCCCACACCTCTCTGTGATAGCCAGGTACATGCAGGAGATATGCAGGAGATCGCTCCATACCATCTCACTCATGCAGCTGCCACTCATGTTTCCAAGCCAGGCCTTTTTCATTAAGAACTCTCCCCACCTGCTTTCTCTACTTCACTAATTTCAGGACAACTTCAGCACACACAAGCTGTTCCTGCCCCTCAGTGGGTCTCTCAACTTATATGCAGGCACCCATTTCTGTCCTTCTAACATTGCTCTTTTCTACTGAGTGCCTTGAGCCAGGCTCTGTGTTTCTTCCTCTCCACATCCTTGAGAAAGAATCTATTGATTCTAATACTAGACGACACCAAAGTGAAAACGGGCTATGGTTATCTAGCGAAACATGCCACTAACTGTGAAAATCAGCCAAACTTCTCTGAAAGAACAAGCTGATCACACTGGATTCAATGGTGACCCATTCTTTCCAAGCAATGCATCAAGCCTTAGATCTCCAAAGCATAAATCATGGGATGACACTGTATAAATACCCACCCTTCCAACTTAAAACAATGCCCTCTCTTATGCTTTGAAAGAAGACAATGTTATTATGCTTCACAGATTTGAGTCAAACTTGATGAGTTCAACATTTTCTTTGTCCTCAAGTTACTAAAAATGTCTACCCATTGTCTTGTAGTACCAAGAGTGGAAATGTTCATCAGCTAAGCTCCTATCCATTCTTCACGAGCCTCAGCTCGCTCTTTACTCCCCTCACCTTCCCTCTGAAATTTTCCCTAACTCTCCCAGGAAGATGTAAGTTCTTCTCATCTGTCCCCCAACACTTGGTAAAGCTGCGGCACTAACCCTGCTATGGTGTAACTGCCACCTCCACATCCCCCCACCACAGGCTGCAAATCCTTTGAGAGTAGAGTCCACATCAGAACCCACTCATCTATGCTCCCCAGGCAGCCGGTGCACTGCCCAGTGCAGGCAGACACTCAAATACAGTATGCGGCTAAAAGAAAAAGGGAAGATTGCCTGCCTCTTTCTGTTAATGATTCATGTGCGGTTAGTCCAGCAGACCCTCCTATGACAACAACAACAACAACAAATACAAAAAATCCTGTTAAAATGTTTTTTTAAAAAACAACATTAAGAGCTTTAAGAGATATCATAAAGAAAGTGAAGAAAAGCCACTGAAGGAGAAACTGTATTCCTAACATATAACCAAAAATGACCCACACTTAAAAGAAAAAGAATTCCTGAAGACAAATAAGAAATCAACAAAATCACCTAATAGAAAAATGAAAAAAAAAAAACAGTCAAACAGATACTTTCCTAAGAAGAAAAGGTGGGGGAGGGAGGGAAGGAGAGAAAAAGAAAGTAAAGAAATACAAACAGCCAACAAACATATGAAAAGAGGCTCAATCTCATTAACAATCATGAAGATAAAAATACAACCACACAGAAAGGCCACTGCACAGCCACCAGACTGGCAACACGGAATGTTCACACCAAGATAGGGACCAAGAGAGGCTCCTGCATGCTGCTGCTGCTGCAGACTGGTGCAACCACTTTGGAAAACAGGTGAGCACCACCTAGCAAGGCTGAAGCTGTGCATATCCAATGGCCTACAAGTCCTCTGTGGGTGTATGTACCCTGGAGAAACGGGTGGACAAGCATACCAGGGCACACACGTCAACAGTCCACAGCAGCTGAGCTCATAAAAGCAACAAAACAGAAAGCACCCAATTATCGACTACAATTGAATGAATAATTACACATCATGCTAGGTTCACAGGATGGAGTTGTATTTCACAGCGTATGTACTGCAAAGAAACGAGTGAACTAGGGCTACACGTGAGAACACTGGTCAGTCTGTTCAACAAAACTCTGAGTAAGGAAGCAAACTTCAAAACAAATATACAAGGCCAGGTGCAGTGGCTCATAGCTGTAATCCCAATACTTTGGGAGGCTGAGGTGGGAGAAATGGTTAAGCCAAGGAGTTTGAGACCAGCCTGGGCAACATAGTGAGACTCTGTCCCTACAAAAAAAAAATTCTTTTAATTAGCTAGACACGGTGGCACATGTCGTTTCTGTAGTCCCAGCTAGTAGGGAGGCCAAAGTAAGAGGATCCCTGGAGCCCAGGAGTTCAAGACCAGCCTGGACAACACAGCAAGACTCTGTCTCTACAAAAAAACTTTTAAAAAATTTAGCTAGGCATGGTTTAGAGAATATACATGATTGGCAAAACTGTAATGAAATAAAAAAGTATTAGGTTGATGCAAAAGTAATTATGTTTTTCACCATTAAAAGTAACACCATCCATGTACGCATCTCTAAACAAAGTGCTTTAACATGTGTTTTACTGGCAAAAACCACAATTACTTTTGCAGCAACCTAATAGTTCTCACTGAAGTCAGGATAGTGGTCATTTTGAGACAGAGAGAAGAGCCCCACAGGAGGATGTCTGGCAATGGTCTATTTCTGGGCAGCAGCTATGCAAGTGTTCACTTTATAATTACTCATCACAACACATATTCATGTCATATATACTATTGTGGACATACATTCTATTTCACAATAAGAAAAGTCAAAGAAAGAAAGAAACAGTAAAAAGATATGGATGCCCAAATGGGTAAGTATGCAACAGAGGCCCCCTTCACAAGGTTTTTATGAGGATTATGAAGAACTTACATTAAATGCCTAGAATGATACACAGCCCCCAACTGGTAGTTATTACTAACATTAGTAACACTGATGACAACAACACTTATCCAACCACAAGCAAAGTGATTTTTAGGTTTATTTTCTTCCATCTGTGTGATGAAAACTGCATTGATACTATAACATATTCCAAAAAGGAGGCTATAGAAAGATTTTCTCTCTAAAGACCCAGTGACAGGCCTGGAGGAAATATTAACTATAACTCTGCCATTGCCAAGCTTAAATCAAGTTACCCAGGTGAAGAGATGGTCTTGATCATGCAAGTGCTTCCCCGGGGGTTTTGGTAGTAGGACACCTATAAGATTTACGACAGCACTTCTGCAGCTGAGGAGATGCTACAGGAAGATGAAGGTTTTTTCATTAATGTCTGGGGTGGCCATCAATCCCCTAAAATGCAAGCTAGCACCAAGTCACCCTGAGAAGAGGGAGGGCAGGATCCCAAATTCTTGAGAACTTTGAATTCAGAGCTGGTCTCCCTCACAGATTTAATTCAGTTACTTCTGAGACTTATAAGGCAATTTCATCTAATCAGAGCCCATAAAGGATGGAGTGATAGCTTCTTCAGTCTTACCTCTCTTTTATTTCTGGGGGAAAAAACAACCAACCAAAAGAGATGCTTCTGAGAAATATTCCTGACCGTGTGTGATGGGGAGAGGTCTGTAGCCCGGGACACTACTCACAGTCCCTAATTGAGAGGGGTTTCTGAAGTCAGACAGACCTCGATCTAGCTCTATTGCCTAACAGCTTTGCAACTTTGAGAAAGTTTGCTCCTTTCACTGCAAGGACTGGAGATAATGTAAACAGAACAGCCTGCATGGAGATGCTCATCAAATTATTATCCTAGACAGTTTACACAAAGAATAGCAGAAATTGCGTCAGTTAAAAGAACAGAGCCAACGGTATTCCTTTAACTTGTATTTGGAGTTTGAAAACCTCCGGTTTACTTTTACATTTGCAGCAATAGAGGAAGACGAGATCAAGGAGGAAATCCCACATTCACAACAGATACTGACAGCTATCACTGAGTTTCTACTACCTGCCTCCGTCACCTAGAGCAGAGATGGAGATGCTAATATTCCCGTCTTGCAGACACGGCCCCAGGAAATTAAGTGGCTTGCTGACGCTCATGCAGTCAGTCACCGGCCAAACCAGCATTCTAGCTACGGTCTGTGGGATCCTCATGTTCACGCCCCATTCTCCTTGGCTGCTGGAGCACTGATCACCAAGGCTCACCGCAAACAAGCTTCACTTCAGCAATAACCTCTCCTGCTAAGGGATCAGATGGATGATTTCTGCAACCTTAGCTTTCATACTATATTTTCAGTTTTGCAGAGACTGCATTTAAAATCACAGCATCAACAAGATGGTGCCGTTTTCACAGCAGCAATTCCAGCTCCCAAAGTTCTAGTAGCACGACCTTCTCACCATTTCTTCCGCTTCCCCCTCTATTCCCACCTCGGGACCTGGCTCTGTGCAGACCCCCATCTGGATTGCCCACAGTCACTGTAGGTCAGACAGAGTTAACACTGCTGCAGTAGTGAAGATTATGACTACATTTCCATAGATTTCCAAAGAACACACCAGAAACAGATTCCATGCATTCCCTCTTACAGCAATCTCCACTGAGGCTTCCTAAACATAACACAATAATGAAGCTAGGTTTGCTGTGCTCACAGCAATACACTTACAGATAGTAAACCTGCTCTTTGCTAAAAGGAGGGCACCTGGGTGTGCTGCACTGAACCTCAGCTGTGATCCTTCAGCATCCTCCAAGGCCTGACTCACTGCACCTGGTGAGTGTGAAGAATCCCATGAGACTTGGGACCATGCTTGGTTATCCCAGGGCTGAGCACCTCCTTTCTAAAGCACTTACACGTGTTTTATCTTGTATTAACCTCATAAGGCCTCTGGCTACTGTGAGAGGAGGGAAGAACTGAGAGCTCAAGGCCACATAACGAACTAAGAACAGAGTGAAGGACCAGGCACGGCCCAGTAACAGAGGATCTGTTGAACGCTGTGCCCTTGTGGCTCCAAGCCCTTGAAGGAGCTCAGAGTCCCACTCCACCTGGAAGTTGGCCATGACAAATCTATCATGCTAAATTTCTACAGAATCTATTCATTTACTCATTTGTTCATTCAGCAAATATTTATTAACTGCTGTATAGGTGCTGAGAGTAAGACAAAAACTAAACAAAGGTCTTCACAGGACTTACATTCTAGCATGTTGAACACGTAAGTATATAACCCACTGATGCTGTGAAACACATAATAAAGCATTTAAGCCGAGACCTGAAGGAGGTGAGAAGCCCTGTGTGGCTACCTGGGAGAAGAGCAGAGTGAGAAGTGGGAAGAGCAGATGCAGCCAAGTGTGGAGATGGAATGGGACGCGCCACATCTGCAGAAAGTATGGAGGGTGAGGTGGTGCGGGAACCAGGGGCCAGGCAGGGCAGGTGCTTGTGGCCACCTGTAGGATTTTGGCTTTAACTCTGAGTGTGACCAGAGCCACTGAAGTGACAGATACACACGGAGTTCATTATACTATTTTCTCTACTTCTGGATTCTCTGATAACCAGTATTTCCCAAAGTCTGTTTCACAAAATGTAAGTGCTGGCAGGCACTCTGGGAAAAATAGGAGAGCACCTTCTCCAGCCAAGTGAGATGGAAAATCACTGCATACTGTATCCCCACGACCTCACACCTACCGACGTCCCAGGGAACACACTGAGAAAACTCTGCCTTGTAGCCTCCTCCAGGGAGGCTCTAACTTGTGTCCCACGGTAGGCTGAGCTTCCTGAGGACAGAGCCATGTCTTCTGCTACTGCTGGGTTCCACCACAGCCAGGGGAGAACTGGGCACTAGAGACTCAGAGTGGAACATGTGAGAACAAAAACTTAACTGTCTGACTGCCAGATTCACCTTGCTACTCCATGTTAAATGTGCCCATGAGAAACTTCTTTTCCACTCAGAAAATTCATCACATAGAATCTCTAAACCCCAAGGCCCATTATCTACCCAGGGTTACTCAGGAAAGCCTGTAACTCTTCCAGAATGTTCTGGGTGATGACACAGGCTGACAGACTGAAATGTTTCATAGAAACACGAGTTCACCCTCAGAGGCTGCTCAGTGCCTGACAGGCACTGCAGGCTCCCCAGCCCACAGCAAGAAAAATCCTGGTCACCAGGCCAATGGCCAACAATCTACACCCCTAGAATGGGAAGTGGGCAACTCAAAAACAATGTATATTCATTAAAAAAAGGACCAAGACTGTAAATTACCAGATACATGGTGGCGATCATAAGGAAAATTCCTAAAGAACATTTGCACCTAGAATGCTTACCTTCTTCTCCAGCCTGAGCTCAGTGAGAATGTCAACCACGTGTGCAGAGGACATTGTGAGACAAACACACCCAGACCCCATGACCCACAGACAGTCACGGGAGACAGACAAGGTGAAAGAAACATAGAGGCAGAAGCCAAGAGACATAAAGAGACACACACCCAAAAGGAAGAGGCCCTTGGACCAAGGAGTGAGGGGGAAGCAGGTTTTCATGGGCTCATGTTAGCACGTAAAGAGGTTTGTACTAAAGATTTCAAAGTAATGTTGATGTTTACAGGATACCAGTGTGAATGAGAACATCATTCACTTCTCCCTGTCGCAGTGGCCAAGTATAATTCAGGCAGATTTGGGAGGCCACACTCTGGTCTATAATCCAAGTCTTCCTGAAAGCTAAGAGGCTCAAGGCCAACTTCACCAGGCACCATCCAGGCTGGGAGAGAAAAATCTTTTGATTTTTTTTTGCCTTATCTCTTCAGGATTCATAAACCTGAGAGCATGAGGCTGAGACTTAACGTTCCATCCAGGGTTGGACAAGATGGAAGATAAAAAGAAAACAGCCCAGGGTAAAGATCCCGAGAGAAAAAGCCAGGTCTCCATATCATTTAACAAGCACAAAGCTATCTTGGTTTTAAAATAAGGTCAGAGACAAATTAAACAATTTAAGAGAATAAATGTTTTAAAACTGCGGCATACCACAAGTTCAAAAATGGCTTGTGTTGAGGCAATTATCTCATCACAATAAATAACAGTAAATCAATCCACACTAATTGCTTTTCGTGCAAGGGCTTAGAAGACTCTTTAGTGCTCTCTGATTATTGATTTTTTTGTAATCGCTTGTGTCAAAAGTGCAATATTTCTAGAGAATATACTGCATACTCTTAGGATTTTAATTTAACATAAAACAATCCAATTTCCTTTTTTTTTTTTCCAGAGGTGCTTTAAACATCTAAAATACAATGATGCTGAATATGGCACCAAGGAGTTTTTAGTGGAGACTTTGCATTTCAAACCAATTTAATAAATGGCACCTCTGACCATCATCACACGGCCCTGTCATGCACCCCCCCAACCCCACCCACCACATTCAAAATTAACAATAAAACCACGTGTAATCTCTGATTCTTCATCTTCTTGCAAATTCAGAACAGAAAAGCAGAACAAACACTACCAACAGAAACTCCATGCTCTACTTCTTTCCCTCTACCTCTTGGTTCAGTAATTTCCACTGAACCTGGAAAATGTTCTGGCTGCTAACTTTACATTCCATCAGCATTTTGTGTGAAGATTTTGCTTGAGTCTTGATAGCTAAACATGTAACTGTAGGCTTAAATAAGCAAAGCAGCAAGGGGAAAAAGGACAAAGGGGTAAATAAGTTCCTTGGCTTCACTTGAAAATGAGAAAGCGCGGGCTAGCGGAAAGAGAGTAGCTTTCACTACGGACATGGATCAAAATTCCAACTCTAGCTCATAGAAATTGTGTTACTCCCAAGCACATTGCTAAACCAGACTCTGGGCCTCAGTGTCCTCATCCATAAAATGGGGACGTCATTAATACCTACCTGGTAGAGTTTTTCAGGGCAAAATAAGGCAATACACAGGAAACATCTGTGTAGTGCCAACCACATGGCGATTACCAGGAAACCAGCCCAGGCTGTCTTGCTTATTCTAATGCTAGATATTTACACATTCAACCTTGTGTTGGAAGTTTCTCGGGAAAGATGAAACCATCTTCTGGGTAACAGGAGGAGTTGCAGTATAAATAAAACCACAATACCATAAGCAATAGCAGATGACTCAGCATTCTGAGGGTGCTGAGACTCTCAGGCTATTACTCTGAGCTATTTATAAACGTGTGGCTTCCAAACAATCTATTTGAAATCATTTCATTGCTTTCACTCCCTTGCTGACAAAGTTTAGATTGGAAACTGGGAGCAAATCACATGGCCACATCCTCGGCTGACCTCATCCAAACATCACCTTAGTTCAACTGAGCGTCCAAGCCCCTTAGGCATTCTAGGTGTTTAGATGCCTCGTGTCTTTTGTACATGAAATTATTTCTCCTTCACACCGACACATTATAAAGGCTTTCGGGACCTATTTCATCATCAGGAATACAAAAAGAGGTTACAGTAATTCCCTTTGACTTGTGGGTATCAGTCAATGAGAGAACTTTCTGATTGCTACAGGCTTTTAAGCTAGAGGTTTTACGCAACAGGATAATATATTAACCCAATTAAATCGTGATTTTTAAAAACAGATGAAGTTGGGATAATTAGTTTGCTGGTTTTTTGGGTTTTCACAGCTCCCTGTACATAACCTTTTGTAGCATTTAACACATTTGCGGTTACTTCTGATGTATGTTTGGCTCTCCCCAGACTTACCTCTTGCTAGACCCTGCTAAGCCTCGCAGACCAGAGGCCTGGCTTCATCCCAAAATTCCCTGCCCCTGTCATGGTGCCTGACACAGAAGTGGCTAGTATCCAGAAAAAAAAAGTGTTGAATACATAAGTAAACATTTCATATGCTTTGCATCAAAAAACCGAACAAACATTTAGGACTCGATTTATACTTATGTTTTCTGTTAAAATTCTGAATGTCAAATCGTGGTATCATATATTCTATATGGCATTCTCAAGAGAAGTTTCTCAATGATAATAAAATCAGTGATTGAGTTCTCCCTTGCCTCTCACTAGTTTTATGAAAATACTTTCATGCAAATGTTAGGCTGACAATAGGCGATAGATTTCTCAGGCTTCATGGTGCACATTTTTGAAGATTCAATTGCATTTAGATAAACATCAAACATAAACTTTAAATAGTGTCTTTTCAGGATGATGGCATGGAAGGTTTCCCTTGTGAAAGAACATACTCATCTATACCAAAAGGCTTATGGCTACAGGAGTGAAGGCCCGTCTCACCTTCTGGAGGCCAGGGTCAGAGGAGTAATCAGAGCTATTTGTCAAATAGAAGAGAGGAATACTCTGTTTCAGAAGCAAAAGTGTCTAAAGTAAGAAGGAAAGGTCAGCATGAAGTCACACTGAAGAGTCTCCAAACTGTACAGATCTCAAAAACTGTGGATTTCAGCCCTGAATTCCTTCTCTGTGGACGTGTACATTCACACACGGAATTTTCATGTGCTTTCCATAAATCAGGAAGCTCTTGGTGCACTCGGAGCTTCACAGAGGAATCAGCCAAACGGCAAACTTCCTCCAGTGCTGGGGCCTTGTGGCATGTCTTGTGCGATGCAAAAAATAGGTGAGAAGTAGTGACGAGGAAAGAATGGCTGGGCAGGGGCAGGGCAAGGCCCTTCTGCAGGAGAATCACACTTTTTGAAAGCATGGGCAGCAGTTCCAGCAGTGAAGAGCAGGGCCACTGAGGAGAGAGACATTCGCTGTTAGAAAGAGGCCACTTATGCGCTGGGCGCGGTGGCTCAAGCCTGTAATCCCAGCGCTTTGGGAGGCCGAGGCGGGTGGATCACGAGGTCAAGAGATTGAGCCCATCCTGGTCAGCATAGTGAAACCCCGTCTCTACTAAAAATACAAAAAATTAGCTGGGCGTGGTGGCGCGTGCCTGTAATCCCAGCTACTCAGGAGGCTGAGGCAGGAGAATTGCCTGAATCCAGGAGGCGGAGGTTGCGGTGAGCCGAGATTGCGCCATTGCACTCCAGCCTGGGTAACAAGAGTGAAACTCCGTCTCAAAAAAAAAATGAAAGAGGCCACTTATTAAGAACTCTGTGTGGGAGACATACCTGGTAAAAGCTTCTCTGGGTTCAGTGACATATTTATGTGGTCAGGTGCATCCTGAAAGAATATGCCACATTAGTGGAGTTAGATGACTATGATTCTGTGAACAAAAAGAACATGCCACAGGCACCAAGAATCTTAAACAAAGGCATGAAAGAAAGAGGACTGCAGAGTCTGGACAGTCCTGTGATAAAAAAAGGAAGAAACCAGGATGGAGTCTCTACAGAACTAACATTTGAGAACAACGTGATAAGCTCTCTTTGCTTAATTCCTGGCTAATTGCTATGTGTCTAGTGACAAGAAGAGGTACTCCTTTTATCCCTATGCTACAGGTAAGCTGCAGAGGAGGAAAAGGTTGCTTGCCCAAGGCCACATGGGTAATAACGGGGAAGGCAGGATTCTATGAAAGTCTGACCACAGAGCCACAATCTCTCCAGATCCTCCTTAAAAAAAGGAGGGTCTTGTGCTGTAGGATACAGGCCTTTCATCAAACCTACACACTGTTGTTTCTCCCGTGGGCATAGTCCCAAGGGTCCATGAATCTCCAAGTCCTTCCTGAACCACCCACGGGTAACGCTGCATTGATAATACCCTTGCATGACAGCTGGCAGAATACTCTCTCCTCGTGACTCTGCACCCACCTAGATTACCCACATCAGCCACAGTCTGCTACCTCAGTCACCCTCCTTGCTCCTTACTCCTAGCTTCAAGTTCTGTGTATGTCGGAGCAGGGACATAGGCACCCACTTCGTGCAGGCACTAACAGGAACTGTCAGAATCACAGGGGTGGAGTATTCCTGCTTCCAGCTGGGATGCAGAAAACCACGAGACCACTGTTCTCACACTAACAACTTGACAGATCTGTCAGATTGCTGAGGATACAAAGAAACCTAAGTGAACTAATTCTAGAAAAATACAAGGGATGGATAGGTCACATGCTAGAGATAAAGGTATCTACCAGTTCCTTTTCTCCTGGTTTTATCTCCAGTATAGTGACCTGTCAGTCTCTTCCCTGTGAAATGAAGAATTTCACCAAGTGCAATAAGGTTGGTGCTAAAGATGGGGCCAGAGATGAAAAGGGAAAGGAAATCCACCACTACCCTTACAAAGTGCACAAGGCCTTCACCAACTGCGTAACAGACTCTCCAAGGAGTTCCCTGGGCAGGGCAAGGTAAGAGAGAGGTGCCTAATAAACAGAAAGCCCAGGGTGGAGCTGGAGAGAAACAGAAACTCTCCAGCATCATGAAATGCCGGCAGCTGACCTGTGAAGTTGGTAGAGAGCCCGTATGATTGAGAAGGCCAGTGTTGGGCTGTAAAACACAAAGTGATTTCTGGAATCTCACCGGTGTTCAGATGCTCACCTTGCTGAAAGCGAAGTCCTGATCCTGTTCTCAGACTATCTGAAGACAGTGAAAACCAACTCTAGAGCTGTTCCGAGCCCAGACCCAGACTCAGATGGACCACAAATTAGATTTATTCATTCTTGAGTTGGGGGTTGCCAAGACCACCCTCAGGTTCAGTGACTCACTGAGAAGGCTTGCAGGACTCAGCATATAGTCATACTCACGGCTATAATTTATTATCGTAAAAGAATACAAAGCAAAATCAGCAAAGGGAAGAGGCACATGACATAAAGAGTAGGGGAAACCAGGTGCAAGCTTCCAAGGGTCTTCTCCAAGTGGAGCCACACAGCACATGGTTAACCCCCAGCAAGGAACTGTTACAATACTTATGAAATGCTATCAACCAGAGATGCTCATTAGAGACTCAGTGACCAGAGATTTTAGTGATGGCTGATCATGTAAGTACCCCCTGCCTAGCATATGCCAAAATTCCAGATTCCCAGAAAAAAAGGCAGGTATTCAGCATAAATCACATTGTCTGTATAAATACTTTAAAAAGTATAAGCTTCTCTTTAACAGTAAGGTGCTAGGAACTCTCTTGAAGGCCACATTCTCAGATGCCAGCCCAAGCTTGTAAACAGGTCTTTCAAAGGAGAGCAGCCAAGCTGGCTACAGTAACTCTTTTCTGCACAATCCCCCACACTAATAACAGATGATTTCCCAAGGCCAACTATTGTCCATCTCAGTCTACTGTTTTTTCACATACAATGTCTGGCATTAAAACATTATGAGACATACAAAAAAGCAAGAAAAGATGACCTCAAATCAAGAAGAGAAACATCTCTGCAGCCCTCCTGGGGAAAAAGAAAAAAGAAAAGAAAGAAAAAGTCAATGGAAACTGATGTGCGGGTGTCTCAGATGTTGAAATTATTAAACAAAAACATTGAAGTAACTAGAACAAATATGTTAAAGGCTCTAGGAAAAAAGAAGAAAAACATTTGTGAATAGATGATAAAATGTGGTAGCAAAACAAAAACTTTTTTAAATGCTGTCACCTGAGGTCAGGAGTTTGACCAGCCTGACCAACATGGTGAAACCCCATCTCTACTAAAGATACAAATATTAGCTGGGCATGGTGGCGGGCATCTGTAATCCCAGCTACTTGGGAGGCTGAGACAGGGAAATTGCTTGAACCTAGGAGGCAGAGGTTGCAGTGAGCTGAGGTTGCACTACTGCACTCTGGCCTAGGCAACAAAGAGTGAAACTAAGTCTCAAAAAAAAAAAAAAAAAAAAAAAAATGCCACATGGAAGGCTGAGGCAGGAGGATCACTTGAGCCCAGGAGCTCAAGTAAGACACTATCTCTAAAAAAGAAGAGAAGAGAAGTAAATGAAGATCCTCGAAATTTTTTTTAAACATCACATTTGATGGTCTTAATAGCAGATTTGACGGGCCGGGCGCGGTGGCTCAAGCCTGTAATCCCAGCACTTTGGGAGGCCGAGGCGGGTGGATCACAAGGTCAAGGGATCGAGACCAACCTGGTCAACATGGTGAAACCCCATCTCTACTAAAAATACAAAAAATTAGCTGGGCATGGTGGCGCGTGCCTGTAATCCCAGCTACTCAGGAAGCTGAGACAGGAGAATTGCCTGAACCCAGGAGGCGGAGGTTGCGGTGAGCCGAGATCGCGCCATTGCACTCCAGCCTGGGTAACAAGAGCGAAACTCCGTCTCAAAAAAAAAAAAAAAAAAAAAAAAATAGCAGATTTGACATATCATAAGAAAGGATAAGTGTACTTGAAGAAAGGCAAATAGAAATCATACAAACTGAAACACTAAGTGAAAGAAGAATTAAAGGGAGAAAGAGAGATCACCTGAATGTGAGTGCTATTGGTAGTACCTCACATATTTATATTAATATATATGTGTTAATATATGTGGTATTATAGTCCTAGAGGGAAAAGAGAGAACAAACGAAGCAGAAAGAATATTTAAAGAGATAATGGTTGAGAATACTCCAAAACAGATGCAGGTTATCAACCCACAGATCCAAAAGCTCAGCAAGCCCCAAAGATAAATATAAACGAAAGCACACCTAAACTTGCTGAGGTTAATATGACAAAAACCAAAAAAACTAAGAGAGGAAAATCTTAAAGCCAGCCAGAAGAAAAAGACTCATTACACATAGAGAAGCAATGGCAAGGGTTAGAAACAAGAAAGGATGAAAAGGGATGTATTTTTAGAGTGATGTCTCCCTAGAAATTTGTAGCTATCAAAATAATTTTCAAAAATGAAGCCCATATACAGATATTCTCAAACAGACAAAAACTGAGAGAATTCAATTCTAGCATACACAAGAAATGCTAAAAGAAGTTCTCCAAGCTAAAGAAAAATGTATCAAATAGTAGCCCAGATCTTTAGGGAGAAAATGAAGAATACAAGAAAGGTGAATTTTGCAGGTAAATTTATATTTACCCTTTTTAAAAATTTTTAATGTTTTAATTAAATGCTTTCTTTATTTTAAATCTTTTTAAAATTTTGGTTTTCTATGATTTTTTAAAGTATTTTATAAATATTTGCTGATTAAAGCAAAAAATAAAACCTTATATTGAGGAGTTTATGACATGAACATGTATGACAACAAGAGCACAAACTGTAGGAGAGTAAATGAATGACAGTGCTTCACGGTTCTTACATTGTTCATAACATAATGTAACATTTGAAACTGGAATATGTTGTAATAAAGATAAGGTAATGTCTGCAGCAACCACTAAAAGAAGAAGAACACAAAAAGGTATAGTTAAAAGGTCAGCAAATCCCAACTGAGCAATATTCTATAAAATGATTGACCAGAACCCCTCAAAACTTCCAAGTTCATCAAAAACAGGGAAAGTCTGAGAAACTGTCAAATCCTAACATCCTAAAAATGACATGACAACTAATGTAATATGTTATCCTAATGGGATCCTGAAAAAGGCAAACGGCATTAGGTACAAACTAAGAAAATCTGAATATAATATGGACTTCATCTAATAATAATGTATTAATATTGATTTATTAGTTATAACAAATGTTCCACACTGGTAACAGATGGTAACAATAGGGGAAACTGGGTGTGGAATTTATAGAAACTCTCTGTATTATTGTCACTTTTTTTTCTGTAAATCTATAACAGTTCTAAAATAAAAAGTCAATACAAGAGATAAAATGAAATACTAAAAAATACTTGATTCATTCAAAAGAAGATAGGAAAGAAGAAAAGAGAAGCAAAGAACTTACATAACACAGAGAATAGATACAAAGATGGTACTGTTAAATTCAAAGATGCTGATAATTACACTATATGTAAATGGACTATGCACTCCAATTAAAAGGCAGTGATTGTCACCCTGTTACACACAGGTACATAATTCACATATACACATGCAGGCACACACACAGACACAAACAAGAACTAGCTATGTGCTGTTCACAGGAGAACATTTTAAGTAAAAATATTTGAATAGGGCCTTTCTTTGCAGAATTCAAAACATTTCTTTGCAGAATTCAAAACCCAGTGCAATGTCTACCAGATTATGGCCTGTGGGGCCCCTGCATCAGAACCACACAGGAAAGTGTTCAAGTCAAGGATGTTAGGTTGGGCCCCAGGCTTACTGAAAGCATCTTCTAGGTTCAGAAAACCATTATGTGCACATTTATCAAGATCCCAGGGTAATTCTGATGTTGACTAAAGTTACAGAAAAGCCAATCTTGTAGGAAGGGGTGGCAAGAGGCCAGCGCTTCTCCCTGTAAGAAGAAAGCCTCCTAATTCTCTTCATGAGAGAGCAAACCCGAGGTCCTCCCCAGCATCTCCTCCCCAGGAATGGCTTGGCAGGGCTGATAGGCCAAGCCTTCCCGAAGCTGTGGGAAGGCATTCCTTCTGGTCTGTTCCCTCAAAGCAACTCCTCTTCCAAAACCTCTGAAATCTATTGTTCATATTTTTCAAATAAGAAGTTAGAGTTTCAAAAAGGTAAAGGAATTACCAAAGGTTAACTCATTAGTAAGCAGCAGCACCAAGATTTTGGCCCTAATCTGCCTAAACCGACAAATCCAAACAAGAAGTAAAACAACATCAATATCTGAAAATGTATAAAAAATACAGCATAACACTTAGAAAAATATTTAGAATGAGCTTTTTTAAAACATAATGCAATCTCACCAGAAAGAATATAAACCATGATCAGGCTGGTTTATACTCCTTGCTTTAGTTCTTGAGAACTGGAGTCATTTTCAAGAGACAGGGGAGGAAACAAGAGCCAACAATTTTTGATCATCTGCCGGTACCGTGTACCATACGTACTACTCATAAAAAATGGTATTGCTTTTAATATCTCCAATGATAGAAGACAAGCATCGCTATCAGCATTTTATAGATCATAAAATTTGTTAAAAACACAGCCTACAGTGGCACAGCCAGAAACTGAAACTTCATCTGCCTGGTTCTAAATCCTGTGCTTTGCTATGAGACCTCATCGCTCTCAGAGATTTTCAAATGCCAAACAGAATCTCAATGAAATTCCAAAGGCAATTTGCTACTATCTTCATAGGATGAAATCACAGATGAGAAACATGTTTACATTCTGCTTTGACTTTAGTTTCTAGAACAATATTCTTATTTACTATACTGCTGTTTTTTGCTTAAATTATTGAATAGGCAAAGCAATTAATTAACATGGTTAAAATATATACACAGGGAAAAGTCTCACTCTCAGCCCTGTCCCTCAATCTACCCAGTTCCAACCTTCTCCCATCCCCAGCAGGTTATGTTTCTCTGTTTATTTTGCAAGTATTCTTGCAAAGGCTTGAAAGCAAATATAAGTAAATACAAATATGGCTTTGCCCTTTTTTTAACCTGACATCTTACCCTTCACCATGTATCTTAAATATCTTTCTATAGAAGCAAGTAGAGCGATCCCACATTCTTTCCTGTAGCCACAAAGTGACAGCTCTTTGTTTGTGTGGCCCACTGCCCATTTAACTCCTACCCTAATTCATGGACATTCCAGTTGTTTCTCATGGATAACCCTGCACAGTAATCATTTCATGCATCTGCAAGTACATCTGCTGGATAAAATCTTACAACTGGTGAGTTGAAGAACAGATGTGTTTGCAATTTTGACGGATTCTGCCAAACTGACCTCCACAGGGTCACTGGCACTAGCACTCCCACCAGCAATGTGTGAGAACGGCTGTTCCTCACAGCCTCAGCAATGGCACATGCTTGCAGACTTCTGAATGTTTACCAATGTGATAAGTGAAAAATGGCATCTTACTGTGGTTTTACTTTTCTTTTTCAATCATCAGTGAGGTTGGACACCTTATCACGTACCCAAAAGTTATTCCCTTCTCTGTGATCTGTTTTTATATTTTGCCTATTTTTCAACTGAGCTACCAGTAGCAGTTTATTTTAATATGAGACATTCATAAAAATAAGACATACTAAAGAGCTAATATATGAAAATAAAAATAATGTCCAGTCAATATTTTCTTCTTGGATTGTGAAAGTATTATCTTAAAATACCATTCTCAAAACCTGAGAATGGTATTTGTTTCTCTTAGCATAACAAATATGCTAAGAGAAATCTAGCATAGCTTTCCTGAATGAATGGGCCAATGAATCAATCTACTAAACTATCTGGGGAGGGAGGCAGAGAGATTCAAGATCAGCTAAAATGGCAGATCCTATTAACCATTTTTGCATGCGGTTGTGATGCAAGCCCTAGAAAGACTTTCCTCTCATGTTCTTCTGTTTTCCTCTTCTCACTCTCTCTTTCTCTTTCCCTTTCTTTCTATCACTGATACCACCCATCCCAACCTCAATGTCTCTCATGACAGCGTTTTTTTCACAGGTTGTATGAATCCCATGAACTGAACATAAAACAACTTTCAAACTTGGTATAGACTGGTATATATAAGGTTAGCACAGAGGTATGCTCTTTATATGAGTGTCCCTTTTAAATGAAAAAATCAAACTTCATTTAAAAATAAACTCGCTTTTGATTCATGTACAAGGAAAATGCTACTGAATCAGCTAGCTCTGTCACTGAGAACATTCAATCAACAGAGTTAGGGGCGATGAGCTGAATGGAGAGAACTCCACAAGGTGATTCCACCTCCTAACCACACTGCCTCACGTAATGATATGTGGACATACTTATTTGCAAGAAAGCAAAGAGTTGAATAGCTAGATGGAATGAACCAAGCCTATTTTTGTTTAGAGAATCCTGGTTCAGCAATAGTTTGTCTTATCTAAGTATCTTCTCTTGGCACCTCTTTAAGGTTGAAAATATCAGTTCCACCCTAGGGAATACATTTTAATTGCATCTGCAAGAAGAGAAAATAACATCTTTACTATATATGAATTCTCAGAGGTTTGATAGGCTTCACCCAGAGTTTTATAGCTCTTTAGAGCTAAGGATGACATAGAAATGCTTTTGGCATAAAGATGTCCACTGTAGGGTTACTTACAACAACAAAAACTGGGAATGACCAAACTATCAAATTATGAGAGGAATGGCTAATTAAACTATGGTAATCATCCTTAAGCAGCCATTAAAAATAGTTTATAAATGCATTTTCATAAAATGGAAAAACACCAATGAAATGCTGATTAAAAAGGCAATATTAAAAATTGCATATAAGCTCTCTGACTCTGCCTTTCACCGGGAAGGTACCCTAACAGCAAACCATCAGGCCAATCATCTAAACTACATTATCCAATAGAGCTTCATCAGTGATAAAGCTGAGGCTCCAATTTCTATTAAAAAAAAAAAAAAGCTGCATTCATAGTATGACCTCAACCATGTCTAAATAATATCAAGAAAATTCCATATGGAAAGGAATCAACAAGTATTTTCCAATCCGTAGTGAATGTATTAATTTTATTTTTAAAATAAATATGCAAATAAGAAATACGTAATTTTAAAAGGCAATGCAGAAATTTGCCTTATTATAGTATTCCCTGAGACAAATCGTATATTGTAAATTGTACATCCACAGCTAGAAAAGCAAATTGATTTCATCTGGTGAGCCAACTGCAATAGAATAGTAGCATCCATGTGAGGATGTTGAGCTCTAATCTAAGATTAGTAAAAAAGAGAGATGATTTCTTAGTAATGTTTGCTATTGGTATATGTATAAATATTATATATTTTATAATATTCCTGAAAATATTCTACCACAGAGTTGACATAAAAGGAAAAAAGTCAGGGAGTATGGATGGCAGACTAATCACCCTCAAAAAAGTCCATGTCCTAAATCCCAGAACCTGTAAATATGTTACCTTGCATGGCAAAAAGAAATTAAGACTACAGGCAGTATTCAGGTTACCAATTATCTGAGCTTAAGATAAGGACATTCATTATTGTGGGTTATCTCAGTGGGTTCAACATAACCACGAGGGTCCTTAAAAGTAGAAGAGGAGGCAGAAGGGAAGAGTCAGAGGAG
Organism: Saimiri boliviensis; assembly: GCF_048565385.1. Lineage (NCBI taxonomy): Eukaryota > Metazoa > Chordata > Mammalia > Primates > Cebidae > Saimiri > Saimiri boliviensis. The sequence continues at coordinate 82,780,026 of NC_133463.1, forward strand.
ACATGGTGACAGATGCCATGCTGCTGGCTTTGAAGATGAAGGAAGTGGCCATTAGCCAAGGAATGCAGGTGGCCTCTAGAAGCCAGAAAAGGCAAGGAAGTGAAACCTCCAGAAAAAAATGCAGCCCTGCCAACACCTTGATTTTATCTTAGTGAGATGTGTAATGGACTTCCAAACTACAGAAATGTAAGATAATCAATCTGAGCTGATAATCCGTCTAAGCCACTAAATTGGTGGTAATCTGTTACAGCAGCAATAGGAAATTAATGTGGAGAGTAGAAGGGAAGACGACAGGAAGAGAGTGATCACTGCTATTTGGATGAGTGGTTCATATAAGCAATTTCATTTTGCTTTGTCAGTCCCAATTAATTAAGAAACACTACCTAAATTGACATGCATCTGAGGAGCACCCTAACTTCTGGGCTGAGAGAAACTAAGGCTGGATTTACTGTTTCTCTCTCAGGTCTGAATCTCATTCCCATCTCTAGTACCGTTCAATAGGGAGGAAGGCAAAATCTACAGGCAGCCCAAGGGGAACCAGCCATGACCCCAGATCCAGCTCAGTGCAGCAGGTCCTGAGGCCCAGCACCGAACACCAGCTGTAACGGCAGAAGTTAGTAATACATACGTGAGTGATTCCTTAACTGAAACCACCCCCAAATCCATTTCCTCTGCACGTAAACCAGATAGTTCACAATTTTAAAAACAAAACAACAACAATAAAAACCAATAAGGATTTCAGGGCAAAAAGGTTGTTCCAGCTATGTCTGGTTAGAGAAGGAAAATGTTTCACAGTGAAAACCAAGGAATAATTGCAAAGTCTAGTACCAATGCTGCAAAAGCCAGAAAATAATTAGCTTCACTGGGTCTAATTTCCTCACCTATAAAGTGAAATTTGCCTTAGCTCTCTATTCTCTAGCCCAACTGCACTAGCTCCCCAATGAAGGACACCTATATGCTGTGAAATGTGAAATAAGCTCTTCATTTTAAATATGTACATAAATATGCATAACACTAAAGACCCTTCTTGACTCAGTCACTGCCACAATCCCACCAGGTGACATGTAAGTCCTACCTAAGAATCACATGGTCAGTACAGGTGATTTTAAAAAGCAGCTACATAAGCAACAGCTTCCAACATCCTCAGTTTCCCCAATTTCTCCCTTTCTGCCCTCAACAAGTAACTGAGAACATGTAGTGAAAAAAGCACAGGACTAGGAGTGAGAGGATGAAGTCCACATTTTACCCTCTTCACTTCCTGGATAGTGAAAGCATACAAGCAGATTCCTCTGAGCCACTCAGTCTTCAACTACAAGAGGAGGAACCATAGAAATTCACCTCCCACGAGGCTGCTCTGATCATAAAATGAGATTGCCAGTGGGGATGGTCCTTGTCACCTCAGAAATGCTGAATGCAGGTGAGTCAATATCATCAAGGTGACTGAAGTCAACGGATATGGGCATGGCAGAAAAGACTGACAGGTGATCAGTTAGCTTCTCTCAGGTTTAGGATCTTCGTATTTCAAAGATGGAAGATAATATATACCATGAAGGAGATTCCGTATGATGACCATGAAGTCCGTGGTGCAGAGCCTAGACACAACGGACGTTCAATAAACGCAAGTGAGGAATGTGCTGGTGTAGGGTCCCCCAGCTCCCTAGTGCTTTCTTTCTGTGTCCTGACCAAAAATCAGGGTGTCTTGACTGCTCTGTGACCCAGCCAGCTGCAGGATTTCCCAGGAGGCTTGTATCAGAACTGAAGCCTCAAAAATTCTCAGGCATGAATAAAAGTATCTAGGTTGTTCATGGTGAAACCCCATCTCTACCAAAAATACAAAAATTAGCTGGGCATGGTAGCAGGCACCTGCAGTCCCAGCTACTTGGGACACTGAAGCATGGGGATCAGTTGAACCTGGGAAACGGAGGTTGCAATGAGCCAAGATCACATCACTGCACTCCAGCCTGGGTGACAGAGGGGTGAGACTCCTCAAAAAAACAAACAAACAGACAAAAATCACAACAACCAAAGAAATGAAGGATAAATTACAGTTTTGTTGGTTTATTCTCACTATAAAAGATACATGGTATGCATTTGTTCTGGAAAATAATGGAGGAAATAGAATAGTGTGGTGATAAAAGCAAAAGCATCCTGTACTCTATCTTGAGTTAAACTCAGTAATTTGATTTTCTTTATTGAAATTGGATTTATACTTATTTACCCATTCATTCATTCAAGAAATATTCGAGTGCCCATGTGTGCAGGAAAGAAGGGAGGCCTTTGGGGATAGAAGCAGGGGTTGCAAAACCAGCTGAATGTCCTAAGAAAGCTGATTGGATCAGCAGAAAAGGAAGTGCTGGATATTGCGAAAAGTCCATCAGGAAGGTTAAAACCATATAAAAGTGTCTTCTGTCTTCTAGGACTGACGATCAGAAAAGTGTTTGCATTGAGGCGACCCAACAACAAAAGAGGGGAAGGGGGTAGGGATAGAGTCAAGTGCAGAGAAGCCTTAGCAGTGAAGAGTGGAAGGCAAGCTTGGAGCAAAAAAAAAAATAAGAGAGTGTTCCAGGAGCAGGAGGCAACTGTCTGAATTGTACCTTTTAGCTTAACATGATGTGACTGAGAGAAGTATTCAGTGTAGCTTAATGTTACATTTCACTTAGTGTTGCTTTTCTGTGTCATTAAATAGCCTTAAAAACATTTATTGAATTCATAACATTACATTGTAAAAATGAGCCATAATTTACTTTGCTAATCCTTTGGTTGGACTCCGTCATTTCTAATTTTTTAAAAAATTATAACTATGCTGTTGATGAAGATTCTTGTCAATCTGCATTCACATCCCTGGCTATTAGGAGACTGACATTTGACAGTGGAATTACTGGATTAAAGGATATCACTTTAAGAGAATATTGATATATATTGCCAATTTGCTCCTTCTTCAAGCAATAGATGAAAGTATTAATACCATAACCTGTACTGTTGTAATTATAGTTTTATTTTTACCGTTAAAAAAAAAAAAAGAGTATCTAGCCTGTTGTGCAAGTTGCCAAAGACACCACTGAAAGAAAGTAGCCTTGACCCTGAGCCAAATTCCTTTAACCTTCATAAAACTCCATGCCTTGACCACCTCACTGTGGACATACCCAAGTGGAACACTCCACACCCCGGTCCCCTTGCTGTCTGTGGCAAGGACTTAATAATTGCTTTAAACATATCACCCCGGCATTTAGTACTTCTGTCTTTGGAATCCCAACAGGCCTTATATCAGAATGGTTTGGGGCACTGCCTGGCGGGAACTCCACTGCCACCACTTTTGGGGTGATTCTAGCTGCAAGTCCAGTGGGACCAAACAGATGGCCTGTAGTCCCTCCCACATTCTATGATGCTCTGGGCTGCAACAGTAGAAACAATTGCAAAAACCATTAGAGAGCAACAAGTTTACAAATCTTGATGCTTCCTTTCCATGTGTATGCGCCAACCACAGCAATGATTTTAAGGGTCAAGTTGCCCCAAGTGCTAAGCAGAACTTTTTACTGAACAAATTACTGAACCCTAGCTATTGTTGTCAATAATTGCATCATTAGCTGTGGCTAAGCAAACATTACCACCTACACTGAAGAAACACCAATTAGAGGCATTCAAAGAATATGGAGGGCCACCATCTCCTGAGCCCCTGTGACATGGTGGGCACTGCGATGGACACTCCAGAACACAAACCCCAGTTCTTACAATTGCCTACTGAGTGGCTTCAGCACACCTGCTTCATCAGGTGACTCACCTGTGCAATCCAGGATCTGAAAACAAAAATAAATGTCCCTAAAGCCTGCAGGCCTCCCTCTAAATCACTCCAGTGCTTTGATGCAAAGACTGTACCTTTTCTTCTGTCTGCATCCTCTTACACACCTTTGACTTGATTTCCAAATTACAGAGAAATGCTATGCTTCTACAAAGAGAGAGCACAAATAAACTGCACTATGCCTTAGACTCCGTGTATACCAGCTAAGGGGGCCTCAAACCGAAGGTAATACCAGCAAGTAATAAAAGGATGCTCTCTATCTGCACTTTGAAAAGTGATGCCTTTTCTGCCTGAACATCTGCCTCCTTCTCCAGAGCCCTCTTACCTTGAAGGAGACATGCTGTTCCATGTGCCGCAGCAGCTGGGGCTTCTGGGCCGCTGTGTAGTCACACACCGTGCACTTAAACTGCTTCCCTGGAAAGAAGCGGAGGACAAGGTGAGCGTTGCCAGGCCAATAACTCCACTGTGAATGAACTGACAGGCATGGAGCCAGGTACACAAAGGTGTTCCTTGCCATGCGAGGATCAGAATCTCAGAAGGGAACAGCGAGGAAGCACACAGGCATGAGGTAGCACACTCAGTCTTCAACAAGTGGGAGTGAAGAGGAGCTCCCAGGGAGGGAGAGGCATGGCCAGCTCAATCCGGGGTGGCCCCGTGAGCAATGACACTCAATCAGGCCCCTAAAGGAAGAGTAAGGCTGTGCCCAGCTGCCAAGAGAGAAGGGCATTGTGGGAGAGGGTGCACACGGATGAGATTACAAGGGAATGGACCACAAGGTCGTCAGGAAAGTGGAGCAGCTGCATCTTCCTTCCTGGAGTGAGGTCTGCAGAAGGTCAAGAGCTGAGCCGGAGAGGTTGCTGGCCCAGAATATCAAGGGCCTGGACCATCTCACAGGACCTCAGACCTGACCCTGAAAGTCAGGCGAGTCTGCAGGATGACGGTCAGCAAAGTGCAGGATCTGTGCTGCAGAACTCCTATCTCTGGATGGAGTGAAAAAGGCATGTTTGAGAGAATGTTAGAAAGAAAACTAGAGACATGTAAACCACTGCTTTTAAAAAGGCTAAGGTTTTGGCAATATTTAAACATTCAATAATGGGGTATGTTAAAACAGATTAATAGATATACGAGGTACATTACATTTTGCCTCCAATTAGCATAAATAAAACCTCAATGTGCAATAACATAAACATGTGTAACAAAAGTAAATGTGGCCTACTTCTTGTAGCAGTAAAGAATTCAACAAGCAGCTTTTAATGGTGCAAACCGCCTCACGGTTATTATGCCCACAGCCACTGTGGCTGGATTCCTAGAAGCAAGCTCCTCCCAGACCTTCTTGTACCTTTCCCCCTCCCCTCTATTTACTGCCAGCTCACCTGGAAACCTGTTCTCACTATGATGCCAAGCCAATGGCGGATTTTGGTCTGTATGTGACTTGATCACTCTATTGCATGTGACTCTGCTAATAGTCCATGCTTTGGAAATCTTCTGTTCCTTTGACTCCACACCACTACCACCTCTTTGGGTCTCTCTATTCATTCTGAGTACCCCTGAGGCACACCCTCTCATCAGGGCAACTATCATTAGGCCATGATGTTCCACAGTGTTCCAGCCCACACTCCTATTCTACCTCTACAAGCATCCTTGTATATAACGCACCCCTACAGGCTTTTGTAAACCTCTGATGCCAAAACTAACATCCTCTTCTCTGATCTCTTCTCTGAATCTAAGACTTGAGTAGTCAACTGGACCAGCCACTTAGTGGTCCCAAATGTCCTAGGTTGGACTCATCTTCTTCACCAAACAGCTTCCACCTCCAGCCCTCCCAGTTTATCACCCATCTGATCACCTACATCAGACACCAGTAGCCTTCCTCAACATCCTTATGGCCCTAACTTTCACTCATCTCATTTTTTTTCAGCACCTGATTTCGTTTCCTATATATTTCTCATATCTGTCTATTTCTCTCTATTTCTAATACCGCCACACTAGTTTAGGTTCTCCTCACTTCCTTCTTGGACACCAGCAAAAGCCCCTAAACTGGTTTCCTTGCCTTCATAAAACTCTACCATCTATCCATCAATCCATCCATTCATCCACCCCTCCATTATCCACGATCCACTCATCTATCCACACATGCATCCTGATGCCTAATCTTCTATCCAGATGATCTACAGCATAAACCATCCCACCGTCCAGCCATCAGAACCCACCAATGACCCCAACTTCAAAACAAAGTTAATGTTCCAGAGCTTAGCAGAGAAGGCCCTCCAGAATCAGAACCAACTCTCCCCACCCTACCCCACCCCACCCCTCTGACTTCCTCTTGTGCCTGTCCCCTCTGTATTTAGGCTCATAACACTGAACTCCCTGAGTTCTCCAAACTTCTGCCTGGCTTCTGCAATCTCAGACCCCTGTGTCTTTGCTAACATTTTCCATGCCTGGAATGCACTGTCTGGCAGCACCTGGCCATTCTTCCTGTTAATTCAGAACTCAAATTGAATGCTCTTGTAACTGGGCCAAGAGCCAGCCCTCCACAGGCCCCTATACACTATCCACTTGCTTCAGTCTATGCGCCACCTCTACAGCCTTGTATAAGGCAGGGGCTGCCTTCAGCTGAACATGGGCAGGGACACATCTTACTCATCTGGGTACCCCAGGGCATGAATGCACATACAGACTGAATATATTCCATGCATTTCATTAAACTGAACTGAGCAAAAATTCTGTACATCTTATATGAACAACACTCTCAATAAGAGCAGCAAAAGGAAATAAATATTAATATTACAGTTGTATCGATTATTCTAGTAACTAAACCCAAAATTCTAAATTTTATTAATTCTACAAGGCTGCCTGAAGTGTGAGGAAAATTTTTCACTTGTAAGGCACATAGGTTATAATTAGAGAGAAATTACAACTTTAAAAAATACATAGCAACATCTCCTTTCAAACACAGGACCACAAATATCTACACATCTCCAGTCAAATCTCAGCTAAACACATGTCTCCACTGACACATGGCTCATGTGCATACAACATCATTATATTGGGCAGCCTGCTGTGCAAAATCATGCTGTGTTCTTCACCACTAGAGTGGGGGAAGCAGAGCTGATGGAACCATTCTCTGAGTTGACAAATATTCTGTCATTCATTGTCAAACACTTGGATCAAAGAGTAATAGATTATGTGGCAAAAAGGAGCCCTGAAATGAATAAATGGAATTGCCTCTTTTGAAATCAAGAGTCAGCCTTTTATGGATGTAATTCCAAGGCTTTGCAAGAGACAAAGAAAGAAGGCAACACCTAAAAGCCATCCCTTACTGAGGCATCAGAGCCCTGGCAACAAATATTGCAGATGTTTTCAGCAACCACTGACACCCCCTATCAAACAGGCCTGGGAGAGCACCTGACACAATTTCTTGCTGCCTAATTAAAATAATGGGATGCAGATTCATGACTAATCATAAAAGAGCAATACTTTGAGACCATCAGATGGCTTTCTATCGAGACATCTGAGACTTACAGGCCGCGTCAACTGCAAATCCTAGTACTTACTCGAGGTGAGATTGACCTTGCAGTGCTGGGAGACGCACATCGAATGGCTGTATGTGGATGAGAATCACCCAGCATCCCAGAGGAAGAAAAGAATGATTACAAAGAAAAGAGGCTGACTGTTCTTTCCCCAAAATATGCCTGGCTGGGTCTACCCACTGGACTACTAGGCATCACGAGTTGCACTGGGGCATGACGTGTACAATCTCGCCACGCACCAAAAGCCCAGGAAGCTGGCAGTGTCACCCTTTCATGGATGAGGACCTGGGATCGAGACTCTGGGTAACTTGCCATGCCACGAAATGGTAAGTGGCAGGGCCCAGATTTGGCTTCCAGTCTGGTGACCCCAACACCCCCATTCACAGCCCCATAAGAATCTTTTCAGCCAATAAGGGTGTGATACAATTCCCAAAAGGAAGGAGGAGTTTATACCAGCAATGGCATATCTGTGCCACTAACACATAAGGTGACTACTCATCAGAAAGGACTGCCCAAAAAGGGCCAGTTGCAAGGGAACTATGTTCTCTTTCTGGCCCTGTCCTGCTTACCATGAGAGACCCTGGGTTCTTTCATCTATGCTACTCAGAAGCCCCATTAGAAAAATGGGGAGGTAATCCCTGCCTGCTGTGAGGATGGACTCAGGGACTGGGCCTGCAAGCATCTGCAAGCATCTGAAAAGCAGCCCCCTAAAGGATGAGGCTGCGGGTGCCTACAGGTGACCCCTCAGTGGACCGTTCGGCTGACTACAGTGCCCTCCAAACCTTTACCTCCCTGACACTCCTTGAGACAATCCAAATATTCAGTTCTAATTAAGCCAGCCTAAAACAAAAAACAGAGCAAAGAAAAAGGGTTGTACAATTATAGCAAAGTGTAAGTAAGCAGTTACAACAGCAGAGTTTGCAGAAAACTACTGTTCCTATTCCCAGCACCCTGTCTGGCCTCATCTCCACCCTGAGCAAAAGCCAGGAGCTCTGCAGTGGCCACAGGGCACAATAAGGCGTGGCTCCCTGTCACCTCTCTGAGCTCATGCACTACCCTCTCCTCTCTCCACCCCACAGCCACGGTTCACCCACCCACCTCCAGGCCTCTGCACCTGCTGTTCCCAGAGCCCGGGGTGCCCATGCGAGATATGCTGTGCTGTGCCACCTCATCTCCTTCAAGTCTCTGTTCAAATGTCACCTTCACACCGAGTCCTTTCAGACCATTCTGTTTAAAAACACAGTCCACATGCCCCTTTACTGATTCATTTTTAGCATTTCTCAGCTTCTATTTTCATATTGAAATGGAATCCTTTCATATTCATGTTTTTTTAATCTCTCAGTTTTCTTAATATTTTAGATGTCTTCAATATTTCCATTGTAATATATCACATACTTCATTGATTTATAGCACTGATTATCCATCTAACTCACTAGAATTTTCGCCTCAGGACAGCAGAGGCCTTGGGTTTGGGCTTTGGTGGTAATCACCGAAGCAGTGCACTGATTTACCTTTGGTTGGTCCGTCTGGCACCCTTGCAGGTTGTGGGTACTCTGAGACAGTACTGTGCAGTTTTCATGCCACGTCTTCAGTGCTTGGAGGTGAGAGCATGCTGGAGGTAAAGCTAGCAGCTAATTTATAGGAGCACCCCATTCTGAAGTCTGTTTAGCCACCCTTTCTCCCCTCCCCATAATCAACATGGACACACAGGGTATCACAAGCACCAGTGATATGTGGTCCTACCCACCATCTCCCCACTCAAAGTCACCGGAGATTGGACCACGGTGGACAAGAGACCCTAGCTGAGCCAGGAATCTAAACTGTCCAGATACAAAGCTTGCAACTCAGGAGTGGAAGGGAGTTGTCTTTTCACTCTGTAGGTGAACGAAAGTCAACAAGCCAATCTGCAGGCCATGAGAGGAGAGCACTGCAAAGAGAGACAGGAATAGGACATCAGAATGAAGTAAGGAAGCAGAGAGGGGCAAAAGTGGAAGACAAAGACAGTCGCCTGGCTGGCCATGTCCATTCACTCAGTGGGCACTCACAGAGGGACCACTGGGTGCCAGGACCACGTCTGAGCCCAGGAGATAAGAGAGGACAAGACAGCAGAGTCCAGCAAATAGTCCCACAAACAATTACCAATTGCAACAGCCCAAAGGCAAAGGCAAGGAGCCACGGTGGAGCATGAGGGAGTGTAGAAAGGGTGCGGCCATGTGGCCAGGCGGTCAGGGAAGGCCTCTGTGAGGAAGTGAGGTTACGCTAAGGCAGAAAAATGAAGACCAGGCATATAAGGAACAGGTGAACACAGCACTGGGAAGAAGGAACTCAAACACAGAGACCCTGAGTCTCTGTAAGATCCCAGGTAACTTTACCATAAATGCCCCTTGTTAACTTCTGTGACCTCAAATGAGTTTCTGTCAACTGCAACCAGGAGTCCAAGAAGCACAGCTGTTGAATGAACCAGTGACCGTTTGACTATAAAACACCAAGACTCTGGAAAGCAGACAAAAATAGGGCATGACCAGACAATGTTCTCTAGAGAGAACAGAATCAGATTTACTGAACGGAAAAAAAGTCCAGTGACAGCATACTCTTATATACAGCACTATGAACCAATGCTACAAATGTTCTATGAGCATTAACTGTCACAATACCTGTTTGATTTTATGAGCTATCACACAAATAAAAATTACAACATGGTAAGATTTGATACCCATTAAACTAAGAAACTAGACATTTTTAATAACGAAATGTTAAAAATGAAAGAGTTAAGCTGGGATACTTTCTTATTTCTGATACAATTTTTTGAAAAGTAAGTTGGCAGCACAATGCACGATTAGAACCACCAAAACAAAATAGCCATCCTGGTCCTGGAAACGTGTCCTAAGGAGTTAATTTAAAATGAGAAAAAGTTTATATGCAAGAAAGAATCTCCTGCCACATAAGTTATAACAATGGGAGGAAAAACAAAAATAACACATTGTCCAGAAATAAGGGAATGGTTCTGCAACTCATGGATCACCTTACTGTAAAATGCAACTCTTAAACTCTGTATTAGTGAACTGTACAGCAACAAAGAATTACTATAATGTTAATTTCAAGGTCGTAAGAACTGTAAGAATGATACACTTTCATTACAACTATATAACCACTCCATATGAGCATGAATAAAGATTTTTAAAGAATCCTTTATTTGTTAGGTGATAGAATCGTGGGCGCACTTGTAGGAAGTGGTTGGATTTTTATGAACATTGCTTTGGTGTTGTCTGTGCTCTAACAGAAAAGCTTTTCAGATAATTAGCCTCCATCTCTGAAAGGCTGAGATGTTTCATCTGCTACTGCATACAGACTACAACCAAAAGATGGTTCTTTCAATGCAGAGACATAAAATGATACCAATGGCTTCTGAACTTGAAAGTTCACCATCTTTTAAAAAACAGCACCCCAGCCTTGGCTGGCTGTGCACTGATTTATGGGTGTTCTTTCTGACAAAGCATCTTTCTACCTCTTCTTCACAAAAAACAGCAAGTGGCCTAATTTTGTGAAAGTCTCAGGAGTAGTCACTTCTTGTCCTCTGGGGCAGGATTTAATTTCTGTCAACAGTCAAATGTCATTTTGGGTCATGTCTTGTAAATAAAGACAAAGCAAAGCTGAGTCATACTACTTGTTGGAGAAACACTCTTGCAGAACACACACTCCAAGATTACTGCAAAAATACTGTCACAGTGGGGGGTGGGAGGGAAGCTGACTGGGAACAAAGACTCCTTGGTCAGAAACTCCAGAATTTAGAATCTCATTTCCTTATGAAATTCTTTATTTGACCCACAGGCCCAGGTGGTAAAAGTCAAAATCATAACAACCTAGATGAATCTCACAAGCATAATGTGAAAAGGAAGAAGACAGACATAAAAGAACACATATTGTATGAATCAACTCTATGAAGTTCAAAGACAGGAAAAAGGAAGTTACGGTGCTAGAAGTCAGAGGAATGAGTAGTTACCTCTGGGGAAGAGAGACGGGTGATCATGCTGCAGGGAGGAAGAAATTTCCAAGAGGCTGGCAATGTGCTGTTTCTTCTTCTAGGCTGTAGCTACACAGGTGTGCCTCCTTTGTAACAATCCCTTGAGGTGCGCACTTCTGAACTGTGTGTGTTTGTGTGTGTGTGTGTGTGTGTGTGTGTGTGACACTTTAATTTTAAAAACATAAAAAGAAAACTAAGACAACAACAAAATAGGCCACCTTCCTTAGAAGGTTCTTGAGAACTGGCAACAAATTCATTTAAGAAAGGAAAGATATGTTGTGCAGTTCAAAGATAAACTTTGAGAACTGTCTGTAGATTATGCAGGCTGATGTTAGCAGTGGAAGGAAAAAGGACTCCATCAGTGTTACCGGCCCTGTGGATTTCAGTTAGATATCTTTCTGAGTGCCAGGCTTGCTGGAGGTTTCCACTGCAGACACTGCAGCTCTTTCTAGAAACACAGTATTTCACCAGGAGCTCCATTTCCCAAAAAAATGTGTGATCTGGTTGAACTCTCCTTCAAAGATGGGGATGCAGGCAGCAAAAATGTCATTTCCACTATTTCTATTCATCTCTCCAAAGGTGAGGTACATCTTTGCAAAATCTTCCTCCACTTTCAAGTGTGCTTTTGGAAGGAGCCTCTTTCTTTGCCTAACCTTGAGTGCTGGGCTGCATGTCCATGGTTGATGGAGCAAAGCTGACCTCTGTCCTTTTGAGCACTGCCTGGGCCTGGCAACCGGATGCTGGCTGAATTCAAGGATCACCAGACAATGAAAGCTAGCACAGGGTCTGGAGTCAGAGAATCCTAAGCTCTGCTCTTTACACCAGCCTTATCCAGGTACAAAGTTACCCAGGCTATCCTGTTAGAAAGGTAGGAGGGGACTTGAAAACAGGAAAGGGAAAGAAGAAACAGAATACTTGTTATCCTGCCTCAGGCTAGATAAAGAGACAGGACCAAACCTAAGGGAGGTGGGACTTCACTTCCTGTGGACTAGCCACATGGAAGGAAAGGGGGATATCAGTGTAGTATGTGAAGAAGCCAGCAGGGCACCTGCCTTGCTGAAGGGCTCAAGCAGGAAGTTATTCCCAGCCAGACACAGAAGCACAAAGGCACCATGTTGCCCTAGACCTCTGAAGCTCAACTGCAAAGCATCGTCACTCTGAGCTCCCATTCTCTGCTCCTAAAAAGAAAGGCAATCACTCCTGCCTCCCGGCAGCTGTGGACAGGCCACCGTGGGACCTGCAAAGCCTCAGCCAGGTGACTTGGCACTCACAGTATGTGTGGCACCTGTTGTTCCCTTAGTTTCTTACTACAACCTCGTCCCCTTGCTGAGTTTCCCTGAGGATGATTCCAGCTGTCTTACTTTAGAGTTCTATATAAAACTAAGATGGAAGAGAATGGTAGAAAAAAAATCTTAAAAAGTCACCTTCAGCTTTTGACATTTGGATTCCATCAGAACACAGAGAGAGACAGCAATGAAAAATTCCTTGGGATTTAAGGCAACTTGTTTGAAGTACCTGCTAAATTAAATTATCCCTGCCAAATCACATTTTATGTGTACCACAAACCTGAAGGAACTCTAACGTACTTAGGGGAAAGAATTTCCATAAATCTCAACTGTTATTAGTAATAATATTCTAGTGGCATAAAAGGAAAAATGCCTCCTTATGCTGTTTATCCAGTCTTACTGAGAAAGGTGGTATTTTACATAAGTAAATTTTCAAGAGTTTTTAGAAAATTGACTTTATCTTTTTTTCAGAAGACTGACTTTTACCCTTTCAACAGTGATACTCTTTAAATATTAACTATTACACTGTGCCTTCCTAATAAGAGAGTATTTGAAAAAAAAAGTGATTTAATATTTCCTAGATGACATAAATTAATTGATACAAATATCCATTCTTATACTGTGTCATTAAGAGCACTGGTTCATGCACTAGAGGAATGGGTACATGAGCTGGGTACATGAGTTCATCCATAGTATGAACCCAATTAATCTTCCCACAACCCCAAGCTGTAGGTTTATAATGGCTGTCCCACAGACATCCAGGTTCTAATCTTCAGAACCTATACATGCTACTATATATGAAAAATAAATAAATAAATAAAGGAGTTTGCAGATGTGATAAAGCTAAAGATCTTGACTTGGGGACTAGCCTGGGCTATCCAGGTAGTCATAGTGAAATCACAAGGATCCTTACAAAAGGGAGGCAGGAAGCTTGAAGTCAGAGAAGGAGCATGGTGATGAAAGACAGAACAGAAGAGATTAGAAGATGCTGGACTGCTGGCTTTGAATATGAAGGAAGGGGTCCATAAGCCACAGGATGCAGAGACACCTTCCCCTCCAGAGTTCCTAGAAGGAATGCACCCTGGCTGACACCTTGATTTTAGATCACTGACCTCTAGAGCTGCAACATAATACATCTGTGTTGATCTAGGTCACTAACTTTGTGGTAATTTGTTATAGGGTCACAGGAAACATGTAACATCCATGTTACAAATGGGAACCAGTGTTCAAGACTATTCAGGCGAGAAGTGGTTCCAGCCTGGGCCTGCCTCTGGAGCCCATGATTTTCCCCCCTCTGCCTCCTTTCTTCTCCATGTAGCTCAGCACACAGAGGTTTGCTGCTTCATGTAAGAAAAACATCCTGCATAATAGGTATTTTGCAGCAAGTGTTTTGCAAAGCACATATCTTCACAGTTCTAGCGTCTGTGGTGATTTATGCAGTGGCACATCAGAACAGAAATAGCTACAGCAATAAAAATACAGTTAAAGAAGTCTTTGTACTTTAAAGGCGGAACTTCAAGCAACTGCAGACTTAGAGCCTGATGATTCTCTGTAATTAGTACATCAGTTTTGATACACTGATGTATCAAAAGGAGGGATGGGTCAGCATGAGACAAAGGTGGAAAGAAACCTAAGGCAACAGAAAGCCACACAGAGGACGGAGCACAGCAGCAGAGCTAGATGAAAGTTACAGACACAGTGCCAGACGTTTGCAGCTGAGACCCCTCTACCCGGTGAGGTTTTAGGTAATCAAGCCTCATTAAAAAGTTAAATCTGTATATCAGCCTAAGCTAATTTTTCAGTATGCAGCGTAGTTCATTTCATAGCATGGGCTCACTTATTCCCAGCGGATCTTGTGGTTTATAAAAACCTGAGAAAAAGAGCTACATATAAACACAAACAGGGTGAACCTATTAAATGGTATTCGTGGGCCCTGAAATTAGCTCTACCTTCTCCCACCCATCACCCAGACTCCAGCCCAGGGAGAAACAACAGAGATCTACCAGGTTCATCCAGCAGCCACACGTCCACACTCGCCCCTCAACCTCTTCTCCAGGGGCAAGCAGGAGGAAGGACAAGAGGGACAAGGATGCAGTACGGAGACCAGTGTCACTGAAGCCTTGCAGGATAACCTTGTAAGATCAACCCAGTGAGGGGTTCAGGGACCATTTTCTATTAACTTCCTGGTTCTTTTTTTAGAAGCAAAAGGCCATGGGGCTACTTTATCTCAGAGTGGCTTGGCTTTTTAGAGGACAGAGGAGGAAAACAAAACAAAACTCCACACTTAGATCTCCGAGAATATTTTAATCTGCAGCCATGGGATATCTTATCATAAACTGAAGAAGCGATAGGAAAAAGGGGTTCTTACTACACTCAAGCCTAATTTCCATACTCAGCTCTCCACTTGTCTACTATAAGAGTGCTTGAAGCCTGGATAATTCTTTTTACATTTTACCCAAAAACTTCTTAACTAAAATAAAATATAAAGGGGCAGTTTGGATCAGGGGAAGGGGAGAGACCCAAAAGAACTAGTAATAAACTTCAAAGAGCTTTTTATTTCATAATTTAAGAATTTCTGTTTGATTACATAGCAGAAAGGCACTGTACGGTTTAACCTTTCCCATCTGCTATCTGCTATGGGTGGGCAGAATCATGTATAAACCTCCAACAGCACATCATGTCTAGGCCCTCTTCAAAGTCGGAAAGGGAAAGCTATATTACAGCATGATCTTTGCATTCAATTCTTGCATCCTGTTGGCCTTCACACAAAGGGTTTCATCAGGCCCTTTATAGATCAATTTCTCTCTTTGCACATATTGACTGGCAAAGCTTTCTAACTGAAACCTTTACCCAGAATGAGCTATCTTTTCTAAAGGATAGTAATGAGCTCCTTTGGGAAACAGGAATGCCACAGATAGGGATATATCACGGTAAGTAAGCCAGCAAATGGGAGCAACTGGATTCACAAGTAGTTAGAAGAAAGAGTAATTACTCAATTTCTTTTTACTTCATTAAAGAATGCCCAAGAAGATTCATTTAACAGTGAGTTACTTGGCCATATTTTAAAATACCTAATTCACAAGCATTTGATTTCACAGAATTCTGTGAGACGAAATGGAGAGAATAAGTGGCACTTTTTGAGCACTACTATATCCCAACCACTCCACGCAAGGCACTTTCCATTTTCAACTCATTAAATGAACACACATTTATTGAGTGCCTATGATAAGCCAAGCCCTGTTCTTGGTGCTGAGGATACAAAATAAATGTAGTAAATCGAAAATCCCTGCTCGTGAAGCTTACAGTCTAGTGGAAGACACTGAAACATCATAAATAAGGAAGTTATATAGTACACTGGAGAAGGGTTGGTTTAAAGAGAAACAGTAAAAAACATGAGAGTGTGAAGTAATTAGTGGGACAGTTCCAGTAATAGAGACCAAAAAAAAAGTGGTAAATAAGGAAACTATATAATATACTAGAGAAAGATAAGCCAAGGAGAGCAGCAGAGGAAGCCATGGGAGTCTGGATATCCTGGTGGGGGTGTGGAAACTTTACATACGTGAACACGTAAGGGAAGACTGATTCACAGTGACTCTTCAATAAAGACCTCCAGGACATGAAGGAGGTCTCCATTCAGACAGGGGGAAAGAACACATCAGGTGGAGGAAGGACCAAAGCGAAACCCTTGAGATGAGCACATACATGGCAGGTGTGAGGAACAAGGATGAAGACAGTATGTCCAGAGAGATGCCAGTCACGGGAGAGCAGAAGAAAAGAGGTCAGAAGAATGGGGGGATCAAATAGGTCATGGTGAGGAACTGGGCTTCCACTCGGCATGGCAGCAGATAGACAGGAGGGTTCTGAGCAGAGAAGGGGCACGGCCTGGCCTTTGTTTCCGCAGGATCACTGATTGTTTTGTTGATAATAGACTTGTGTGGATCAGGACAGGTTCTAGGGAAGGTGGTTAGGAGGCTCCTGCAAGAATGGAGGTAGGAGATGACAAGGGTCTGCACAAAAAGGACGGCATGAGGGGGCTGAGAAGGGGGAGAACTCCAGATCATGTTAAAAGAGAGAACACACAGGATTTGCTAATGGGTCATGTGTGGGGTATGAATGACAGTCAAGGCTGACCCAATGCTTTTTTGATCTGAGCAAAGGAAAAGGAGCAGCCATTTCCCAAGATGAGGTACAGCAGGGGTTGGCAACCTATGCCTGAGCACCAAATTCAGCCTGCTTCCTGCTTTTGCACAGCTGCGAGTTAAGCATGGCTTTTACATTTTGCAAAGTTCATAAACATAAAAACAACAAAAAAGAGAAAACTGGTTGTGGCACTCAAAACCCCAAAATACTCATAATCTTTTTACAAACTTTGGCAACCCCTAGGCCATAGGAGACAGGGTCTAGGGAGGAAGACTGAAAGCTTAGTGTTGAACATGCTAAGCTCAGGGGGCCATGTGGACATCCAAGTGCAGAGGCTTAGTGGGCAGTTACAGACAGGGCAGTGCCAAGGCTGGGGGAACAAGAGGGCTGAAAATACAAATTTAGAAGTCTTCTGTATTAGTCCATTTTCACTGCTAATAAAGACATACCCAAGTTCGGGTAATTTATAAAGAAAAATAAGTTTAATGGATTCATAGTTCCACATGGTTAGGAGGCCTCACAATCATGCCACCTTATATGGTGACAGACAAGAGAAAATGAGAGCCAAGTGAAAGGGGAAACCCCTTATAAAACCATCAGAACTCATGAGACTTATTCACTATCATAAGAACAATTCTGGGGAAACTGCCTCATTATTCAATTATCTCCCATAGGGTCCCTCCCACAACACGTGGGAATTATGGGAGCTGCAATACAAAATGAGACTTGGGTGGAGACACAGTCAAACCATATCACCTTCCATCTAAATGGTGTTTAAAGCCGTAAGACTGGAGGGTTTACCTAAGGTATAAGGAAAAAAACAACATGCAGTGGCTCACGCTTGTAACCCCAGCACTTTGGGAGGCCAAGGCAGACAGATCACTTGAGGTCAAGAGTTTGAGACCAGCCTGGCCAACACTGGCCAACATAGCGAAACCCCATCTCTACTAAAAAATGTAAAAATTAGCAGGGTGTGGTGGCACATGCCTGTAATCCCAGCTATGGCAGGAGGCTGAGGCACAAGAATCACTTGAACCCAGGAGGCAGAGGCTGCAGTGAGCTGAGACTGCACCACTGCACTCAAGCCTAGCTGACAAAGTAAGACTCTGTTTCAGGAAAAAAAATAATAAAAGAAAAACAGTGCTCATAGACTGGGCCCCCGTGGCCTCCAAGAGGTAGCGATCAGAAAGCTAAGACAGAACCGACAGGATGCCGAGGAAGAACAGTCAAGAGAGCAGGAGGCAGCCAGCCAGCATGGGGTACACTTCCCCTCTTTCGATCCTCAAACCCACTCAGCAAGAGGGTATACCTATCCCAGTTTACTGATAAGGAAAGTCACCCTACTAGGAAGAGGCAAACAGACCCACACCCAGGCCTCTCTAGCTCTACCTACTCCACATGGCTTTTCTACAGAGCAACCTATTGAGTTATTACTGATGCCACAAATACAATTAAAACCAAATAATTCCAGGCAGCCTGTAAGACAATCTTTCCTTCTAAGTAAAAAGCTGATTCTATGATTAAAGGCTGAGAGTCTCATCAAGACAACCAAGCACTGTATAGATTCAAAGCATGTTACAGACATCGTCAAACAGCTCACAAGGTCATCCCCAGGGACAGAGAGAAAGCTATTTTTCCTAACTTGATGAACAATTCTCAAGTTTATCCAAAGGAATAATAACTAAATGAGATAAACTAAGTAAGTTTCATAGAAAATAAAGTTTATTGGGTAACAGTAAAGTTAGTTACTAGAATAGCTTGAAAAATAAGGTACTAGCACAGACCAAAATCTCAGAATTAAACCCAATATCCTGGGAAATTCTGGCACTGCAAAATCAAATTGAAAGGATAGATTTCTCTATAAATACGAGTCAATGATAACCGTTTGGAAACAAAGCTTCTTACCACATAGCATATGACAAAATAAATTTCAAGAAGATTAAATTTCATGTTATGTAATCATAAAATAAAACTCAAAGAAAAAGCAAAAGAATTTTGCCCCAAACTGAGGATGACTTCTTTTAACAGAGAGAATCATGGAGGGTGAAAACATAAAGGAAAATACTAATAACTTTAAATGAACAAAGTTATTTAACTTTGTATATAAAAAGATACCATAAACAAAACATAAAGGCAAATGATGACAAGGTATTAAGATACAAAGAGCTCTAAGACGTCATCAAGGTAAAATATGAGCATTACAGAAATGAGCAAGAGATGTAAATAAATTTTTTCAAAGTTTCTATAATAAACATGTTATGGGGGAAGATTAAAAAGGAAAATAATTACCTATAGCTTAATTAAAGCTACATCCTGGATCAGCAATGGAGCTAGAACAAGGGGTCTGTGGTTCAGCACTCAATTTACCAAGCCAGCCCCAGGTAAAACATGAGATGCTGGTGTCAAAAGAGAAACACAAATAATGAAATACAGCTGCCCTGTGGGAAAGCAATCATCTCGGATTTAGAAATAAAGCTGTACTGACACCTCCTATTTCCATCCCTTTAGCCCTACTTTACCCGTTTCTTCCTAGAATCAGAGGATTGAGGCTGAAAGAAATCCAAGAAACTTTAAGGTCTCATTTCCTTATTTCGCAGTGTGACAAAACTGAGACCCAAGTAGTGGAAGAAGTTGGCACTGAGGCCGGATACCTGTTCCAGGGGTCCTCTCAATTGCACCTGATGACTCATGCCCTTCTTTTTTGGCGGGGAAGGGGTGGAGAATGAGGTCTCGCTCTGTAACCCAGGCTGGAGTACAGTGGTGCGATCTTGGCTCACTGCAACTTCTGCCTCCAGTCTCAAGCAACCCTCCCACCTCGGCCTCCCAGGTAACTGGGACTACAGGTATGTGCCACCACGCCCTGTTAATTTTTTTGTATTTTTGGTAGAGGCAGGATTTCACCATGTTTCCCAGGCTGGTCTCCAACTCCTTCGATCACGTAATATACCCGCCTCCCTTGGCGTCCCAAAATGCTGGGATTATAGGCGTAAGCCACTGCGCCGGGGCTTGATGCCCTTCTTCCCAGACAGCAGTGTCGAAAAAATAAGACGTGACTTTACAAATAACTCATCTTTCCACAAATGTCAGCAAAAAAATAAATAAAGAGAAACCATACAAATTTCCAATGTTTTGTTAGAAAGTACTTCATAATGTTTGAATACTATTCCATATTAGGAGTCGCATTACTGCTTTAACGAGACATCTTTGTCCATCTGAATTCCCTTTCCTGCTGAAGAACTCAGAGAGCCATGACAGGGAAGATAGACAGGCTGAACATGCCACTGTGGACCTGTGATAGCACTCCTCACACCGACCCCATCCCTCTGGATCAGTTGGTCCAGGGTCTGCCATACTAGACGGCTTCTATCTGCTCAAAGCCTTTTTAGCACAGAGCCCAGACTGCAGAGCCAGGCAGGAGACTGCAGCACCCTGTTCAGTGCCTGTGAATGCGTTCTTGACCTGCCACCACGGCCCACTGGATACTCCACACTTCCCTGCCGCTGGGGACAGCTGCTCTTCATGACTAAGGGACTGCAGTAGTTATGTGCCACCATGTTAAGAAACGGAGTTCCTGCCTAAATGTTCAGGCAGCTGAGAAGTCAGTAAGATTTATTGTTTGTGGAGGTGTAGACTCATTAAAAACTACATGACTTTAATGCTTTCATTATTCAAGTATGACTGCCTTACTGTCATTGTATTTTTAATTTTGATTATGGATTTTTTTTTTTTTAAGAGAATACTGCTTAAGTTTTAATAGCTATGGTTCTGGCTCTTTTTCAGCTTTACGCAGGCCCTTGGTCCTTAATTCTGATGAGTCCCAGCAAGGCAATCGCCCTTTGCACTGAGAACCTCGCATTCACCTGCATTCTTGCTGAGGACCTAACCAACACACACACACACCAGGACTGATTTTCAGAACAATCTTAAAATAAAGGTGGAACTTAAGAGCTATATCATCCACTAAATTCTGAAACTAAAAATGACTGCTGAAAAACTGATTTTTTTTTAGTAAACTCCAATTTTCATACATAATTGTGGTATGAAAAGTTTATTTATAAATAAACTTTAATAATCTTGTCACATACAGTATTTACAAGTCCCTCACACAACTAGTCTTCCTGAGTAAAATCAAGTTTCTTATGGTTTAGATGCCTGTCTTCCTAGGACAAATCTTCTTTCCCTCTATCCAGCCTATACCAGGGAGACTGTACCCACCACCCACCGAGCTCCCCATCCGCCTCGACCCATGCCCTGCTCCCGGGGCTCCTGAGCTCCCCTCCATCATGGGCACTTACCCTGACAATGACCTGCCTTCTCCTCTGTCCTGACTTCTAGATTATGAACTCCTTGAATGCAGGAACTGGTCTCTACTTGACCTGGTATCCCTAGAACCTACCCCCATGGCTAGCACATACAAGAACTCAATCAATGGTCTTAATGAATGAGAAATCCACTTAAGTAAACTTTATCTAGATCAACCTGCCCAAATATTGGTTTTATTTTAGACTTAGTTCCACCGCTGAGGTAGCTTGGATGATAAGAGCCTCCCTTGACACATCAGGCCAGGTATGATCAAGGTTGTCCCTCAGGATCCTGGAGCTCCAGGTGGGGATGGAGGGCTGAAGAGGATGGAAACTTCAGAACCACAGATGGAGGCTTCCTGAAGATGCCTCCTTCCCCCGCACCGCATACCCCCACCACCGGTACACACACACCCAGCAGGTGTTTATCCTGCACCAAAGTGAGGCACTGAGCACAGGGCCGGGAGGAAGCCAGGCCAGATCTTCACTACTCTTTCAGAAGCCCTTTCTAATGGGCATGTGCTCTTTCCTGCCTCTGGTACAGCAAGTTTCTGACAAACTGGAACATCAGCTGCAAACCACATATTTAGAGGAGAAAGTTCACCTTGGGGTCACTGACTCACCATCTGCAGTGTGAAGGAGCTTGTGACTTTTCAGTGTTCCTTTTGATTTGAATTTCTTGCCACACATGTCACATAGGTGGGTTTTCTCAGTGCTGTGACGATTCATATGAGCCTTGAGGTTACTCTTGCTTCGAGTTGCATACTCACACAAAGAACACTTGAAGGGCTTCACACCTGCCAAGGGGAAAATGTAGATATCTATCTATATATATGTACATATGTATATGCATATGTGTGTGTGAATCTGAAGGAATGCATATATCCCTATCTAAATATACTTATAGATATGTATACATAAAACATCCGTTTTGAACACAGCAATGTACTTGCTTGGTCCTAAAGCACCACACACTTCCCACGCCAGGCCCCTCCCCAGGCTGTGCCTTCCCCCTGGGATGCCCTTGCCTCCTGGGATGCCCCCACCCTGCAGCTTTCTCTGACCTTCCCTGGTAGATTTCTCTACCTCCCTTATCAAGGTTCCTAACTCCTGTAACTCTCTACCAGCTGGAATGTTCACTGCACATTACAATGAGTCCTTCATCTCGGCCCTTTCCCTACAGTCTGGGAACTCCTTGAGGACAGAGATCCTGAGCAACCCATAGACAAGATAGTCACTAAATTCAACTGATCTGAGTTAAACTGAACACCATGAAAGTTGCCATTGTCCTTTGCAAACATCAGTGGGATCAGGCACCAGGACCCGATGGGAAGCACATTTATTTCATAAAACAAATCGAGCTTTACCACACTGGTGGTTGATGGGCTGATGACTCTGACTGTAGGGGCATCTGGGCATCACCACTCCTTCATTCACCAAGGGTCTACTGAGGACCTATTTTTATACTAAGCACTGAGGATTAATGTGGAAACTGAGAAGAGTGAATCCCAACCTTCACTGTCGGGTGGGAGACGCAGACAGGCAAACAGGCCATTACAACATGGTGTGATATGCTATGGGGACAGGGGCTGGAGCTGGGGGGAAAGAGGAGGAGGGCAGAGAACAAACCTGAACACAGTAACGAAGCAGACAATTTTTAGTAGGCCGAACGTTTTCACCCATTATCTACACTACCTATGACTTTGCAGTTGAGGAAAGCAACACTTTAAAGAGGCTGAGGGCAATGCCCAGGGGCGCAGAGCTGAGATGCACTCAGAGGTGTGATGTGCCTTAGGACCCATGCAAGCCCAGCTCTGGCCTGGGTTTCTAGAGATAAAGTAATACTCTAACCATAAGCGCCAACAGGCTGTGTGCCCTTGAACTTATGTTTGAATCACAGTTCTCATCTCTGTAAATGACAGGACCAGGAGTCACTTCCCAAAGAGCCTTCAGGGCACCAGATCCCCTGTTTTGGGTTCATCATTTACAACATGCTCTCCCAAGAGCAGGGCCACAGCCTTGGTGGTAGCCTGGGTCAAGCAGCATCTTTCTGTATCTCACACTACCCTCAGAGGCATTTCAACCCTGAGTCAAAGCTACAGACGGCTCACGACTACCACCACCGCAGAGGAGAAGCCCACACAAACCATACGAAAAGGAAACACAGTGCCTTCCTGCTGTCTTTAGATACTTTATAAATGTGTGAACACTTGAGTACATTCAGGTACAATCTGACTTGGTGTTTTTCTAAAAGAACTCAAGAATGAAGACATGCACTGTTTCCCAGTCCTGGAGAAGCCAAATTCATGATTTATGTTCTTCATTATGTCTGGAAGGAGAAGAACCAAGTAAAGCAACACAGAGATTGAAGTATACATATTTCCATTAACATCTTTGCCCACCCACTGGCCGGCCGTGCAACCCTGCAGAGTCACCTCAACATCTCTGCACCTCCATGAGCTCTGTGACGTATGATTATGGAAAATGAGATGGTGCACATAAACCAGCTGTGGATCTCCAGACCATCCACACTATGGCATTCACCCCAAGATGACATACTAAGACACTGTCTACTCTAAGTTGTCCCCAAAGGGCCAGTGTTTAGAACTGCTGCCTGGATGGGTCCCAGGTATGTTGCTTGACTACTAAGAAACCTCGAACACAGTTGCGGGTCCTCTAAGCAACAAATGTCACAGGTGTGCACAAAGTCCTACATGGTTAATTTCTGTGACTACAGTCAATACAGTGTTTTCTTATTTTCTTTCTTTTTAATTTGAGTTTTTTAATTTGTTTTTCTTGTCCTATGTTTTGAGAGTAAACAGAGACAAGAGGTATTTTATGGTGCAGAGATCAATTCCAAATAACTGAAATGCGGTCTGTGTACTGATATCCTTTTTCCTTTGTGATCCATCATTATACAGAAAGTCACAGATTAGGGAAAAAAAAAAAAAAAAAAGGATGCCAGGATACAGCAGCCTTTGGCTTTCTGAATTTTTATCAAGTCTGAAGTCACTTAAAATACTAGATTACTTTCAAATGGCAAATATGCAACCTTACTGCAACATCACAAATGTTTACTTAATACAATATAGCATCAGCCATGTATTAAGTACTTGATATGTGCTAACCCTTCTACTGAGGGTTTTAAATAAATTGTCTCATTGATCCTTGCAACATATCCCAAAGTAGATCATATTATAGATAAACAGAGGTTCAGAGAGATGGAATTATTTGTCCATCATACATGCTGAGGGTGAGATTTGAACCCAGCTCTCGCACTTCCTCTCACATGAGTACAATTACAGTTTGATGCCTTTATAAGCCCCTGGTCTCCAGCCTCTGCTGGGCCCTCTGTAATTCCATCAGGGTCAACTCCCTGCTGATTCCCATGAACGCCATTCCAAGCATGTCTTCTCAGCATTCTTTGCTGAGCAAACTAGACATTGGTTATGAATGCCTTCAACTTCATAACAAAGAAACCACACGTGTCTAAACATGCACCTGCTACACCTTCACGCCCGTCACTCCTGTCTCAGTGTAGGAGGTGTCTCCTCCTCCTGAAATGAGTCAGTGCAGAAGAGAAGAGAAAGAGTCTTGGAATTAGATGGCATTGGTCCAAATCCCAGTTCCACCACGTGTTAGCTGTGTGACCCTGGGCAAATTACTTTACTTGTCTAAGCCTCATTTTCCTCATTGGTAAAATGTGAATGGTAATAGCACCCACCTCTAAGGCTGTTGAGAATACTGACTCCAATAACATGAGAAAACACTGAGCACTGGCATCTAGTAGGTGCTCATTATATGCTGGTAAACAAAAAGTAGCTGCCAACCTTGGAATTTATCTCAATTCCTTCTGCCTTCTCCAGGTTCGTAATCTATCAGTTACTATTCTCATTAATGAACCAATCATCTCTCTCCCCAATAGTTACTTCCCTGGGATCTAGAAACAGGTCATTTTTATCCCATGTTGTAGAAAGTACTTCACCCTTCATCCCCCTCTAGTCTTGTTTTCCTATCTGCAGCATTCCAGGTTCCTAATTAACAGGCAGGGACCTGATGCAGGTGTCTGGAAGGGCTTTCCCCAGCCCCTTGGCTCCTACCCTAATCCCCAGCAGGGCCATGCCATTATCCAGGGGGAGAAAACAAAGTTGATGGCCTGTTGTGCTAGCAGAATCTTTACTTCCAACTTCTCAGAGCCCTGAGTGTGGCCACCCAACACTTTCCTTTATAGGCAAGCAACCCAAAAGCACAACCTACCTTCTTCTCTCCATTCCCTCATCTCCATTCAGCCCTTCCACCTTCTGAATTCCTTCTCCATAGCCTGAATAACAGTCCACACTGCTAGAATGGGAGAACTCCTTGCTGCCTTCCTTCCTTCATTCATAATACCAACAGTTCTAGAAAACCTGCTATGTACCGGGCACCAGGGAGGGCACTGGAGGTCCTGCCATGAATAAGACTTGTGTTCCTGTTCTGAAGGTACCTACTTTCCAGCAGGGAGTCATGGTGACTTATTTCACTATAATTGCAATGAGACCTGTGAAGAAATGCACACCTCTATTTGTTGCAATTGCAACTGATTAATGATTTAAATTACTGTTTGTAGCTGGTTGATGGACGCAACTCTCAGTGTGCTAAGGAAATTCTAACAGCAGGAATATGAAGATATGGCTTCCTCCTAATGCACTCCCAAAATGAAGGATGGAAGCACAAAGTTAAAAGGGTGCCCAACTTGGAAAGAAAAATACTCACCTTCATGAGCCCAAATATGACGCTGAAGGTCTGAGCCATTCTTCATGAAATAAAAGTCACAATACGGGCACTTCATGGCTCTCTTTCCAATTAGCCCTTTCAGCTGAACCCTCCTCCCAAGAACCTCAGAAATCGTGCTCATGGAGATCTCTAGAAGGAAAGCAGGATGTCAAAAGGGTTCAGAGGACCTCGGGGAAAGTTAGACATAAATAAACCTTATTGCTAAGCAGCCCCAAAGTTGAAATCAAGGTGTGCCTCATGGTGTCCAGAGATAGGATTTTTCACCTAAAAAGTTAAACCAGAATTCAGTCGAGTCTCAGATCTCAGTATCTGTTCCACAACATGTATAAGGAATGGAAAAGCGACATCATAGGCAATAATCACACAAATGTAGAAAGTGAGACTGTCTACAGGAAATATGACTCAGTTTCCCCCACAAGTCAATGTCATGGAAAAAAGCACAAGGGAGGGGGGCACTAGAGAACACGAGAAACAGAAACATAGGGAACAAAACCACTAGATGCAAATGCTTAAATGCTGCTTCAAGCAAACCAACAGTTTAAAAAAAAATCTTGGGGAAAATTGGGGAAATTTTAAACAGGCTTATAATAGGTGCCAATAATGAATTACAGTTAATCCTGTTTGCTTTATTGGTGACAGAGTGGCTATGCTGAAAGCAATCCTTATTAGTTGAAGATGCATTTTAAAGGTTTTCATGGAGGAATTACATGCTGTCTAAAATATATTTTTAAATATCCTAGAAGAAAAAAAGTTTGCATGGTGGATACATGAAAAGAGTTTGGCAAAATCTGGATAACTGAGGAAGCTGAGTGATGAATACAAGAAGCTCCCAGCATTATTCTGTACGCTCTCGTGTGTTTGGGATTTTCTGAAAGAAAAAGTTTAAAATAATAACAAAATAATTTCTTACATCTGTTCATCAGGAAGGGCTGTTTTAATAACAACTCTGGCTCATACTGGATCCCATGTCACTTAGGACATGAGTTAACATGAGGAGGACAGAGCTGGGCCTTCAGAGAAGTACACAGCCCACACCCTTCCCACATACATGCAGGCCTCACAGCTCTGTCCACTCCCAGATGAAACATGAGTCTTAGTGTCCTTCTATTATTTCTTTATCTTCCTCCACTTAGAATCAGTGAGTGTGTTCCCTTATACGAAGAGCAGATACAAAATAATGAAGAACAGGAAAAAATAGACATGTATGAAGGGAGAGGTGCATTTAGAGGGAGTATTTGTTACTCCTTCATAAAACACACAATGCCCTCGTGTGCTTTCTCAGGGCCTGGCTAGAGAGTCACGGTGACTGGAGCATGGTGGTCAGTGCACTGTGTGTGAAGTTAGCAGGGGTTGGGGGCGGACCCTCGGCCAGACTGGAGGCTACAACTGCCTCCCCAAATTCAGGGCTATGAGGAAGAACATAAAGAATGAACAGAAATTGATCAGGCAGGACAGAAGGAAAAATGTTCCAGGTGGCACAAACAGAAAAGACAAGGCATGGACACCCAGGTAACTGGTGCCTCATGCACCTGACCAGTGTGGAAGATGAGAAGACCCGTGGTGATGGTCTCTCCAACTCTCAGATGCTCCTCAGCTTGGGCAGGAGCCAACACCCCTTACAAACCACCACTCTGAGTAACACAAGCTTATGACAAAGGCCAGGCAACAGGCGAGAATCTAAGTCAGACCTGCATTATATGGGTCCCATTCAAAGGCATGCAAATATCACTGAAACTGCAGGGGTGAGGGCAGATGCATCTCAAGACAAGATAAAAGAAGAAAAGGAAATAATTATCCCAGCTTTGAATAAAGATGATTGTTTCGCATGAATGCATATACAGCTTCATCCCTTTTTATGTCTATATAGTACAGTTGATATAAAACATTGTTTTAAATAAACATAAGCATTTTTAACATTAATCTTCCACTCTAAAATGTACAACCTTACCAGGATGGTTGGTCTTGATATGTGACTTTATCAATCGATCTTCTGAAAAAGACTTTTCACAAACAGGGCAAGAATAACTCCTTTTGTCCTAAATAGAAAGAGAACATAATCAATTGACTCTCTAATTTAAATCTGGGCTCTGTAAAAAATAACCACCACCATCACCATTATCACCACCACTACCACTCATGCTATCAACAGTCATCACCACCACCACCACCATTATCACCATCATCAATACCACCATCACTACCACTAGCACTATCAACAGTCATCACCACCACCACCATCATCACCATCATCAATACCACCATCACCACCACCAGCATTATCAACAGTCATCATCACCACCATTATCACCATCAATACCATCACCACCACCAGCATTATCAACAGTCACCACCACCATTATCATCATCATTAATACCCACCACCACCAGCACTATCAACAGTCATCACCACCACCACCATCACCATCACCACCACCAGCATTATCAACAGTCATCACCACCGCCACCATCATCACCACCACCAGCATTATTAATAGTCATCAATACCACCAATATCACCATCATCACCACCATTACCAGCACTATCAACAGTCATCGCCAGCACCACCACCACTATCATCACCATCACCACCACCACCACCACCATCACCATCATCAACACTAGCATTATCATCAGCACCATCATTATCATCAGCTTTATCAAAGCCAGACACAGAGCATCCTTCCAAGCATATACATACAGCCTCCACCTGGCCTTGCACAGCCTGGGGAGCTCAAAAGTAGGGGAATGGGGGAATGAAGGAATGGCATCAGCTCTATTTCAGAAGGAAGGGATGAGGTTTAGAGGGGAGAGTTCTGTGGAGGTGGGCAGTACTCAGCCTCAAGGCTGCAAGTCTACCACACAGACCATTGCTATTCTATAACTCAAGAGCATATTCCAACCGCCAGCACTCAACACAGGGATTACATGAGCAAATGATTTTATTGAGATTCACAACCACTCACAAAAGACAGGCACTGTCATGTACATGTTACAGATTAAGAAGACGAGGCCCAGGATATAAGCCCAAAGTCTGAGAGGAGGCGCCAGTGTTGGAAGCAGAGGGTCCAGATGCCCACCCAGGATGCCTCCTGCCACTCCAAGACCCGTGTCCCACTGAGGCTGCAGGAGGTTGTTCATCCTGGACTGCTATAGCTTCACAGCCATGGTCACCATCGTGTAACATTCTCAGTTAGGAAGAGGGTTTTGTGAATTACCAAGCTTCGGCTTTTGCTCACCACCCTTTTCTCTCAGCGCTCACTTGAGAGCAACTTCACATCACTCTTTTCCCCAAGCGTGGATGTCACTGGTTGAACTGTATTCCCCAAAAATCATATGTTGGAGTCCTAACCTCCAATACCTCAGAATGCAACCTTATTTGGAGACAGGGTCTTTACAGAGGTAATCCAGTTAAAATGAGGTCACTGGGGTGGGCCGTCATCCAATGTGACTGGTGTCCTTATAAAAAGGGGAAATTCGAACACAGAGCTACACGCAGGGAAAACGCCACGTGCAAATGAAGGCAGAGACCAGAGCAATGCATCTACCAGCCAAGGAATGACAAAGACGGACAGCAAATCACCTGAAGCTCAGAGAGAGGCACGGACCACATCCTCCCCAACAGCCTCAGGAGGAAGCGGCCGTGGCAACACCTTGACCTCTGCCCTCTGCTCTCCAGGACGGTGTGACAGTAAATACCTGCTGTTTATATCACCAGAGTGTGGCACTTTGACTGCCAAGCTTACCAAACCCACAGCTTACTAAGAGCCAAACCCTGGTAGGAAATGTCTGGTGGCTCATGCCTGTAATCCCAGCATTATGGGAGGCCGAGGTGAGCGGATCACCTGAGGTCAGGAGTTCAAAACCAGCTGACCAACATGGAGAAACCCCGTCTCTACTAAAAATACAAAACAATTTGCCGAGCATGGTGGTACATGCTTGTAATCCCAGCTACTCAGGAAGCTGAGATAGGAGAATTGCTTGAACCCAAGAGGCGGACGTTGTGGTGAGCCGAGATTGCACCACTGCACTCCAGCCTAGGCAACAGAGCAAGACTCCATCTCAAAAAAAAAAAAAAAAAAAAAAAGGTGAAAACAAAGGGACTACCACTGGAAGGAAAGGTTTGGGGCTGCGTTTCGGGGGAGGTTAATACACTCTATGCTCACTTGGGTTTACAGAAGGACTAAATCCCTCTATTTGTGGCACCTCTACTGTGAGCTCCATGAGGCACCAAGTGTGTTCCCTGCCTTGTGTGATGACTGCGCTCCTCACTGCGCTCCCGCCAGGCCATCTACTCCTACTCTAAACAATGAAAAGCACAAGAGCTCCACTTGTGAAGAAATCATTGGATGCAAAGTGCTTTACATACGTATCCCATGAGGCCTTTAGAAACTTGCCCAAGCTTCACACTACACTGAGAACACAGCTGGACTCCAGAGCTCTTGCTCCTTCGAAACCTTGACTAGCAGAATAGGTTCAGGGCTCAGAGCGCCTGGGTTCAAACCTTGGTTTTGCCACTTATCAGCTATGGAACTTTGAGCAACTGATTTAACTTCTCAGTGCCTCCGTTTGATCATCTGTAAAATGGCAATAAAAACAATGCCTCCTTCATAGGGTCTCAAGGAGGATAAAGTAGATGAAAAACACAGAGTGTTTAGAATGGAACCTGTCATAGACGGAGAGCTCAATAAATCTGAAAGACTTTGCTGCTGTGGTTCCTGTGTTGCTATCAGCAACTCAGCCTCAGACAGCAGCCCTTCTCATGGGCAAATACTCCCTGGAAACCTCTGAGAGAGGGATGTGAATGATCACCCTCTCCCTCCTTTGTGGACTGGTTATTGTTGCTGTGGCGCGTCTCCTGAGGCCGGTGTTCCCCAGAGTCTGATGTTCCCCAGCGTCTGGTGTTCCCCAGCATACACTTAGAAAAAGTGTACTTTACATTAAAAACCAAAAACAAAAGTCCCTCTGAACAACCAAATGGTTTGGGTGCATTTCCCACCAGACATCTAAATACCAGGCAATGCCAGCCAAGCACACATGTCCAAGGGGTCCAGGCACCTCTTAAGAAACTGTCCTGAATTTTCCGGGCCAGTCAATGCCACAGATCCCCATGCAGGCTACACCACAGGCTCAGGGCTCCTCAGAGCACTCCTGTCACTGCCCTCCTCTGCCCTTGGCCTCAGGCAAGATGCCCCAGGCCCGGCGGGCATCCTGGAGGAGACCTCCACCACCCTTGCTGCCTCTCAGTGCCCACATCATCAGAGTTGATGGAGGCATTCAGAAGGACTTTGAAGGAGTTTACATACAGTGATCTCCCCTGAGCCTCTGCTATTTGATTTTTTTTCTTTTAATCTCTGATAGTCAGAAAGCAATTTATCTCAGAGCTTATCAGGGCCCCTTACTTTTTGACGCCTTTGAAGACTGTCAGAAGGACACAGATGGTGGTAAAGGGTACTGGGCGGGGGTGTGTGGGGAACTCTTAGGAACTCATTTGCTTCTTTTTCAAAACATTAGTTGCACACCAGAGATGAAAACTCAGACTGACACAACAAACTTAAAAAGAGTGGTGGTTAAAAGAGCTCCGGGCAGAGACGGAGAGTGTGAGAGACCCATGCCTTAATGACGGTAGGAAAGCCCGGCTTTTGGAGTCTGTTTGCTCTGACGGAAATGGCCTTCAAAGCAATCGGGACCCTTTGAAATAAGGGAGACACTGCAAGAAGCCGCAGCATGGCCTGGGGTGCAGGGTCAGCCCCAAGCCTCAGGCTCAGAGCCCAGCTCTCTGCTCCAGGCAAAGCTCATTTGGTCTATGCCTTAGTGACAAGTGCTTTAAAAAAATAAAGGTGGGAGTTTCTACTCAACCATTTCTCAGGAATAAAGCCCACAGTTATGGCATGTGCTTTCCTCCATGGACTCATTCATTCCTCAACTGCTATAGGGCCCCTGGTATGTGCCAGGCACTGCACTGAGAAAGAGGTGTGAGACTCTCAGAGGCTCGAATGCTTATCAAGAAAGAGATGTGTCAACAAACTGAGCTCAACCATCAGTGAGGATGTCTGCAGAAAGTGCAGCAAAGCACAGGAAAAGTCATGTTGAAATTGCAACTCATTTGAACAAGTTAGAAGACAGCCAGAAATGTGCTCCATTTAGGATTTCAACTCAAGGATTTTCCTTTCCCCTGGAAATAGTTCTGTTTTGCCACGTGATGCCCTTTCAATTTAGAATCTCAGTTCTTACTAAAATGAAGCTATTCTATACACAACATAATCTGGTAGCCTGAGGTCTCCTGGACAGTGGATAAAACACCCAAATGGAGAAACACAGAAACAAATTTGTTCTATAATCAAATAAGAAAAGACCATTTTCTTACAGCTCTTGGAAATGGAAAACATTACATGCAATCACTTTAATTGAATAACATTTCCTCCACTTTAAAAGTATACATACTGGGCTGAGTGCAGTGGCTCAAGCCTATAATCCCAGCACTTTGGGAGGTTGAGTTGGACGGATCACAAGGTCAGGAGATCAAGACCATCCTTGCCAATATGGTGAAACTCCATCTCTACTGAAAATACAAAAATTAGCCCGGCGTGGTGGCATGCGCCTGTAGTCCCAGCTACCTCCAGAGGCTGAGGCAGAAGAATTGCTTGAACCCGGGAGGTGGAGGTTACAGTGAGCCAAGATCGTGCCACTGCACTTCAGCCTGAGCTGAAGTCAGAGACTGTCTCAAAAAAAAAAGTACACATACTGACTGGATGTACCCATTTCTAGAAAGAGATTGAAAGTAGCTTCCTCTACCTCTTCCTCTTCCTCTACTTCTTCCTTTTCCTCTACTTCTTCCTCAGTGCTTTGCTGGCAATATATTTTAGCTTATCTCCAGAAAGTAAGTGTAAGATTTCTTTTTAATATATGGACCTTTATAGCCAAAAAGAGACTATGCGCTTCTCGATGACAAAGATTAAGTATTCTAAACATTTGTTGAGAGACCATCAAACTCAACAGTACACCATCGCCAATCACTACTACTATTCCTCTTTCTCCTCCTCCTTCTCCTCCTCCTCCTACTAAAAAGGAGAATTAGAAGGACAAATTACTCTAGACAGGCCTCTCCCTATATATCTGGGACTATGCTGTGTCCTTACAAAATTTAGTGATCTCACTGAATTCCCATGGAGGTGGGTGCTACTGTATTCATTTCCAGAGGATTCGTTAGGTTATGGAGCCACTCCACTTCGAAGTCCCAGAGTCAGAATGCAACATCAAGTGCACCAACTCCCGAGCTCAGGCTGTAACTGCTACAAGACGCTTAGCAGCAGGAATCTTTGAGGTTGTCTGTGAAGCAACACAGGCCAGAAACAAAAGGAATACACTGGCATATCATAAACATCCACCAGATGCTCCACTTCCTGCTGCCTCACACTTTTGTGTCAAAAGGAACTTTGTTAAATAACAGATTCTCAGATCCCACTGCAAATTGTAGTGGAAGGAGGAGCCCAGGAATCTCATTCATCACAATTACCCCCATGTGACTCTAACTGAGGAGGTCATGAATGACGTGATTTAGGCCACTAAATACGTATTTAAGGAGACTCACAGGGGGTCACCCATCTGACAGCACCACCCAGCACATTCACGCACACACACTGACAGATAAACATGTAAACACTGAAACAAAGGCCTCTGAAAAGAGCACTTACCCTTGGTAGAGGTGACTAATGCTGACAAGTTCTATTTTATTTTATTCTATTTTATTTATAAGATGTCCTAGTTGTGAGTCACTAAACTGATTTCACAGCCCTCTGATTTCTTTTTTTCTTTTTTTGCGAGAGAAAGAGGATGCTGACCTGGGTGTTCTGTACTGTACGTATTTTCTAATGCAGTCCTCACAACCCAAAGAGGCAGAGAAAAGTACTTTTGTTCTCCATTTTTACAGATGAGAAAGCAGAGGCTCAGGGAGGCTAAGGATTTGCCCCAAATCACAGAGACAGATACGGGATGGGAACTCCGGTACACCAGAACTGAAAACCTCCTCTCATCCTACTAAAATCATGTTCGTTCAAGTGCCCCCTTTATAAAGTTTCACAGTGCTGTAAAAAGTGGATTTGCTCCAGAAATGTCACTGACTAACTCTCATGACTAGATACCCATATTTCCTTAATACCAAGACACCTTTGACTGTAAGTTGACATCATCTAGTTACTAAAGGGAAGCAGGAGGTAGTGGGAAGAAAATTTGTTAAATGGACACATTCTTTCCAATCATTGGGTGTATCCTTGGCTAATAAATGGTTTTAAGAGTCACAGAAACAGGCACTTAGCCAGATTATCCTACAGTCCTAATGAAACTGGAAAGGACTTGGATATGGGCCCATTTGAGGGGCAGGTGGGGAGATGGTTACTTTAAATCTCCTTCATTTTTGCTCTTCATGGGACTCTGTACTGAAAGCAGTAAATGTTAAAACAAATGCAGAAGGCCAGGCAGCCAGAATTACAACAGCGGCTCTGGAAACCAAGTCCCATGCTGGCACAAGGCCTCGCCCAGGTCCCGTGCATTTCCTCACCAGAGCAGCACCACTCTCTCAACACAGCTAGACCCTCCATGACCACAGTCCTAAGATGAAGCACGTGGACATCCACAAGGTACTTTTATATCACACAGCACAGTCATGCTGTCTCTCTGTATTGCCACCATCCAGAGAAAGCAGGGAAGTATTTTTTCACTCCACTTTGAGGGAAAGGGAAATAAAGACCATGCAGTCTGCGCAGGCCAGAGACCTAAAGCCAGAGCACTGTCCTGTAACTCCAGATTCCCAGTTCTATCCATTCCATGGCAGCAATAATGGCACAAGTGTCAAAAACAGTGACGATGACGCAGATAAATACTGGTGGTTGGCAACTAAAACAGGGATCATTTTTCTTAGCTGCTTCATAATTATTGAAAACCCCTTTAAGGAAAGGTTAATACTTAACCTCCTAGAGTTAACCTCCATGCTTTACTTAGGTGATTTCACCAAGAATTAGACTGAATCCTGTGGATTTAAAACACTCTGTAGTTGGGAGATACTGTCTTGGTGAAATTACCATTAAAAAATGATATCAACTGTTGAAATGCAGTGTATCCACGCAATGAAATGTCATTCAGCTATAAAAAGGAAACCATGGATGAATTAAGTGACATCAATGAGTCACAAAAGACTATATTAAATATACATATTTTATGATTTCTTTTAGGTGATATGTCCAGGACAGGCAAATCCACAGACACAGAAAGGAGATTAGTGGCTGCCTAGGGCAGAGGGAGGGGAACAAAGTAGCTGATGGGTGCAAGGTTCCTTTATGGGATGATGAAAAAGCTCTAAAATTAGCTGTAGTGCAATTCTAAGCAAAAAGAACAAAGCAGGAGGCATCATGCTACCTGACTTCAAACTATACTACAAGGCTACAGTAATCAAAACAGCATGGTACTGGTACCAAAACAGAGATATAGACCAATGGAACAGAAGAGAGTCCTCGGAGGCAACACCACACATCTACAACCATCCGATCTTTGACAAACCTGACAAAAACAAGCAATAGGGAGAGGAGTTTCTGTTTAACAAATGGTGTTGGAAAAACTGGCTAGCCATGTGCAGAAAACAGAAACTGGACCCCTTCCTGACACCTTACACTAAAATTAACTCCAGATGAATTAAAGACTTAAACATAAGACCTAACATCATAAAAACCCCAGAAGAAAAACTAGGCAAAACCATTCAAGACATAGGTGTAGGCAAGGACTTCATGCCCAAAACACCAAAAGCATTGGCAACAAAAGCCAAAATAGACAAATGGGACCTAATCAAACTCCACAGCTTCTGCACAGCAAAAGAAACAGTCATTAGAGTAAATCGGCAACCAGCTGAATGGGAAAACATTTTTGCAGTCTACCCACCTGACAAAGGGCTGATATCCAGAATTTACAAAGAACTAAAACAGATTTACAACAAAAAAACAAGCCCATTCAAAAGTGAGCAAAGGATATGAACACTTTAACAAAAGCGTTTTTAAAAAAGACATACATGAGGCCAAAAAACATATGAAAAAATGCTCATGATCACTGGTTATTAGAGAAATGCAAATCAAAACTACATTGAGATACCACCTCACGCCAGTTAGAATGGCAATCATTAAAAAATCTGGAGATGACAGATGCTGGAGAGGATGTGGAGAAATAGGAACTCTTTTACACTGTTTGTGGGAGTGTAAATTAGTTCAACCATTGTGGAAGACAGTGTGGCGATTCCTCAAGGACCTAGAAATAGAAATTCCATTTGACCTAGCAATCCCATTATTGGGTATATATCCAAAGGATTATAAATCATTCTACTATAAGGACACATGCACATGAATGTTCTCTGCAGCACTGTTCACAATAGCAAAGACCTGGAACCAACCCAAATGTCCATAGATGATAGACTGGATAGGGAAAATGTGGCATATATACACCATGGAATATTATGCAGCCATCAAAAACGATGAGTTTGTGTCCTTTATAGGGACATGGATGAAACTGGAAACCATCATTCTCAGCAAACTGACACAAGAACAGAAAATCAAACACCAAATATTCTCACTCATAGGTGGGTGTTGAACAATGAGAACACATGGACACAGGGAGGGGAGCATCACACACTGGGGTCTTTTGCGGAGGAAACGGGAGGGACAGCGGGGGGGTGGGGAGTTGGGGAGAGATAGCATGGGGAGAAATGCCCGATATAGGTGATGGGGAGGAAGGCAGCAAATCACATTGCCATGTGTGTACCTATGCAACAATCTTGCACATTCTTCACATGTACCCCAAAACCTAAAATGCAATTTAAAAAAAAAGGTAAACAGCAGCAAGCAAAAAAAAAAAAAAATTATCTGTAGTGATAGTTGCACAACTCCGTGAATATACAAAATAAAGAAATAAAAAATCACATTGAGTTTCACACTTTAATGAGCAAATTGTATGGTATGTAAAATTGTATCTCGATAAAGCTGTTACAAAAAAAAAAAAAAAAAGAATCTACCTTAACTGTCCTTGAAAACACGGAATTCTATTTACAACACTTTGCAATAGCAACTTTATTATCAGATCAAAACAGTCTTCATTCAGGAAAAGCAGACTTCTTTTACTGTGTCAATGTTTTCTTGGTACCCTTGGCTTCATTACAAAAACAATCTACAGCCTCAAGAGACAAATGTTGTCTAAACTCAAAATCCTAGAACCTGTTTTCATAAATCATGCTATCTCACTATGTTAGCAATATGGTCTGCCTGCTTCATGGAAAATATTTAGTAATTCAATATCCTGGAGTAAATACAAAAACCTTCCCCTTGGTTTGTGCTATTGACTCTGCTGGGAATTTCCTCCTCACTCTCTTTCCTGGCTGAAACCTACTTGTAACCTCACAACTGCTTCTTCTAGGCAGCCCTCAGAACTTTTCTCCCAGGCCCTTTCCAGGCAATTTTTTGGTGGGGGAAATACATTGTTGTGTTGACATCACTGTCCCTCTCATGTTGCCGTATTGCCATTACTCTTTATTGTTTAACCTCCCCCCGACCCAAAACCAAGAGCACTCTGAAGGCAGGGACCAGGTCTTTCTGGAAATCCCAATGTCTGATCCGCAGAGGAGGCAGCCTCCAGCCAGTGCTGGCTGGCTTTGGAAGTAGCGGCATCACATTCACCTTTAAAAGCATCTCAGTTGGAAAAACTGCAAATATCAGTAAGGGAAAAGACTGAAATTAAATTTACAACTTCTAAGAAATGTGAGAGCTAATGAGAAGCAGGCTTGCATATCTTTTTTATAAGGTCAACTGAGTCACACTCCCGTATTCAGCACGCTGCTCTTCTCTTGCAGTTAGTTCACAGAAATTTTATTATTGTAGCATAAAGTACAACTGCCACTTAACAGCACAGAAAGAATCAGCACAGTCCCTGCTCTCATGGCACAACATCCACTTCGACCACATTCCGTCAGATGATGGACACATGTACAAGAGACCTACCAAGACCCAAGTGGTTGATGTTAATGACCAACTACAACAAAGTGGGGAGCCCAGGCAGTGGTCAGAGTATGGCTTGAATTCTGTCTCTGTCCCTTACCAATGGCACGACCGTGAGCAAGTTACCAAATGACTCTGTAATGCCCGGCCCCTAATCTGCCCAGTGGAGGAAATACTCCAACTACTAGAAGTAATATGAGAATTAAGACTGCACAAGGAGCTGGCCCACAGGATAAAGAGAGCAGTTGTTCCTTCCCTTCCCCCAGCATGTATTTCCCCAAATGCCATCCTAAGTATTCACATTGAAGAGATAAGGCCCTCAGAAGGAAGATTCATAACCACAGAAAGTTGAAAACAGAAACCTCTTTAAATGCTGCTTTATTAAGAAAAATGAAAGCAAATGAGACTGGGGCCAAAGATCTCAGCGCACATTCCTGACACTCCTCCACTGATCCTGAGACGCAGGGATGTGGCCAGGATGCCGAGTATCAGCAGCCAGGGGAAGAAATCGCTGGGCTGAACCATGGGTCCCTCACGACAGGCAGGCAAGATTTGGGCATGGAAGAATACATACGGTCCCAGGTGGTAAAGCTCACCTACAATTTACTTTTTCTTGTTATTCTTCCAGCCTATGTTTCAAACTCTCTAAATCCAGAGCAAGTATCAAAAGAAGAAGTAGAATCAATAATGAAAACAGTCTATGGCACACAGTGCTTGCTCTAGGCCAGGCACTGTTCTGAGACATTTACATCTATTCTCCCATTTCATTCTCACCCGAGGATGGGTAAACTGAGGCAAATAGGTCACATGACTTATCACAAGGCTAAACACGTGGCAAACAGGGGAACAAGCGTTAAGACCCAGCAGTCCACTGCCTGGTCTTACCTGCCGTAGTACAAGGCTTCTCCCAAGACCGTGTTCTCACACTGGTTTCACACCCTCCCTACTTCATATGAGTTTCTAGCAAAATCACTTTAGTGGATTCTGCCACCTCACTTTTCCCTGCCATTACAGAGTACTGGAAGCAGTATTCTAACAGCAGTTCCGTGAGGAATTACAAACCACATGTCTTCCCATGCTACCCAGAGAAAGACAGAGAGAAAGAAAAGAAAGGTGAGACAATGTGTACTGATAAGTGCCAAATGACACGCAGCAACCAGTACCCAGTCAAGTACCTGACAGGCACTGTGCCAAGTTCCTTGGAGCACTGCACTAAAGCTCCCAGTGACCACAGATCTATACGTATTCGCAACTATAATTATATGCACACACACAATGTACGTATGTGTGCGCATATATGTGTAGGTGTGTACTTGCATAAACACACATATATACACAACTGTATGTGTGTGTATGCATATCTGTATAAACACACGTATATACACATCTGTGTGTATATATGCATATGTGTGTGGATGTATATAAAACAGGCTTTTAAAAATATATACCTAATACAAAAGGCTACTTCATATAGGTCTCAGGAAAGACAAGTGAGTTTGCCAAGGGCCTGTGAGAGTGCTGGAGACAGTGTTTGAATCCAGATATCCAACCCCAAAGCCCATGCTCTGAACTACTCACTACACCCAAACTTTACCCTTAGTGACCAACTGCTGTGGTGTTACCCTTCATGATCAACTGCTATGATTTTTATGCCAGAAAACCGTGGTAGCACATCAAGTTTCTGAAGCTTCATTTTTTGCTGTCTGCAGCATAAAAAGACATGCAATTAACACAGAACCACACCTGGGGCCAGATGTGCTTCCTTTATAACTTTAAGAAGCCTCAAATCACTCTCAGATGTCAGCCTCCTGAGTTAAGATTAGAATTTGCAAAAATAAACACTCATTCATTGTGTTACAAGATCCCCCACCAAAGAGCTAAACAAATTTACCTTCGTGACTATGAACAGCATCTTGAATTAACATATCGCTGTTTAAAAAGACAAGTGCTTCAAAGACATTCTCTCCCAGAGACTAAAATAAATCACACAAAACCATGACAATAGTGGTCATCAACACCTACTACCCTCTTACTCTAAAGCAAATACTGTTCTCGTCACTGTACAAGCATTATCTAATTCAACCTCTCAACCACATTCAGTAGTTGCTATTACTGTTAGCTTTGCTATTAATTATTCTTTAAAATGTCATTTAAGAAATCCTGGCTTCACTTCTCCTCTATAGATATTCCTTCTGCAGACTTTATCTGATGCTAAAAAATTTGCACAGAAAACAATTTGTTCCATCTAATCTCTTTTTTCAACATATTAGAGACTGTTGCTGTGAAAGGAACCTGGGACACCTCCGTTACGTGCACAGCTGTGTAAGGAGAAGGACTTTCTGTGTTTGCAGGGCTGGCCTGCAGCAGACACCTACATATATGCATAAACTCAAGAAAGCAATGAGTACTCAGGGGAGACGGGGCTGCCACTTGGGCTTGCTACTTACCAGTGCTGTGTGAACTTTAAGATGTGCCTGTAGCTTATATTTATCTGGAGTCGAGTAGTCACAGCCGTCAGTGGGACACTTCAGCAAGATGTTGCTGTGTTTCTGAATTACATGGCGTTTAAGGCAGTTTTTGGTGATGGAAGAATAATGACACTGGGAGCAATAATACAGATGTTCCCGGGTGTGGGTGCGGACATGCATATCAAAATGCACTTGGTACCAAAAAAGTTTGCCTAAAAAAATATTTTCACATGAGAACAAGGAAGTTTCTTTTTGACTGATTATTGAATTTTTTTCATTATTATTATTATTTTATCTACAGTATTTATCTCCCTCTTGTGCTTGTCCGGTCACCCTTCCTACTTTTCACCACATTTCTGTCTAGAAATTACTTTTCAAAGGTGAGAAGTTGCAAATATTAAGGGTGTTACCATTTTTTCTATGATGTCAAGGTTAGGAGAGGAGGAAGCCAATTGTTTGCTGAGAACCAGTCACAGTGCCAAATACCATGATGCATATGCATAAATCTACGAGTCTCTAAGCTCTTACTGGCACTCCTGGGACAGCAGGTCTGGAGCTGGACTTCCTACATCCTGCACTGCCGGCTCCCCATGAGGTCCAGGAGCCATGCTTTCACGGTGAGTTGCAGGGTGCTATTTGGGACCTCCCTACAGAGAGTGGCAGCCACTTTTGTAACCTCTCTTGGCTGATCTAATACTTGGTCACAATTTAAAGTGTAACTTTAAACTTGTCATGTGCCAGAAGAAAGATTCTTCTTGGTTAGAGTTCTGGGAGAGGTCATGGGTAACCCTCAGCACACACACCTGACCAGGCCAACACGGTCAACTGTGTGGCCATCCCAGCCGCCTCCACAAGACTCCAAGTGCTAACTGCCACACAGGGGTCACCGTTCCTATCTACTATGAGGAAGGGGGCTCACTTAGGAGGCGTTCCAGACAGGAGCTCAAATCAAATGTGAGGTGACCACAGTGTGATGGGAGTGGACAGGGCCACGCAGTGGTGCTGCCTTTCCTTACCACAGTATTCACACTCCAGGTCTCCATAAACCTTCCGGATCCGCTCGCACAAGCTGGTGTTCATTTGCTTCTTCTGTAAACTGTTCAGGATCTTCATGAAGGCAGTGACGCCAGACCGGTGTTCAGGGGCAGCTTTGCAAGAGTCAGGGTGGTGCATGACGGTGTCCCCACCACCAGTTACCGGAGGGAGGAGGTCAGAGGCCTCAGCTGGGTTTGACCTGAGACACCTGCTGGGATCTGGGTCACCAGCTGAAAGTACAGTCAGGTTCTGCCCTTCCCCTGGGGGGCGCTGGGTGCCCTGGCTCTCCTGGTCTGACCCAGGGCTCTGGGCCTTGGACAGCAGTAGTGTGATCACTTCGCCTTGCGTCTGGACTAAGTCTGCATGTTGTGTGTCCGAGGGCTTCTCAGGAGCAGCATGATCCTCCACAGAAGAGCTATCATTTTTCAACAAAAAGTTATCTGAAACTACCTCTTGAGAATGCAGGTCTGAAGAGGAGATCACAGTGGTTTCCAGCTGGCAGGGTGGCAGGGCTGCACCTTCGGCCTGCGGGGAGGCCAGGTGCACAGCTGGGGCAGGTACTTCCCCAGGCGCCTCCGGCTCCTTCTGGCCCTCCTCCAGCTGCGCGTCCCCAGGACAGGCCTCTTCCTTGAGTACATTCATGCCCTGGAGGGCAAACTCCTCTTCCGCCAGCTGCAGCTGGTCCCCCAGGGCTTCTTGCTGGATGTCGCCACCAGGCTCCAGAAGGCAGAAGCTCTGGTTGATGGAACTGGTGAAGACCAAGGCCTCCTGGGAAGCCTCATGCACCTCTTTGATGTGGGAGCGCAGCCTGATGGAGCTGACAAACTTCTTGCGGCAGATGGCACAGACGTACACGAAGGGGTGCTTCCTGATATGCAGCTCTAGTGCCTGGTACTTGGTGGCCCCATGGCCACAGAGCTCACAGGCAAAAGGCCACTTGTCTCCATGGACCAGCATGTGGCGGTCGCGGTCCAGCTCGTTCTTGAACTTGCGCTCGCAGATGTGGCAGTCATAGAGCAGCTGCCGCTTGCCCTCCCTCGTCATCAGGCAGAGCTCATCCAAGGCCTCCTTGACCTTCTTGTCCTGAGGGTCGTGCGCGTCTCGGATGTGCTTGATGAGGTTCTTGACGTCGGAGTACTTCTTCTTGCAGAAGCGGCAGTGCTGCTTGATCTTCTTGTGCACCCGCTCAATGTGCACCTTGAGGTGGCCCTTGCTCAGGCAGGTGAACGAGCAATAGTCGCAGGCGAACTTCTCGCCGGTGTGCTTTCGCAGGTGCACGTTGAGGTTGGCCTTGATGGCACTGGCATAGCTGCACTGGGTGCACTTGTATGGCTTTTCATTGGTGTGGATCCTCAGGTGGGCCTGCAGCGAGTGCTTGAACTTGAAGACTTTGTTGCAGTACTCACAAGTGAAGATTTTGAGCTGAGTGGGACCTAGCCTAGAAACAGATGACAGCATGGTTACATGTGGAGACCTTGAATGTTCCTCATGAATGCTACGTCCTCTTTATGAACCAAACACTAAAGGCTGAAAAGTGAACAAAACTGGACAGCTACTGGATGGGTGCATTCATTCACTCAACAAACACAATCAAAGGGCTCGTGTGGGGCGATGGTCCTTTAGGAGTTCACAGACTTGGGGGAGGGAGGACAGGCTGGCAAATGTGTGTGTGACAATGTGGTGTGTATGGACAGCAA
Source organism: Saimiri boliviensis (assembly GCF_048565385.1). Taxonomy (NCBI): domain Eukaryota; kingdom Metazoa; phylum Chordata; class Mammalia; order Primates; family Cebidae; genus Saimiri; species Saimiri boliviensis. The sequence goes on from NC_133463.1 coordinate 82,823,094, forward strand.
TACGCACAGGGCAAAAAAGATAAGAGACCTCTGACCTATATTAGGGTAGCTGAGAAAATCTGAGGAAGAGATGTCTGTCTAAGCTAAGGCCTCAAGAAAGGGAAAGAAGGAAGCAAGTGAAGGAAGACAGAAGAAGAAAGATGGGTGTACTGCCCACAGAAGAGGAGACATGGGTGCACTGCCCACAGAAGAGGAGAGACGGGTGCACTGCCCACAGAAGAGGAGAGACGGGTGCACTGCCCACAGAAGAGGAGAGACGGGTGTACAGCCCACAGAAGAGGAGAGACGGGTGCACTGCCCACAGAAGAGGAGAGACGGGTGTACAGCCTACAGAAGAGGAGAGACGGGTGCACTGCCCACAGAAGAGGAGAGACGGGTGTACAGCCCACAGAAGAGGAGAGACGGGTGCACTGCCCACAGAAGAGGAGAGACGGGTGCACTGCCCACAGAAGAGGAGAGACGGGTGCGCTGCCCACAGAAGAGGAGAGACGGGTGCGCTGCCCACAGAAGAGGAGAGACGGGTGCGCTGCCCACAGAAGAGGAGAGATGGGTACGCTACCCACAGAAGAGGAGAGATGGGTGCACTGCCCACAGAAGAGGAGAGATGGGTGCACTGCCCACAGAAGAGGAGAGATGGGTGCACTGCCCACAGAAGAGGAGAGATGGGTGCACTGCCCACAGAAGCGGAGAGATGGGTGCACTGCCCACAGAAGAGGAGAGATGGGTGCACTGCCCACAGAAGAGGAGAGATGGGTGCACTGCCCACAGAAGAGGAGAGATGGGTGCACTGCCCACAGACGAGGAGAGATGGGTGCACTGCCCACAACATGCACTATAATAACCAGCTATATCCCAAGCTGACCTGGGTGGATTCCTCGATATTTTAACAGGACCAGTCTTAATGGAATGAATTCAGTCTACCATCTAAGACTGGATGCAACCAACTTGTCAAGAGCTTGGGTAAGCCAGAATTGCCTAATCAGTCAACCAACTGTTGGGAGTGACTCTTTCTCCCTTTCTGCAAGTTTCCTTGTGAGGACCACTCATCAGCGAAAGATCCCTGGCCTTTCTCCACATCCTTACTCCTTCCCAAGAAAAGAGGACCAATGTGACTTCAGAGCAGGACCTAAGCCATGAGCTGGGCTCTGCCTGTTTTTGGTGAGGATGTGCCTGCCTGGAGTGAGCACAGGATACAGTGGACACTTAGCCAACTGGCCCTCTGTGAGCCTGGCCGGAGTGGTCCAGGACAGCAGGTGGAAGAGAAGGACTGTCTGATTCTGCAGGCAGTAACAGGAGGCTCCTGCCGACTTGTACCGCACTGTTCTCTCCCACAGCTCTGCCAGTAACAGAGCTGATACGCGGTGCACTGCCCACAGAAGAGGAGAGGTGAGTGCACTGCCCACAGAAGAGGAAAGATGGGTGCACTGGAGGTGCACCTCCATCTTCCTCCTCCTCCATCATGGTTGGTTTACAACTCAGATGGGGGAAACAGGGCTGCTGTTTGTTAACTGTGTATTTCATTTATTCAAAAATGGCCACCATTTGTTAACACCTGCCAATGTGTTTCAGGCACTGCATTAGATTTTGTGTATGTGGTGAAGAATAAAAACATGGTCTACTGTGGGTAACCCCCCTTCTGGATACCAAAGAAGGAGAGCTAAGCAGACCCCCGGCACAGTTAGTGCCTGAAGAATATCTTACTGCTCATTTATTTCCTTTTTAATATAATGTCTTCATAGATAATCAAATCTTAGTTTGTAGTCAGAGGAATATCTAGAGCAGACACACTGCAGAGCATGAACTAGAGAAAAACAGCCACACCAGGACATGAATCAATGGCCCAGGAAGTAGTGCCCCTGCCTGAAAGGGCATGCACTACACGGCAGATGGCAGTCGGCCCAGACGGCAGTGTTCAGTATCATAAAGATACCCGCTGTATGGCAGGATTGGAGCAAGAGTCACTCTTCCTGAAAGGGAGTTGTAGTATCTTACATCCAGTTCTTGCGGAAAGCTGGCCTTAGGCTGGCAATCCCACGTATGTCCAAGGGCTTAAAACCCGTCCGGTATAATCGCACTTAGGGGTCTGTGTACCGTCAGCTCTGTTGCTACTGTGCTGACTCAGCATCCTCCTATAGAAATTCTTACAAGTTGCCTGCCCCTAGATAAGAGATATTGCGCACTGCCCACCTCCTTGCCTCAGTGACCTCATGGGGGTGGGCCCCTTGTTCTGTCCACCTTCTAGTGTCAGTGACCTAATGGGGTTGAACCCCCTGCTTATCACTCATGTGACTGTCTTGACCCTGTCACTGTCCTTAAGATGACCTCACTCTCTACCCTTCCCCCCAACCTATACCTAATAAATAGACAAGCCTGGACGCTCGGGACCTCACCTGTCTCTGCCTGCAAGTGACGTTGGCCCCCCAGCCCAGCTGTTCTTATCCAGTCCTTTGGTGTCGTCTCCTTATTTCTCAGATCCAGCGCCTCAGCACAATAGGCGACACCCCACAGTCCTAGTAGGGCTGGACCCTACAGTCCGCCTGCCTCATGAATTCTGTCTCTTTCAATACAGTAATGTGCGTGCTGAATGAGACAGTAAAAATAACAGCTAACAATTATTAAGTATATGTGGTATGACAAACTCTATGCTAAGTATTTAAGCCCAAATGTATTATTATACCCATTATACAGATTAGAAAACTGAGTATTTGCCCCATGTTGTACAATTGGTTAAGTGGTAAAGCCAGGACTTGAATCCAGGAAGATTCTCTGACTCCAGAGCCTACACATTCATGCTTATTCTCTCTACTCCCTGAAATCACTGTCACACAGCGACCCTGCCCCAGAGTCACTGTACTGCAAAGAAGGATCCCCTGTGAGGTTTCCATTGCTGTTGGAATGGGCAAGACTTGTTTCTTAAACCAGCAGATGACAGTCACCAAAGGACCACAATAGGCACCAGGCACAGGCACTGACAGATGAATCTAAGGAGGCAAGTGAGGTTTCTTCTCCAGCCCTAACTGCTCTCTGGACAATGCGTCCAGGTTATCCAAAAACGAGCTCAGACATACTAATAATCACGTAGTGCTATTAACTAGATATCATTAAACGGTACCCACTCTAACTGTGAAGTCTGTAGTTATAAAACTATCCAAACAACTGTGTCTGATCAACACAGGTTGCCTTGTCTTTAAATTTAAAATATTTAAATGGATTGCAGTCCATAAATACCAGAGGGTATCATTCACATGAAGTGATTAAAATATTTAAATTTGGAAGTTACTAGTATGCCTGCATGCTAAGCCCAAGGCTAATTTAAGGAAAGTAATTTGGATCTTTCTCAAATGACAAAGATATCCAGAAGGGGATACATACTATTGGCACAAAAAATGCCAGAGAAAGAAACCCTGGATTCATAACATTAATTAAATAAATCAATCAAGACTTTGTATATCTCCTCTACTGCAAGATCTAAATGGTCTTAGAGAATCTTTTGCTCTGATTTTTTGTATGAAGAGGCAGCTACTTGGGAAAGCCCTCAGCGCCCTGGTTCACCTCGAGGGCAGTGAGTCTGACAAGGATGCTACACAGCCTCCATCTGACTCACAAGCCCAAGCCATTGACTGCCGACAGTGAACCGATGCCAGAGCTTCGATGTCCATGCGAGTTCCATGAAGGCACTTTTCTCCAAATGCTGCCTCCTCGGTGAGAGAGGTACTCTCACCACTGCGTTTTACAAAGAAATCCAGCAGAACTTTAAAAGGTCAGACTTCTTAACCTGGTTATTCCACTTCTGGGAATTTATCCGAAAAAAAGGATACAAAATTTAGATGAAGGTGCTCATGGCTCATTTTCCACAATGGTTAGGAATAGGAAGTTGCTCGAAGGTACCAACATAGGGAACTAGTTTTTCTGCATGTTTATCTTTCTTCACTTATTCATTCCCTTAAAACAGTGGTCCAGGTACTGAGGATACAAAAGGGAATGAGAACAAACAGTCCTGCTCTCTGGCGCTCACCTTCCAGGAAGAGCCACAGGCCAGCCTACATACTAAATATCAAGGTAACGGGCAAGGACGACTGGGCTCCCCGTGAGAAGGACAAGGGCCAGACACTCCGAGATCCCAGTCACGGTAGACTGACTTGGTCTAGGGACAGGGAAGGCCTCCCTGAGGACAGGACATTTGAGCAGGAAGCTAAAGGACAGACAGGCATTAACTCAGCAAGGGGAGGAAAGGCATCCAGGAAGGGGAAGGGACACCTGCAAGAAGAGATGGAGGAAGTGAAAAGAGGCACAGATGGCTGGAGCAGATGGCAGGAGCAAGAGAACTGGGGGACCAGAGCAGGTGGACAAGGCTCAGAGGTGGCAGCGCTAGTCTTAGAAGCCTCCTGTACCCCTAGGAGCAAGGCACAGCCTTAAAGGGTAACAATCAGATGAGCATTTTAAAAAGATCTCGTTGGCTCCAGTGTTGAGTTGATTATACTATATCCTCATGAAGTTATGCCATGTTGCTATAAAGCAAAATCTTTGTGGTCAATTTGAGTAACAAAGGCATATAAGTATAATGTGATTAAGTTTTTTAAAGTGATGGCTGGGCCCAGTGGCTCACACCTGTAATCCCAGCATTTTGGGAGTCCAAGGTGGGTGGATCACTTGAGGTCAGGAGTTCGAGACCCCAGTCTGGCCAACACAGTGAAACCCTATCTCTACTGAAAATTCAAAAAAAAAAAAAAAAATAGCTTGGTGTGGTGGTACGCACCTGTAGTCCCTGCTACTCAGGAGGCTGAAGCAAGAGAATAGCTTGAACCTGGGAGGCAGAGACTGCAGTGAGCCAAGATTGTGCCATTGCACTCCAGTCTGGGTGACAGAGTGAGACTCTGTCTCAAAAAAAGAAGAAAAAAAGAAAAAAAAAAGTTTTAAAAAGTGAGATACAAAATCACATATAAAATATAAACTCAATTTTATAAACTATACATGCTGAAAAAAGACTGGAAGGAGATATATTTAAAAATAGTTATCTTTGGGTAATAAGATCATAAATGACCTTTTCCCTCAGTTTTCTGAACTTCCAAAATTTTTTATATAAGAAGTCTGTATCACTTGTTATGAGAGAAAAATAATATAACCTAAAAGTTTCTATTTCTATCCAAATTTTACAAAGTAAAATCCTCACCCAAAAACATCTCTTTCACAGTCACTGGATTATTTGCGTAATAAAATATTAAAAGAATACATGACAATAAAAATATAGCTCAGATCTCTTGATTAAATATTCAGTGTATTTACCTGTAACTAGATTACCATTTAGCTAAACCCCTCCCCAACAGACCTTGAAATATTGTGAAGATTATTAATTAAGGTCTACAAATCAACCTGACTTGAAACACAGAATGACTTTAGAGACTTAATTCTATTATGAATTCACCAAAGGAATAAGTATTTTTACAACTTCATCAATAAATTCAGTTGTTCACATTTACAAGAACAGAGGACTGAGGCTACAAATTAATGAAGCATACCACATGATATAAAAATATAATTTAATGAGAGCACTACATTCCCAAGTACTTTGCATATTTTCTCTCTTATTCTCATCACTGAACTAAGATTCTATTAGACAGTCTTAAAATTGTGCAACAAATGACAGAAGCAAAGTTAACCTGTGTCAAGTTACAATGGAGTGCAAGCTTCATCAGGGCAGAGGCTGCATCTGGCTGATTCTTTGTCGTATCACCAGTGCCCAGCACACAAGAAGTGCTCAGTTTGTTGAGCTAAACTCATGTAGCGTAGTCTAGAGCCTATTAGGTCTGTTTCATTCTAAAGCTTATGCTCTACTCAAGAACACCCCATTTCTCATCTTCCAGAAACAGAGGACAACCATTGGCAACTGGCATTTTCTTTGTATTTCCTTCCAGCTGGGAGAAATGTTTTCAGACCTCTGGGGATCAGAGTTTGTTAACTGACTTCATCAAGTACAGGCTAAAGGCAGAAAACTTGGGGAGTGTAGAGAAACACACTGGTTTGCTACAGGTGGTCAACTGATCCAATGTATCTGGAGAGAGTTTTGTTTTTTGTTTTTTTTTTTGAGATGGAGTTTTGCTCTTGTTACCCAGGCTGGAGTGCAATGGCGCGATCTCGGCTCACCGCAACCTCCGCCTCCTGGGTTCAGGCAATTCTTCTGCCTCAGCCTCCTGAGTAGCTGGGATTACAGGCACGCGCCACTATGCCCAGCTAATTTTTTGTATTTTTAGTAGAGACGGGGTTTCACCATGTTGACCAGGTTGGTCTTGATCTTGGAGAGAGTTTTTAATGTCAGTCAAGCACTAGGCACTCATATCCTTTGATGTAGCAATTTCAACTCTAGCAACTGACTCCACAGGAAGCCTTGAAGTATGAAAAGATGTATGCACCAAAATGTTAATCACTGCACTGTCCTCAATGGTAAAAACTGGCTATATAAACTAAAATAAGTCCACATAATAGCAAACCCAGCTTTTTAAAACTATGTACTAAAAATGAAAGACTTTCAAGGTGTAGTAAGCTTTTTTTAAAAAAAGTTGAAAAGAATACTTTTGGTATTTAGTATTTGAAAAAAAAAAAACAACAAAATTAAAGCAATATATGTTAATACATTTCAAAAAACTTTCAGAGGCACATGAACTAAACTATCAAAAGGTGTTACCCCTAGAAAGAGTAACTCCAGGTTACTTTAACTCTACATCATATGGGATTTGTGAGCCTTCTACAACACACTTATGTTACTTTTCAAAGTGACAAGGAAATAAAGATTTTTTAAGTTGTAATAAGTGCAGCTATAAAAATCTAAAACCTTACTAAGGCCATATTTCTATTTCTTTTTATTAAAGTTAAACATCGGTTTGCTTTAAGTAAAATGCTCTGGCTTCATTAAGCCGACTGGTGCTGAGTTCTAAAAGCATGCTACTCCTACCACACTGGAAGCTCGGCCAGCACACTAAGGGCTGCAGTGGAGGGGTTAATTCTACCACTGAGTCAAGGGCCTGTATCTGTTATAAGTAAGTGTATAAGCAGAATCCAAATGAACAAGCATCTTGATCCTTCCTGCACTCTGTGGAGCTCACTCGCATTCAACCTCTGGCTGAAGTTACACAGAAAAAAACACTTTACCTGCTTGATTTCATTGGTTGCTCGTAAGGTGTCTGCTGAATGGCGTATTCCTGGTACCCTCGCCGAGGCACCAGGTCTGCTGAAGTGGTCTCAGAACTTGTAGCTCCTGTTTCAGGAGGCCCAGCCTCCACTGGCACAATCTTGGTAGCACCTGAGATTGATGCAAAAGGCACTGCTGATTGAGAGGCAGCGAAAGTGGCCACTGATGCCATCGCAGCTCAGGGAATGGTTTGGAAGCGTATTTCAATACTGAATGACACCCACGCAAGATAGTTTTCACTGAGCTTCTACGTTTAAATTCTTTGGGTGTGTGTTATGTGTGTGTGAGAGTGTATGCATTTGAGAAAGTAAGGACAGGTTTTTGAATAATCTGTCTAAACATCCTCCTGAGATATATTTTCACTTGATCCACCTAGGTTAAAAACTATACATATATATACACACATATGCTCAATATACATATATATGTTACTTGCAAGATTTTATACAAGATCACCTGTGTCAAACTTTAAGTAAATTTAAAGCTGCATCAAGATAGTATGGAACAGTAGAACAGACTGTAAACAGAAATTTAAGCTAACTTGGTCCCAAATATGACATTGCCTCAATATCTCTGTTTCCACCATATGAAATTAAGGGTTTGAGGTGGAAAATCTCAAGGGTCATCTTTACTTCTGCGATTCTATACAATTAAATGATCAAAGGCCTTTTACAGCAGTGGACACTTCATATGAAGGTATACGTACGTGTGTGTGTGTGTGCACGCGCGCGCACATGTGTATGCCTGTGTGTATCAACTGCATGAAAGAAAAAGATCCAATTTACCCCATTTCTGAAACTGCAAAGGAATTAATTATACTTTTCACCCTTGCTTAAAGAAATATCACAATACTACCACTAATTTTTAGAAAACTGTGGAAAGTTTCTCTAGCAACAATTGAAAATAGGAAATTCTCTCTGGGCTTTTTATTTTCCAGAATACTACTGTTCTGAAGTGAGTAGGGCAGACAAAGTAATTTTCCAGAAAGTTCTTCTAGTCACACAATTTTATATGGTCTGTTCTCTGATCACCTTCGTCTGCAGTAAAGTACAGGAGAATTTAGTCAGAGTTTTCATTTTAAATGAGTTATTCTTAGCACTGAAAAGGCTGCAGCTGTCCTTAACATCCTAAACTTAATTTTCAAATTTTATTTGACAACAATCATCTCAAATGCATAGGAGAAAAATTATACTTTGAACTCCACCATTATAAACTGCTTTTTTTATTAAGGGTCCTATGCTAAAGGAGACCTTTTTAAAAAATATGGTGTCAGGCCAGGTGCGGTGGCTCACACCTATAACCCCAGCACTTTGGGAGGCCAAGGCAGGTGAATCACCTGAGGTCAGGAGTTTGAGACCAGCCTGGTGAACATGGAGAAACTCCATCTCTACTGAAAACATAAAACTTAGCCAGGCATGGTGGCAGGCACCTATAACCCCAGCTACTCGGGAGGCTGAGGCAGGAGAATCACTTGAACCTGGGAAGTGGAGGCTGCAGTGAGTCGAGATCACACCACTGCACTCTAGCCTGGAAGGCAAGAGCAAAACTCCATCTCAAAAAAATAAAATAAAATAATACACACACACACACACACACACACACACACACACGTGTAGTATCACATACACACGTGTAGTGTCACATATCCATCAGCTATTTCATGTAAAAGAACAGGGGGAGATGGAAGTTTCTAGTATTATAAACTATTTGGTGACTCCTTCTATAAATACAAAAAGATCAACAGCATCCCAGGATGCCCCCTTAGGACATTTCCCACTGTCTTAATCTTAAAAGAAAAGAAAGATAAGAACAGAACTCTAATTCTTTGGAAGATGGAAATAGTGGCTGTCTATGTCAGCTTATGTCTTTTCTATGTGTACACAGGTTAAAAAAGATACGAAACAGAAGGTGGGCAGAGTTAGCAGGGGTTTTGGGGCAGCAGCCTGCATGCGCGTGGCTGAAGGGGCCACCCCCACGTTCAGGATAGCATTGCTGCGAGCTGGAGGGGAAGGCACACACCCAGCAGAGGAGCTAGGTGAGGGAACAAAGAAAACAAACTGTTCCCGGAACCACTACTCCAGCAGGAGTGGCACAGAGGGACTGTGGTACCGCAGCAGCAGCAGCAGGGGCAGCAGCCCTCACAGCTACCCTATTCTCCTCTATCCATTCACAACACCTGGGCACTAAGTAGGTCTCATCCTCTGGAGTTAGTGTGTGATGAAATGGAGAGCCCCACCAATGCACCAGCTCTGTGCTCTGATTCAGACTGTGACATCAGGCTGCCCTCAGCATGGACTGGCTTGTCCTTTCCCGCTTGGTGCAGTCACCTGGAATAGCTTCGTGTGCAGTTAAAACCACACTTATGATGGGTTTCTTCGCCCCAGAAAGCAGCCCGGCCTCCTTTCCTGAGATCTTCTGGACTTTCTCTGTTTTCTGTGACCGTGGTCTTTTCGGGGCCTTTTCTCGATCATCTTCCTTACACTTCTTTTCTAGTTCAAGGTCAGACTCGTTACCTAAGGAGCAAATACCAAGATGCATAAAGTATCCTTTTATATCAGTGGCAGAGGTGGAGGGTAAACATGACTCTCCACGGGGCAGTGAAGGAAAGAGCTCTGTGGTCTGCAATGCCATGCAGATCACTGAGTCATGCAGGTACCACAGTGGCACTGCACTCCTTCACTCAGTCCAGTACAGGTTCACTGCTACCCACCACAGGCCATCACCTAGGCCCCGGGCACACACTGTCGGGTAAAAGAGAAATAGATTTTTGTCTTGTCTTCATGAGGCCAAGCAGACTCCAGAATCATTAATAAACAACACTGCAGAGAACACAAGGTCTCCAAGATGTATATTCCAAGAAATAAATCATTCACTTATTCTACTTACACTTAGCAGCCACTGTCTGTGTACCAGGCCTGCTGGACAAAAAGGGTGATAAGGTGCAGACCCTGCCCTCGAGGGCCCTGCAGGGCAAGGGGAGAGACAGACAGGCAAACAGTACATGCAATCCAGGGCAGTCTGCAACACACCAAACGAAATGAGAAATGACCTGAGACAGTTACAGGAAAGGATGGTAGATTCTCCACTTCACGGGGAGGTAAACCCTCGGTGCACTTAAAAAGCAAGCATGTGCGAAGCAATGGTCGGGAAATACAGGCAAGGGCATGGGGGCAAAGGAGTGGATGTGGTGGAAATGGTGTTCCAATCTAGGGACAGACAGCAGAGCCAAGGTGTAAGCCAGCGCCCAAGCACCCTGTGTGGTGACCACTTCATGAGGAAGCAAAGAGACAGAAACTAAACCAGGGGAGGGCGTCAGAGTTAGGTCCCAGAGGGCCCCGAATGGCCACGAGAAGTCTGGAAACTTCCTTTGGGGAACCAGGGGTGAAACATCAATGTGCACGAAGACCAGTCAGTCCTGAGGAGTGGGAGAAGCTGGAAGGAAAGGAGGCTCAAGTTCCCACAGACAACCAGCCTGCTGGGTGGGAAGACAGAGTCACGTCTACTGACGGCTCACAGTAAGACTAGAAATCTAGATTCCCTACACGAAATCTTCTGATTTTTCAAGGCTGCCTCTAGTCTACAGTTTCTCAAAACAATGGAAGAGCAAAGGGAAAGGATACCTGGGGCCTGTCTGCTGTCTCTGGAAGGCCATCATGGAGAGCCACAGGTGTCTACGCCCGGAACAGCTGGATTATATTTGTGCCGCTGCTGCAGAGAGCAAACTGAACGGGTTCAAAAATGTTGAAATACACTGAAGAGGGAACGTGTCAGCCACAGAAAGAACAGCAGCTAGTCCCACGTGGCTACCCTTGGCATTAGCCTGAGGGGTAAGAAAAGCTTCGACAACCAAGTAAAGAACAAAGGAGCCACCTCTTGGATGCACACTGTTTGACACTCCTGAGTGAAGAGGAAATAGAGGGAAGGCAGGAAAAGGAGTTTTCTCTTTCTTAGAAACAGAGCCACAAAACCTGAAATAACCTGCCCAAAAATCACTTCCTCAGAACATATGACAAATGCACAGGGAACAATTCCACATAAGCCTCTCTCAGCCATGAGTGTGGAAACGGATGAAGGAAGGGAGGCGGGATGTGGAGGTGCAGGGCGGGGGTCTGGAAAGTGCTGCCAGGCGGGGTTATGGGGAGGTGAGACAGGAACCGTTCAGTAATATGGCAGAAACAGGAGTAACCGAAGGGAGACAGCTAGAGGCCATTCGGTCAGCCTGTTTTCCATGATTCAACTCTGCCTGAAGCCAGTTCCCCAAGTAAAGGTACCAAGGAATGCCTGAAGGGAAAAGATAAAATGGAGAAGTATTCTTTCTTAGGGAGGCAGGCTGGTTAAAGGAAAGCTCTCTCAAGAAGAGGCAAGAAAAAAACTTGGCTAATGGCAGATTGGTCAAAACAAACATTCTAATTTTCTAGGTTCTATGAAGCTTTTTGGATGTTTATCCCATGACCTAGGTGCTTGAACCATTTTTTAAGACCTAGAGAAACAGTTTTACGGAAGTTCTTTAATTCACTGGAAAAGATCCTTAATCACATAACTAGCATCGGCATTAAATATAACATTGAACTAAAAGGCATGAATAGATGAGATCATGAATCAGACAGAACTGCACATCATTCTCTAAGGCTAAAGGGAAAAAGTCAAGACCATCAGACGCGTCCTCCCTTGAAGAACAGGATGACTCCCGTAAAGCTGCAGAATGGGGAAACAGGTGATGGCTAAGTCACTGGCAGTGCCTACATTTTGTAGGCTTGATTTGCATCGTGCCTAACAGCAGTTTTTGTTTTATTTTACTTTTTAGTACCTATAATAAAAACATTTCAAAAGGTCTACAAATTGCCTGAGTCACAGAAGTTCTTTTTGTGGCCTACATACTGGGTGATACACACGCATAAATAACTCTAGCAGAATATACTGAATGCTATAAAAAGGTAGAAACAACAGATTACAGAATTTTTTTGCTTTAAAATGATGTTTTACTTTATACCGCAATTCACCATGGGATTCAATGCAATACGTGGGTGATATGCCAGGAATAGATGTGTTCACGTTAAAAAAAAAGACCTGAGAATTAGAACTTGCCAGAAGCTCAACCCAGGTTAACAGCATGAATCAACAGAAACCAAATCACATTCACCTGCACTAATAAGAAGCCGCTAAAGAGACCACCAGGCTCTGCACCAGATTGACTGCGTCTGGACTCTGCTTTCGGCATCTCATGTTAAGAACACATGGCAGAACTGGGTGCCCGGATGTGGGTTAAGGTCTGGCGCCATGCCATTTTAAAAACCAGTAGAGACCTGAGTTGGCCTTGGTGGAGAAGAAAAGACTGGACAAAAACCTCACCTCTCCCCTCACCATTCCCACAGCTCCGATTTGAGTTTCCTTCCCTGTGGCTACTTCGGGAGGTACACTGCCAGTATCCACCCTGCCCATTCCCAACACCTGTCCCTCCTCAAGGGTAATGCCACCTCCCACTCCAGGAACTCGGAATTCAGCTCCATCCTAACATCTAGGATTACAGGACCCAAGCCTGGCCAATGGGGTCTGAAAAGAAGGGCCCAGGGTCTTCCAGGAGTGATTTTCCTTCCTCATGAAGAAAGTACCACCTCTCTTCCTCAGCTGAGTGTTGCTATGTCCACTGCCAGAACCGAGGCAACCATGCAGTAGCGAGGAGATGCCAAGTGAAAGACTATGATAATGCCTCGGGCATCACAAAGAGAGAGGTGGATCCTGGGGCTTTCCTGGCACAGATGTGCCCTGAATCTGCACTGAAACCACTGTGCCTGGGCATGTTTTTACATGAAAGAACATTCTCAATATTAAACTCGTTTTCAACCAGTGCCTCTGCTAACAGTATCCTGACTAACACTCTCCAAATCATCCTCTACCTAGACCCTAGAGTGAATTGTTTTAAAATTCAAATCTCATCCTGTCACTTGCCTGCTTAAAACCGTCCATGGGCTTCCTTCCCATCTCCATTAGGAAAAGGTGCTAGGTAAGGTCCTCCAAGAATTGCCATAAATCCTCTCCCACTACCCCTGTACCGTCAAGGCCATGACTTGCAGGCACACGCCCTCACCTGCTTACCTCCCGCCCCTCTGGGCTCCATCAATGCTGAACCACAAGTTGACCAACACCTGGTGCTGTTTACAGCCCCTAGACCTTTGCACACAGCCATGCACTGCACAACATCCTGATCCATACACCCCTGCTTGTCTAAATGACAAACCAAAAGGTGGCTCAGATCTCCCCTCCTCTGTGATACTCTGTGCCCTTCATCTTCTTACTTCCTCCATCCTCCTTAGACAAACACAGTACCGAACCAATGGTCGGACTTCCCACACTGCTTGCAATTATCTGTTGATATGCCTTATCCATACTGAGACCTCTTGGAAGTTGGGCCCATGTCTTCTTGTGATTTTATGAAGCCTAATGTAGGCCTCCAGAATATAAAAGGCTGGAGCCAGACAATGAAGAAGACTTGCTCTGTCGTGTTCAAAAAGATGAAGCTAGGACCAATGGGTAGATGTCCCCTGCAACAGATTTCAGACCAGAGAAAGGTACTGTCCAAGGAAAGGGTGTTTTTCAGACATGTTTCTGAAGCGGGTTTTCCAGGACGTCACAGATACCACTGAAAATGCTGTGGAAAAGACTCTGAACCACATGGGAAGTCAGACCAAACAATGTATAAATCTGTAAATTCTAAGGCCCTCACATCTGAAGAGGTGGAACTATTACACAAGGAAGAAGAGAAGAGTAAGGAGGTTGCAGGGAGAAAAGAAGACAAAGGGGTGAAAAATATGAGAAAGAGAAAAAAAAAAAGCCTGGAAGAGACAAAACAGTAGGAGATAGAACACCACGCACCTACAACCCATTGGACCACACCCGCCTCAGGTCCACATGGAGTGCAGGCTCTGGTCCCCGCCTCAGCAAGGAACAGAGGGACTCTCCCCATATCCCACGGCCCATATGGCTAAGGTGGAAGCAGTGCTCTGGACACTGTCCAGGCAGACAATTCTAGGAGTCACCATGGCAGCATCTTTTTGAGACAGAATCTCACTTAGTTGTTCAGGCTGCCAGGCTAGAGTGCAACAGCACGATCCTGGCTTACTGCAACTTCTACCTCCCAGGTTCAAGTGATTCTCGTGCCTCAGCCTCCCAAGTAACTGGAATTACAGGTGCACACCATCCCACTCAGCTAATTTTTTTACTTTTTTAGTAGAGATGGGGTTTCACCATGTTAGCCAGACTGGTCTCAGACTCCTGACCTCAAATGATCCACCCACCTCGGCCTCCCAAAGTGCTAAGATTACAGGTGTGAGCTACTGTGCCTGGTCCATGGTAGCTTCTTGAGAATCAAATTCCTACTGCATATAGCAAAGACCCCACTAACAAGCCCTTGGCATTGCTCCTTCCCTGTCACACTCTTCTCCCTCCCTAGCTCTGCTTCCTGGGACTACCACTCAAGTAAACTACTTGCAGCCAAAGCTGCTTCCAGGAGCAACCTCAATTCTCTGGGACCTCATGCAACACGGATCCACAGTCCATGCATATTGCATTCTATTCTTGAGAGCTTCAGAAGCTTCCACAGCAAGTTTTCCAACTGATTCAGGAACTATGGTGCCAGGCACTGAACTGAATAGCCTTGGAAATGGTCCTTGGAGATGAACTTAACTGATCCCTCAAGGCCTGGAGCACTGTGGGAAGAATAGGAGTACCACAGAAAAAGAACATACATGCTCACTCAGAGGCAAATGCCAGGTGCATTTAGGGAGCAGCAAATAACTCCTGGTGAAACACCCAGTATGTGGAGGGTGGGAGGTGAGGCAGGAGAACTGGCATGGAGACCCAGATGCCACCCAGAGACTCTGGCCTATGAAAGCAGGTGCTTTATGCAGAGAAACATCAGGTCCTCCATTGCACTCCTGCATGTGCCATGCTCCTTACAGCCCTGAACCCAGCTCTCACACAGCCACTCGACTGCATGCTTCTCATCCCCAGCATTAGGTCTGGTGTGTAGCAGGTGCTCAATACTCCTTTGTGTAAAGCAAGGAGGGTACAGGGTAAAAGAGAAAGACATTTTAACAACAGCCTCATTAGTAATTTTCTGCCCACTTCCTTTTAGATACCGAAATCCTCATTCCCACTTGACCTGGTTGTTCACCAATTTCCCCACATCCTCACTTGACCCACCTTTGTACTTTTCAAAGTTGCCTTTTCACCACTGAAATGCCTCGGGGACCCAAGATAGAAGTCATGCTGAGGTTGCTTTTCTGAGGGCTTGGCATTTCTCATCTTCAGCTCACCTGTATCACAGACTTTCAATAGGTGTTTTTCAATAGTCTCTTGCTTCCTCTGAATTACTGACTTTATAAACTTTTCTACTTTTTCCTGCCTACGTTCCCCTCCAGCTTCCTCTCCTTTTACAAATTCCATAGCTGTCGATGGGTTTGGGTTCTCCCACTTGCGCATGGCTGCTGCATTGCGACATACTGTGAGCTCGCTACAAACCAGCTGGCCTGAGCAGCTCAGGGGCTGGTTAATGGAACCACTGCAGAGAGGCTATGCAGCATTCCGGAGTCAGAGAGGCTAGGGTAGCACACAATTTAACCACCTGCAATGGAACTCTGGACAATTGATTAATCTCCCTAAAATCACTCTTAAAAAATAAAATATAAATAAAAACCTCAAAAGATTGCTGTAAGAAGAAAAAACACAATTACTAGGAAAATCCCAGGAACATATTAAACATCCCATCAATGTTCATCTTCTCTGCCTTCTGAAAACATATCTGGGACACCAACCCAAAGACTCTCTCAACCACACATCACAGATACTCACACTCCCAGCTCTTGGCAGTCACCTTGATGGGCCCAAAATTTAGAAATCCTAAGAACCAGATGAAATTAAGTTAGTAGTCAGAGGCGGTCTTGGGGAGAGCTTCCCACCTCTGCTCTCAGCATCTGGTGGTTCCAGATGGCCATGAAGAGCGTCCCATGCACCCACACAACGGGAGCAGAAACCATGGCTCTCCAGAGACAGTGATGCAAGAAAACCCCTACCTTCACATTTTCCCAACGAACAAAGTCCTCCTCCCATGTTGGAAGTACTTCAGTTTGTTCAATTCAAAATATCTTATTTTAGATTTAGCTTTGTTTTTAAGACTTTTATCATCTACCATGAAATTTCTTTTTGTTTTTGGCTATTTTGGATCTTTAATAAAAACTTCAGAATTAGTCTGTGGATACCATAAAATAACGTTATAGGATTTTATTTGGTATTATATTGAATCTATACATCAAGTTTAAAAAATAACTAACATTTTGATGATATTGAATCTTCCTGTCCAGAATAGGGCATATCTCTCCATTTATTTAGTTCTTTATTGATTTATTTCACCAGAACTCTGTAGTTTTTCTCAGATAAATCTCGCACATGAAGTTTGTTGAGGGGAGGTGCTAATGTAAATGACATTGTGTTTCTAATTTCAAATGCCACTATTGATTACATATACATATATATAAATGGAAATTGATTGACTTTTGTGCATTACTGTTGTTTCTCACAACCTTGCTATAACTTATTACTTCTAAGAGTTTTGTTTAGAGTTTTTTTGTGTGTGTGTGTGCCACTTCTGTTGGATTCTTCAGACAATCATGTTATCTGTGAACAATGGCAGTTTTATTTTTTTCCTTCTCGCTCTGTATACATTTTATTTCCTTTATTTGTCTTATTACATTAGCTAGAACTTCTACTTCAATGCTGAGAAGGAGTGGTGAAAAGAAATATCTTTGCTTCTTTCTGAACTTAGTGGGGAAGCTTCTAGGTTTACACCATTAAGTCTGATTTATCTGTAGGATTCTTGTAGATATTGTTTATCAAGTTCAGGAAGCTCCTCTCTTATTTCTAGTTTGCTGAGAGTTTTTATCATGAAAAGGTGTTGGATTTGTCTAATGTTTTTTCTGTATCTATTGATATGATCATATGATTTTCTTCTTCTTTAGCCTATGATGTAACAGATTAATTGATTTTGGAATGTTGAACTAGCCTTCCATAGCTATGATACATTCCACTTAATCATGGTGTACAATTGTTGAATTTGATTTGCTTATATTTTTTAAGGATTTTTGCATTTATGTTTTTGAAATATATCAGTCTGTAGCTTTCATTCTTATAATAATTTTGGTTTTAATATGAATTTCCTTGCTTTGAATTTTACTCTGAAATTGGTATAGCTACTCTTACTTTCTTTTTATAATATTAATGTTAGCATGGTATATCTTTGTCTATTCATTTACTTTTAATCTGAATGTCTTTATATTTAAAGTGGATTTTTGGAGACAATATATAATATAAATATAAATATAATCTCATAATATCTGTCTTTTAATTGGTGTATTCAGGCCATTGATATTCAAAATGATAATTGATATAGCTAGAGTAATAGCTACCACTTTGTAACTGTTTCTATTTGTTGCCTTAATTCTTTGTTCCTTTTTAAAAAGTCTTTCTGCTTATTGTGCTTTTAATTGAGCATTTTATATGAATCTGCTTTCTGATATGCTGCTTCCTCAGCATATCAATTATGTCTCTCTTTTAAAATTTTTGTGGTTGCCCTAAAATTCATAACATACATTTACAACTGACCCAAATTTCTTTTCTTTTTTTTTTTTATTGCATTTTAGGTTTTGGGGTGAACACAGGGAGGGGAGCACTACACACTGGGATCTGTTGGGAGGAACTGAGGGAGGGATGGGGAGGGGTGGGGAGGTGGGGAGAGATAGCATGGGGAGAAATGCCAGATATAGGTGAAGGGGAGGAAGGCAGCAAATCACACTGCCATGTGTGTACCTATGGAACAATCTTGCATGTTCTTCACATGTACCTCAATACCATGCAAATTAAATAAATACACAACATAATGTACCAGCTAGTATTATCAAAAACAACTAAGATTAGAAATTTCTGGCCAGGTGTGGTGGCTCATGCCTGTAATCCTAGCACTTTGGAAGGCTGAGGCAGGTGGATGACGAGGTCAAGAGTTCAAGACCAGCCTGGCCAACAAGGTGGAACCCGCTTCTATTAAAAATACAAAAATTAGCCAGGCATGGTGGCATGCACATGTAATCCCAGCTACTCGGGAGACTGAGGCGGGAAAATCACTTGAACCCAGGAGGTGAAGGTTGCAGTGAGTCGATACCAACACCATTACACTCCAGCCTGGGTGACAGAGAAACACTCTGTCTCAAAAAAGAAAAAAAGATTAGAAATTTATTAGGCAATGATATAGCAACATGCTAAGAACCATGACAGAAAGTCTGGGTTCTAATGCAGATTCAGCAACCCCAAGCCTTTAGGGGCAGATGGGACGGTGGGGGGTCCTTCTGTATAATTTCTAATTATTAGGCAGTTATCACCCAGCCATCTCAAAGGAACGCTGTCTACAACACTACTTGTTAATCACTCTGGGAACAGAGACTTCACCACTACAAAACAGTTTGTATGGTGACTTGCTTAGAAACAAGCTACCCTGCGCAATCCACACTGCACATGCACAAGAGCCCTCCAAGCTGCCATAGACCATGGCCTTGATTCACTAAATTGCAGTTAGTTTTAACCACGGTTACTGACATGGTTTGGCTGTGTCCCCACCCAAACCTCAACTTGAATTGTATCTCCCAGAATTCCCATACATTATGGGAGGGACCCAGGGGACGGTAACTGGATGATAGGGGCTGGTCTTTCCTGTGCTATTCTTGTGATAGTAAATAAGTCTCACGAGATCTGATGGGTTTATCAGGAGAAAGTTTCCATTTTTGCTTCTTCCTCATTTTTCTCTTGCCGCCACTGTGTAAGAAGTGCCTTTTGCCTCCCACCATGATTCTGAGACCTCCCTGGCCATGTGGAACAGTAAGTCCAATTAAACCACTTTTTCTTCCTAGTCTTGGGTATATCTTTATCAGCAGTGTGAAAACAAACTAATACAGTTACCATGAGAAAATTCATTGCTATGAGTTTTACAGGAAACACAAACAGAGAAGGACACTTTGCAGACACCCACAGTCCTGCTCCAGAGCCACTCGTCACCTTGTGCAATTGTGACAACAGAAGAGAGGTGTAGCACAGGGTGGGGTGTGAGTGTCTGCCAGCTTCCTACCCCAAGCTGTCTTGGTATATGGGGTGTTTCCTTCAGAATGAGGCAGGGAGTCACACCCTTGGTTTCCGGTCTCTGTAAATGACTGTGATTTATTTATTAAGTCCCCACTGCCAGCACCACTGGTTCTTCGGTGGCTGGGAGAAGAGACAGCCTCAAGAACTCACAGGGAATTTCCCAGCCAAGTCCTAGCTCCCAGCCCACACCTCCCACCCACAGGATCCCAGGACAGGTGGGCTCTTTGAGCACACTGTGGGATACTCACTCCTGACCCAAAGCCCCATCCTCCTACCTGGCGCTGCTGGAACCTGAGGCAAATTCAACAGGCTCTGTGCATTTTTACTTGCAGAAGAGTGGCTGGCTGTGACTAGGAAGGTCCAGGTCAACTTCAGGTCGGATTTCAAGTCTGCCTCTTTAGTGTCTATGTTTGCTTGCTGGTTACCCTCCCCTCAGTTTGGTAAAGTATTCATACCAAGTGTGTCTCCTCCGAAAACAGAATTTCTATCTCCAACACGAAGTTCAACAATTATTCCCTACTACTAAATAAAATATTCTCTTCATCAGATGGTTATCTTTTCTCACTTTCCCATTTTCAAATTTTCTTAAGTGTCCATATTCAAACAAAATATCATTTCTGCACAAAAGAAATAAATATTTACTTGGAAATTATGTACACACTACAGCATTTATTTGCTCTTTACTAGCCACAGTTCATTCAGCAGATACTTACGGAGTGTTCAGCAATGTTCTAGCATTTGTAATATCTTAGTGTACAAAACAGAGAGAAAGCCCTGCCCACTGAAGTTTACACACTAGCGGGGAAAGAGATAATCAGTTTAAAACATAATAACTAATTTACACAGTATGTTAGAAGGTAATCATTTTACCTGAGTATGGCAGAATGCAGGCCTTTGGGAAGTAGGAAAAGTTTGTGTTGTTAAATAGGGATGTTCCTCAACTTACGATGAGAGTTACATTCCAATAAATCCATCCTATGTCAAAAATGTCATTAAGTCAAAAATGCACTTAAAACATCTAACCTGCCAAGTATCATTGCTTAGCCTATCCTACCTTAAATGGGCTCAGAACACTTATGTTAGCCTATATTTGGACAAAATCATTTAACACAAAGCCTATTTTATAATAACAAAAATACAAATTATATAGTAATACAAAATAGAAATAAAAATAAAAGATCAACATTTATAATTCAAAGTACGGTTTCTACTAAATGCATGTCACTTTCGCACCATAGTAAAGCTGAAAACCCGTAAGTCAAAAAGTCAGACCATTGCAATTGCAGACCCCCTGCCACTGGGATCTGGTGCTCCAAGTTCTGATCTAGCAAACCATCTCACACAAACAGTCCCTGCTGATGAGGACAGTTATTGTGAGTGGTTTGTTTATGTATTTGTTTACTTCTTTCTTGTCTGTCTTCCCTAGTTGAGTGTGAGTTCAGTAAGGCCTGGCAGGACTTAGCCTATTTCACTGGAAGTCTTCCGCAGTGCCCAAAACATCACAGACACTCAGTAAAGTGGGGAAAGAGAGGAAGGACCTCCAACCTCACAAAGTAGTATAGTCATCCAGTCACTAAACAAATAGCAAGCGAAGGCCTCTTGCCGGTCACTCAGGACGCTGCACATGCCACTGTCTCCCTCAGTCTTCACCATCCTAGTGAAGCAGGACTGCTCCCAAGTCCCTTATAAAGATAAGGAATCCGCAGCTCAGTGAGGAGAAGAGGAGACTGAGCCTGGACACTGTCCCCATGAGTGGCACACCCAGCATCCCATCAAAGTCCAGCAGACTGCAAGGTGAGGGCTTCCTATGACCCCTCCTGCCTTTGATGCTGCGCAGGAGCAGAAGTTTAGACAGAGAACAGAGAGGAACCAACTGAATAGCTGACTCCACAATGGGATGAGGTGACGGTCAAATGGCAAAGTGTAATACTGTGTTAAGGTGCTGGGGAGAACAAAGGGGCCTGGCTGGTGGACCTATAAGTAGTTTCCATGAACGTCATTTTTGCTTTCGCCACAGGCAGAGGTGTTCGGCTTACGGGCAGCTCAGGCACCACAGCACTCAAACACTGCTCCGTTCCTCCTCGCCCACCTCTCTCTGATGGGGAGGAGTGGGGGGCAGGGGGCTTGGGCCCAGCCGTGCTGAAGGCTGAGGTAGACGAAGGAAAGCTGGCATTTGTGCAGCCTCAGCCAAGTGCCCATACATAGCAAGGGGCCATTTGCTCCTAATCACTCCATGCAGATGAAAGGCCCCACTCCAGCCCCAGAAGACATGCTGCACAGTCAACTACACAGCTGGCTCCCGGGTGTGACAGACTGCTGCTCCGGCCTGGCATCCAGGCCCAGGCTTTTAAAGTCCCCTGTTGGATTGTCAATGGCATGCCCAGCTCTTCCGGCTCTGTGTTGATTCTCTGTGCTATGAAGAGGCAATTATTGGGAATTGAAGAAAGCCAGAGTTCTGTTCAACAAGTAGATGTCTATCTCCCTTGCACTGAGATGGACTGAACCTTCTGGCAATAAACACGGCTGCTAAAAGTCATTCTTCTGAGATGGCAGGATACAGCAGGGTCAGAGACCTTCAGCTGAAATCCAAGCCCCCTGGCTGATGCTGATGGGAAATTTTGGATAATTTACTAATCCTTGTTTCAGAGAAAACCTAGTTGAGTCCCTGGGCCTAGGCAGGGTGCTTGACAAAGAATAGCTGGCAAGCAGATGTCTTTTAATAAAAAACACATCCTAATATGGAAAATAAGGACACTGAAGGGAACCCCAGGGGGTGCAGGGCCTGCTGGAGTGACCCAGGTCAAACTCCAAGCCCTCTAGATGCCGCTTTCAAAATGTATCCTCTTCAAATATCCTGCTTCTACATGTACATGTCTTAATTACACAATTAATTCTAAGGTAGTATTTTGTTTTTAAATTGTATTACATGTTTAAAAATATCTTCACTGAGCTCTAATAAAGACCCTTTAGCCAAGAGCAAATAGAATGTAATTTTAGTGAGATCAATAGCTGAAATCTGTCTGAGATGCTTAAGAGGAAGAGCACACTAGATGATGTCAAACCCCAGTGGCCCTCCCCTGGGTAAGCCAGATCACAGGAAGGCAGGCCAGCATTAATTCCATCAGCAACAGTGGGTTTAAATGGAAACTTCTAACAGTAGTCTATGCCTGTCTGATATTTTCCCTTTAGCCAATATCACAGAAGGAAGATAAACTATACTATTAATACTGTAACAATAATAATATCTTCTGAGTGGCACATGACAGTTTGCAAAGCACTTTCATGAGCATTAACTAGCACCTGTAACTCTACTATTATGTACACAGCATATCTTTTTAACCAATCTTTTTATGGTTCACTTTTTTGTCCAAGGCTCTTATAAATATGCTCTTCCAGAAAACAAGGCCCTTAGCAGAAGTCCCCCCTTGTCCATCAAGCTTTCCATAATACGGCCTCACTGTCTGAATTCAACTGTGATTGTCAGCACACTGGGATGGTAGTTTTCAAACTGTTTTAACTAGCAGGCCCATTTTCCTGCTCTTTTCAACATAAATACTCTATAAAAGGTACAACCACCCTGAGATGGTTGTACCTTTCAACATAAATGTACAATTTGTGTTATTATGTATTAATTTGTATTGTATTAATATTGTATTGTATTGTATTAATATTGTATTAATTATTGTATTAATTTGTATTGAATTATGTACAATTTCAACATAAATACTCTATAAAAGGTACAACCACCCTGAGATGAAAGTGGATGGGCTCCCTGCCAGCCTCCCCTGTCAGCCTCCCATACCTGTCCTCAGTATCCCTCCAGCCTCAGCCACTAAGCATCTCTGAAGAGCTCTAGAAACACATTAAAACCACTGAATTGGGGCCGGGCGTGGTGGCTCAAGCCTGTAGTCCCAGCATTTTGGGAGGCCGAGGTGGGTGGATCACGAGGTCAAGAGATCGAGACCATCCTGGTCAACATGGTGAAACCCCGTCTCTACTAAAAATACAAAAAAAAAAATTGGCTGGGTATGGTAGCGCGTGCCTGTAGTCCCAGCTACTCAGGAGGCTGAGGCAGGAGAATTGCTTGAACCCAGGAGGCGGAGGTTGCGGTGAGCCGAGATCGTGCCATTGCACTCCAGCCTGGGTAATAAGAGCGAAAATTCCATCTCAAAAAAAAAACAAAAAAACACTGAATTAAGAGGTACAGTGTACTACGTGAAATACGGCTTTAACAAAAAGTCACTGTTTCAAGAACTCATGGTGAAAAACACAAGCTTTGGAGTTGAAGGCGTCTCAGCTAAGATCCAGGCTCTGCCTTTCAGCTGGTTGTTTGGAGCACTCTAAACTTATCCACATCTGCAGAATGAGTCACTGGAAGATTCACATGAGGGAACAGAGACAGAACCTTCTCGCATGATGAGCACACACAGTAGGCCTTCTGGAAACATTTGCTGCACAGCAGTCTGTTGACTTCAGGCCCGAAAATATACATGAAAGTCCAACTCAGGCCTGAGGTTTGGATGATAGCTTCTTTCTGGTTTCTTTCAGTTTGTATTAATCATGAGCTGCATCTGAGCCCCTTTCTCCCCCTACCACCTAGCTTTGTGTATTTTCCCAGTTGCTGATGTTCTAAGAACTCTAACTTTTACTGTGCAGAACTGCTCTTCAACCCTAGCACGTTAACATAATGCTTTATATTTCATTTCCTTCGGAAAAGACAGCATTTGCAAAAGCGATGACACTGCACAACGTGGAATACAAACCTTACAGAGGGAAGCAGATCTTGGTGAACAGGTGTGCCTGTCCCACGCTGTTGAAGCCCTTCCTCCCAGGGCAGGGTCTAGCACCCCTGCAGGGAGTGAGATGTTCTGAAGTAAACTGGAGGGGACCATTACTTGAGGAGCAGAGACCCAAGTGTATCCACCTTTTTTTTTTCTCTTTGAGACAGAGTCTCGCTCTATCACCTAGACCGGAGTGCAGTGGCATGATCTTGGCTAGCTGCAACCTCCACCTCCAGGGTTCAAGCGATTCTCCTGCCTCAGCCTCCCAAATAGCTGGGACTACAGGCACATGCCACCATGCCTGGCTAAATTTTTATATGTTTACTAGATGGGGTTTCACTGAGTTAGCCAGGACAGTCTCAATCTCCTGACCTCATGATCTGCCCGCCTTGGCCTCCCAAAGAACACTTTTAAAGGCAGGTAATGAACAAGCATCCAGAGTCCCCTAAAGTTCTCGAGAGGCCCCACTTGCCCTTCCAGGTCACCCCTCCCACTTCTCCACCCATCTCCCAAGGCTGACTAGTAAGGACCACACAGTGGGGCCTACTGCTCTGTGGCCTCCAACTGGGTTTGACCATTGGAGGCACCAGCAGGAGATGAAAGGGAAGGGGAGAGTCGGGGCTGGGCATTTATTCTCCAGGCTACCTCCCTGCCAGCTCATCACAGACCGACTTCATCTTCTACTAAAAGCCACAGCTCTCTCTCCATCGGTGTTCTGGTGACTTTTCTCTCCTCTTGTGTCTTTACCCTGCTGTTCCAGCTGCCCTCACTCCCACACCATGACTTGATGCCGTACCTAGACATGAACACACCTTTACAAAGAGTCTCTTCCTTAGCTTCTCAAGTCACCCATTTGAGTGTGCCATCTGCCCCCTGTTGGCATCCTGATGGCTGCCCCAGGCCATCCTCTTGGTCATCTCTGGATGACTCCTCTCTCCAGTCCCATCTTCATGCCCTCCCACTACAAGCACCTCCCACTGACCCCCTTCTACTGACACTGCTCCCGCTCAAGTTAGCAATGAGGCACACCCCAGTCAGTGGAGTCTTTACCCCAGCTTCACCCCAGTGATGAACTCCCTGCATCACTCACCATCCTCAACCCACCCTCTTCCTCCTTCAAGGCAATCTTCCCTGCTCTCCATCCCTGGATACTGCTCTGCGGGTGCCTCAGAAGGTTGCCCTTGGTGGCTTGTCCTTCTGCTTCCACCCAGTTTCCCTGATGGCTCATCTACTCATGCCCCTCCTCTGCTGAGACCTCATGCTAGACTCCCTGCAGGGCAGCATGCCCTCTTTGACATCCTGCAGTCCTCAGATCAATGTGTGGCCACAACTAACTCACCCTCTTTCCTCCAAATCTGCATCTGCTGTGGGGTCTCGAGGTTGGCAGGGAAGCCATGATTCACCCTGGCTCCCAGCCAAAACCTAGCAGCTGTCCTCTGTGAACTCTACCAGGTCCTATGAACTCCACTTCCTTGACATCTCTACAATGTGTCCTCTTATTTCGACTCCTGCTGCTGGATCCAGATGCCACAGAATCCTCCCCAGGATCACAGCATCAGCCTTCTCTGTGTGGCCAGCAGCTCCTCTGTGCCTGAGCAAATGCTATTTCCTCTTGCCGGGGTGGTACTCCCCTCCCCTCCTCTTCTCTTCAACTTGCCCTCCTCTACCCCCAGCCCCAATCCTCAGAGCTCACCACCTATGCAGCCTTCAACTCTCTGCCCCAGCGAGCCACCAGAAAGCACCCACATCACCTGCTCTCCAGGCTACTACAGAAGCCCCTTCTGTGAGCTCCCCCAAGACCCTGTGTAGGCCCTACCAGCTGTTCCTCACCACCCCAGAGCGCTGAAGTCATCTGCCCAGCCCACTACACTCTGGGAAACTACTGCACAGACGTTCGTGCGACCTCCTGCAGTGAGCAAACACTACATGCTTGGTACACAAACAGTAGGTGCTCAATGCTTCTGATGCATTCATGAATTACCCACAGGAGGGTTCAAAAAGTTCCAATTCTTCTCAGCCCCTAATGTGCAGACACGTGCGCATGTGCATGCGCGTGCGCGTGCACACACACACAGACGTATACACACACACACACACACACACACAGCCTTAACTCTGATGAGCTGCTCAAATCTTACTAAGAAAAACAAGGCCCATTTGATACAAAATCTCTCAAGTAAGTTCCTTTTACCTCAAAATCTTCCTGTTCTTCATTTGCCATTTCATCTCTTCTAGAAGTGTTTCTTTAGGAAGAGTCCTGCTGTGTTTTCCAGTCCTATTCTTAGTGCAAGATTTGTGTCTGCATTTCTTACCCTTGAACTCCCCACAGAATGGAGTATCTTACATTCAACTTATAACTCAAAGCATGTTGAACTGGAAGCAGGCAACTAAAGAGCTGAA
The DNA here is from genome assembly GCF_048565385.1 of Saimiri boliviensis. Lineage (NCBI taxonomy): Eukaryota > Metazoa > Chordata > Mammalia > Primates > Cebidae > Saimiri > Saimiri boliviensis. The sequence goes on from NC_133463.1 coordinate 82,849,635, forward strand.
TGTAAATGCAATCACACATTTGTAGGAATTAGTTCATATGCATTCATTTATAATTAACACTGCACTAATATTCTAAAGTACCAATTCTAAATTGCCCAAGAACTAATTAAATCTCAGAATACCCTGGAGAGTAAAGTGTTATCAGCCACATTAATAAAAGCCCAGAACAGCTGTCAGAAGAGCAGACTGATAAGGGATTATATTCTGGGACTCTGCCACAAATTCATTTCACCCTGCTAATAAAGCGGTTTAAAGCACTTATTATACCCACACTGATTCGAACCTGCTGAATGTGCACTGCTCTTCCTCGCCCTCTTCCCTCAGGCTTTCTCACATCCTCCTATCGCTCTTACTACAGGAGAAGAACAGCCAGGCACCTGCTTCCAGCATGTGCTCTTCTCAATAAAGAGAAACTGCCAGGAAAATAAACCTGTGAAGGGCACGAGGCCTTTGTCTCACAGGTTATCCATGGCCGCCTTATATACTAACTGCAGTGATCATCCCAGACCTCTTCACATGTGCCCGCATTCCCCTATCTCTAGGCTCCTGCATGGATCATCACGAGAGAAATGCCTATCCCATCTCCTTCTCCACCTCCTCCCCCAGTGCCAAGTCATCCTCAGAGATGGGGTTCAGGGCCACCTCCTCCTCCAGGAAGCCTTACAGGAGGTGCTCCAGCAGATGCTTGGTCCTGCCCAGCTCCCTCTGCATGTGGCTCACCTCCCCATCATATTCTGTTATCCATTCACATCACTGTCCTCCTCCCCAGACACTCAGCTGCTCGAGGCAAGAGACTTGTCTTACTCAACTTCAATCCCCAAAGTCCGACTTGGTGTCCACAATACTACAAGCTCAGGAAGCAGGACAGAAAAAGAGAGGAGAATCTGCCCACTGCAGGAATCTCACTCAGCCCTTGCCTTTAGTCAGTCTCCAAGACTGGACGCCCCAGCCCCAGCAATACATCCAGATTTACAGGCTGCAGGGCACGGTCATGGGCCATGCATTCCAGTGCTTCTCAAGTCTCAGGCACAGTCTTCACAATAATGAGGTTGTTAATTACAGCAAAGGCCCCCTGTGCCGTTGACTGCCTCACACTACATCAGTCGTGGATCCTCCACACTGAGAATCACTGAATTTCAGACAGCAACTCTAGGATGAGGCCATTCCTTTTGCTTCCAGACACCAGCCTACCACATAGTCCCTGAGAGCCAGCAGCCCCAGGATGACCTCCAAGATGCTGAAGAAGAAAGTATTCCTTTCATGATTCTGCTGGGGTGGGATTCTGCGAAAGGCCCTGAGCAAGGGTCCTGGACCAGAATCCCTGTTCCAGCAGGTACTCACTAGCTGGGCTTAGGCAACTTCCTTCACCTAGCAGAGCCTCAGCATCTTCATCTAAAAAGAATGGCGCTGACCTGGTGGTTGAATCAGAGCGGAGAAACAGTGCCCCACACAGCAGCGGAGACAGATGGTCACACAGAAGAGGAAGCAGAATCACTGGGGAACCAAACTGGGGTAGGTGAAGTTCACAATCCCTCCTGACCCAAGATTTGGGATTCCACGGATCTCTGAGAAGGTCTGGAGGAGATGGCCTCAGGGAAGTTTAAAGGTGTGTAAACACAACTATGTAAAGCCCAGCAGCCTGATTTACATTGAAGTTTGCTCACCCAGGCCCACCTCTGGGGACGCTGCAGCTCCCCATGGGCTCATGGCTCTAGGGCTCACAGTTTCTTCCTTTTCTAAACAACTCTGATAATGTAGCTTACTGTCATTTATCTGAGTTTTTTATCTGAACTATGTAAAGTATAAGAAGCTACTGGAGTAATAAAGGTCATACACAGGTACTTTCACCAGGCAGATGTTTGCCAGGACTGCCTACACTGCAGGTATTGGACACGTCATAAGGAATGAGACAGAATTCATTAGCTGGCTTAGAGGGTGGAGGGGGCTTTCCAGGAATAAAGCTCTGCCTGCACAAAAGAATCCGTAAGATCAGTGGGGGTCAATGGCATACAGAGGCAGTGGCCCAAGATGAAGCAGTCTCAGGACAGGGTGAGATCCGTCCATGACCAGCAAGAGCAAGGGAGGGGCAGCTACGAGCGAACGCCTAAATACAGGCAAATAAACTGATAGCTGAAGTCAAAATGTGAAAAGCAGGAGAGAAGGAAGAAAAAGAACTAAAGCAGCTGTAGATTCAAAAATGCTCGGGAGCAAGTATGGATGGCAGCCAGTCAGCCAGCAACACGTACGTACCTGGGGCCTCACCCAAATCACTGGGCCCCCTCCACAGAGAAATACAAATGGAAGGTATAAAATAATTAATTTTGAGTTTCATACCCATTAGACACTGTACAGTTCTTGTGCCTGTTCTATGAGAATTGGCATTTTTCATTCAAAAGATATTTACTGAGCCCTTGCTGTGTGCCCAGCACTGTCCTGAATGCTGGAGACAGAGCCAGGAAATGACACACCCACACAGAACAAGTTACTTGGTCTGTTTGTGACAAATCCACCACGGACTAGAGTTTGGCCCTGGACTTCAGTGAAGAAAAGAGAGATATGTCCCAATTCCTTCCACAGGGAACCAGGCCATGGTGCAAGTGTGGGCTCCTGCCTTTGCAATTATCAGCTGACGGGGAGACAAACACACAAACCAGCAAAAGAAGCCCGGGTCTGCTGGGAAGCTGAGCACAAGAGAGCGGACTCTGGAGGTGGGCCTGGAAAGGGGAAATAAGGCTGTGACTTGAAGATGAGCAGGAATCACTGGCACAGGAGAGGACTGAGGTATTCCACAGAGAAGGGACAGATGACAGGATGGGGCCCCGCTGGCTCAGGGGGCCTGTGCATGTGCCAGGATCATTGAAGGTTAAGCATATGCAGAGGGAAAAGGGCAAACAGACATTCTAAGCAAAAATAATGACATGTACAAGAGACGCTAAGAGCACAGGACACTGAGGACTTTCAGAAGTTCACTGTTGATCCAGAGGTGGGCGAAGTGGGAGAGGGTAAGAAGTCAAGGTGCAGAGCGGACAACGCTAGGTCCTAAGTGACAGAGCAGGTTCTTAAGGAACTTAGACTGTCCCTGAACAGCAGTGGGTGTCATGGAGGGGTACCTTCACAGTAAGGATAAGACGGGTTCATATGTCATAAAGATACTTAACGCTGTGGAGACAAGATGGAAGGTGACAGGCGTACAGCCAGGGGACATCTAAGAAAATCCACTGAAATTTGGGGATAAAATAGAAGAACTCCTCTTTACCTTTCTGAGCTCATCCTTTTGAAACTTACCATTTATGTGTGTATTATAAAACCTAAGGCATATTAATACAGCAGTCTGTGTATCTGAGCCAAAAGGCCTGAGTCCACAACCCCAGTCTACCACTTACTACAGTGTGACACTGGATAGGATGCGTGCCCCAGTTTCCTCCTCCATAAAATGGGAATAAAAACAGTAACTACCTCATAGGACTTTTATGAAGAGGAAATGAATTAATATTTGTAAGACACCCAGAAGAGAGGCAGGCCCATAGTAAGAACTCTATAGATGCTTATTACATCTTAAAAATCCAACTTATTACTAAATAAATATTTATTGGGGATAAATCCCCCAGAATATCTGCAAATGACTGGTGTACACAGAGCATGAATTGGAGTAGACCGGCAGAGTGGAGCTGTCACAAGAGTCCACAGAAAAGGTGATGGAGCCACAAGGACAAGAGCAGGGATGGGGGAAGGACTGAGATATTCAGCAGATTCAATCGACCATGGTAAGTGTCGGGATGTGACAGGGATGCTTCTGGCTGAACAGCGGGGCCAGTCACCAAGATGAAGTAGAGGAGGACATCAGTTGGGAGCTAGTTGAGTTTAGGATTGAACACGCTGCATAACTTAAATCACCTGGGGACACCTAAACTGAAACATGGGTAAGGAAGATATTTGCAATATGAGAACGCAGCTGGTGGGAGAATCAGGGAAATGGATAAGAACCATGTGGCCATCACCAGTGATGGTCACCAAGCATTTCCAGGGCTCCCCTACCCCAAAAACAAAGCAGAACTGCACTTCTTGACTCCTTGAGGTTAGGTGGGGCCATGTGATCCCTGCTGGCTGATATGGTTTGGATTTGTGCCCTCGCCCAAATCCCATGTTGAATTGGAGGAGGGGCCTGCTGGGAGGTGACTGGATCATGGGGGTGGATTTCCTCCTTGCTGTTCTCATGATGGTGAGTGAGTTCTCGTGAGATCTGATAGTTTAAAAGTGTGAGACACCTCACCCTTCATTCACACACACTCATTCTCTCTCTCTCTCTCTCTCTCTCTCTCTCCTGCCACCATATGAAGAAGGTCCTTGCTTCCCCTTCACTTCTGCCATGTAAGTTTCCTGAGACCTCCCAGTCATGCTTTCCTGTTAAGCCCACAGAACCATGAATCGATTAAACCTCTTTTCTTCATAACTTATCCAGTCTCAAGTAGTTATTTACAGCAGTGTGAAAATGGACCGATACACTGGCAAGTGAACTGTGCAGAGAAGAAGTGACAGATGCTCTTTGAGCCAAGATGAAACCACCCAGGGCTCTCTTCCCTTTCTTCCTGTACCATGACCAGCCACATTCAAGATGGTGGCTGCTCACTCCAGCGTGTCCCTGAATGAGCAGAGCCCCTGAGGACCTGCAACACCAAAAGGCAGGCAAGGCCAAGAATATTGAGCCACTGTCACTCAGGGTAGCTCTGATATCAGGTGTAACCACGTCTCTTCTTAATCAGGGACAGCAACATGATACGCAGGAAACGGGCCGCTCACAGAGCAGGCAGGCAGGAGCAGCGGCAGGAACGGGGCCACGCAGAAGCCACACTCCCAAGTATGCCCAAGCCCAGGCATAGCTGGAGACAACTGGGCTCCCACTCACCTAGTTAGTACAGAGGAAAAAATGAGGGTTTACAGGCAGCAAAAAGAAACAGACATTATCACTATCCATCTTTCCACAAAGAAAAGCGGGATGTTCAGAAACTGACATTTCCACCTGCAAATTTTCAAACATGACTAACTCAAAACCATTTTCAGCCATGGCAGGTATTTATCAAGCCAGCTGTTTTGCTAACACAAATACAGTAGAAGGCAGAGACCTGGAACAGTGTAATAAAAATCATGATGAAGATTACAGGTGCATCTTAAGTAAGAGCATGAAATGAATGTCTTGTCTTTTGATAGGAAGAATTTAACAAGAATAAGAGGAAATTTTCACAACTCTCCTTGCATAAAATGACCCCAGAAATAACAAGCTTAGAAAAGTTCAGAAGTCACTTTTATAAATTTGACATATTGATTTCGGTAGGCTGCAAAACATTTTCAAAACACCAACTGTTCTACATAACTGCAGGGGGAAAAAAATTCTTTTCCTGGTTTCTTTTACCAGTCAAATTCAGAATAAAATAAATGCTGAATACATATCGAAAGTGTTATTTTAACTTGCAAAGGTTCAGGGTAAGAAAAACGCTTGTTTTGTTTTCTTTTAATTGTTTTAACAAGCTATAGAGCCAAGGTGAGTTGTTTGAAATGTCACTAGACTGCACTTGACAGAAAACGTATTAAAACAATTACTGGAGAATTTTCCAAACTGTAATATTGTGCTTGGCAAACTAGGGAACACGGTGCAATGGCATGGGTGCCAGCCACAAGGCAGCTGGGCATAAGGTCATTTCTGTATATTTTAGAGCTTCGACAGTGTCCAGAAGGGGAAAAACACCAGAGTGTCTACCTTTCCATTTGGTATTTGTTAAATTAAAGTCCATTTAGGTCATTCAAATCAATGGTATATGAGGCCATTTTCTCTACAGCTATTCCTGGAGGGAGCCAATAATCTGATTAGAAAGGACCCTGTCTGTCTGCCGTTGCTGAAGAGACTGCCTAATTATTACAGAGTAGAAAATAAGCATCAGGAATCCACACAGGGTGCCACTTCCATTGCTTATAAGGTTAGAGAAAAATCTGACAGAGGTATGCTAAACTGAAGAAAAGCTCCATCCACGAGGTAGAAATGAGAGCAGTCTTACAGCACGGATGATGCAGTGAACCAGCAATGGAGCAGGAGTGGGGAGACAACATGGGTCCCGCCCCAACCAGCCCCCGATGAGTCATGTGACCACATCATCATCACTTCTGCACCTCAGTTCCTCTGTCATAAAATTAGAACCTAGGTCTAAAAGGGGAGTTTTTTAAGCCAATCTCAAAAGGTCACATACTGTGTGAGTCCCTTTAACACAGCATTCCCAAAATGACAAAATCACACAATTGGAGAATGGTTGGCAGTTGCCAGGCGAGGGTGACAATCGAGGGACAGGGTGCATGGCCCTGTGGCTACAGAGCAGTTCCACCTCCTGGCGGTAAGCACAGGCCACGCATGTCAGTGGCAAATTGGCAGCAATCCACACACACTCTAAGGCCCAAGTCCTGATTCTGATACCATGCTTTGGTTGTGTAAGGGAAGCCACTGGGGGAAGACAGGGTGAGGGACACATGGGACTCTTCTGTATTAACTTTGCAGCATCCTGTGATCCACAATTATTTCAAAACACAAAGTCTTATTTTCCAAGGGGTTTTTGAGACTTTGAACTGCCAGATTTGTATTTTCTCCATGCACTCTACGACTTCAAATTTTTTATCTACTGAATTCTATTTATTTAAAATAATTATTTAAGATAATCTTATCTACTGAATTATATTTATCAAGGTAATTCCTTTGCCTATATTTATTGGTCAAATATATACAGTTGACCCTTGAACAATATGAGTTTGAACTGCAAGGGTGAACTTATACAGGAATTTCTTCCATCTCTCCCACCCCTCCAGAAAGACCAACCCCTCCTCTTCCTCTTCAGCCTACTCAACACAAGGAGAATAAGGATGAAGATTTTTATGATGACTCACTTCCACTTAATGAAGAGTTAATACATTCTCTCTTCCTTATGACTTTCTTAATAACATTTCATTTCTCTAGCTTAGTTTATTATAAGGAAATAGTATACAATACATATAACATATCAAATATGTGTTAATCAACTATTGGTAAGGCTTCTAATCAACAATAGGCTATTAGTAGTTAAGTTTGTAGAGAGTCAAAAGTTATACTTGAATATAACTGTTGATGGTGGGATGGTGCCTTTAAACCCCACGTTGTTAAAAAGTCAACTATAGAGCTGCCTTACTTCACAACTTACAGAAAACAAAAATACAATGTCCAAATAAATCAAAAATATGCATAAAATAAAACCATACAGATAACAGAGAAATAGAAGCATATTCTTTTAAATTGAGGGGGATGTGAGGTAAATTTTGTAAACTACAATAAAAAGGGCAAAAAACATAAAAGATACATTTGACAATACCATACAAACAGCGGTAACAATACTGAAATTTAAAACTCCAGCAAAATTCAAAAGGAAAAAAAGCAATGCTACAAAGAAAATTAAAAGACAAATGACAAATTGGAGAAAATATTTTCAGCATATATGATAATTCAAAGGTATAAGTGCATAAAAAAGGAATTCTCCGATCACACAAAAAACACAAATAACTAATAACTAGGTAACAGATATAATGTACTAGTGACCAAAGAGGGGCAAATTAAAACAATTAAAGTGAACTATTCACAAAAAAGACTGGTAAGGATAGGGGCTGACACAACCCAGGATAAAAAGGATACAGGTGATCTGAGGACATAGCCCATGATGGAAAAATAATTGATATGCACATTCTACAGGGCAGTCTGACAATATATATGCGTGTCAAAATGTAACATATGCCCTATTTGCATTTTACTAATGCCAAAGAAAAAAAAGCAAAGCTACAAAAAAAACTAAAAGACACACTTACAGACTATGTGATCTATCCAAGCACACTGCTGAAACGATCTGTCCCTCAGTTCCCTCTTCTATAGAATAGGAATAACAGTAGTGCCTACCTCTTAAGCTGCTATGAAAATTTAAAAGAGATTAGCTATAAAATACTGAGAAACAGCAACTGCAAGGCAAAAAGCAGTAAAAAAACAGCTCGTTAAAAAATTAACAAGCATTAAATTATTAGTCATTTATTTAAGACAACAATGGCGCAAGTGCTAAAAATAATAAAAAACTTAAAACGCATGCTCAGGACTGTTCACCTGAATAGTGGGTTTTTTTGGAATTTCAGAGAGAAAATTTTAAAACCATTTTAAAAGCCCATCAAGTAGAGACCAATGAAGTAAAATGATGTATGCCCATGCTTATGAAGAAATGCTGTACAGCCTTTTAAAATGACAACAAGCAACACTGTTTTGGATAAGACCACACAGGAAAGCAGTCAAAAGCACAGACCCTGGGGCCAGCCCACCTGGTTCACAACCAACTCCACCACTTATGGGCTGAAACTATCTGTGCCTTAGTTTCTTCTTCTATGAAATGGGAATAACAATAGTGCCTACCTTGACCAGCCACAGTGGCTCATGCCTGTAATCCCAATACTTCGGGAGGCTGAGATGGGTGGATCACCTGAGGTCGGGAGTTCGAGACCGGCCTGGCCAATGTGATGAAACCCTGTCTCTACTAAAAATACAAAAAATTAGCTGGGTGTGGTGGCAGATGCCTGTAATCCCAGCTACTCGAGAGGCTGAGGCAGAAGAATCACTTGAATCTGGGAGGCAGAGATTGCAATGAGCCAAGAATGCACCATTGCACTCCAGCCTGGCCAATAAGGGCAAAACTCTGTCTCCAAAAAAAAAAAAAAAAAAAAAAACGGTGCCTACCTCTTAATTTACCATGAGAATTAAAGTGGCTATTCAGTTGTAAAACACTGAGAATGCTAGGGAAAAAACGCTAGAAAACAGCTTGTTAAATAAAAAATATTATCATGAAAAATTTATCTGCCACATTAGTGAGTGAAAAAAGATCACAGAATATTATGTATTGTCTCAGTTCTGAAAAATACATATGAGTAAACACAGAATGGAGGAGGGCCTTCTCTTTTTCAGAAAGTGTAGCAGTCATTGTCCCCAGGTAGTGAAATTTTGGAATATTTTTACTTTCTTAGTATTTTCCGTTTCATTACAGGTATTAAAAACTAAAACAAACAAAAGAGATAATATCCAACAGGCATTCTCAGACACTTTGGAATCTAAGTTGACGTGAGCTTTCTGGGGAGAAATTTGGCAATATTAATACACTTTCCAACCCAACAATCTGCTTCTAGAAATTTATCCTACAAAAATCATAACACAAGTCTACCAACATGTATATATACTAACACATACACACCCCATATAGGAATAGTTATTAAAGCAATATTTACAACAGTGAAAAATTGATGAAAACTTAAGTTTTCATCAATTGTAACCTGGTCGGTACAAACAACAGAATACTTTATAGCACTGAAAAACGATGCCACGTGGAAAGACGGTTTTGGTGGAGCCTTGAACATGCAGGGGATGGCTCTGCACGCTGCTGTGATGGGGAGGCACTAAGGCATGGTGTTTTAGAGCAGTGGGCTCCCACATTTTCTCAAGATGAAACCGCCCCACCTCAGATCACCAGGCATTAGAGTCTCATAAGGACCATTGCAACCTAGCTCCCTTGCATGCGCAGTTTACAATAGGGCTCATGCTCCTGTGAGAAGCTAATGCCGCAGCTGATCTGACAGGAGGCAGAGCACGGGTAGTAATGCTCGCTGCCCAACCACTCACCTCCTGCTGTACAGCTGGCTTCTTAACAGGCCACAGACCAGTACCAGCCTGCAGCCAGGGGTTGGGGACCCCTGTTTCAGAGAGCTGACCCTCACAGCAGTACAGACTGGGAAACAGACACAGATCCAAATAAAGTTCTGAGCCTCCAGGGTCTGTGCTGTTGATGGTGAGCCTCAAACTCAGAGCTCAACCTGAGGTCTGGAGGAATGAGAAGCAGAAAAATTTGGTGTTGCAAAAGAGCAAAGTCTTTGATTTCTAGTCATAATTATGCAGAAAATCCAGGAGTGTCTCAGAGGAAGCCTGACAAGAAAAACCCTGTAAAGACACAGACAAAAAGGGATTCTCGAGAAGACAGAACAAAATGACCAGAGAGAATCTCTGAAGGACTCAGGCAGTGCAGAAACTACAAACAGCAGAGCTGCCTCGACAGCTAAAACTGATTAAAATGCAACACCATCACCTAGCTGTGCCAAAATAGGGGGCGTGCATGTGTGTACATGTGAGACAGAGAGAGAGATGGGGTGGGGGGAAGACGGGGTGGAGGAGAGAGAGAAAGAGAGAGATAGCAAGAGAGTGTGCATGCACGCACAAGAGGGTGGCGGAAAGACTCCATAACCCAAATCCGGTGATTAACAAATCACTGGAAATCAGAACTTCAGGTTCAGGGGAGGTCCATCCTAATCCTTCCTCTTTCAGCCATCTCATTTCTAAAATTGTCTTTATTTCCCAAAAGGACTTTAGGTTCTGAAACATGATGCGGATTATTCTGAAATGACAGCATTCATGGCCTACGGCTCTCACACGGCAATTACTCAGGCTCCATCTAGGGACAGCTCCACCTCCTTTGATCCTCATGGGTTATTTTCATGAGCCTGTGCAACCCCGCAAGGTTTTACATCATTGCCTTGAGAGTTCTTAATGAGAGGGAACAGTGTCTGGTATTTTCTACAACTTGTATAGATGTTGGCAATGAGCCTTGGCCACCAACCTAGATGTTCCATAAATATTTGTCGATGCATTACTCAGTAATTCATTCGAACTATGATAGGATTTTGCAAACCAAGAGTCTTGCACATTGTAGGGAGGCATTTATAGTGAAGAATTTAAGAATAGGGGTTCAGAATAGGATGGCCTGAGTTCAAAGGCCAGGTCCTCTTACTAACTAAAGGACCCTAGACAAATCACTCACTCTCTCAGGGTCTAAACACCCTTATCCATGAAGCAGGAAGGATGACAGCAGTACTGGATCCATGTGGCTATGAGCGGTTCCCTGTAATAGCTGGCATTTACTCGGAGCTTTTGATACAGCAGGTACTGCCATAAGTATTTTACAAGTCCTATCTCATTTCATCTTCAAAGTAACCATAGGAGACAGTACTGCTTTTATTCCGATTTTACAGATGAGGAAACTGAGGCAAAATAAAGTTAATAAGCGCTGAAGCTGGGATACAAGCCCAGACGGCCACAACCCAGAGCCTATGTTCTTAATGAGAACCGCATAACACGCTTAGCACAAAACAAAACAGAGAGAACTTAACACGGTTTACAGTTTGAAGGCTTTAAAAATGGCACAAGGACCCAACAACAGAAACCACAGCAGAGGCCCTCGCCGCTCTGGTACAGCCTTGCTATCTCATTCTTCCTGCGAAGGTCATCTGCAGACAAGCTACCCCACAGTGACTTCATTCTCTGCTCACATTCATCTGCATTACAGCCTCTTTCAGAAGCTGCTTCAGAGCTGAAGCCTAGTCAAGAACATATCTGAAGGAAGCACCCGATAGTCTTTATTTTCCTCAAGGACGCCCACCAAAATCTAGTCCTCAGCCACTGCCGGCCAATCAAGGTCCCTCACAGGAGCCCTGAGGATCCTCATCTCCACACTTCAGCCCACATGGCCCCATCCATCCACTAAGACGTCCCTCCTTCCTTTAACTCAATGCCACCCAAACTGTGACACCAGCTTCGTTCCTGACTTTCCATCAGAATGCTTTCTCCTGCTGGCAATTTGTTACCCATTAACACGATGCATTTAAAACCTTGTCTTCTTTCCCAGAACAGAGGCTCAGCAAAGGTAGAAGCTGCGTTTTACCATCCCTGCAGCCCTCAAAGCATCTAGCAAAGCAGCCCCCTGACCTGCATGCCATGGGCATCAAATCCCAGAAGACACATCACTTCAAAGATTACCTACAGCAATAGTCAGTCATCATCAGGAAAATAAGCACTTTTCCAGATGGGTGAGACCTGAATAAATATACGCTATTTCCAAGTAATAACCAACCCAGTGAAACCTGGTATTAGCAGATACACCTCTTCATAGGAAATTGACACGTACAGCCCTTTGGCAGCATTTACCTGCTTCTCCTTCCTCCTCACCCAAATTCAGCACGATAATGCAGATGTGCTTCCGCAGCTGGCGCGTGTTGGAGAACTTTCGACAGCACTTGCTGCACTCCAGGCTGCTTGGAGGCAGGCTGTTCCCTTCCTCCAGAGCCAGCGGGCTGTCCTCCGTTGGACTCACGATGTTTTCTGCCAGTTCCTCTTCAGTGCTGGGCTTCTTCGTGGACCCCTTAGGCCTGCCTCTCTTCCTCTTCATGACCAAAAACTCTACCGAGGAAACAAGAAGGCACAGTGGAGTCACGTGAGATAGCAGTGCAGGGCTCACGTTCACCCTCCAAGTGTGAGGCTGTGTTCAGGTTTCGTATTTTATTAAAAATGAAAAATTTGAGGTGATTCAAATTAACAGTGCAAACAATTATCTTTGGTACTAATATCATTGCATCTGTGTACCAGTGGGTAAACAATTTTCTAATGTTCTGATTCAAGGCAATCAGTTTATCAGCATCTCTGTACATCCTTCTTCAACAATGCTGGGAGGATTTGAAGTTGTAGCTGTCAACTCCCTATTTAATCCTGCCCCTTGTGAAGCACTGCTTCCACTGAAATCCAGTTCTCAGAAACTGCTTAGGGACTTCTTTCCAAAGGGTTCTCAAAGGCTTCTGAGCTTGTCATGCCTTTAATGAGTTACACAACTATTCAGATTATTTCAAGGAGTCATAATTGTTAGAGTCAAATTGTCCCAGCAAGAAAAAAAAGTAATTACAATCTAAAGCCATAAATTATAGGACTAAGAACAATAACAATATTTTTACAGTTTCCTAGCGACCTAGTGATTTTCAATGGCATGATCACAGCTGCTTTAGAGAAAGTTTAAAATCATTTTACAACTTGTATTTCTTCTCAATTAGTGTTAATTTTTAAGGCATTCATCTCTGGAATGAAGGTAGGAATTAAGAGGGATGGGCAGGGCAGGGAGGAAAGCATTTCATCCCATTGTGTGAAGGTGGAGGGTTATGGTCTTCAAAGATGAGACTTGAGTGATGTCCCTGAGCAAGGCCAACCAGAGACCCAGCAGCCTAGCTAACATCTCCAATGCCAGCCATCTGTCTGGCGAAGGTGTGACATTTCAGCAACCCTCTTTGAACCTGAGCATTAAGGCAGAGAAAGGAGTCCTAGATTCTCACACCATCTTGAGTACACATGCATCTGCAGCATCAGGATGTCTCTCAGGTCCCTTCCTGCTCTCTCTAAAGCTGTGGCTCTGCACAGTAAGACTCCAGCCACTTTACTGCTACTGCCATGAGGACAGGTTAAGTAAGTCACTTGTGCTCACAAATCAGAGAGAGAGGCCACAGGGGCAGAGGGGAGCAGAGATGGGCAGGACAGTCTGGGGCAGAGTCTGCAGGAACACAACAGCCCGACCACAGAGAATCTGGACAAAGGAGCCTGCCTTGGTATGGCGTTCCCAAGACCTTAGGGAGACCGGGCATGAATGAGGCAAGAGATTTGCTGGGAAAGGAGGGCCGTTGCTGGAACAGAGCTTCGACTGAACTACAATGCCACTGCTGAGTGGGTCAGCCTCGGCTGAAAGATCCAAACCAGGGCCCTGCACCACAGCAGCCAGCGAGATTCCTGCCTTCACTCTGTCTCTCTGGGGCATGGTGGGGAGGGGAGCACAAGGGACGACAAGGTACTTAATGACAGGAGGGCAAACCAGATAAAACAAGGGACACAGGTCCTGGGAGCCTTCCCCAGATTTAAACAAGGAGAACAAAGGCTGTGTTTCCAGGAGAATCAGTCCACGTACACAAGAGAAGAGAGGGAAGAAATAGATGGTACAGAGTGAGAACAAATCATTTTCCTCAGACTCTTTAAAACTTCTCTCCTTATTATTCTTCACACCAATGTGTACTTGCACAACCTACTGAAGCAGCAATTAATATCAGAGAAGCAGAATTAACAGAGGCTATAAAACACCCACCTCATGTCACGTCAGTGGAATTCCAGAAACAGGGTGCCTAACAGTTGACTGAAATCTGTGGCCCAGGTCTAACCCCAGTGACAGACTCTGCCATCCCGCAGACACAAGCCACTCCTCTGAAATGCTCTACCAGGATGCCGTTGTGTAGTGAAGAATTAACTTTACCCAAAGAGAAGTCTGGCCTTTGCCCTTGGCTACAAGGAGGTTATTTCTAGGCCCCCAGATGTCCCTCCTGATAGGAGCATCTTTGTTTGCCCAGGGACTTTGGCCACTAGACAAATAATGGGATTTATGATGGGGACTTGGGAAAATTAAAGGCATCAGTCAGAACCTGCAGGAGAGACAGGGACTAAAATGCAGCATGTGAGCAGTGTGTCATGGGGTCCTAGTAAAAACTTGGGATACCAAAGCTCCAGTGAGCTCCCCGGATCAGAAATACTCCCGAGTGCTGGCCTACATTGTAGCTAGGAGAGAGGTAGCTTTGCTCAGGAGGGACCAAAAGCTCCACATCAGGAAACCTTCCCAGTCTGCGACTTTGCCCACATACCTCTCTTCCCTTAACTGGCTCTCTGATTTGCGTCCTTTGAGTATAATCAAATTATAATCATGAGGACAGGGCTTTCCTGAGTTCTGTGAGTTGTCCTAGCAAATTATCAAAGCTGAGGGAGGCCACAGGGAACTTCCAAATCTGTAGTAGTAAGAAAGAAGAAAGGGTGGTCCGAGAGATCCCCCAAAACTTGTGGCTGGTATCATGAGTCTTGGGCGGACTTGGTCGTGTTGAGGAGAACTGTGCCCTTGAGTCTGGCAAACTTAGTGTCGCGGGTACCCAGTGTTCTCTCCACACAGACACAATGGAGCACACAGAGCCGTAGTGTTCGCACTCGTCCGAGCATAGCGCAGCATGCAGTACAGCAGCCATCACGAGTTCCCCTTCCCCCAGACTGGAGACTCCTCGAAGGCAGAGTCCCTGTCCTGATTACTCTTTATCCCCCTCAGCACCTAACCTGATGCCCTGCCCGGCAGGCAGCCAGCAAATCTGGGTGAATTAAACTGATGAGCAATGCACAATTAATTCCACGGCAAGGAATAAATAAAATCGGCCTGAAAGCTTTGGAAAACCTCAAACACAGTGGTGACAAAACTAGTCTTCCAGCTTGCTGCATCCATAATTCAGAGCCTCAAGACCAATTAGCCGGCTAAAAATGAAATATTCATAAATGAACTTGAATAATTTAAGCTCTGAAAATGAGTTGCTGCTGTCAACTACCCACATTTTATGGCAGAGCTAAGAATCTTGGAACTGGGCAAGGAAAATCATGTAACCTCTAAATCAAAACATTTCAGTGCAGTTAGCTTTAATTCCTCTTCCTCCCTCTGAATTCCTTTAATTAATCTGTCACTGAACTCTATGGACTTTGCCCTAAAGATGTCTCTCCAGTAAATCCCCTCTCTGTTCACACAGCAATCTCGCCACCCAGATGCCTGCACATGGTGTCCAGATTCCAGACTCCTGCTCTGGGCTTTCTCTGCCTCCATCCCTAATCTGTCATTCATTTACTCTAGAACCTTCCATCATTCTGAATGACTTTGCCCTCAACTCTCAGGCCTGGCCTTCTAGGTCTTTTTGCACGTGATCCAACCCTAACGTATTGAGAAACACATACCATACACACACAGAGTGCCTCCACCTCCTCCTTCCTCCCTTCCTGCCCTTGACTGCTGAGGGCAATTTTCTAGACCTCTCCAAATATACACAGAAAATCCCTGTCTCCTTTCACTTACCTGTACTATTCTCCCCACCTGTGACCACCTCCTTCAGCACCAATCAGACACGAAGCCCCAGTTCAAATCCTGACATGTCAGGTCCAGTTAAGACCTCAGTGCCTCCTCCATGAGGCGTTCCCAGCTAAGTGAGCAGGATGACCATTCCCACAGCTTGATTGGAATTACAGTGCGAGCCACACACATGTGGGGTGTGTATGCGCCCATACCACTCCCTAAGTGTTTCTATCTTTCCCCACCTTTCATTACAAACCCTGATGTCTGAGCTGGCCTTTTAATTCTTGGGTCCACAGGGTCTTGAACAGAGCTCGAGTAGATACAATTAATAAGTACAAACTGATCCACTGTTTGATGACAGGACAAGAAACATCTGGAGAAGAAACCATTTCCTGTATCCCAAGGTTCCAACAGGAAGAAAGGGCTGAGCCACAGTGCCTCTTAACCCTGCACTAAATCCACAGTTTCAGGACAACTTCCTCTTTGTCAGAAAATCACACTTGCAGATCCAAGGCCAAAAACTGGCAAGGGGCAGAGAATCAGCCAAAAGATCTCTAATTCAATCAAAACACAACATGAGCATTAATGCAAAAAATAACCCAACATTATCGAAAATTTAATAGCGTAAGCCCTTTATTTGTGCATCACTCACGTTTGCACTTTCCCAGCTATTATCTCATTTTATCCTCATAAAAACCTTAAGAGATGGATGTAGCCAACAGAATGTCCTCAGTAGGAAAAGAAACAAGCAGCACAAACGGTTCAAGTGGCTTGGCATGTTTTCCAGGGCCAGCTGCTGAGCATGCAGAACTGGAACTGGGTTTCCTTATCCCCAGTCAAAAATGCTTCTACGGAATCATATACCCCTGAGGCACGGATAAGAAATGGTCAGCTCTAGACACATTAATAGAGACAATCTGTGCTCTGCAGAGAATGCTGGCTTGGAGCAGGATCCACCTGGGATCAAATCTCTCCTCAGCCTCAGTTTCCAATGTGAAAAATATACACAAAACTGCCTCTATTTTATAGAGTCGCTACTGATAAAAGTAATCCATTGCAATGCTGAGCCAGAATTCAGGAGGTAACTGATGAATGGCAACTGTTTAATATTATGGCCAGAGTCATTAAGATTCCGACTTAGAATATCTCTTTTAAGAAACTATGATCCTCCCAGCCAGTCCACAGTTAGATAATGTGATTCCTGATGTACATGCACTCTCGTTTATTCTGACTCAATATGCATTTTTTCCTTAAGTTCATTTTAAAATAGCTCTCACACCAGGAAATCCAATACAGAATTAAAGGCACACAAATTTTATTATGCCTAAAAGCCTGGATACGGCCAGCCTCCCAGAACTCACACAGGGCAGCTCAATCTCTAGTCACACCAACTTGAGAATTTTGGAAAATCCTGAAAGACTAACATTTTTAGGCCCTGACAGTCAATCTCTCTGATATTTACTTCCAAAGCTCAGGAAGCAATAGGGGAGACAATGAATTATTTATCATAAATAAGGAACACAAGCCTTTTAGGTTTATGAGGAATACAACATCCCCTTTGCAGGGACACTTCACCCTGTTCCGCAATCCCAGGCACCAGGGAGGCTGAAGGCATCTCAAGCCTGCTCCTTGTAGCTTCTTTACCAGCCGTATCGTGGAAATGCCATGTAACTAATAATTATTAAGCACATACATCTCAGGCACCATGCTAAGCACTTCACATGCATGTCCTCATTTAATCCCCAAGGGAGGTATTAGTATAATATCCCTGATATAATCGAGGTCACTGAGGCTTAAGAAGATTAACTAATTTGCTCCAAGTTCAGGGAATTAATAAATGGCAGGGCCAGGACTTGAATCCAGGCCTGTTTGCCTAAAAGTCAGTGAACTTCATACCCATGTCATAGCAAGTCCTTTGGACAGTTCAATTAATATCTAAGCACAGAAATGACACACTGACTTCTTCACTAAGTTCTGCAGGAAAAGGATGATAGTCTCATGCAGTGACAAGCTTCAGTGTGACCCAAAAGTACATGGATATAAGGAACAGGAGGGTATAATGTGTATCCGGCAGTCATGATAGACTAAGGCATCACTTATGAACATGCACTTGTCTCAGAACCTATGAAAAAGGCCAGTATCTTATCTCTCATTGACAGACGACAAAAGTCACAGCCTGGAGGGGCCATGCCACTTGCCTAAGCCCAGAGCAGAGCCTCAAGGCTGTGGTGCAGGCTGTACCCTGTGTAAGGGGGTGACTGGAGGTTCACCAGGGCCAAATTCCACTAGCCAAGCTATGTGCTCCAGCACCCACTGCATCAGCCCTGAGAACGTTTTATGTTTGTTCACCCAGAAGGATCTCCTGTTACTAACTCATCCCCCCAGAATGGGGGCACCTTTTGAAATCTGCACAAAGGTCCCTATGTGCCAGCCGAGGCCTCAGCAATCACGTGAACGCTCCAGGAACAGAGTCTAAGTCCGGTTCCAAGGCGTGTGCCATTTCCACTACACTGTGCTGCTGACCAGGGCAGATTAGAGGGCTCAAAGTTCCTACAGGCACTCAGAATGACCTGATTCGTGGAAAATGCCTGGAAGAGACATCATACAGATTTAAACACAGACATCACCTGGGAAGCCTCCTTTGATCCTCACATTAGAGGAAGTGTCAGCAGCCTGAACTTAACCGTGCAGAAGCACTCACCCTGCTGCACTGAAACTGCCTTTTTGCCTATTTGCCATTCACCAGCCAGGGGGCCACAGTCAACAGCCTGTGGGCCCCTCCTGCAGCCCCAGCACCTAACACAGCACCCAGACATACAGCAGGCACACAACAAACAATTAATGACTAAAGAGATGGAAAGGGGGAGGGGAGAGGAAAGGAAAGGTAAGAAGAAGGGAAGAGTTTCTACAGAGGGTCTGAAATGAGAGAGAAAATGGAAGAGCCAAAACAAGGCTCACAGGAGACCCATGTACATTCTTCCTCAACTGCCCTAGCCTCCATCAGGATAAACAAATGCATGAGCACACACACAGTCTCAGACACACATGCTCACACACACCCATATACAAAATCATACACATGCACACTCACACAGGTATCCATATACACAATCATGCACACACAAGCACCCATACACATAACCACACACTCACGTGCACACTCACTCACATGCCCATGTACACAACCAAAATGCACATGTGCAGTCACAAATGTACCATATACACAATCTCATACACACACATGCACTTACACATGTGCCCACAACCACACACAGCACACTTACAAACATGCCCATCTTCACAATCACACACACGTACACTCACAATGCGTCCAGATATGCAATCACACAAATGCACACTCACATATGCCCCATATACAGTGTCACACATATGCACATTCACACACCATCTAATACATAATCACACACACGTGCACATTCAAACATGCATATATACACAATCACACACATGTACACACAAACACACCCATATACACATACATGTGCCCTCACAAGCACACCCATATACACACACACAGATATGATCACAGACTCACATGCACGCACACACACACACACACACACGAGGGAATGAGCTTGGTCCATTAGGAAATTTATTGTTGGATCACAGCCAGAAGTTTGATGAGGAAAAGAGGAGGAAAATTAAAGATCTTTCTGCAGACCACTTCCTACATGAGCAAAAAAGATTAAAAGGCTATAAAATAAACCAGAGGATTTCAGTGCCTTCATGTTATAATGAGAGACTAAAACAATAAATCAATTACTACTCAGTTAAAGGTTTAATTAAACCATTTCAAGTATCTCTCTACTTAAAATGAATTGTGAAGGTTAAACCTGAATGAAAATCATTAGAGAGAAACTAAGCCTCTACAAGCCTCAAATTTTATGAATTTTCACAAAGAGAAAAAGACTTGAAGCTCATAATGACCTTTTAAAAAAATGTTGTCATGTTAAAGAGGCTGAATTTAACTAAGGAATTAATACTTTTTAAAATTAAACTACACAGACAAAAGGTGTTTAGTATACATAACAAGAAAGAGAAAATATATTCAAGAATAATTTAAGTGAAAAATAAATTATATAATAAAGAAAAAATAATTTATAAAAGTAGGCTCAATAATCAGAATTTGATAATTCCTGGACTACATAATAGCATGCAAATAACATCAAACCAGCTGGGCCTAAATCCTTTTCTCTCACTTACTAAATAGGTAATCTTGAGTTTGTTATTTTAACTCCTCTGAGTCTCTAAGCCACATATTCCTCAATTATAAAATCTGGGCATCAGCCAGGAAATATATGTGAACAACCCTATAAACCAACACATTCTAATACATATAGTGAATATGCCACCTAGCAAGAAAAAAATGCAAAGTATTCTCAAGTGCACATGAAAAATTCCCCAAAACAGACCACATGTTAGGCCGTAAGTCAAGCCTCTGTAAATTTAAAAGAACTGAAATCATTCAAGTATGTGGAATTAAATTAGAAATAAAAAGAAAGAAATTTGGGAAATTCAAAAATTTATGAAAATCATATGGTACTCTTAAATAGCCAATGGGGCTGAAAAGGAAATCATAAGGGAAATTAGAAATACTTTCAGATGAACCAAACAAAAACACAATATACCAAAACTTACAGGATGCAGCAGAAGCAGTTCCAAAAAGAAAGTTTATTGCTTACATTAGAAAAAAAAAGAAAAGTCTCAACTAAACAACATAATTTTACAACTCAAGGAATTAGAAAAAGATGAACAAACTAAGCCCAAAGTTAGCAGATGGAAGGAAACAATATAGTGGAGCAGAAATAAACAAAATAGAAAAAGAATTTTAAAAATCAACAAACTAAAAGCTTGCTTTTGAAAAGATAAACACAGTTGAAAAACCCTTAGACTAATCAAGAAATAAAAGAGAGGCCACAAATGAATTAAACTATAAATAAAAAGGATACATTATAAATGATGCCACAGAAATACAAATGATCATAAGAGATTTTATCAACGATTATATGCCAACCAACTAGATAATCTAGAAAAAAAACTGGTAAATCCCTAGACTCATACAACCTACCAAGACTTGATCATAAATGAATAGAAAATCTGAATAGACCAATAACAAGTAAGAAGACTGAAACAGTAATCAAAATCTCCCAACAAAGAAAAGCCCAGGATCAGATTGTTTCACTGGTGAATTCTACCTAACATTTTAAAAAGAATTAATGCCAATCTTACTCAAGTGCTTTAAAAAAAATTAAAGAGGAGGGATTATCTACCAATTCATTTTGAAAGGACAAAGCTAGACAGACACTACGAAAAGGAAAAAAAGTATAGGCCAATATTCCTGATAATGCCAAAATACTCAAAAAATACTAACAAACCAAATTCAATAGTACATTTTTAAAAATTACACACCCTGATAATGAGGGAGTTATCACTGAGATGCAAGTCTGGTTCAACATATGCAAATAAGTAAATGTGATACATAACCTTTATAGAATTAAGGACAAAAATCACACATGATCATCTCAATAAGTATGAAAAAAGGTTTGACAAAATTCAACAACCTTTCATGATAAAACCTCTCAAAAAATCAGATAACAAGGAATGTACCGCAACATAATATGGGAATGTGCTTCAACAACTGACAGACCCACAGCTAACATAATACTCAATGGCGAAAAGCTGAAAGCTCTCCTCTCAGATCAGGAATAAGACAAGGGTACCTACTCCCACCACTTACATTCATCCTGGCATTGGAAGTCTTAGCCATAATAATTAGATTAGAAAAAAATAGAAAGCACGCAAAGTAAAAAGGAAAGAGTGGAACTGTCTCTGCTTGCAGATGATATAATCTTAGATATAGAAAACCCTAAAGATTCCATCCAAAAGCTGTTAGAATAAATGTATAAAGTTACAAGATACGAAATCAACATACAAAGATCTGTTGTATTTCTATACAAAAACAATCTGAAAAAGAAAACAATCCCATTTACAATAGCATCAAAAAGAATACTTACGAGTAAATGTAATCAAAGTGAAAGATCTGTATACTATAAACTATCAATGAAAGAAATTGAAGATATCCCATGTTCATGGATCAGAGAATTAATATTGTTAAAATGTCCATACTAACAAAAGCAACCTATAGATTCAATGCATCCTGGGAATCTAAGGTAAAGCATGGTGACTATAATTAACGATACTATATTGTATACTTAAAATTTGCTAAGACATATCTTAAATGTTTTCACCACACACATATAAAAATAATGGTAGCTATGTGAGGTAACAGATACGTTAACTAACTTCACTGTGGTATCATTTCACTATACATATGAATAACAAATTATCACTGTAAACTTACACAATTTTGTCAAGTATACCTTAATAAAGCTGGAGAAAGAAAGACAGAGAGAGAAGGATCTGAAAAGAAATATCTTACATCAATAGCTTATACTTAACAACTTAAGGAAAAAAAAAAAAACAGAAGCAAACTAAATCCAATACAAGAAGGAAAGAAATAATAATGCCTAGAATGAAAAGAGATTAAATAAAATATAGAAAACAAAGAGAAAATCAACAAAACCAATGTTTTTCAAAGATTAAGAAAATGACAAACCTTGAGCTAAACTTACCAAGAAAAAACAGTGAAGACTCAAATTGCTAAAATCATTAGTGAAAGGGAAAACATTACCATTTAACCTTACAAAAATAAAAATAATTACTAGAGAATAACATGAACAATTGCATGTCAACAAATTAAACAACCTAGAAGAAATGGAAAATTCTGTAGAAAGACAAACTACTGAATGTAATTCAAAAATAGCAAATATGCATACACCTATAACAAGAGATTAAATCAGTAGAAAAATAAAAAGCCCAGGACTAAATAGTTTTACTGGTAAATTCTACCAAATGTTTGAAGACGAATCAACATGAATACTTAAAAATATTCCAAAAAATAGAAGAAGGAACACTTCTCAAGTCATGCTATGAGGCCACTATTACCCTGAAACTAAAACCAAAAATATCAAAGACTCTAGACCAGTATCTCTTATGACTACAAATGAAAATATATTTAACGAATCAACATCGATACTTAAAAATATTCCAAAAAATAGAAGAAGGAACACTTCTCAATTCATGCTATGAGGCCACTATTACCCTGAAACTAAAACCAAAGATATCAAAGACTCTAGACCAGTATCTCTTATGACTACAAATGAAAATATATTTAACAAAATACTAGGAAACTGAATCTAGCAGCACAGCAAAAAGATTATGCAAATGACCAAATGAGATCTACCCCAAAAATACAAGAGTGATCGCATCCTGGCATGTAAAAATGTATCAGTGTAATATATCATATTAATATAACAAAGAGGAAAAAATCACATGATCATCTCAACAGACTCAGAAAAAACACCTGACAAAATCCAACACCATCTAATGATTTAAAAAATAAACAATACTCAACAACCTAAGAATAAAAGGAACTTCCTTAACCTGATGAAGAACATCTAACACACACACACACACACACACACCATTGTACATGATGGTAAAAGACCGGATACTTTCTTCCTAAGATCAGTAACAGAACAAGAATGTCCACTCATCATTTCTATTCAAAGCTGTACTTGAGTTTCTTGCCAGGGCAATTAGGCAAGAAAATAAAATACCAAGAATCCAGATTAGAAAGAAAAAAGTAGAATTACTCCTAGTCACAGATGACAAGATTATATGTAAAGAAAGACTCCTGAGAAGTACACTAAAAAACTAATAAACACGTTTTTAAAGGTTTTTTAAAAAAACTAATAAAGTTCATAATATCTAATAAACAAGTCCAGCAAAATTGCAGGATAAAATATCTATATATAAATAACAGTTGTATTTATAAACTAGCAATAAACAACCTGAAAATAAAGTATGAAAACAGATCCATTTATAATAGCATCAAAAAAAAATTTAGGAATTACAGTAATCAAGGAGGTATAAAACTTGTACATTGAAAAATACAACACACTGTTGAAAGAAATTAAACAAGACCTAAATAAATGGAAATACATCCCATGTTCATGGATTGGAAAGTTTAATATTGTTAAGATGGCATCTTGAATATGAATGTATCTTGATATGGCTTGGCTCTGGGTCCCCACTCAAATCTCACCTCAAATTGCAATCCCCATAATCTTGACTTGTCAAGGGCAGGACCAGGTGGAGGTAGTTGGATCATGGGGTCAGTTTCCCCCATGCAGTTCTCATGATTGTGAGTTCTCATAAAATCTGATGGGTTTGTAAGTGTCTGGCATTTCCCCTTGCTTGCACTCACTCTGTCCTGCTGCCCTGTGAAGAAGGTGCCTGCTTCTCCTTTGCCTTCCACCATGACTATAATTTTCCTGAGGCCTCCTCAGCCATGCAGAACTGTGAGTCAATTAAACCTCTTTTCTTTATAAATTACCCAGTCTCAGGCATTTCTTCATAGCAGTGTGAGAATGAACTAATACAGATCTAATGCAATTCTTATCAAAAACACAACTGATTTTTTTGAAGAAACAGACAAGCTAATCCTGAAATTCATACAGAATTGCAAAAGACCCTGAAAAGTCAAAACAATCTTCATAAAGAAGAACAAAGTTGGAAGATTCAAACTTCCCCATTTCAAAACTTACTACAAAGTTATAACCATTTAAACAGTATAGTATTGACATTAAAAGAGACATATTGATCAATGAAATAGAATTAAGGATCCAGAATTAAACTCATACACTTATACTCAATTGATTTTTGACAAGGGTGCCAAAAGCAATCCCACTCCTTGGTACATATCCAAGAGAAATGAAAACAAATATTCATGCAAAAACTTATAAACAAATGCTCACAGAATACTCAATAGCTTAAAAGTGAAAACAACTCAAATATCTACCAACAGAAGAATGGACAGACAACATGTAACATTTACATGCAATGAAATATCACTCAGCCATAAAATAGGAATGAAGTACTGATACATGCTACAAGGGGGATGAATTTTGAATGACTACTTAATGGGTGCAAAGTCATTTTTGGAGCAATGAAAATGTTCTGGACTTAGGCAGTTGTAGAAGTTGTACAATCTTGCAAACACAGGAAAACCATTGAATTTTATATTTTAAAATTGTTAAAATGGCAAATTTTATTTCATATGAATTGTATTTTAAAAAGCTAAAAAAAAGTAGTGACCTGAAAAATGGATCAGAAGTAAATACTCAGAATGCAGCACAAGATAAAAGCAAAGAAAACACAAAAGTTAGGGTAAAGATACAGAAAAGAACTAGCAAACATTTAAGTCTCAGAAAGAAAGACAGAAAAATAATGAAGCAGAAGCAATACTAAAAGTCAGAAAAGTTTACACTTTTCTAAAACTTATAAAAATCATAAATATATAGGTTTAAGAAGACCAACCAACATCAATGTAATAATTTATTTAATCCTTCCTGCCTAGATGCATCACAGTGAAACTTCAGCAAACCAAAAACAAAGAGACTGGGGAATAACAATGCTTAAAATCAGCTTGACAGCTGACATCCTACTGACAACAATAAAAGCAAGGAGACAATGACATAATATTTTCAACGCACTGAAATAAAAAAAAAAAATCAGCCCAAAATTCTATCCCCAAGAAAAAATATACATTAAAAATAAGGACAATAGGCTGCGTGCGGTGGTTCATGCCTGTAATCCCAGCACTTTGGGAGGCCAAGGCAGGCAGATCACTTGAGGTCAGGAGTCCAAGACCAGCCTGGCCAACATGGCGAAATCCCATCTCTACTAAAAATACAAAAATTAGCCAGAAGTTGCCTGAACCCAGGAGGTAGAGGTAGCAGTGAGCCAAGATCATGCCAATGCACTCCAGCCTGGGCAACTGAGAAAGACTTCATCTCAAAATAATCATAATAACAATAAAGACAATAATTAAGACCACATCAAACAAACAATAGCCAGGAGAGCTCATGATCAGCAGCTCCATTCAGATTTCTTTACAAAGAAATCTAAAGAGTATTCCATAGCAGAAAAATACTCATCCATGGATGGAGATGGAGTAGATGGAGATCCAAGGATGGAAGAGCCAGAGAGTAGTAAATATGTAGCTAAATCTAAATGAACACTTATGTATAAAATAATCATTACCATGCATTGTGAGGTTTAAAATGAGCATATATAGATTCTCTAATGACAAGTGTTAACATTTTCTATACAAAGAGCTCCTACAAATCAATAAATAGCAAACAAAAACATAGACAACTGATATAAATAGCAATTCACAGATGTGTCAAACATTAATGGTAAGCCTCACTAGTCACCAGCAAAATGCAAATAAAAATAATATACCATTTTTTGTCTGTCAAATTGGCAAAAACTCTTTAAAGTAAGGTAATACCCTTGGGTTGATGTGGATATGGAAAAACAAAAGATCTTAGATCCCAGTGAGAATATAAAACCTTTCCGGAGAGCATTCTGATAAAACCTAGCAAACTTTTCAATTAACATACCCTCTACACAAGCAATTCTCCTAGGAATATAGCCAATGTGAATACACAATGTACAATGATATTTGTAACATGTATTGTAACATTGTTTACAATAGTACAAAATTAGAAAGAAGATATATGTCACCAAAAAAGAAAAGAAAGGTTCAGTAAATTATGCATTATCCACAGAAGGAAATACCATACAGACATTGAAAAGAATTAGGACTACAAATTAAAGTATTGTATACTTGAAATTTGCTAAAAGAGGAGGTCAGGTTTTTTGTTTTTTGTTTTGAAACAGGGTCTCACTCTATCACCCAGGCTGGAGTGCAGTGATGTAACCACAGCTCACTGCAGCCTCAGCCTCCTGGCTCAGTCTCCCAGGTAGCTGGGACTACAGGTACATGCCACTGTAGTGGCCTTTTTTTCTTTTTCTTTCTTTCTTTTTTTTTTTTTTTTTTTTTTTTGTGGTAGAGACAGGGCTCTATTATTTGCCCAGGCTGTTCTCAAACTCCTGGGCTCAAGTGATTCTCCTGCCTCAACCTCTCAAAATGCTGGGTTTACAGGCATGAGCCATCACATACAGCCAAAAAAGAACAGATCTTCACACACACACACACACACACACACACACACACACACACACACAAAAGTTAACTACATGGGGTGATAGATTAGTTTGGCTGTGGCTTCACAATGTATACATATATCAAAATATCATATATACACCATAAATACTTAACAACTTTTGTTTGTCAATTATACCTCAATAAAACTAAAAGAAAAAAAAATTAGGAGACATGTTGGTACTGAAATGAAGAAATATCCAGCATATACTGCTGACATTTTTTAAGGCCGCAGAACATATATTATGATCCCATTTTTGTTCCTTATTGAATAAAAAAGCAACAACAAACTGTATTTATGTTTACATATGCAGAGAAAAAGGTCTGGAAGTACATTTAATTGTTAGCAGTATTATTTCTAGAATTTGGAGGGCAGTTAAGAAAATGTGCTTTCCCCATTTTATATTGCTTTAATTTTCTTTTACAGCAAGATTTCAGGGCCGGGCGCAGTGACTCATGCCTGTAATTCCAGCACTTTGGGAGGCCAAGGCAGGTGGATCACCTGAACTCAGGAGTTCGATACCAGCCTGGCCAACATGGCAAGCCTGTCTCTAACAAAAATACAAAAACTAGCTGGGCATGGTGGTGGGTGCCTGTAATCCTAGCTACTCAAGAGGCTGAGGCAGAAGAATCACTTGAACCCAGGAGATGGAGGTTGCAGTGAGCCAAGATCATGTCGTTGCACCCCAGACCAGGTGACAAGAGTGAAACTCCATCTCAAAAAAAATTACTCCTATAATTGGGAGGAAAAAAGTATAAAGGAAAAGTGTAATTGCTTTGATGGGTTTACCCACGTGGTATATGCACCCAGGAGAAGCAACAAAGTCCGCCTGGAGGAGTTAAAGGAAGTTTTACAAGCACTGGGTTAAACCCACACTTGTCTGACAACAAGCTCATATTTTTCACTGTTGAATACTGCCACCTCCTTTCATTCATTCATTTGCCAACCAAACACTGGAGGACACCTACAGAAAGCCAGGTATGGGTTCACCTGTAACACCACAGAGGGAAAAAGGAGCCAGGGGCCCAGAGGATCTCCAGTTGTTTGGCCACAGAAGGGGCCTAGAGTACCAAAAGAAGAGCCCCACCAGTGAACCCATGCTGCCAACGGCACTGCTTAGAAGTCAGGGGCTTTATGCTAGTCAGAAGGGTCCCCAGGTCAAATTAATTTGGGGAGCCCTGCTTTGGGGGGAAAGCCACTGAAGTTTCCTGAGCAAAGGGTGACAGCTAGGATGGAGGGAGGGCAGCAAGGCCCCAGGCAAGAAAACAAGGACAAAAAAAGGTAATTCCTTCACTGAACATACAGGAAAGGGGCTGTGCCCTGTGCCAGGCTCCACACCAGGACCTGAGGCTAAGAGCTGAACAGCCCAAATCCCTTCCTTGGGACATTTCCTCACAAGAAAGAGAAACACAGAGACAAATGAAAGCACACCCAGGAGAGACAGAACTGAAACAAGTCCAGTTATGGGGTTCTGGGAGCCCAGTGAAAGGTCCTGCAGCCCTACCTGGGACCAGAGAAATGTTCCTCAAGGTGACCCCAGGCTGAGAGTCCTAGGCACATGCAGAAGTGAACCAGCAAAAACACCCTCCCGGGGCTTCCAGGCAGAGGGTGGCCTTTGCATTCAGTTGCTCCTCCACCAGCAACCCGGGGCCAGTGGCTGTAGATCAGTGATGAGAGAGAGGAGAGGGGCATGGGGGCTGGGAAGGGGCAGGAGCTCAGGACCAGCTCCTGCATGGATAGCGCTCTCTCTCGCTAACACAGGTTAGGTATGGAACACTCATAACTCTACATGAATTCTGCTTTTTCATCATTTATTCATTTCCTATTTATAAAAGAAATGAAAGGCCAGGCATAGTGGTTCTCACCTGTAATCACAGCATTCTGGGAGGCCTAGAATCCACCCATTCTGGGTGGATTGATTGAATCTAGTAGTTTGAGACCAGCCTGAGCAACAGGATAAAACTCTGTTTCTGCAAAAAATACAAAAATTAGCTCGGTGTGGTGGTGGGTGCCTATAGTCCCAGCTACTCAGGTGGCTGAGGTGAGAGGAATGCTTGAGCCCAAAAGGCAGTGGTGGCAGTGAGTCGAGATCATGCCACTGCATTCCAGCCTGGGCAACAGAGTGAGACTGTCTCAAAAAGAAAATGAAAAAATTAAAAATTAAAATTCCCCTCTTATTAACACCTCATTTAGAAAGAAGAGAATCTTAATAAGCAAAGAACTAAAAGCTTTGCAAGAGCCCCTCTAGAAGTTCTTCCCACGTTAATTCACATGGCTTCTATCTGAGACATCATCCATTTTTCTGAGTCCATATACATTCAACCCCAGAGGCAGGTACACAGATTGTCCACAGTTCTTGACTCAAGCCCTTTCTGCGAAGCTACACACTTTAGAAAGCAAGGCACTGACTGCTCAGCAGGAAAGTGGGCCATGGGGGATATGGGTGTCACAAAGCTCCTGCTCAGGTGTCATGACTCACACAGGCTGGGCGGGCAGGAGGGTGCTGAATTGCAAGGACCTTGGCACCAAGCAGGTTCTGACTCTCAATGCCCCCTGCAAACTTTCCTCCTCTACCCCCAAACAAAGAGTCTCAAGTGTGTGGTACTGGTTGAGATGCAATTACATATAACTTTCCTCCTCACTCCTGCTTCCTCTAAATGGGAAGAGGACAGTTCTGCTCACAAGGCCTGTGAGGGGCCGAGCCCGCATGGACACACCCACTATTAGCTGATGGTGATGAGAGAAGTAATAAATACTAACTGCTGCTACTTATTCACCACCACTGGCTTCAGGTGTTGCACCTTCTTCGTTTCCACTATAACTTGCAGAACTTCCTAACTTATCAAAAACTTAATCTTCTGTCAGACATGTTTCTCTGAGAACCCTGAGAATGGCCAGAGGGACTTATTAACAAAAACATTTTTTGTCTGGAATACCTCCTTGTTAATGGTGCCCAACAGATGATCAATAGCCAGCCTATTTAGAAATGCCAGTCTGAATATTCCCAGGCAAGAGCCACTGGATTATTAGTGTGGCTGATGAACCCTGCAATGGGACACGGACTGCTATGTATTGGGCTTCCGCACAGGAGACTGGCTGCTGTCCTTTATCACAGAGTTTTGTGAGCATCTTTGCAGCAGTTCCTCGTGTGCTATATGTTTTCTCTGTCTGTGGGGACCTAATTACAGTGCCTGGATGGTATCTCTGATCCATACACCTGCTGCATCTGATAACCACTCAGTGAAAGATGTCTGGATACTACAGACAAGATGCATCTCACTTTGCACATCACAAAGGATCCTGTATGAATCAAAGCTTTGCAATCTGAATCCTTGTTCCAGGTTTATGGGAACAACTGGAAAATGCTATAAGATGATACAGACTTTTTATTAACCATGTATGTTAGAACAACAGCTTCCATTTATTGTCTTCCGTGTGCCATGCATCAGCTTAGGTGCCGTAATTAACTTCATCCACACAGGCCCCCTTGTAACCAACATATTTATCTTCATTTGTTCAGATAAGCAAAATGAGGCTTGGAGAAGTAACATCACTGGCTTTAGGTAATGCAGCCAGTAGGTGCTAGGACTGGGTTAAACCCACACTTGTCTGACAACGAGCTCATGTTTTTCACACTGTTGAATACTGCCACCTCCTTTCATTCATTCATTCGTTCATTCATTCACTTGCCAACCAGACATGGGAGGACACCTACAGGGGGCCAGCTATGGGGATTTCAAAGACACACTCTTATTTGAGCATATGTATAATTGGACAGTTATTGTGACTTCTGGTTTGGAAATGTGGATTTTCTAGGCTTCTACTATGTTCACGGAGCAAATCAACATCAACAAGCGGGTTGGGCGGTGCCCTGCCCCCCACCCCATGCCAGCCCCCTTACCATCTCCAGTCTTGCGTGAGTTGGGGGGTTCAGGTGTACTCAGAGGCCTAAGGGGAATAATAATCTCATCAACATTAACCCCTTCATCCATGTGCTTCTCTGAAACATGGGAGAGGAGTTCCGACTGATTTGGTGAGAAAAGGTTACAACATTTACACATAAAGATGGCCGTGTTTTCTGTAGAAAAAAAAAAAAAAAGAAAGAAAGAAAAATATGTTATTTCATCTCCACTTAAACAATTATTACTTCCAATTGCCAAAGAAAATACCGAAAGCTGCCCCTTCTGAGCCATCGCCAGCCTCTACCATATTGTGTCCCTCTGGCAGTCACCTCCACGTCAGGCCACTACTTCCATCTTCAGGGAGTTCCAGGGGCCAGAAAGTTCTTTCTTCAGTATCTGCTTCTTTTTTTTTCTTTCTTTTTTTTTTTTTTTTTTTTGATAGAGTCTCACTCTGTCACTCAGGCTGGAGTACAGTGGCACAGTCCCAGCTCACTGCAACCTCTGCCTCCCAGGTTCAAGCAATTCTCTTGCCTCAGCCTCCAGAGTCGCTAGGATTACAGGTGTGTGCCACCATGCCCAGCTAATTTTTGTATTTTTAGTAGAAATAGGGTTTCACAATGTTGGCCAGGCTGGTCTCAAATTCCTGACCTTGTGATCCACCCCCCTTGGCCTCCCAGAGTGCTGGGATTACAGGCTGAGCCACTGTGCCCGGCCTTTTCTTCAGTATCTCAAACCTCAGTTCTTCTGAATAGTGTATAATATGAACCTTCTTGTTACCCAAATCTACTCAACAGCCCAGATTCCAGCATAAGTAAAAAACAAATATGCAACTTGAAAAACTAAATCCTACCCCTGAAATGAATGAACTGCACACTGATGGCCATTAAGTAGTCATGCTAGACTCTCTCAAATTAAGTGCAAGGAAAAATTAACCAAAATAGCATTTCTCAATAGCCAAGTACATTTCAATGAAAGGATGAGAATTTGTTGCCTTTTAAAGCCACTTAATTCCTATTTAAAACATTATTATTGTTCAAAAATTTACCAATAGTTTGTTATATTCATCCCATTATACTAGGTAGGAAGACGTAATGAGAAATAAAACACTCATTTTTCAGACTGATAAAATAATGACAGGCATATACAAAATGTTAAATTTGGATTCAATAACAATTAAAAGTCAGATCTTTGTATTATTACTTTTACACCTAGACTGAAAGGAAGTGGCTTTGTCTACTGAAAAGGACAATGGCTTTGGAGCCAAAAGACTCAGGTTAAATTCCCAACTCTAGTCCCTAAACGCTTGAAAGCTGGGACCTCAGAGAAGCAGTCATCTGTCAGTTGCCGGAATTCATAGGAACTTTGGGGACGTAGCTACTCAATAGCAAGAACCCAGCAGGCACCCAGAAAGCACAGCACTGAGCTCTGCACCCACGGTGTGCCCTCGCCCAGCAGCTGGACGGCTGGCAATCCACCCCCAGCTCCCCTTGACATCCCCCTCACCAGCCTCCTGGGGACTCTCAACACTATCTGGCAGTCACACGCTACTTCTACAGCATTGACTGGTGATGCTGTACAAATACACGGCAATCACACGAGCTCTGTGCTTCCTGGTGATGGTGAGCAGTATCTCATCCTCCTTACTCCTCACTCTCAACAGCTGACCTTGCTTCTTATCTCACTGGAAGCAGCCAGGAAACAACTGCCTCTACCACCCCTTCCAGCCCACCTGCATCTTCTGCCGTCTCCCGCCTCACTCCTGCAGGTGTGAAGGTGGGCACAGTGAGGGGGACACAAGGTGTGTGGGTGAGGGCAGTGGCCACCCCAGAGCAGGGCTATCATAGCTCTGATATTGCCTGGAATTGCTGGTTCATGGAGATACTAGAAGCAGACCAACACTTCACTTGTGTGATCATTGCTTTCAAATTCTCTAAAGATAGCACATCCCTGATTGCCTGCATCCAGGAAGATGCTCGTACAGCCGTGTGGAAAGGTCACTAGGCAAAGGACACATGATAGTTTGTGTGTGTAGAACCCTCCCTCTCCGATGATCATTCTTCAGGTCAATTCTTCCCTCTGTACTAGATCTTTCCATTAGCCTATAAAAATTACTCTTATTCTCCCATATTAGAACAAAAACATCTCCTGATTCCCCACTCCCCCATCCCACTTCTTTTTCTCCTCTTTACAGGAAAACTCTCCAAACAGAAAGAGGAAATGAGGAGGAAAGGCAGTAAGTAGGCCAACCTGTCCTTGCTGGCGTGAAGATGGAGTCCTTGCCAGGCACTGGGGACCCAGGAGCGAGCCCGCCTCTTGATTCAGAAAGGCTTTCTCCATGAACTAGCAGGGAGGTACTAACCTAAGAGAATTCTTTCCTATCAGCAACACTGAAATCAAAATTTAACAAAGCAGAACATTGCTTCGTCAATGAAAATCTCTCATGAATACTGCCAATCGATGTTTCTTCCAGGAAATGTTTTATTCCTAAGGAATCCAACATGCTTCCCAAACAAGAAGAGATTAGAGTAACACATTTTTCTTTACATGAGGCCAAGTTGTTTTCAATGTACTTCCTGCTAATCCTACAATAATCCGATGATTTAGGCAGAAAGGGGTTTGTAATCCCCTGTCCACAGGTGAGGAAACTGAGGCTGAGAGAGGAAAAGCATCTTGCTCAAGTCATCATGGGCAAGGGGCAGGGACCAGATTCTCTCCTACCTGCATTTGACACGAGTTATGTTTAGTTACAGTCCAAGAGCTGAGGTCCTCCAGGTTATAGCTAAAATACTTAGGACTCTACATCCAGCAACATCAGAAATAAAACTCATTACAGAGACGAGCATAATCCCAAAAGCACATATCAACTTTAAATGCGTTCATTTCAGGATCCACTGAGCAGTGACCACAGGTGGGCCCCATCCCAGGCACTGCAGACAGAGATGAATCGGGCATGAGGCCCAGGCCCTGCCACAAGAGGAGGCCACCATCTAACTGGAAAGACAGACATGTCACAGAACAAACTCAAGTAATGGTTTTTACTGAAATTATTTCCCAATACCCCTAAGTATTCTTGGTTCCTAAGGTGCTCTCAGGAAAATGGGAATTCTGTGACATGCAATGGAGCTGAACTTCTGGGGACCACAGGACTATTACAAGAGGTCTCCTAGTTCAAAGGCACACCAAGCACTGCCTGGAGATGATATAAACAAAACTATTTTGCATTTGCATATGACAAACTGTTGGAGACTACTGGAAATAAACTGCTGCTCAACTGTTCCACACCACCTGAAGCCTGAGGACCCGGGGTGGCACCTGGCCTTGGCCATCTGTTACGAATTTGCATAACAAATGTGTCTGTGTGCTCAGCTCTCTCAGGCAGGGAGACTGGACCTGGAGCTCCCGAGGTGGAGGAGAGACAAACACGAGGACCTGAAACGACTCTCACGTAACAGAAGGCTGTGCCATGTGATGCAGGCCATGAGAGTGGAGTGGATCCTCACCTGGACAGGCTGCCATAAACAGGAGAGGCTTCTCAGCCAAGGGACAGCCAGAGCTCAGTGCTACAGGGCAGTGAAACTCCAGGAAGGACGGGTGGGCAGGAGACCTGCAGGCTCAGACAGGAAACACTCTAAGAGCCAGGGAGGCAGGAGTGAGGGAAATGAGTGGGCCTGCTGACAGCAAAGGGACAGAGATCCAAAGGCCCAGCTCAGTCACTGAGCAGGCACTGGCAGCTCCTGAGAGAGCCAGGAGTCCACCAGCAGAGCAAAGGCAAGGAGAAACCGTGTTTGCAGGGGCTGGCCCCAAAGGAGAGGCCCCACATGCCTGAGCTGCGCCAGCTCCCCTGCGCCACCCACTGGACTCTGCATGGCCCCATCACATGGCTCGCCCTAGAAAGTAAGGTCACTGGAAACAGTATCTGGCTAGCCTTGGTCATCTTGGTGCTCCTGGAGGACAGCAAGTGGCCATGGCAGAATGAGGGAGGGAGAAGGAAGGGGTGCATCGGCACAAGACGGTGGGACTGACACCAAAGAGCCTGTCCAGGGATGAGGGCAGAGATGAAGGCCTGGACACAGGTCTGCAGAGGAGTCGGCCAAGCAGGCAGGACACCATCACTGACCAGACATGAGCAACAACAGAGACAGGGGAGGCAGATATGCCCCTAAGGGAGCAAGGACAGGTCTGGTGGGCAGGATCAGGTGGTTTTGGGTGGGATGTCCACACGCAAATGCCTACAAGGAGCAGGCAGTGCAAGATGGGGGTACGGTTCAGACATAGTGGGGCAGAGAAACTGAAGTGCTCGGCAGTGGACAAATCCAGACACTCACAAAACGAATTACGACACAGCCACTGAAAATCACGTTTCGAAGAATACTGAATGGCACAGGGAAATGCTCCTAGTGAACATTAGTTTTAAAGAATGGAATACACAACTATTTTGCATGAATACAATTTTGTTATTCATGGATAGACATTATTTATGAATGGATGGAAGGAAGCAGAGCCATTCAGGCTGAAAGAAAATAAATCAAAATTTTCACTGTGAAACTTTAAAAAAATAGTAACTTCTGCTTGCCGGGCATGGTGGCTCAAGCCTGTAATCCCAGCACTTTGGGAGGCTGAGGCGGGTGGATCACGAGGTCAAGAGATCGAGACCATCCTGGTCAACCTGGTGAAACTCCGTCTCTACTAAAGATACAAAAAATTAGCTGGGCATGGTGGCACGTGCCTGTAATCCCAGCTACTCAGGAGGCTGAGGCAGAATTGCTTGAACCCAGGAGGCGGAGGTTGCGGTGAGCCGAGATCGCGCCATTGCACTCCAGCTTGGGTAACAAAAGCGAAACTCTGTCTCAAAAAAAAAAAAAAAATAGTAACTTCTGCTCGTAATCCCAGCACTTTGGGAGGCCAAGGCGGATGGATCACGAGGTCAGGAGTTCCAAACCAGCCTGCCCAACATGGTGACACTCCGTCTCTACTAAAAATACAAAGAGTTAGCTGGGTGTGGTGGCATGCACCTGTAGTCCCAGCTACTCAGGAGACTGAGGCAGGAGAATCGCTTGAACATGGGAGGCGGAGATTGCAGTGGGCCAAGACCACACTATTGCACTCCAGCCTGGGCAACAGAGAAAGACTCTGTCAATAATAATAATAATGACTTCTGTATTTTTTACAATGAGTCCAAATAACATTTAAAAATCAAAGACTGCTAGACCTACTAAAAGCAAGGTAAAAGATAACACAGCAAATCCGACACAGTTCAGGAGGATCCGCTCTAAGCTGCTCAGGAAAAGATGGTGTCTATTCAAGTCCATGTCCCCAGCCTGGCACATAATAGGTGTTCAACTAGTGAGAAAGCTGAGTCACACACTGCAAATCATGAAGACTGTGAGCAAAGGAAAGGGGAAAGCCTTGGCTGAGGTGCCTGGGAAGTTATGGGAAGAGGCACTTGAATGGATATTGAAAGGTAGCCAGACTTGCACAGGTGGTCACGGGAGGGGCTCCCCAACTCTAGAGTACATCAGGCATGGGCTCTACCCGCTACCCCACCCCCACTAACATTCCCTCCTTCAATCCCCTACCTCTCTGCTGGCTGGCCCATGATCCCCATTCTACAATACAGGACGGATGTTGAGAGAGAGAGGCTGACCTCCCCTCAGCCAGGGACTTGCAGAGTCAAGCAGAATTCAGATCTCCCTGACCCAGGCCCGGGGCTCCACAGTGCCACATGGGCTGTCCAGGGTCAGTGCCAGTAAAGAACATAAGGCCACACAGAGCCCACCGGATGACAAAACTCCCCACGGGAGAAGTGGTCATGAGCACAGGGCTGGTCCTGACAGTCAGGCTCCCCAGCTGGGCTCTGTGTGGCTCCTAGCATTGCAATCTCATATGTAAAAGCAGCCCGTTCCAAAAGCCCAGAGCAGAGAGCATGGTGTACCCCCTTCAACAGAACACATGCATGCCTCCCAGGTCTCCCACAGGGAGGGTCACTGCACTCATTGGGGATGTTTGTAAAGCAGCAAATAAACGGCAAAATGCCAAAGCTCACAGAGAGAGCTTTGTGAAGGGTCAGGCCATGTCCCCCAAATATTAAGAACTGTTGATCCGCCAAAATAACAACAAAGGAGCCACTTTTGTTTTGTATAGTGAACTAATATGAAAAAATGTATCTTGTGCCCTGAAATATAATCATAATTATGTTGTCAGCTAATCCTGATGAAGATGCTATAATTTGGATGCATTTTTAGGTCCAATTACTGTGCGCTCATCCTTACAGAAAGAATTCAAAGGGAAAATGATGTATTCCACACAAAGAAAATGACAAAAGTTTGGGGTTTGAGCATTCAATTTCTAGTAACCATGTGCCAGGTTTTAGCCAGCTACTCTGTACTATTCCAACGGAAAATCTTAAAATAACTGTACTAAGTCCTCATTTCTGATCTCTGATTTGCCAACATTCCCAGCCAAGAACAGCCAGATCCTATCTGCAACCTCTGACATCCCTGCCTGCTCTGGGACCTTAAGACAAGCAAGGTGTTTGGCCCAACTCCTCTCAGAAGGCA
This sequence comes from Saimiri boliviensis, assembly GCF_048565385.1. Lineage (NCBI taxonomy): Eukaryota > Metazoa > Chordata > Mammalia > Primates > Cebidae > Saimiri > Saimiri boliviensis. Next base: position 82,887,053 of record NC_133463.1, read on the forward strand.
GCTGTGAACTGGAATATGGGTTCAGAGGCCCCAGGGGGAGGCCCTGCACTTACAAAGGGTTCCAGGGTGCAGCAAAAGGTGGCCACTGCTCTGGCCATGGGCCACAGACATGATCAACTGGAGCTGGCCTGCTCTGAGGGACCCCTCCCCAAATTTCAGGCCCACAAGGAAAGGGATGAGGAGTGTCAGTTGAGCCTTGGGCTGGAATCACGGATGCTCAGACATTCTGGCACCCTGCACGCAAGGCAGAAAGTCCTCCTCCTCCTGCTCTCCTCCCCCTGCTGCTGTCCTCTGTATGTCCACTTGCTGGGAGTCTCAAGGGTAGGATGAGCAGAACAAGGTAGGGTTCAGGCATTATGGGTCCCCCAGCCCTTATACCAGCTTTTAATATTACCATTATTGTTTATTGCATAAGGTACATAGGAGTGCATACTCATGGTAACAGTAAATGAAACAGCAGTCTATGGAATGCAGACAGCCCCCAGCAGCCCCTCCGAGAGTCAGAGCATCACTGAGCACAGTGTGGTGCCTGTATCCTTCCAGACCTTTTGCTGTGCATCAGAGACAAAGAGAGATGGACAGGAGAAGGGGGAAGAATATCACCCTCATAGCAGCAAAAACTTGTACAAACCCTCCCCAAATGGGGTCCCCCAGGGCCCTGTGCCCCTCTATCCCCCTCTGCCTCCCCTGAGGTCCTACAGGCTGGGCTTGACACAGAACAACAGCAGAGGAGGTAACTGGTACTATTGATTTGGAAGGTCTCACAGACCCCAAGTAAAAACTCAGAATACACTACCCAGCAGGTAACAGAGCACCCCCTCCTGTTCCCAGCTGGGCTAGTGTCAGAGAAGGCCTAGTACAGAGCCAAGACTTCCACCAGCATCCAGTAGTAATGAAGCTATCACTACCCACTGAAGTGTCCTGGAGGACCCATGGAGGGGAGTACTAAGGCACCCTTGCCCCTCCTAGGTAGGATTGGAATCAGCAGCCCAGTTGGAAGCCTGAACTCCCACCCCCCTCCACCAGTAATGAGGTGTACTTTTCTCCAGGCATCAAAGAGACTGAGTGGGGAACCCGAACTTCCACCCCTGACTGGCAGTACCCCTCTTTCCCCACCAGAGCAGCATCAGATGGAGCCTGCTAAAACCAAAGATTTAAATCAGATCCAGACTCTCATAATATAATATCTAAAATGCCTAAGATTCGATCGAAAATCATTCCTTATGATGTTCTAAGAACCAGGAAAATCAACGGTAATGAGAAAAGACTATTAACAGACACCAATACTAGGTGGCACAGGTGTCAGAATTAACCGGTAAGGACTTAGAGTAGCCATCACAAAAATGCCTTTATGTGCAAGGAATAGCCTGTCTATAACAAGCGAAAAAACACTGTGTCTCAGCAAAGAAATCAGAAATATAAAGAAAACCCAAATAAAAATTTTAGAACAGAAAAATATGGCAAGAACAAAACCTTTAATGGATGGAAAGGGGAAAGAGTAACCGAGAAAAGAGAATGAAAAAGAAAAGAACACACCCAAGGACCTGTGGGACTATAACAAAAGACTAACATTTGTGACACGAGTCCCAAAAGAAGAAAAAGAAAGTAGAACTGGGAAAGTATTCAAAGAAATCACAGCTGAAAACTTCCCAAATTTGATAAAAAATATAAATCCACTAATTCAAGAAGATGAGCAAACCCCAGACAAGATAAACCCAAAGAAATCCATGCATGCCAAGTGGAGCCATAAAAAAGGATGAGTTCATGTCCTTTGCAAGGACATGATGAAGCTGGAAGCCATCATTCTCAGCAAACTAACACAGGAACAGAAAACCAAACACCACATGCTCTCGTTCAGAAGTGAGAGTTGAACAATGAGAACACATGGACACAGGGAGGGGAGCATCACACACTGGGGCCTGTCAGGGGGTGGGGGGAAAGGAGAAAGGGGAGAATTAGCACAAATACCTAATACATGTGGCGCTTAAAACATAGATGACGGGTTAATAGATGCAGCAAACCACCAGGGTTTACATATACCTTTGTAACAAACCTGCACATTCTGCACATGTATCCCACAACTTAAAGTAAAACTAAGAAAAAAAAAAAAAAAAAAAAAAAAAAGAAAAGAAATCCATGCCAAGACACATCATAATCAAACTTCTGAAAACTAAAGACAAAGAAAAAAAAATCTAAAAGTGGCAAGAAAAAAGTCTGTAGAGAAAAATTATGTGAATGACAGCAGATTTATCATCAAATACAATGGAAGCCAGAAGATAATAGCACATTTTTCAAATGTTGAAAGAAAAGAACTGTCCATCTAAAATTCCATGTCCAGTGAAAATATCCTTCAGGAATAAAGGGAAATCAAGACATTCTCAGAGGAAGAAAACTAGCATAATTTGTCACCAGTAGATATAACCTAAAAGAATGACTAAAGGAAGTTCCTTAAATGGGAAGAAAATATAAAAACAATAAATGTTAGAATATCGAAAAGAAAAAAAGAAAACAGGGACACATAAAAATACAGGTAAAATCTCACACCAGTTAGCATGGTGACCATTAAAAAAATCAGGAGACAACAGATGCTGGAGAGGTCGTAGAGAAATAGGAGTACTTGTACACTGTTGGTGGGAGTGTAAATTAGTTCAACCATTGTGGAAGACAGTGTTGCAATTCCTCAAGGATCTAGAAATAGAAATACCATTTGACCCAGCAATCCGATTACTGGGTATATACCCAAAGGATTATAAATCATTCTATTATAAATACACATGCACATGTATGTTTATTTCAGCACTGTTCACAATAGCAAAGATTTGGAACCAACCCAAATGCCAATCAATGATAGACTGGATAAGGAAAATGTGGCACATGTACACCATAGAATATTATGCAGCCATAAAAAAGGATGAGTTGGTGTCCTTTGCAGGGGCATGGATGAAACTGGAAGCCATCATTCTCAGCAAACTGACACAAGAACAGAAAACCAAACATCGCATGTTCTCACTCATAAGTGGGTGTTGAACAATGAGAACACATGGACACAGGGAGGGGAATGTCACACACCAGAGCCTGTCAGGGGGCTAGGGACGAATAGCAGGGGGTGAGGGGCTAGGGGAGGGATAGCATTAGGAGAAATATCTAATGTAGATGACAGGCTGATGGATGCAGTAAACCACCATGGCACATGTATACCTATGTAACAAACCTGCACATTCTGCACATGTCCCCCAGAACTTAAAGGGTGTGTATGTATATGTGTGTGTGTGTGTGTGTGTGTGTGTGTGTGTATATATATATATGTAAATAAATTAGACACACACACACACACACACGGGTGAATACACCAGGCTTTCCTCTTAAGTTTTCTAAATTATGTTTGACAATTGAAACAAAACGTCTATCTCTGCGGGAGGTGGTTCTCAATGAACACAGAAGAAATATTTATAATAATTATACCATGAATGAGGGAGGGAGTCCTCTCATAACTTCTGCTGAGACATTGATAAAGAACCTTCATAACTTGACTCTCAACTCTGGTACTGAATTCCCTTCCCTTCTACCACAGGTTCACCCCAACAATAGGATACAACGATCCTCAAAGAAATCAGAGATAACTTGCTTTACAAGAGAAGAGGAGTACAAATACTGCCATCTGTGCAGGGAGAGAGAACCGCAAAATTGAGACATCCATTACTCAGCACAGTTCCTAGGCTTGAAAGAGTACTAACAAACACTGGGCTCAAGGCACTTCAGAATGAATGAAGACGTGAACCATTCCAATGCTGTTGCCATTTCATGTTCAACATGTTCAACAGACAGGATCCTTCCGAGAACGCTTCAATCGGGGATTATGACACCAAGTCACTTCAGCCATGAACCTTATTCTTGTGCTTTTCTTTCATGCTGGTAATTTTACATAGCAGGATATATAGCTAGAATAGACTATATGCCAAAAATTTTGATAACGAAGTCTGCGATGTGTTTTTTCTTGTTGAATATTTTTCTTCTTACCATGATATCAGTTATTTATAAGTGATCTGTGTCATTTGAATGTATTTGAATAACCTCAGTATATTTTAATACTACTCACTGATTCGACCTAAAAAAGCACCAAAAGCACATAAATTTTCCCATGTATTTTAGGAACCTAAAATCAGTGACAGGAAACCCAACATCAAGAATTTGAAGCAGGCTGGGCACGATGGCTCATGCCTATAATCCCAACATTTTGGGAGGCCGAGGCAGGGGGATCACATGAGATCAGGAGTTCGGAACCAGCCTGGCCAACATGGTGAAACCCCATCTCTAATAAAAACAGAAAAAATTAGCCAGGTGAGGTGGTACACACCTGCAGTCCCAGCTACTTCAGAGGCTGAGGCAGGAGAATCACTTGAACCCAGGAGGTGGAGGTGGCAGTGAGCTGAGACTGCACTCCAGTCTGGGCAACAGAACAGAGCCGGACTCCGTCTTACAAAACAAAAAAAAAAAGAATTTGAAGCAAAGTCACTTGTGGGGAAAGAACGTAAAGAAAGCACTCAGTAGTTTGGCTAAAGCATAATAATTAGATTTTCTGGCTTTCAAAAACTTGGATTATAATGAAATGAAACTTTGCACTATTTTAATAATTTTCAGTACCAATAAATGTGTGCATTGAGAAACAATAAAATTTAACATATTTTAGTACCTTTTTTAAAAAAATAAGGAAAAGTAAAGAGATATAAATGGTAAGAAGCCTTCCATACTTCACTCTCGCAGATCAAATGATAACAAACAGTGCTGCATCTTGACTGCAAAGGTAATGACACAAATCTACACATAATAAAAGTGGATTCAAACTATACACACACACTGCACCGGCACCACTCTTGGTTTAATGTGGTATGATAGTTACATAAGATGTAGCCATTACGTTGGGGCAATGAAAAAAAGGTCTAGTGATGAACAACAGTGATGTTTACATAACAACAGTGATGCACCTAATGCCACTAAACTGTATACCTAAAATGGTTAAAATGGTAAATTTTGTGTTACGTATATTTTACCAAAATTTTTAAAAATGTAACCACTTTTGAATAAACTGGGTAAAAGGTATATGAGACTTCCGTATTATCTTTATAACTTCCTGTGAATTTATAATTATTTCAAAATACATATTTTAAAAAAATGACTGTGGCAAAAAAAAAAAGAGTCCAGATCTTCTGGAACAAATAATAACTCTGAGAAGATCATGTACACTGCTAGGTGGCTTATCCATGATCCCATTCAATCGCAACCCACCTGTGAGATATGCAAAGCTCAGAAAGGTAGAACGAAGCAGCTCCCGAGACGCAGCCCAGTTTACGTGCCCATCTCTGAGTGCTGGTGGGGAAGTTTGCGGTCTGAAGGTCTGGCTATGCACCCCACACCTTTGCCCAGTACCTTCTATACCAGCTGGCAAGGAGGACTGGGGTCTGAAGGGCTGGCTGTGGACCCCACACCTCTGCCCAGTACCCTCTATGCCAGCTTGTGGGGAAACGCAGGGTCTGAAGGGCTGGCTTTTGCCACACCTTTACCCATTGCCTTCCATACTATCTGTACTCATCACCTGCAGCGAGAGCCCCACCAGCCCAATGCCAGCTTCCCCACAGCGATGATGCTACTGACACAGTAGGCACTCAATCAGTGCTAGATGATCTGATTATTACAAAACGATTAACCATTTATCAATGCCCTCAAGAAGACAAAACGCTACATTAGGAGACTATTACATTACTCTGTTTAAAAGCTCTAGCTTAAAAACCTCTTACTTCTTCTCCTTGATTAGTATAAATCAACCTTTCTGCTTTGTAACTATCTTTTACTTGGATTTATTAACTTTACAGAGAGTCCAACAGCCAAAACTAAGATCCTATTAAATTATCTATCTTATGAGGAGATGAGTAGGGTGGCAAATTCTTGCTGAGTTATACTTTGGTTTTCTTGTTTTTTATTTGCCCTTAAGCTATTAATTTCATAAGGGCCAGCAGCCTACCAACAGGAATGGAAATATTTTAACAACATAAAGCACATCCAACTTAATAAAGTCTCATACCTGCAGCTGAGCATAGTTTAAAATATCTTTTATTTTACATTCAGGAAAAGAGAGTCCAGTTTAGAACAAACGTTTTTCTTCCATTTATCTTGTAGAACTTCTAATCATGAATAAAGCATGTCATCAACTTCATTGCCATCATCATACTTAGGGAAAACTTGCTGTAACTAAAACAATGGCACCGAAAGAGGAGAAGCCAATGAGAAGGAAGGTTAAATTAATTAAACTCTCACCATGAGCTGACACCACCAGAGGCTCATATGAAGCTTCTTTAATTCTCACAACAATCCTATGACATAAGTTTTATTATTGTATTTCCTCAAATCTAAGACAACATCTACTATAGGGAGCACGGATATTTTACATACCACTAAAAAAGACAAAAACACTGCCAAATAAACTCAGACACACTAGCTTCTCATCACACCAATTGCAAGCTGCCCCCTGATCTTAGAGATACTAAAATCTAAGTCTGGCAGGGCATGGTGGCTCATGCCTGTAATCCCAGCACTTTGGGAGGCTGAGGCAGGCAGATCACTTGGGCTCAGGAGTTCAAGACCATCTGAGGGACATGTCAAAACCCTGTTTCTACCAAAAATACAAAAAATTAGCCAGGTGTGGTGGCACCTGTCTGTGGTCCTAGCTACTTGAGAGGCTGAGGTGGGAGGATCACTTGAGCCCAGGAGGCAGAGGCTGCAGTGAGAGGAGATCGCACCACTGTACTCTGTTGTGGATGACAGAGTGAGACTCCATCTTGAAAATGAATAAACAAATATATAAAATAAAATGTAAGTCTTTAAATCAATGAAGTTCAGTAACATTTCCACATAACTGGGCAGGCTGGATGTAAACTGGGGAAAGCCTGGCTCTCAACCCTGGCCCCCTCCCCTGTAAGGCCCCATTTCCCCACTCTGAAGCCATACACACTCAGGCTGCAAGTGCAGCTTCTGAGCTCACCTCTATGCCAGCATGCCAACCCTGCTTTAAAGGGAGAGGAGATAAACATTTCCTGAGTACCAGAGGCTTTCTCACTCTTGTCTCACATTCGATCCAGACAAGCTGGGTTGCTGTTAGCCCTTAAGGCACCTCTGTGAGGACTGGACAGAGGCACCGTTCCTTAAGACACTAGCACCCCCTGTCAGTAAATGGTCATAACATACTGAGTTTGTTGGAACAAAACACTTTACAGCCATTTGTGGAAAACTCATAATAAACATTACAAATTCACTATAAGAAATGAGCCCCCTTAGAAGTAGCTCTCTTGGGGGCACCAAGGATAAAATAAATAAATAAATAAATAAAAGAAATGGCTCCCTTGTACAGTGTGTAACCTGCACAGCCGTACGCAGTAGCTCTGCTACTGTGTCAGACACAAAGATATGATTATACCATGTTACAGATGAGAAAGCTATAACTTGCCTAAGAATCAAATATAGGCCCATGTGTTTCCACAGCTACTTGATGAGTCACAAGCAGCTTAAAAATTAGGTAGGAAAGCAGGTTGCATGTGTGCGCATCTACATATGAACATACTAACCACATGCCACAGGACCGTGTGCGGAGAAGGCAGAGATCCCTGTGGCTGAGGCACCTGGGAGAGGTTTGTCAGAAAAAGGGAAGCGGAACAACTCCCGGAGGCGGTCAGACAGCTGGAGGAAGGAAGGGAGTGGATGTCACACAGCCAGCGGGGACAGAACCAAGAGCCTCGCCTGCTGGGGGAGTCTGGAGTGTGGAGAGAGGAGGACAGCTTAAAGGCAGGGCAGGCACACTGAGAGCTGCTGCAGCTCCTCCGACAGCCCCCAACAGACCAGCACGTGGCCAGGAATTAATGTAAGAAGCTCCTGCTCCCACCCCAGCCCTCCAGCAGGAGGCCCATCCTGGAGGCCTGGAGACAGGGTGGGGCACTTAGAAAACCTGCCCTGTCTGATGGTGCAGCTGCCTCCTAGGTCTAGTCAACGGAGGCCCAAATACTGAGTTGTATTTGGAATCCCTTGATTTTTAAGCACTGGTCATCAAATGAGATTTTTCTGGGAAAGAAAAAAAAAAAAAAAAACTCTGCAGACCAAACAAAGCAAGTCTGCAGGTTAAGTCTAACCTGTAGGTTGCCAATTTGCAATTTCTGATAAAAGGCTTTCCACTTGGGCGACTGGGGGAAAGCTGTTAACTTACAGGGGAAAAGCCAAGGAAACTGATCTGAAAAATACAGAGACAGACTGAGAGACAGAGAGAGGGAGGGACATTGAAAGGGAGAGAGGAGAACCCAGCACCTCCTGCCCATCCACCCAGCTCCCAAACACCCCACACCACTGCCTGGCTTGAGTAGATGAACGACAATTAGTGTGATTTTTCTAGTTTAGAGATTTTCTCTGAGTTTCTCAGATCTTCCACAATAGAGAAGGAAGCATGTAATATATTACATGTATAATCCAAGAAAAATCAAATTTAAAAAAACACTTAGGTGGATGTTAGAAATAAAGGGATAGCAAGGGACAAAATAATATTTCCCTCTTGGGGGAGGAAGACTTATGGATCTTGGGAGGATCCCCCAGCCAGATAAACTGTAAAATCCAGATACACTGTAAAACCCCGACGGCTTTGGCCTATACAAGTCAACTGATTGGTGCCAAACATTCATTCAAGGCCAAGATCGAGGCCAGGGCTGCCCACACCACAGGGACACGCCAGCTCTGGACACAGCTGCTAGGTTCCTGGTATTTCTCTTTGACACTGATTACATGTTTGACTGGATAGAGTAGGGATGTGTCTTATGTCTTATGCTTCTCCCTTTCCTTACATAATAAAGATATGTTAGATTGATAAAATGACCCAAAAAAAGGAGAGAAGAGAGGAAACTGGTTTAATCCAGTAGCGAGATAGATTTAGATTTAGACTACGTAGGAAAAAGGCATTCTTGGCACAAAAGTTTCATTCATTGCAACAAGATTGGTGAGTGTGGCAGGTGTGGGCAGCCTAGCCTCAAAGTGCCAGATTTCAGAGCCGCAAATGTGTGGGCTGGGTGCAATGAGCACCCAGGTGAGCTGACAGCCCTCTGGGGTTGGAGAAGGCTAGCCAGGAAAAGGCACAGGAGCTCCCAGACCCAGTGTTCTCAGAGTTCAGACGCGGGAAGGAGAGGGAGGCATCAAGACTTCATGGCATGACGTGGCAGTCCCACCCTCCCCTGCCCCAGCCACCAGCTGCAGGAGGTGTTTATACTGCCTCCTGTTAGTCAAACAGATGTCCCTATTAGTGACTTCACTGGACCCTCCCTGCTGTCCTGTGAAACAGCCAAGTACATGGTGTCAACCCCACCACCACCACCACCATCATCCCCTCTTACAGAGGAGAAACCTGGGGCTCAGGTTAGTGAGTTGCCAAGGAGCCCCCAGCTAGATAAACTGTAAAAGCCAAAACTTAACCAAGGCCCTCCAAGTTGACCGCCACATGTGCCCACCCACCTGGTGCCCAGTCCTCCTCTGGGAAATCGCTAGTCATTTCCTGTAATACTCACAGTGAGCAATACTTCGAGGAATGCAAGTATTGGTCTCCCCAGCCCACAGCAGCCTCATGGTTAGAGGAACACTTAAATGATTAATTACAACTAAGAAAAGTACCTACATGGAGAAGGGGACTTTGCTGTGTTCGTTATAATTCACTACAGCAATTCATTTTGAGGAGCAACAGCTGGAAAATAACAGCATGCCAGATGTAAGTGATACCACCCACCCATACCACATACTTAATGATCATGCCCACTGCACAGGTTGGCAGCAGGTCCAGAACCAGGGAACAGTGGACCACCAGGTAAGAAGAGGCAGACAGCCTTTCAGCAAAACAACACTAGGAGTTACTGTCAGGCAGAAAGCACAGACCTTCAGCCATGGGAGAGCGACATACACGTGCTAACAGCATCCTCTGGTGGCCCATCAAGGCACTACACTTGAATATACCATAATTTAAAAAAATACTTGGCTGGTTATTTACTGATTGCCTAACTCTTGGCCTGTGCTTTCCCCCGTCACCCCACTTAACGTTCACATTAACTCAGTAAGTGAGGGGCTGCTGTTCCCATCTTCAGATAAGTCAACTGGGCCAGGTAGGGGATTACAAGGTGATAGGGCAGGTGGGCACACAGCAGGGCTACAACCCAAACACACATCGTTGGCCCAGGCCCAGGCCCCACTGCCCTTCCTATGTGCAGTAGCTGCTGCTGCTGGTCCCCAGTGGGGGTGCAGCTGCCCCGACAACTCAGGTGCCCCGGCCACCTCAGCAGGTAACTCAGACCAACTCTGACCACAGATCCGCCACCACCTGGCCAATTCTCAACCTGAGTAATTTATTTTCAACTCTTACGGGGTTTTCCCATGTGTGCCCACATTTCTATGTGACAGAAATGACACTGAGAGAAATAAACGTAACCTAGGGTCCAGGCAGCATGCTTCCACTGACAAGAGCTACAAGCAAGGCACAACCACTCTGCCCTGAGTCCGGGTTACCCTGGGTTGGGTGGTGGGACCAGAGACTCCAGGGTGCAGGGGAGCTCTGTTTCCGGATGTGATATGGTTACTCACTGGTTATGCAGTGAGTTCAGTTTGAGGATATTCACTAAGCTGTTCATCTATCCCATGCACACTTCTCTACATGTATGTTATCTATTAATCTAAGAAAATGTGAACAGCAAATTGTAAAGGAAAAGATATAGGAAAAAAGGGATATTCTGATTCACAAGTGAACCTCTCATTAAAACAACATAGATCAGAACACTATTTTGGCCCTAGTAGCTGTGTGACCCTGCGCGCATATACTTAGCCTCTCTGAGCTTCAGTTTCCTTCCACACAGGGCTGTAGACAGCATGGCAGGACATCACGAAAACAGCGTGCCTTGCTTAATGCCTGGCCCCCGGAGGCACCATCCTACATGAATCAGCATGAAGGGTACCCGCCTGGGTTAGATCCCAGGCCTCCCAGCTCCTAAGTAGCTCTCACAACCCCAACAGATGGATTCTGCATAAGTCTCTGAATTTCTTTATCCTTCACTGTCTCTTCTGAAAGAGGAGTTGCTCAAGCAAAAAGTGGCCTTGGAAGGTTTGAAAGGGGAAGCTAGTCTTCAAGCCTTATGCAGAGGTTAATATACAGAGAGACAGAGACAGCATCTTGAACCAAAGCAAGGGTGTGGGGCAGACCCACCAGCACCCACCTCCCCTACACCCTGCGGGGACACAACATGAACCAACCCTTCTGCCTCTTGCTGCTCCCCTGCCTATAAATGATTTTCAAGGTGCCTCCCTCCCAGCTCTGATGCTCAATGGGTTGAAGTTCCAAGAAACGCACACCCCTAATTTGTGAAATTATTATCATACATCTCATAAAATGCTGATGAACATGCCAACTCCTATAGCTCACAAAGTTAACGTGTTTATTAAACACAAGAGAGAAATCCCATGGGTGTTTCTTTGCTGAAGCTAGATGAACAGAATAAAATGAGAAAGACTCAGTATCAGCTATAATTAAGGCTGGGCCAATAGTTGCATTATAATTTTATACGTACACATCTCTTCCAATGTTGAAGCTTGGCATACATTTTTTAAAGTTATTTTTAAGCACTTCCACAATGAGAGCCCTGGGCAATGGAATATATTCACATTTAACACGATAATCATAACTTTAAAATGTAGCCCTTAGGAAAGCAACACAAATAATTTTACATCAACAGGAACAGCCGCCCCCCGCCACCCCAAGAGCAGATGTGTGGGAAGTGCTGAGGGTATAAGGAACACCCACCCCACCACACTGCAGACCCTGCACAGCACAGCTCCCCATATGCAAACTGACGAGGTGGCCCTGAAAAGCTGCCTACCCATAACTCTCATGTGATGCGTCTAAAGTAACAAAGTCTCTGTGGTCACTTCCATGTCAAAAGTAAAAGGAGCAAGATCCTCTCCCACTTTCCAGTGTACTGGGGAGAAATAGCAATGCCCAGCACTGCCGCACGGCTGGGTTGCCAGCTGTTGGTGTATGTGTTGCTTTAGTGTATTTCAGGTCCTCCGTGTGGCTGGCCTGTCTCCCGTCTTACTTCTGAGGTAAAGGGCTGCCTGACAGCCAGCCTCGGCACTGAGCTAACGCCAGAAGCCCTGGGTTCAAACCCCATGGCATCAGCCACTTTGGTGTGACTGGAGCCACCTTTCCCTTCCTGAATCTGTAGGGACTCAGCTCAAAAATGGAGACAATCACAGCTGTCCTCATAACAATGAGGGGCGGGGCGATCTTGTGCTGGGGTCTTATGTAGGGGAATACAGGAAAATGGCTTTGTAGACTGCTAAAGACAGTGCCGATGCTGAAGAGAACAGAGAATTTCTTAAATCCAAAAAGGTTCAGCTGGATGGCTAAAGCTACCTACTGGCTCCCTAGTTGCTGCTGCCCTCTAACACACATCTATACAAACACACATGCACATACATAAAACATACACATGTGCACACGTGCACCCACAAACATGCATGTGTACACACACACATACATATGCAAATGCACAAACAGCAGGCATGTACACACAAACATACACACATTTTCTTTAGGGAAACCAAGGACACAGGCACCGCAGAAGCTTTTTGAGAGACGCTATAAACAACACAGCACCAGTAACGACGGCAAGTAGAAATCATTGATCCAAATCCCAAGAACTGAGACAAGAAAGAGCCATGAGGAAGGGGAGAAGAAAGGTGGGGGAAACAAAGGGAAGAAAGAAGAGGGGCCAGGACTTGGGTTTCCAGAGTCGGAGGCGCAGCAGGTGCTCGAAGGAGCCGTCAGGAGCCCTGGGAGGCAGCAGGGAATTGCCACCCAGTTCCAGCTCTGGAAAGACAACACTCATTCAGGGTCCCACAGGCCACCTTCAACCTCCACTCTCTCTCTCTCCATCACGGGCCTCAACTTCTACCCTCGTTCTCTATCCCATCGCATCCTCAAACCATGAGGACGAAGAAAGAGACCAAGTAAGAGCTTGATGCAGCCTCAGGGAACCGAGAGCTGTGGAGGGTGGGATTCAACCCGTTTATTCATTAGTTGTATCCAGCCATGGTTTCCTCACTCTGTTTCCTGGGGTTTTTCAAGATGCAGGGAGTTTATTCCAGTGAAGCACCAAGCACAGTGCCTGACACACAGCCAGTGAAGGTGCTGCCTGCCCCGTTCCCCATTTCTGCAGTCTACTAACGTCACACTGAGGTAGAAAGCAGGCAGGGGGGATTTGACTCCAGACCAGATTAAAGACTGGCCAGAACTGCGAAGAGGGGCCCAAAGCACCTCTCACTGTACATCAGCATAATACACGCCCACCAGCACCGGAACACTTTACCATTGCCATGACAACACCCAAAAGTTACCACCCATTTTCTAGCTATTTCTGAATAACCTGCCCCTTCATTAGCATGTCATTGAAAGTAGGTATAAATACGGCCGCAAAGCACTGCTACTCTTGGCGCTCCGCCTGTGGGGTGGCCCCACTCCACAGGAGCGGTAGCACTGTCACTGCCTCAACAAAGCTGCTTTCTACTACCACCAGCTCACTCTTGAATTCCCTCCTGAGTAAAGCTAAGAACCTGCCCTGCACCAGCACCATGGTGGGTGAGAATTCCCGCCAGACCAAACCCAAGTCCTTAGAAATGCCGACTCCACTCAGCCTCCTTCTCCTAATTCGGGGATGTTTTAAATAAACAAAGATGTGATTTGCAAATTACCATGGAGAGCAGAGGGAGCTATGAGAGAGAAAAACAAACAAGCAGAATTTCTAGCTGTCAAGGTGTTCAATCTGCCAGGTGAAACAGGCTTGTAAACAACACGTAAGGTCCAGAATTCAGGCAACAGCTGCTTAGTTCTTAAGAGGTGCCAGCACTGTTCCTGGAGATGACCCCTGCCAAGGACACGTCCTGAGTGGAGGACACAGACAGATGTGTGACTCTGCGAAAGGACCCCCTCCAGCCCAGGCCTGTGAAAGCATGGAGCAAGGGGCTGGATGCTTTGCCCAGGCCAGTGCTGTCCGATTTTCTAGTAGCCATATGAAAATTAAAAAGAATTTTAAAAATAATTTTAATGATGTTTTCTGTAACCCAGTGTATCCAAAATAGAATCATTCAACTTATAATTCACTTTTAAAGATCAATGAGAAATTTTTAATCCCTTGTACTAAGTGTTCAATAGCCAGTGTGTTACTTTTCACCTGGAGCACATCAAAGTTTGGAGTAGGCACGAGTCCAGTATTTGAATTATTTCCAGAATACCAGGCTGCCAAGAGAAATGTATTACACAGGTCCTACTCCCTGACCTCCAGCAGGGTAGGAAAAGGCTTCTACCACCCCCAAACTCTTTGGGATTCAATGAGTTAGGAAAATCGAGACAAAGAATTAGCAAACTTAGAACCTGCAGACCAGAGTCCTTGTCTACACTGTTATATTAAAGGTAGATGACAGAGGAACATTTTCATTTATTACTGTCACAGGTTTAAAAGCTAGCTGTGTGCTCAGGGATCCTGAGGTCCTTAATCAAAAGAAATAACAACTGGGCAGGAACTGGAGGCAGATGTGGAAAACATTCAAACTCAACTCCAAATGTTCACTTTATCAAAATCTGAGATTGGCCTTGGTTATATAAAATGTTCTGATTTTCAAAATTAATTCCTGAACAAAGAACTTCCCCTTAATATTTAGGTGTGTCTAGGGTCTTTTCAAATTCCAGAATAGATCTTTAAATTTAAGAAAAGAGAGCCACTGGAAAAAGAAAAATTCTCCAAACCATCCCCCTGACCCATTCCCAGCCTACCAAAATGCTCTGGCCCATTTTTCCTGGTAGCCAAAGTATAAAATAAATACTTAACGTATTCTCCAAATACCCGGAGTTCAGTTCTTATTAGGAAAAAGGAGCAGAATTCTTTTAACTTATGTGCATTGGCCGCATAATTCAACACTGAATGAATGCCTGACATCTGTCACACACCATGCTAGGTGCAATCAGAAATGAGGAAGACACAGAGCCTCCCCTCCAGGAACATAAATAAGTAATTCCACTTTGTTCATGAGAATAATTCTATGTGACTGTGGTGTTATTTATGATCTGGTTTTGTAGACACTTGCTGTTGGAAAGGACAGTGTCCGAGTCCAGCTTCCCAGCCAGTGTGTAAACAAGATCAGAAAGTCCTACCCGACCCTCTGCTCGATGCACAGGCATCACTGTGGGTGGCTGCCACCTGTGTTTACACCACTGGGAGCCTCAGAAAACCTGCCCCCTTCTCCCTCACTGCTAGACCAGTACAGCCTCAGGGTGTCCCTGGCAAGGCTAGTCCCTCCCATAGCCAAGTGCTGTTAAGCATCTGAAGAAGCTATCCAGTGGCCCTTGGCCTTCTCCCCTGAAGGCCTGGCGTCCCGGCCCTTCAGCCCCATGCTTAGGCACTGCAGTGGTGGCCAGGTGGCCAGTCTCCACTGCAGCCGGCGCCTCCACAGACACAGTGTAGCAGGTCCATTGACACACATGTCCCCTAGGGGGCGATGAAGGACAAAAGAGAACTCTGGCCACAGGGCACTTGTTCTTGCCTGCGGGCTTGCAATTTTGCAAGGTGAGGACGACAGGTAAGCAAGCACCTGCTCAGTGGTTTTCAGGCTTTTTATTAATTCAGGAACCTCATTCTTCAAGTCTCAGATCCATCCTAGCTTTCTCAGAGAGACTTTTCGTAAATCCCCTTCAATATTAATGAGGTCTCCAATACTCCCTCCGGCTTATTTGCCTGGTAGTATGACCATAATTTGTCATCATGTATTTAATGGTGTATGTATTGGTTTAACCTGTCTCCGTCAATAGACTGTAAGCTCCAAAATCATCAATATCATTTAATTCAAAATACAGTAAAGTGCTTTAAAAGATCCATCCATGTTAAAGACATGAAAGATATTTACCTATAAACCAAAAAAATGCCACATTTCCTTTGTCATGAAGACCGGAACACTTCCAGAGTGTTCACCTAAGAATCCCTGAGAATAATCCACACCAAGTCATTCCTAACTTTCACTTCATAGAAAAAGGAGATGGTGTGCCAAGGAAGAAAGCCCAGGCTCAGGGTGGGAAAGCCCCCAGTCCAATCCCCAGCAACGGAGAAAACACAACTTCTCTGATCCTCTGACTCCTCATTTATAAAATGGGAATAAATGTAAATCAGAATGGTGGTTTGAAGGAAGAGAAACCAGAACCAAAACAAAGCTGGAAGAAAGACGCTCGCTGAAGAGTTTCAGAATCCAGGTGTCAGCAGGTGCGCCTCTGCCCTACCTCAACGGGGTAAGTCCCTTTAGTGCCATAGCCACTCAGGACTTCTACTCCTTCCTGGAAACTCACACCCTCAGCCCTCTGCCATTCCCTGTTCATGCCTCATAAGCAAAAAGAAGCAAAACTCAGTCCTTTCACTGAAAGACACTCACCTCCAAAATTCACATAGTAAAAGAATGAAAGTAAATAAAATAAACAAGTATGGTAGGAAACCCTAAAACAAAATACATACAAATGAACAAAACCATACTTTAAATGAATAACCATAATTGCACTGAAATAAGAGACCACGAACCCAAGGAACTTCGGAAGTTGCTGTTTACACCATATGCCTCGGACAAAGAGAAGAGCTCTAATTAAATACTGAACTCTAGGTAGCAGGCTTCCTTTTCACAATGACATGGCTTCCTGATTCTGAAACTATTTTTAGTATATTCCAGGGTTGAGCAAATAAGTAACTATACTGTGGATACTGAGGTCTAGATTTTTCTTTGTCAGAGAAGAGTGTTATAAATACGAAAAGGAGAAAGGATAGAATATACTCTGTGTTGTTGAATTGCAACTGGAAAAATCCACGTGAACTCAACGATTTTTAAGAGGGAAATACAGGCCGGGCGCGGTGGCTCAAGCCTGTAATCCCAGCACTTTGGGAGGCCGAGGGGGAGTGGATCACGAGGTCAAGAGATCGAGACCATCCTGGTCAACATGGTGAAACCCCATCTCTACAAAAAATACAAAAAATTAGCTGGGCATGGTGGTGCGTGCCTGTAATCCCAGCTACTCAGGAGACTGAGGCAGGAGAATTGCCTGAACCCAGGAGGCAGAGGTTGCGGTGAGCCAAGATCGCGCCATTGCACTCCAGCCTGGATAACAAGCGAAACTCTGTCTCAAAAAAAAAAGGGGGGGGGGGGGGAATACAGATTGCGTAGGCGTGTCTGAGTTTAGATGCATGTATGTATCTAAGGTATACATACATACACACCTCTGTTTCCTAGCTGTGTTTCTGAGGGTGAGGAGAAGCAATGACACCCAGCTCATCTATTCCCCGGATCTCAGTTTCTAAATGCCACTCTCCACTAAAAGAAACCAGGTCTCCTTGTAGAAACAGCTGATTCCAGAGCCGAATAGGGAAAGCACAGAATGAGCCCAGAATATCTTGTACCAGAAAGTAAGGAAGTCCTCACAAAAGCGGGGGCACACTCAAAGAATATCAAGGCCCACTTTAATGCAACTGGCCCAATATAGGGCCATCTGAGCACCAAATTAAACAATGAGAAAGGATTATAGACCACTGACTAAAATAAGCATTCCTGAGTCTACAGAAATATAAATAGATAAAGGAAAAGAGAACGTTCTTGCTTACACAGACAACTAATAAAACCAAATGATAATGTGAGGTACGGCTATGCTAATTATGGTAATCATTTCACTACGTATGCCTACATCAAAGCATCGTATTGTATACCTTACTGACATATAATTTTTGGTAATTATAACTCAATAAAATGGGGGGTGGGAGATGACAACTAGTAAATGCAGAAGAAATGACCGAACTAGAAACCCATCATGTAGCAGCCATCCTAATGCTACCCAACTCTGGCAAGAATCATCAACGGATACTGAAACTACCGAATAAAAAACATCCTTGGAGTGAGGAGTAGCAGGATAAATGAGTGTGGGATTTGCTCATGGCCAGGGCCCCTCCTGGGAGCAGAGCCAGGCTTCTCACGTCTCAGAGCTTCCGTAAGCGCCTTCCTGGCCAGGGGCCTCATGGGGAGAAGGTGTATACAACCCCCTTACCCTGGGCCTGGAGTGAGCTCCTTTCCACTGCAGCCTGGGCTGCGCCTGGCAGGGAAGCCTGGGCCATGGCTGGTTCACCCTCACCGTAAGGCATTTCATTACAAAGGGGAAATACAGTAATGTCGCAGTGGAGAAACCTGACCTCCTCATATGCATAGCATCACCAGTAATGGGACAAATCACGATCACATGCCTCCTGCTATGGTGGGCTGAGAATGCAGCATTATTTCTTGGCATTCCTGCCCAGAAATGCAGAATTTAAATCCACTCACGAGGCAGCATTACACAAAGCCAAAAGGAGGTAGAGTCTACAGAATAACTGGCCCATACTCCACAAAAATATTGATGCCGTGAAACACAAGGCCAGAGGAAGTGCTCCAGATTCAGAGCGAAGAGACGTGGCGAGGAAATGCAGTGTGCGGCTGGGGTGTTCTTCTGTGGTCAAGGGTGCCGCTGGGCCAGTCAGTGGAACCTGAGGAGGATCACTGCACTGATGTTGTTTCTCATTTTGATAACTGAAACGTGGTTTCCTTGTGTTTAGGAAACAAACACTGAAGATACTTAGGAATAGGTAAAGGTGCATTAGTTCTGCAACTTTATCCCAAATGGCTGAGAGGACAAAGCAATGTAGTAAAGCACTAACACTCAAGACACTGAGTGAAGGCCACAGGAAGTTTCTGTACTACTCTTTCCATTTTTCTGTAAGTATAAATCATGTCATAATAAAAGGTGACATGAGAACAAAGTCTATCTCCAACATGCCTTCAGTATTTGAAGAATGGAACAGGCTCCCTTCAGCCATCCACTTGGCTCATTCGCCTCTCCTTCCCACTGCCAGGTCTTCCCCGCCTCTCTGAAGGCTCCATAAGCTCCAAATCCGTGCTCTTTTATTTGCAGAAACTTCAGCTCTCGTGTGCTCCTGTGTCCTCTACCCACTGGAATCCTCAAATCAAGCTGGCTCAAAGAATAAAAGGTGTCCAACGGGCGCAGTGGCTCATGCCTGTAATCCCAGCACTTCAGGAGGCCAAGGCGGGCAGATCACGTCAGGAGATGGAGACCATCCTTGCCAACATGGTGAAACCTCATTTCTACTAAAAATACAAAATATTAGCTGAATGTGGTGGTGTGCGCCTGTAGTCCCAGCTACTCAGGAGGCTGAGGCAGGTGAATAACTTGAACCTGGGAGGCGGAGGTTGCAGTGAGCTGAGATCATGCCACTGCACTACAGCCTAATAACGGAGCGAGACTCCCGGCTCAAAGAAAAAATAATAAAAGGTGTCCATGTAACCAAAGCCTTTCTCCCTACAAGACATCTGGAATATTAAATAGAAAAAACAATAAAGTCTATAGTTACACTGTAACTACAATTCCCCACATGTTTCCTCATTATACATCTAAGGTCTTTTTCTAAAACTTGGAAAATTAGTTCTCAAAAGACATCTCCACATTGAAAAAAAAAAAAAAAACCATGAAGTCGCCTAGGAAAGGGAGGATTCTCATATCCACAGCGCCACACAGCAGGACGATCTCCCCACAAACTGATGGGTCTCAGAGCTTCAGGAGAGGGAGCCAGGCAGTGAGAACCCAGAAGAAGGCAGCAGCCAGAGGAGAGCGAACCAGCCACCCCCAAGGTTTCCCGGCCAGGCACGGCCCAGGCTGCAGTGGAGAGGAGCTCACTCCAGGCCCAGGGTAAGGGGGTTGGGTCCACATCCTCCCCATGAGGCCCTCCAGCCAGGAAGGCCCTTACGGAAGCTCTGAGACGTGAGAAGCCTGGCTCTGCTCCCAGCAGGGGCCCTGGCCATGCTCTTGAGCAAAACCCACACCTCTTGCCCTTTCCCTCTTTGTTCTCTGAAAGGCAAGAGCCACTCTACGGCTGTCATGCACGGGCCCTCCTTCCTTAACTAAGGATGTGCCACCCCCAGACCCAGCCATCTCTAACAAAGGAGGAGCTACCCCCAGGTCCCCCCCCCCATTTCTAACCAAGGTGGCGCCACCTCCCAGGCCTGGGCCATCTTTAACAAAGGCGGCACCGCCCCCAGGCCCTGCCTGCGTCTCTAACCAAGGAGGCACCAGCACCCCCAGGTAAAGGCAGCGTCTCTAACCAAGGAGGCGCTGCCCCCAGGCTCTACCCGCATCTGTACCCAAGGAAGAGCCATCCGCAAGCCCCACCATCTCTAACCAGTGACGCACCACCCCCAGACACTCTCTAACCAAGGAGGCAATGCCCTCAGGCCCTGCCCACATCTCTAACCAAGTAGGAGCCATCCCTAGACCCAGGCCCCATCTCGAACCGAGGAGGCGCCATCCCCAGACCCCCAAGTCTCTAACCAAGGAGGTGCCAGCCCCAGGCCCTGGCCGTCTCTAACCAAGGAGACCCCTAGGCCCTGCCCGCGTCTCTAGCCAACCAAGGCAGCCCCCGAGGCCCGTGCCACCCTGCGGAGGAGCAGCACGGTACTCCTGCCACGGGTTGCTATAGGTGGCCAGGAGCTGAGAACGGCCCAGACGCCTCCAGTCACCAAGGAACCGACAGGAGAATGCAGAGTGGAAACTCGCATCGGGAGAATTACCTCGTAAGCCTCCACCGATAGCAGAGTGGGAAGGATGCCATGCGCCTTGCCTCCGCGGCTTCCCATGGAGCACGTGGAGGTGAGGCCACCTCCTCTCCATCTATACCCTTCCTTCGCAGACGCCCGCACTCTCCTAGGCAGCCCCACCACCCTACTTATCCCCGGCAGGCGCCACCCATCCGCGCTTCTCCTCAATACGCGTCACAGCCCTGCCCGGGTGGAACGCGCGTCCTGCAACCACAGAAGGCTTTGATTGGTCCAGAATGAGCACATGATGCCATCCACAGACCAACCAGCACTCTGAGGGGGCGTGGCCTATGGCTTGTACCTGCCCCCCCAACCCCGCCCAGCAGGGGGCCCTCCTTTGTGTCCCGGCGGCTCCAGTCTCAGGAGGTCACAGGCGAGAAGCCCCCAAGTCTAGGAAAACTTGGATGCCACGTATCTTTCTCGGGCATATTAAAAATTCTGACTTCCTCTCAGGAACCTCATCTAACAATTTTTTTGTTTTGTCTTGGAGACGAGTCCCGCTTTGTCGCCCAGGCTGGAGTGAAGTGGCGCGCTCTCCGCTCACTGCAAACTCCGCCCACCAAGTTCAAGGGATCCTCCCACCTTGGCCTCCAGAGTAGCTGGGACTGCAGGTGCTCGCTGCCACGCCTGGCTAACTCTTTCGTACTTTTAGTAGAGATGGGGTTTCACCATGTTAACCAGGCTGGTCTCAAATCCCTGGCTGCAAGTGATCCGGCCGCCTCGGACTCCAAAAGTGCTGGGATTATAGGCGTGAGCCACCACACCCAGCCAGTCCAACAATATTTAACATACCCAGTGCTGGGCAACAGACCCTCAAGTCACATAGCACCTCCCACCTGTTCAGCCGCGCACACAGAAAAAACTCCGGAAGCCCTGGGATAACGGAGCCACCAGGGCCAGTCAGAAACACGCAGAAGAATGGCTCGACTGCAGCCGGGCGCTGTGGCTCACGCCTGTAATCCTACCACTTTGGGAAACCGCGGGGAGTGGACTACCTGAGGTCAAGAGTTCGCGACCAGCCTGGTCAACATGGCAAAACCCATCTCTACTAAAAATACCCAAAATAAATAAATAAATAAATAGCTGAGTGTGGTGGCAGATGCCTGTAGTCCCAGCTATTCTGGAGGCAGAGGCAGGAGAATCAGCTAAGCCCAGGAGGCAGAGACGAGTGAGCCGAGATCGATCGTGCCACTTCACTCCAGACTCCCCATCTCAGAAAAAAAGGGGGGGGGGGAGGAGGAGGAGGAGGAGGAGGACCACCCAACTAATATGAAAAGAAGGAGGCAAGGAGGAGGCAAGGGAAGTTGAAAGAGATGGAGAGTGTGCCCAGGAGAGGCAACGGGAGGACCTGACAGCGTAGGACAGCTGACTATTCAGACATTCCAGAAGGCTTCCTAAGGAATTCTGAACTGAAGAGCAATCCCATTCTGGTGGAAGCCTCGGAAGCTCGGCTGAACCGTCAAGCCACTATGTCCCAAAAAGGAACTCTCCTCCCACTCAACAGAACCAGCCTCCCAGGCTCCCCCAGGGATCCAGGGCACAACACCCTCCTGGCCACTCTTTCACCTTTGACTCCTCCCCTGGAAGGGCACCAAGAAGTTGTCACCAAATCCCATCAATGTTCCCGCCTACCTGATGTCTAGCCATCAGTTCCCATCACCAAAGCTCTATTCCCAATTCAAGCCCTTCTGTAGGCATTTCTTAGTCTTCCTATTACAGAGCAAAGATCAAAGAAACATTTGTCTTCTAAAAATTTAGAGCAGGAGAAAGAGGCGGAGAGTGAGACTGACATTAAAAAGGCAGAATCAAAGCCTGACGTTCCAAGGCACCTCGTATTTCTGCAACTGTATCTCCATATTCCCACATTTCCCTAAAGTCCAGTGATCTTAATCACTGCCCCTCACCCCACCCCACATTCCATAGGGAACCAAGGATAAAGTCAGGGTCCACACCTGAGAGTAGGTCAAACCCACCAGAAGGACAAACAGCAAACTCCGGCAGGAAAGGCTTAATAACCCCAAAGTATGAAATGCTTCTATCAGTCACTAAGAAACAATAGGACCTAAAGAGGGAAAGAAACGGAGACCTGAAAGCAATGACAAAAGAGGAGATAAAAGAGCTAACCAATGGCCTGCACGCACAAAGACCTGTGCTTTGGGACCACACTGACCTGGGCGAGTCTGGCTGCATTCCTAGGGTACTCTGTGCCACTACTCTGCCCTGCTGAGCCCCAGTTTCCTAATCTGTATAATGGCAATCACAGCATCTGCCTACTTGTGTCCTCGTTAAATTGAGGTAGAGTGGGAAGTGCTGACAGCCCAGTACTCAGGAAATGTGACAGATACCACTCAGTGTCCTGAAAAGAGCACAGTTTGGTTTGGGATTACACAGTGCAAAGCTCAAATCCTGGTTTGCCCACCTACCAGCATGTGACCAATCCTCTCTGACCCTCTGTTTCTTTGTCTGTAAATCAAAGATAATATCCCAACATCAGAGAACTGCAATTATGCTGGCAGAGCACAATGGCTAGAGAGCCCCTCACACAGCACTGGGCCACGGTGGAGGCTGTGATTGCAGATAACCTCTCTGGTGGTGAAGAACATGAGTGCTGGAGCTTCATGCTGTTCAGATGGACAAGGCACCAGGGCAGGAGCCTCGGCTCAGGCGGAAGCCTGGCATGCAGCCATGGGGAGCTAAGTGGCATACAGGCAGTGGAGCCAAGGACAGCTGCAAGTCCTGTGCACTGTCAGGCAGTGATACTCCGTGACAGACTTTGAAAAGCCACAAGCAGCCAGTGATAGAGTCTTGGGCACTTGGGTTCAATATGGGCTCGCTCAACAAGAACTCTCAAGGTCACCTCAAAAACACTTCTGAGCACCAGCCAGTTCAGTGTGTACCTCACCCAATTTGGTGCTTCCATGAATAAAATCCTCAGATGAAGACATGTTTAGCTACAATTTTGTATATATGGAAACTGAGGCTCAAGGAAGTCACAAGAACTATCACATTCTGGGTCTAAAATGCAAAGCTAGGTCTCTGGGACTCCAAAGCCGGTGCTATTTCCCGGAGTCCACATTTCTGGGGTGGGGGACCCCACAGACGCCCAACTCAGGAATAAGCAAGGCCAAGGAGAGGAGAGAAAGGCTGACTAGATGGCTGGTGAGTTGGCCCTGCTGAAGGAGGCAGACTCAGGAAGTGGGCAGGGCCTCGCAAGCCAGAGGTTACTGGATGGCTCAGGTGCTGGCAGCTCCCGCAAGAGAGTGGTGGGCTGTGCACATTCCCCTCCCTCCACCCCAGGGCTCAGCAGCTCAGGCCTCACCCCGGTACAAAGAACACACGAGGACCTGGAGGTTCCCTGTCGGACTCTGGGCTATGACTGCCCCATCTCAGAGGAGGTCTGCCCAGCCCACGGGATGGCAGAGGCTGATCACCCTGGGCTCTTCATGCTTCCCTGCCTTGCTGCCTGCTGTGCCCCCTTGGTCTGATCACTCTTCTCAAGCATCATCCTATGGCTTCCTGAGCCCCTCGCCCAGCCCAGGCAGAAGTGACTGACAGTGACCATGTCACTAACCCTCCTACTCTACCTTGTACAAGCTTCTAGCACTACTCAGGATCCTTGTACAAATGAGTAAGTTTAAATCAAAGGAAAGGGTTGTGCTGCCATCACCACAGTCAAGACACAGACCGTTCCCAAGTGCCCCACCAAGCTCCCTGTGCCTCTGCAGTCAGTGCCCTCCCCTGCGTCCCCATGTAAATGTGTGTTTATGGTAAATACACATCAAACTTACCATCTTAACTATTTTTAGGTATACAGTTCAATGGCATTAGAGACATTCACATTGTTTTGCAGCCATCTCAACCATCCATCACCAGAACTTTTTCATCTTATAAAACCAAAACTCTATGTCTATTAAACACTAACACTACATTTTGCTTAGCCTTTCATCCCTTGGTTTGTTTCCACGGTTTAGCTATTATGAATAACATTGTTATGAACATGGGTATACAAATATCTCTTTGAGACTCTGCTTTCAATCTTGGGAAATATATTCCAAGAAGTGAAATTGCTGAATCATATGGTAATTCTATTTTTAATTTTTTTGAGAAATTTCCATACTGTTCTCCACAGCACCTGCATTGTTGTACAGTCCATTAAATAGTGAACAAAGGTTCTAATTTCTCCCATCCTCAAAGTTTGTTGTCTTTCGTGTCTGGCTTCTTTAACACACCCTTGAGATTAGTCCAGGTTGCTGCCTGCATCACTTTTCATCCTTTTGCATTGCCAAGTAGTATTCCTTTGTATGGACATGCCAGAATTTGTTTAGCTATTTACCAGCTGATGATCATTTGGGCTGGTTCCAGTTTGGGGCTTGCTATGGTTTCAATGTTCCCTCCAAAAATGCATGTTGAAACTTAATCCCCAATGTGCAGTGTTGACAGGTGGGGCCTTTAAGATGTGATTGGACCATGATGGCTCTGCTCACATGAATGAATTAAAGGGTTAATGGACTGATGGGTTATCATGGGAATAGAATTGGTAGCTTTATAAAAAGAGAAAGAGAGTCCTGATCATAATACATTAGCAAACTTGCCATTGATACCCTGTGCCACCTTGGGACTCTTCAGAGAGTACACACCAGCAAGAAGGCCCTCATCAGATGCAGCCCCTTGACCTTGGCCTTCTCAACCTCCAAAACTGTAAGAAATATATTCCTTTCCTTATAAATTACCAAATTTCAGGTATTCTGTTATAAGCAACAGAAATCAGAAGACAGGACTATTACAAATAAAGCTGCTATGAATATGTGCATACCTATCATCAGATAGATAGGCTTCATTTTCCTTGGAGTAGAATAGCTAAGTTTTAATAAGCATAAGTTGATATGGTCTGGCTATGTCCTCACCCAAATTTCATCTTGAACTGTAGCTCCCATAATTCTCACATATTGTGAGTGGAACCCAGTGGGAGGTAATTGAATCATGGGGGCTCTTTTTCCCCATACTGTTCTCATGGTAGTGAATAAGTCTCATGAGATCTGATGGTTTCATTAGAGGCTTCCCCTTTCTCTTGGTTCTCATTCTCTCTTGCCTGCGGCCAAGTAAAACATGCCTTTCACCTTCTGCCGTGATTGTGAGGTCTCTACAGCCATGTGAAACTGTGAGTCCAGTAAACCTCGTTTTCTTTATAAATTACTCTCTGGTATGTCTTTATCAGCTGCATAAAAGCAGACTATACATAAGTGTACACCCAACATTTTAAGAAGCCAGCAAACTATTTACCAAAGGAGTTGTACCATTTTGCATTCCTACCAATGATGTACCAGTTACAGCTGCTTCACATTCTCATCAGCACTTGGGATTGTCTTTTTAACATTCACCATTCTAGTGGGTATGTAGTAGTATCTCATTGTGATTTTAATTTGCATTTTCCTAAGAACTAATAATGTTGAGCATCTTTTCATATGTTACTGGGAATTTGTATGCATTCTTCTGTTAAAGTACCTTTCAAATCTTTTGCTCATTTTAATTAGTTTTGTCTGCCTTACAGACTATGAGTTCCTTCAGAGCAATTCTCAAGGCCCCCTCAATGCCTAACTCCTGGGAGTACCATTCCCAAAGAGGATATGTGAGTAACACTGTAGAGCCACCTAATGGCTCGTGCCTTGGTCATTGCACGCAGCCCAGATAGGGCCTCACACACAGAAGGCACTTCAGAGATGTTTATGACCACATCAGCAAACGCAGATGGCCAATAGCAGTAGGGAGAGATTGAGTGGGGCTGGACAGCCAGAGGGACCAGCCTGAGCTTCTGTACCCTCACTTGCAAAGCAAAGATAATAAGCCCACCTTGCAGAGCTTTTGTGAAGAATAAACTAAAGAATGGGTGCGAAGCACCTGACTGAGCAGCTCTGCAGAAATGATAGTTATTATGACCAGGCCCCATCTTATTCCCCTGCAACTGCATGATGAAGGATTGGACCCAATCCCTCCTCATGCATTTAATTCTCCCAGATACTATTAAAAGTGATAAAATGTTCAGGGCAAGAAGGTGAAGACTGACAGAGGGAGAACAGACGAGGAAAAGAGGAGAGGGAAAGAAGAAGGAAAAGACAGAGGGTGGAAAAGAGTAAAGTTCCCTGCCATATGCCAAATATGTTCCCACTCCTCCTCTATGGAAGCACTATGAGCACGCTACCTAGTAGGTCTGCGGGGACCATTTTCATATAATTATAATACAGGAGGCGATGGTGACTCAAGAGATTTGCCAAAGTCCCAGGGCTGTAAGACAGCAGGACCAGGACTTCCACCCAGTTCCAATTCCCCCCAGGACCCTCGTTCCCTGCATTACCTGAGCCTGGTTCCTTGTGGGGCTCTCTCCCTGAGGAAGGGTCTTCCCAAGGTGCTTCCAGGAACCTGGCTAGCTCTGAACAAGCCACTTGCTTGAACTCAGAAACAAAAGCAAGCAGAATTCAAAAGATGCGTCTCTCTATCACCACAGGAGGAAGTTGAAAATTATAGACCCAGGGCTGCACATATGAAGCCTGCAGAGTTTTCATGTCCCTGATCCTGTTACATTCACCATTCCTCTTTCCCTAGAAACAAACACAGATGGAATGCCTGCAGGTCCCTAAGGTAAAAGCCAATCCCTTACCATTCTCAGGAGCATCCTCTCTGAACTATTTCTCTAAATCTATCCTTCCTCATCCCCACAGCCTGGACTGTACTAGGACAGCACTTAATGAAACTCCCCTACCTGCATTTTTGCGCTTCCAAACAGTGTTCTCCTGCTTATTCTTTAGATTTCAAAAATTGCTATAAAGCTGTAGTAATCAAGGCAGTATAGTGCTGATAAAGAATAAACAAACAGAACAATG
Organism: Saimiri boliviensis; assembly: GCF_048565385.1. Taxonomy (NCBI): domain Eukaryota; kingdom Metazoa; phylum Chordata; class Mammalia; order Primates; family Cebidae; genus Saimiri; species Saimiri boliviensis. Next base: position 82,914,694 of record NC_133463.1, read on the forward strand.
GAACAGACCAGAAAGTTCAGGAGTGAACTCACACATAATCTTCTTTTTTTGTTGTTGTTATTTTTTTGAGACGGGGTTTCGCTCTTGTTACCCCGGCTGGAGTGCAATGGTACGACCTCGGCTCACCGCAACCTCTGCCTCCTGGGTTCAGGCAATTCTCCTGCCTCAGCCTCCTTAGTAGCTGGGATTACAGGCACGTGCTACCATGCCCAGCTAATTTTTTGTATTTTTAGTAGAGACGAGGTTTCACCATGTTGACCAGGATGGTCTCGATCTCTTGACCTCGTGATCCACCCACCTCGGCCTCCCAAAGTGCCGGGATTACAGGCTTGAGCCACCACGCCCGGCCCTCACACATAATTTTCAAGAAAAGAGCCAAAATAATTCAACAGAAGAAGAAAAGGTTATTCTAACAAACTAGACTAGAAAAACTGGACATCCATATGCAGGAAAAAACATTCCCAATCCCTACTTCATTCCATACACAAACTTATTAGAGATAGACAGTAGACCTAATAAATGCAAGAAATATAAACCTTTTAAAAAAAAACTTAGGAGACTTTCATTGTGACCTTAAAGTATGAAAACATTTCTTAAGAGAAGATACAAAAAGCACTTAGTATAAATTTAAAAATAATGGCAAATAAAACTCCAATAAAATTACAAACGTCTGTTCATCAAAAGATAAAAAACAAATAGGTAAGCAGAGATTGGGAGAAAACATTCACAACACACACACACACACACACACACACACACACACACCCCAACAACAAAAGACAAATATCCAGAATATATAAAGAACTCTTATATTCCAGTAACAAAAAGACAATAAACCCTATTTACATATTTACTTACCTATTTATTTATTTTTAGAGAAACTGTTTCACTGCTGCCCAGGCTCGAGTGCAGTGGCATGTTCACAGCTCACTGCAGCCTTGAACTCCTGGGCTCAAGCGATCCTCCCACGTCAGCCTCCTGATTAGCTGGGACCATAGGCATGCACTACCATGCCTGGCTTTTTTCAAGGCTGATCTTGAACTCCTGCCCTTAAGCAATCCTCCCACCTCAGCCTCCCAAAATGCTGAGATTAAAGGTGTAAGCCACCACACTCAGCCTCCAATTTATTAAAATAGGCCAAAGACTTTAAAAGACATTTCTCTAAAAATGACATACATGGTCAATAAACACAAGAAAAAATGCTCAACATCACTGGCCATCAGGGAAATGCGAATTAAGGGAGATACCACTGCATATCCTCTAGAGTAGGAAAAACGAAAGACTGACACCACCAAATGTTGGTGAGGACGTAGAGCAAGCGGAATTCTCCAACATTGCTGGTGGAAATATAAAATGATACAGCTACTCTGGAAAGCTATTTGGAAGTTTCTTAAAAAGTTAAACATAACTTTTGACAACAAACAGGTAAAACTTTGGGGAAAAAATAGTTAAACTTAACTACTCTAAAACCCAGAAATTCCACTACTAAGTACTTATTAACCCAAAAGAAATGAAAATAAATATCCACCAAAAGGCTTGTACAGGAACATTCATTGCAGCTTTATTCCCAATAACGAAAAACTAACGCAGTAGACAGTGGCAATATCCATGCAAAAGAACACTATCAGACAACAAAAGAGACAAACTACCGAATCTCAGAAACTTTATGCTGAATAAAGGAAACCAGACGCAAAAGAATTATATGATATTCTACAGAAGAAAACACTCATCTATGGTGACATCAAGACTAGTGGTAGCAGCCCGGCGCAGTGGCTCACAACTGTAATTCCAACAGTTTGGGAGGCTGAGATGGGCAAATCACTTAACATCAGGAAGTCCATACCAGCCTGGCCAAAATGGTGAAATCCTGTCTCTACTAAAAATACAGAAATTAGCCAGGTGTGGTGGTATGCTCCTGTAATCCCAGCTACTTGGGAGGCTGAGGCAAGGGAATTGCCGGAACCTGGGAGGCGGAGGTTGCAGTGAGCCAAGATTGTGCCATCGCACCCCAGCCTGGGCAACAAGAGCAAGCCTCCATCTCAAAAAAAAAAAAAAGACTAGTTGTTGCTTGGGGTGAGGAGCAGGAATTAGACAGTAAGGGGCAAGAGAAAGCTTTCTGGGCTGATAAAAAAAAAAAAAAAAAAAGTTCAATATATTGTTAGGAGTGTGGGTTATGTGAGTGGTCAAACTCTACACTTAAGGCCTATGCATTTCAGTATATGTATAGTACACCTAAAATAAAGAAAAAAGAAAAAAACCTGTCTCTTGGCAACTGACAGAGATCTTTCTTTCTGAAAGGCCAGCTTTGTTATCTTACTGTCCCTCAATGTCTCCAAAATAAAACAGCTTCCCACTACTCAAAGGCCCTTCATCACAGACCTCCAGCACCCTGTGCCCCTCTCCAGACTCAGTGCTCACCTGGTCACAAAGAGTGGGTCACACCTGTGTCACTGTCCCTTCTAGACCCTATAAGACCTAGCTCAAAACATCTCCTTCAGGAAGCTTTCCAGAATCCCCGGGGCTGGGGTAGGTGCGCCCAGTCGGAAGCCCTCAATACTCAAGGCTTCCTTCCATCATCGCGCCAAGCCCCATTCCTAAAGGAGTTTGTTTTCCACTGCCAGGACTGCATGAAATCCTCAAGAGGAAAGAATATGTCATATTGGACTTTGCATCCCAGCACAAGGTTTGGCATAAACATCTAAATAAACTGATGACCAGCTTGAGAGTTAAAAAAAATTAATAAGCAATAATAATAACCCTAAAGGTCAGAGAAATGGCAGCAACTCCTGAAGAAGAGGCCCACCAGCAGGGACACAAGGAGACTATCCAATACTAAGAAGTGTAGGGCATGTTGGGAGCCAGATGTAAGGCTGAGGGCCCCACAGGGTCGTGGGGTGAGCCTTATGCTGTGCTGAGGCGCAGGATCCGAGAAATAAAGAGACAGGACACAGAAGTACAAAGAAAACGCAGCTGGGCTCGAGGGGGCCACTCCACCTACAAGCGGAGTCAAGAGAGGCCCCAAATGTCCAGAAGCATGAGCATTTATTGTGTATAGGTTAGGGGGCAGGGCAGTGAGTGAAATCATCTTTAAGGATAGTGATAGGGTCGTGAGCAATAAAACATAGGGTCCACCCCCTTTAGGTCACCTAGGCCAGGAGGTGGACAGTGCACAGCAAGGGGCCCGTTCCCATGAAGGCAAGGGCTGCATGCAGTAAGGGGTCCACCCCCATTAGGTCACCGAGGCTTGAAGTTGGGCCGTGCGAAGTGAAGAGGGTGCAGTGTGCAATACTTCTATCTAAGGGAAACTACTTCTAAGAAGATTTATGGGAGAATGCTTTAAGTCACACAGCAGTGACAGAGCTGTCAAGGTTACCGCCACCTTCTGGCAGCTTCCAATGGGTTCTATGGGAAGATGCTTTTCAAGCAACACGGTAGCAAGAGCTGATAAAGTTCACAGTCACCAAGGTGGATTGCCATTCTGAGGGTAGCCTTCCACAAGAAATGGAGCAAGGTCCTACAACTCCTTTATCAGGAGGAGTAGCCCTGGCCCCAAGCCTGCCATACAGTGGGTATCTTTACAATACTGAACGCTGCCACCTGGGCCATGGCTTCTTGTCCTGGTATAACTGTTTTTCCCTTAAACCATGCTCTGCACTGTATCTGCTCTAGGCATTCCTCCGATTATAAGCTGCTTATCCCTTAATTCATGCTCTGTACTGTGTCTACTCTAGGCATTCCTCCGATTATGAAATAAGATTTAATTATAGGTATATATGTAGGGAAATACTATTTAGGCACTCATACTATCAACTATTATATGATTATATATAAAGGATTATATAAAGGGAGACTTCAAGCCCTATTTCTATAAACTACTATACGATTATGTAAAGGATTATATAAAAGGAAATAGCTGAGTAGTAACGCTATAAAGTGAGATATTCCTCAAGCCCTAACTGTGCCAGGGTTCTGCTTAGCTCTCATTCCTCGGTGCCTATATGAGGGGTTACCCACAAGAAGGAAGTCAGTTAGGGATCTACAAGAAGGCTTGGGGCTGAATTAAAATGCCCTCCAGAGACATCAGGACACCCCAGGCTCTCCCTGGTCCTTGGCTGCAGGTCCTATGGCTGAGCTGGTCCCCTTTTCTCCCATTGCCCACCATGGATGCTGCCCCTTTCCTATTCGAACAACCTGCAGCACACAACGGCACCCTCCGAGGACAGGTCCCTAACCCACCCATCCTGCCTTGATCAGACTGTGTTGAACACAAAGGCACCAGATTCCAGAGTTCCACATTTTGCAGCTCCATGTATTACATGATTTAAAAGAACCCAAAAGATTTGAAACCAGTATATTGAAAGAGATGACTGAACCATGTTCCCTGTAGTGCTATTCACAATAGCCAAGTATTGAATCAACCTCAGTGGCCAATAACACATGAATGAGTTTTTTAATGTGGGGCATATACATATACGCAATGGAATATTATTCAGCTGCAAAAAAGAACTGTTGTCATTTGGGACAACAGCTCAAAAAAGCAGAGAGTAGAACGGTGGGTATCAGCGCTTGAAGATGTAGGAAAAAATGATGATCAAAGGGCACAAAGCCTCAATTAGACAAGAGGAATAGTTTTGAGACATATTGCACAGTATGGTGAATATCATAATAATGTACATTTCAAACTTGCTAAGAGTAAATTTCAAATGTTGACTTACCACAAAATGATAACTATTTGAGGTGATACGCTAATTAGCTTGATTTAATTATTCCACAATGTACTCATAAATCATAGCATCGCATTACGCCCCATAAAGAAAAAACTATAATTTGTCAAGTTGCAGTTTTTTTAATTTTAAAAAAGAAAATTATGTCACCCAATTTTAAATCCCTGTTTTTCTACTAATATGCCAAGTATTATCTTTACAAGCAAACTCAATTATCTATGTATTTTGTATTCCTTGAAACAAAAGGAAGCAACTTCAAATCTGTAATAGATGTCTAAAATGTCTATTTTGCTTTGCTCTGCTTTCTTTTTTCTCTTTTAAAAAAATTACTCGGCCGGGCACAGTGGCTCACATCTGTAATCCCAGCACTTTGGGAGGCCAAGGTGGGCAAAACTCCTGAGGTCAGGAATTCAAAACCAGTCTGACCAACATGGTGAAACCCCATCTCTGCTAAAAATACAAAATGAACTGGGCGTGGTGGCACATGCCTGTAACCCCAGCTACCTGGGAGGGTGAGGCAGGAGAATCACTAGAGCCCAGAAGGCGGAGGCCGCAGTGAGCCAAGATCGCACCATTGCACTCCAGCCTCGGCAACAAGAGTAAAACTTCGTGTCAAGAAATTAATTTTTTTAAATGACTTATTCAAAAAAAAAAAAAAAATTTACTCTGCCCGGCACAGTGACTCAAGCCTGTAATCCTGGCACTTTGGGAGGCTGAGGCAGGCAGATTCGCTTGGGCTGAGTTCAAGACCAGCCTGGTCAACCTGGTGAAACCCCACCTCTACAAAAAATACAAAAATTAGCCAGGTGTGGTGGTGCACCCCTGTAGTCCCAGCTGTTCTGGAGGCTGACGTGGGAGGATGACCTGAACCCGGGAGGCTCTGCCTTTCCATCCACAAATGCTTTCAAGAAGTGAGTGGATGGCAATGCACACTGGGAAGACTGGTTCTAGGAAGCAAGAGACAAATCCCAGTTCCTGAACGCCATCAGTAGCCATCTGTGACAGGACTGTGTCTACTTTGCCAATGAAGGGACTGGGGTTGCAAGGGCTCTGTGACCTCCCTTAGGTCAGGAAGCTGGTGAGAAGCAGATCTCTGGGCCCAGAGCATGTGTTCTTTCCACCCTCCTAAATGTTCCAGCCCTTAAAGTTGATGCCTGCCCTTGAGAAATTGCAAAGACAGTGAAAGTTTAACAGGGTAAACAGCTGAGAAGAGAGGGAAAACTTAACTCGAGGCTAAATCTCTTCTACATAATTAAATCAGCCCACCTTGGTGCAGAGTTTTTCAGAGGCTGCATGCTTGAAACTATCTATAAAAGGAAATGCAATTACGGGGACTTTTTAATATATCCGATTCTTGACTGCCCTTGCTCTAGGCAAGACCTTAATTCTACTTAAGCATAGCTATCTTTGAAAAGTTATGTAAATTGCAAGGTATGGGGAGAAAAGAAACAGGAACCCTTTCACCAGAGGCAAATGAGAAGCCCACTGAGAAGGGAGCACTGTGGTAACAGAGCTCCAGCTCACACAATGGCCATCTCAGCTCATTTGCCACCTACAGCTGTGCCCTGTAGACCACATGCAACTCCACCTCATTATCATTCATTGTACTGTCTTTCCTAAATTAACCAAAACGGAAACTCTTCAGAAATTAGCTGACCATGAGTTGACAGTAACACGTTGTAAAATATGATCTTCTCTCATTTGGTACAGCTGGAAATTGAAGAAAACTTCAACATATGTCCAGGGGTTTTTAAAACTCTTAGGTAAATTCCAGAATTGGAGAAGTGGGCAACTGGGCAACTCATTCTCCCTCTACAAGCAACAACATGGGAGAAGAAAGGCACCAATTGAGAAGACATCATTTCACGTTTATCAAAATGGAGTCACTCATGTCAAACTCTAACAAAATGGAGCCAAGAGGACATGAAGAAAGGGCCCTCGTGAAAATATGCCAATGATAGGAACTATGCCAGGAATTCCTTGGAGCCACAGTATTCCAGATAAGCCTGTTGCTTGCACAGAACACTTACCTGGTGTGCCTGTCTCCAATGGACTAATGCCAACTCCTGCAATAAGCCTCTGTCACCAATGGTTTTTGTTTCAAAACTGCTTAGGTGAACTTCCCTTTTTGGTCTTTAAAAAAAAGTTGCCGGCCGGGCGCGGTGGCTCAAGCCTGTAATCCTAGCACTTTGGGAGGCCGAGGCGGGTGGATCACGAGGTCAAGAGATCGAGACCAACCTGGTCAACAGGGTGAAACCCTGTCTCTACTAAAAACACAAAAAATTAGCTGGGCATGGTGGCGTGTGCCTGTAATCCCGGCTACTCAGGAGGCTGAGGCAGGAGAATTGCCTGAACCCAGGAGGCAGAGGTTGCGGTGAGCCGAGATCGCGCCATTGCACTCCAGTCTGGGTAACAAGAGCGAAACTCCGTCTCAAAAAAAAAAAAAAAAAGTTGCCATTTGCTCCAACTTCTTTGCTTCTGTGATCCAGCATAACACATGTACCTAAATTGTAATTCCCTATTATTGCCGAATAAACTACAGTATCAGTATCCCATATCTGAAATGTTTGGGACCAGAAGTGTTTAGAATTCTGATTTTTTTTTTTTTGATTTTGAAATATTTGCATATACACAGTGAAATAACCTGAGGATGGGACCCAAGTCTAAACAGGAAATTCATTTATGTTTGATGCACACCTTAAACACACAGTCTGAAGGTAAGTTTACAATATTTTTAATTTTGATCATGAAACAAAGTTAGCGTACAATGAACCATCAGAAAGTAAAGGTATAGCTATCTCAGCCACGCATATGGTCAATCTGTGGTTGTCTGGCATCGCCATCGTTCCTGACTCTGAATTTACATGCCACCAATAAGACAATCACTTTCTTACACCTATTCACACATAAGTCCTTCCCAGTAAAACATATGACACACCATTGATACAGTGAAAAACAAGGTGTCCAAGGTACCTAAGCAGCACAGCAGCATCAACAGAACACCTGCATCAGCTGCTAAACAACGAAGCAACAGACAACAGCTGCCTTTCAGTCCGCTGTTCAGCCTGCATTTCTGAGTGTTAACAGCATCGTCTTTACAGTTGTGCAGCTGCATTTGAAAAAAAATAGAGATGGGAGTTTCACTGTACTGCCAAAGCTGGTCTTGAACTCCTGGACTCAAGCGATCCTCCTGCCTCAGACTCCCAGAGTGCTGGGATTACAGGCGTGAGCTACTGGGCCCAGCTATGCAACTGCATTTCTACTAAGAACCTTCACAGGTCAGACAGAAGATTTTCCACTGTGGCCTCATGTCAGTGCTCAAAGTTTCAGATTTTGGAGCATTTCAGATTTCAGATACCTGGATTTGGGACGCTCAACTTGTATGTGGAGAGTAGGTCTCTCTGGTGCTTATTTTAGGCTAACATGAGATAGCGTGCCTGAATTAGCTGGGCACCACAGCTAATCAGAGCACCTGTAGTCACAGCTACTTGGGAGGCTGAGGCGGGAAGATGACTTGAGCTCGGGAAGCAGAGGTTGCAGTGAGCCATAACTGCAGCACTGCACTCCGGCCTAGGTGATACAGCGAGACTCCATCTCAAAAAATTTAAGACATTTAAATTTTAAAACAGCACGCTTGGTATAGTTCAGCTCTCCTGACCCACTAGTCGGCTCTGGGCCCACTCTGTCACTCCAGGACACATTATACCACATCTAACACAGCAGCAGGTGGAGGCAGGACCGCAATTGGCACTGCTCTTCACCCCTGCTGGGTGTGCAAAGGGCTCCTTGCAAAGCTGTTATTTAAACTGAAGAAGTCAAAAAAGGTGCCCCTGGGGTTAGAGGTAGTGACACGCTATTTCCTTCTGCATGGGGACACACACTACAGATGTTTCAAAAGATGAATTCGTAGGCTCAGAAGATAAAAATGGAGACAGGCAGCTGTGCAGGGTTAAGTCCCAGTGACATGACATTTCCATCTCCAAAAGGTCACTTGGGCTCCAGGAAAATTAAAAAAAAAAAAAAAAAAAAAAAAAAAGCCAGACTGATTGATGGGCTGGCGTGATCACTTAGCACGTTCGTTCTTTCATTCACTAAGCACATACTGCACACTTATATGAGCCAAGCCCTATTCTAAGAGGATGGAGGCATAAGTCAGGCGAGCCGCAGGAGTTTGGATTTTAGCCCAAGTTGGAGAAAGTTAATTTTTAAAGCCCCAGTTCTGCCATTTTTAAACTGTATAAAGTTGACCTCTCTGAACTTCTGTTCCTCTTAATAAATGACCTACAAATAAAGAGTTCTCAAGAGAGCTGAGCAGCAAAACGTGTTAAGTCAGTGCCCAAATATGGAAGCTTGTGGTAATTACAGGTGAAGGCCCCAAGCTCAAGGTTAAATGACTTGCATCGGGTGTCAAGTAGAAGATCTGTCACTCTATTAGGTCCAGCCGACGACCGGGAAGCCTGCAGGAAGTACGCATTTCGCCAAGGAGGAATCAGAGACCGGGGAAGAAGGAAGCCCCGCCAAGGTCAACTCAAAAAGCTGGCACCGCCGGGATTCGAACCTCGCGCCCACTGCGTTTCGTCGCTGGCGCGCGCCCGGACAAAAACAGCTGAGCGCTTGCTCTCCCACTCGCTCCTGCCTTGCCTTTTTTTTTTTTTTTTTTTTTTTTTTTTTTTTTTTTGCGGCGGGATACCCCAGCGACTGAACGTGAGCCGCAGAACGCAGCTACGTTCGCTCTCCTCCCCAGACCCGGATCCCTCCGCGGCCGGCGGCCGGCGCGCTGCTTCCCGACTCGACGCTCGAAACGGCTTTCCGCGCGCTGCGCCCCACCCCCACCCTCCCAGCCTCACCCCAACCCCCAGCTCGGCTCACCTGCCGCCCGCGTCTCCATGGCAACGCCCCCACCGCGGAGGAAAAAAAAGCTTCGGTCTCTTCTGGGCCCCGTCCCGTGCCGACCGAGAAGCCGGGGCGCCCCACTGACGCTTCGCTCTTTCTTTTTATTTTTTTAAGAAAAGAGCCGGCGAGGTTATGGCGAATCTGCGGCATCCAACATGGCGGATGGAGTCTTCGCCCTCCTCCCCACGGGGCGCAGACGCCTGCGTAGCGGACGTCCGCCTCGGGTGACCCCCCCCCCCGCACCCCCAATTCCGCCGGCGCCCAACGCAGCCCCACAGGGCCAGGCTACCGCGCATGCTCGCAGCCGGAGGCCGTGCTTTTTATCCCGCTGCGCGGATTCGACGGCGCAGCGCTTAGAGCCACGCCCAGGGAGGGGCCCTCGGGACGGCCGGAGCACGGATCTCGGGATCGGGAGTCTGCGGTGATGCCGAGGCTTTGCCAGCGCCACCGTAGACCAGCGGCTTGTGCGGCCGCTGGGCTGGGCGTGCAAGGAGGGTTCTGGGTGCGCTCCTTGTCCCAGCTCTGCCTCTCACAACCCCAAGTTTGGGGCAGCGAATTAACTTTTATTGGTCTCAGTTTACTGGTTTGTCCACGGGCTGCGCACAGCCTGCATCCTGCTCAAAGCTGCAGCGTTTCCCGAAGTGCCGGGACCACCTGGCCGGGTTCTAGGGGGACAGAGAGCACTGAGCGCCCTAAGATCACAGGAGACAAGGCGACTTCCTCGTCTTTCTTCTCTTTTTGTCCCGCAACAAGTCTGCGCTGGGCGTGCGCCCCTCCAACACTTGTTCATTCATTTCCCTGCTTTTGGCGCAGCCTAGGGCAGGCAGCTGGGTCTGGTGGAAATTTAATAACCTTGTTTTTGGTTTTGATGTTAAGGTGTTAAGCTTCAACACTGTAGTCCCCGGCTCAAATGGCATCTTCCAGCCCCTAGCCCTCACCCCCCTGAAACCCATCTAAAGTAACGCTCCTAAGACACTTCATATTTTCTACGTACCCTAGCATCCATTCCTATCTGATATTATTTCCCTCCCTTACCTCTGTGGATCTTGATCATCCCTTAAGTCTCAGAAACAACTGGGCCTGACAGTTATTTCATGAGTAGTGAGTTGATATGGCTATGTTCTAAGGTCATTTTCTGTTTATGACGTTTTTCACTTATAGTAGTCATAAAGTTTTTAAATTGTTTACATTTTCAAAAAAGTCAACTTAAAATGGTGTACCTCATGCAGAGACATTCCCCCCTCCCCCACCACAAAAAATGTAAAAGCAGACCTCAAGAGGCTGAAGTTTGGGAAACTGATTTGGTTTCCTGGTTCCCCTGAAATACTAGTCTTTGTCGGTTCTTCTTTTCCTGGAATAACCCTCTTTGGTCGCTGCTCAACATGAGATTCTTAGGCAGCCCTGAAGCTCACATTTCGTGTTCCCACAGCTGTGGTAGAACTGGCCTAGCTCCGTTCCCCGTTTCTCTGTTTGCACAGTCTCCCTCCTCACTAGACTGAGCTTCCTGAGCAGCCCTTATAGGTCCTTTTCATTTAGTCTTCCCAGTGCCTATTGCATAGTAATATTTACTGAATGAACACTTTCTTTCTGGGGGTCACATATTTTTTAGGAGGAAAACTCCTTTGGGCATAGAGCTTCAGGATGACTCATCTGATTTCTCAGGAGCCTTCCTGTCTGCTCCTTAACTCTGTTCTTGGGAAATACGGACCCATGAAAAGACCCCAGAGTTGTCCAGTCCGTTAAATATATGCTCACAGATACAGCCTCCTCCCTCCCCTACCTTCATTTCATCCTCGAAATCTGGAAGATTAAGTTGGGAGATAGGATTATTGTTCTTTTCCAGATGAGAAAAAGGAACATTCAGAGTGGCCAAATGGCTTCCTGAGATCACACAGCAAGCTAGTGAAGAGCCAGCTGTGGACCTCGTCTCTCCATGCCCAGTCTTCCTCCCACCACCACATCTGGAATGTACCCAAACTACCCCCCAGGCCTCCGGGAGAGCCTCCAAGAGAGTCAGTTCCAAGACAGCCAGCAAGCTGCTGCACAGCCACCACATCCTCCACCACAAGAGAGATGGCAATGTGGGGCTCATCAGAATCTTAATTTGGAAATGAACTGCTCAAAAAGCTGCATTGATGAGCTTTTCCTTTTAGAATTATAAATATTTACAATAATCATTATTTTGCTGTGAATCGATTTCTGTCAGGCAATTAGAGTTGTCCTGCTCTGCTGACAGTATTGGTTTTGTGCCGGTTTGCCTTTCTAGCAGCAGCATTTAAATGGTATTTATTGATTAGCAGATGGATTGCTCCTAGGTGTTGTGACCAAACAAATTTTGGAAATGAAGCAATTTAAAATTCGTCTCAAAACCCAATTACCTCAGAACACAGAAGACAAATTAAAAGAAGAAACTGTGGACTGTGGATGATGGTTCTGGGTTAATTATTTGGAAAGCTATGATTTTCTCTACTATTCCCATGGCATTTTCTTCCTCCTACCCATTCATCATTCAGAGAATAGTTACTGAGCACCTATTATTACTGGAAACTGTCCTGGCCATAGGCAGATGGAAATGACAATGAGATGGCCCCTTTCTGTGGGGAATCCAGGTTTGCAAATGGGGAGATGAGTCCACAGCTGGCTCTTCCACGGCCTTAGTATGTGATTTGCAAATTTCAATCAGCAAACATCTTTATTCTTTCTCTTTGCCAGTAGTATTTCAAAATGCCTTCAATTAATGAAGACACATTTGTGGAATTGGATGTAAATCACTCAGAAGTATATAATTAATGGCAACCTGCTTCAGTGATGGTTCCTAGAGGAGAGTGGCTTCCCAGCTGCCCACTGGTGGTGGTCGGCCTCTTGAAACTAGAATGTGAATGAATTGTATTGATAAATTTATCGACATGAAATGGCGCTTCGTTATATAAGAAATATTATTAATTTGTACAACCGAATATATTTGTGTCAATGATTTTATAATTATATCCAATATCTTTATAAGAAATAGACATTTACATGAAAACAATAGTTTAGGGACATAATTTCATAAGATGCTTTCTTGAAAGCAGGTTCTGATAAAGGATACATAGAGGCGATCTCAAAATAATGGATCTTAGCTGGGCGTGATGGCTCATGCCTGTAATCCTAACACTTTGGGAGGCCAAGGCTGAAGGATTGCTTGAGCCCAGGAGCTCAAGGCTGCAATAACCTATGATCATGCCACTGCACTCCAACCTGGGCAGCAACAAAGTGAGACCCTGTCTCTAAAATTAAAATATATGTATGTATGTATGTATGTATACATACACACACATACACACATACACACACACACACATATATTAATGGACCTTAAGGCATCCAACAATGATAAAATCAGAGGTGAGAATAATCAGTTTGGGTTAAGAGTTAAAAATCTAAATAGGCACACTGTAAAAATACTCCACTTAAAAATCATATAAAAGAGAAGGACATAGTAATACTAGAACTAGATGAGCAATCTCACTGTGAACATAACTACAACCTTAAGAAACAGCATCTTTTCCACCTGTCTTTTCGGTGGCCCCAGAGTGCCATCACATTCCCCGTCTGCCTGTGCACTCCTGTGTGTACTGTCAGTACCCAAATATTAATCTCTGTAGTGGTTTTCATTAGCAGTGGCCAGGGCTCCTGCAAAGAAGCTGATTCCATGTGTGGAAGTAAGGGACCATCAGAATGGCCTGAAACATCTTGCTATTCTCAGAAAACCAGGTTCCTTCCAAAAATTCTGGGTTAATGCTGAAAGGAGCAGGCAGTGACAATTTTCATATCACAACAACTATAGATCTATGTTTGTTGATCTGCAAGTTAACTCTATGAAAAGCCGTGAGGCTTTACTGATAAAACGTTAACATTGTATGTACAAAAATACACATATAACTGTAATTACAAAACTAGTTACAATTCAAAGAAAGGGTAAAAATAGGATATTTTAGTAAATAGGGACTTTTGGTAGATATGAGATCCTATTTCTTACTTGAAGTTCTGTATGTCTGTTTATGAAATGGTATATTTGTATAAGTTCGAGGGTCAGATAAGTTTACTAACAGTAAGTCAAAGACTTCCAGAAGACTAGGAACTGTGCCAAAACCAGGAAGGGCAGGTCAGGACCAGTGGTCTCATAAATAACCAGGTAAAAGGGGGGCTCAATAATTTATGTTTCAAGTTAATGTATTAGCCAGATGTCCTAAGGGAGAAGCTGATAGATTAAACTGCTATGTGGCCCTGCTAATTTTAATGAAATGCTAATGATGCATAATGAAGGTTATTGTAAACTGTGGCAGAACATCACGTACCCGAGACTTCATGCACATGGGAGTGAAGATTGCAAGAACTTGTAAGTCCTGTTAACTTAACAGTTGAAATGGTCTGAGGGACCCCCAACCAGCCAATGCCTGCTGCCACCAAGAATCCACCAGTCAAGGCCCATGGCTGCCATTTAATGCACGTGGGAAGTAGATCATCTTTCTCTCTACCATCCAATAAGTGCAATCCTGAAAAAATTTAAAATACGTATTGTAGAGATAACAAAGAAATTGGTCAAGTCAATAACACCTTTTTTTTTTTTTTTTTTTTTGGACACAGAGTCTTTCTCTGTCACCCACGCTGGAGTGCAGTGGTGGCAAGATCTCGGCTCACTGCAACCTTCACCTCCAGGGTTCAGACCTCCTGCCTCAGACTCCCAAGCAGTTGGGATTACGAGCACTTGCCACCAACCCCAGCTAATTTTTGTATTTTTAGTAGAGATGGGGTTTTACCATGCTGGCCAGGCTGGTCTCGAACTCTTGACCTCAAGGGATCTGCCACATTGGCCTCCCAGAGTACTGGGATTACAGGCATGAGCCACACACCCAGCCTAATAACAACTGTTTTTACAAAATAAGGTATGTGTGCAGTAAAAACTTTTGTGTTAAATTTTAAAGTGTTTAAAGCATTTTGAAATTACATTCGACAGTTACGTTGAAACAAGATTATTTAACTGTGTAAATGTTTAGAAAAATTTTATTTTGAAAGTTTTAATTTATCAGTTGTATTTAAATAGTTTAGGGATAAAGGTGACTATATAACAGATTTTCTTTAAATCAACTATGAGTAGGAGTAACAGACCCATGATTAAAAAAAAAAGCGGGGGGTACAGGGAGTGGAATTTGGATCCCAGCAACCAAAAGGAAAACCAGGAGAGCTACCAGAGCCTAGCACTGTTGGGGTGTACAGCTGGGACCCACTAAACAGTTGCTGAAGAAAGGGAGAAGAGGTGGAGGCAGGAAAAGTTGTAGTGAGGGACTGAGGAAAAGGAATAATACATAATTAAGCATCTATTTGTAGTTATAGCGTAAACAGCACTGCTTTGGGTGTTCAGAAGAGAGAAAAAGTATTTCAAATAAAGCATGGCATCCAGTATCAATACGAGAGGGCTGGTTAAACGGATGGTTCAGCCATACATGGAAACACAACGTGGTGATTTGAAAGAATGAGGGTGGCATGTGTGGAGACCCGGGGTGTGCTCTGCAATGCATCCTGGAGTGAAAAGAGCCGGGTGCAGGGCAGCATCTGGAGCACAGCACACTGCCACTTGTGAACACGATTGTACATGCATACAAAAGCTGAAAATGTGGAAAGATACTGGCCATAGGGCGGACAGCTTTGGAGACAGTGTCTGGGCTGGGAGATCTGGCTCACAAGGAGACTGACTTCCCTGAACATTCTTTTGAAATATTGAGATGTTTTACCATAGGTGTCTACTGCCTTTTCAGGGAAGAAAGGGGAGGATTTGGAAGCCCAATCTCTGGTCCTACTTTTATTACTCAGCAGCTTTGACTTTGGACA
The DNA here is from genome assembly GCF_048565385.1 of Saimiri boliviensis. Lineage (NCBI taxonomy): Eukaryota > Metazoa > Chordata > Mammalia > Primates > Cebidae > Saimiri > Saimiri boliviensis. Next base: position 82,930,179 of record NC_133463.1, read on the forward strand.
AGTAACTTATCTGCAAGGTGCTTCCTTTCTCTGAGCAATGAAGGTGTCGAGTCCCACATCAGGGGTTGGTGGAAGGGAAGTGAGACAGGAGTTCAAAAAGTGCAGTTGAGTGCTGTGGGAGGGGGTGAATCGGGTGGTCTCAGCCACTTTGGGGACCACAGAAGCTCAGCAGCAGCAGGAGTGAGAGTGACAGCCAACACACGGGGTGGTGTTTGACTTAAGGGCTCCCACCAGCCAGCCACAGAACTCGAAAAAGTCACCTTAAAGTCTCTGGATTTCGGTTTTTTTATCTGCAAAAGGGCGGTGGTGGGAGAGTGGCAATTATACTAGATGGTTCACTTCAGCTAAAAACAGACCAAAATGCATGATTTTAATATTGGTTGGAGATGATTCAGTGCAGTAACAGAGGCATAAAAAAAGCCCCCAGGGGAGTTTATGGTACAGAGCCATCGCTTCCAGCCGCAAATGTGCAGAGGAGAGGAGGGCATTGTGGAGAGGAGAAACTCATGGTCTCTTTACCTAAGTCGCCCACACCTTGATGCCAGGCACCTGTTTACTCTTTCAGCTGTTTTCGTAAAGGCCAACAGAAAGGAGAGCTACCCGGACAGTCTGTAAAATGGTGGCCCCCAAGGAACTACGCCTCCTTGTAATCAAATCCTAGCGTAATCCCCTCTGACACTGACTTTGGGACTGGCCATGTGTCTGGCTTTCGCCACGGTACACAGACACAGCACAAGCACAGACTTGATAAGCACTTGCACACTGGGTCTTTGGACACCGCCTCTGGAAGCCAGCCTCCATGCTGCCAGGAAGCTCAAGCCAAACTACCAGATGACGAGAGGACATGGAGAGGAAACCCAGAGGACAGGAGTCCTCATGGGCATCCAAGTCTTCACTGTTCCCCAGCCAATGCAGCCACATGGGCGACCTCAGCAACCCTGCATTGTGCAAAAGAATTACCCAGCTGAAGCCAGTCCACCCACAGGATTGCAAAACATGGTAACCTGTTGTTGATTTAAGCAACTAAGCATGGGAGTAATTTGTTGGGCAGCAATAGATAACTTAGTCTTGTGGGAAGCTAGGATTTCCATTTCAGGGAGGGTTTTGAGAGTTGCTGAGTCCATTTGGAAGAAGGACGCAATCTTAAGCTTGCTTCCCCAGTATTTCAGTTTCAGGGAGTCCATTTGGGGGAAGCTAGGATTTCCGTTTCGGGGAGGGTTTCGAGAGTTGCTGACTCCATTTGGGGGAAGGATGTCGTCTTAAGCTTGCTTCCCCAGAAGCAAAAGGGGAATGAGATAAACAGAGCTTCAGTTGTTTGGTTTCAAGCTGTCTTTCAACCAAAGAAATTGTACTGAAGAAAAAAGGAGAAACTTGGCTGAGATCTGAAGTGTGATGAGAATACGGGTCAGGGAAGACAGGCCAGGAGGCCCCTCTGAAAGTAGGAAGCCACAGAAGCAACAGTGCCAAGGAGGACGACCCAGGGTGGTCCTGGCCACAAGAAGACACCTTGCTGAGAGCACCACAGTTGGCAGTAAGCAGGCATTTTCCAGAAGAATCCTGAAAGCAAATACTCTGTTCTGCTCTCAGCTAACCTATGCAACTATCAGACCACGTACTCCATAGAGTCCAGAGGTAGTTGCTGTGGGGGTGAATCTTCCTGATGCTGCCAAATAAGTGGAAATCAAATGGAATAAAATCATATGGTGGCATGGGTCCCGCCTTCTAGGGTTTTTCATACCCTTCATCTCACATAACCTTCACACCATCCTGTAGGGTCGGCAGGGCATGAATGAAAAGCCTCCTCCCAAAGGTGAAAGAACAGAGAACAAAAAGGGCTAAGGGACTTTTGTGAGGCCATGCAGCAATCTGGGACCTGGAAACGTGAGCTCATTCATCCCAGGCCTTTCTGCTGTGCCTCTATCATCCCCTCGTCCAGGGAGGGTGGCGGCTCTGCATGTGTTTAGTCGGAAGTGTGGGGTGAGAGCAGCCACTGGTAAGAATGCCCCGTTGTGACAAGATTGTGCCCTGAGCTGCCTGGCCCACTCACCCCTCTGGCCTGTGTTCTACCCAGGGCGGGCCAAGTGTCCCAGGGTTTCTGCTGAGCAACTGGTCAGCATGCTACTGAGCACCCAGGCCCCATGTGAAATGGTCAGCTGCTTTCCTTCTACCAGTGCCAGCTGCTGCAGCTGCCAGCCTCTGCCTAGCCTCCACCACTGATACTGTTGTAAGAGGAAGAAGATTCTCATCTTAACAGAATTCTAATGCATGCCTTTCAAACCGAGGAGCTCACAGGTTGATGGAAGAGGAAGACACAGAGCAGAGGCTGCTACACTCGGGTGTTTACGGTGCACAACACGATTCATCTCAAACCAGACAAGCCGTGATTCACCTGATGGCTTGCCATGTCTCAGAGATGCCAGCCGTCTTACAACTCTGAGCCTCTGCATGTGTCTAGAACATTTTACCCAGATTTCTCTATCTGCTAGACTTTTTTCCGTCCTTCAAAACTCAGACAAAATGTCCCTGCTCTGCGAAGCCCCCTCCTTTCTTCCCAGGCGGCTCCCATAGCACCTTTCTGTGATTCTTACATACTGCCCCATATCTGTTAGTGTACTTGACTTTCCTGTTGAACAGGGCACTCCTGCAGGCCAGCAGCAGGGACCGACTCACCTCCCCGTGCCCTCTCCCCAGCAGATGACCTCAGCCCTCATGGTTGAAGCAGTTGGTAGGGAACTGACAATCTGGTGTAAGGAAATTTTAAAAACTGTCAGCAAGTTCACTGAATAACATTTGGGGGGAATTTACTATGAAAACGGGAGCAGGCCATTCATTCATTCCTTAAGCATTTATGGAGTGCCTACTAAGTGCCCAAAGTGTGCTCCAAAGATGCACCGGGGAGGCCAGAGTATCTGTCCTCAGATCCCATGTCACAGCCCCATGGAGGAAGTGATGCCTAACAAGGTGAGGGCCATACAGGGCAGCACTCATGGGAGAAAACCGCTCTGGAGCAAAGGCAAGGGGACAGGGTCCCCTGAGGAGTCCGGAAGATGTGAGAGGCACAATGCAGGGGGGTGGAGAGTCCCTGGGGAGAGTTCCTCGGGCTGAAGGGACAGCCTAGGCGAGAAATAGCCCGCCAGTCACAGGGGATTTTGGTCATAAGGGGAGGCAGGAAGGTAAGAAAACCGGGTTTGCCCTATTGCAGTCAAGAGTGGCTCTCTTGGCCAGCCTTACTGAGGTGGCTGTTTTGAGTTGTTCTCGCCAGCCCCCACTGAAGACAAAAGAGGACTGTGTGCACGCTCTCACCTGGTCAGGCCCTCATGACTGGCAGCTTACATTGTCAAGACAGCTGCTTGCACAGCTGGCCCAAAAGGCAAATAAGAAACGATCCATGGTGTCACCTCGAGTGCCTCCAAATCACTGAAGCACATGCTGAGAGCCCACCTCTCACCTTGCAGATGAAGAAGCAGAGGAGGGGAGGGAGTTGTCTAAGACCACACCGCAGGATAAGCACTGGATGACAGGGTGGGAATCAGGCACCTGGGGAGACAGAGTTGCAAAGGACACTGTCCTCAACCATGAGGGCCTTACAACGTGTTATTGACTGAACTGTGTCCCCTTTAACTTGTATGTTGAAATCCTGACCCCCCAGTACTTCCAAATGTGACTGCCTTTGGAGATAGGGCCTTTAACAAGGTTACTAAGGTAAAATGAGGTCATATGAGTGGACCCTAATCCAATACGACCAGGGTTCTTATTAAAAGAGAAAATTAGGGCAGAGACACACAGAGAAAAGATGGCCATCTGCGAGCCACCATGTACAAGAGAGGCCTCAGAATGAACCCAACCCTGCTGACACTTTGATCTTGGACTTCTAGCCACTAGAATGGTGAGGACATAAATTCCTATTGCTTCAGCCACCCAGTCTGTGGTATTTGTCATGCCAGCCACAGCAAGCTAGTATAGAACCCTTGAGAAGCTGACATGAACACTACTCATGAGCCCTGGAGTAACGATACCGGCGAGCTGCCTGACTGCAGGCAGCACTGGGAAATCCCCAGGCCCTGTGACCACTGGGCATCTGCCTCTTATCACCGCACTCCAGCTCAGCTCCTTGGCAGCCAGGGCCCCAGCAGGAGGCAGAGGACACCCTCAAACTGGTCAATTGGAAGAACATGTAATGAAAGGGCTCTTTACAAAGGTATGGGCAGGGTTTAGGGAGGTCAGAGAGAAACGATGCAGCCTTCTGCATCCTCCCCTCACGCCAGGCCTGAAGACATGCAGAGGGAGTGCCTACTAGAACCCAGGGCCAGGACAGGGCCTATGCAGAGGAGTCCACCTTCAGCAAGATGGTCCGCCAACCTCTACGACTCAGAGAGGGAGGCTGAGGAATAAATGCCCAGACCTTACTCCCCTCCCACCCTCCTGGTTTCCTGCCAGAGTCCCCCCTTGTCTGAAGCCAACTTGAAGACACCTTTTGAGGACCCTTCACTGTTCTGGGACCATGGGGGCTGAGCCTCTGGGATCAGTCACCTCCCTAACCTCCTGCATACAACTTAATGAGGACACATTTCAACCTGTAACAGGACAGACAAGCAGAATCCCTCTTCAGAAGCACATTTATGAAGTTCCCACAGTCACTGGCTCAGAAAGGAATGCTGCTGTAATAGCTGAGAGAAAACTGATAACCCTGAAAAACGTGTCCATGGAAATCTCAAATCCTGCCCATCGTTTAAAAACAGTATCTCACATAAAAGAAGTGACGGATTCATTTCTTTCATTATGCTGCATCAAGCTATCCACGTGGACAAAAACCTATGGGGCTACTTGTGCACTTTACAGCCTGACTTGATTCACTTCCATTCTTAGGAGTCAGGGGTGGCATTTGGTGGACATCTCTTTCTGCATAATCTTATGCCAGTTTCTATAAACAGGCTCAGCTGCCATCTGCATAGGAACTCCAGAGAAAGGACACGTGAAGAAACTTTCAGACTGTGCATTGGTTCACCATCTTTGGCTACCACACGCCTGCTGCACACCCAGAGGGTGATGGCAGCTGCCCTGTAAATTATTGGATGGGAATCTTGAGAGGCAGGGAGATACAGTGACCTCCAAGCCCAGTCAAGGCATAGCAGAGGGAAGGACTATGTAACATAGGTGACACCGGGTGACATTTGTCAATAAATTCAGTGTGCACACTGGCTATTGAGAAAGAATGCTTGCCCCTGATGTGCCAGGGGTTATCCCTTTAATTTCAGAGAAAGGAGGTCCTGGGAGTTGGGGGCTAGTAGGCTATACTGGTGAGAGTATGGGGACACAGGACAGGCTCAGAGCAGCTGCTATTTACTAAATCACTAAATAGGGAAAGATTTCATTAGTATAATAACCACCATGACCATAACTCATGTATATGGATTGAACAGAAGCCCTGCTGGTAGGTGACCAACTGGTCCTGGGTGGTCTGGGCCTTTCCTGGTTTCATCATTGGAAGTCCCAGGACCTCTTTAGCACTGCCCTGGGTGTCATTCTATCACTTATGGTACCTGCCAGTCAGGTTACTCAGCACAGGCTGGAGCTGTCTATACCAAGGGGGGAAACTCTCCTCCCTTCCCCTTGCAGAGTCAAGATTACCATGGGCAGTGGGGGAATTCACCCCACGCTCCCCAGTTAGAGCTCTGCTTCATTTGCTTTGAATGAAGTCCAAGCGGTTCTCACCCACGGAGGTCCTTGGCAACCAAGCTCACTTCTCCACCTGTGCTTTCCACCACAAGCTCAGTTTCAGCTGCACCTCTGCAGGTTCTTTAAATCACCACCATGGGGCCGTGCCTGAGAAAACAGTCTGCTGTCTGCTCCCACCCCTGCTCCCCTTTGCAGATCTCCCTCCAGCTCTCTGGGTCATCTACTCAGAGGCTTCCCCAACCCTGCAGATTAAGGCTCGCGTCCTTCCTGCCTCTTTCCTGGGCCTACTGTACTGCCCCATCCCACGCATCGTCATGGCTTGTTTAACTACTTTCTCCCTCAGAACTGCAAGCTGCCTCAGGGCGCAAGGTCAAGCACCTGGCAAAGAGTGGTGTATTACACTGATCTCGCATGACTTTCAAGAAATATTTGAGACTCAGGAAGTTATAGAGGATGCATTGGCTCACGGTCCCACAGAACTCTGTACAGAAAGCATAGCACTGGCATCTTCTCAGCTTCTGGGGAAGCCTCAGGATTGTAAGCCTTCTACAATCATGGCAGAAGGTGAAGGGGAAGCGGGCACATCTTACATACCAAGAGTAGGAGCAAGAGAGGAACAGGGAGAGGTGCTGTACACTTTTTTATTTTTTATTTTACTTTAGGTTCTGGGGTACACGTGCAGGTCATGCAGGGTTGTTGCATAGGTGCATACTATATCCGGCATTTCTCCCCATGTTATCCCTCCCCACCCCACGCTGTCCCTCCCCTACCCCCCCCCCAACTAGCCCCATTGTGTGATGCTCCTCTCCCTGAGTCCACGTGTCCTCATTGTTCAACACCCATCTATGAGTGAGAACATGCGGTGTTTGGTTTTCTGTTCTTGTGTCATTTTGCTGAGAATGATGGTTTCTAGATTCATCCAAGTCCCCACAACGGACACGAACTCATTGTGTTTTTATGGCTGTGTAGTATTCCATGGTGTATATGTGCTACATTTTCTTTGTCCAGTCTATCATTGATGGGCATTTGGGTTGGTCCTAGGTCTTTGCTATTGTAAACAGTGCTGCAATGAACATACGTGTACATGTGTCTTTATAGTGGAATGATTTACAGCTCTTTAGGTATATACCCAGTAATGGGATTGCTGGGTCAAATGGAATTTCTATCTCTAGATCCTTGAGAAATCGCCACACTGTCTTCCACAATGTTTGAACTAAGTTACACTCCTACCAACTGTGTAAGAGTGTTCCTATTTCTCCACATCCTCTCCAGCATCTGTTATCTGGCCAAGACAATTCTAAGTAAAAAGAACAAAGCTGGAGGCATCATACTGCCAGACTTCAAACTATACTATAAGACTACAGCAATCAAAACAGCATGGTACTGGTACCAAAACAGTGACATAGGCCAATGGAACAGAACAGAGGCCTCAGATGCAACACCACACATCCACAACCATCTGATCTTTGACAAACCTGACAAAAACAAGCAATGGGGAAAGGACTCCATGTTTAATAAATGGTGTTGGGAAAACTGGCTAGCAATGTGCAGAGAACAGAAACTGGACCTCTTCCTGTCATCTTACACTAAAATTAACTCCAGATGGATTAAAGATTTAAACATAAAACCTAACACCATAAAAACACTAGAAGAAAATGTAGGCAAAACCATCCAGGACATAGGCATAGGCAAGGACTTCATGACTAAAACACCAAAAGCAATAGCAACAAAAGCCAAGATAGACAAATGGGATCTAACTAAAGTAGATTTTCAGAGCTTCTGTACAGCAAAAGAAACCATCATGAGAGTGAACTGGCAACCAACAGAATGGGAAAAAATCTTTGCAGTCTACCCATCTGACAAAGGGCTCATATCCAAAATCTGCAAAGAACTAAAAGAGATATACAAGAAAAAAACAAACAACCCCATTCAACAGATTTTTGAACAGACACTTTTCAAAAGAAGACATATATGAGGCCAAAAAACATGAAAAAATTCTCGTCACTGGTCATTAGAGAAATGCAAATCAAAACTACATTGAGATACCATCTCACCCCAATTAGAATGGTGCTATACACTTCCATACAACCAGATCTCACAAGAACTCTATCAGGAAAACAGCACCAAAGGAATGGTGCTAAACCATTCACAGAGGATCCACCACCATGATCTAATCACCTCCCATCAGGTCCCACCTCCAACTGGGGATTGCAATTCAACATGAGATTTGGATGAGGACACAGATCCAGACTATATCAAGTGGGCCTCCCATAAATATTGAGTGAATACGACAACTAGATAGGAGTTAAAGGAAGTGGCTTGGGTAAACTGGAGCCCTTTTTGGTAAGTTAATTAAGCCATTGACCCTATGTACCTATACTCTGTATAAATAGGAAAGCTCTGCCTTCAACTCACCACTGTGAGGCCAGGCTGGATGGGGAAAGAAGCAGAGACCCAGGATTCAGTAATTACCATGTAGTTGTTAATTGTTCATTAATCCATTCAATTCATTCATTCATTCTATCAATGAATGAATGAATGGAATGAATTAATTAGTGGATGTAACTCGCTCCATTAACTTATTCCATTAATCCATTCTTTTCCTTTAAGATCCACGGAGTGCTAGGCACTGCCTAGGCTCTGGGGGTACCATTATGAGTGAGACAGACAAGAGCCCTCCTTTCGTGGGGCCTGGAATTGTTACCACTGGCAAATTCGTGCAGGTCTTGCTTCTCAAAGGAAAGAATTCATCTGAGGAAGGACCTTTCCTCAGGACAAGCAGGAAGGGAAAGGAGGTAAAGTATACTTGGAAGAGGCCAAGCGGGCAACTTGAGAGATTCAGGTGCCCTGTTTGACCTTTGATTTGGGGTTTTATGTGTTGGCATATTTCCAGGGTTTTGCATCTCTCCTCCCTTGATTTTTCCTTGGGGCAGGCTGACTGCAGGAACGGTGGCCCACCAGCACCTGGGAGGGGCCACATGCGCAGTGTGTTTACTGAGGTTGTGCACATGCTCACTGAGGCGTGTTCCTAAAGGAAGGTCAAATATACCAGTTAAATGCCACCATTTCGCCTCTTAGTGCATGTGCTTGAGCCCACTCGCCCAAGTCCTGAGTCCAACTCCTGAGATCTCATTGGGAAGTTGCTGATCACCAGCTTCAGGTTCTGGGGGTGGTGGTATTGAGATGGGGTCTCTGTCACCCAGGTTGGAGTGCAGTGGTGCCATCTCAGCTCACTGCAACCTCCCCCTCCCAGGCTCAAGCAGTCCTTCTACCTCAGACTCCTGAGTAGTTGGGACCACAGGTGCATGCCACCACGCCCAGCTAATTTTTTTTTTTTTCTTTTTGTACAGATGAGGTTTTGTCAGTTTGCACAGGCTGGTCTTGAACTCCTGACCTGACCTCAAGCAATCCACCACCTCCCAAAGTGCTGGGATTTACAGGTATGAGCCACCACACTGGGCTGGGTATTTTCTATCTATTGAGAGACCAGCTTCCCCTGGCACTGGCTGTGATCAATTATTATTTTAGAGAGACAGTTTAACAACCACCTGACCATCACCTGATGGTTGTCTAATCTTCCTGGGGAGACCCTTTCCTGCCCTGCTCACGTCTGCCTTGCTACCTACTCTAACAGGATGGCTGACACTAAACAAGCACAAGGTAATTTCATCTAAGGAGTGACACGAAGGGAAAAAACAAAGCGTAATGTTTTCTAGAATGTGTCTGCAGAAGGGAATGAATCTTCGAAGTGGGTGAGCAGGAAAGATCTCTGCAAGCAGGTGACATTTGAGCTGAAACTTGAGTGATGAGAAGGAGCTAGCCTGGTAGACAATTGAGAGAAAAGTGACCCAGATAGAGGAAGCGACCGGTGCCAGCATCCTGAAGTCAGAACACTGCTGTGTGTGAGGAGCAGAAGAACAGCTGTGAGGCAGGTTCATTCAGAGGCAGAGGAAAGGGCCCTGTTACCGCGCTTGTCCCTGTCTCCTCCATCTGCCTTTCTCTGTCTCTCTGATCATCAAAGACCCTGTCTCTCCTCCTCTTGTGGAACTGCCCTTCTGGGATTTCTATAGCTTCTGAAGTATAAAACCAAATTTTGAAATATACTGCAGATTGGCTGAGTGCGGTGGCTCACACCTGTAATCCCAGCACTCTGGGAGGCCGAGGCAGGTGGATCACAGGATCAGGAGATCGAGACCATCCTGGCTAACACGGTGAAAGCCTGTCTCTACTAAAAATGCAAAACAATTGGCTGTGTATGGTGGCACGCACCTGTAGTCCCAGTTTTGCAGGAGGCTGAGGGAGGAGAATTGCTTGAACCCAGAAGGTGGAGATTGCAGTGAGCTGAGATCATGCCACTGCACTCCAGCCTGGGCAACAGAGTGAGACTCTGTCTCTAAATAAATAAATAAATAAATAAATAAATAAATAAAACATACTGCAAATTATAATGCTTTTTAAAGTACCACCTATTTTACATGTCACACCAGTTTTGTGACTTCAAAATGAATAGAGTTTTTTTTTTTTTTTTTCCAGAAGAACTAAAGCTATCCATCTGTGTCAGAGGTGGGCAATCATTTCCTGTAAAGGGTCAGATAGTAAAACATTTTCAGTTTTGCAGGCCACAGGCTATCTGCTGAAGTCACACCACACTACCCCTGTGAAAGCAGCCACAGGGAATGTAAATGAAAATCTGTGGCTGTGTGCCAGTAAGATTATTTACAGAGCCAGGTAGGAAGTGAGATTTGCCCCCTAGGTTACGATTTGCCAATCCCCAATCTACTTATCATAATGATAATTATCATTATCAAAAATACAGTTCTTGTTATTTTAGCACTAACTATAGGCCAAGCAAACAAGAAAGTTCTGCCTTCAGCTCACCATTGTGAGGCCAGGTTGGGCAGTAGGGGCAGGGGGAGTAGAAGTGAGACCCATGACTCAGTAATTACCGTGTGGAGGTTAACTGTTCATTAATCCATTCCATTCATTCATTAATTCTGTCATTGAATGAATGAATTCGCTTTTGGGTGCTCCTGTCTCTTGGTACTGAGCAGACATGCTGTAGCAGGTACAATGTGAGTAATAAGCAGAGGAGTACCTGAGACGTATAATACCTCATCTGGATATACTACCAGTGGTGCAATTCTATTTTTTAAAAATTGAGATTCCAATATTAAATGTTTTAAGTTTATGAAATACTTTTCCTAAGGCCAAGCCTAAGCCAGTTGGTCCTTCACAACTGACTGGTCTCGGTGGCTATTGTCAGCCTTCCAAGATCACAGGGAGGAAGGTGAGTGTGTGAAAGGCCCCGCTGGCAATCTCTGCCAGGTAGCACACACAGGGAAGGCAAGCCTCAAATGAAATTGTACAAAATGTGTATAAGCAAGCAGATATAAAAATAGGCATGAAAGCTCTTCCTAAAAGTCGATGAGGTCCTGCTTTGTGCCCTTTAGACTATCTAGTAAATCATGAAACGCTCATGTGAAGCAGATGCACCAATAATTTAGCAGCAGGGTTTAGCTAATCTTCTAGAGGGACTGGCTGGAAAATCCCCAGCTGTAAGTCCAGGGCACCACTCTGCAGGGTGTGAGCATGCCAGGCTCAGCGAGCTCCTGCCTCCCATCCATGCCAAGAGGTATGCCTGGAAAGATGTACACCAACACAGATCCTGAACCACATTTACCACTGGTGAAAAATTAGCTAAGGATCTAATAATAGGTTTTGATAGCTTATAGCAGCACTCCTGAAGTTTGCATTTCGAGCAAGGCTTCTAAATGTTAAAATTGCAGAGTCTAACTTAAAATCAACCTGCACATGCATATATCCAAATGTTTATGCTAAAACATTTTAAAGCAAACTGTACATTACATAACATATCTCTCTCCTCTTATTGTACATTTTGATGCTTTGAAGAATTCATTCCTTTTTTTCCAGTTACTCATTCTGGATTTTTTAAAAATGGAAGGTGAAAGAAAACATATGACTTTTATTTTCAATTTTGAAGTTGTGGAAATATACTATAATGTACTAATTATAATATATTAAATGTCACATTCAAAAGTTTAAAGTAATCCTTAAATATTCTTAGGAGAAGTATGCTATAAGGAAAGAAAGCATATCTTTTCCAATTATTAGTTTCATCTCAAACAAATACCTTTGTAAAGAACAGTGGCCTATAACTTATAGACATGTCCAAACAAATTCATGAGATGAGCTGATCTCATATAATCTTTCTATAGCAGTAGGTTCCAGATATGGGCTTAATCAAAATGTAGAGCACATGAAAAATCAGGAAAAAATAAAAGAAAATTGTGCCATGCTTCGAAACCTGTTTGCACAAACATGCAATGTACATTTAACAGTTTTAGTGAAGGATTTATATGGGTCAGGTCATGAAGCAGTAGATGGACAACTTATTTTTACCAAATGAAATGGTTGGGATAATAACAACTTATTTAGCTGGATGTATGTTTATAGCACTCTGAAAAAGAGGTACAAAAGAACAACTGATTTAGTTAGCATTTGCTGCATATAAACCACCCAACACTCAGTGGCTTAAAACAACAACAATTTACTATTACGGTTCCTGTGCCTGGCATTAGGCTGGGGTTGGCTGATCTGGGCTGGGCCCGGCCAGGCTTGCTCATGCATGTGCAGGCTGAATGGGGACTCTGTTTGAGGCTGGGCTTGACTGGAGGACCATAGCTGGGGCAACCTTGCTTCAGGTAGCTTCCATCTTTCATCTTTTCCCTTTTATAGCAAGTTAGCTCAGGTATATCCTTCTCAGAATGATGGCAGAAGCAAAAAAGGACAGGTAGAAATGTCCAATGCTCTTTGAGTCTCTCCTAGCATCCCATTGGCTAAGGCAATTGATATGCCCAAACTCAGAATCAAGGGGTGGGGAAATAGACTCTGCTTTGTGGTGGGAGAAGATAAAAAGTCACATGGCAACAGGTGTGCCTGCAGGGTGAGATGAAGAATTGGCATCAATGCCATCTACCATATATACCATCGTTTGCCTTCTGACTCACTCTGCACTTGGTTAAATAGACAAGAAGAAAGACTCATTCAAGGTTTGGTATAAGCAGAAGCTATCCGTGAATCACAGCCTTCGTTATAAGATAGATTTGAATTCAAACGTGACTCTGCTGTTTGTTGACTGTGTGACCTTAGGGAAGCGACACTCACTCCACAGTGAATGTCCATTCTTCTGGCCTGCCTAGAATCCCTTCCTTCTCCTAGTGAGAGCATCCTGCTTTCAGGGGTCATCCCTGCCCTCATGTGATGATTTTTTACGTCACTCTTATTGACATTTCAGTTGACTTTAGTAAGCTCTGTGACCCTGGGACATTCATTCCTAGGTCCCTCTGTAAAATTGGGAGATGGCTGGGTTTGGGCTTCCCCTGGGATTTCATCCACCTCGTCATTCCAACACCAGGACTGCCCAAGCCATCAGGTCCTTGTTCCGACTGCCAGGGAGGGCTTTCTTCCCAAATGAAACTCCCTGTTACTACACCTGAATAGCATCATCCTGAAGAGTAGTGCCTCTGAAGCTTGACTGCTTGAATGTGTAATCCTGACAGGCTGGTTCCCCTTACAAACTGGGGCCATGGGCACATTCTAAAACTTTGTATGTCTTGGTTTCTCCATTTGTAAAACAAAATTTAGAGTATCCATTTCATGTGCTTGTCATGACTCTTACATGAATTAATACATGATAGTTGAATTTTTCTTTTAAAATATTCAAAGCAGGCTGGGCGTGGTGGCTCATGCCTGTAATCCCAGCACTTTGGGAGGCCGAGCAGGCAGATCATGAGGTCAAGAGATTGAGACCATCCTGGCCAACATGGTGAAACCCTGTCTCTACTAAAAATACAAAAATTAGCCGGGTGTGGCGGTGCATACCTGTAATTTCAGCTACTCAAGAGGCTGAGGCGAAAGAATCACTTGAACCCGGGAGGCGGAGGTTGAAGTGAGCCTAGATTGTGCCACTGCACTTCAGCCTGGCAACAGAGCAAGACTCGGTCTCAAAAAATATATATATTCAAAGCTGTGTTCCTATTAGACTATGTAGAATCTGGCATCTCACAAACCTAATCAGTATTTTCATTTTCTCCTCCCTGCCTTTGCATTGTGACAGTTAGATTAGGGTCAGTTAGATTAGGCTGGTCTCTGCCTGCCCTCTGGATTTGGTAACTTGGCCTTGGGTTGTTATGTATTACTCTCACTTGTGCCAAGGAGAAAGCAAAAGAGAAGTCTGACCCGGGAATTTCTTGCTACAAAGGAAGTTCTGGGAATACTGAGGATGAAGGCTGCACTCTTCCCAACTCCAGAGGAAGCAATGCCCCAGGCCGAAAGCCCCCAGTGATCAGGCAAATGCTCAACCTACTCCTCCTTCCCCCTGCAACTTTCGGTGATCTGCATCAGCCTGGACTTTTCCCATGACTCTTGCCTTTTAAAGATGAACATGGCACAGTTACAGCCTCCCTGGGATGCTGCAGAGTCACCCAGGCACACAGTCCACTGGCCACTCCCCCTTCCTACCAGAGTTGTATTTGTCACAAGAGATACCTTTCTCAGTCCCATCATCCTGAACTCCTAGGGCAGCACGTGGAATATGCTCCGTGTTCGGAACGATTTGTCAGAGGAGAAGATGAATAAATAAACATCTCCATTCTCTACTGTCATCAGGTGGCTGGTAGACGTTAACAGGAGCATTTTGGTGTGATCCCGTTTAAACATGTGTGTGGACATCTCTTCAAGAGTCCCCATGACAATGTTTAACACAAAGTGTTGGAATTCAAATGACTAAAGATCTTTTCACTGAACTCCCTGAGTTTACAGACAGGGGACCTGAAGCCTAGAGAAACTAAACATATTCATCAGGCAACCAGGATGACGAAGGCATGCAAATCCATGTCTTTTGAGCAACTTTAAAAAAGCTAGAAATATTCTGGTTTCTTCTCCTAGAGAAGATAGCATTCCATGGGAATATGAGCACTGATTTTTTTGAACATCCGAAGGGCTACTATATGAGGAAGGGCTCCTAAGAGATCAGAAGTATCTAAAGATGAAACAGTTGCCCCTTGACAACGTGAGTGCTCTATTGCCAGTGGTGTCCAAGCACAAACTGAAATAGCTTAGCGAGAAGAGGAACATCAAAGCGAGGGGCAGAGAAAATGTCTAAAATGATAAACACAGAAAATAGCAAGTGTTGGAAGGATATGGAGCAAGTGGAATCCTCAGACACTGCATGTGGGAGAGGTAATGGTGCAACCACTTTCGAAAACTAGCAGTTTTTAATAAGGTTAAACTTACATCTTCCTTATGTTCCAACAATTCCACTCCTGACAATGGACTCAACTGAAATGCATAGATATTTTTCACCAAACACATATGTGAAATCTTCATAGTAGGTTACTCGTAATAGCCCCAAATTGGAAACTACCCAATCTACTGCTCATCAATAGTAGAATGAATAAATCAATGCTAGTATAGTCACACAATGAAATATTATGCAGAAGTCAGGAGGCTTTTTCTGTAAAGGGCCAGATAGTATTTTCAGCTCTGCATGCCATATGGCCTCCATCTCAATGACTCGATTCTGTCATTGTAGTGCAAAAGCAGCCATAGACATAGAGACATATACAGAAATAAATGGGCATGGCTGTGTTTCAAAAAACCTTAATTTACAAAAGCAGATGGAATACACAGTGTGTTCAGTTTTTGAAAATTCATTAAGGTGCACCGCTATGGTATGTGTACTTTCTTAATGTATATAAAATGGTTTTCAATTTTTTAAAAAGGGTTTTCAATAACAAGATTAAAAACAAATAGGGGGAGGGCAGCTATTGGCCTGTGTGTCTATGATTCAGTGGTTAGTCCCAGATAAAACAGTTAGATAATAGCAAAACTGGAACTGAAACTCAGGCCTTCAGCTCCCAGAAAGGAAAGGGAATTCATACCTATAAGTGTTTTCCATATGCAAGGCACTTGTCACAGGCATTCCTGATAATAACTCTCGGAGAAGGCATTATATGCTCATTTTTGTAGATGAGAAAACAGGGGCCCAGAGTGGGTACAAACTTAGCAGGATCATACATCTTGTCAGCAGCAGCAACGCCATCTGAGCCCAGGTCTGTCTGATCCTGACCCCAGGCTCTTAAGCTTCCTCCACAGGCTTTAAATGCAAACATGGCATTTCTTACATGAGCATTGCATGTGTATAAAAATAAACCGTGAGCCCCACACTATGAAATATTATCCAGTTATCACTGGCTTCTGCTGCTGACAGCCAGGGCTGCTAAATCTTATTAGGCTGTGCCCACTGCTTCTGGGCAAGCCCTGGCCATGGGCACAGCTGGGACCTACGCTTGCTCTGCAGGCTTTTTACTGTGGCTTTTCTTGCTGAAGCAAACATAGAGGGATGAGGGGCGAGGGAGAAGCAAGGACAGACAAGATGCTGGGTGATGCAAGTTCTGCAGCCAGGGGAGGCCAGAAGGCAGACACACTGTCGCGGGGCTTGTCACAAGGGGCCAGTCCAGAGGGGAAACCGAGACCATCCCGTGTCAGACTCCAGTTGCCTCTCATGTCCAACTCTACTTCTAAGATTCTCTCCCTTGCCCCCCAACAATCCCTGCTCCCCATGTCAGTTGTACAAAGAAAGAGAAAGGTACCTCCTCATCCAATTCAGAGAATGGGGTAGGGTGAAGTTCTGCTTTTGAGGGTTTTGTGACAATGTCCGTTAGTTCTCAATAGTTAAAAATCAGGAGAGTTTCAGGAAGGAATGCATATACTCAGTGAAAGATGCCGGTCTGAAAAGGCTACATACTTTGTCTTTCCAGTGACATCACATCCTGCATAATGCACAACTATAGTGACAGTGAAAAGATCAGGCACTGCCAGGGGCTGGTGAGGGGTGGAGAGGAATGGACACAGGCTTCTTAGGGCAGTGGGACTATTCCGTAGGATCCCACAACTGTGGGTTCATATCAGTGTACCCCATCACAATCTACAGAAGATACCTCACAAAGAGTGAACCCAAATGTGAACTATGGGCTTTAGTCAATAGTAATGTATCAATATTGGTTCATCCACTGTAACAAATGTGCCACACTAATACAATAAGTTCTTAATTATAGGGGAAACTGAGGCCAAGAAGAGGGCATATTTGGAAATTCTCTTTATTTCTTTACACTCAATTTTACTGTAATCATAAAACTGCTTCAAAAAAATCATCTCCTAATGTTATAAAAATTAGGTGAATTCAAGGACAAAGCTAGATTTCTGTCCTCATGCAAAGCTCTGGTCTGGGAACATAGGGGGCCAGTGTTCCTAGAGCTGCCAGAGTCCAGCAACAAGTGCTCCTGGGGAGGATGAACAGCTTTTCCTCCTCTGGGGCTCCCCAAGTCTGCCACAGCCAAAATGAGCCAACATCACCCTCTTTGTGACCATCTGGCCTTTGGGGTCATTGGAGTTTGGAACTCCCTAGGGTAAAATGAGCAGTTTATGCAATGGTTTTTTGGGTTCCTGAGAAACTTTCCTACTCCCGGGGTGTTGAGGCCAGAAAGGGGATGGGGGTGCATGGGCAAGGCCCTGGGCCCCACTCGTGATCCTTCCTCTTTATCTGCTGGACCTACTGACTTATCATATAAGATTCGCCCCCAACACACTGGCATGTGAGTAAAATACAAGTGCAACTTCTAAAGCCTTCCTTTAACAGACAGGGAAACTGAGGCTGAGAAGGACGTGACTAGCTGAAGGTGGTTGCTTGCAGGTGGAGGCAGTGCTATGTCTCTTGATTGTCCCTCTGAAGTCCCCTCTCTGAGAAACCCCAGTTTTCCATCTGTGTCTCATCCTTGGTAGGTCACCATGGCACTACCGGTCCTGACATGACTTGATGGCTTGAGGGCTGTTTTGTGCATGGAACATTCCTTTCCCGTCGTCCGAGACTGCCCTGTTTACTGGACAAGCTTTGTCCTGCGGTCACTCTAACTCCTCAAAGGCCCTCTCACTCAGGGTAAAGGCCAAAAGGTTTAATTCAAAGAAAATAGAAGCACAGAGGCCTAACAAACATGAAGTCTGTGGGATGCATTTTGAAAATGAGGTCCCTGGATGAACTTTAAACTTTCCGAATGCTCAACTGGTTAGAGAGTGTGGCTGTCTTCCTGCTTCAGGATGCCCCTATCCACGGGTTTTGCCCTGACGCTGCATTTGGTGTTGGGCCTCAGTGCTCAGAGCAGTCTAGCCTGCCTGGAGCACCGTCTGTACTCTGCTGTGGGCTGCTCTCCCCACTTCAGGGGACTCTCTCCACCACTTCGGGATCCTCCGGTGACTTTAGGCTGCTCTCACAACCTCAGGATATTCCTGCCACTTCTGCCACTTCCGGCGGCTCCTGTCGCTTCAGGGTGCTCCTCCACTTCAGGCTGTTCCTATACCCTGTGACCAGTCTTTATTTTTAGGAAAGACGCTTTCATGAATGTTGAGGCACCCTGGTGTGCCTGCATCCTGCGTCACATAGGTCCCATTCTTTCAGTGGGTTGGCTGTATATCACAGTGCTGTGAACATTTCACAGACATTTAAAAGTAGTCATTGTGCGCCTGACAATGTGCACAGACTAGTCTTTGCTATCTTGATGAAGCTGCATGAGCAAACCCCTGTGGCACAGTGTGGTGAGTGCAGTAACAGACAGATGGGCGGGGAGCCAGGGGAGCACTGGAGAGGCAGCTAAACTCACCTCCAGAATTAGGCTGGTGGCTCCTATGAGATGAAAGGAGAGCTGTCTCACAGAGTATGCAGGTACTTGAGCAGAGTATGCAGGTACTTGAGCAGAGGGGCGGCATTCCTGACACCGTGAGTTCCGGGAAAGGCAGGCTCCGGAGAAGGGAGTGCTGGCCCACAGCTACTGCTCCCACGGAGACTTTTCCAACTGAGAAAGAGTGAGCTGTGCAGCTGCTCAGTCTGAGGGCATTAGGGATGGTGGAAGGGCAGTGTAACCTAAGCCTCTTATCAGATCTGCATAGCCCTGTCCTGCCACCACCACTTTCTGCCCTGTGCCTCTCCAGTTTGTCGAGAGCTCAGCATCCAGGGCCACGAACCACACTTCCCATTTGTTCTGTGCTCGGGGTGTGCTGGAAGAGGTGGGGTCACATGGGAGCAAGTGACCGCTTGTCACCTGTTCCTACTCTATGATTTATTAGGATAGGCTCTCCAGTTTGTGCGCCTTCACAGACCAACATCACTGTGAGTTGGGCCTTAATAATCTTTTTGTGTGAATGTTGGAAAGATTTTAGAGCAGGGTTTTAAAAATCTGGGTTCATGGATTTGGGGGATGTATAAACACCCCAAAATTATATACAAAATGTTGTTGATCTAGGCATTTGTCCTAGCAAAAAGCTCCCAAGCTTTCCTCTGAACCTAGAAGGGTTGTGTGAGCCTTTACACTGGGCCACGGCCAATTCCTCCCAAGAGTCATGAAGTCTTTTACCCAAAAGCTTACATATGGGAAGTAGCAGCATTGAGGCTAGCGCTGGGCCTGGAGGGCAAGCTA
The DNA here is from genome assembly GCF_048565385.1 of Saimiri boliviensis. NCBI lineage: Eukaryota > Metazoa > Chordata > Mammalia > Primates > Cebidae > Saimiri > Saimiri boliviensis. The sequence continues at coordinate 82,949,402 of NC_133463.1, forward strand.
TAGCTGGTCCTACGTCCAACAGATGACAATTTCCTTTTAAAAAAACACTATTTGCAAAACTTCAAATGAAAAGAAAATATGGTCATCTTTGACAGTATTTGACTATTTGGTGTCTCCATTGTAACAGGTTCCAGCTGTCACTTTCTTAAGTGTTTGTGTATGTGAGTTTTCCACTTTATTCCCTTTTTGACTTACCAGTGGGTTTCCTCTGATACCTGAATCTAGAAGTGAGTTTGTGTTTTATTTTTCTGTTTTTGTTATAAAATGAAATTAAATCACTCATATGATGGGCCAATACTTCACTATGACATTATCATACCATTTCCGCTAGAGCAAAACTGGAACTGAGACTCAGGCCTCCAGCTCCCAGAAAGAAAAGGGAATTCATACCTATAAGTGTTTTCCATATGCAAGGCACTTGTCACAGGCATTCCTGATAATAACTTTGGAGAAGGCATTATATGCTCATTTTTGTAGATGAGAAAACAGAGGCCCAGAGTGGGTACAAACTTAGCAGGATCATACATCTTGTCAGCAGCAGCAACGCCATCTGAGCCCAGGTCTGTCTGATCCTGACCCCAGGCTCTTAAGCTTCCTCCACAGGCTTTAAATGCAAACATGGCATTTCAACCCCCAAGCTTGGTAATATTGGGAGAGGAGGCTAGGTGGGGCCATTCAAGGGAAACTTGAGTCCTATGATGTTTGTTTCCTTTGTTGAGGCACACAAAATAATTTAGGTCTCTAAGTCATTTTATGTGCATCAACACAAAAAGTAACACTAGACTACAGGAACTGAGCTAAAAGCAATGTTAGGCTACAGGAACTGAGATAATGACAAGGCGATTTCAGCCTTGGTATGTCAGTCCTCAAAGGATAGTAAAATGAGGTGAGAGGCCCCATGTTTACAATTAAGAGACCTTAATAGTAGCACAATGCAGAGCAATCTCCAGACACAAAAAAGATCTCCTGGTATTTTTCTCTCTGGAGGAAACTTAACTTCATTGCTCAAGTAATTGATGGGATATAAATTAAGCAGGATTAAAAAACCCAAAAATCTCATAGACAGTTACTTGGGCAGGAGTTGAGAGAGGTTCTGGTTGTAGCTGTATTAAACCTGCCTTATATAACCACCCACGATGCTAGGTTCATCAACTGACTGATTCCCAGAGAATGGCACATGTTGAAACGCTTTGGGGGACCAGGAGCCCAGTCTATGCAAATCCGGCTGTGTGGAAGCTATTACTATCAAATAATACTTAATTTTGCATTCTATAATGTTTGTATAACAAAATGACAACTTTGCTGAAACGGAGCTCTCAGATGGCAGGCAGGGCCATGTCACACCCTAATATGTTTGGTTACAGTCCCTGAAACCTCTGATATATGAACATATCTACTTTTGCACATGAAAGGTCATCATGAGGGCCACTTATAACTCAAAGAAAGGGCCAATCAGCAGAGAGGAGAATAAGCAGGGCCACCTGGAGTAGATTGCTGGGGTGTGGTCGTTTTTATTTATTCTTTATCCCATCCTTTTTCACACCCTACATATGTGCTTCCATTTTAGTAATTGGGGTCCATGGCTGGCCCCCCTCTCCCCACATCTCCCTGTTGTTGGACTTCAGTTCTAACATTTGGGACCCCTGAGCCTTGATCCCTACTCCTTGGCCATCCGTTAGGGCTGCCAAGCCTCCAGCTTCCCTGTAGGACAGGTGGCTGGGCCTTAACTTTGCCTGCTCGCCTCTTTGGAGTGAATGTCCTGCCATATGAAAATGATTATAAAGTGCATAATATCCATGACAGATTTACAGGTAATATTCAAGTGAATAAATAAAATATATTATGGTTTGTGTTTTAAACTCGGAGCCCCTCCACCTATACTGACTCCTTCCCTTCAGAATTCAAACATTCCCAAGTTCTCACCTCTCAGAAATCACAACCCTACTTGTCCTGCTCCCCATCTTACCTCCACCCCTCATAGACAAGGTTCTTGAAAGAATGACCTTTATCTTCACATCAGCTCACACTGACCTCTGGAATCCTTTCCTCTGGCTTCTACTCCAGTATGTCTCTGAAACTGCTCCAGCCAAGGTCTCTGACAAACTTCTTGTCCTTCAACACTTCTTGGAGTCTGGATTGTACTTGCCTTCTCTGCAATGTTGGGTTCTTACCAATACTCTTTTATTCTTTACCCTTTTCCTTGCCTCTCGTGATAGCACCATCTTCACATTTTCTTTCCACGTCCTGGACTGTCCCCCTCAGTCAGCTTTGCCTGCCTCTTTTCTGGCTATTGATTAAATGTGGATGCTTCCCAGGACTTTCTCCCATGCCACCATTCTCACCATACACAGTCATCCTGGGTAATGGAGACATGTACCATAGATTCAGTTACCGTCTATACCAGGCGTCCCCAAACTTTTTACACAGGGGGCCAGTTCACTGTCCCTCAGACCATTGGAGGGCCGCCACGTACTATGCTCCTCTCACTGACCACCAATGAAAGAGGTTCCCCTTCCTGAAGTGCGGCGGGGGGCCGGATAAATGGCCTCAGGGGGCTGCATGCAGCCCGCGCGTAATTTGGGGACGCCTGGTCTATACGCTGAGGCCTCCAAAAGCTACACCTTGTCCAGACCTTCCTTCTTATCTCCAGACCCATACGCTGTGCCTACTTGGTTGTGCCATCAACATCCAAAAAGGGACACCTAAATCTAACTCAGTGTCTGCACCAATCTTACTGCTCATACTTCAGCCCTCATGCCTATAGAATGGCAATACCTTTTCACCAACCACTCAAAAAGGAAACAAGGATACATCTTCACTATTTCTCTGCCTTCCCAATCCCCTCTCCCTGATCTCCCTGAACTCCTTCAGAGTTCCCCTCTTAAACACCTCTCCAACTGCAGACTTCTCCCCAGCCCTACTCCCAAGAACTATGCCTCTTTCAGTGTCCTCTGGGACCACAGGAACAGTTTCCTCACTGGGCTCTCTGCTCACGTCTGCCTCGCTACTTCCAATCCAATCTCCTCTCTGCAACCTGAAAAATTTTTCTTAGAAGGGTCTTTCAAGATTGATTGCTGTGTCAGATCATTTCTTTTTTTAAAAAAAAAAAAAGTAAGTTCTGGGATACATGTGCAGAATATGCAGGTTTGTTACCTAAGTATATATGTGCCATAGTGTTTGCTGAACCTATTAACCCATAAACTAGGTTTTATCAAGCTTTGTTTTTAAAGACCTGTCTTACCAAAGTAAGCCTTCCCAGAACCCCAGGATCAACCAGGTGAAAGCAGCAATGCTTTGCAGACGCAGCGCAGGTGCCAGCATGAAGCCGTCTTCCCCTCCTCTCTCCCACCCCAGAGAAAACTTTGGGCACCGGGGAGCTGTTTGAAAATCGCAGTCCTTGGGGTTCATCCTGGTCACATTGGTCTCCTTTTTAAAATGCTTCAAGTCACTCGTATCCTCTGATCAGATTCCTGAGCACGGTGGCAAGACCTTCCAGGACATGGCTCCTGCCTCTCTCCAGACTTGCATCTGCCCAGCTCCCCGGCTCTTTGTTGCCAGGCACTCATTTCATTCCTGAGCTCCTCATTCTCTCACCACAAATCTATGTGCTCTGGATCCCTGTGCTCCTTCCTTCCCTCTCTTCCCAGAGCTAAATCCTGCTCTAGTCCTTCAGGTCTCAGCTCCAAAGCCGTATCTCAGACCTTCTGGGGCTGGCCTAGGGTATCACATAGCACGTCAGGCTCTCTGCTTCTGGCCCTGGGTGGTGATTGTAGTTAAGGAGCTAAGCTCCCCTCCAGTAAGCTCTAAAGGGGAGGGCTCTCCTGCTACTGTCTCACCCAGAGGTCCAGGAGCTCGACACCTACTCAGTGCATGCCCCAAGTACACATTAGACTTGCCCACTGGCGAAGTCCCATTGGACTATCACAAATGCCTCACCCAAGTTGACAGGTGTGAAGGGTGACACATAATCAAGGCTACACAGAAAGTGGCTGATCATGATTCAAACACATAGTGAAACCATCTCTACTATGTCCTTGCAGGTCTCATCACAATTCACTGCAAAGCCTCACTAGTCTGGGTTAATTGTGGCAAAGGCCAATCTAAATGAAGAAAAATGGGCTGAGCATGGTGGCTCATGCCTGTAATCCCAACACTCTAGGAGGCAGAGGTGGGTGGATCACCTGAGGTCGGGAGTTCAAAACCAGGATTGCCAACACGGTGAAAACCTGTCACTCCTAAAAATACAAAAATTAGCCCGGCATGCCTATAATTCCAGCTACTCAGGAGGCTGAGGCAGGAGAATCACTTGGACCCAAGAGGCAGAGGCTGCAGTGAGCCGAGATCACACCACTGCACTTCAGCCTAGGTGACAGAGCAAGACTTGATCTCAAAGAAAAAAATAAATAATAAATAAATAAAGGAAAATGTGATTATTCTTTAAAAATCTATACAGTTTATTGTCATCAGTGACATACCCAATTGCAGCAAAGTGTTTCAATCACGTTAGGGAACAGCTAAGAAGTCTTTGTAATCAGCCTGTTGGTTATCGGTAAAATCAGCCTGTTGGTAAAATGATGCTTTTCAGAGCCTCACAGAGTCCTACTCTGTGGGGGAGTTAAGGAAGGGGATTGGAGACTGCCTTGTAGCAGAAGCATCTGTCTCCCCTCGGCCTGGGTACCTGCCTGCCCAGTCACAATGATGAGAAGAGAACCCACTTATCCACCTCTTCCTACTTGCCAGGTGCCTGGGGAGGCAAATCTCCACTCAGGGCTGCCAGAATTAAGACTGCCTTTCCTTTCTGGGCAAAAGGGCACACTTGTTTCTTATTGCAATGGTAGAGAAAATGTGCCTATCATGAGATGGTGACAGGGACAGGCCAAACAGGTTTCTTGCCTTTCTGTTTGTTTTCTATTGCTACATAACACACCACCGCAAACTTAGTGACTAAAAGCAACACAAATTTATTATCTCACACTCTCCATGGGTCAGAAGTCTGGGCATGAGTTAACTGAATTTTCTAGTCAGGGTCTTACCATGTAATTGGGGTAGTTGGGCTGCATTCCCCTCTGAGGCTCAAGGTCTTCTTCTAAGCTTGCTGGTGGTTAGCAGAATTCATTTCCTTATGACCCTGTGACTGAGGCCCCCATCTTCTTGCTGGCTGTTGGCTGGAAGCAACTCTCAACTCCTAGAGGCTAAGAGCTCTTTTTTTCCTTCTTTTTCTTTTTTGAGATGGAGTCTTGCTTTGTTGCCCAGGCTGGAGTGCAGTGACACAATCTCGGCTCACTGCAACCTCTGCCTCCCAGGTTCAAGGGATTCTCCTGCCTCAGCCTCCTTAGTAGCTGGGATTACAGGTACCCACCACCATGCCCAGCTAATTTTTGTATTTTTAGTATAGATGGGGTTTTATCACATTGGCCAGTCCTGTCTTGAGCTCTGACCTCAAGGGATCCACCCGCCTCAGCCTCCCAAAGTGCTGGGATTACAAGGCTTGAGTCACCATACCCGGCCTAAAGCCTGAGAGTTCTTTGTCACGTTGTACATAAGTACCCTCCTAACAAACAGTTTAATTCTTCAGAGTCAGTAGGAAAATCTTTTGTACTTCAAATCTCTTCCTTCAGAAAGGGCTTACTCCCTTGTAAGGGCTCATCTAATTTGCTCAGGATAATCTCCTTTTGATTAACCCTATGTGAACTGATTTGGCATGTCAATTATATCTGCAAAGTCCTTTCACCCCTTTACCTAATTGTGGGAATGAAATCTACCACATTTACAGCCCTGCTCACACTTGAGGGAAGGGAAGTATATGGCATGTTCTCCAGGGGTGGAGGAGCTTGGAGTTCTGCCTCCCACGTTTCCCTTGTCTAACTTCTTGTAATGTGCAATGCCAAGCAGGATCCAGCTATCCTTGCACTGCTCTTGCCATCTGCTAAGTGGGATTCTGCCATGGTTAAGACAGTCCTGGACCCTAAAGCTGGTCTAGCTTGCTTGGAATGCAGAAAGGTTCTTCCCTGAGTCTACAGCTAGGTGAATGTTCCAATGAGGGGAGATGAAGTAACGGGGAAAGCTGGGTTAGGACTTTATAACTTTCTCTATGACACAGGAAGGGAAAAGAGGTGTTAGTGAGGACATGAAATCAGTCTTCTTTGGCCTATTTTTGCTAGCAAAAAGTCCATGGACTTCCCATTTTCACAGTGATGTTCAACATGGGCAAATGTGATTTCTAGGCAAGAGTAGCTTCTATCAGATCATAAAAAGCCACGGTTCAGGATTCTGCTGCTACCTTGCAAGTTTGGGATCTAAGGCCCCACTGAAGGGATTTCCTCGAAGGTTACCAATAATAGCATTATTTACTCATCCAAAACATCCTGTGAGATGAGTGTATTACTATTATTATTCCTTATAAGTAAGGAAATGGAAGCTCAGAGAGTTTCAGTAACCTGCTCAGTCACACAGCTGTTTAGCATGGAAAGGTGGGGTTGGTTGCCGTCTGTCTGGCTCTAAAGCCTTTTGCTGGTTACCAGTTACGAGGCAGTTTCTTACTTTTTCACATCAGCCCCTTTGTCTGTGTTCTTCCTTCTCTCTGGGACTCTGCCTAATACTTTACAGGAAATCTCCATCCAGGTTTCATTGGCCCTGAGTGTAAAACTATTTCATTTGGAATCTACCATTCTATTGATTTCCTCTCAATTCAGCTCTTTGCAGCACATTGGAAAAGCAACCAACCAGCCAATCAATGAAAAGAACCTTCTCCTGTGAGACATTCAAATGTTCAATGAAAGCTTTCCTGTTCACTCTGGGACTCAGTCTTGCTAGGTTTTCTCACCATTCCCACCATACCCCCTGGTTAATCTTTGATTTATCATTTTCTGCTGAAAACAAGTTACCCCAAATTGAAGACTGTTTGTGCTATGGTTAACGCATAGAACACTGGAAGACCAGCACGTGATATGGATACTATGCCTGTGTTAATGTTCCCTAAAGTCACATTAGCTTTTTAAACAGTCAAATTAAATTGTTGGCCCATATTTAAATTGCACTTGGCTAAAACCCTGGGTCTTTCTCCACTAAACTCACATCAAGCCACAGCCTCTCAATACTGACCTTGTATTGTTGAACTTTTTTTAACCTATTTTTCATTTTCTTTCTGCCCTCTTTTGGAACCCATTCAAATCCTTGTAAGTCTGAGTCTGCAATATAATGCCTTAGTTCTTCCTTCAGTGCTGAGTCATCTGTACAGTTTATAAGTAAGTTTTCCAGCTCTTCAGCCAGATATCAATCAAGTGTTACAATGGACAAGTTAAAGTATAGAGTTCTTTGAGATTGGAATGAGTTAAATAACTGAACAATTAAAAATTATTAATCCTTTAATTGAACCAGCATCAATGCTTTGTGAAAATTGAGCTATGATATGTCCGTGACATTCCCTTTATTCATGAACCTAGTAATTCCTTTAAAATGGAAATGAGATTAATGATAACTTTTCCTTAGAAAAGCCATGCTGATTCTTAGTCACTTCTAATGATTATAAACTATCTGCTAAAAATCATAGTCTAACGTTTTATCAGGGATTGATCCTATTATAATTTGTTCCTGAAGTATATGTTCTTTCTAAAGATCTAGATTTTTTTTTTTTTTTTTTTTTGCTAGGGTTTTGCTCTGTTGCCCAGGTTGGAGTGCAGTGGCATGATCACGGCTCACTGCAGTTTTGACCTCTCAGGTTCAAGTGATCCTCCCACTTCAGCCTCCCAAGTAGCTAGAACCACAGGCACATGCCATCACACCCAGCTAACTATTTTTTAAAATTTTTATAGAGATGTGGTCTTACTATGCTGTCCAGGCTAGTCACAAACTCCTGGACTCACATGATCCTCCCACCTCGGATTCCCAAAATACTGGGATTATAGGTGTGAGCCTCTAATCCAAAGAGCTGGGTTTATAGGTGTGAATCTTCAGAGGCAATTGGCTTCTAAAGATCTTTAGAGTGTTTGAAAATCTTGTTTAAGCATCCTTTCTGAAATCTTAGATTAATAATTGGCTTATATGAATATTTTTCCTAATAGATTTTTTCAAAAAACATTTAACACTATTCTTTTAATTTAAAATACTGAATCAACAAAGTCCTAACAATATCTCTAACTATTATTTATAACTCATATTTCTCCAAAATATAACTGAATACACATACCAAGTTTGTGAAATACATTTATAGAACTTGTAGCTGTGAAGAACAAATTTAGGTAAATCATGACCGGCAGGTCAGCTGTGATAGAATCTAGGCCATTTGTTTTTCTTTGTTCTTATTTTGAGATAATCTTTTCCTCACTTTTTTTTTTAATAACACTGTAATTTTGTGTGCCTAATTCCTTTTTTATTATAATGAAGGCATCATCGTCATATTACGGTCTGTGTAGACCAAAGGAGATGTAAATTAATCTAAAGCGTCTCTGGTCTCCCGTGCTGGTGGACAGCCACCTGGGCTTTCGTCTTGAAGCACAAAATTAATGAAACGTGGATAACAAGAATCAAAGCTTGTGTCTGATAATAAATGTGCACCACTTGTTCAGCTAGTTAGATCTGTCCATAATATCAGAAATATCTGAAGTTTCAGAAATATCTGGGGTTTTAGTAGTTTTTAAGTATTTTTTAATATAACATACATTACTTAGACAAGTGCATACAATTTATTTGTACAGTTTAACACATGGTTGTGGAGTGAAGACCCAAGCAATCATCCCCCAGGCCAAGAAATAGAACAGTAAGAGCAACACAGAAGTCTTCTCTCTATTCCTTGCTAATGACAACCCCATTTTCCACCCTCCAGAAGTAACCACTTTCCTTTTATAGTAATAATTTCCTTATTTTTCATTGTAGGTTTATTGCCTGAGGATGCATTCCTAAACTGTATGTATTGGTTTTACTTGGTTCTAAACTGTTTAAAAATGGAACTGTATTGTATTATCCTTTGAAACTTAATTTTTTTCTCAACATTTAAGATTCATCATATTGTTGCATTAAAATTGGATTATTTATTTTCCTGCTAAATCTACTGTATGAATACACCATATAACAGGCATTTTGTTTGTTTCTGATGTTTGGTAATTACAAAAAAAGATGTTGCTTTAGACATCCTTTTACATTTATCTTAGTGAATATACACATGCATAGCTCTAAAAAACATGGAATATTCAACTTCACTACACAACACAATATTTTCTACGCAGCTTTACTGATTCACATTCTTATCGTCAGGATTACGAGTTTCTAAATCTTTACATCCTAGCCAACATGCAGTATTGTCAGTCTTTTTAATTTTTACCAATCACAGGTATGTAGTTGTATTTCATTATGATTTTAACTTGTATTCTCCTGATTAACATTGAGGTTGAGCACTTTTCATATGTTCTTCAGCCATTCGAATATCTTTTGTACATGTTCAAGTCTTTGTCTATATTTTTTAAATCAGGTTTTCTGTCTTATTTATTTTTAATATTCCTTGCATATTCTGCATGCTAACCCCTTTTAACCCATTCCTTGTTTAGCCCAAAAAAAAAAAAAAAAAAAAAAAAAAAAAAAAAAAAGTGCAGCTTGCAGCCAGTGCTTATTTCTCAGGGCAAATGGGAAGTGGGTTAAAAAATTATACATGTTACGAATATGTCCTCCCATTCTGTGGCCTGTATTTTAACTCTTTTTGTATCATCCTTTGAAGAACAAAAATTTTAATTTTTACTATAACCAATTTATAACTTTTCCTTTATGTTTCGTGTTTTTTCTATCTACATATCTTCTCCAAAATTATTAAGATATCTCTTATACTATCTTCAAAACCTTAGTATTTAGCTTCTCACAGTAGATCTTTGTCTTGATCCATTCAGCTTCTGCAACAATACATCTTAGACTGGGTAATTTATAAACAACAGAAATTTATTGCTCACAGTTCTGAAGGCTGGGAAGTCCAAGATCAAGTTGCCAAAAAGTCTGGTGTATGGTGGGGGCCTGTTCCTCATGGACAGTGCCTTCTATATATTCACATGGTAGAAGGGGCAAGGGAGCTCAAGCCTCTTTTTATAAGGGCATTAATACCACTCATGAGGGTGGAGCCCTCATCAATCACCTCCCAAAGGTTCCACCGTCCAGCATCATCACATTGGGTATTAGGCTCCAACATATGAATTTCAGGGGGATGCTAACATTCAGACCAAAGCGGTGTTTAACCCACCTGGAACTGATTTTACATATAGCATGGGGAAAGAGTACAATCTCAATGTTTCCAATATGAACAATTTCCAGTTGCTTCATTATTATTTATTTAAATGTTGTCCTTTACCTACAGCCATTTCTGTCATAAATCAAGCCCATGTATTTGAGATCTAAGTTCTCTATTCTGTTTCATTGGTCAATTTTTATTTTATTTTTTCCCTTTATTTTCTATGCTCCAGAAGAACTACTTGCAGCCTGTTTTTAAAATCTTTGCATAAATACCACATCATCTTGATAACTAAAATACTGTAATGTATCTTTATATCTGATAAAACAAATACTCCTACATTTTTCTTTTTCTTCAAAAAGCAGCTTCTCAAAATCTATGAAATAAAATTAATTGGAATTTTGATTGGGGTTGCATCAAATCTACAGACCAGTTTGGGAAAAACAAACATTTTTAAAATATTCATTTTTACAATCCATGAACATGATACAACTGTCTTTTATTTGAATATTTTTAAATATCTCTCAGTAAGTTTTCGTTTTTCAGCTTTAGAGGACCTCTGCATCTTTTCATAGATGTATTCCTAAGTAATTAATGCTTTTCAAATTATACTATGATTGGTATCTCTTTTTAATTCTACTTTTAACTGTGTTTTTACTGGAATAAGGAAACACAGTGTTTGTATACTGGTATTTTTGTTATCGGTAATAGTTTAGCTGTGGTTTTTTGGATTTTTTGATGTATATATAATAGCATCTGAGAAAAATAATAGTTTTTTTCCTCAAAACTCTTGTGTCTTATATTTATCTGTCTTCCTTATTTCACTGGATAGACCCTCTAGTACAGTATTGACTAGAAGCATAGACTTGCTCCTGATCTCAAAAAAAAAATCCTTTTTAAAAAATAATTATTTGGCCGGGTGCGGTGGCTCAAGCCTATAATCCCAGCACTTTGGGAGGCCGAGACGGGTGGATCACGAGGTCAAGAGATCGAGACCATCCTGGTCAACATGGTGAAACCCCATCTCTACTAAAAATACAAAAATTAGCTGGGCATGGTGGCGCATGCCTGTAGTCCCAGCTACTAGGGAGGCTGAGGCAGGAGAATTGCTTAAACCCAGGAGGCGGAGGTTGCGGTGAGCCGAGATCGCGCCATTGCACTCCAGCCTGGGTAACAAGAGCGAAACCCCGTCTCAAAAATAAATAAATAAATAAATAATAATAATAATAATTTATATATTTTAATTGGCAAATGAAAAACTATATATATGTTTATCATCTAAAATATGTTGTTTTGAAATATGTAAGGCTGGGCATGTTCATACATGCCTGTAGTCCAAGCTACTCAGAAGGCTGAGGTGAGAGGATTGCTTGAGCCTGGGATGTTGAAGTTTCAGTGAGCTGTGATTGCATCACTGCACTGGAGCCTGGACAACACAGCGAGACTTCTTGTCTCAAAAATAAACAAAAAGAAACATACATATACACTGTGGAATAGCTAAATCAAGCTAATTAAAATATACACCAAAGGAATATGTTTTAATATTTTATCAGGTAGTATAAGACTTGCTGAAAATTTTATGTTGATACATTTTATCAAATTAAAGGAGTTTCTTTCTATTTCTAGCTGCAAAGGAAATATATATTGAATTTCACCTAATGCTTTTTCCGCCATCAACCAAGATGATCATTTAATTTTCTTCTTTAGCATGTAAATGTGGTGAATCATATTAATTTATTTTGAGTAAATATATTTTTATTCAACCCTTGCTAACTACATTTTTTTCAGGTTCCAGACTTAAGCAATTAACTACAGCAGGAAAGAGCAGAACATGGTTGACTGGGACCTGAAATGTACCTACTCAAATGACCAAAAAAGGTTTTGAAACTTTTAAGTGCTGAAAGGAGGCTGTAGTTGAGTTGGGTTTCAAGTGGTCTGAAAACAGGTTCCCATTCTGGAAGCACTTTTCAGTGGGGTCAGGGGGCTCCAAGACCAAGTACTGAGGAATCTTAATGGACAGATAACATCAAGGACAAAGTTCTTCAGCAGGATTGGAACCCTTAAAAGTGCAGGATCAGGACACCCGTTGGGATATGTGGGTTAGGGCAGGAGGAAGGGAACTGACAAGAACGAGGCAGAGACCCAGTCGAAAACTGGGACAGCAGCACGGACTTGTGACCAGCATTGGAACCACAGTAAAATGTGAGTTATTAGAATGGAACGCTATCTCAGAATCTCAAAAATAGTAAAAATGACCCAGGGAGATGTAATTGGAGCTGCTTAGATCTCTGATCTCACATGAGGAATGATTTTAGGAGCTGGAAGTAGGACCGTACTTGCAAAGACAGATCAAGTAGTGCCAGATGGAGGAGTGTGAAGGCAGTGGGAGCCTTGAGATAGAATGGGCTGCCTGAAAAACTTCAAATCCCTAGAAAAGTAGGCCTGGACGTGGTTTGAACCTCGGACCTAGAAAACATAAGAGAGAAAGAAGTAGCTTGAGTTTGGTGCCATTAGCCTAAAACCCAACTCTTTCCAGTGGAAGCTGATTCATTCAAAGCCCAGTGCTACAGAAGACCATTTCCCTCAATAAACTATGAGTTGAGAACATGTCCCTTGCACACCAGGGAATCCACCTGGCTCATGGTAGACTCAGTACATCTTTGTTAAGGATGTTCTTGAACTAGCTGGAATGTTCTGGATACATTTCTTTTTTTCTCTTTGCTTTCTGGACACACTTCGTTTTTCCTCTTTGTTCCTCAATTTCTCCCTCTACCAAAGGAGGGGTTAGGCTAGATTAACCCTAAGAGCTCCACTTTGTCTTCCTTCATTCCTAGCGCTCCGCATTCTTCCAGGCCTTCATCACTGCTGACTTTTGCAGATCTCCTAGCTGGGATCCCTGCTTTCTGCCTTGCCTGTCCTACTGCTGTCTGAGCTCTCTCTAACATCTTAATCTATATTACTTCTTTCCTGAAACCTTTCGAACACCAGCCTCTGTGGACCAAAACCAAACTCCTGAACCTGCCACATTAGGCCCTGCATGTGCCAACTTCTGGAGTCCTCTCTTCTGTCCAGTACTTACCTCCCATGGCACCCTTCACCTTTGAGCCACCTTGAACAACGTAGAGTTCTCTAGATGTCTCTATTGACCTTTATTGTTCTATAAAATGGGCATATTTACATGGTTGTCATTGAAAAGCAAATAAGAAATGTGGAAACAAATTCTATATGATCTATTTAGATAACTAATTATCTATTAACATTTCAAATGTTTAGACTGATGGATACTGAGTGTGTAAGTCAACGTGGGCTGCTATGACAAAATACCACAGCCTGGGTGGCCTGAACAAAAGACATTTATTTCCCATAGTTCTGGATGCTGGAAAGTCCAAGATCAAGATGCTGGCAGATTTAGTGTCTGGTGAGAACTCACAGCCATCTCTATGCGGTGCTCTCACATAGCAGAGAGGGAGAGCATGCACCTGAGCCAACACACATGTCTTCTGGTTTTTATTCTTATAATTCCACCATAAGGGCCCCATCCTCATGACTTCATCTAAACCTAATTACTTCCACAAGGCCCCTTCTCCAAATACCATCACATGGGAGGTTAGGACTTTAACAGATGAATTTGGTGGTGGGGTAAGATACAATTCAGCCCATAACGCTGAGCAAAGGGATGATGGTTGATATAGGCTTTTGGTTGCTATCGGCTCTAGTAAAACATCTATGGCACCAGGAAGTTCATGTTCAAAACAAGGTATTCTGTGTGTAAACAACTACATACTTTTTCAGGAGGCTGAGGCGTGAGGATCACCTGAGCCCAGGTGATTGAGGTTACAGTGAGCTGTGATTGCACCATTGCACTCCAGCCTGGGCTACAGAATGAGACCCTGTCTCTAAAAAACAACACAAAACCAACCAACTGAACAACAACAACAAAAACCTATCTATTTTGGGGGGTGTTCAGGAGGGTGGTTGGAGTAGAGAAGAAAGTTGGGGATTGTTGGGAAATGAGGAGGAAGAGACAGGCAAAAGCCAGTTCAAGGAGAGGTCCTGTATTTACAAAAAAAAGAAAAAAAAAAGTGAATTATAACTCATGAATGAATAAGATCATGAGAAAACAGGTTCACTGATACACTCTCATGTGATTGGCTGTTAGCTTCAAGAGCTATTTCAATTCTCCCCCAGTGATCCTACTTTTGGGAATTTATCCTAAGAAAATAATCCAAAAGATTAGTAGAGGTATGTGTCCAAAGATATTTCACATTACTTATGATGATAAAAACTGGAAGTAACTCATTTTGGAATACTTAAGTACTTATTAACTAAAGAGTTGCTGAATGAACCAATAAATGCTTGTTGAATATAAAGTGACAATGAAAACAGTGAAGTCCAGGTTCACAGAATGGAAAAAATCTATGAAGTAAAATAAAGAAAATATAAAATCATAGCTACATAACACTACAAGTATATAAATACAGTGAAAAAACAGGCAACACTAGAAGTAAATATAGATTAAAATGACAGCAGACTATTTGCTAGAGTGGCATAATATGTGCCACTAAGATATGCTTAAAAAGACACTGCCTTTTTGAAAATTTAAAAAAAAAAAAAAAAAAAAAAAAAAAAAAAAAAAAAAAAAAAAAACAGTCCTCCACAAGGTAATCCGGCTGGCCTGTCAGCAGCACAGTCTCACAAAGTAGCCTTTGTTTGTCCCAGCCTGAATCAACACTTGGCTCTCAGCAACACAAGTGAATTGATGAAATATTTGGAGTCAATACAGTGGAAAGAAGTATTTGTTGTATAATGAAGCACAAAACAATGGTAACTGGGGAAGCAGGGTGACAGAGGAAGAGGATTTGAACTGCTAAATGAACTACATGCTTCAGGCCAAAGCGTCCATTATCACCCACATGCAGGATGAGAAATAGAGTCCTTGTTTGTGAATAAACGAAAGGGATCCTAAACCATCAGAGGACTCCCCAGGGGAACTGGGCTTACCCTCCCTTAGAACAAATACTGAGGAGAAAGAGAAGTAGGTATTTGGCAACAGTTATGACATTACTGGATTTATAGCTCCTCTAGTAACACGTTTCCTCAAAGTAGAGTTTCCAAATTTCAGAGCTGGATAAGGGAACTAAAGTTTAAAGGGATAGGTGATTAAGCTGAGGTCATACAGTCAGTATACAGCATGGGAATACAAACATGGGCTGCCGGTCACACAGACTGCGTGTCAAACTCCAGAGCTGCCCATTCCCAGCTATGTCTCAATCAAGCATTCCCTCTAACAGTTATTAAGATGATGTGTGTCTCAAACAAGTCACTCGGTCTTGCCTGGCACCAATTTTCTCACCTGTAAAACAGCACGAGGCCTCTGCTGTGCTCTTCTGTGGCTGTCCACCCACCTCACCCTTCTTCAAAACATCCAGAAGAGCCATCTGTCACCAACTCTCAGCCCATGGACTCTGAATAGGCCCTGAGCCCATGAGCGCATCATATTCTCAGGGACTTGGGTGCTGGGTCAGGAAGGATGTGGGAGCTGATGAGAGGTGCTGAGGGGTGAGATCTGGGCAACGATGGAGGAAGCAGCAAATCCTCTTCCCCACTGGATCTGAAGCTGAACAGAGGGAAAGGCTTGAGCTCCTATGACCTCCATTTTGGCCAACACACACAAAGAACAGGGCCAAGAGATGGGAGATAAAGAACGCGGGGCTCGGAGACAGCACAGCCTTACCTTTCTGGTTGTTGAGCCAATACATTTCTTTTTTTCTGTTGGTGTTTGTTTTCCCTAAACTAGTTTGACATTTTTTTTCTTTCAATCGCTTTTGGAGTATAAGTGGTTTTCGGTTACATGGATGAGTTACTTAGTGGTGAATTCTAGGATTTTACTGAGCTCTTTTTTGCTTAAGATAGGTAGATTTCCAGCTGGGTGTGGTGGCTCATGCTTGTAATCCCAGCACTCTGGGAGACTGAGGGAGGGCAGATCACCTGAGGTCAGGAGTTCGAGACCACCTGGCCAACATGGTGAAAACTTGTCCCTATAAAAAATATAAAAATTAGCTGGGTGTGGTGGCACATGCACGTAATCCGAGCTACTTGGGAGGCTGAGGCAGAAGAATCACTTGAACCCAGAATGTGGAGGTTGTGGTGAGTCAAGATCACACCATTGTACTCCAGCCTGGGTGACAGAGCAAGAGCAAGACTCCATCTCAAAAAAAAAAAAGTTGTATTTCCTTTCACGTGCAACCAAAAGTCTCTGAGCATCTCCTCCCTTATAGACAGAGAATGCAGGTACAAGTGCCAAGCCTAGCACCTGGCACATGGTAGTTGTTTAACAAATGCTGACTTCACTTTCTTCTCTGTCTTCCTCACTAGGATTCCATCTCTTTTTTTCTTCACTTCTTTCTTCACCAAGTTTCCTCCTTCATTTAGGGCTCTAATCCTACAAGTCCTCTTGTCCTGGAAGCACAAAAATAAGCAGCTTTCTCTTCCTCCTTGTAAAACTCTGCCAGCTAAGACTCTGGCATAAGCCTCAGTGAGCTCTGCTCTTGACCCCAACATCCCCAATGCACACTTCTTTGAAATCAGATCCCATTAATCAGAACTCCTCACACTCATACAATATTTTATCATGTGCACCTGCTGACTGGTGTTTCTCAAACTCAAATCATTGTACTTTATCCTTTCCATTCAACAGATATCCTACTGATCCCCTACTATGTGCCAAGCACTGCACAAGGCACTGAGGATGGAACTATGAATGATACTGGCACAACCAAGCCCTTCAAAGGGCTGCGGGTATGAAGGGAAGGAAGACAGAGCAAGCATTTGTGATACATGCATCTAGAGTTATGACAGTGGAAGAATGAGGCTTATGGAAGCACATAGTAGGGGAGCTTAGCCCTATCAGGATGTTCTGTGTAATAAATCAATAAGTCACAACAATAAGTACTTATATTTCTCATTTGTCAGCCCATGATCTTCTGGGGAGCTCCACTTAGGTCACAGGTTGGCTAAACTTGCTTCAAGGTTCATATTAGGGCCAGATCCTTTCCACATGTCTTCACATTTTCTCTAAACCACCAGCTATTCTCTGTCTCTGTCTCTCTCTTTCTCTCTCTCTTTCTCTCTCTCTCTCTCTCTCTCTCTCTCTCTGTGTGTGTGTGTGTGTGTGTGTGTGTGTGTGTGCATGTGTGCATGTGTGTGCTTTCCATAGGACCACAAGAGGCCAAGCCAAAACTTCTCAAATGCTTTTAAGGCCTTTGCTTGTGGCCCATCTTACAACATGCCATTGGTCAAAGTTAAGTCATTAGCTAAGGCTAACACCAAGTAGGTTGACACATACATTACAACCTCTCTCACTGCGGCAAAGACACAAACAGAAGGGTGGTAAATAACTGGGAACAATATCCAATCTACCACATCATTCCTGGTCTCTACAAACCCCTCTTAGTTGTCACCATTTCTTTGTACCTCTTTAAAACAAAATCTCTGTGACAGAATTATTTGTATCCACAGTGTCATTTATTCAGCTATTTTCTCTTTCTTTTTCTGACCTCTAAATATTGAAGTGTGTTGGGATTTGGTCTTTGGAACTCTTTCCATCTGTATCTTCACTGACAACATGTAAACATGGGTTATGTTCAAATTTATATCTTCAAATTCATCCTCTTCCATGCAACTGAGAAGTATCTCCAATTGCTTACCTGACATCTTTATTCTTGGATGTCTAATAACCTTTTTGAACCTAACGTGTCTAAAACAGAATACTTGTACCCCTACTCATATCTCTTTGCCCTTGAAAAACCTGCTGTTTCCCAGTCCTCCTCTGGTAAACGGCAGCATAATTTAGCCAGTTTGATAAATAGATAATGAATTACCCATTGCTCAGGCCAACATAGATCCTGAATGCATCCGCTCCTCAGCGCTTCCACCACCACCTCCCCTGTCTAAGCCACCACCATCTCTTTATATAGACTACAGCAACAGCCTCTTAACCAGTCTCCCTGTTACCACCTTTGGTCCCCCACAATCTCATCAGAGTCATCTTTAAAAAATGTAAATCAGACTGAAAAGTTTTCTGCAATAGAAAGAAGAAATGTGAAGAAAGAAGAAATGAGATAGAAATTAAAAGTATATCATCATAAAGTAAACAATTTTTAAAAAGTGTATCAGATATAATGATGTCAGTGATCTGTTCAAAATTCTGAATGTTTTTCTATTTACCATTGACTGTAAGGCCTTAACATAATCTACTTCTCTCACTGAGTTCACCTCCTGTTACACTTAGTCTCTTTCACTCTGTTCCCCTACAATGTTCTTGGAATAAGACAAATTTATTACTACCTTGGGACTTTTTTCTTGTTTCCTTTCATAATCTTTCTTCCTCCAGACTTTAGAATGGCTTGCTCCCTCACTTACATGAGGTCTCAGCTCAAATCTTCCTTCTTAAAAATATACACTTGACTTCCCTAACTAAAAATTCAGCCTTCTTCATCTCTACTTCCGTACATGCCTAATTATCTATAGCACTCATTGATTGATTGATTTACATATTTATTTATTCATCCATTTGAATATAAGTTTGCTAGAATGTAGGCTCCTCAAGCACAGAAATTTTTATAGACTCACGATTATATCCTTGTGCGTAGAACAGTGCCTGGCCCATAGACGTTGCCTCCCTAAATATTTGTTCAATAAATGCATAAATGCATGCATGAATGATCTTTGCCACAACCATTTAAGTCAGGTAGTATCCCTATTGTACGACTGCGAAGTGACTTGGGAATATCCAGGAGCTTGTCTAAGCTCTATAGATAGATGATGGACCTGTCTTTTCAGAATCTAAAAAGTCTATCTGATTCTATTAAGCCACACCTGGCCTATGAGTTAGAAAATCAAGCTTCCTATCCTGGCTATTTAGAAAATTTTCTGTGTAAACATGGACAAATTGGAAAACCTGCATTTTCTAAACCTTGTTACACTGATCATGTAAATGACAACAAGGGGTTTTCTAAAACCTCCAAGGCCCTTGCCAGCTTCATTATTTAAATAAATATAAAATAATTCACACTTACGAGATAATCATTGTTATAATATTTGAATTCTGCCGTGGGGCAAAGAATGCCTGAGAAAATAATGAAGATGTACAGCCCAGTGGTCTCACATTTACCCAGCAGAGTCCCCGTCAATCTTTCTTTTCCTTGCCAGGTAATTTCTGTATTTGCTAAATAGCTGCTGCCCTCGTCCTTGCTAGTTCTCTCTTTCTGGGTAAAACATTTAGCTCCTCTGGGCTTCAAATCTTTGTTTTGAAGGTTAAGTGGGATAATATGCATAAGACAGAAATTAAATTGCTTGTGGCTCTGCAAGTGTCATAATAAATCCTACCAATAAACAGATAAACTGGCTTGAATGGTTTTAAGTTTAATGATTGCTGTACGTAGCGCCTATCCTGGAAATATTGCTTAACTATGCAAATACAGTAAATACAGGTTCCATGTGTTTTTTTCTGGAAAATAAATTAGATAAACATGTAAACTTTTATAGATTCATTAAGAGACAATAGGAGTACAAGCTTGAATGTGGCTTATTGACACAATAAATCCCTTCCCTCCACGAGCCACCATTCAAATACATCTGATGTGCATCTTTTAATTTGAATATTCTTGAATAAGTCTATTGTTTTACATGCATTTAAAAGTACAGTATTGTACTATACATCTAATTCTGCTTTTACTTTTTATCACCAGGCACTATGCTTCTCAGTGGATATTTCAAGTTGGAGGCCTCACTGTTGCTTCAAGTGTTGCATGGTATAGCGGCATCCATCTGCAGTGTCCATCTATACATTACTGCGTATCTATGCACCGCGTCAGGGGAAGCATGGGGACCCTCAGGCACTGCTAGCAGGAAGGCAAGACGGCCTGGCCATTCTGGAGAAGAACCTGGCAGTATACTTGGTGACACTCCAGTCGCACAGACTGTGATTTGGGTATGCGTCATGGTGAAATCTTCATTCCAGTAATTTTTAGGAAATCCAGGAGCTGGAGATGGAAACCAGTGTGCTTGAACTAGGTAGAATGTATATAGCTCACATTGGTCAACTGTTAATTTTTCAGGAATTTGGTGAGCTGGTTTTTATATCCCATTATTATTTAAAATCGAATTATATAACCTTACAACTAAATACCATATATTTTTTAAAGTAATAAGTACTTAAGACACACTGCTTCTTAGTGCTTTCACTGGACTGAACCATCATCTTGGCTCCTGAGGTCACGGAGGCTGCTGCATCTCCCTAGTGGAAATCCCATCTAGTGGAGTGCTGCTGCTGCTGCCCATCTCTCCCGATTCGGTGTGCGGGGATGTCCCGTTGGCAGCTTGAAAGAGGCCATGGTGGAAATAATTGCACTATGGAAATTAGCAAACCCTATTTTGGCTAACCCTGAGAGCTAATTGTTAAACATTTACTAGTTCACTGGAGACTGGTGTTACTCCCCTTTATAAATGAGAAAAATGCGGCTCAGATGGCTTATAAAACTTGCCAAGAACCACACAACTTGTGACTGGTGCAAATTGGATTCAGACCCAAGCCTGTCTCAGACCTTGTACTTTACTTTGATGAAAATTAGAAGTGAGTTATAACATTTAGACTATAAAATTCCCAATGCTTTACCACCATCATTGCACTTATGTTTTTGTTCAAAAAAAAAAAAAAAAACAAAACAAAACTATTGGCTGCCTGAACCTGAGTACAGTATGAAATCAGGAAGCGGCACAGTTTTTAGAAACATCTGCTTACTGATTGAGCTTCATTAACTCCTCGTGTGAGAGCCCGGTCCTGAACCACAGGTGCTATTGCTTACGGTGCGTAAGAAAAGTAAATGAGTTCAGCTTCCAGGTTAGTGCTGTGAGGTTACATAAACGAATCATTAAACATGAAAGCTAAGATATTTTAGCTACTGTTTAACTTCAAAAGATTTGTTAATAAATAATGCTATTTGCACACTGAGGCCTTGACCCTGTCTCTACCTGAGTCACAAACCTTTGTGTTTGTATAGAAGTTACACTATTTCCTACATTTGACTTGAAATTTAGTCACATTTTTTTTCTCATTCTCAGTTATCTACTTTCTTACTCATTCAGTCATTCAATTAGTCATCAATAAATATTTAAAGTGATGAACACAACTTGAGACCAAAAGAGTTCGGCAAATTTTTTCTAATGTGACTGAATGAAAATATTTCATGAATCAAATGCTCTCTAAAATGTGAATATGAGGCAAACATTACTTTATATCATCTTATCAGTTCTTAACCTCCAGGACGACTAAATGGTCAGATGCAAAGGTTAACTGAAATGAGCAACTAATTGGATTTTGTGGGCCAACATTTTTTAAATAAGTATTTTTAATAAGGAAATTTCGAATGTTTACAAAAGTAGAGAAAATAGTGCAACAAATCTCCATGTACTTATCGCCAAGCCTCAGCCATCATTAACTCATGGCCAATCATCTGTCATGCCCATCTTGTTTCATGCATATCTCTATCCAAACCTGTCTGCCTTTCCAATCCCAGCAATGCCAGGGCATTTCACTAATTCAATTTATTATTTATATATATACCCTAAGTGCATACATTCATCTAATGTATTCTACACACTGGGTTTCACAAGAGCAAGCAGACATTTGTGGTGCTGCACAGCTACTTTTATAGAACTTGTCACCATACATTTATAAATTAAACCATTTAATATACCAACAATGCCTTGAGGTAGAATACTACCACTTTAAAGATGAAGGAACGGAAACACAGAGGTTAAGCAACTTGCCCACCATCACACATTGAGTTAAGCAGCAGAACTGAGATTCGAACCCAGACAATATGGTTCCAGAGACTATGCCTTTAGCCATGACACCATAGCCTTCACATAGGAATTTACATACACAGCTGAACACTCAACTGCTTATCCAGAGCTTCTGCATTAGAATGGTTCCTGCCCCATTACCCTGGATCAATGAATGGATACTTTCCTTAAAACACTATTCAGATGGCTCTCCTCATCCCCAAGCGATGTCATAAGTTACTTCAGAGCATATTCTATCTCTAATTTTGAAATGTCAAGTTTCATTTCATTCATGACATCAAAACTTTGGAATTTGCTGAGATGAAACTTACAGCTCAGTATTTGATCAGTGTTTATAAATATTCAAAGTGGGCTTGAAAAGAATGTATATTCTGCAGTTGTTGGGTTCTATACACATCCACTAGATTGTTAATCATGTGTATATACTTCCTTTTGGCTTATACAAAATGTTAAAATTTCTCATCATGTTGTGGATTTATATATTTCACCTAGTAGATGTGTCAATTTTTGCTTCATGGGTTTTGAAGTCTGTGTTTGCAGACGTAAATCTAGAATTAGTATACTTTGCTGGTCATCTGGACTTCTTTTTTTAATCTTTTTTTTTGAGACGGAATTTTGCTCTTGTTACCCAGGCTGGAGTGCAATGGCAATGGCGCGATCTCGGCTCACCGCAACCTCCGCCTCTTGGGTTCAGGCAATTCTCCTGCCTCAGCCTCCTGAGTAGCTGGGATTACAGGCATGCGCCACCATGCCCAGCTAATTTTTTGTATTTTTAGTAAAGACGGGGTTTCACCATGTTGACCGGGATGGTCTCGATCTCTCGACCTTGTGATCCACCCGCCTCGGCCTCCCAAAGTGCTGGGATTACAGGCTTGAGCCACCGCGCCCGGCATCTTTTTTTTTTTTTTTTTTCAAAGATGGGTTTTCACCATATTGGTCAGGCTGGTCTTGAACTCCTGACCTCAGGTGATCCACCCACCTCAGCCTCCCAAAGTGCTGGGATTACAGGCGTGAGCCACCATGCCTGGCCATCTGGACTTTTTAATCATTATAAACTGAGCTTCTTTATTCTTAGTAATGCCTTTTGCCTTAAACTATTTTACATGATAATAATACCATGGTATAACTTAATTCCATCATTTTACTTTCAACCTATTGGTACACAGACTTTAGGTGCACCTATTAAGTAGCACATAACTGGCCAGGCAACACTCTGCTGAACAAGTCTGCAAGCTCCATTTTTCCAACAGCATGTGCTCCCTTCATGCATCTCTGTCATATTTTGAAAATTCTCGCATCATTTTCATTTTTTACTATTATTAAGTCTGTGATGGTAACTTGTAATCAGTGATTTCTGATATTACTACAATTGTTTCAAGGCATTAGAAAACAGACTCTTATAAGACGATTTACTTAATAAATGTTGTGTGTGTTCTGTCCACTCCCCTGATGAGTTGTTCCCCAACCTCTTGCCCTTTCCTCAGGCCTCCCTGTGTAAGTCCATTTTCACACTGCTGATGAAGACATGTTTGAGACTACCCAATTTACAAAAGAAAGAGGTTTAATGGACTTACAGTTCCACATAGCTAGGGAGGCCTCATAATCATGGTGGAAGGCAAGGAGGAGCAAGTCATGTCTTACATGAATGGCAGCAGGCAAAGAGAGAGCTTGTGCAGGGAAACTACCCGTTTTAAAACCATCAGGCCTCTTAAGATTTATTCACTATCACAAAAATAGCACAGAAAAGACCTGCCTCCATGATTTAATTACCTCCAACCAGGTCCCTTCTACAACATGTGGGAATTCAAGATGAGATTTGGGTTGGGACACAGGCAAACCATATCATTAAACCCTTGCCCCTTCCCAGATCTCATGTCCTCACATTTCAAAACAAATAATGCCTTCCCAACGGCCCCCCAAAGTCCTAACTTACTCCAGCATTAACTCAAAAGTTCACAGTCCAAAGGTTGGGTGCAGTGGCTCATGCCTGAAATCCCAGCATTTTGGGAGGCCAAGGTGAGCAGGCTGCTTGAGGCCAGGAGTTCAAGACCAACCTGGCCAACATGGTGAAAACTCACCTCTACAAAAATACAAAAATTAGCCAGGTGTGGTGGTGTGCACCTGTAGTCCCAGCTACTTACGAAGTTGATACAGGAGAATCACTTGAACCTGGTGGTGGAGGTTGCAGTGAGCCAAAATTGTGCCACTGCACTCCACCCTGGGTGACAGAGCAAGACTCCATCTCAACCCCTCATTTCCCCCCCAAAAAAGGCCACAATCCAGAGTCTCATGCAAAACAAGGCAAGCCCCTTCCATCTATAAGCCTGTAAAATCAAAAGCAAGTTAGTTACTTCATAGATACAACGGGGGTATAGGCACTGGGTAAATATACTCATTCCAAATGGGGGAAATTGGCTGAAACAAAGGGACTACAGGCCCCATGCAAGTCTGAAATCCAGTGGGGGTAGTCAAATATTAAAGCCCTGAAATGATCTCTTTTAACTCCATGTCTCACATCCAGGTCTTGCTGATGCAAGAGGGGGATTTCCATGGTCTTAGGCAGCTCCACCCCTGTGACTTTGCAGGGTACAGCCTCCCTCTTGGCTGCTTTCACAGGCTTTTGTTGAGCATCTGTAGCTTTTCCAGGTGCATGGTGTAAGCTGTTGGTGGATCTATCATTCTGGGGTCTGGAGGACAGTGGCTCTCTTCTCACAGCTTCACTAGGTGGTGCCCTAGTAGAGACTCTGTGTGGGGGCCCCAACCCCACACTTCTCTTCTGCACTGCCCTAGCAGAGGTTATCCATGATGGCCCCACCCCTACAGCAAACTTCTGCCTGGGCATCCAGGCATTTCCATACATCTTCTGAAATCTAGGCAGAGGCTCCCAAACCTCAATTCTTTTTTTTTTTTTTTTTAATATATATTATTGCACTTCAGGCTCTGGGGTACATGTGCAGAACATGCAGGATTGTTGCATAGGTACATACATGCCAATGCGGTTTGTTGCCTCCATCCCTGTCACCTACATTTGGCATTTCTCCCCATGTTATCCTTCCCCAACTCCCTACCCCCTGCTGTCCCTCCCCTAGTCCCCCTCAACAGACCCCAGTGTGTGATGCTCCCTTCCCTGTGTCCATGTGTTTACACTGTTCAACACCCACCTATAAGGGAAAACATGGGGTGTTTTATTTTCTATTCTTGTGTCAGTTTGCTGAAAATGATGATTTCCAGATTCATCCATGTCCCTAGAAAGCACACAAACTCATTGTTTTTTATGGCTGCATAGTATTCTATGGTGTATATGTGCCACATTTTCCTTGTCCGGTCTATCATCGATGGGCATTTGGGTTGGTTCGAGGTCTTTGCTATTGTAAACAGTACTGCAGTGAACATACATGTGCATGTGTCTTTATAATAGAATGATTTATAATCCTTTGGATATATACCTAGTAATGGGATTAGCTGGGTCAAAGAATTTCTATTTCTAGATCCTTGAGGAATTGCCACACTGTCTTCCACAATGGTTGAACTAATTTATACTCCCCTCAACAGTGTAAAACTGTTCCTATTTCTCTGCATCCTCTCCAGCATCTGTTGTCCCCACGTTTTTTGATGATTGCCATTCTAATTGGCATGAGATGGTATCTCAATGTGGTTTTGATTTGCATTTCTCTAACGACCAGTGACGATGAGCATTTTTCATATGTTTGTCGTCCTCATATATGTCTTCTTTTGAAGAGTGTCTGTTCATATCGTTTGCCCACTTTTGAATGGGTTTTTTTTTTTTTTTTTTCACTTGTAAATCTGTTTTAGCTCTTTGTAGATTCTGGATATTAGCTCTTTGTCAGGTGGGTAGATTCCAAACTTTTTTTTCCCATTCTATTGGTTGCTGGTTCACTCTAATGATTGATTGTTTTGCTGTACAGAAGCTCTGGAATTTAATTAGATCCTATTTATCTATTTTGGCTTTGTTGCCAATGCTTTTTGTGTTTTAGTCGTGAAGTCCTTGACTATGCCTGTGTCCTGGATGGTTTTGCCTAGGTTTTATTCTAGGGTTTTTATAGTATTAAGTCTTATGTTTAAGTCTTTATTTATTTATTTATTTATTTATTTATTTATTTTGAGACAGAGTCTCGCTCATGTTGTCAGGCTGGAGTACAGCGGCACATTCTTGGCTCACTACAACCTCCGCCTCCCAGGTTCAAGCGATTCTCCTGCCTCAGCCTTCCGAGTAGCTGGGACTACAGGCACATGCCACCACGCCCAGCTGATTTTTGTATTTTTAGTAGAGATGGGGTTTGACCTTGTTGTGGAAGCTTCAGGTTTTTTTTTTTTCCCTAAGTAAAACGAGATGAAACAACAAAAACTCTGCAGTTCCCCTTCCTGCTCTTACATCTGGAAAACAGCTAAGCCTGCCTATCTGTTGGGCTTTTGTAGCAGTTAGGTAAGAAGCCACAGGAAGAAAAGTAGGCCAGAAGCTTCCTTTTAGTGGGAGGATTTCTAAGCCTTCTTTCTCTACTGTGCTGAGGACCACCTTCATATCATTTGGAATGAATAACAGTGGTTAACTATTTGCATGTGTTTTCCCACACCCATTTGTGGAATCTTCCAAGATGCAGAGTGGTATCTGCACAGATAATTACAGTGGAATATGGAGAGGTTTTTGTGTACCTAATAAATTTCATGCCTTAGAAGGATAGACTTTTCTCAGGATATGAGAAACAACACATGGAACTCTAGAGAGTGAAATTCTCTTCCATCCCTACAGATAAACCCCACATATTGTCACTTGGGGATGCAGTAGAAAGAGTATGTGAAATCAGAAATTCTGGGGGTGGGGAAGAAACATTATGCTATTAATTAACTTTGGGTAAATCACAAACTTATCGTGATTTTAGTTTCTCTGTCGTAAAATGAGGAAGAAATAAAATTTTGCAATTTTTTGGTTGGCTCTTAAATTGCTATTGAAATGAAAATTATATTTTATAAAATAATATCAATCTGGGCACTGAATAAAGATTAGTGAAGAGGGAAACAGAGGATGCAGATCTTCTCATCTTCTCCAAGGAGAAACGAGAGAATTAGAGGGGAGGAGATTAACATCTCAGGGCACTTCTTCTTGGTTCCTGTTACATACTTGACTCCGTTAACAAGGTTTCTTACTGCATGGCCATTGGAACACAACACAGTAATGAAGTGAAAAGAATAGATAACTAAGTCACATGTACCTGGTCCAAACTGTGTGGATGGGAAAATTGCCTAACCTCTTAAAGACTGTTTCTTTGTCTGAAAATGAGGGTAGCATTTTAGGGTAATTGTGAAGGTTTCCTGAGATACCTCATGAAATAAAGGCCTAATGGTGTTTTGGACATGGTAGATGCTCAATCAATGCAATTTTTATTCTCTGTCTCATATAGGGGAATTCCTGCACTTATAAATTTAATTTTGTCAACCACTTATTGATAATTCATTTCGACCCTTCAATAAAAGTATATATAGAAAGGAAATTTTAGGTCGAAAACCTCCATAGAATGTTTTGCTTCTATGGTAATTGTCTGGGTGCAGTAATGTGCCAATTAAGTTATAAGGAAAAGGAAGCTTAAATATTATCTAAATGATTTTGAAAACTGTGCTATACAATCAGTATATATTAAGTAATGCAGCTTCCAGTTCATTCCATTCCACATTTCATTGACTCTCGCCATCTCATATCACACAAATGAAAAACACTCTTCTTTCCAAAGAGCTATTTTGCCATTTAAAAGATAAAAAATGTAGACAAACAAGTATCACTGCCCTTCTTCCTGCCAGCTTTCAAATTACCCGTTTAACCCCAGAAGAACAATCCAGAGAGCTGCATCCTGTAGCTGAAATTTCAGCTTAAATGCTTCTATAACTTCCCAGCTGAATTGTCATTTGTAAACCTTTAAAAAATTAATTATTAAACTCACTTCCATTAGTCTTTTGTTTGGCCTTCATGCAATCATTTTTCTTTTGCTGTTTAACAAGTGAAAACTCACCAGCATCAGCTATAAATATATGGCACCAGATATGGAGAGAAGGCATATGACTCATGCTGGACTGTTCCCTAGGGCTAACTCAGCGATGACTGCATTCTGGGAAGTATGTCCGGTCTACTCTTAGCCCACAGACAAATCCCAATCCAGCTGGCCATATGAAGAGAATTCTCTTTTTTCAGCTCCTTCTATTTCCTTTCTCAGTTCAAGGCACTGGGACACTTCACTCACTTGGTCTGCTGGCAGATTCCTTCATCCGCCCATCTGCTCAGTCAGTCTATCCATTCATCCAATTACCAACGTAACTGATTACCAACTATGGCCTGGAACTGGAGGCAGACTATCAAATAAGAACATGTTCCAAAAAGAACACTATTGCAGTGTGGGAGAGTCAGACAAGTAAATTACCTATTACAGTATAGTAAAGTCTATGATCACGAATGACATGAATGCGAAGGAAGCACAGACAAGGGCATCAGGGCAGATTTCTAGGAAAAGATTACATCAAGGACTATTAAATGTCATCAAAATAAAGTGGCAGGAGGATGAAGCATTCACAATGGAAGAACTGCATGTACGAAGGCACAGGATTACAAAACAGGACACGTGGGGAACTGAACGTGGCTATACTGGAGAGCCTGTTCAGGCTAATGGCCAGAGATGAGGATAACAATGAAGGTGGGCTTAGCTCAGTGGGCGTAGAATTGTGTGCCTTTGCTAAAAGGGGTAACCAGGGAATCACCTTAGCAGGTGGGTTCACATTCATGTTTTTTATATGTTGGGCTTTGGTGAATGATTTTTTTTTAAAAGAGTAGATTCCACTATAAAAAAACATTTGAAAACTACTGGCTTAGATAATTAAATGTCTGTGCTTAAGCCAAGGAGTCTGAACCTAATTCTGAGATCAATGTTCGACAGATTGAGTGACAGAGAAAGTCTCTTGTTTTTTTCCTCATTCCCCACAGGACAGTGAGTCTCAACAGGAGGAGGGGAATGAGTTTGAAAAATAATATAATTAACAATCTAGATCATGAAAAACCTGTATACTGTTTTAACAACACAAACTACACAAAACAAAAACCTATAAAACTGGTTGTTGTAGATTATGGGTTAAAATGTTGTGGAACTGCCAAACGGGACCACAGTGCGGGACAGACAGGCTGAAGACGCAGAAACGTACTTACTTGGCGGCTCATGTACCTTCCTAACCCTGGTAAAAAGCAAAGAACACATATTTCGTGGGAATTCACCGT
Source organism: Saimiri boliviensis (assembly GCF_048565385.1). Taxonomy (NCBI): domain Eukaryota; kingdom Metazoa; phylum Chordata; class Mammalia; order Primates; family Cebidae; genus Saimiri; species Saimiri boliviensis. Next base: position 82,978,741 of record NC_133463.1, read on the forward strand.
CTATACTTTTTAAATGTGTCATTAGGAACATGACAACGGGGCAGTTGCAACACCCACGCTTATGAGTGTCTTATATCCTAAGTGAGGTTCCCTTGGCTTGTTTCCTCTTTCATTTGCAAAGTCTGGCTACAGGAATGATTTAGTTCTTCTTAAAAATCATTGCCAAAAGAAGAAAAGTTATAAGTATCTGTCTTAAAAATCTTTCAAAGTGGCCAGGCACGGTGGCTCACGCCTGTAATCCCAGCACTTTGGGAGGCCGAGGCGGGCTGATCACGAGGTCAAGATATGGAGACCATCCTGACCAACGTGGTGCAACCCTGTCTCTACTAAAAAGTACAAAAATTAGCTGGGCATGGTGGTATGTGCCTGTAGTCCCAGCTACTCAGGAGGCTGCGGCAAGAGAATTGCTTGAACCCAGGAGGTGGAGATTGCAGTGAGCCGAGATCGTGCCACTGCACTCCAGCCTGGCGCCTGGTGACACAGTGAGACTCTGTCTCAAAAAAAAAAAAAAAAAAAAAAAAAAAAAAAAAAAATCTTTCAACATTAGAAAAAAGCCTTTAAAACCATATTAGAGCATGTTATGCTAAACTCTCTATTATACTCTTTTATAGTAGCAATGTCAATGCTGCTTGAACATAAAACCTGACATCTACATCAATCTTTTTATCTTCCAAGTATTTTTATATTGATCATTTTATACCCACAACCCTGAAGGCAGGGTAAATGTGGTGACTGAGGTGCAATACATTCTTATAATACATACAATCAGAAATTGCCTCAAGGGAAATGGCATAGAATCCCAGTCCTCTGAATTCTACCTCCACTGTTTCTCCAACCCTCATCTCCATCCCTCCAACACCTAGTACTCTAAAATGAGTTTACAAATATCAGTTGCCATCCAAAACATCTTTAAGTAGTTATCTGATATGGTGTGTTTACAAAATTATGTATGTTATGTTACAGGCTTTACCCCGACCTTGGGCCTGTTCTTGAGTTCTGAAAATGACTAGAGTCTTCCATCATTTCCAGGTTTCTTCAATTCTCCATGCTGTCTTAATGACTCTCCCATTCCCTCACCCTTATTTCTTGTCCTGGGACCAAAAGGTTGCTAGAGGCAGCCAGTGTGAATATTCTCATCTTCCAAGATGGGCACACTGGCTCACCTAGGCAAATAACTCAGTAAACGGTAACTAGCTATCACTGTCCTTTGCTAGCAATGGGTATTTTCCTATACCTCCCAAATTCCTATCCTCAGGGCCTCTTTCAAGCTCCACCTGTTGCAGGGAAGCCTCCCCTAACTGCTCCTTGTCCGCATGAATGTATTCTTCCCTTGTCTCCTACAATAATTGTTCCTCTTTACTATTTAACTCTTGGATCCTAGTTTTCTTATTGTTGTTTCTGTAAAACACATGTTTAGCAGCCAGAGACAGGGGTTCAAATGCTAATTCAGAACCTATTAGGTTTTAAGCCACTTAACTTCTCTGAATCTCGATTTTCACAGGAGAAACAAGGATAATCCTTTTTCAGGCAAATGAGGACTATAGTTAATATATTTAAGTACTTAGCTTTCCTCCACCTGACAAATAGTAGATGCTCAGTAAATGCTGAATTGAAAAAAAAAAAAAAAAAAGGGGGAGGACCCACGTCTTATTCTTCTCTTATCCCTTAATTAACCTGGCATGAACTACAAGGAAAGACCTATATGACTGTTATTTTTCCTTATTCATAGCTCACACAGCTCACCGCTTGTCTCAGGAAACTAAAGTGAATATTGTTTTTTTCCCTTCACAATTATAATTACGCTGCGTGTCATCACAGTCAAGGTAGTAGTAACACTTTCTGTAAGACTAATTTGCACAGCATTTTATCATTTTTAAAGGTAAGGTTTTGTGGGGTTTTTTGGACGTTGTCTCATTTGATTTTTCTAGTAACTCTTGGAATGCAGGTAGAGAAGGTGTCATTAAACATGATAGACTAGAAATTATTTATTATTTATTTTTGAGACAGGGTCTTGTTCTGTTGCCCAGGCTACAGTGCAGTGGTGTGACTGTGGCTGACTGCAGCCTCAATCTCCTGTGCTCAAGCAATCTTCCCGCCTCAGCCTCCAGAGCAGCTGGGACCATAGGGATGTGCCACCACGCCTGGCTACTTTTTTGTTTTTTGTAGAGGCCAGGTCTCACTACGTCACCCCAGCTGGTATATACTAGAAATCTAAGTTCAGTTTAGAGTGGTTAACATCAGGAATACCACTTTTACCTTAACTTTCAGTTTACAAAGCATTTTAATATCCATTTTCTTGTTTGATGATTAGGATCCTAATAGCACTTAAAATGTAATACCCTTAAAGTCTTTTAGATATCAGTGGACACTAAACTTAGGGTGATCTGTTTTTTGTGGCTGCTACAAATAACCAAGATTTTTTTAAAAATAAAATTTCAATTAGTGCATGCTTCAACAACATGGGTTTGAAACGCACAGGTCCACTTGTATGTGGATTTTAAGATATGAAAGTTGCACCAACTGTGCTTTGCTTCTCCTGCCTTCTTTCCTACCTCTTCCACCTCTACCACATCTGAAACGGCTAGATCAAGTCCCCCTTCCTCCTCCTCCTCAGCCTACTCAACATGAACATGAGGATGAAGACCTTTATGATGACCCATTTCCACTTAAAGAAGAGTAAACATATTTTCTCTTCCTTACAATTTTCTTGGTAACATTCTTTTCCCTAGGTTACTTTAAGAATACAGTATATAACACCTGTAGCATACCAAATATGTGTTAATGGACTATTTGCTATCAGTAAGGCTTCCAATCAATAGAAGTAGTTAAATTTGAGGGCAGTCAAAAGTTATATTCAGATTTTCAGGAGGTGGCAGGGTAGGGCTTAGGATCGGTACCCCTAACTTCAGCAGTGTTCAAAGGTCAACTGTATATTGCCTCCATTGTAAACCAGGGGTGGATTTAATGTCTTGTCCCCAGCCTAAAGAAAACTAGCCCCTGCAAAGGCAATGTTTTATTATTTGTAAACAAGTGTGTATATATATATATATATATATATATATATATATATATATACACACACACACACACACACACATATATATATACATACACACACACATCTATATGTTGAAAATAAAACTGTGATTTTCTCAATGCATATACATTTTTCTTGTTTTAAGTTACATAAATGATACACTGTATCAGCCTTCTGTTCCTTTTCCCCCCAACTAAAACAGTTTGAGATTTATTTCATATCAATATTGATCCATTTTAGCTGTTTTCAATGTATAAAACAAAGTTATTTTTTCATTATATTTCTGCAGGGGTTGGCAAAAGTACTCTGTAAGTTAGGGGTCCCCAACCTCTGGGCGGAGGAGCAGTACTGGTCATGCCTGTGAGGAGCCAAGCCGCACAGCAGGAGGTGAGTGGTGGCCAAGTAAGCATTACCGCCTGAGCTCCACCTGTCAGATCAGCAGTGGTCTGTGAATTGCACATGCAAGGGATCTAGGTTGCACACTCCTCATGAGAACCTAACTAATGCCTGATGATCTGAGGTGAAACAGTTTCATCCCGAAACCTCCCCTCTTACCCCTGTCCATGGAAAAATTGTCTTCCACAAAACTGGTCCCTGGTGCCAAAAGGGTTGGGGACTGTTGCTCTAAGTGACCAAATAGCAAATATTTTATGATTTTCAGAACATACAGTCTCTGTCAAATATTATTTTTTAAAAATAGTTCTTTAAACAGTTGTGGCAGGTTCCCCAAAACCACTGTCCGGTTCAATGACTCACAGAACTCAGAAAAGTGGTTATGTTGACAACTGCAGTTTATTAGAACAAAAGTACAGTTGGAAATCAGCTAAGATTTTAAAAGGCAGATAGAAAAGAGTTCCAGAGCAGGGGCAAGCTTCCAGTTGTCCCATCTGACAGGAGATGCATGCACATTTAATCCTCTCTGATTGAATGTGGGTCATTTATGAAATATCAACCAGGGAAGCTGAAACTTGGTGTCCAAGGTTTTTATTCGGTATTAATCACAAAGACATGGAGAATGGAAATGGCAGCTGTTATTCAGTTTCCACCTCCCCCAGATATTAAATTGATACTTCAAGGTGCAATGCCCCCACCATAAATCTGTAGCATCAACTATCTGTTGTGATGGAAGGCCCCAGGTAAACAAAGGCCTTCTGTTACACAGGGTATTCCAAAGGCTTAGCTGTGATCTCCCAGGAGTAAGGAGTAAGGAGTAAGTTGAGGGCTAGACTTTTTTTTTTTTTTTTTTTTTTTTTTGAGATGGAGTTTCACTCTTGTTGCCCAGGCTGGAGTGCAATGGCATGATCTCGGCTCACTGCAACCTTTGCCTCCTGGGTTCAAGCGATTCTCCTGCCTCAGTCTCCTGAGTAGCTGAGGTTACAGGCATGTGCCACCAAGCCTGGCTAATTTTGCATTCTTAGTAGAGACAGGGTTTCTCCATGTTGGTCAGGCTGGTCTTGAACTCCTACCCCAGGTGATCTGGAGGGCTAGACTTTTCTTTCAAAGATGCAGGGTTGCAGCATGCCAAATCTATTGTCATTCCTTTTGTACAAATGTGAAAAATGTTCTTAGCTCATGGGCCAGGGAGTAGATCTGACTGGAGACTCTAGTGCCAAATGTCTTCTAAGTTACCTTTTTCTTCCTGCTGTTTCAATAACTGCTGTAAGAAACATCCATGTACATTTTTCATTGTATACATACACCATATATTAACAAAGACAGAGGTATCTTCTTTTAGAAATATGTAAAATTGGACATATATAAAATAGGCAATTCTCTTTAAAGGGAAATCAGTCTCTAAAAGTAATCACTAGAACCCCAAAATAATTTAGATAAGAATTTTCAGTCTAAGAAAACTGAATTTACGATTTATTGAACTAAATATAAAAATTTTGTATTAGATACTAATAGATTGAAGCAAAGGTCTCAAGAAATATTCAATTTAAGTATCATACATATTTTATCATAAGTAATAAGCTGCTATTGCTTTTCTGCTATTTTACATAAAGAGAAAGAAACTTTTTTGGTTAAATTGTTTTATTACACATATATTCTCCTACTCTGAATTGTAATTTCTGTATGAATGTCAATGTTATGAAAAAAAAAAAGCCTTGTCAAAATATGACCAATAAAGGAGACTGGTAGTTCACAAACTACATTTGTTAGTATCTTTAAATGTAGATAAATTTAACAAAATACTGTAGGGTTTTTTTCCCCCCGTCTCTAAAGCTAAGGCTCTGTTTTACATCAATGTGATTTCTAGTTTCTGAAAAAAGCAATTCAGTCTTCTGTCTCCCTCCAGCAAATGGCTACAATAAGCTTTAAGGGTTCTGACAATTTCTATACCTAAATATGATGCAAACTTTAGTTTTGTAAAAACATAAAATGTTGAATTGTTATAAGCAATGTATAATTTCAACTTTACTAAAGTATGAATTGTTTTGTCAACGTGTTTGCCAATCATTGCTATTATCAGACTGGATGTGAAATGGTATCTGGCTGTGCCGACTGGCATTTCCTTGACTACGAGTGAGCTAAAACATTTTCCTGTTAATTGACCTTTTGGTTCTCTCTCATATATTGCTCATTTATTGCCACCCCCTTAAGAAGTCCTTTATGTAATTTGGATGCTTCCTTTGTTAGTTACTGGTAGATAATTGTAAGGTAAGTACCTTGCAAGTCTGTGGCTGGCCTTCTGATACTTAGTCTTCTGTCATACTTAAATTTCTAGTGTTAATACAGTCAGATGTGTGAATTGTTTTCTTCGTGGTTCCCACTTTTTTGAGTCAAACCAACAACTCCTTCCTTACGTTGGTTCAAATTGTCCTGTATTTCCTTCTAAAATATTTAAAATGGTATTTCTCCCACCCACATTTAGGTCTTTAATCTACCAGTTTTTAAAAATATGGTGTGAGAAGAGTATCTAATTTTTTTCACAAATGGACATGCAATTGTCCCAGTGCCAGTTATTCATTTCTCCACTGTCATGTATCAAGTTCTCATGTATCTGTTTCTGTACCGTAGATTTACATGTCTATCCTTGCATCACAAGGGCTGTGTTATCACTATAGTTTTACATTCCCTACTGTCCTTTATGATAGGAACTCCCCTAACCTTAGTTTCCCTTAAAAAAAAAAAAAAAAAAAAAAAAAAAAAAAAAAAAAAAAAAAAAAAAAAACTCAGCTTTGTCTTTCCACATTTAGGTTAGGTTGATTAAATTCCATGAACAGTTCTGTTGAGAATTTGATTGGAACTTCACTGAATTTATTGATTTGGAGAGAACTGATGCTTTAATGTACTGATTTTTCCCATCCACAAACATATAATATTGCTCCACTCATTTCAGTCTACTTTTACAAAATGCTTGCATATTTTTATTGGATGTAAATTATTAGGTCCCTTAGAGTTTTGTGAATGAAATTCTTTCAAATAATATACTTTGAAACATACTGTTTGAAGTGGAAAAGAACACTACTAATTCTTGCAGATTGGTCTTATATTCAAAACCTCTCCACTTTCACATTAGTTAAACTACTTTGTAGTGTTCCTTGGACTTTCGAATAAACAATGATCTTGCCCACTGACAATAACTGTTTCTCCCTTTCCAATTCTTATGCCTATTATTTCTTCTTCCAGTCTCACTGCACTGGCCAAGATGACCAGTGCAACACGGAACAGATGTATTAATACAACAGCCCATTCCTGTACTATTGCTGGCATGAAGGAATATCTAAAGCTGTACCATTAACCTGTAACATTAACCATGAGTTTTGGTAAACTATCATTTGTCGTACTAGTAACGTTTTTGCATCTATTAAGAGGATGTTTTATTTTTAAAATCTTAAGTGAATATAACTTACATTTTGCTGGTTCTCCCCTCCAACCCCCTGCATTCACTGCGATAGCAATAGGCCTTTTCTCTTTACTCTGTTAACATGGTATATACTATGTGAAAAGATTTTCCAATGTTAAATCATTCTCCCATATGGAAATAATCCTTACTTGGTCACAATGAATGTATTTAACAAACCATCCAGAGCTTGTGGATTATTCAGAGTAGATTTAAAAAAATAGATTCAGACTTATTTATTAATATATATTTGGCAACACACATCAAAAAATATCTAAAATTTCAGATTTATCCACATAAATTAACAACATTCTGAATCAAGTAATTTCATCTGCTTTCATGTCTTATTTATTTCCTGATACCAAGTTGTCTTTTTTTAAAAAAAAACATTTAGACAGGCAGGGTCTCGCTGTTGCCCAGGCTGGAGTGTGCTGACACAATTATAGCTCACTGCAGCCTCGAACTCCTGGGCTCAAATTCCTCCTGCCCCAGCCTGCCAAGTAACTGGACAAGTGCATGCCACTGCACCCAGTTAATTTTTAAAATTTTTGTAGCAACAAAGGTTCACTATGTTGTCCAGGCTACTCTTGAACTCCCGGCCTTAAGTTACCCTCATGCCTCAGCCTCCCAGTGCTAGGATTACAGGCATGAGCCACTGTGTTCGGCTAAGTTGTTTTTTTCTTGTTGATCAATTTTGCCAGGCAAGTGATAACCTCTACCCTGATTCTATCACCACAAATTACTTTAAAATGTTCCTTTATGCTTTATGTCCTTAAAATAGTTGCCTACCCCAAAGTATGAAGGTATCTGTTTTATTATTTCCTTTCTCATTTAAACCATATTCCATGTGGAACTGATTTTTTTTCTACATATGGTGTCAAGGAAGGGGTCTAGTTTTTCCCCCAACACAGCTATCTAATTGACTGTACCACTGCAATAGTTTCCCTTTCTCATAAATCACAGATGACCTAAATGTATGGATCACCATCTATACAGAATTCTATCTATTCTCTTACTTTAGTCTATTTGCCTATCTTATGCCAGGCAACATCAGTGTTAATTACAACTACACTTTTATAATCACAGGTCTTATGTCTGTTGGTGAACTTTTCAGTTTTGTGGTTCAAGTTTACCTTGGATATTCTCTGTCCTTTGCATTTCTTCAGTTTGTCAATTTCTCCAGCATACTGTTGGGATTTTGATAATATCATATATTGAAGTTACAGATTAATTTACAAAACTGCCAAGTCATGAACATGGTATAGCCATACATTTAGAATTTTTAAAATTTCTTAAATGATTAAAAAAAATTGTAGGTATTTATTTTATGCTAGTGTGAATGGTATAATTTTTATCAATTTCTATTTGTTTCTGATATATAGAAATACAATTTCTGTATAGTTTGTATTCGGTGACCTTGATAAATTCATTATTTTGTTTGTTGAGTCTTTTGAAATTTCTATGCACACAACCAGTTGTCTATAGATGCTATTACTTTCTTCTTTCTAAACATTGTATCTTTTTACTTCAGGCCTTATTTTATTGGCTAATATCTCAAATGTGTTAAACAGTAGAGATTATTACTGTTTTTAGACTTCAAAGAAACAATATTTTGGCTTTCTCTATTATGTGTTATTTCATTTAGTCGTTTATTATTTCCTTGCTTTTCTTTTTCTAACTTCTTGAAAATAGTTTAGGTCATTGATTTTCAGCCTTGCTTCTTTTCTAATGTATGCAAGTAAGTCTATAAATTTTCCTTCATGCACTGCTTTGCTGCAACTCACATGTTTTGGTATGTCATATTATTCACTTGAAATTATTTTGAAATTTGTTTATTCTTTGACCCAGGGACTGTCAAGAAATATATGACATAATTTCAAAGTAGTCAGGGGTTCCTCTAATCATCTCTGTTTTTTTCTAGTTTAATCCCACTGTGTTAGAGAATGTAAGATAAATGCTTTTGAACTTTTGAGATTGGTTTGCTTTACGACTCAGCATACAGTAAATTTGGATAAATTATTTACTTGAAGGAAATGTGAATTACGTTTTTTAAATCAAGTATTCAATAAATGTAAATGTCGATTTTTTTACATCTGTTTTTTTGGGGGGAGGGTTTGAATATTCTATCAGCTATTGAAAAAGCTGTGTAAGCCTTCAACTATGGTTAGAGACTTACCTATTTCTCATCTTATTTGTCATTCTTGCTTTATGTATTTGAAATGTTTTCAACACATACAGATTTGGTATCTTTATGTGTTTTGGTGAATTAATTCCTTCAACATTATGAAAGAATGCTTTTTGCCTTAAATCTCATTGCCTGATAATACCACAAACTGTTTTTATTTGGTTTGCTTACTGTATATTTCCCCCCATGCATTTACATTCAACCTTTTTGTATGGCCTTATATTTAAATACGCCTCTTGTAAGCAGTATGTAGTAGGGAATTTTTAGCCTGATAAATTTTCAACCTTAATTCAAGTAATGACTCATCTAAAGTGTTTGGGTTTATATTTTGCAACTTTAAATTTGACCCATCTGTTTTATGTTCCCTTTTCTGTTCTTGCCTTCTTTTAAATACTTTTGGCCTCCATTAAATTGTTAGGTATACATTCTATTAGCCTTTTAGTGCTTAACAGATTACAACATGCACGCTTGTCTTCACAGTCTAAAAAAAGTAATTTTACCATTTACCTACGTTACGCCAGAACCTGAGGACAAACTCTGGTACAAACTTCTCCTGCCTCTTGTTATTGTAGGTGCATTTTAATTCCACAGGTATTTTAAACCTCAGAATTTAATACATCCAATATTTCTTCAAATTTAGCCACATATTTACCATTTCCATTGCTCTTCAATTATTCCTGCATTCTAGGATTTCACTTGGAATCACCTGCTTCTGCCTGAAGAAGTCTCTTCAACATTTCTTTCAGTGTGTACGCATCGAAGACAAATTTCTACTTTCACTCACAAGTCTTAATTTTGCCATCACATTTGGAGTTGATCTTTTGTTTCTTGCCCATTCTTCCTTATCTGGAATCTGAGCACTACAGCCACCATTTTTCGATCTTGAAGACGCATTCTACATGATAGAGAGTGGACCACAGAGAACAGACAAAGCCTGGGGCTCTACTGATGTTTTGGAGTCACAGTACTGGACACCTGGACAGCCTACATCTGAAAGAAAAGCAAAAGTGCAGCAGTTTAAGCCACTGCAACATTGGTTCTGTTTCCAGAAACAAATATTATTCCTGATATGTCTTCGGTCAACTATGGAAATTTCTTAGCTATTTATTGCTTCTAGTATAACCATTGTCTGTAATTTACATGGAAATAGCCCAGTATATACAGTGTGGTACCCATAACATATGTAAAGTCATTGCTTAAGTCTTGCTACCCATTCTGATAGAAAGAACAGTCCAGGAGAATGAACTAGTGTTGTAATCAGAGAACGCATACCCTAGTGGAAGCTATTCTAGGTACTGTTGACTGCATTTTGATCAACATACAATGTTTTAATTTTCATACTAAATGGTAGAAATTGTTAGAGAAATTAGCGGCCTGCTGTTTAAATGGGCCTCCAATGGTGAAATTAAAGGTTTTCAGATTTGACTAATAGCAGAGTAACACATCTCACCATTGCAAGAAGAGGCCTTAAGAATCCAGCATGACCTATAGCCCTTATATTTTGGGATAATGTCCTAGTCTAACCCCTTAAAAGGTTTTTGTCCAGCCACGAACACACCTTTTGTTAAGGTAATAGAATCCTGCTTCTTAATCTTTCAGGCAAGATGGTGGTTAGAGCACTTCAACGGGCTGAGAGCAATTTCCTTTAGCCTGCAGAACATGCTGTAAGATCAGTTTTCTTACTCAGTTAATGTAGACACATGTATATTAAGAAGTTGGTGTGAAACTGTTTTCATTATAACATAGCTGTTAATGGGTAATTTGGCAGCATGAGCATAAGAGAAGGAAGTCACCTGTTCCCCAATCCTCCAAAACTTCAGTGGGTACCATTTATCTACCAAGAGTTACAATATAGTATACTACACATTCTTAGGTCAGTTCACAATTGCCTTACACCTTCTGTTTTCCCCTAAACTCCTAAAATATGTATGTATATTGGATCTTCCATGAATTACTTTCATTTTTCTACCTCTTCTGTGCTGCATCCTAGCTTATTCCTTCAGTTCTAAAATTTTTCATCAAGCCAGGCATGGTGCCTCACACCTGTAATCATAACACTTTGGAGGCCAAGATGGGAGGATCACTTGAGCCCAGGAGTTTGAGATGAGCTTGGGCAACACAGTGAAGACTCCATCTGCACAAAAATTTAAACATTAGCTGGGCATGATGGTACATGCCTGCGATCCCAGCTACTTGGGAGGCTTAGGTGGATTACTTGAGCTCAGGAAATTGAGGCTGCAGCAAGCCATGATCATACCATGCAATCAAGACTCTTACCTCCAAAAATACATAATTTCTTCAAATGTGTCTGAATATATGCCAATTCTTTTCCCTAATGACTTTAAAAGAGGACCCAAGAAAACACATACTTTTGTACATCTTGTTTTATTAAAGTCACTATCTTGATATGTCTGACGTTTTTAAGCTAAGCAATGATATTCTGAGAGCAAAACTGAAATGTAAACTTCAACTCTTCCTCACAGCAACCTTCCTCGCTTTCTACCCTTTTGGGTTCAGACGACTTTGTAGCTTCCCTGGGTTACTGTGTGGAATTCTGCTCATCCTCTTTCCTGAGGCTGCAACACCTTTGAGGGTCTTGGCTTTGTGCAGAGGTCTCAGTCCCAGCTTCCCTGTATAATCAGGCCGTTATCTCTGGCTTAGTCTTAGGGTCCGTTGGTGAGAGCCACAGCCAACACTATCATCCCCCTAGGTCAGTGTACCTTCAGCTGCTGAGTTTACTATTCTGGCTTTATTTTCTCTTCATTTCTGGCAGCTGGGATTTCCTTTTTCTTTTGTGGTTAGCGGTGTGCACACTTGTGTTTTCTATGACATCTCTGGAAGTTTAGAGTTATGGGATGGTGGTGGTAGGATAATTTATATTAGTCACAATAAGTAATCTATACAGTTCTTTACCCTTGCAGGAAATCCTCCAATCTATGACAAATGACTACTTAACTTGCCATAAAAGGCGAACTGTTAGTACAATGATCCAAATACAACTTTGTATTTGCTCAGAGTGACAATGTGCCCAGCAAAAACAAACAAAATAACCAATGTTTCTCAGCATCTTTTACAGCTAGCAGACAGCCATGTGACACAGCTGTGGCAAATGAGACGTAAGCTGGGAGTTTCTGAAAAAGGCTGGTCTTTGTGAAAAAGGCAGCAAGACTTTGGGTTTAGAAAACAAAACAAACCAAAACAAAACTACTGTTTGAGCTACTGTCTCAGAATTCTCTGTTACACCACAGTCTAATTCAATCACTAGCTGATACACTTTGAAGAGCAGATCAAATGAAAATAAAAACAAAAAACACAAAACTGAGAGTTGGAAGAAGTGTTTATTTAGCAAAAAGGTATAGAGTCAAATCAGTAAGAATGGAAAGAGGAGAAACTGGAAGTGGGGAATTCTGAGAGGTTGCTTCAAAACATGTTTACCTGGGAAATAATTGACAAAATTCTCATAGGTAATGAAGCTTCATATGCCCTTACCACTTAAAAAGCAACTAATCATCAACCAATTTTATTTGTATTAATTGTATTGAGAATAATTTTCTCTAACCTTCTACTTTTCGTAAGGAAAAATATAATCAGTGAACATCTAAATCAGGCGTCCCCAAACTGCGGCCCCCTGAGGCCATTTATCCGCCCCCCTCCCCCACCCCCCATACCCTGCCGCACTTCAGGAAGGGGTACCTCTTTCATTGGTGGTCAGTGAGAGGAGCACAGTATGTGGCGGCCCTCAAACGGTCTGAAGGACAGTGAACTGGCTCCCTGTGTACAAAGTTTGGGGACTCCTGATCTAAATGGTTCTGTTTTCACTGCGTGGCACAAAGTATCAATGATTTAACTGTGGAAAGTAGTATAAAGTAGAGACTTGTCTTCTCGGGTTCAGGAACTAGGCATCTTAATGGTCAGGTATTCTTTTGCCATTTGAACTCTGTAACTCTTCCCTATCACATTAGGATAACGGAGATAAAACTATTGTTTTTCATTATCTAACCAAGGTTATCAACTAATTAAATACTATTTCTATCAGTAAACAACTGTATATATATATGTGATTTTTAAAAGTTGGTTTTTCTCAGATTTAAAAGATACCGTATTAACTGTAACTCCAAGAAATATCTGAGTGTCTTTTACTTACCAGGCACAGTGGTAGTTTGTGTGAATATTTCACATCAATCATAACAAGCCATGAAACAGAGATTATCCCCATTTTGTTGAGCCAAAGTAATACAGCTTGATCACTGCTGTATGACTAGAAAGTAGCAGGGCTATAAAATAAACCCAAGGTGTCTGATTCAAAGATAATGCTGTTTAATAGTTCCATTATGTTGCTTTTACACAATTTCTGATCATAATTCATATTTAATGGACAGTTTTCTCCATTTGGCACTTTATTATTTTATTTTCTTACTAAAAGGAAAAAAGTGTGAAGGAAGGTGAAAAATTGATCCAATTCTTAGGATTACAATGGCAATTAAATAGCTGTTTAAAAAAGCAGGGGTGAGGTGGGTTGAGAATGTGGCCAGATTTTTGAGAAGACTTCTACTTGCTCAAAAGACTTCTACTTCCTTTGCTCCTGGACTATCTTCTACTCAGATGGGGAGAAAACCCTGCTTAAAAATAAGAATACAAGTTTATTCCTTCAGCAAATATTTATCATGCCAGAAAATTTATAAATATGAGTAAGGGGCTTTGTCCGTCTCTGTCCTCAACAGGTTCACAATCTAAGAAGAATGGTAGACACGCAGATAAATTAGTGGTACATTTAGCACTAGTGACAACAGTTTAGCACTACTGAGTACAAGGCACATTTATGGCACAAAGAGAGGACCAAGTTTACCTTGGAGGTCTAAGATCAACATGCTATTAAAACTTGACACTGGAAGTGAGTTTTGGGAAATGGGATATTTTCTGAGTGCTTAGTATATGCCAGGTAATGTGTTAAGTCAGAGGTCCCCAACCATTTTGGCAGCAGGGACCGGTTTCATGAGATGGTTTTGGCAAGAAGCTGTTCCATCTCAGCTCATCAGGTATTAATTAGATTCTCCTAAGAAGTGTGAAACCTAGATCCCTCACACGGACAGCTCACAACAGGGTTCGTGCTCCCGAGTATCTGATGCTGCCACTGATCTGACAGGAGGTGGAGCTCGGGCCATAATGCTAGCTTGCTCCCTGCTCACCTCCTGCTGAGCAGCCCAGCTCCCAACAGGCCACAAACCAGTACTGGTCAGTAGTCTGGGGGCTGGAGACTCTTGTGCTAAGTGATTTATCTAGATTATCTAATCAAATCCTCATTACAATTTAAGAGATAGGTGGCCCCATTTTACAAATGAATCCAGGTGGTTTAACCAAGAACTCATTCTACTAAATACTGTGCTCTACTGACATGCACAAACACACAATATAAATAAAACTGGATGTAGTCGCAGAGGAAAAGGAATTTACAAGCCTGTAACATTCTCATTTACATGCAAGAAACATGAGGTCAGAATGCGTAAGGAATTAGCTAAAGGTTACATAGTAAAGACAGAAATACCTCAATTCCTCTATTTAAGGCCTGTTATATGATCACTTTTTCCTAAAAATAGTTTTATCTTCCTGGTTTTGCCTTTAACTCCTTCAAACAATCCATTAGCACTTAGAGCTAGCTATCTCAAATCATATGCCAACTTACAAGAGAATGAGGTCATCAAATGACTGCAGCACAAGGACACACAATTTAATAGGGTTAGCTAATATTTAAAATAAGATATTTACTGTACATATATCAGTGTTTTCTAAGCAATGATCTGAAAAGACTGAGAAACAAGTAAAAGAAGTTTGCCACCTTTTTGAACACTGCTTCTTGCATGTTCAACCTGTGACACACGGACACACATACAAGGCATAAGTTCAAATCCCAGGCTATCCAACACAATTTTAGAAGAGAATTCTCTGACATAATCTGCTCTGTCCTACCTATCTCTATCTAGCCCTTCATATCTTGTAAAGTTTTGTTTTACTGTTGCAACATCCTCATAATACCTGGATCACATAAAGCTTTTTAGGCACTTTGATTAGTGTCTTCTGATGTTACTCCTTGATAATCTTTTATCTGCCTTGTCTGAGCTGCCTGAGACATGCTTAATCTTTTTTTTTATACATAATGAAATAATACAGACTATTTATCTGTTCTGTTGGAAGCTAAAGGTTTGAACGCTTGCATGAAAAAGTCTTAACTTCCATGGGATCAAAATAAAAACACTAACATTCTTATAATGCGTTTTAAAAACACATTAATTAAAGATTCAAGGTGGACGACTTTTAAGATTGACTAGGGCACACATCATATGAATTGGTGGTAGACACTGAGGGAGCTCACATAAGCTTGGGAGCAAAATAAATAGAAATAGTACTTACTTTTTGTTGCTAGCAATGTGCAGGGTCCATCACATACTTATCTAGTCCTCATAACAACATGATGTAGCCATTTTTAAATTTTTTTTTTTAACAGAGAACTATCCAGAAAAGATGAAGAACTTGTTCAAGGTCATGAAGATGGCAAGTGAGGGAGCCCAGATTAGATCAGAGGTCTAATTCCTGAAAGTACGTTTGTGATATAGTGAAATATATATTTGCTCTTCATCTCGATTTCCTAAAGCCCTTGGAATCTCTAAAATTGTAAGAATGTCATTTGCATGCTAATGAAATGAATGTTGCTGAGGACCTCTGGATAGCTTCAGGGTGGGGTCTGGTCACTGGAAAGATCAAAGCATGATGAGAAGGTTGGGGCTTTCAGTGCCACCCTCCAACTTCCAGCGACAGGACAGGGCTTGAAGACTGAGCTAATCACCAGCACCAATGGTGTATCAATTATGCCTACAGACTGCAGGGGCAGAAAAGAAGTAATCCCTTTCCTCCCCATCATATATAACCATAGCAGATACCCCTATAAAGAAAAGAAAGTTAACAAGGAAAATCCTAACAAAGTGATTGCATGCACGTGTGCGCACAGGAGTCATACAAAATGTGAAAACTCAAAACTCAAAGAAAGGGCCAGATAGACGGCTGACTCTTAAATATCCTTTTCATTGGGGAAAGTGGGGGAGCTATAAATAAATGGGCCTGAAGGTCAGACAATAGTTTGTAAATGGGACTGGAGAGCAGATAATAGACTGGGACAGGTCATCTGGGCTCCAGGTGTGGTGTTTAATTTTCAGTCTCTTCCTCTGTGATATGAGTTTAAATTTTCTCTAGTTAATGAAATTTCAGGGATGGAATCACAGGCAACTGTGTTCCTCTTTGGCAGTCCAGTTTCTAGGTAAATAAGGGAACTCTGGTGAACAGCCTCATACTGTGCTTTCAGAGACACACAATTTGGGTGAAGGGAGTTGGAGAAGGTAAAGAGGCCTTGAGGCTACTCCTTTAATTCAGCATGTCAAAGTCCCACGTTTTGGGGTACTGGTTTCTGAGCCCTAACATAATGAAGCCTCCACAGAAACCCAGAAGGACAGGGTTCCAATAAGCTTCGAGATAGCTGAACACAAGAACTGACTATTCCTGGAGGGTGGTGCACCTGGAGAAGAAACATGAGCTCCGTGACCCTTCTCAGTGTCCTGTCCTGTGCTACTCTCATTTTTCCGGCAGTTCATCCACATCCTCTGTAATATCCTTTATAATAAATGGGTAAATGTAAATAAAGTGCTTGCTTCCCTGAAGTCTGTGAGCTGCTCTAGCCAATTAATCACACATGAGGACCTGATCATGGTACACCCCCGATTTCTAGCCAGTTGGTCAGAATCACAAACCACTAACTGTTTGTGACAGAGATCCAAAGTAAGGGATAGTCTTGTAGGACTGAGCCATCCACGTGTGGGATCTGACACTATCTTCCAGTAGATGATGTCAGAACTGAAATGAATTAGAGGACACCCGGCTGGTGTCCACTGGAAAATCTGCAGTAAAGAACTGCTGTTGTTGGTGGAGAGAAATCTCCACACACATTTGGTGAGAGAAGAGTTGTGTTGAGTGGAACATGAGAGTAGAAGAAAGTACTTCTGGTTTTTTCCTTTATTTCTAATAATATTCCTTCCCCTGCACTGAACAGCCTCCTCAGGAAGCACCAGGAATAAGGACATATGTCACTTGACAGACTTGTAATGATGAATAAAGAGACTAAAGAAAACCATTATGAAAAAACATTTGAAATGTACTTTGGCCACGAAGATGAATAGCAGTCGGACATTCTTGACAACTGCTTCTAATCTAGTGACTATGAAACACAAAGATTCTCCACATATCATTTATATATATATATGTATGCAAACTTGTATTAACTTTGCTTAATGTTTTAGCTTAATCTGATATTAATTTCTGTATGCTTAAGGTTCATTTATTATCCATGTAACATAGTCTTCTGCACATCTAATCACGACGTTATATCAGTTTTGAAGATATAGTTCGGTCACTGTATTTAATAGAGATACTGATTTGAAGAATTTATAACATAAAAAAGTTTTAATATTATAGACTGAATGACCAAACATTTAGAAAGTTATCTGAATATGAAGGACAGACAATACCCAATCCACAAATTTTTCTCATTCATACTCATACCTTTACTTGAAAAATAACTGACTGTGCTATTGACTACAAAGAGGAGGTAATTTTTTGTATGTGCTATTGACTATACATAGGAAATAATTTTAAGTGATATTAAATATAAACAAGATACTTGCCCCTCACTAAATTTTCAGATAACCTATTAAGTGGGGAAAGCTTATCATAATGTCAAAATGATTGGGTTATCTAAATAAAGGTATCGGAACACCTTTAAGTACCTTTTATACCTCTCAACCAAAAAAATCTTACAAAGTCCTCCCTACCCCCAGGAAATTTGAGTTCTTACAACATTTGAACAGAAAACAAATGGCAAAGGAACTTTCTCAAACTAATTTATAAAAACAAAACAACCCACAAATCCTGTTTTTAAATATTTTTAGACAAAAGAAAAAATACTGAACATATTTTAAGGAACGATTTTGAAACAAGCAAGGAAAAGGTCACAACTTTGAAACCAGTTATAACTGCGCCTGGATAGTCCCCAGACAGAAAGTTCAGTAGCTCAACAGGTTCTACTGCTGTTTTGAAGCACAAGAATAATGTGTTTAAATAGGAAAAATACCCTTGGGACTAGTTCTTTTCCATAAAAGTTAAAGAAGTTAAGGCACATATAAAAAAAAAAAAAATCCTAATTTATATACATGTAAACATTCTAAATATGAAATTGTTGTTGGTTTTATAATGCACTGGTAACTTTGTGAAGAATTAAAATTTAAAAAATAAAAAGACCGTTATATTTTAACCCAGAATTTAAAACAAGAATAAAAACCCTTTCAATATTAAGCCATTATCAATGAAGAGGTTAGTTGCTTATTATAATATTGCATAATATTTTGCACTAAAACTTTGACATTTACCTAAAAAAATCATTTTAAAAACCTGAAATGAATATAACTAAAAGATAAACTCTATTACTTATCAAAGATTACCCCCAAGCTTAACTGACATTTTTTCAATTACAGAAGTCTAAAGGAGACATTTAAAACCATAACATTCTCCTATTGAAAACTGATGAGAGGAGAAAGAAATTGTGAAACAGGGAAGAAGCTAAATAATTCACGCCAAAGGCTCACCAAATAATTGTAAGATACCGAATCTTCAAAATTCACAGAAAATAGTTCAAGTTTAATTTCAGAACACATCTCCAAATTATCAAAGACATCCAATTTTACATTACGTTCTCCATTAATAATAAACTGCAATATGGTAAACAAGGGGGAAACACTGAGATATTTTAACATATATCCAGATTTCATATTTAAAACTGATAAGCACATTTTAATCAGAAAATATGTGACCAGAATGTTTACTAGAATTCTGTAACAATTCTAATGAATATATAGTGTTTTAAAAAAGGAGGCATGTACTTTCCTGTAAGGGTGGGAGACAGCTAACTGCAACTAGAATGTTTCATCGCATTAATTCAAACAAGAAAACTATTCAAATTTTCACTTAAGTACAACTATAGTTTCATGTATAGCTTCTTCTAAGATGCAAAGTAAGGCAAACCTGATAGCCCACATGATCAAAGACCTTATTATATAATCAGGAACGTATGTAACATAAAGATATGAACATATGGCCACTAAACCAGAAGGAAAAAGGCAATGCATTAAACACTAGAATTAGAAATTTAACTTACAGGCCATTTTGTGGCCTAAACCTCATGCATATGCTGAGTATTTTTCACATCTGAGCATATGAAAGAAAAATTCCATATTTTACGCACTGAGGTTCAAAAACAAATTGATGGGCAATTTCCAAATATGCTTAATTTGGGAGAAAAACATTTCACAAAACTACCTTTAGATTATATGCTTTGTAATGCACTGCAACATGTTTCTTGAAGTACTATAAATTATAAAATAAGGTAAGCATTTGGCAAGTTTCAAATTAACATGTGGAGCTCACTGAAATGTAGTATGCTTTGCACCCAAGCACAGAATAAAATAGGTCCCTCTTAATAACAAAGAAAATAACAAATTATTTATTAAATAAAATACGTAATTAGAAAAACAGTACTCACCTTCAACAATAACTCTCCATGTTTTCATTTGGCATTTTTATTTAATCATGTATCTCTCATAATATTTAGACATCTTCCATTGGAGCACCAAACAAGAATTCTAATTCTGGATTTAAGCACATGCAAGAGCATACAGACACTTGCCAAGCTGCTGGGATGTGTATACTTCTTACATAACTTTCCTTTTATGCTTGTTTGTTTTGCTTTTTACCTATACAGAATATGGAAGCATCACCAAAGAATGAAAAGGCAGGCTCATTTCATGGAACTGAAAAACAAAGCTATAAAAAATTAATTTTCAGTATTTTAAATAAAGGCATGAAAATATAAGTAATATTTAGACCAAACAATACTTATATCAAGTATTAGCTTATTTTAAAATTAACTCCTTTAGTCTCAAAAATCCTATCAGGTAGGTGCCATTATAAATCCAATTTAGTGGACTGAGGAAAATGAGGCACAGAGAGATTAATAATTTCACCCAAAGTAACACAGCTAAGTAACTGGCAGAATCAGCACATGAGCTCCAGAAGCTGGGCTTCATAATTCTTTGCCACTATGTTACAATAATCTCAAAGATTCAAAGCATTTCCATCAAACCAAAAAGTTGGCATCATCTTTATTGCTAAAATAAATACAAGTTATGTCTGCTTTAAGTATTACAGCAACTATTTATTGAACACCTAAAACAGCATTAATAATAGCATTTATTGAGTAGTTAATATGACAGGTACTATACAAATGAACCCTACTTTATATTCACCATATGTCAATCCATGCAAACCACCATACCTACTTTGCAGATGAGAAAACCACCAAGGTATGGAAACACTGCCTGTCCCTCCTCCAAATCCCGAAGCAAATTCACTTGTGGAGTCCAGATGCCAACACATGTCTGATGCCAAAGCCCATGCTTGTTAAAACACACTGCAACACCTACAAATCTGACCTCAACTACCAAAGAAGGGCCTTTTGTCCCAATATCCAGAGCCTTATGTCATGTTAGTGGTATAATAACAAAACTGAAAAGATACAATAAAAATTTTAATTAACAAATTTAAAGCAATTTTAATACATTTTTAATAAATTTAGGTTAAGTTTTTCCCCCATAAGCATACTGTTTTTCTGTTTTAACTACTCCCAGTGTAACCATACTTTCTTCTACTTTTCTCTGAAAACAAATTCAAGTAGATCCCTGCCAGCTAGACTATTAATACACTTTTTCTCTGGAAGAAAAAATGGTCTCACATTTCCAACAAACCTTTAATTACATTAAAAATTCAGGCCTCTGTATACTATTCTTGCCAAATCTTTTATCAATGTTAATTCGTTGATATTCCAAGTCAGCTGAAGTAAACATCCACCTCTCAGCCAATCCATGTATTACAGCTGAGTGTAGGATGTTTACATGAACTGAAACTTGGTTTAAAGCAGGACTTAAACTCTTTACCAAATTTATATGGTCCTTTACCAAAGACTCTGTTGAAAAAAAGAACAGGCACAGCATTCACGTAAATGAGGCAAGAGTCAACCAGAAGGATACCCTGAGAGAAAGTGTATAATCCAAGGAAAAGACAGAAGTAAACTGGGTGTTTTTTTTGGTTGAGGGGGGCTGTCTGGGGTAGAGGGGGGGCACTACAGGCACGCTACTATGGCTGGCTAATTTTTCTTGTTAAAAAAAAAAATTTTAGAGACAGGGTCTCATGATTTGCCCACGCTAGTCACAAAGTAGTAATACTCTTTTCACCAAAGGAATTTACAACAATAAATGCAGACATCCTGTAGCATTCCATATCTAAATGTAGCAATTGTCCACCCTTCCTATATCCTTCCCTTCAAAACATTCGAACTTGCATTTATAAGAACTTACTTGATGACCAGTATGATGCATTCACCCATCTTCATTAAGATTCTTGCTTTAGGTAAAAGACAGTTAATGAAACACTGTGAGGAGCTTAGTCATCTCTCCTCCCCCTCAACCCTCTCCCTCATCTTCTCCCCCACATTCAGAATTCAGATAATTTCATCTCGGGCACATCTTTCCCACACTCTGATCTCTTTCCACTTTCTACAGTTCCCAGTGTCATTAAGGTGTCTCAAAGGAATGTCTCCCCCTCTTTCTGCATTCTTTCTGATTAAAAATACATTACCACAAATACCTCTACTAACTATTACCAGTGGTCCTACCAATATACGTACGTCAAAGAAGAGGGAATCTTCAAATCTGTAAGTAAAATTACGTGTAATAACCACTGCCAGCAAATGTTAAAAATCTTTGGAATTTCAGAGGCATCCTAGGACTTTCAGGAACCTCCAATGTCTCTACCTGGCCTCTTGTCCCCTTCGGGGTGTTTTCCAGAAGCTTTGGTTCTCAAAATTAAATACACATATACCATCCCCCCCTCTACAAGCATATTTCTTTTCTGTTTTAACTACTATTACAACCGTATTTTTTTCTTCTGCTTTTCTCTGAAAACACATTCAAATAGGCCTCTCCTAGCTAGACAATTAATATATTTTTTCTCTGGGAGAAAAAATGGTCTCATGTTTCCAACAAACTTTTTTTATAATCCAACTTCTGGATTACGACATGTTTTTAAGTTAAGGATTTTCCTCTGTTTTACTTCATGTATTAATTAAGCATAATATCTAACAGGAAAAGAATGTAAGATGAGCTCTGTGATTCTGAAAGCATGGGCCTAGAGGAGCACCATCAGCAGTACTTGGGAACTGTGGGAAAAAAAGCACATTCTCAAGTTCCACCCCAGACCTACTAAATCAGAAAGTTTTTTTTTTTGCAGGGCCCAGCAATCTGTGTTTTAATCAATAAGCCCTCCAAGTAATTCTGATGCAAGCTGATATTGAAAAGCAACGTACTGTTTCACCAAATTTGTTGAAAAGCCAAAGCAAAGACAGCAGTGAATGTCAAATTATTAGAACGTTTGTAATATGCTACAGATAAGCAAAAGGCAACGTCAAAGTATGTAGCATGAGTCCAACCACAATTAACCAGGCCAGGTAGAGTGTGGCAGAGACTATCTGAAACAGCATAATTTTAAAAAGTAACTAAGCCCAAACTGATAGGCAAACTTAAAAAAGAAACAAAAAATATTTCCTGAGCACACACAGCAAATAATGCACATTCATCCAATGAATAAAGCTCTAACAAGAGTAGACGCGATAAAAGTCAGAACATGCTATATGCATGCTAGGGTATATAGGTTCACAGTCCACATCTGTGTAACCTCAAGCCCACGACTCACGTAGAAGGAACTGAGGCATGGAGATCAATGAGAACATGTCCAACTGTGTATTTATATGACTATTTTCTAACCAAGAATATTTGTACAAAAGCATTTAATTTGAAATAAATTTGAAGACCTAATTCTGTAGTTAGTTATTTGCTTAAAAAGAAGTTGTCCCTAAGTGATTTCAGACCATATACTAAGGATAAAATACTGTCATTTGCAGCATGGTGTTCAGGAACTAAAAATGTTTTACCAATTGGTTCAACAAATCTCAAATAATGAATAATTTCTGAGCTTTCTAAGCCCTATCAATGAATATCACAATTTTTTCCTAAATTCTAAGGGCTAAGGAAACAAGTTATTACAGGTTTACTGACAAATACTGATTGATCTAACATTTCAAGGCATTTGCTATAAATAATCAATTGCTAATCTTATAGGCCAATGGGAAGTTAGTGATTTTTCAACTTAAAAACATAAAGAAGTCATTTGAAAACTATTAAAAAAGGTTGTACTTACGTATTACACTACACTGAAGCAAGGGCATCCAGAATTAAAGCTGACATGGTCTTTGATTCACCTCATTAGGGCAGAATAATATAGAACAAATGTTACATAACACAGATTGCCCCATTAATCCTGCAGCATCTAGGGATAACTGGCCTAGCTGGGCAGAATATAACAGCTTTATTAGAAAGACTGCCTACCCCCTCTTTTAGCTTAGGTTTGGTCTTACCATTTTGAAAAACCTTTCAAATTTCACTGTATAAATTATTAAATTATGCAGTTTCTATCCATCTTACTAAATTTTAAAGCTATATATGAAAATTTTTCGTAAGAAATAAAGTGTCACCTGGTCAAACAAAATAATCCTATTACTAGAGAACATATTACATTCTACCTTTGGCAGGGAACACTTCTGAGCTCTCAGTAATAACTCCATCCATTCACTGCTATTTGAGTCTAAGGTTTCCAATGTGCTAAAACAGAGGGCCACAGAATATACAATCAATCTGCTTTATTAAGGGTTCATAGGAAGGGATGCTTGATGCATGCTAATCATCAAGCCTGAAAATTACATTTACAAATTGGAAAGCTACCCGAGTCTGAGGCAACTATCCCCCATCCCCAAATAAGTCTTGTAAACTACCACTCTAACAAAGGAGCATTTAAAATACAAATGTTGTAGCACAAATACATCCGAGGCAGCTACATTATGACCAAAACTGTCATTTGGTCATCTGGATAAAAGATAAAAGGAAACAGTGGACACTGCTGCAATAAGATAATACAAATATCATTACTAAAGTACTATACATGCAAGGTGCTTTACCTCATGTTTGACAGAAAAAAATAGAATTACCAAGATTTAATGTCTCTGTCCTCAGAAAGCTTATAATCTAATCAAAGAAAATAAGCATGTAAAAAATTAGATTGGCAAGACCTTTATCTTTTGGGTTAATTATGTACTGAACCTTAGTATGATGTCTAACAGTTTAATAATAATAAATAATTTTTTAAAAATGCTTTATTGAAAAGCAAAATGCCAATAAGAAAAATGTCAATAAAATAGAAATGTTTTCCAGCATCTAAAAGACATAAAAAATAAAACAAATAAAAAATAAAATAAAATAAAATAAAAATAAAAGAAATAAACATAAAAAATAAACATAAAAGAAATAAAAAAACAAATGTTTAAAACTCAGAAAACAGCTGTCATAAAATTATACATGATCAATTAGTCCACACTGAATGCCATCTATGAGAAAAGCCCTGGAGTATTTAGATCTGTGGGGAAATGCAAAAAGGAGATACAATGCAGCTGATTACAGGGCAGCTATATTTTAAGGAGGAAGCAATAAATCTGAAAGCAACAATCTGAAAACACTAAGGAAAATATATTAATCTAAAAGGACATGCATAACCATTAACAAATGTAAACAGGCTTAGTGGCTTGACTGGAAGTTTTTCTTAGAGGAGAGTTCTGATTAGGAGCTGTGACATCACTCAGGGTGAAGAGAACAGGAAGTGGGGGGCTAAGAGGAGGAAGAAAAATGTTGCACACACATTTCTTAAGTACAGGGAAAGGTGAAATTTCTAGATTGCATACTGCTGGGTGGCAGTGATTAAATTATTCTCCAGAACTTCTACAGGATTCATAACGGAGAAAATCAGTTTCTTGAACCGTTGGAAAGTTAAACTCCAGCCTACTTGGAAAGATTTTAAAGAATAAAGTTTCATTGACAGGGCAGAAACAGGAATAAATGGGGACAATTTTTATTTAACTAAATTCTCTAAATTCTCTAAGGCCCAGCAGCAGCACGCTAAGTCTGGGAAGCTGAGATGGTGTATCCTGTTATTAGCAGAGCACCCTACATTCAACTATCATAATATGTGCACTGTCAGTGCAGTAAAAGAAGACAGCTAAAGATTTCTGAGGTTTTCCCACACATTTTATAGCCTCCTCAACTCCACTCCGGGATAGAATTATATCAAAAGGATGTCTGTGAATAGCCGGTAGCAGCAAACATCTGACTGAAAGCTTAGTTGTATCTTACAGCTTCCAGTCGGGGATGTTTACAACAACAGACTTTCTGAACAAGAAATTAACAGAAGGAACAGACATAAATGTTGCCAGTCATCATCTTCGGCTAATAATTTATATAATTTCTAGTGCTGAACAACAGCTGTGACATCTTGAAACAAAAATGATAAAGTTAATGTTACTAATTAAAAAGAGAATAAGTGATTCATCAAGTGTAATTTCTCCTAAATTATCTAATTTAAAAAGAGAATATGCATTACAAATTTATTCTGGTAAATAAGAAACATTAAAAATATTACCTTGATATTCTACATGAGGATACATTTTTCTAACATACGAAAAAATGAGTTTTTCTCTCCCTAGAGTTTCAAAATAATAAACAACACATTAGAATGATAACCCTAATGATAAGAATGACTATACATCTAATATATGCCTGTTGCCCTGATATTACTGTTAAAAGTGACTTTTATTTAAAAAAGCATTAATTTAATAATTAATTATTTATATTTTATATATATTATATATAATTAGTAATTATATATTATATATTATATAATATATAAAATATATTAAATATATAAAATATAAAAATATATAATTACATAATTATCTATAATTATCTATAATAATTATTATTATATATAATTACTTTATTAATTATTATGACAATAGACACAGTGGGCTTTCCTGGCAGAAGATCTAAACTGAGCAAGAATCTAACACTTTCTTCTCCTATCCCCAGCTGATTTAGGTTAGAGATGTACAGTTCATGGAAATGAGTAAAGCAAAGAGGATAATAAAAAGAGCTCATGACTTTGAATTTATTTATAAAGCAATATACTAAAACCATTTTGTTTCCATACAACTTTTCTGAAAGAAAGGAAGACTAAATGAAATATAAGTAAATCAGCACTTCATCAAAAATCAAGATTTGCTTTAATTTAAAATATGTAAAATTCCCAGGCACAGTGGCATAATCCCAGCACTTTGGGAGGCTGAGGCAGGTGGATGGGGGATTGCTTGAGTCCAGGAGTTCAAGACCAGCTTTCTGCAGCGTGGCAAAACCCCATCCCTAAAAAAATATGAAAAAATTAGCTGGGTGTGGTGGTACAAGCCTGTGGTCTCGGCTATTCGGAAGGCTGAGATAAGAGGATCCCTGAGCCTGGGATGCAGAGGCTGCAGTGAGCTGAGATCGTGCCACTGCACTGCAGCCTGGGTAACAGAGCGACATCCTGTCTCAAAAAAAATAAAAATAAAATAAACATGTAAAATAACTTTCTTTTAGGAAAGAAAAAACTATTAAAACAAAGTCCATAATTAAGTCACAGTGATTTATAAGAAATGAACATACATACGTACATACATGAGCATGCATATGTACAAACACACTCTACAGAATACTGAAGAAAGAAACAGCATACAAATTCTGAAAAGACTACTAATTTCCTAATACCAAGTTTTTTGAGAAACTATGGAGAAAAGGATTTCAGCTGCTATTTACCCTGTGATAATACTTAATGGTTGATCTCTGAAATATTTTTTAATGTTGTAAATAACTCTATCCATTATATAAATAATGTTGTAAATAATGAGGAAAGTGCTTATGGTCTCTATGGATACAAGATGACCTTCATTGTTTTTGAAGACAAATACTTTTTTTAAAAAAGTCCAGTGGCTATTTACAACTATTCAAACTGTTCTACAATTGAAACTTTCCAGATTTAAATTAGAAAAAAAAATTGCTATTTCCTGCCCAGGTAGGCACATGATACTTGACTAATGAGGATGCTGCACATTAAGTTGCAATGAACCAGTTACGACAAGTCTCCAAATTTCCCCTTTACCTTCCTCTTCTTAGTTTATTTTTTAAAGATTATTCTAAAGGCATTTTTATCAGAGCCACTGTATTTAATTCACACAAACAATACATAGAACCTTATCTTCAGAGTTATGAAGGAACTGTCAAATGCTGTGACTTTGTATAATATATTCTTGAATAAACATGAAAATTAAACGTACAGAAGTTGAATAATTAAGTTCAGGACACAGGAAACCCTATTTATAAAATACCTTCTATCATTACAAAATATCTTCTAGATACAATCTTTCATTATAATAACACACAGTAAAAAGGTCAAATATAGTGAGGGGATAGCTGAAGCTAAAGGGTTACCATTTTTGGCATGCTGTATGATTTCCATCTTTGTCAAAAATATATCACATATATGAAGGTCAATTTTCTGATTATTAGCATTAGCACTTTACTTTTAACACATTTTTATAAAAATAGGCAAAACACACACACATACATACAATCTGCTGTACAGACAAAAAAATGATTACTGAGCTGCTGACTGCAATAGTGCTACTGTTTCAGTAACTGGAAATGTTTGTCAATCAACCTATCAAAGGCAGTTTGTGAATATCCATATACAATGTATGCTATGCCACATTTGCCACAGAGTCTATCCTACCACAGATGCCTCAAGTACAATGCTGAAAACAAGTTAGATACCTAAATACATCTCTTCCTGTGTGAACAATCCATAATGAATACAAGGTGTTATCTCCCAACAGTATTATTGTAAGAGTGTTTTACTGGGTTTGTAAAATTTTATCAGAATACATAAGAAAACAATGAACAGGAAGTAACATTTTGTAACTTAAGATAAATATTCTGGAAAAAAAAAAACAAAACAACCCTCAAATGAAGTAAAATTCTGAATTGGTCTAGATTTCACATCCTTTAAAAGCAATCTATTAATTAGTTGAAATTCAGCGGTGTCTAGGAACTCGCTCAGAAATGGCTGGCTACAATTTGACTCTGAACTTTGAAATAAGGCAGGGCAGCTGGGAAGGTAAATACAAAGAGTAGTGGCACTGTGATGACAGGGAGAAAACACTTGACAGAAGGAAGAACTCACAAACCACTGAAAACTGACCATGGAGCAGAAAACACCGCCAATTGCAAGGAAAAAAAAAACAGGCACCCCCAAAGAGACTCTATTCTTGTTTTCAATCCATTCAATAATAATTACCATTCTCTATATACTCAATGTTAAATAAACAGAGACAAAAAAGAAAAATAAAACATTATCTAAATTAATAAACTCAATCCACTTGAATGATTTACAAAATAGCTTACTTTATAAAGAAAGATGATTAGGACAGAAAGATGTAAATGCTTCCTGTTCTATGAGGCTTATTTATCATTTACTCAGTATTCCGAACTGCCCTTTGTAACAAAAGCTTCAAAGTGCTTTTACACATTTTCTCGTCCTTATGCAGTAACTACTTTTAAGGCCAGTAGATGGGCAGATGATAGTTTTATATTACACATGAAAAAGAAGGTACATATTGGAGAAACGATTTGGCTAAGCTCACGTGGGTAAGGAGCTGAGAACAAATTCTGGTTTCCCTACCATGCACACACACACACACACACACACACACACACACACACACACAGAAATGTATGTAGTATGTGTGTTTGAACACTAGGCCCTGGGAGAAACAAAGACGAGCAAGCTGAGGAGTCCAAGGAGAGCCTGTTCTGTGATTAACAATGTTCACTGCCTAGAAGGTTAAGACTAGGAGACCAGATTCAGAGCCCCACAGTCTGGTGACTACCAGCTGGCTGTGAATTATGAGCACAGCACTTACTCTTTTGCCTTTGTTTTCTTTACACACAAAATGAGGCTTAGGCAAAACAATTTTAAATCAATGGGAAAACATACCAAATTCTAATCAGGCAGGCCCAACCACAGAAAGCCATTAGGTCTACGAACCACTATCTAGGAACAACCAAGTACGTGGTGACTACCTCTGAAGACATCTAAGCCTGGCAAACTGAAGTCCGGAAGACCGTGACAGAAGTCACAGAGAATGGGAACATCTGCAGTCCCAACTACTTGCCTGAATTCTGAAGACACCTGAGAACAATGAAATGCAACATGAAGATGAAAGCAGTGTGAAACGTATTGCCCAACAGCAAAGTACACTTTAATCATCACTGTGACATCTTACTTGTACAGCATGTTCACACCTTTTATGTAATTGGATTTTTATAACGATAACTGAGAAGTAGGCAAGACGGGTACCATTACCCCGGCTAAACACAGCTATAATCAGTTCTGCTGCAATAATGAATATCTGCTCTCTGAAGTATCCATTTCAGATACTGTGACTATAAGACTCAAATTAATTGTCAAATGAAGGTTTGCCTAAGATACTATAAACTATCAAAATACATCCATCCCATAAAGGATGTTGCAGGTAGACTGTTTTTAACCCTTCCCCTACTTCTGTCACCTCTAACAGGAACACATCTTTTTTTCTGCTATATGACCACAGTTCAGACACACAAAATATCCTTTGGTGTTGTTAGTGCTTAGGTCTGTGAGGCAGAGAAACACAGATCCCCTTCTCCGTAATTCTGAACCAACCATCATCATTTACTCACATAGTACACGGCTTGATCTAGGCCAGTGGTTCTCAATGCACTCCAAACCAGAGGCATCAGCATGGCTAAGGCAACTGTTGCTAAAGCAATTCTCAGACTCCTACCTCAGACCTACTGGATCAAAACCACGGGGATGGGAGCCAGCAGTCTGTTTAACAAGTACTCCAGGTAATCCTGACACAAGCATCTTCAAAACCACTGATACGGGCTTTTATCTATAGTCTCAATAACATGCGTAAAGCCTAATTAAAAACACAGCCTTGCCATTAGGTTGACCAATTGTCCTCAATAGTATTTTAAGAAACTGTTCTGGTTTATGCAGGACTGAGAGGGTTCCTTGGACAAGATATTCTGAATTTAAAAACCAGGACAGTCCTAGGTAAACAAGGATAATTTACCTTGTGATTATAGATCAAATCTGAAACTATTCACTTAAGATGGAGTGGTGCTATTATGGACTAAATGCATATTGCATTTTGAGTGGAGGGTGAAGGTAACATTAAACTCCTGGGATGCATGAATGGATACTTTTGTTTATCATAGTCACCAGTACCTTCTTGGATTCTTGAAACGTGTCCACTGAAAGACTTAGGTCATAAATACAGTAAAATTTGTCACCACCAACACACAGAGCTAATTGAGTGTTAAGATCACTTAGAACAAGAGAATCTGAGTGGGTCTGTCGCCCTACAGCACTCAGGTAACTGAAATGCAGAGATCCTAAACTCTGCTTTAGAGACTTAAGTAAATACCATGAACTACACCCAAAACAAAACTGATAAACAATATAGATTCTAGAGTGCATTCCATGATTCACATATACAATAATACACTTAAGTTTCCAAGAATCCTGGAGGGCAGTACTATATAAATGCATCACTATAATGCAGCCTACATTTCGATAAGTATATTTTATTTTCGAAGTCCACATCTGGAGGAAAATTGCTAATTTCAGTCTCAATATATAAGCAAAAAGAGATTTCAGCAAATGATTTAAGAGACCTTAACTGTAAACCTTACTGACACAGAGAATATGTGTATAATGCCCAACGGATGCCAGGCTCTGAAACAATTCTTATTAGGCGCCCAATTTCAAAGCAGTTTTAATTTTCTGAAATGCTTTTCAGAAAAGCATTTTCAAGCTTTTCTAGTAAATAATCTACTTCATGCTCTACTTGAGAAAAAGAATGCTCTTTACAGACAAGAGAGATAAATGACTCTCCTTACCAATTTATCCTTCATAAAGTCTGACTATTTATACTGTTTCCTGGAAGAGGCCACACCTGTTCCTTCAAATTCTTATCCTTCCACTTATAACTAGCTATGTAATCTTAAGTCATTTAACTGCTCTATACCAGTTTCTCAATCTGTAAAATAAGAAAACTCTGTAGCATAAAAGAATAAAGCTCTCACAGAATGGTTGTGAATATTAAATAAATTATGTGACTATAAAAACACTTGAAACAATAATTCAATGTGCAGATGTTAAAAGCATTTATAGATTTGTAATCACACTTTTTTTGAAAACCTTCCCCCTGAAAGTCTGTATCTGAATAACCTGCCGACCATGAGGGCCATACTCTGTGAGTAGAAATGAGTTCTTCAGTTACATTTGACATGGCGTTAACTAACATGGGGTCGGGGAGATCAGTAACATTAGCTTTATTCAAAGCAAATGGGCTAACTGGACCCATCTACAGTAATAATACTATGACAATCAGAAATACCACCTTTGTTTTCACTTTTCAGTTAAAATCTTAAAAATCTAAAGTTACGAAAGATAAATCTGGCTTTAATTATGTTTTTTATTTTATA
The DNA here is from genome assembly GCF_048565385.1 of Saimiri boliviensis. Taxonomy (NCBI): domain Eukaryota; kingdom Metazoa; phylum Chordata; class Mammalia; order Primates; family Cebidae; genus Saimiri; species Saimiri boliviensis. Next base: position 83,010,516 of record NC_133463.1, read on the forward strand.
ATATAACCCAGAGTTTCTATAAACAATAAAACTAAAATGTATTTTAAAATTTATTTACTTCAATAAATTTTAAAATATACTGGCATTCTTCATAGAAAAAAAATAAAAAAGTAAATAAACTTGTGTAAAGTAAGTCATAACCAAACTTATTTGCTCAAGTGAAAAAATCATTTACTTTAGTCAAGCAGTTATATTAGTTAAAATTAAGTTTTTTTTTTTTTTTTGAGATGGGGAGATGGGGTCTAAGATATTGCCCAGGCTGGTCTCGAACTACTGTCTAAGGTGATCCTCTCACCTTGATCTCCCAAAGTGCTGGGATTACAGGCATGAGCCACCAAACTCAACCTAAACTCTTTTGTTTTTTTCATTGGCAAGTAATGACGAAAGTTCTTGGGAAAACATGAATAGGTTTCAAAGCCATTTGAACATTTTCATATTAAGTTCATGTCAGTATCAAATGATTTAAAAATAATCTGCAGATGAACATACAATGTTACAACGGTTAGCCTACAGCTAACTTGAATGCCACTAAATGAGAACATGAGCCATAAATATACCAAATGTATCTGACGTATGTGAAGACAGAGTTGGGACTTCTATCTATAGTTGAAAACCACTGTTGGGCCTCTACTGTTTCCGGCCCCCACTTCTGACTAGTATTATTAATAGTGGCACCAGCATTAGTAGCTGGTTCCTCAGCTTCCTGGAACACAAACTCTCCAGCAGTTCCACGGCCCCTCATTGAAAATGGGCAGTGGTGCACTCTGAAGTAGGCTAATGAAGTAGATAACCAGGCTGCAGAGCATCTTCTCGCCTGTGATCAGCACATCAACATCATGCAGAGACCTTGACTCCAATTACTCTCAGTGGTGCCCTGGACCATGTGCCAAGCCCCATCTTGCCATCCCAAAGTTGGAAGGCATCAACCTATAACTCTCAACATACTTGTAACTGACGAGGACGACACCTTTTGGGGAGCCCTGGCCCATGATATTAATGGAATAAGTAGCTGTTAGAGGCAGCGATCTAGGTATGAAAAAGAGAATGGTGAATAAAGTAGGCAAGGTACCTACTTTGGGAGGCCAAGGCAGCCAGATTATGTGAGGTCGGGAGTTTGAGACCAGTCTGACAAACATGGAGAATCCCCATCTCTACTAAAAATACAAAATCAGCTGGGCATGGTGGCGTGCACCTGTAGTCCCAGCTACTCAGGAGGCTGAGGCAGGAGAATTGCTTGAACCCAGGAGGCAGAGGTTGTGGTGAGCCAAGATAGCACCATTGCACTCCAGTCTGAGCAACAAGAGCAAAACTCCATCTCTCTCTCTCTCTCTCTCTCTCTCTCAAAAAAAAAGAAAGACATCTGTTCTCATGGAGTGTATGGAGTATATAAGTCTAAGGAGGATGAAGCATGTCAGTAATTAGGTAACACTATGGAAAATAAAGACCCAATGAAATTTTTAAGACACAGAAGAACAAGATTAGATCTCTGTTTAAGAAAGATCAGACAGTGATGATCTGAAAAGGAAATTACAATAACACAAACATGAGATTTAAAGGTAAAAATCTTCATAATTTCTCATGTGTTAAATGTTTATTGAGAAATCATCAATGTGCTTGCTTTCTATTTTTAAATTTTGGGCTAAATCTCTGCTATTTGCTTCCACATAATGTTCTTCCTTCTTTAAAAGCAGAGGGAAATATATAAAATCTAGAGAAAGATCTTGGTTATCAAGTTCCTAGTTCATTTAAATCTGTCTCTAGCTTTATGAAGTCTGAAGCAAGGCTAGCACCTGAGTAACTAGCTACATCTTCTGAAAAAGTTTTAAACAGTAAAAGAAAAAAAAAAAAAAAAACAACCATCCAAAACATAGAGGAGAAAAACAACTGTCAGTTAATTAATAGAAGGAAGTAGTACACAGGGACAAAAAAAAATTAATTCTGAATAAAGCCAGTGAGATATGTGAATGGAAAAAGAATGAGTATAAAATTATTAATTTATTAATTCCCTAAAAGTTTCAAAAGAAAGATAATGTAGCTAGAGAATGAAAGAAATAATCAGTGCTAGAATTAAGATTATCCTTCTTATATTTCAAACAAACTTCCCAAACATGAAACCATAAATGCTGAAAACTGGGAAGCACAACTGCACACACCTCTCTGATGCAGGGAACTGAAAAGAGCACTCGGTCAATTCCAGGCAGCAAAATTTGGAACCTAAGGCATGCATCAGTGTATCATTGGGGATATCTGCATAATTTCTAGTAAGAAGGGTAACAAAAATGCCAATAACCACAATACCATTGCTCCCAGTTCAGAAAACACAAGTACCTCCATAGTGACAGAATCACAGTGGAAACAATGTGTTTGGCAAGGACAGGCATGCCTATTTCTCTTTAGCCTTTGAAATGACCAGCAAACAGCATCCAGAGTCTCTCTCATTAGCAAAGTGATCACATGCATCTTATCAGTATAATTCTATTAATGTTTTGAACTCCAACCCTGGAGTGCTCATTCTTTTAAATATCTTTAGGAATAATCTTCTGATAGTCTGCTGATAGGAAAGCAGTATTAGATAACAATTAAAAACATGGGCTTTACAGTCTGACAGAACTAGGCCAAACATTTGACTTTGTGAGTTTGAAAAAGTAGCTTTACTTTTCTGTGGCTACTTTGCCATTTGTAAAATTACAATTTAAAATACCTATCTTGCCTGTAATCCTAGCATTTTGAGAGGCTAAGGCAGGCAGATCACCTGAGGTCAGGAGTTCAAGACTAGCCTGGCCAACATGGTGAAACCCTGTCTCCACTAAAAACTCAAAAATTAGCCAGGCCCATGCCTGTCCCCCGACAGGGGCAGGCACCTGTAATCCCAGCTACTCAGGAAGCTGAGGCAGAAGAATCACTTGAACCTGGGAGGCAGAGGTTGCAGTGAGCAGGGACTGCACCACTGCACTCCAGCCTAGGCAACAAGAGCGAGACTTCATCTCCAAAATAAAATAAAATAAAATACCTATCTTGGAAGGCTATTATAAGGACTGATTAAGATAATGCAATGATCAGAGGCAGGCACATAGCTAATCTGCACTAAATGGAAAGAAAGGTTCTTTACTTCCTCTTAACAACTTAATTCACATTAGCTTTTACCATTTTCAGTTCTTTATGTTTCACTTTTACAAATCCTATTTATCCTTCAAGGACCAGTTCAAATGCCAAATTCTCTGTGAGAGCTTCACTGATAAAACAAGCCATTTAAAATGTATTATAGGGCCAGGAGCAGTGGCTCATGCCTGTAATCCCAGCACTCTGGGAAGCTGAGGCGCATGGATCACTGGAGTCCAGGAGTTCGAGACCAGCCTGGCCAACATGGTGAAACCATCTCTACTAAAAATACAAAAATTAGCCAGGTGTTGTGATGCATGCCTGTAATCCCAGCCACACAAGTAACTGAGGCACAAAATATCTTGAACCCTGGGAGGCAGAGGTTGCAGTGAACCAAGATCATGCCACTGTACTCCAGCCTGGGCCAACAGAACAAGATGCTGTCTCAAAAAACAAACAAATACAACGTATTATAAATATGCAACAACGAACAGTAAATACTTATATGGTGCTTACTATGTCTGAGGTAACTTTCTAAGTGCTTTACATACATTAACTCATTTAATCCCCTTAACGACACTATTAGGAAGGTACTAGTGTTATCTATCCTATTTTTGTAAATGAGGAATATGAGACAGAAAGCAATGTACCCAGAATCACAAAAGCACCTGGTAGACTGGCTCTGGAGCCTACTCTCTTACCTGTGCTGTACTGTCTGTGCTGTTAACTGAGAAGGATGATTAATTATTGCAAGGAGACATTCAAAGAGCTGACAGTTTTATATTTAATGTAGCAGGAGATGTTTTCTACACAGGCTAAAAATCACTCACTTTGGACAGCTTATTCACCCTTTCATAGAAAATACTTGTATAGTTCAGTTTCTTGATCTGCACAAAATAAAGATGAAAAAACAGTAATTCATACACAGCCTGGTTTTGTATTTTAGGCTGCTAACTTGAGTCCAATTTTTTTGGTTCAAATTTCTAAGATTTTGGCTCCCTTCTTCCTAAGGTCCAGGAGATGGGTAATGGTGGTGGGCAGCCTTATCCTCATGTGACCAAAGAAATAGATAATGCCAGATTACCTACCACATTAGATTGCTAAAACTGATTGCCATCTACTATTTTTTTTTTTTTTTTTTTTGAAACAAAGTTTCACTCATTGCCCAGGCTGGAGTGCAATGGTGCAATCTCAGCTCACTACAACCTATGCTTCCCAGTTCAAGTGATTCTCCTACCTCAGACTCCCAAGTAGCTGGGATTACAGATGCACACCATGATGCCCAGTTAATTTTTTTGTAATTTTGGTAGAGAAGGGGTTTCACCATCTTGGCCAGGCTTGTCTTGAACTCCTGACCTCAGCCTCCCAAAGCACCGAGATTACAGGCATGAGCCACCATGCTGGCCTGCCATCTGTCTAATTCTTTGTACAACTATAATATAGTCTTCAGGAGTCAGTGAATATTCTCAAAAAATGTGTGTCATTTTGATTTTATACACACACACATACATCAAAGGTACTCCTTTGTAGATAAAAAAATATTATTACTTTTTAAACAAAGGGAGGCTCAGGGGTATGGCAATGAGTCACAGCCAAAAATTACAAATATGAACATTCTTTGTGTGGGAGACAAAAAGTTAGTATCTTTCCTTTTTAATCACTTTATAACACAGAATCAAGAGAAAGAATAAAACACACCTGCCCAAAGGATAATGTTTGGTTTTTACAGAAAATTATAAGCCCTTGAAAGAGAAAGGACTTACAAGAAAACTACCATTTTCCCCTAATTATAGCAGTGCTACTTTACTTGTTCTATGAATGTATTTTTGGTACTTTAAGATTCAGAATATGTTATAACATCAACAATGAACTTCATTTGCTAGTGTTCTTAGGAATGGCTATACTTCAAAATAAAAAACAGTAAAAGGAGCCGAAATTAACAAAATGATAGCTGTTTCTCAATTTCCTTTAAGGATTTTTCAAAATATAAGAATAAAATCTACATTCCTTAAGAGAAGGAATACATCTATTCAAAACCAACTATTCTTATATTAGTCTCTAACCAGGTTTCTACTTAAAATAAGACATGCTGTGATCATAGGGACTATCCAGATAGGTCTTACTGGTCAGACACAGATTAACTCACTAGACCTGATACATGATGGCCTTCAAACTGGCTTACGACTGGGAGGTAAACAAGGTCAAAAAAGGGCCAAAGAGCCAAGGCAATATAATATATATCTTAAATTGAAATGAGGAGCCAAGGACATTCAACTCTATCAGTAAATAGACTCTAAACAGGGACACTTAACAGACACACCCATCATGTCCTCCACAACACACTAAGCTTGCCTTTATTATATGATGCCTGTAACTTGGTTAGCAACTGTGTGTTTACTTGTCTGTTTCCACACTAAGGGAGCAACTGTTTGACACATTCCAATATCAAGCCCAAGGATAAGTGTGAAAAAACATAGATGTAAAACAAATGAGCAACAGAGAAGAATGTGGCAGATACAAAGCAAACAGATGTCACTATCTTCTGTCATTCCACATTTTGCCTCAAGAACCTCTCATCCTACAACTAGAAGAATAGTAAAATCCAGGTTTATTTTTTAAACGTTTATATAATGTGAACCACTTAACCTCTTTGAATCTAAGTTCCCTCTTCTGTAAAGGAAAAAAGAGTAACTCTTAAGGTACATTCAGCTAAATAATTTCATAATTCGATAATGAAACATTCTGGCAATAGATGCTTGTTATTATTAACTTAATGCTTCTATGTGATCAATGATCATATTCATATCTGAAACAGGAGTTGTACTCTTTACTGCTATGCTAGTCAACCATCTTAGGAAAACAATCCACAAAGCATTGTTTTTTAAAAATCCTTAACATATAACATCTATAAGTACATAATAAGTCTTAGTAATATTTAAAAGATATAAAATAGTATTTGCTCTAGATAACCTAGATTTGCCTTTGTTAGAGACTGGCTGGGATTTTTGTATCAGGGAAAATAAGTTTACTCTCATGTTTCTTGGGCAACTAGAAATCCAAGTTGCTAGTATTTACTTTGCTAATGTTTCACAGCTAGGTTCTCATTTCCAACAGTCCACAGCAACATTTCCACCTAATGATCACAAAACCTCCTTTTTAAAACCCTCCAGTGGCTTCTCTCTGCACCTAGAATAAAATCCAGTCTTCTTATTGTGGCTTATAAGCTCCTACACTAGCTGGTCCTCTCTGACTTCTCCACTACTTGCAACCAGCATCTCTGGGCTTCATTCAATTCTCTCAATTTGTCACATTTTCCCCACTTTAGAGGCTTTGCACTATCTCTTCTCTCTGCCGGGAAAGTTTTCACTCAGATATTCACATGCCTAGTTTCTCCAAAATCCTAAGGGCATTTCTACTCAAATGTCATCTTCTTTAAGAAGTCTTCCCTGACTACCAGTCTGCAGTGGGTTCTTACCACAGCAATTCTTTATCATCACACACTCTTTGCTTTTCTTCACACTTATTACAATCTGAAATTTTTCAGTGTACTCTTCTCATTGTTTATCATCATCTTCTTCAGAATAGCCAAGACAGAGGCTCTGTACGAACAGGAATCTTGCCTATATTTTTCACTCCAGTAATTCCAGAATCTGGAACAGTGCCTGGTACACAGTGAGTGTCAAATATTTGTTGAATAAATAAAAGAATAGTAAAGGGAGCTGCATCTATTTAGCAGCACTATTCCAGGCTCTTCACACAAAGCATCTCATTTAACTTCAAGACAACTCCACAGCAAGTGGAGTTTTATAGAGGAGGACCTGAGATTCATAGAAATTAAGTGACTTGACCAAAGAGAGAATAGCATGAAGGTGATATCTAAAATCTGAACCTTATCTTTTCTCCCAAACTTCCTATATCTCTTTTTTAGGTAACATGTCCATTCTGCCAATTATGCTCTAAATTGACTTAGAATTTTAATCTCTAAAATATTTAAGGACTGTCACAATCCTATGATGAAAAAAATAACCAGAAGATGGCCCAAACAAAATAAGACAAGATTGTTAAAATGAAATTGCCATTCCTGTCAAATGATTCCAGTTAAAAAAAAAAAAAAAAAAGGTGAGAGATTCAGTAACAACATTAGAACTTTTCTTTAAAAAATAATTTTTTGGGCCGGCGTGGTGGCTCAAGCCTGTAATCCCAGCACTTTGGGAGGCTGAGGTGGGTGGATCACGAGGTCAAGAGATCGAGACCATCCTGGTCAACATGGTGAAACCCCGTCTCTACTCAAAACACAAAAAATTAGCTGGGCATGGTGGCGCGTGCCTGTAATACCAGCTACTCAGGAGGCTGAGGCAGGAGAATTGCCTGAACCCAGGAGGCGGAGGTTGTGGTGAGCTGAGATCGCGCCATTGCACTCCAGCCTGGGTAACAAGAGCGAAACTCCGTCTCAAAAAAAAAAAAAAAAAAAAAAAAAAACCTAAAAAATAATTTTTTCTAAAAAATGGGGGATAATCCTAATTTCAGATGAAAAGGCTGCTAGTCCTGTATTTAGGAATAATGAAAAGAAGGCTACAGAGTTTTTAAAAAAGTAACAGTAAAGTAGCATCAATCAGAAATTGAGCTTAAAAATGTATACCATTTACAATAGCATTTAAACATATGTAATACTCAGATGTTGCAATGATGTTACTAGCTTGATGTGTAAACTTGGGTAGGCTATGCTGTCTAGTTGATCAAACACTAGTCTAGATATTGCTATTTTGTAGACATGATTAACATTAACAATCAGTTGCCATTAAGTAAAAGAGCACTCCTCCATACCACGAGTAGCCTCACCCAATCAAATGAGGCCTTCAGAGCAAAAACAGGTTACCCAGGGGGAAGGATTTCTCTCTCAAGACTGTAAGATAAATCATACCTTGGCCTAAGGTTCCATCCTGCCTGCCCATTCTATGAATTTTGGATTTGCCAGCCACCACAATCACGAGTCAATTCTTAAAATCAATCTCTCTGTCTGCACACACACACACATACACACACACACACACACACACACACACCCCTTTCATGATTGTTTCTCTGGAGAACCCAACTTACAGAGGCATATGCGAGACCAAAATATAAAAGACTTGCACCCTATAAACTACCAAACATTACCGAAATTAATGAAGCCCTAAACCGAGTGCATTTATATAAATGTTAGTTGATAGATAAATAAATTCATTTAAAGTTTTACAGTAATGCAATAAATAATATCCTGCATTTACTTTCAAAGTATCAGCTGGCAAGTAAAGAGTGACAAAGATTAGACTTAACACAATTCACATGAAAAAGAGACAAGGTTTTAGTTGATCATAAGCTCAATGTGATCAAAGGGTAATGTGGCTGCCAAAAAAATGCAATGCAAATTTCAGGCTACATTAATAGAAGTACAGTATCCTAGATAATAGCTTCATTGTATTCAGCAATGGTCAAACCACATCAGAAGTAGTCAGTTCAGTTCTGGCCACTTTATTTCAAGAGGTACACTGACAAAGACTTTGTCATGAGTTGAGCGATATGGATGAGGAAAGGTCTTTAAACCATATCACATGCATGTGATTTAAAAAAATCAAGAATTTTTCCCCTTAGCTTGGCAAAAAAGAAGACTCAAGTAGAATAGTAATTTTCAAATACTTACAGAGTTATTGTGTACAAGAAGAACAAGTATCACATACACAGTCCTAGATTTCCAAGAACAAGTAAGTAAGAAACGAAACACATTGAGCTCAATGAAAAGCTATTTCTACGAGAAACCTAACACAAGGAAGAGTGGATGAAAACATGGCTAGAAATGCACTTGAGCAGATCAAATCGGGTGTGAGTCCTATAAATCTAACTCACTCCTCTATGTAACTAAACATTTTTGAGGTGTATGAAAAGGTCCAAACAATTATTTCTCTTTTCTAATTAAATAACAACAACAAGGAACAAGAACCAAGGTAAGAAGTAAAACAAGTTGTTTGGTCTAACAAACATGGAAACACATGCTGTTGAAGGAAATGAAATTTTAACACTAGATAACATTAAAGATAGAAACAGTGTCTTGGGTTTTTAGAGAGGAAACAGGTTTGGTCAAAATTGTATTTATTCTAGAGTTCATTTTTCCTAATATGACCTAACGCACTATTTTCAGGGGAAATGCAAAAACTATTTTAAAAGTTCTTATGACAGCTGTTGAGAAAAACTTTGTTAATATTAAGAGCTAGTGTTCAAATTACATACAAGACAGTATTAGTCAATAGACCAATTGTATAAGTATTCAAATTCCCCATGGCAGACTATTACATAGCATGTCACTGGCATTGAAAAATGATCCCTTGCTAAGTCTTCCTTTATTTCCTGGCACTATTCAAAATCCAGCACTTTTCCAGTCTCCATTCCCAGCTTCCAAATTCCATATGTTCTCTGCATACTCTGAACTCCCTGGCAGGTCATATGTAGCAAAGTACCTGATTTAGCTTTATATCCCAGCCCCTCATCTTTAACTGTCTCACAGCTGGCATAATAAACACTAAAATATATTACAATTTAAAAAATTCCTGTTTTTCAAACCACATTCCCTTCCTATAATGAAATTTTTTTACGTTACCCAACTAACTTTTACCATATTTTAATTGTTATAAGAACATAAGTGTGAGAAAGTAAAGGTGGGCTAGGACAGATGGGGGATTGATTATTACAAGAGATATACTCTTTATAAATAACTTGGAAAAAAATCTTCTTCCCTTAAATTTTTCTTAGTGTACTAAATGTGCATATTTAACAGGATTTAACAGTACATGGTTCCTGATTACTAGAGCCCTACTTACTTCTCCCACTGCAGGTATGCATGTTATGAAGTGAGCTTAAAAAGCAGCTTCACTGACTTACAAAAGTTAACTTGCACATGCCTTTTTGAAACATAAATTCAGATTTCTAAAAAATCTATTACCCCAAGCCAAAAAGAGTAAAACGTGGGGAAAAAAGTGGAACACCTATTCTATACTAAAGAATAAAGTACAGGTTAAGGCTTAAGAACTTGTCACTGGAATCCGGTACTATTTCTCTTCCTTCCCTGCTCTGTTGCAGGCACTACCAAGACCTGTGAAGGTCATGGGAACTCAATGTTAATCTTAGAATTCAGAAGAACATACTTTCAAATCTCCCACGTCAATCCATCCAACAGCAACAGTCTACATTCTGCTGGGAGACAGGACAATACCTCAGTAGAGATAGTACTTTTTGACTGTACTAAAACAGTTGCCAGTCTAAAACACAGTAACTAAAAATCTTAAGTTTTTTAAAAAATTAGATGCTCATGTATTAAAGCAATTATCTTTAAAAGATGAAAATGCTGCACAATAAATATTGATCTGTTTAAATAAGAAACCACTTCAAATTAATTATAGTTAACATGTATTGAGTGTTTTCAGTATGTCAGGCATTCTTTCAAGTGCTTTAGATACATTAATTCCTAGGTACTCTTTACCACAGCCATATAAAGTAATATTATCATTGTCTTCATGTTACAGATGAGAAAAAGGAGGTACGGAATGGTTAAGAAACTTGCCTCAGAAAACACAGCTACTAAGAAACAGGAGAGTGACAGGAATTTAGGCAGGATAGCTCCAGGTTCCATTCTATCTTTAGAGTCGGTATTGCTGTATTATATATCTTGACACTTGAAGGCCCTTTTAAGTCCATTAGCTTTAATCACATATGAAGAAATTTTATCAAAGGCAGCCAAAGCTGTATAAAGTTATTATTAAAATGCTTTCACAATCAACTTTTAAGATCAGATGACTGAATCTGAGATATCATTTAAGCCACCAGAACCTAATATAATTTTTTCATATATCTTTTGGCTTTATGATACTTCATGATAAGTGCAACTGGGTGTCTTTTATGTATTTAGCATAATGTCTGACACTGTCACTAAAACTCTTCTGCACAGAACTAGATCTGGGATATTTTATTCACATTAGTGTTTATTAAAGTAATTTTACTACTTCTCAAATTCTAAATGCAGTAATTCAACAGACATTTGAATACTGATGAATATAAGATAAATCAAATGGTCTCTGCTCTCAAGGGAGGCTACAGTTACAAAACAATATAATAATTGCTTTTATGGAGAGATGACCAAGGTTTCAAGGGAATTGAGTTCTGCCTAGCTCAAGTGAGACTGGTGGCAGTTCCGTGTGCAAAGGCATGCAGATATAAAAATAACATTTTCCTCTCAAGGAACATCAAACAATTTAAGTAGAACTAGAATGCACGGTTTACATGGAAAGGAAAAGAAAGTGATCAGAGATAAAGAATGAAGCAGAAGCTAGGTAAAGAAAAGTCTTATCAGTCATAATAACAATAAAAAACATAGCAAGGATTTAAGCAGGCAAGTGATAAGATCAAATATGGTAACAACAGAGGCTATTGTGTTTTTTAACAACAGAACCCTGCTCAACTAAAATCCTATGCAAACTCCCATGCTTAAAATTAATCAAAATAAAACTGCACTGGTTGAAACCGGGATGAACTGCTTGACTTCCTCCAGCACACTCTCAGCAGAAGTTTCAAAACCACTGCTTTAGAAAGTAAAATTACTATCTCTACACAGATACGTTCTACTTAACTTCATGCCTCTCCTAACATGATTCTAATTGCTCAAGTACAATAATTCATTCTAGTAACTTTTCACCAATAGATGAAATAGTCATCTACAGAACTAATCATATAGCAAGAGATTTTCAATATTAGTGACAAAAATTATAATATAGAAAAAGGAAGACAAAAATTAATTATCAGCTTTTTCACTCACGTTAAAACTACAGTTTAAATGATCGCATTTTCTAACCTAAAAGTCAGAATTCATGGCTGGACAAATACTAGTGTATTTATGTCCACAGAATATTCAAAACTGGTACAGCACAGTGCTGTAAGATATAGAATGTAACTGGCATAACTGTAATTTTTTCCAAGATTGGTAAACTTAAATTTTCCTAACAATAAACTTCTGTCTAAAAGCCCTTCTCCATCAATAGCTATGGCATCTATTCTCCCACCTTACAACATGTGGAAATCTAAATGTGATTACTAAAAATGATCATCAGTGTGAAACCATTTATCTTCCTTATTGCCATCTAATATTCCCAGCAATAACACGTAAAACTGGTTAAAGAGGTACATATGCCTCTCGCAATTCACTGCTCTTGACTCTTCACAGTAAAAAGGGCAAATTAAAAATCAAGGTTATAATCCCAGGGAAAAGGCATACAATGATTAACTCAACAAGTTTTAGAACGAAAGTTACCTTACTTTATACAATCTAAACTAATCGTTATGCTCTTTCTCTTTACCTTTATCCCCTTCTCTCCCAGTACTAGCATTTGGGGGAATATAATCACTCATTCTTAAGAATTTTTAAAGAATCATCTGCCTTATAATTAATAGATTGAAAAGAATGTTCAAAACAATGTTCAACACATATTAAGGGTTACACAATGATAGTTCTCATTTCTTTACTCCATCAGATAAAACCATTAGAAAACAACAACCCTGCAGCACTCTATCATGCATTAAAAGTTCTCTCACAGAATATGGCTAAAGACTAACTATTGATAATTACTAAAAGGAGAAGGGAGTAAGAGAAGCATATGCTACAAGTTAAAGCTGTCAATACATCATTTGACCAATATGTGTAATATATTTACTTACAGGCATACTTAAGAAATGGTCCTTAATAAGAAACAGTATGTCATTACAAGCAAAATACCATTTCCATATGATATTTACTGAATCGAACACCTGTCAATCAACAGTTTATTTCTGGGCACACTCCAGATTGCCTAAATTTGCAAAAAATAGCAAATGATTCTGCTACAAATTTGTTTGAAATAAAGGTATCTCCCCACATTATAGTAAAATAAATTACATCACATGCTCCAACTAGACATTTCAGATAAAGAGCTTAATAAATCACTCATTTCTACCTCTTTCCACTACCAGGGTCTGAGGACTACCATACGGTCATTAAGAACAAAATGACTTTTTTCTTTTGGAGAAGCTTCTTTTTATAAATCAAAATTAAGACCTACTTAAAAGTAGTTTAACAGAAACATATAAAAAAAAATCCTCATATGTAAAATATAAACAATCAAAACAATACCAGTATCACACATTTAACTACATATTCAATTTAATAGTAAAATTTCCTTCTCATCTATTTAAGGGCATGTTTTTCAGGTACTTTTGAAAAATATTCCACAGACAAATAGATTTGCTTTTTAAAAACTGTACACATACTATATTGATTTTAACAATACAGCAAATAAACTTAGAACAAATGCCAATAGAAATATTAAATTTACATACTGTGCTCAGTTGTCCCCACAGGAATATAAAAATGTTCATAAACTTAAGATAAATTTATATTTCCCCTAGTTTGTGAAAATTGCAGTAACCTTTCTATTTAGAATAACTGATTAAACTGCATTCAAACAATTTCTCAGATGAAACAGCTGGGAGAAAATGAACAGAATAGTTTTTACCAATGAACTTTGTGAATAGTTTTTACAAATGAACTTTGTATTAATGCTATAGATAAGATGATCCTACACCTAATAGTAGCATGAGTGAAAATCAGGAAAATATAAACATGTAATAGTGAAAGAAAACCCTTTGGGAAAAAAAGAAAATGCAATTTGCAGGGTCGCCCATGACTAAAACTCTTAACTCAGCCTTTCTGTTTTCAGAGAGCAGGTGGAGAGAGACAGGGTCTCATTCTGACACCCACACTGGACTGTAGTGGTGTGATCTTGGCTGACTGCAGCCTCAACCTCCTGGGCTCAGTGATCCTCCCACCTTAGCCCTCCAAGTAGCTGGGACTACAGGGGTGTGCCACCACGCCCAGCCTGAATTCAGCCTTTCTTATTTTTAAAAACTGTTGCGTACCTTTCTGCAGATCACAAAATCTAAATTTTTTAAAATCCCATATAGTGGACTTACACATACAAATTATTAGATAATATTTTATGCTTAATAAGTCTGGTAAATTGGCCGGCAGGGTAGCTCATGCCTGTAACCCCAGCACTTTGGGAGGTCCAGGCGGGCAGAACACTTGGGATCAGGAGTTGGAGATCAGCCAGGTAAACCCTGTCTCTACTAAAAATACAAAAATTAGCCAGGCGTGGTAGTGAGTACCCTCCCAGCTACTAGGGAGGATGAGGTATGAGAATTGCTTGAACCCGAGAGGTGGAGGTTGCAGTGAGCCAAGATCGCACCACAGCATTCCAGCCTGGGTGACAGAGTAAGTCTAGTAAACATTATTTTGAAACCCTAGTTTACATAAAGTACGGTGTACTAATGATTGCATTTTATTGAAAAGAACACTGGGAATAGAAAAATTAAGTGACATTTTAAAAGTGACATTGGCTTAAATAATGAAATTGAGAACATAAATCAGTTTTAACTTCCAATTATAATTTCTAATCATTACCACTAGCCTCACATATCTTGGCACAAAGATGTGTAAACTGCAGTAGTATACTTACTTTTTTCACATGTATTTTTTAAAAATTGTAATTGTCTCCTCATTAATCATAAATCCAATGTACTTTTTAATCTCACTATGCTCTGAAATTAGTAATCATTTGAGACAGTCCCTTAGGATTTTTTTAAAAATGGAAAACAATTCTTTTAATATTTCTTCTTTAATCTTCATTTTTACTCATTTGTTCAATTGAGGAACTAAAAGCTTGTACTAAAAAAATCAATGGCACCATTCAAGCTGTTCCTTCCATTTTTATAATACTCAATTATGCTAAGAAGAATGAAACTGTGCCCAGTATCCCAAAGTTGGGCTTTTGACCCATATTCAGTATTAAAAATAATTTCTTGCTTTCTGTCTAATGTGTAATAACAAAACAAAACACCATTAAGCATTCTGAAGATATTTTTTACTTCTTATATGCCCTGATGCTTAGCTCTTATCTTTCAAATCCTTTCTTTAAGAATAAAATTTCTCAACTGGGTGTGGTGGCTCATGCCTATAATCCCAACACTTTGGGAGGCCAAGGCAGGCAAATCATGAGGTGGAGAGAAAAGACCATCCTGGCCAACATGGTGAAACTCTGTCTCTACTAAAACTACAAAAATTAGCTGGGTATGGTGGCATGCACATATAGTCCCAGCCACTTGAGAGGCTGAGGCAGAAGAATCACCTGAAGCTGGGAGGCAGAGGTTGCAGTGAGCCGAGATCTAGCCACTGCACTCCTGCCTGGCAACAGAGCAAGACTCCGTCTCAAAAAATAAAAAAATAAAAAAACGGTAAAGGTGTCACTATTACACGAAGCAGGCATGAATGGTACAAATCAAACAAAACTTGATTAGTTATCCCTAATAAAGTTTGTGGCTACTTCCTCCCTTTCCTCCTTTCCCCACATGAAGTATGAACTAACCCACAAATAAATTCTCCTATTAACTCACATTCCTTTTTTTTTCCTACATAACCAAAGCAAAATGATTTCTGAATTAAACTTACCAAGTACTTCATTCATCATCTCCTGCAATTCCAAATAAACGCAAATGTATTAACACAAAAGGAAAAAAACTCATTTCAAAGTGTACATAGTTGCTCTTTTACCAAAATAGTATTTTTCACAAGTGACTCAAACAGAATTACAGGTTAGGAAAATCAAGCCTTTAATTCTGAAGAATAATTTGCACCTACAGAAAATTTCAAGGTAACGGTTTTTACTGCTCATGGACTTTAGACCAAATTATTTTGATTTTGCTGAAGTCTGGGTGTAACTACTTGTTGGCCTCTGCTGTGGGGCCACTGTCCTAGTGAGTGAGTCTGACAAGGTGCTTTTGATACTTCACTAACTAAACTACCTTGGATGAGGTTTCTGACAAACCTGATCATAAAATTTTACTCAACAGTGAAAAGCATTTTAATGAGGCTTCAATGTACTCCTTAAATCAGACTTGTCCAACCCATGGCCCAGGACAACTCTGAATGCAGTCCAACACAAATTCGTAAACTTTCTAAAAACATCATGAGTTTTTTTTTTTTTTTTTTTTGAGACAGAATCCCGCTCTATCGCTCAGGCTGGAGCGCAATGGTGGGATCTCGACTCACTGCAATCTCTGCCTCCGGGGTAGTTGTGATTCTCCTGCCTCAGCCTCCCCAGTAGCTGGGATTACAGGTGCCCGCCACCACACCCAGCTAATTTTTGTATTTTTAGTAGATACGCGGTTTCACCAGGTTGGTTAGGCTGGTCTGGAACTCCTGACTTAAGGTGATCCACCCGCCTCAGCCTCCCAAAGTGTTGGGATTACAGGCTTGAGCCACCGTGCCCAGCCCATTATGAGATTTTTGGTGCAACTTTTTTTTTAAGCTCATCAGTTATGCTAGTGTTTGTGTATTTGATGTGTGGCCCAAGACAATTTTTCTTCTTCTAATGTGGCCCAGGGAGGCCAAAATATTGGACACCCCTGCCTTAAATGATATGGCATAAATCAGATGACAATTTTCCTACTCAGTTAACCCATTATAGGTGACATATAAGTGGAACAACACTGCATTTAGCTTTGTCCCCAAATACTTTTGGATAAAGTGATAACTCAAACAACATAATAACTCAAACAACATACCAACTTACTTTTGCCAAAAATTGTTGTATACCAACTGATTTTTCACAAATCAAATCATATTTGATAAATGCCATTTAAAAGGATTAACTATTTGAAAGCAATTTTTAGTGAATCCTTTTTTTTTTTTTTGGAGACCAAGTCTCACTCTGTTGCCCAGGCTGGAGTGCAGTGGCGTGATCTCGGCTCACTGCAACCTCCACCTCCTGGGTTCAAGCAATTATCTGTCTCAACCTCCCAAGTAGCTGGGATTACAGGCATCCATCACAACATCTGGTGAATTTTTGTATTTCTATTAGAGACAGGGTTTCACCATCTTGGCCAGGCTGGTCTTGAACTCCTGACATCGTGATCCACCTGCCTCAGCCTCCCAAAGTGCTGGGATTACAGCCGTGGGCCACCGCGCCCAGCCAGTGAATCCCTTTTGTAAAATTCTCATACAACATAACCAACTACTAACACATTTGTTTTGTAATCTTAAACTTTTAAACATCAAATTTCTTAAAGTAGAGCACAGCTGTTGTCTTAAGCCAGGCATCGCCAAACTGAGGCCCCCTGAGGCCATTTATCCGGCCCCCCACCGCTCTTCAGGAAGGGGCATCTCTTTCATTGGTGGTCAGTGAGAGGAGCACAGTATGTGGCGGCCCTCCAACGGTCTGAGGGACAGTGAACTGGCCCCCTATGTAAAAAGTTTGGGGATGCCTGTCTTAAGCTAAAACATTCACACCAATATTACCGCCGCTCTTCCTAGTGCCCCTCAAGCAAGCTCCAAAAATGTCACCCAAAAATCGAGCTGTTCATCTGTGGTAGAATATATAAGCAATACTAAGAAAGCTGAAGAATAAGCGATTCTTCAAATTGTAATATATAAATGTGTGTATAGTATTTCCAGAAAGAGTAAATGATTTTATTTTTGGCAATGATCATAATAAATGCTCGATAAAAATGATTTTTAGAAAACCAAGACATGAATAGCCCAAATCACTTTCCCATGTGATTTTATCACCTGGAGTAAACTGCTCAAGAACTGTTTATCTCCATGAATGTGTGACCTCCATGATGGCACCAAGGTCAACAAGACCTACCGTAGGGTGATATGCTAAGTGTTGATTTGTCCAATTCTACAGTTCCCTTGAAAAAGAGAGGAGAGAGAAAAACAAAACAAAAAAAAGAATATTGCTATATTACAAGAAGTAATATTTTCAGGTTGTAACAATTAAGTACCCCATTACAGGATTGTATACAGACATATGCCAGCTATGGCCAATAGAAGCAAGATGTGAAAGAGACCTCACAGCACAAAAGTAGCTGCACAGAAAGAATTAAAAAGATCCCAGTTGGACTGATCTTTCCCTACATCTGGTACTGGAAACTTTTGGTATCCCAGCTACATGCCACAAGGACTCAATTTCAAAGTGAGGGTCCTCTGTTCAGGAAACTTTCTGAAAACGACAAATAACCAAAGATACAACATCAACAGAAAAAGCACCCACACATCAGAAATGCTTAGGTAAGGAGCAAGTGTTTATATCCTGGGACTGCTGGTTAACACCAAATTCACAGGTTGTTCTCCTATGCTCCACCAATTTTCTCTCTGGCATTTCCTCAGCTATCATCACAATCCTGCACCTTTCACAAGCCAGGAAGTGTTCTTAGATGAGATTTAAATTTTCAAACACATCCACTTGGGATAACGTTTACGCTAGACTGAAGCTCAAAAAAATCCCTTTCAGTTTGAAACCATTATGTCAGTCATTCCCGGACAACAAATATTTAGTTTTTTTAAAAAGACATATTATGCCAGAGCTACTACCTGATAATTTCAAAGTGATTTAGCGGAGAGTTTAAGTATGGATAATTCGTTCTAACGTTTGGTAAACAGGTAGCATCCATATACATTATGACAGTGGAAAATTAAACAGACAAAAAAAAATCAGCAAAAGCATTGGTTACTCACAATCAGCACAGGACTGTCTGGTAAGTTACTTTCAGAGAAGCTTCAAACTGGTGAGTGGCACTGGGTCAATGCGATTACTTAACCCTGGCAGTTACAACTGAACTCCACTTTGATGGGATCCAAAGCTTATTACAAAAAGATGACTGCCTGGGCATATCAAGTACTGCGGTGTCCTCCGACTTTGTTCCCAGGGAACACGGAGCCTGACACCTGAAACTCTTCAGACACACGTCACCTTGCTTCAGGGCTTTAGAGTTTTGTGTATACTATTTGCAAAGTCCACTGGACATAATTTCAGCAGTGTGTGTACAAGATTAACCTGTTCCCTGCAGGCACAAGGGAAGAACTCATGACAAATCAAGCAGTTCCCTCTCTCCCAAGTAACTTTTTTATCATTTAGTCCTAAAATAACCGTAAGCAACAAACATGAAAGACTGGCATGGCAACGTGCACACATCATGCCCCGGTGCTACCCACAGGCGGATTCGCTCATCTCTGGTCCCCATCCAGACGGGTGCTCCCTGCCCCTCTCCCTCCCGGCCGGTCCTGCCTGGCTTCACCCGAGTTTTGCCGTGGAATCCGCCACTTTCGCCAGCCCCGGCAAAAAGCGAGGCGCCTCGTCCCGAGGGCAGAGTTTCTTGCAACTGCCGGACAAACATTTCCCGAAAGCTTCCCGCGGCCCCCTCGCCCGGTCCCTGCACTTCACGAGCCCCGGGGAGGGGCCCACCTGCCTCCCGCCCCCGCCCCACGCCCGGTCGCGGCGGCCGCACTCCGGGGCCGCACCGCAGCGCCCACTCCCCCGCCCCGAGCCGCCCCCGACTCGGGCGCCGACCCTGAGGGACAGGAGCGCCCAAAGAGCACCCCCCGCACACAAGTGACCCCACGACGCCCCCCAGAGGCCGTGTCCCGAGAGCCTGTCAGCGCCCCCGGAAAGGGGTCAGGCGGGGGGCTGAGCGCCGGGTGTCCTCTCCGCTCCGGACGCCCTCTCCCGCCCCAAGGCACTCACCTGGCCCGGGGTCGGGGGTCGGGCGAGGAGGCCGCCCGCCCGCCGCGGCCCCCACCCTCCCGCTCCCGCCGCCCCGCTCCCCAGGCCCGACGCGCGCCTGGAGCAGCCGGGGGAGGGGGCGCGGGGACGCGCCAGCGCCGGGTAGAGGGGCGCGCGGGGGGCAGGGGGCGCGGCGAGAGCAGAGGCTCGGCGGCGTCCGCAAAGGGAAAGCAGCCTCCGCCGCGTCCGTCATGGCGCGCGGCGGCGGCAACAGCTCCCTCCGGTCTCTCCGCTCTCTCGCCTTTAGTTTGACCTTTCCCTCCAGTGTGTCTGAGGGAGATCGGCTGTGCGCGCGCGTGTGCAAGTCTCTGTGTGTGTGTGTGTGTGCGCGCGCGCGCGCGCGCGTGGGGAAGGGGCCGGGTTCGCTCCCTGACGCCTGACGTCACTGCCATGGCAACGGCAAGCCCCGCCCCTCGCTTCCCATTTCCTGTCCCCGCCCACTGTGCACGTTCCGGGGCCCTCACGTGCTCACTCACACGCACGCACGCACGCACTCCAGGGGCGCGCGCTCCCAGAGCGCAGTGGGTTTAGGTCCTGGGCCTCCGCCTCCCTCCCTTCCCTCACCGCCTCCTGGAAATTCTACCAATCCCGTGAGGAGGAGCCGTGGGCGGGGCTGGCTCGGCTCCCGGAGCAGCGTGAAAAATTTCCCGAGGCAGAGCGAAAGTCTTCCTGCGCTACCGAGCATGTCCGGTGCCTGCAGGGGCGCTTTAGACGCCAGTGTTGTCAGGAGAGAAGGATCAGAGCGGGCCGTTGGGGGAGGTCTTGGAGGAGGTTACCTGCGATCAAACTGGGGCTGCCTAGTGTTGGGGTCAGCCAGCCTTGGAGTGGAATCCGGATCCGCCACTCTCGCCGTGTGACCTTGGGCATGCCACCCAAGCTCTCTGAACCGAACGTCTAGAGTAAAATGGGATTAGTGAAGTCTACCAAGGTGGTTGTGAGAATCCAGAGATAACGCGGAAAACGCATCACCTGGCACCTGATAGATCCTAAATGCCTAGCTGTTATGATGGAGCCCACAACCTCCATATTTTACAAATGGGAACACGGGACTCAAAGATACTAAAAAACTAAATGACGCGCTCAAGGTCAGGTCATGGAGGAGACCCAGACTTCAAGTTCAATACTCTTTGTCTACAAAGTCTTGCCTAAAGCAGGGGTAATAAAGCATTTCAGGAAAACCACCTTTAAAGAGCATCTCTTGTGATCTGTGGATTACTTGGCAGTCCCCACCTCCCTCCCATCCCTGCAAAGGTTTGGAACTGGACAGAAGGGCTGAATAGCCTCGGTGCAACTTTTGGAGGGCAGTTGTTCAGCTTCTGAATTTACATCTGAACGAGCAACAACGTGGTGCTTGCCTCAATTCCCTCGGGGCCCTACATTTCTTCTAAAGTTTTGATTAAAGTGTAAACAGCAAGGAGCTCTAGATCCTCGGCGTCTCTAACTAGCAGAAGAAAGATTAACTCAATTAACAAGCATTTACCCAGCATGCACCAAGTAGTAAGGTTTTCCCAGCCGACAAGGACCCTGTGACCCCAGGGCTGTGCAGGCAGGCATCTTGGGATTCTGGCACACTTGCGCTTCCAGCCCTTTCTTCTGATTTAGCTCTTTCATTAGCTTTTTTTTTTTTTTTTTTTTTTTGAGTCAGGGTTTTGCTCTTATTGTCCAGGCTAGAGTACAATGGCACGATCTTGGCTCACTGAAACCTCGGCTTCCCCCACTCCCCCCCGGGGTTCAAGCGATTCTCCTGCCTCAGCCTCCCAAGTACCTGGGACTACAGGCAAGCGCCGACGCGCCCGGGTAATTTTGTGTTTTTAATACAGACGGGGTTTCTCCATGTTGGTCAGGCTGGTCTCGAACTCCCGACCTCAGGTGATTGCCCACCTCGGCCTCCCAAAGTGCTGGGATTACAGGCACGAGCCACCACGACCAGCCCTTAATTTAGCTCTTAATCACTTACTGCCAGGCAGTATTTATTGGATATTGTAGTACTATGTAATTTTAGATATGCTGTTAACTATTTTTTAAAGTATGTGGCTATCTCCCTGTCTTGTAGCCCCAAACCTGTACCTGATCTTGGTAAACAATGTCACCTGGTACCTTAAATAAGCCCTAAAGTTTCCCATGTCCCAGGAATTATTCACTTAACCCTCCCAAATTCAATGCAATCTCTTCCAAAAAAATCTTGGTGGTCTACTTAGTTGGAACAAATTAGTATCTTTACTTAGTTGGAATAAATTAGTATCTTTTCTATAGCATTTGGCAGCTACCTTACTTTAGACACTGTTTCTAGTAGACCTTGTGTTCTATTTATGCACATTATCACCTACAGAGAGTTTCTGTAACGTTCACGAGTGAATTGGATCAATATCTTACTTATTACCCATTCCTTTAAGGCTTGATTTATTTTCCTTTTCCTTTCCCCTCAGATTGTAAAACTCTCGAATGGCAGGAACCATATCTAGTTCCACATCGAATTTCCAGCCTCTTCCTCAGTAACAACAGCACTCAATAACTAGCTATTGAATAGCTGAGTGAGCTCCCTGCCTGTCTTATAAAATTATTAGGGACATACTTTATTTTCTATATTTATATCCAAAATGAGGGATTTTCTGGGAAGTCAAAATTTTCCAATAAATCTTGGACTACTCTAAAATGCATCAGAAATCACATGGTCACACTCATGCAATGAAAGAAGGTTTTGGCAGTGGCACAACACATCAAGGAGAAGTAGGAAATGCAGTAAGGAAGGAGTCCATGTTTTCAACAGCTGCCACTATGGATCTAGCATGAGAGATTTTCACATGTTGTTAAGAATGAGAGATTACTCCAGGGTATGTAAGTGATGATGTTCCCAGGAGAGGAAAAAATATGCAAAGAGAAATTTTGAAATCAAACAATATTTGCTTGCTTTGAACTTGCAGTATTTGTCCCTTTGTCTAATTTGGCACAAAAATTGAAAGCCTACTGATATTCTTGTATCCAGTGTTGTTCTCCTCTTGATATGCTGTTTAACTCTCTACATGTGTAAGTCCTCACCACACCTAGTCCTTTTATCTCTCATCATGCTATGGCACCAGCAAATGTCCAGCAACATGATCCTGAAGTTATTTGCAGTTCATCCTTATCTTTGTTTGTCAGTCTCCAAGTCCCATAGAGTCTTCCTCTTAAATGGTAGTGAGAGCCATTAGTGGTTCTCCACGCCCTTGGTCACTGCCTCTTTCCTGTTTTTTTTTTTGTTTTTGTTTTTGTTTTTTTTAGGTGGAGTTGCCCAAACTAGAATGCAATGGCATGATCTCGGCTCACCACAACCTCTGCCTCCTGGGTTTAAGCGATTCTCCTGCCTCAGCCTCCTGAGTAACTGGGATTACAGGTATGCACCACCACTCCCAACTAATTTTGTATTTTTAGTAGAGATGGGGTTTCTTCATGCTGGTCAGGGTGGTTTCGAACTCCTGACCTCAGGTGACTGCCCACCTCGGCCTCCCAAAGTGTTGAGATAACAGGCATAAGCCACCATGCCCAGCCTTAACTGGTATTTTTTTCTCATCTTAGGCTCATCTATCCCAACTTCCAACAAACCCCAGACTCTAGAGAGATCTAGAACTTATATTCTAAGTTTTGGAATGTGAATATTGAGTACGTAAGGATGAGATGTTTAAAATTGGCCTTTGGGATCTGAAGGACCCATCTAAGCCCTTTTTTTTTTTTGGAGGCTAAACAATGAGAACATTTCTGAGTTAATGACATTGTTAGTTAACAGAGAGCTAAGATGTCTCTTGGTATTTAATAGGCAATCCTCAAAAAGTTGGGTTTTAAAAAAAAGCCACTGTGTGTGTGTGTGTTTGTTTAAGTACCTCATTACCAAGAGAGAAAGAACATTCAGTTCCCATTGCAGGGGCTCTCCTGCTCCAGGATTACTTAGTGTCCTCTGGAGTTCGCGTGGGCTCAGGTGAGGTGATAAGCATGCCCTTGGCAGGAGGGCACTCTTTTCTATCAGGGAAGGCCAATATCTTTACAAGAACACAAGCTTCTAGGAGGAGGTAGTAAATGAGGAAGCAGTGGGGACATGAAGTGAGAACGGACTACTCAGCCAGACCAGCTCAATCAGTCCTGCTGATGAACAAGGTGAATCAGCTGCTCTACCCTTACAGCCTGTTAGAACTGATGGATTCAAATTAGGCAGCTGTGTGCACAGTATGCACTGCACAAACCCAGGGAAGCTATTTGCATGGGAGTCTGTGTGAATGGCATCTTCTGGGACTGTACAGTGCCCACCCTCTATGAACATATGTAGCAGTCCTGAGTGGCAGGTACAAGGCACATCTCTGTCTACTTTGGCAATCTAAATAGAAATAATCATTTGCGGAATATCTACCAATTGCCATCTCAAAAACTTAGATGAATTTTGATATACAATTTTATATCTAAAGGTTTTTGCATGTTTTAAAATGCTATTAGACTGACATCACTACCATTCATTTATTTATTCTAAAAAATAATAATTGAGCTACTAAGTTCTGGGCATAATTCAATAGTCTGGTTTGATGAATGTGTTGAGCACCAACTACACATCTTAGTAATACCATTAACTGTTTTCTTCAGAATATAAGCTTATGTTTATTTTTTTTTTCAGTTTATACCATTTTATAATATGAAGATATCCTCTAAACCCTCTTATGTTTTGACATGGTGTCTGGCTGTCACCCAGGCGGGAGCGTAGTGTCACTATCTTGGCTGACTGCCACCTTCACCTCCTGGGTTCAAGAAGTTCTCCTGCCCCCACCTCCCAAGTAGCTGAGATGACAGGCACCTGTCACTGTGTCTCGATAATTTTTGTATTTTTTGTAGAGATGGGCTTTCACCATGTTGGCCAACCTGGTCTCCAACTCTTGACCTCAAGTGATCTGCCTGCCTCAGCCTCCCAAAGTGCTGGTAGTAAAGGCATCACCCACCGTGCCTGGCCTCTAAATCCTCTTTATTTCATAGACGCTCATCTACTAAAATTTGGAGATGACATTTGGTTCATTCATTTCAGACAATTCAATATAGTAGGATGCCTAGTGCATATGAAACTTGTTTTGTGTGTGTGTGTGTGTGTGTGTGTGTGTGATTCTACATATAACACCTCCTGGCATTATCAGAAGAGGTGATAGAAAATTAAGATGTCCTCTTTAGGAGTCTCCTGGGAGCCCTAGGGAAAGCTACCCTTAATAGAGTGGGTACAACACTCCATTGGCCAGAAAAGAAAGCATAATTATGCTTTGAGCCCTGGGTCATTCTGTAGAGGAAAGCTGCCCTCCAATCAGAAACAACTGATTTAGATTGTTATATGAGCAAGAAATAACTGAAAATTTGTCTATTTGTTGTTGTTGTTGTTGTTGTTGTTGTTATAGCAGCAAGCTTTACTCAATGAATTATTTGGAAAAATAATATGACCCTATTTGCACCCCAAATTTGTGGAGCTGCTCATACTAATATTAAATCCTTTTTTTTCTCAATAGCTTTTAGGGTGTAAGTGGTTTTTGGCTACATGGATGAATTATATAGCAGCGAATTCTGAGATTTTAGGGTACCTACTGCCCAAGTAATGTACATTGTACCTAATGTGTTGTTTTTTATCCCTGCCCCCCCCTCCTATCCTCCTGCTTCTGAATTGGTTATATATAAATGACATAGAGTGACATAAAGTCCATTATATCAATCTGCATGCCTTTGCATACTCTAATGTTAAATTCTTAATTCCTGAACACGCAATTAAGTGAGCCTCTGCCTCTGCCTCTAGTAGTCTTTACAGTTGGCCCTTGAACAACTGGGTTTGAACTTCGTTGGTCTGCTATGCTTGGATTTCCTTCTGCCTCTGCCAACGCTGAGACAGTACGACCAACCTCTCCTCTTTCTCCTCCTCCTCATCCTACTCAACATGAAGACAGTGAGGATGGAGCACTTTATGATGATCCACTTCTACTTAATGAAGTGTAAACATATTTTCTCTTTCTCATTAATTTTTTCAATAACGTTATTTTCTCTAGCTTACTTTATTGTAAGAACACAGTATATAATACATATAACAAAAAATAATTGTTAATTGACTATGTTATCAGTGAGGCTTCTAGTCAACAGTAGGCTATTAATGGTTTTGTTTTTGAGGAGTCAAAAACTATGCTTGGATTTTGGACTGCACAGGCAGGTGTTCCCCTATTTCAAAGGTCACTGTATTACATGACTTCAGGTCTTCGATAGCTGTGCTAGGCATGTCACTGCTGCAAAACTGTTACGTGCAGTTCCAGAAGCTGATATACTTAATTTAAAAAAAGGGGGGCTACTCAGGAGGAATCAGTACACACATACGTATGTAGAATCACACATACACACAGACATCCACACACTACAGAATAGTAGGATTCAGAGTTCTATTATTTGAAACTCTGGAAAAACTTTCACTGTTTTTACTCTTAGCATTATGAGCATCAACATCTTTCTTGCCATTATAAGTCAAGTCATTGGAAAGAGTCTGAAACAGTAACCTTGACTATTCGCAGTAACTCAGGAGCAATGAAGGAGGAAGAATGAATGAGTTGCCCTTTGAAGATGGTGGGCTCTCCTTTAGGCATGAACATCGCTATCTCTCTGCAATGTCTGTCTTGTGACCTCATGAGGGGTGCAGTGTCATGCCAGACATCTGTGTTTCGCTGGCCCTCTGGCTCCCCCACAATTACTGCAGAGTCAGAAGTGGAATTTCCGCCTGATGTTTTATGTCAGAGTCAGTATGAAAGACTGCAGCATGCTGAGTGAGCTTTCTGTTCTCGCTGAGGATAGGATGCAGGGTCCAACCCCTGCAGGCCACAATTTTGCCTGGAGGCAAAGCATTCAGTCTTTCCATTGGCCTGACAATTTGAGCTAAGCTCGAGGCCAATAGACAAAATGCACTAGCAACTACTGAGGTGAGTTTTGTTAAATTACAGTAACATCCATGCTTCCAGGGGAGCTGCAAAAGTCACTCCTGTCAGATACACTCAAAATCAACAGCCAAATTACTCCTGCCAAATGCTCTGAGGCTATTGAATAAAGCCTTGCAGTATTTTAAATAGTAACTTAAAACCTCTAGTTTCATGGCTCAGTAATAATCACGATAATTCTAATCAGTATCCTCAATAGTGAATGTTAATAACCACTTATTGAGTGACCACCATGTGCAAGTACTTTGCTAGATACTTTATGTATGCCAGGTATTTAAGCTTCATAATAGCTTTGTAAGGCAGATGTTATTATCCCATCCTATCGTTGGAGAAACAAAAATTCAGAGCACACAAGCAACTTGCCCAGTGTTACCACAGAGATGATGTCATTGTACCTAAAGAATGCACGGGCTGGGCATGGTAGCTCACAGCTGTAATTTCAGCACTTTGGAAGGCCAAGATGGGAGGATTGCTTAAGCCCAGGAGTTTGGGACCAGCCTTGGCCACATGGCAAAATCCTGCCTCTACAAAAAAGTACAAAAATTAGTGGGCATGGTGTGGACACCTATAGTTTCCACTACTTGGGAGGCCGAGGCAGGAAGATCCCTTGACCTTGGGAGGTGGAGGCTGCAGTGAGCTGTGTTTCACCACTGTCCTCTAGCCTGTGCTACAGAGAGATTCAGTCTTAAAAAAAAAAAAAAAAAAATGGGAATAGTCTTTGAATGGCTTACGACTTCAGTAAAGTATGTAAGAGCTACTTCCTAGCTCAGGGATATTTTAAACAAGCTTTTTATTGGAAAATTGTAAATATACAAAACTAGAGAGCTATACTCATCAAGAAGATTCTATCAGGAATAATTTGGAAGTAAAGGGTTTTGAATGATTTCTACCTTATTTTTCTTGGAGGAGAGCCAAGTCCTTAATAAGAATTTCTGCAAAAGAGGAGCCTGGGGCTGAATCTTGTTTATAGAGGCAAAATATTCAATCTCACATTCTTACTCTCCACTTGAATTTTCCAATTAATGCTGAAATAGCAAATAATATGAAGACTTAATTTTGAGTTGGTTATTCCTCCTCATCCCTGCTGCAAATCCTCAGTTTAGGTTTAAGGCAGGTTTATGCTGAGTCGCATAATAGTCTCCTCCCTCATTGTAAGCCACGGCAAGACTGCAGGTGTTTCCATCTTGCGGAACAGGTATAAGCCGATTTATACTTAGCAAATAACTGATTTAAACTGAGGTTGATTCAGTGGTGTGCTATAGCATGCTCATACTGGCTCACAAGAATTAATTGTACATGTCTCTTCCGAATTTTGCATTTGGTGACATAACATTGGTGACTTGAAATTGTCGAGAGTATTTGCACCATGGAAATTGACAAATGTGCAAATCAGGGCTTCTATTCCCCAGAGATGCAGTTGTTAAATATTTATCAGCACACTACTGGGTAGATTGTATCATTTGCTCAAAAGTATCTGCTGTCCTTCACTGTGGATCTACTCCCCATTACTCTTCCCTGTGAGACTAGTATATTTTTCACCCATCAGAAGTCCATCTTTGAGGAATAAACAACTACAAATAGCATGCAGTGTATACTGCTTAGATGATGGGAGCACCAAAATCTCACGAATCACCACTAAAGAACTTACTCGTGTAACCAGACATCACCTGTACCCCAATAACCTATGGGAAAAAATTTTTTAAAAAGCATATAGAAGGAAAAAAGAAAAAAAGAAGTTCATCCTGGCTGTGTGACTTGCTTTGGTCAATGGAATGTAGCCAGAAGTACATGAGCCATTTCCAAGTAGAGGAATATGTGCCCTTTTTTTTTCCCTTTGCCCCAAGCCAACATGTCCCAGATAGTGTCTGCTTCTTTGATCTAAGTCCTAGAAAAAGATGAATTAGATGACATACTGCAAAATGACAGCCAACCTGTAAAGGACGTGGACATATGCAAGGAATAAATCTTTCTTTGTAAAGACTTTGGATGTGTTTGTTGTTACTTCAGCATGACTTAGTCTAAGCTAATTGATACAGCAACTGAGATTTACTGAGTTGCTGCCACAGCAGAAAACCTAAATTATGTTGCATTAATTCTGAAGCTTGGGACTAGGAAGCAAAAAATAACACTGTTGAAGGATGGAAAAATGGACACCCATGCTATCTAGTGGCAATGTATTGTGTAAAACTCACTTTTAATCCCTAGGAATACAGATAATGTACTAAATGAGCTTATGGCTTTAGGCGAAGTTGTGAAATGGAATGTTACTCTCATGCCTAAGTTGCTGTGGGCTGCACTTAGTGAAATGCTATGAAAGTTGAGCTTAGGTAGGAATTGTCTGTTTTGGGAAGATCAAAGGGAGTAGAAAGGGTCCAGAAACTTGCGAACTCAGAGGACTAGAGTGTGTAGTTGATTTTGATTTCCAAACAATAAAAGATAAAACGGAAAGGTCTTTCAGTGACAAAGACTAAGATTCAGCCTTGTGGCAAGGACCAATCAAAGGTATTATTCCTCTATTAAAACCTTTGAATCGATTACAGTGGCACCAATTAAATCCTTCCAGTTGGACAATGGCTTAGGAAAAAGAGATTCCAAGTGTAGTTCTTTCACTGGAGCCAGATCAATTTAAATTACCTGCAATTAAGTCTAGAGGGAAAGTTGCAACTAGAAAAAAATTATGGATGTGGCTATTGGCACATGAGGCTGTTTGGAATCAAATAGATAAGAATGTGAGAAAGTTTTATTGCCAAAAGAGTTACCAGCTCATAATAAAATAGATTGTAACTGTTTGAGACTTGAAATGACCTTTGGATTTCCAACTTTCTGGGGGAAGAAGACAGAGAAGTCTGGCCAGCTTCCAAAGAGGACATGTTGTCCTTTACAAAAAAATGCTTTAGGAGGATAATTGAAAAAGCCCTCCCAGAGGACAGTGCCAAATGCCATGCACAACAGTAAATCGAGTGTTATTGTTCTAAGTACAGAATCAAGTCCTAATCAAAGAACGTTTCCAGTCTCCATGGAAGGTAGTCTGGCACTTCTGCCCAAGGGACTTTCAGAATTGCCATGGACAAGTGACTCTCTGTGTTCCTCCTCTCTTCTCACTTTCTGAATTGGAGTGATTATTTTAGGTATCCTGTTTCATCATGATACATTGGACATACGAGGGGCAGATAACTTGTCTTTTAGATCCGTATGTTTTGCTCTCAAGAGAGTGAACATCTGGGCTTGATGTAGACAGAACTCCATGAGATCATGGAATTGAAGCCTGATGCTGTAACTGAATGGAGTTTTAGGTTATTTTTCTTGAATGGAGCTGCCATATTTTGTAAATTAAAATATAGGATTCCTAGTTAAAATAGAATTTCAGATAAACAATGAATAATTTTTTTGTATATCCCACTGTGCAATATTTTGGGCATACTTATCCTAAAAAATAACCCACTATTGATCTGAAATTTAGGTGAGCATCTTGTATTTAATCTGGCATCCCTATTGGAAAGGATAGATGTATTTTGCTTACAAAGAGAGAGAAGTAGAGACTCATGACCCAGAATTCTGGTAGATTGCACTATTTATCCAAAACTTTGCTTCCCTTCTTTTTTTTTTTTTTTTTTGAGACGGAGTCTCACTCTGTCCCCAGGCTGGAGTGCAGTGGCATGATCTCAGCTCACTTCAACCTCCACCTCCTGGGTTCAAGCAATTATAATATACATATTATAATATACATATTATAATATACATATTATAATATTATAATATACATATTATAATATACATATTATAATATACAATTATAATATACATATTATAATCAATGGCACAGAGAAAAGAAAACACATCCCTTTGTTTTGGCACTAATCTTAAGTTCCAGGTGCAGTTTTGTTTATTGGCTTCCAATATAAAAATTATCCATTTAAAACATTAATACTTTAAGAAAACTTTTTAATTATGAGATAAAATAATGTTTCTTTTAATAAAAATATGTTCTATTCTCACCCTGAATTCATCTTTTTTAAAAAACAGGACTTTAAACATTTAATCTTTCATGTGATTTTTATTGTCTTTGTATTTGTATGTTTTCAATTAGAATGTAATTTAGTTTTATCATGAAAACTACCTAGAGGCTAAGATTTCATACATCTCCACGCATACATAGAAACTTGTTGTGTTAGTCAGTCTGGGCTGAGTTGTGTTGCAATAATATCCCCCAAATCTTCAAGACTTACAGCAAAAACGGCTCCTCTCCAACTTGTGTTCATGTCCTTTGAAGATCAGCGGCAGCTCTGCTCCATGTTCTCTTTATTCTAGAATCGAGACCAAAGGAACAATCTTGAACAATGGCACGCCATAGAGGTACACGAGAAACGTCAGCATCAGGGGATGGCACTTAAAGTTTTTTTTTTGAAGAGGAGTCTCACTATGCCACCCAGGCTGGAGTGCAGTGGCATGATCTTGGCTCACTACAAACTCCGCCTCCTGGGTTCAAGCGATTCTCCTGCCTCAGCCTCCTGAGTAGCTGGGACTACAGACTGCCATTGTAGCCTGCCACTACGCCCAGCTAATTTTTGTAGTTTTAGTTGAGATGGGGTTTCACCATGTTGTTCAGGCTGGTCTCCAACTCCTGAACTTCTGATCCGCCCACCTCGGCCTCCCAAAGTGCTGGGCTTATAGGTGTGAGCCACTGCACATTGTTTATTTACAGATTCGAATTACTTTTATGCATTCACTATTCAACATGCTTGTAGATGTATGAAGAACCAGAAAATGTAACCCCCCAATAGGTACCTAGCGTTTTGACTCAAAAGTAGAGTTTCAGGAACACTGTGGTTTGGAGCCAAATAGTCCTGACCCAAGTACATTGTTACTTTATGGTCTCTGACAAGTTTCTCAACCTTTTGGAGCCTCAGTTTTCTTATCTTAATTGATAATAAAATGACAATACCTCTGTTTACAAAGCCTCTGCTGTTTGCCAAGGTACTTCGGTGCTCTGCATGTATTATTTTCTTGAAGCCTCGTGACACGTAATGATGCAAATATTTTCATCCTTATTTTACAGATGAGAAAAGTGAGGCTTCATGGTGTGAAGCAATTGGATAGAAGTTGCTTAACAGGGAGAAAGTGGCAGAGCCAAGGTCCCAACCTAGTTCTGCTTCACTGCAAGCATATGTCCTTCTGTTAGGAAAGCTAAATGAAGGCGTGCTTGACATCATTTGTCATCAGGGAAATGCAAATCAAAACCATCATGAGACACCACTTCACATCCACTAGAAGGGCTGGAGTAAAAAAGCCAGATAGTAACAAGTATTGACAAGGATATAAAGAAACTGAAATCCTCATAATCTGCTGGTGGGAATGTAAAATGGTTCAACTGCTTTGGGAAACAGTGTGGTATTAATAGTTCCTCAAAAAAATTAAACATAGAGTTACCAGATAACCCATTGGTTCCGCTCCTGGGTATACACCCAAGAGAAATGAAAGCGTATGTCCACAGAAATCTGTACATGAATGTTTATAGCCCCATTATTCTTAATGCCTAAATGTGAAAAAACCCAAATATATGTGAACTGAAGAATGGATAAGCAAATGTGGTATGTCAAACAATGGAATATTATTCAGTCTCAAAATAAGTGAAGTTCTGATATGTGCTGCAATCAATACAGATGAACATTAAAAACATTATGCTGAGTGAGAGAAGTCACTCACAAAAGACCACATATTATATGAAATGTCTAGAATAAGGAAATCTATTGAGACAGAAAGCTGATAGTGGTTTACTAGGGCTGGAGGGAATGGGAAGTCAAAAGGAGACATCCTCCAAAAGATTCCTTTTTGAGCAAATGAATATGTTCTGCACTTGACTGTGGTGATTGTTACATATATCTGTGAATATATCAAAAGCCACTACACTGTAAACTTCAAATGGGTGAATTGTATGGTATGTGAACTGTTTCTTAATAAACGTTTTGTTTTGTTTTGTTTAAAAAAAATCTGAAAATGCCAGGATAGTCTGGGCTCACGGTGCATAGTCAGTGCAGTAAATGGCTCTCTTTTTCCAGCCTTCCCTCTCCAACCTTTCCTTTTCATTCTCCTTCTTCTCTCTGTGACTTACAAAGCTGGCCATGGAAAAAAGCCTAGGATAGAAGTCAGAATGCTTTGATTCTAGGTTCATAGGTATGAGATTTTTTTTTTGAAAAAAACCCACATACTCTCAAGGAGCCTCAGTTTCCTCATATTCAAGTGGGGATAAAAACACCCTCTTTACCTATTCTACTGGGTTCCTTTGTAGATCAAATGAAGAAAGGTTATAGAAATCCTTTATATATGTTTTGAAAATTCTATCCAGTTGCTACAGTCTGAATGTTTGTGATCTTCAAAATTTATATGCTGAAACCTAATCACCAATGTGATGGTGTTTAGAGTTAAGGCCATTAGAAGGTGATTGGATCATGAGGGCAGAGCCCTCGTAATTGGCACAAATCCCTCATAGGAGAGACCCCAGAGAGAGTTAGCCTGCCTGCTTCACCATGTGAGGACATGGTAAGAAGGAGCCATCTAAGAATCAGGAAACAGGTCTTCACCAGACATGGAATCTGCTGGCACCTTGATCTCGGACTTCCCAGCCTCCAAACTAGTGATAAATAAATTACTGTTCATTAGCTGCCCAATTAATGGTGTTTTATTATGGTAGCCTGAACTAAGACACCAATTGTATGATGAAAATAACCTAATCCTATTACTACTGCTACTGTTTTCTATCTTAGCTCATCTTTTTGAGGTCTTACTATGTTCCAAGTACAGTTCTTTTTTTTTATTGCATTTTAGGTTTTGGGGTACATGTGAAGAACATGCAAGACTGTTGCATAGGTACACACATGGCAGTGTGGTTTGCTGCCTTCCTTCCCCTCATCTGTATCTGTCATTTCTCCCCATGCTATCTCTTCCAACCTCCCCAACCCCCATCCCTCCCCCATTTTCAAGTACAGTTCTAAATGCTTTTCATCAATAACTCTTCTAAGAGCCTATTTTTTTTTTTTTTTTTTTTTTTTTTGAGACGGAGTTTCGCGCTTGTTACCCAGGCTGGAGTGCAATGGCGCGATCTCGGCTCACCGCAACCTCCGCCTCCTGGGTTCAGGCAATTCTCCTGCCTCAGCCTCCTGAGTAGCTGGGATTACAGGCACGTGCCACCATGCCCAGCTAATTTTTTGTATTTTTAGTAGAGACGGGGTTTCACCATGTTGACCGGCATGGTCTCGATCTCTTGACCTCATGATCCACCCGCCTCGGCCTCCCAAAGTGCTGGGATTACAGGCTTGAGCCACCGCGCCCGGCCCTAAGAGCCTATTTTAAATTTAACAAAGGCAATAAAACACTTTCCCTGGTTTACTGAGGAGTATTAACTAATTAGGAGTATAAACATAAAATGGTTTTGTTTTTCCAATAGTTGCTCCTACTCCTGTTCTACATATCAACCTTGGTTTCAATCCCATAAATTTTCTGTTGTTTTTGGTCAAAGGAACAGTTACCTCTAGTTCCTCTGTTTATTTTAATATTCTGATTCTCTCCATTTCTGTCAGGACAGGTAGAACTTGTGGCATGGGAACTTCAAGTGGCAGAGGGGGCCCAGTCTGTACTTGTCTCTACTTATCCAGAGGAGGAAGTAAAGTAAGACAGATGCTTCCTCACGTGGATGTCCATGGTGCAGTTGCTGTCCTCTCCTTGGGCTGCCATAACTGCTGTTCCTGTCCACTAGGCTTCATGAGGGCTGGGATGCCTCCCTCACCAGGAGCAGACTCTGGGGTCCCCCAGCAGGAGACATCATACGTATTCCTCTGTGGGCCTTGTACGGACCTCCTTCAGCCTTTGCTGTATGGGTCCCTAGGGATGCCATTGCTCCAAAAATATTTGTTTTCCCAAGCTCTTCAACTCTAGGGCTCAAAATCTCCTGGGGATCCCCTTCCTGTAGGTCTTGAGAATTGCAATTTGGGGACAGTCCTGACCTGGCCTTCATCTTCCTCACCATCTTGCTGTGCCGTCCCCTTACTTCATTCTCCAACCCCCAAAAGATGACCACTGATGACCAGTCTCCAGGTCAGTGGAAAACGTGTGTGGAGGGGTGTAGGTGGGATGACAGTACATCCCCAAACCTTACAAATTTTTTCCTTGATTTTGGAGAAGAAATCCATTGTGCAGTGCCCACCACCCCCTCACATAAATCCAGGTAGAAGTAATGATTGACTCCCTCCCTACACTCCTCTTCTTTTGTCCTTGAGGGTAGGGGTGCTGGTTTTGATGAAACAGCTCTGCTTAGAGAGGCTTGTGGGAGTGAGAGGGCAGGGGGAAAAAGGCAGGAAGGGAAGCAACCAGGCCTTTCTCTGAACTCAGAGTATGGGGTACTAAGGGCCTGGGTTATTCTCTGCTCTGGGCCCAAAGAGGAAACAAGATCCACTCGGTACCTAATATCCTGTCACACAGGGTACAACAGCTCCAGCTTGAGGTGGGATCCTGTGAGTGACAGCAGCTCCAGGATGGTGCATTTACCACTGAGGACAACTGAAATCGGCCCTAGCATTGGGGGAGTGATCTGGGAACTGCCTTCCTCTTTGCTCCCACAATATCCTGCAGCTTTTACTGATACAGGTGGTTAGACTCATTTGACTGCCTGTCTTCCCCACCACTGCAGGACATGACTGTATTTTGTCCTCATCTGAGGCTACAGTTTGGATGTATTTTTTTTCCCTTTGCATGAGTTTCCATGCAAAACTCATGTTGCAATTTGACTGCCAATGTAATGGGTGTTGGGAGCTGGGACCTTTATCCGAACTTTAATTAGGTCGTTAAGATGATTAGTGTCTTTCTCTGGAGAGACCCGTTTAGGTCTCTTGGAATGAATTAGTTCTTGTGCAAGCCAGTTGTTATAAAGTGAGGCTGCCTCTTGTGTTTGGTGTCTTTGTACACTCCTGCTCCCCTTCCTTCTGCTTTCCACCAGGAGTCAAAGCAGCACCAGGTCCTCACCAGATAGGCTGCCGAATCTTGTACTTCCCAGCCTTCATAACTAAGCTCCATACACTTCTTTTTATTTCTCATAAATTACCCAGTCTTAAGTATTCAACAGAATTGAATTGCTTAGGTTGCAACACAAAACAGATGAAGACATCTGTATTCCCAAGACCTGGAACAGCACCTGGTATATGCAACCTACTGAGCAAATGTTCTGTAGAATCTTTAGAGATTTGGGAATATGAAGAAAAAAAAAAGCTAGAAAAATGGGGTGCGAGATAGTGCAGTTAAAAAATATTTCATATGATTTCTACAAACCAAGGTGGGTTTCAGACAACTGTGAATTGAGAGCATAGTTCTCGGGAAAAAAATTCACGTAGCTAAGACAGCTACTTCTTGCGGTACCCATTAAGGGATGGGGGCAATGGGAGGCATAAGCTGAGTACCTATAGTTAATGCTGACATTTTCAACCTGAAAGCCGTTTTATTTCCCATTTGAAAACTTTAGGGGCCTTTTTCTGTACAACTTTTTTTTTTAATAGAAGAGGAAGATATCAATTAAAAAATTAATTTCAAGCTCTAGGTTTTGTTTTTAGACATTTTTCAGAGGTTTTTCATCACGGATATTTGGAAATGCTGACGTAAAGAGATACATCTCAATTTCAATGCTGTCAAAGCCATATTTTCCCTCTTTGGAGAGTCTTTGAACTAGAGTAAGCCATGGAAACTTGATAATATACAATGTGGTTGCCTATGACGACTCACTGACCTGTCCAGATTTGTAATCTGCACATTTTAATATTAGTTGAGTAGTTGATTTCAAGACATAAATTATTTTAAAAACCAGTAGACCATATTAAAATGACAACAATGGCGCCCTAGGATTCAGCATTTTCAAACTTCAAAGAATACTGAAAACTGGCTTAGGCTCTTGTTCTGGGGATGCTCAGCTATGTAGAAGAGATGCTAGGATTTCTGGTAGCCATCTTGTCTACTACATAGTAAGACCCTATATGGAGAAAGAAGCCAAGGAAAACCAAGAAGGACACAGTCCTGATAGACGTCTAGGAGTTCCCAGACCCAATGTAAATATAGATAAATTAAGACAAGCAGAGCAGAGAGACCAGAGGGAGACAGCCCTGATAATTCCACCGAAAGTCCACATCCAGCTATGCTTGAAGTTATTGCATCTTTCGTTTCCCCGTTTTCCCAGTTTTCTGAGAAATAAATTCCCCTTTCCTCTCTTGGTTCTGACTTTAACTAGTTTAATTTCTGATTTAATCACATTCTCTGTAATAAACTGCATCACGAGGTTATTGGCAGGATAAGTCGAGATTGTATACATAAAGCATTTATTGGCACATAATAATTGTTCAATAAATAGTATTTTTAATATAAAATCTGTTATAATCCGATAGTAGCTCTTATAACAAACAGGCCGGACAGCAAACAAGAAGTGGCCAAGATTTCACAGTTTAAAAGTTCAATACTAATAATTTGAGCAAATGGAAAAGATCCTGAATGGAGCCAATATAATGTGGTGGCTAGAACTTGGGTTGTAGAGTCAGACTCGACTTTGAAGTTCAGCTCTGCCACTGAATCATCTGAATGACACTGAGAAAATTACAAGCAATTCTGAGCCTTTGTTTCCTCATCTTATAAAATGGGGATAATAGTGATAGTGGCAGGAGGCAGTCAATTGCCTAGGAAAGTAGGGTCAGACCCCTGGTGAAACCGTCCCTTCAAACCAAAGAGAGTTTAAAGCCTGAAAGTTAAGCTACAAGTCTCAGATAAATCCACGGGCTGGATTGAGAACCTCCCTTCCTATTTGGTATGTTTTCCTCTGGTTGATCCCCACTCTTCATCTATTTTACATATACCTACCCTTCCCTAATTGGCTATTGGCACTGTCGTGCCCATCCTTGTGTGGTGCCTTTCTTAAAGCCTTTTTTTGCACACTCACAAACCAATCAGCATGTATTCCCCCATTCTGAGCTGGTAAAAGCCTCAGACTCAACCACACTTGGAGGACTCAACCACCCGCCTTCAGGTGGGGGAGACTACCCGACTTTTGGTAGGGGGAAGCCAACTCAGGTCCCCCTCTCCTCTGAAAGCTGCTTCATCACTCAATAAAACTCTCCGCCTTCCTCACTCATCAGCTGTTAGCATAACCACGTTCTTCCTGGATGTCGAACTAGAACTCAGGACCCACCGAACAGTGAGTGCAAACAGAGCTGTAATCCCATAGCACTCCCCTCCTGCTCACCAAGCAAAGGGAGAGGGAGCTGCTGGGCGCCACATGCCGCAGTTCACTGGGGCAGGACTGAAAGATCTGTTAACATGCTGTAACACCTCCTTAGGGGCCTTGGGTTCGCTGGCGTCCTGGAGTTTTCGATTGCCACCGTGTTCCCCTCATTCAGATACTGATGCCCAAGGCAGAAGCAGCTCAAGGCACTCCCGGCCCAGCCAAAGGCTGGAGTGCAAGTGGGGTACCTCCTGCAGTGAGCCCAGAGCCAAGCATGGTCCTGAGAAGGGGCGTTGCTGGCCGCAGAGCAGTCTCCAGCTGGTGAAGCGACAACCAAAATATCCTGAGTCAATAGTACCTCCTTGTAATAATTAAAATAATCAAGAATGTAGCATTATTCCTGGCACATAGACTTGCAGTAAATGCTGGCTGCCTCCCTCCTCCAGCAACTGTCACCAGTACAGTCTGGCCCCTTTCACAGGTTATAATTTTATCTGTCAAAGCAAAGCACAAGGGTTGCTGCCCCAAAGTATCTTCCCTTATGATGCTTCTGAAGGTATAGTAAGGCTGTTGAAGAGTTGTAAAGAGGGGTTTATTGTTTTAAATGCAAAGTGCTTTCTAATGAATATTTTATGATTTTTCTCACTGTTTGATATTTTTGTAGGATTCGAACAAGTGAGGAAACTTGATTTGTTTTGGAGGAAAAAAGTGAGGGGATCACTATAATTAATAGCGGAGCCCATCTGTTTTGGGTACCAGAAAGCCCCAGTTGGTGACCCCATCCCTGACTGAAGCATTAAGTCCTGTCATTTATCCCAATCAGTTTGTAGCACTCTTCTTAATGTCTCCTCTTGTTTAAGCATGGCCATCTGCCTAAATTGATACAATAAGACTAAATTAAAGGATATATACTTCAGTATTTTACATGCTTCAGGTAAAGATTTCTCACCCTTGCTGACATCAACATGGAGCACAAAGCTTTAAGACCAAGAGATTTTTAGCTGCTGTCTTGGCACTGTGACGGGAACCAGCCTTAGGATGAAGCCAGATGCTGAGGACAGCAGAGCATAGGAGTGGAAATAACTCATGTCTATGATAACATCTTTGAGCTGATAATTGTACTGCACCTGGATCCCCCCACCTCTGGACTTAAGGTTATGTGAGGCAATGGATTTCCTTATTCTTAAGAAAAACAGCTTCTGTGAAACTGATCGGTATCACATGTGAAACGTGCTTCGTGAAGCAGCACCAGACGGTAGAAAATACCAGGGCAGCTGCAGGTCACAGCCCTGAAATCTGGCCACCTGGGTTCATATCCTGCTTCCCTTGTGCTAGCTGTGTGGCCTTGGGGAACATACTCAACCTCTCACTGCTTCCGTTTCTGCATCTGAAAAACAATGATAATAATAGAGTTCCTGACAGGATAAACATGTGTGAGGACACGACATAGTGCCTGCCCCATGGTAAGCCTCAATAAAATGACTTGTAATTATGATTCCTTCTAGGTGTGAAGATCATCTCAGGATCCACAGATTGATTCCAAAGTGGATTCCCGGTCCTCTTCCTTTCTGTCATTGACTCTGTGTCTCTTTAATACTTTAAGTTTTTCTCGCTTTTCCTTTCCTGATCTTTGCTCCTCTCATTCCTTTAACTACACATAATTGGGATTGATTGATAGCTTTGTTTGTTGTATTTTAAAATACGTAATTTTACATTTTCTGTTTTTAATGTAAGAAGACAAAGAATAGGACATTTTATATTACCTTCAATAAAAAAAAGAACACTTTGATTTGCTTTTTGTATATATCCCCGTTAAATTTCATCTGCTTGGCTTTGGTCCAGTGTTCCACCCTGTCAGAATCACTTTCCATCTTGACACTGTCAGTTATTGGCTTTGCCAACCTTCCTGGCTTTATTTCATCTGCCTTTTAAGCCTTCACCAAGTCCTTGACGAAACCTGCAATTTAATTTAAGACTGCTCTATCAGTTACCAGGTGAGGGGTATGTGCTGGAAAATGCAAAATCAATGGCTCTCAAACTTCAGTGACCATAAGAATCACCTGGAGAGCTTGTTAAAGCACAGATCTGTGGGTCCCTCACCTGAAATTCTGCTCTGGCATGAGGACTTTGCATTTTTAATGAGCTCCCAAGTGATGCTGAATAGGGCTGTCATAAATAATAGGGGCTCAGTCACATTAGCATAATAGGTTTTTTTTTTAACCTTGTATGTTGAAGTCCATAGCTAGGTAGTCCAGCCTAGAACCCAGGTTTCAGAACCTAGGCTTTTTTTTCCCCCTCTCCTTCCTGCCTTAAATGGCATTTGGTTTCCTCCTCATGGTTCAGAATGTTTGCTTGAGCTATGGCCATCATGTCCACATTCAAACCAGTAAGAAAGAAGAAGGGGGAAAGGATGTCTTCTCTCTTTTTAAGGTCTTATCTCAGACGTTGTATGTGACACTCTACTTACATCTTCTTAGCCAAAACTTCCTCAAAAATCACACTAGCTGCAAAAAAATCTGGAAGATATAGTTTTTATTTGGGGTGTCATGTGCCCAGCTAAAAAGGTTTTATGACCAAGGCAGAAGAGAAGGCATTTCTAACATTACTGATTTTTCATGTTACAAGAAACCTCCAACTCTCCAGCTGGAGGTTGGCCATCTAAAACCTGCAATGAGCTAGGAAATTCATATAAAGTTCTGAATTTCAAATTTTGATCACTCCTCTATGGGTATTATTTCTTTCATTTCAGAGTTCAGAAAATTAAGTCTCAGAGAGTTTCAGTGACTTTCCTGAGATCTCACAGTAACTAAATGCCCCAATCAAGATTTAAACTCAACTCTGCCAAAGCTTAGACTTCTTCCAATGTGTCATACTACATTACAGGAATCCCACATTTGTTTGCACGATGAGCCTTGAATCAAACAACTCCTATTGCATGCTATGCAACCACAAGTCTCAGAGACCTAACACTTATTTTACTACAATGTCTAAGGGGCAACCGGAGACCAGCTGCTCTAGACTGGACTGGACTGGACTCCAAGCCACAACTGGTCCTGTGTCTGCTCCCTGGTTCTCTGTCTTCCTCAGATTTGTGTGCTGACCAGGGTATAGCCTTCTCATGCCAAAAGCAGGAGAAGCACATCTCACTACTGCTTGCAGTCGGTCTGCTTCCATTCCTTTGACTGAAGAAAGTCACATGGTCAAGACACAAGCTAGGCAGTACAGTCCTCCAAGAGGGAGTAAGTATTTCTGAATGTGTTCTTATCTACTCCAAGTCCCTGTGCAGATGCCTTGGAATGGAAAGAGCCCCAGACTGAGACTCAGAAGTCCCTAGCTCTAGTCCCAGACCTGCCATGAATGACTTGCGTGACCTTGGACAAATTACTAGCCCCTTCTAGCCCTAAGGTTTTTTCTAGAGATCTCTAAGGCATACACAGTCTTTAACTTAAGAAGCTATGGCTTGAAAAAGACATATCAGTGCCTCAAAATTCTAAATTCCTCTGAATGTAGCTTAGTCTTTACCAACTCCATGCAAAAATAAACACGCACACAAGAGTCTCTTCAAAACCATTGGGCTAATAATGTTCATGGTTCTGTTAATGACCAAACTGGAGCACAGTGCAGCTGGTCCTGCTGGTCACAGGAAGTCCCCAGAAAGAAATGAAGCCATTGAGAAGCCACTGATGCTGTGACCTTCTGTTCACAGGGCCTGAATGCAGGCTGCTCCTCTACTTAGACAGGTGAGCTTTAATTTTGGTGATTTATGATAATGCCTCTAAGTGCACGGGTAAACATGCCATGGTCTATTTTGCAGAATTAATGAAGTTTGATTAATCTCCCAGTCCCCAGCAGATTCTGTTCTGAGAAATGGAGCGAGACTGCCAGGCTTTTGTGCAAATTATGGTGGGAGGATTGATGACATGGGAATCATCTGAAATTCACACAATCTGACCTTTTTAATCCCGTGGATCCTTTAGTTGGACTTGTTGCCGTCATACTGGATGACTGCTGACCAGGGAGAGACCTTTCTATGAATACAGTGTGCGATACACAATTACAGCTAAAGTTAATCAAGCTAGTTCCATGTATCAGGTACTTCACATGGTCCTTTATCCCAAGGATTGGAAACAGCACATGTTTTTGACTTGGCTAGATAGGAGTTAAAACCCTAGTGCTGCAATTTAGAAGCTGTTTGATCTTTCATGTATAGCGCAGGCACTGTCGGTGTCCCTCTGTGTGTCTTCTCTGTCCATCTGCATCCTACAGCATGGACAGTTCCAGCATGCTGCTTTTTCATATTTTGTTAGCAGAGATAAATATATAAACAACAAATTATATTGGAAATAAGACCCATGGGCGACTCTAAGCTGTAGACTGGAAAACTCAATTTATCCACAACATTGGGGTTAAATCATTCCTACAAAGAATTGGAGGCCAGGCACAGTGGCTGATGCCTGGCCTCCCACCACTTTGGGAGGCTGAGGCAGGTGGATCACTTGAGCTCAGGAGTTAGAGGCCAGCCTGGGTAACACAGTGAAACTCCATCTCTACAAAAACAAACAAACAAAACG
The DNA here is from genome assembly GCF_048565385.1 of Saimiri boliviensis. NCBI lineage: Eukaryota > Metazoa > Chordata > Mammalia > Primates > Cebidae > Saimiri > Saimiri boliviensis. The sequence goes on from NC_133463.1 coordinate 83,053,060, forward strand.
AAACACACAAACACACACACACACACACACACACACACACACACACAAATTAAACAGGTATGGTGGCATGTGCCTAGAGTCCCAGCTACTTGGGGGCTGAGGTGGGAGGATAGCTTGGGTCCAGGAGGCTGAGGCTGCAGGGTGCTGTGATCAGGCCATTGCATTCCAGCCTGGGCAACAGAGTGAGATACTATCTTAAAGAGAAAAAAAAAAAAACTGGAGATGATAAAGGTTCACAGCTGGATGTAGGGCTTCTGTGTGTTGAAATACACAAACAAGCTGGGATAGATTGTGCTGCAGCAGAAGGAGTGCCGTGATAGCCATCAAGAATCTAGATTTGAGTCTTGATTCTGCTGACTACAAAAATGTGACTAGGGGCGAAGTTACAAAACTTCTGGAATCTCAGTTTCCTCATCTATAAAGTAGGAATGATAATGCCTGCCCTGCCTGTTGCACAGATCTTCCTGTGGAGATCCCAGAGATAAAAGCTGTCCATGATTAGTGACTCCATTTTACAGATGAAGAAACCGGAGGCAATTTTGGCGGTAGAACAGAGACATGGATCTCATAGTTCTCCTCCTGCCTCATCTTGTACCACTGTTTTCCCCACTTGCTCTGCTCCAACCACACTAACTTTTTATTCTTCCCTTGAATAAAAGAAGCTAATTTTCACCTCAGGGCCATTGCTGTATCCTCTTTCTAGAATGTTCTTCCCCTATGTCTATATGTATTTTGAGAAGGGATTGGCCTTCCGTTCTTGATATGCAGGAGTCAGTGCAAACATCTCTCCCTCACATAGACCTTCTACAGACCCCTATTCAAGGCAGTCTCTCTCCTAGGCTCCCTTTTGCATACCATCCTGTTATATTTTTGCTATAATTATCACTTCCTGAGACTATCACATCATCTCCCACTACTCTCTCTCCTTGAGAAGAAAGATCCTGGATATCTCATTTTCTTTTACATTGTCAGTGCCAAGAACAGGACTTAACCTATGGTGAGCCCATAATAAATATTTTTTTTTTGAATGAACAAATCAGCATGTATAGATTCAACTTATTTTAATGACTTTGTAATATGTTGCATGGATATACCATCACTCATTTAACCAGAGCTTTAGAGATGGATACTGAATTTTTCTTTTCTGCTTTTACTTATTTCCATTTTCACATTTTTTTTACTATAGCACACAAGTGAGTATAATCTGTGTATACTTACTTGATTTTACTCATAGAGCATATTCTTGGCAGTGGGATTGTTGGATCATAGAGCGTGTGCCTTTACAAATTGTGATATGTATTGTCAACTTCCCCTATAAAATGTTTCTATCAATTTATGCTCCCATCATCTGTGTGTGGCACTACCAGCTTGGGGTTCCCTCTAAGTCCCTGCTAATAACACATTATTGCTGAGAAGCCTTTGCTGCCTTTCAACTCGCTAAGTGCCTCATCTACTTGACTCATTACCCAGTGAGTGGCTGTGTATGCAGCAGTTCTGCTCTGTTTCTCTGAGATCCAAGTGCTTTGGATGGTTTTCTCCTCTCATTTAAGATGCATTCTCTAGCCTGCTGTGGCAAAAAAAAAAAAAAAAAAAAAAAAAAAAAGGGACATTTAAAATGTATGGTAGTATCTGTAAAGATTAGATTATTCAGTAAATATTCACTTTCTTCCCCTGACCCTATGCCAGGAAAGTACTTTCTATACTCCCTGACTTTGGCCTTAGCCTTGTGATTAGTTTTGGCCGGTAGGATGTTGGCAGATGTGATACGAGCAGAGGATTCAAATATGCTAGTATTGTTGGGCTTGCTCTCATGCCCTTATTTTCTGCCATGAGAATAATATGGCTTATTTATCTAAATCAGTTGGATCAGATGAACTCCAGCTGTCACGTAGATGTGTAAATGTCTTGTCATATGACACTAAGATTTTTATTCATATTTGTTACACAGTGAAAGCTGACTGATACAAAGGCCAAAATGAAACTAGAGCTCTTGTTTTGCAGAACTTGGCACTTTCTATGTTAAATATTGAATATTCCCTAGGGCAGTGGAAGCAGAGGAATATTTGAACTTATTGACATTCAACTTTGTGTGGGTTTAATTGATGCTTGAAGAAAGTATAGGGCTAAGTGAGTCCTAGGTGAGGTGGGAAAGCAACACCACTGCACAGCAGAAGGAAAGGTATATAAGAAGGACTATGCAAGGCCTGTTTTAGGATGAGTGAGCAGACTGAAATATAGGCTACATGTCAAAGAATATTGTAGGAAATAAGGGTTGAGTTAGGAAATAAAGAATTTGAAGAAGTTAGAGATAGCTTTTATTCTTTAGCTACTGTTTCCAGCACAGAAATATAAACCATGAGGGTGCCAATTATGTGTCAGTTGTACTGTAAGTCATTGACATTCCGAGATCAACTACATAATGAAAACAGGTAAGAGCCTAAGAATGGGTTGGCTGTGCCAAAAAGAACAGGCTGGTGGGCAGCTTCATTCATACTTGTATTATTTCCATTTAGAATATCATTATTAATTAAGCTGTATTTAATGTAGTACCAGCCCACATTTTTGCTGCTTAAATATTGTATGACTATGTCTTTGTCTTCGCAGGAAACAGACATCAATTGCAGTACTGAAAAGTTGTTCTGACTGTAGCCTCATGTGTATCCACTTTTTAATAGCATAATTTTTTTAGACAGGTTCTTTCTTTGTCACCTAGGTTGGAGTGTAGTGGTGCAATCATGGCTCACTGCAGCCTTCACTTCCCAGACTCAAGCAATCCTCCTACCTCAGCCTCACAAGTAGCTTCAAATACAGGTGTGTGCCACTGTTCCTGACTAATTAAAAAACTTTTTTAAAAATTGTACTTTGGGCTCTGGGGTACAGAGCCGTCTCCATCCCCCCATCGCCTACATCAGGCATTTCTCCTGGTGTTATCCCTCCCCATCCTCCCCGCCACCTGCTGTCCCTCCCCTCCCCTCCACTACCCCACTTACCCCAGGGAATGTTGTTCCCTTCCCTCTGCCCAAGTGTTCTCTTTGTTCGTCACCTGACTATGAGTGAAAACATGTGGTGTTTGGTTTTCTGTTCTTGTGTCAGTTTGCTGAGAATGATGGTTTCTAGATTCATCCAACGTTTTTTTTTATATAGATGGGGGTCTCACATGTTGCCCAGGCTGGTCTTGAACCCCTGGGCTCAAGTAATCCTCCACCTCAGATTCTCAAAATGCTGGGACTACAGGTGTGAATCATTGTGCCCAGTTTAATAAAATTTTTAACAGCTGTTTATGAGTAGTTTTTGGCATTTCATCAAATCAACTGTGGTAACATTCGTTCATTTAAATATATTTAGCATCATGAGAAGTCATATAGATGCGAATTTGAATTCCAAGTTCATCACTCACTGGTCATGTGCCCTTGAACAAGTTATTTTACCTTGATAAGACTTTCTTAATTTGGAAAAGAGGGTAAATAAAATCCACCCTATAAGGTTGCTGTAATAATTAAATGAGTCAATGTGCATGGAGATGTATTAGTCCATTTTCACAATGCTGATAAAGAAGTACCCCAGACTGGGTAACTTATAAAGAAAAAGAGGTTTAATGGACTCACAGTTTCATGTGGCTGGGAAGCCTCACAACCATGGCAGCAGGTGAAAAGCACGTCTAAATGGTGGCAGACAAGAGAAAATGAGAGCCAAGCCAAAGGGGAAACCCTTAAAAAAAGAAACAGGGGATTTTCTGAGACTTATTTACTACCAGGAGAACACTATGGGGGAACCACACCCATGATTTAATGATCTCCTGATGGGTCTCTCCCACAACACCTGGGAATAGGGGAAGCTATAATTCAAGATGAGATTCAGGTGGGGACACAAAAAAACCATACCAGGAGCACATAGCATTGTCCCGGCCCAAGGTAGGCTGAGTAGATGACATCTCCTGGCATACAGTTAAACATTTATTGAGAAGAAAGAAGGTCTATGAGTCAGGTGCCATGCTGGGCACAGTGAAGGAAGCAGAATGTTTGTCCTCGAAAATCTCAAAGGCCAGGGACAAACCGGCCAGGGACAAACCAGCCAGGGCTGACTTACAAACATAAAAAGGGAAGTGAGGGCCTGAGTGTGGTAGCCCCTGCCTTTTTGTCTGCATGTTGTGGAGGGACATCCGTGAGTAGTAGCCATGATTCAATCACATGGCCACGTGCTTGGATGCCAGGTTCTTTTTTTTTTTTTTTGAGACGGAGTTTCGCTCTTGTTACCCAGGCTGAGGTGCAATGGCGCAATCTCGGCTCACACCTCAACCTCCGCCTCCTGGGTTCAGGCAATTCTCCTGCCTCAGTCTCCTTAGTAGCTGGGATTACAGGCACGTGCCACCATGCCCAGCTAATTTTTTGTATTTTTAGTAGAGACGGGGTTTCACCATGTTGACCGGGATGGTCTCGATCTCTTGACCTCGTGATCCACCCGCCTCGACCTCCCAAAGTGCTGGGATTACAGGCTTGAGCCACCGCGCCCGGCTGGATGCCAGGTTCTTATAACCCTACAGTCGCGTCTGATCCAAAGTTGGGCACCTGACCCTAATGAGGCCAATCAGTTCAGTCTTCTCCAGAATTTCGTATGTATTCTGGAAGGCAGATGGACTTACTCCAGACTGTAGATCATTCCTTTTGCTTAAATTTGATTTTTTCATTAATAGGAGTGTCATATACACCTTGAAAACAGAGAGGATCCTTTGCTGCCTGCCTTACCTCTGTCTGTTCCTTCATGAGGAGAAATGTGCATTTATTGGTCAGAGCCTGAAGTACAGATGAGGCTGCACTCATGAGTGCTGCTGGGGGGGTTCATTGATGTGTAGAAAGGTAGAGACTGGTTCTCAGGTCCCTCCTCACACTTCCCTTTTGCAACTAGAGCTGGGTAGGTAAACTGAGCTTTGCCTGACCCTCTGAGACAGAGGGTGTGAGACCCTTTCCCCATCTTTTTTTTGCTCTCATGTCCTCTTGCTGCATGGTGGAAATTGCCTGTGTCTGCCCTGTCTGCTATGGAAGTCACTAGTTGTATGCGGATTTTGAGGGCTTGAAATGTCACTAGTGTGCCTGAAGACTTGAATTTTCAATTTTGTCTAATTCTAATTAATTTAAGCCTAAATCTAAATAACTTCATGTAGCTAATAGCTCCTGCATTGGACAGCACAGCTGTGCCAGGTAGAAAAGGCTGGCAGGCAACTTCACTCACAAATTTTATTGTTTCCATTTAGAGGAGCAGTATTAATTAAGCTGCTTCTAACATAGTGCCAGCCCACATTTTTGCTCCTTAAATATGGAGGAGAGAGTGAGAAGAGTCAAATTTTGATTTTTTGGGGCGGGGTAGGGGGGCCCGTGGGAGAGGCTACACTTGGCCTCTGGTTGAATCTGTGTGTTTCCATTCATCTATACAGGGGAACATTGAATTCCGGTGCCAGCTGCTGGCCCAGCTAGTAATGAAAAGGCTTTTTGTTTATTTGTTTTTATCATATGACCAGTTTCTTGTAGGTCTATCTTTCAGGATTTCTTTACTCAGGAAGGGTAGTTGATGGGGCAGGCTTCAGGCATTCCCACAGGCTCCAGAAATACTACCACGGCTTAGATGATGTCACTCCCTTGCAAGTGCAGCTTTATCACATGCAATGGGACAAAGCAGGCCGGGGAACAAACATGTCCCAGGAGTGCTGGCCCAGCTTGGGAATTTGAATTCCAGGTGCACCACCTATGGATTGTGTTACTTTACTTTGATAGGACTCAGCTGTGTATTTATTATGGGTGGAGGGGTGGGGTGTCTTTTGTCTGTGCACTAAAGTGCATCTCCAGGTAAGATGAGCCCAATTTGTCCAAGGGCCATCCTCTGGAGAAGGCTGTAGGTGGGAGCAGTCAGCATTGTTAGCTACAACCTCCCCATTTCTAGATCCCTCATCTTATTTCTTTCATCCATTTCTGCCAATTTTGACTTCAAAAATTTCCCCAGATACTATTTCTTATGCTTTCCCCGGTACCAGTTACTTTCTATGATATCAATTCTTTTATTTAAAAAGTGAAAAAAGTGATTAACATTCCCTAAAATTGTTGTTTGAGTCTCCCTTCTAGATGTGAGGTCCTTAAGGGCAGGAATCTTGTTTCTTATCTTCACGTCTGTATTCCAGCGTGGAGAAATGTGCGGCGAGGCTCTATCACGATCCTGGTTTTCTTGGGTCCTGATGTAGTCTGTACTCAGCTGGGGGCACTCAGGACCTGTTTGGAATTAAGCAGACCCAACAGCCAAACATGGCGCTGCTGCTAACTAGCTGAGACTGGGTAGATGAGTACGTGGCTCCAAGACTGTTTTCTTACCTGTGGAATGCAGATAAATGACAGCTCCCAACAGTGGGGTCATAAGAACGGAATGCCATCAGGTATGTACAGTACTCAGCAAGGCGACTGGCACATGGCAGATACTTAATAAGTGGAGTTATAACCATAATTAAACATTTTTCACAGCTTGCTTTTGTTAGAAATAAATACTAGCTTCCTAGCCAGTCGAACCTCATTTGACTGTTAGCTCTTTGAAAGCAGTAACTTTGTTTTTTCCTTTTTAGTATCCTTGTTTATCCTTTCTATCCCCAAGCACTCAGCAAAGAGCTTGCGACATGGAGGGGATTTGTAAATACTTATTGGGTTGAAGTCTTAACACATGACAGTTCTGATAATAGGTGGAATATGGAGGGGAAATAGAGTGGGACAGTTCAGGGAAGATGATATAAAAAGGCCTCGTGACAGTAGCATCTCCTTAGAAAAATATAGGAATGAACTTATCTGTACAGTGCATTCCTCAAAAGGAATTTTTGTAAATATACTTAAATGCCTTACATTCCCTAAAGGAGACTATTTCAAACAGACGCAAATACTTGACTGTGTCTTCTAAAGGACTTGTTTACTTAATTCAAGAGATGAAGAGAGAGGCAGGTGGCTAAGATTTGAAGGCAGGGCCGCCGAGAATTCCATTCTGCGGCCGATGAAATGCAGCGCTTTCTTTTATGGATGCTTTTTACTTTCTTTTGCATAAGAGAGGAAGTTATTTTCAGGGCAGGTATTGTGTCTTTTTCAGTTTTGCACCCCACACCTAGCTCAGTGTTCAAATGGTATAAGATATTTAATATTATGTTGGTAACGCATTCATTTAATTTTAATTATTGAGTATTGGATCAGTTGGTTTGTGTTTCTTCATCTTTGTTTTTATGTATATCCTACGAAAGGGTTCTCACCCTAACTCACACGTGAGTCCTCCAGGGAGCTTTTAAGAATACTAGTGTTCAAATCTTCTCTGCAGATGTTCTGACTTACCTGGTCTAGGGGAGGGCCTGAGCAGGTGATGGTCAGCAGCATCCCAGTGATTCTGCTGGGTGGTCCGATGTTGGGATCCATTGGTGAGGACGAGGGTCAGGAGAACTGGATTCCAGTCCATGTCACACACTTGTTATGTGACCTGGGGCAATGACTCTGTCTCTGAGTCTTGGCTTTTTCATCTGTAAAATGAGGGCCTTGGATTAAAACAGGCAGTTTTAATTTTTCTAGTTCAGAAGCCCATTAAGAATGGGCTTTCCTTCTCTCCAGGAAAATAAGCATACTTATGCAAAATTTGGATACATTTCAAGGAATTGATGAAGTTTCCTATATTGGTTAGGATTCTTTTCTTCACAAGTGAGAAAACCAGCTCAAATTGGCACCTACCAAAAAGCAATGTAATAGTTCATGGTCCCCATAAATCCTGGAGTAGAAGTGGCCTAGGCATGCTGGAACCAGGAGCTCAAAGATGCCAGGAGGAACTTAGCTCTATATCTTGACTCTGCTGAGTTTTTGGCTCTCTTTTCGTGAAGAGCCTCTACCAGTGATGGCAAAGATGTCTATCAGCAGCACAGGCTGGTATTCTACCAACCTGGAAACCCCTATAGAAAGAGCACAACCTTTTTTGATGGTCCTGGTAAATGTCTGGCTCAGCCCTGACACACCCCTGTGAATAGGGGGATGGATGCTCAGCTGGCCCCATGCCTATGACTATTACATGGAGTGGAGGCCGGGGGGGCTCCACTTGATCTTAGTGGAGAGCAGAATGGGGGTGGTTTCCCAAAAGAAAACTAGGCCATTGTTACCATAAGACAGAGCAATAAATACTGAGAAGGCAAAGATACAGATAACATTTTGCCTTGAAAAGACTGTACATCTGTGGGACTCCTAGAGGTGCATGGGCCCAGGTTGAGAACAACTGGACCCATAAGTTCTGAAGTCGCTCTTAGTGCTAGTAATGTACAATGATAGATAAGCATGGTGTTCTTATCTTATTTTTGAAAGCTTTTGGATGTATATATAGTATATAATATCAACATTATATTTAATATATATGATATTTAATGTTTTAGAATTTATATGTAAGAAGGGCTATTGATTTTCCTTCTATGTTTAATTTTATGTTTCACTCATTTCTGGAGTGCCAATTATCTGCTAGATCTGTTAACTCCATTTGTTTTGATGGCAGTAGTGAAGCTTAGGGGGGCCTGGAAATTTGCAAAAACCCCACAGTGATGAAACATAAGAGCTGAGCTTCAAATATAGGCCCCCTAATCCACACACAATGCTGCTTCCCAGAAAATACTGTCTGGTGTCCTGTCCTGTTTTTTTCTGTTTTGAGAGATTCACCCCATAGAGTACTATTTAATTTGAATGAATGGTTCTTCCTTGATCATTTAGGTGAAAGGGCTTTCCTAGCATCAAGGCCTTGTAACCATCATCTGATGAAATAGGGTAGTTTTGTCTGTTTAAAGTTGACCTTGTTATTTTAAGAAAATAATACACCCAGTGATTTTTGCCTACCTCTTAGGACTATACTTACCTAGATCGTATTAGCCTCTGTTGTCTAGTATGTGAACCTCAGCCCAGGAGACATGACTGCAACCAATGTGTGTGACAATTATTCCTGTGTCCAGAAAACCATAGGTGATTAGGGGAAGAGAGGTTGTTAGGTTTGGTGCCCTGGAGCACCTCAGGTGTTCTGTAATGCTAAGACCAGAATACATAACTTATCATTTTAAACAGAGTATAATTTTAAAAGCAGTGGTCTAGCCCTAAGAGAATAGACATAATTTTGGTCTGAACTCTCAAAGAGTTTAGCTTTTTAATCTAGGATCTCTATTAGTAATCTAATGGAAAAAGATTCACTGCTTAAGTTACCAAAATTTTATTGCTCAACTTCCACAGATACTTGGAGAGTGAGTCTGAAGGAAGAACAAAACATGCCTTCTTTTATTAAAGTCCGTGGTAAAGTACATGGACACAATGTAGAGATGACTTCTCTAAATAGGTTCTTCAGGCCCATGTCAGAATTCTAACACTCCTTTGCCTTTGAACGTTTCTGAATATTTGGGCATTTATTATCACATGCAATTTCTCAAACAACTCACCCACATTCTTTCTAAACGGGGACCTAGGTTCAAGTCCCAGCTCTTGCAATTAGTAGGTCAAGTCAATGAACCGATATTAGCATCTTGTGATATCTGATAGCCTTAGTCTTTAGCATCTTTAACCATTGAGATACTAGTGCATGATTTTGTATTCAAATACAAACTTTTTATTTTTATATTGTGGAAAGCTCTATTTCATATATCATTTTAAATAGCTGCATGTTATACCTTTGCATGGATACACCATGATCTCCGTGTTTCTTTCTCTGCTATCAGAAGAAGTTCAAATAGGGTGTGACATGATGAGATTTGTGCTGGTAGCAGTCTGGAGGGTGACCGGTAAGAGTGTGTGGGTTCAGAGGGGTCAGGGCTAAGAATTCCTTTCATTAAGTGATTATTACAGGAAAGTCTGAGCAGTATCACTGAAGAAGACCCTAAAGTCTATCAGTACAATGTTCTTGATTTATAATTGAAGAAATGGAGACTCAGATTGATAAAATGACCTCACCAAGATCTCCCAGCCTCACCTGGGGGGTTTCTAACGCTCATTCCAAGGGGCTCTTTCTATTCAATAACTTCTACTACAGCCATATCCTGATGGAACACAGGCTAAACCCACTCCCAGGGGACTGTTTCTGTAGGAAATAGAGATCTAGTCTTGAAATGCATTTAATTGTTCATTTTTGACAAATTGTCAGTGCCAATAGTGATTGGCTGCTGGCTGCAAACCATTCCTTGCCTATCCAAACACAGCAAATTAAGGAGAATAAATGATGAAACCTTGTTTTAAAATAATCAATTGAAATTCCCCCCAAAGAGAGGAAGCTATTCTTATTCCAGACTTATTAATGGGAAGATGGGAATAGAAAGGCTGGGCAACTTCTCCAAAGTAATCAGAGTTAGAAGTCAGATTTCCTTATGCCCACCAAGGGGCATGAGCTCTTCTGGCAATTTGGCTTTTCCCACTATAGGGAGGGCCAAGTCAAACAGGATACAATTAAGGATAGGATTCCCATGCCTTCCCTGCTCTGTGACCCCCTGACCAAGCGGCTCTTGCCAAGTTTCTATGCTGCTGTATAAAAACCTTCTCACTTTTATGCTGTCAGCAAGAGGAAGCAGAAACAACTGGGCGGGGCTGACTCTCCCATTGCCTCCTAGACATGCCCCACCAGGCAGAGGCTTTACCTCTTGGATCACAAATGTTCCATCTGGAATTGGAGATGAGACCTCATTGCCTGCCCAGCTCTGTAATCCAAGGTGTAAAGTGAAAGCCGGGAATAGTGGCTCATGCCTGTAATCTCAGCACGTTGAGAGGCCAAGATGGGAAGATCATTTGAGCCTAGGAATTTGAGACCAGCCTGGGCAACATAGGGAGACCCTGTCTCTACAAAAAAAATTTTTTTTAAGGGGGTAGGTTGGGTGTGGTGGCTCACGCCTGTAATTCCAACACTTTGAGAGGTTGAGGTAGGCGGATCACTTGAGGTCAGGACTTCAAGACCAGCCTGGCTAACACAGTGAAACCTCATCTTTACTAAAAATAAGACATGGAAGCACATGGCTGTAATCCCAGATACTCAGGAGGCTGAGGCAGGAGAATTGCTTCAACTCAGGTGATGGAGGTTGCAGTGAGCTGAGACTGCACCACTGCACTCCAGCCTGGGCAACAGAGCGAGACTCTATGTCAAAAACAAAAACAAAAACAAAAACAAAAACAAAAACAAAAGGATGGGGGTGGGGGTGCAGTGGTATACACCTGTAGTTTCAGCCTACTTGGGAGGCTGGGGTAGGCGGATCTCTTGAGCCCAGGCATTCGAGGTTACAGTAAGCTGTAATCACACCACTACATTCCAGACTGGGTGACAGAGTGAGACCTTGTCCCAAAAAAAACACAAATCCAAAAAAAAAAAAAAAAAAAACCCACAAAAAATAAAATGTTAAGTGAGAAGTATGTTTTCAAAAGGCATTTTCCAGGACTTTCTTGGTGGCAGGTGATAGAATGTCAATTCATAAGAGATTAGGCAAAAGGGAAATTCCTAGCAAGAACTCTGAGCAGTTTAGTGCCCATCTTTCCCTGCAAAACATAGTATAATAATAATAATAATAATCATCATCATCATCCTCCCTGCTTATAACCCCATTAGATGGGGGCCTGAGCCTTGAATGATTTGCCTCATTAAATCCTTGCAAGCTCTGAGATGCCTAGGTTTGTTTGTTTGTTTGTTTGGTTTTTAGAGACAGGGTCTCACTCTGTTGCCCAGGGCGGAGTACAGTAGTGCGACCATAGCTCATGGCAGCCTTTAACTCCTGGGCTCAATGGATCCTTCTGCCTCAGTCTCCCAAGTAGCTGGGACTTTAGATGTGCAACACCTCATTCAGCTAATTTATTTTTTATAAGTAATTTTTTTTTTATAGAGAAAGGGTCTTTTTATGTTGCCCAGGCTAATATCAAACTCCTGGGCTCAAGCAGTCCTTTTGCTTTAGTCTCCTAAATGCTGGAATTTCAGTCATGAGCCATTGAGCTCAGCTACTGAGGTGGCTGGTTTTATCAACCTTGTCTTGTATAGGGACAAACCAGGGCCTGGGAACCAGAATGCTGTCACGCACAACCCAAAGGCCAATCTCTCTATGCATCAGACTCCAAGCTGCCACTCTCTTCTGCCTTCTGGATTTGAGGAAGAGCAGACATGGGCATTTGTAAGAACCTGGCATCCTGGCATTGTGACAATTCTTTAGGGGAGCTGTGATGATCTCTAATTGACAGGCAAGAAAAGTGAAGCTATCTCTGCAAGAAGAAAGCATTTATTTTACATTTAAAAGAGCAGATGGATTACATTTTTTTCTTTATGGTTTTGGGATCAAACCCAGCAAGGGTGCAAAGGTGTCTATGACTGAAAGGACCCCGGAGGACTTGTGCGGAAGTCTTGCAAGCTGAGTATGGAAGCTCCCCATGACTTGCAGGTGTCTGAACATATAAATGAATAATAACATTTACTGGCACCTTTGTTGATCAGGCCCTGTGCTGACCGAAGTCACATTTGCCATCTCATTTAAAGGTTCACAGCAACTCTGGAGTAGTATTACGATTTCCATTCTACAGATGTGAAAATTGAAGCTCAGAGAGGTTAAGTAACATGGCCTGGATCATTGAGCTGGCAAATGGCCAAGATAGAATTTAGACCCACAAATGTCACTTTCTAGATGTGGAACTCATTCTGTTCGTCCTCAATGGTTTTATTTGGAATGAATACCACAACTTTCTAGGTCTTTAGCCAAGAAGAGCAAAACAAACCACAGAAATGCTTTATGTCCCACAGAATTACAGAATACCAGAGCTAGAAGGGCTGTTCAAGACTAGGAAATTTTGTATTCCTTGAATTTTGTGGAGTTTCAAAATGCTTTGACACTTTTCTTAGAAAAATCTACACAGCACAGATACCCAAAATCTTGTTTACAAGTCTGGGGGGTGTGGGGGAATCACCCTTTCCTTCGTTTTCCTGTGCCTTCATATCCAACGTGATTTAATATGATGAAAAGAAGTGGTAAAAAGAAGCTCACTAGACTTTTGAGCTTCTGTATTATTAATAGTCAGGATTCTCCAGAGGAACACAACCAGTAGAATGTATGTGTGCAGATTTATTTTCAGCAATTAGTTCATGCAATTCTTGGGAGTGGCAAGTCTGAAATCTTCAGGACAGGCCAGTAGGTTGGAGACTCAGGGAAGAGGTGATATTGTAGCTAGAATCCAAAGACAGTGTAAAGGCAGAATTTTCTCTTCCTTAGGGACCTCAGTTTTTTTTTCTTAAGACTGTCAACTTATTGGATGTGGCCCACCCAAATTACAAATGATAAGCTGCTTTCTTCAAAGTCTACAGATTGGAATATTAACCTAATCTAAAGAATACCTTCACAGTGACGTCTAAACCAATATTTGACCAAACATCTGGGAGCCATAGTCTAGCAAAGTTGACCCATGCAATTAACTATCACAGCTCTGCAAAGCAGAGCCTGGGTCTGATTTGCTCTGTGACTTTGAAGCCAAGTGCTGTGCCTGGCAGAGAGTGGCTGCTCCTGACATGTTGGCAAATAAATGAGTCAAATTCCAAAGCTCCTAGAATGACCTTGGAGGAAACATGATGGAAGGGAAAGAAGGCTATGCTCAGCCCAGAAGATTAGATGTGATTCCAAGAAGCAATTGGGAAGCAAAGAGTTGTGGCTTAAAGAGGTGACATTCAGGGACTTTGGCAGAGGTGTGGACTTCCAGTGACCTTGCACTTGTGTCTTAGTGGAGCAAACCTGGTGGGGGCTCTGCACCTGCTGAGATGCTTCAGAGCAAGGGCTGGAGTGGAAAGAGTCCTGGCCTAGCAGCGGGAGCTCCAGTTCCTGTGCTGTTTCTGGTGCTCATGTGCTGTGTGCCTGGCAGCTTCTCACCTCTCTGGACTCAGGTCCTGCCTCTGTGGAAGGGTCATGAACTGGCCATCTTCAGGCAGGATCCGACCTACAATCAGATATGTTTGACACTGGCAACATTTACAAAATAGTTTAAATAATTGCCAATATTAAAAATGTTGGCAGATTTTGGCCAGGTGTAGTGGTTCATGCCTGTAATCCCAGCACTTTGCGGGACTGAGGTAGATGAATCACTTGAGCTCACAAGTTCGAGACCAGCCTGGGCAACGTGGTCTCTACAAAAAATATACAAATTAGCCAGTTGTGATGGTATATACCTGTAGTCCCAGCTATTTGGGAGGCTGAGGTGAAAGGATCATTTGAGCCTGGGAGGCAGATGTTGCAGTGAGCCGAGATCTTGCCACTGCACTCCAGCCTGGGTGACAGAGCCAGAACCTGTCTCAAACAAACAAACAAAAAAATTATATAAAACAATGGGCAGATTTCACACAAAAAATGAGGATTTTCCCTGAAAATTTCCCTGAAGTCAGGCCAACCGCTCAGGGCCTGACTTTATCTGGTCGCTACCAGGCAGACAGAAGAGCCACTGTGTCCTTAGTTGGAGAAAGCCCTTGTCCTGTCCACCACAAGGCTCCCATTACTCTGTGTGACCTCGCCAAGGCTGAGGTTACAGTTCCCTCGCAGTCATCACTGAACTCATGTGGTAGGTTTTCACTCATCTTTGTAACCCCACCAGGCCCCTGGAGACCTTGGAGCTTATAAAGCTTATTCCAGATGCTCTCCAAGGTCTCTAGGTCTCTTTCTACACAGATGCCGATATGTTCCTCCAACTGGGCCCTAACATGTGTCAGGCATAATGCTAGGCAGTTTACCTGCATCTCAGAGGCAAAACATCCCAAGATTCTTAATTAAAATGCTGGCCAGGCTTGGTATGGAGCAATCACAGGGTGGAGCTGGCACAGAGTGGGACGGAGCAGCGAGAGGAACATCATCTGGCTAATTGCACGACTTGCAGTCTGAACAGCCCTAAAACAATGTTCTCTCATGGTCCAGCTGCCCCAAGAGTTCTTGCATAACATGCTTTCTAAATATATATCCCTAAACCTTTCCCAAAAAGAGTTTGAGAAAATTTCATTTATTTCCCTGAGTCCTTCAAATGCCTGGGCTGGACATTTGCACAGACATGGACACAACCGTTCCCTCCTTAAGAGTGCCCAGGCTCTAGCCTTATTACCTGTTCTAGTTGACCTTTTGAGGCCCACTCTTACTCAAGAATCTATGGCTGTACAGTAAGAAGTAAATCTCCAAATTGTGCTTTCTACAACTCTGTTGGTGGCAAGAAATCTAATCTGAAATAGATCAGGTGCAAGGGAAATTTTATAGGTAGAGTTTTATCGATACCTGACTTTAAGTAGTTTGTGGGACAGTCCTAGATCTCAAGAAGCTTGTGCCCTTTCCCATGGGCAAAGGGAACCTATAAGAAAAGCAAAATTACATTTGATTTTGGCAAGAAAGAATATGGGATTTGGGGCCAGGAAGCCCTGGCTTTGCCGTGTACTAGCTTAGCAAATAGTACAAAGTCTCTAAAGTGGGGACACTGACCCTCCGTTCCTTGCGTGTTTGCTTTGAAAGTAGGCATGATGTGTGTAAAGTGTCCACCACGTTGCCACCTGTCACATACTAAGAGCTTAACAAATGACAGCTGTGGTTGTTCTTATTACCATAGACAGTAGGTGGTCCTGGAGTTGCAGAGCCCCCTGTGGGTCGGATGGGTGTGGGAGGTTTTGGAAAGGAGCTGGGGTTTAGCTGGGCCTTGGAGGATGGGTAGGATGTGGGTGGGTTGTTAGCACTGCAGGCGAGGGAACGGTGTGTGCATGGGCGGAGGCGGAGGTAGCACAGCATGTTCAGGGGACAGGTCAGACTGGCCTGGCTAGACAAGAGGGTTCACATGGGGGTAAGGGGTTAGAACAATACCTGGCCTTTGTGACAGCTGGTTAGAATTGCCCCGTGGTCCTCTCTGAAATATCTGCCCCCTTGCCAAGTAGAAATTGGCATTCCTTGCTCTGGCCAGATATTCTTTTCCCCCTTGTCTGCCTACCTGTAGGTGTAGGCAGTAGAGCCAATGAACTGCACTTATTCTCTGCCAGGTTTCCAATTAAGAGATGTCATACCTGGCGTTTCTATGGAGCCAGCCTAGGAACATGTCCTGAGTGTGGGTCAGTCAGGCCCAAGGAGCCCACCGACATGCAATGTCCAGGGACAATGGAGCAGGCCAGGCTGGGGATCCTCTCACTTGAAATGGCTGCTTCACAGGTTTCTCTCCCCGCTTCTGTGTAGACAAAAGAACTGGAAATTCAGAGAGGGAACTCTTTGTCCTGGTACAACCTGGGAAAAGCCCAGAGAAGCCATCCAGTGTTTAGCCCAACTTCACATTTGACTTTGGCTGCAGAAAACACTGAAGAGCTTTCTGAATCGGCGGCTGCAGCTTCTACAGCTTCTAATTTTGTGAGGTGCAGACCCCCAGTGCGGGGGCTCACTGCCTCCACAGCAGCCCTGCTTCTGTTGACAACTTTAGCAGTTTGCAAGCTTGTCCTTATTTTGAATTATGTACCAATACTCTTCATGTTTTCTTGTACTGCTTTTTGTTTTATTTCTGTTTATGTCTAGTTATTGGGATGGGTAATGTTACCTTAATAGCACTTAACAGAGAAAGCCTAAGCTCTAGGAAGGGAGATGTGTGAATTAGAAATGCAATGCAGGCCAGGCATGGTACTCACACCTATATTTCTAGTAGGGAGACCAAGGCGGGAGGATTGCTTGAGTCCAGGAGTCCGAAACCAGCCTGGGCAGCATAGTGAGTCCCCATCTCTACAACAAATCCAAAAATTAGCCAGGCCTGGTGGCATGCACCTGTGGTCCCAGCTACTTGGGAGGCTGAGGAAGGAGGACTGTGTATGCCCAGGAGGTCAAGGCTGCAGTGAACCATAATTGCACCACTACGTGCCAGCCTGGGCAACAGAGCAAAACCCTATCTGAAATTAAAAAAGAAATGTGATGGAGAGATTGAGAGGGGAAGGGAGGAGGGAAAATTTTGGCTGAGGGTAGAGGCAAGACTTTCTCAGGTTCCACACTGGGCGCTCATCTTCAGGGGTCTCATGGAGGCATGGCCAATAGGGAGAAAACCACCCAAGTTGTGGGATGGGAGAGCAGGCTTTCTGGGAGTGACTCTTCTTATGCCCTCCTTTCCCCCTGATCATGACAACCATCTTGTTTGTTTTCATCCCTGGAGATAAAGAACGAGTGTGGTCTCTCTCATTCAGGAGAGTCCTCATGAAAGGAAATTTCCTTTCATAGGGTGAGTAAGGCATAGTCCCTGGCCACAAGGAGATCATAGTCTAGAGTAGAAGAGCACTCTGTCCTGGGATGGGGTATAAGTAACAGCCAAGCGAAGAAAGACGAAGTCCCATAATCCCGTCTGAGGCATGTATCTTTCCACCCTCTCATCACCACCTCTAGAGTTCTCTTGTACTTTGCTGATAAGATCAGTGGTCATTTTTATCTTTTCCATTTCCAGCATTCTCTGATAGTAACACTTTACTGAATACTTAGCTCATGGTAGGTCCTGTGCTAAGGCTTTTCATAGACTATTACACTTAACCTGCCAGGAAAGGATTGCTTTTCTCTTTCCTTCATGGCGGAAGAAACCGAGGACAGAAAACTGAGAGGTGAACTAACCTGCTCCAGGTCACACAGCAAGGAGGGGCAGAGCCAGACTGTGAATCACAGTCACCTAACCACACAGCCTCTATTCGTTCCCCCTATAGCAGTCTGAATACCTGATAGATAATACCACAACAAGTTTCTCCCAACAAATTAGGATTGGTTGGGGAAGAATTATTGAGAAGGAGAATAAATGGGTGGGGGTAAATTGTGAAAAGCCTTCTATTCCATGGATTCCATTTGGATTCAATCTATAGGCATAGGGAAGCTTGGCAGCATTTTAAAGAGAGCAGTTATATCAGATTTGCATTTAAGGACTATGTTTCTGGAAGTGTTTTCAGGGAGTTGATTGCAGAGGAAAGTAGAGGCAGTGGGCATGCGCGGTGGCTCATGCCTGTAATCTGAGCACTTTGGGAGGTCGAGGAGGGCAGATCACTTGAATCCAGGAGTTCGAGACCAGCCTGGCCAACATGGCAAAACCTTGTCTCTACTAAAAATACAAAAATTAGCCGAGCATGGTGGTACATGCTTGTAATCCCAGCTACCTGGGAGGCTGAGGCAGGAGAGTCGCTCAAATCTGGCAGGTGGAGGTTGCAGTGAGCCGTGATCACACCACTGCACTCCAGCTTAGGGGACAGGGTGAGACTCTGTCTCAAAAATAAAAATAAAAAAAATGAAGGAAAAGAAAAGAAAAAAGAAGGTGGAGGCAAAGAGATGGCTAGGGGGCTGTTTGACTTTCCAGGCAAGAGGTAAGGAAGTGAAAGAACACCCTTTGGCACTAACGGGTATCAAGCAGAGTGCTACTACTTTGTCTAATAATTACATTTGATCTTTACAACAATTTTGTGAGGTGCAAATTGCAGCAGTGTTTCTCAACTCTGGCTGCCCCCATAATTACCTGGTAAGGAGTAAAACAGTGATTTTCCAAGTGTGGTCCCTAAACTAGCAGCATCAGCATCCCTGGGGACTAGTTTACAATGCAAATTCTCGAGCCCCACCTCAGACCTACTGAATCAGAAACCCTGAGGGTAGGACCCAGCAATTTCTGTTTGAACCAACCCATCAGATAACTCTATGTGAACTCCTGTGTAAGAACCACTGGATGCAGGTTAGGTGTCTTCTCTAACCTGGAGATTTGGTCGCATGGTTCCTCCCTGCTTGCCAAAGCAAGTGGCTGGTCTGAGGTTGTGAAGGCATAGACATTGTTCCAGAGGCACTGAGAGAGCTGCTGGATGGAATACTTCAATCAGGAATTTATTAAGTGCCACATGTATACTCAGTACTCTCAGGAATTCGAAAGTTAGGTCTCAGAGAGCCCAAGTTCAAGCAGTTTAAAGTATGTTACTTGTTCATCCATTCATTTCATAAATATTTCTTGAGCACCTATCATGGGTCAGGCACAGTGCTGGATATGGTGAACAAGTTACATGCTGAACTGTGAACAAGACAGATAAGGTTGCCACTCCGATTGTCTTATTCTTACATGGGAAAAATAGATGAACAAGTGAACAATGACATAAATTAAAAACAGTGATATTTACTAGGAAGGAGAGGAAGAAAGGTCAAATGTCAGAGAGTGGGAGAGAGGTGGGAGGCAGGGGTGGGTATCTCTCAGAGAAAGGGTGATTTGAACTGAGACCTGAATTACAAGACAGGCTTGCAAAAGATCCGTCACAGGGGATTCCAGACAGAAAGGAGGTTTGTGCAAAGGTGCTGAGGTGGGTGGGAGCTCTGTGAGTGTGAGGAAAAGGCAGGAGGTCCACATAGCTGGATTTTGGTGGGGGGCAGAGTCAGAGGCTAGGGTGCACACGTGCAGCAGATGGGCACCAGTGGTCCAGGTGAGGACTTCAGAGATCAGCCTCTGAGAAAGCCTGGCAGTTCACACAGGACTCAGAGATTATCCCCAGGCTGGCCAGGCCCTTTCCTGTGATCCCCACACGTGGAAATCACGGGATCTGTCTTTGATTCCTGAGATCCAAGGAACCTGTGGACTCTTCCAATCCAAGCTCAGTGTCCAGGAAACCCATCTGTGTGTCTTTCTTTTTCTCATTCTCTTTCTCTTTTAAAGGGAAATAAACCAGGGAAAGACTTCCTTCCAGAAGAGGAAACTGAACGCTGTTGAAGTTTTTATAAGGGTCACACTTTCTGAAACTCCAGTGTTAGAGATGAATCCTCTAGTGCCTATGTCCGGGTTTCCAATTTTACAGATAAAATTGTTGCCCAGAGAGCAGGGGCTTGCCACTGTAGCCAGGAGATTGCTGAACGTGTTTTTAATTTTTTTTAGAGATGGAGTCTCACCATGCTGCCCAGGCTGGTGTGCAGTGGCGATTTACAAGTGCACTCATAGTCCATCATATCCCCAACTCCTGGGCTTTCGTTGGCCATGTGTCAAAGTTTCCTCAAGTTACAAGTGGTGGAGCCTGAATGACCTCAGGTTCTCTGACTTCAAGGGTACTGCCTGTCCTTCCAAAGCCTGACTGCCTGTCCTAGTTACAAGGGAAAAATGCAGGATTCCCACCTTGACTTGCAAAAATAAGGTTATTGTGTTAAGTGATCCTCGTGCCTTAGTCTCCAAAGGAGTTGGAAATACAGATGCACACCGCGATGCCTGGTTCTGACTGCAGGTTTAACGCTTGATTGTTTTGTATTAGACATTGAGTTACTGACTCTCAGCTCCAAACCCACCCTTTGCTACTCTGCTTTATGATGCTGGGGCTGGGACTCTGCAAACCACGTTTCTACCCTGTCCACTGGTTCTGAGTTTAGGTTCTTGGATGGGGTGTGAGAGGAAGAAAGTCTTGGGCATTTCTGCATCCTCTGTCCAAGAATGACCCTAGCAAAAATAGTGGACTCCGGAGGCCCCTTGGTTTCAGGTGGCAGGTGTTCCACACTCCTGGGATCAGCCTCAATGCACCCCTAGTACCTACCACCTGGAGCCCCTTCTTTGGACATCTGTGTTCAAGCTCCAGCAGGCCTCCCTCCTCAGAGATTCTAAATTCTAATAATCCCAGTCATTTCTTCTGTTTCCTAGCCCTCGGGCTGGGAGCTACTTTGTCAGTTGCTACTCTTACATTCCTCAGTGCTCCCTTTTTCTCTTCCCAGTGCTCAGTTAACGATTCTTTGTAACAAGGTCTCTCTGTTAAAATAACTGGTAGAGTTTCTGTCTCCTGATGGGACCCTAACTAGACACAGCGTTTATTTCTTTCAAATATAGTTTAAAAAGCCCCGTTTGCATCCTCTTCCCTCCTCTGGTCTTTATTCTTATCCTGTGAAGCAGGGTGTCTTAATGTTATCAGGGAAACTGAGGCTCAGGCAGCTTTGGACATGTTTTGAAGTTCCTTCAAGTTGCAAGTGGTGGAGCCTGAAGGACTCCAGGTTCTTTGACCCCAAGGACACTGTCCATCCTTCCAAAGCCTGACTGCTTGTCCTAATTACAAGGGAAAAATGTAGGACTCCCACCTTGACTTACAAAAATGAGGCTATTGTGTGTGTTATTACAAGCATTATAAAAATTATGCTTTAAATGATATATTCCTTGGAAATGAAAAGACAAGAACTAGAATTTGTTAATATGTCTTCATGATTAAGTTCCAAAATCTCAATAAAATAGGATGTTCTATGAGGCTTGCAGTACTAAAAAAAATGTACTGTGAAAATGATGTAGGTTCTTGTTTATTTTTTGTTCTCTGTAAGACATTTTATTGGTTGTGTATTTTAGGGGCAAGTAATTTAGTTGTGTATTTTTCTGTATGTCTTGTATTTATAAGAGTTTTGAAGTACATAAATAATATGTATGTTCATCTGTAATATCAAGGAATAGGGTTTCTCTTTACTTGAATATTCTGTTGGAGTGAGTGTAATTGTTATATTCGTTAATCATTTGAAAATAATTAGAATAGTGTGGCAAACATGCAGTATTTACAGTGTGCCATGCACTATTCTAAGTGCTTTACGTATATTAAATTAACTTTTGTGATTTCCACAAAAACCCTGAGAGAGGATAGTATTATAATCTTTTTAACCAGTGATATCATTTTTTTTTTCCATTGATACCATTAAGGCATGGGGAAAATGAGAAACTTGTCCAGGGTCACACGGCTGACAAGTGTGAGAGCTGGGAATTGAACCATAGTATCTGGCTCTGGAGCTCTTGCTCCTATGCAGTATACTGACTCTAAGATTACTTCTTTTTTGAATCTGCAATTATCATCGTCAGGTTATTTATGAGCTCTGGAAAATAAGAAAGAGAATGGTGAAGCCAAGTAGAGCATATAGACATGATGGTGCAGTGCTACTTTAACAAAGGGATACCCCCACCCCCAGTGCTTAGAGAGTATGATGGATTGATTGTATTGGTAGCCCCAATTATTCATGCCTCTTTTTTTTTTTTTTTTTTTTTTTTTTTGAGATAGGGTTTTGCTCTTGCTGCCCAGGCTGGAGTGCAGTGGCGTGATCTCAGCACACTGCAACCCTTGCCTCCCAGGTTCAAGCGATTCTCCTGCCTCAGCATCCTGAGTAGCTGGGATGACAGGCATGTGCCACCACACCTGGTTGATTTTTGTATTTTTAGCATAGATGGGATTTCACCATGTTGGCCAGGCTGGTCTCCAACTCTTGACCTCAGGTGATCCACTCGCCTAGGCCTCCCAAAGTGCTAGGATTACAGGCTTGAGGCACTGTTCCCAGCCTTCCTGTTTTTTAAACTACTTGCTCCCAGTAACCTTCCTTGCTGACGTCCTTTTTTTTTCAAATTTAAATATTCCAGTTTATCTTTTGTTAGTAAGACCCTATATTTAAGGGTAAGTGATGCATACTGTTTGCAAAGTCTATAAGTTCAGAGCCTCTGATGTTGGACTCCCTGGGTTCAAATTTGGACTCTGCCCTTGATCAGCTATATGGTGTTGGGAAATTGACTTAATCTCTGTAAGCATCGGTTTTCTCATATGCAAATTCAAGATAACAGTACCAACCTCATGGCATTGTTGTAAAGATTGTGTGATGAGAGACACGTAAAATGCTAGGCACCATGCCCAGCAAGAAGTAAACACTCAGTAAATGTCAGCTGTTGTTGGTACCTGATAAAAGAGAATATGTGCGTAGTGACCCTAAAAAAACCCACAATAGATACTCATCATTATGCAGAACATAAAGAACGTAATTAAGAACTTGGCAACTGAAAAAATATAGCATATAGTTTCATACCTATTGTGTGATCCTAGGAACAAACCGCTTGTTCTTTTCCCTTTAGTTAGTATTCAAAATTAAGGGAAAATTGCCCATTTTCAGCGTCTGGGCATTATAAAAATGGGTCACAGTACAAAGCCTTCCACAGTCAAATGACTCAATTAGTGTTGAAATGGTCATGTCATGGCGTTAGTGGCTCTTCCCTGCTCACCCTAGCTGACAGTTGTCTCTTCCCTCTTGAAGATTTTGGTATGGGATGTGTTGTATGATCAGTGTTGTGCAGGCCTATGTGGCTCAAAGCAGGGTGAGCTTTTGAGGTATGGGACCACATATGATCCACCCGCTAGGATATCACTGTGCTTGACATGAAGAAGGCTCCCGTGAGTATGCACAGGATGGAATCAATTGTGTTATGAGGACATAGGGGGACATAGTTAGAGGTTTCCTAAGAACTGGGAAATGGACATTTACACATGGAGAGTTGAACTTTAAATTCCACCCATAATGGATCAGACAAGAGAGGTACAAAATGTTAGCGATTTTAGCATGAAGACTCAGGTCACCTGTCTTGGTTGGCCTGGGCTGCTGTAACACATTATCATAGACTGGTTGGCTTAAACAAAAGAGAATATTTCTCACAGTTTTGGAGCCTAGGAAGTTCTACATTAGGGTGTCAGCCTGATTGAGTTCTGTTGTGGGCTCTTTTTGTGGTTTTCTAACGGCTGCCATCTTGCTGTGTCCTCACATGGTGGAGAGCAGAGAGAGAGGAAGCAAACTCCTATCTCTTTCTATGAAGACACTAATTCCATCATGGCGGCTCCACCATCATGATCTAATTACCGCCCAAAGACACCATCTCGAAATACCACCACATTGGGGATTATGGTTTCAAAATATCAATTTTTGGTGTGGGGAGGCAGGGGACACATTTAGTACACAGCCACTTAACGCCTTACTTAGGATTAACCTTTAAAGAGAAAGTAGGACTATCAGAAGATGGTGCTGGTAGTGTCAGTGGTGGTTTGTTGGACTTGGCAGGATGGCAAAGGGAGTCACAGATGACAGATATTGCCAGGATCCCACCCAGTTTTCACCAGGGAGGGAGTCATAACTGGTTCCTGGGTCCACTGGTCAAGTCATGCCCAGGGTGGAGGTAGTCACCATTGACTATGTAAGCCTGGCACCATCTAGGCTCCAGTTGCATGCTCACCAAGCCTGTGGGTAAGCCTGACTATGGGGAAATCACAGAGTGGTGATATGGACTCAAGTATTCTTGTTCTTATGTGTGGTGGGTGGAACAAAAGATGCCTACATCTTCATCCCTGGGAACTGAATATTCTGTGTTACATGGCAAAGGCAAATTAAGGTTGCAAATGGGACTATGGTTTCTAGTCAGCTGACTTTAAATTAGGGAGGTTATTCTGAATTATCTGGGTGAGCTCAAGGTAATCACAAGCATCTTTAAAAGTGGAAGAAGGAGGAAGGAGGCAGAAGAAGAGTGAGGCTGGAGGATGTGATGTGAGCTGAGAAGAATCCAGCTCACCATTATTGGCTTTGAAGACAGAGGAAGGGGCCATGAACCAGGGAGTGGAGGCAGCCTCTGGAACCTGGAGGAGCAAGAATAGGGATTCTCCTTAAGAGTCCCCAGAAGTCATAGTCTTGCCAACAGTGTGACCCATGACAGGCTTCTGATCTGCTGAACTGTAAGGTCATACACTGGTGGTGTTGTAAGCCACTAAGTTTGTGGTAATTTATTATAGCAGCCATTGGAAACTAATACATCACAGCAGTGATTTCTTAGTGTAAATGAGTAAATTAAGATTTTTATTTGTTTCAGCTTCAGGGTATGTGGTTTAAACTCTCCATGGGATGGTACAATTCAATTTCTGACTCTGCAAAGCTGACCAGACTTTGCCCCTTGCAATGAACTGAATGTTTGTGTCCCCTCAAAATTTAAATGTTGAAATCCTGCCCTCAAATGTGATGGTATTAGGAGGTGGGGCCTCTGGCAGGTGCTTAGGTCATGAGGGTGAAGCCCCTCATGAATGGAATTTTTGCCCTTGGAAAAAGGACCCCAGAGAAAACTCTGTTTTTTTTTTTTTTTTTTTTTTTTTTTTTTGCCATGTGAGAATACAGGGAGAAGATGGCCGTCTATGACCCAGGAAGTCCTCACTCGACATCAAGTCTGCCAGCACCTGGAACTTGGATTCGTCAGTCTTCAGAACAGTGAGAAGTCAATGTCTGTTGTTTAAGGCACTTGGTCTATGGTATTTTTGTTATAGCATACCGAACAGACTAACTAACATATGCCTGGCATACTCTCCACTAGGAGACTGTAAGAATCACCATCACATATGGGGAGCGTCTATGTGTTGAGTGCTTTACCAGTGTGTTGCCTAGAATTCTCTCTATAGTCCTATGAATTAGGTATGGTTTTGCCCATTTTATAAATGTGAAAACTGTGGTTCAAGTTGAGCCACACAACCACAGTGATGGGATGCGGATTTAAACTCTGGTCTGGGTTCTCCACTCATGTTCTTTTGAATACCCTAGCTACCTCACTGCTGTGTTGTCTCTGAGAAGACTCTGTCTCTTGGAGAACCATCAGCTTCGTTCATGGCATGATGCATGAAGAAAAGCAGCCAGGCAGGAGTGGGACAGAAAAATCTCTCATCAGGCCACTGCTTCCTGCCAGGTCTTGGAATTGCCACCACTTTCCCCTCTCCAACTCCTGCGGCTGCAATGGAGGAGGAGGATGAGGAGGACTGGGCGCTGCTGGTCGGTGGCCCTGACGACGCTGACAGAGGTGCCCTCGCCACCCCCGGGGCCCTGCTGGCCCTCTGTGACCCCAGTTGCCTGGCACACCAGCTTTTGGTGCTGTTACTGATGTGTTTCCTCAGCTTCGGCAGCTATTTTTGCTATGACAACCATGCTGCCCTTCAGACCCAGGTTAAATGGGATATGCCCTAAGTGAATACCACAGAATTTGTGCTCTGTATGCCTGGTGTTCTCGGCCCTATGTAGTTTTGTGTTTCTTTGGTGGCTTTTTGATAGACCAAGTATTTGGAATATGATGGGGAAGAATTGTTTTTAGCTGCTTTGTTTGCACTGGATGGGTTGTTTTTGCTCTGGGTGGAATATTTAATGTTTTTTGGCTGATGGAATTTGGAAGATCTTTATTTGGGATTGGTGGAGAGTCCTTAGCCGTTGCCTAGTTTTACATATGCTGTGAGCTGGTTAAAAGGCAAAGAATTAAACCTGGTGTTTGGACTTAAACTTAGCATGGCTAGAATTGGAAGTACAGCAAACACGAATCTCATAGGATGGCTGTATTCCAAGACTGAAGCTTTGTTAGGTTCTGCTGGTCACACAATCCTTGGGGTCACACTTGTGATCGGGGGTGTAATGTGTATTCTTTCACTAATCTGTGCCTTGACTCTTGCCTACTTGGATCAGAGAGCAGAGAGAATATTTCATAAAGAACAAGGAAAAACAGGTGAAGTTATTAAATTAAATGATGTAAAGGACTTCTCCTTACCCTGTGGCTCGTATTTATCATCTGTATCTGCTGTTGTGTTGCCATGTTGCCTTTTACTGGACTTGGGAAAGTTTTCTTTACAGAGAAATGCAGATTTTCTTCCCAGGTAGCAAGTGCAATTAACAGTGTTGTATATGTCATATCAGCTCCCATGTCCTCGGTATTTGGCTGGTGGATAAAACAGGGAGGAACATCATCTGGGTTCTGCGCATGATAGCAGCCACTCTTGTTTCCCATGTGATGCTGGCCTTTACAATGTGGAACCCTTGGATTGCTAAGTGTCTTCTGGGAATCTCCTATTCATTGCTTGCTGTGCATTGTGGCCAGTGGTGGCATTTGTAGTTCCTGAACATCAGCTGGGAACTGCATATGGCTTCATGCATTCCATTCAGAATCTTGGGTTGGCCATCATTTCCATCACTGCTGGTTTGATATTGGATTCTCGGGGGTATTTGTTTTCGGAAGTTT
This sequence comes from Saimiri boliviensis, assembly GCF_048565385.1. NCBI lineage: Eukaryota > Metazoa > Chordata > Mammalia > Primates > Cebidae > Saimiri > Saimiri boliviensis. The sequence continues at coordinate 83,079,831 of NC_133463.1, forward strand.
TCTTTGTTGTTTGTGTTTCTTTGTCACTTTTACCTGTGGTATTACTCCATTTGGTGAATCGTGCCCAGGGTGGAAACCTAAATTATTCTGCAAGACAAAGGGAAGAAATAACGTTTTCTCATACTGAATGAGAAGTTTAAATGAACGTGTCATGAAAATGGGCTTAACATCATTGGTTTGAACAACCTCCATTTTAAAAAACGTAGAGTTTAGTCATCAGAAAAAAATAACGGACTGGAAAGTTATATTTACATCCAAATATACCTATTTCAAAGTGTATTTGTGAGGGTTATTTTAGCCTGTGTCTTTTGCATTGTGTATTACTGAAGAATTCTACTTTTAGTAGGCTAATCAATAATGTAAGGGTTAGAAAATTGCTCTGGAACATCTAGATGACTTTCAGGAAGGACAGTGAAAAATGGACAACATTGGAGCTTCTGTTGAGATCATCTTCATTAAGTATATACCTTAGGGAGACCACCTTTTCTTTATCTTATAGCAGGAAAAGAACTTTTGAGGGGAATAGAAGGGCTGCATTGTACAAAATAAACAATGGCATTGTCATAGGCCTTCCTTTTAGTGATAGGGCATAATGCTAGGGAATATGTGAAGATGTTTTTATGAAGTCTGTTTCTGATCATGACCAGTAGCTTGCACTCTACTCTGTGGTTATCTGGATTGCTGAGCAATGACTCTTTTGAATTTCTTATTTCTCTGTTGCTGAGGACCCCAATCACTTACAGACATAATTTTATAGTATGAACTTTCTGTACAGTTTTTCTTATAGTCTAATTAATAACTAAAAAGTGTTCTTCAAATTATAATTATTTATATGGATAAATAAAAACACTGCACAAGGAGTACTTGATGTCTTCTTTTGATTTTGAAAAATACAAAAACACTTATTTTAACTTTTATTCATGCAGAAGATTATCAAGAAGAAAAACTCAAGTTAGAATAAAGAAAACTTACCCAATTACAGTCGTTGAAAGATTAAGGGAGTAGCTTTTTCTCCAGAGTAGAACTTTAAATAACATTTAGGGTTTTAAAAATATTAAACAAAATATGAATATGAAGCTTCTCTGATAAACTTTAAATACTTTTTAATGTAAATGCTTCCTGAATTAACCTGTTTTTCAGCCTTAATGTAGTATTTGTTCAAGTCAAGGAATGCAGAAATTTTAGACAAAATATTAAACTAATGTATTTTGCTGATTATATTGTTTAAAGTACATGGCATGACATTGTAAACTTAAATGTTTGGGAACAGATTGAAAGTACGTTCATTACGCAAGGGAGCTTGGTAGCTTTATTTACATCAGTGTTTCTGACTTATAGTTTGTTATTTTGATATGGTTTGTCTCCATGCCCCCACTGAAATCTCATCTTGAATTGTAATCCCTACATGTTCGAGGGAGGGACCTGGTGGGAGGTGATTGGCTCATAGGGGCAGTTTCTCTCATGCTGTTCTCGTGATCGTGAGGGAATTCTCATGAGATCTGATGGTTTAAAGGTGTAGCCCTTCCCCTTCATGCTGTCTCTCTCTCCTACTATCATGTAGGATGTGCCTGCCTTGCTTCCCTTTTGCCTTCTTCCATGATTGTAAGTTTCCTGAGGCCTCCCCATGTGGAAGTGAGTCAATTAACCTCTTTTATTTACAAATTAAAAAAAAAGAAAAAAGAAAAATCCCCCCATCTTCCTACATCGTTGAGGCTTGCACCATTCCTAGGGAGAAGGCACTGGAGTGAATCCCATGAACAATATCAACTGTTTGCAAAATGTTGCCAATATACTTCTGCAAGCTGTATTTTTAACTGTTTTACAAATTGTGTATGCTTCATTCTAGCCTGGTTTCTGTCATTCTCAATGATTTCCTTATTTTCTTAAATATTTCTGAATAAAAGCGCTGTCTTTTAACCTGAACCAGGTCTGGTCAGAGAAAGCCGATTAGGAAACGAGCATCCTATATAGTAGAGGTTCTTCTTTACCATACATACAACTCTTGATGAAATGAGAATACATAAAATTGGCAGCAGCAAACCTGCTTGGTTCCACCTGCTGCCTCCAAGATTGTGACTGACCTGCAGAGCAGAGTTGAGAGCAGATATCATTTGTATATGGTCTGTTCCAGTGGAATCATATGACATGTAATATCTTACTATGACTGCCCGAATCCTCCAGACTCACTTTGCCAAAGAGGGAACTCCATCCTCAGGGTTGGAGTGACTTACCTAAGGTCATTCTACGGCAAGGTGGCAGGGCTAGAACTTAAACGCAGACTTGAGGCTCCAAGTGTACACCCTTTCTCCTATACTATCCCAGCCTCTTGTTTCCCTTAAGTGCTAAGCTCTGTTCCTTGAATGTATTAAGAGTCAGCTCTTTAAGTGCTTCCTGAATGAAGCTGAGGTTGTGCGCATGAGAATAGTGAATGCAACTTTTTGTTTTCTGGCAGTTTTGCTGAGTGACTGCAAGAAGCACTTGGCTTTCATCATTGGCCAACTGGGGATATCCACCCCTGGAAGTCATTTGATCACTTAAGCTCTCAACTCGCTCAGTAGGTAGCCTGCAAGGGCCTTGCAGCTTTGATCCAAGTTTTCCATCCAAACAGCCATGTAGATGGAGAGGCTCCTGATTCCAGCCAAGCCCCAAATTGCTGCTCTCTTTCTCAAAGAAAAGAAAGAAAATGTATCCTACACTGTGGCTGGGCTACCTGAACAGATCAAGAGCTGGAATGCACTGATTGCTTTGAGGGGCAGGATCCTTTTTGGCTTCATCTTTTCATTTTGCTGCTGGACTTAAGGAGACTCAGCGTATCTTGCTTGTTATAAGCTTCACCAGAGAATAGTTCAGTCTTGTCGTCTTCTCCATTCAGACTAAGGCCAGTGAATGCAGTTCAGTTCCAGAAACAGTTAATCGTGCACCATTGTATCCAAGTGCTGTGTCAGGAGTAGGGATATGGAAGTCAATGTGGGGCTATCTTCTCTCAGGGAAGGCGTGATATCTGGTGCAACAGAGGAAGAGTTAACCCAAAGCAGAGCTGTGTTAAGCTGTGGTTACGTAGCCCAACATGAGCATGAAAGACACTTCTTTTTTGAATTCACACTGTGTAAAGCCTCATGCAGGCTTCCAGATGATTTATGATCTGAATCATCATCAGCAAACCCTGTGACAGGGCAATGTTCTTTCCATTGTACAGACAAAGAAACTGAGGCCCAGAGAGAGAAACCAGAGCACTGGAGTAAAAAGGTTCTGGGGGACCTGGGTTCAAAGCTTAGCCACAAATCCTGAGACTTTGGACACTTTTCTCAGCCTCTCTGAGCCTCTGTTGAGTCATTTGTAAACGTAAGTAAGTGGTTGCGAGGTTTCATGGGAAGGTGCAGGTGTTCAAGGGGTTAGCTTGGTGCTGGACAGAGTCACTGCTCTCATAGCTGAGAACATCCTGTGAACGACAGAAGCTCAGGTGCCCCTCTCAGCTGAGTCTCACAGTTTCGAGAGTAGCACTGGGTTATCCTATCACCCCTGAGGAAATGCCTGAATAGATTTTGGAGAAATATGTTTATTGGTTGTGTACTTCATTACTGATCTCTCTGGAGGGATGTCTGCATTGCCCCTCTCTGGCAGGCTTGGAATTGATGGATGAGAGGGAGGGAAGAAGAGCCTGGATGGTCTCCCTGCAAGAGCCTGACCCAGAGTCTATTTGCTTGGGGGCAGCTACCCATGCAGTGGTGGTCCTGAGGCCTCCTAAACTCCTGACCTGTCTTCTTACTCCCATTTCCCACTTGAGAGGAAGTGGCTGAAAACCCCCCTTGACTAGACTACAGGGCATTGTCTGTCCCTGGTTTTGTCCTGAGTGGCAAAGGAACTACCTGGGGAGACTTTTATTGATTGGGATGGTTCTTCTTTTTCTTTCTTTTTTGTCTCATTTTATTTCATTCAAGTGATGGGCTTTCTTCCCACTGCCTTTGAGACAACCCTCTGGAGAGTCTGGCTCAGGTCTTCCTCACTAATGTACATTGGCTCAGGGCTGCTTTGATGGATAGAGGCAATTTTCCTTGGAAATCGGCTGCAATATTGGCAGTTCCATGGGACATACATTATACTCCTTTCAGAGAGAGATTTTCTGTGGGGCCTTGAGAGGGAGTGAGCTGTTCAGGAGGGAGTGGGAGAAGTTGAAGTCACCTGAAAGAAAAGGCATCTATTTAAATGTCTGGCATAGCTGCATCTCCTGTCACATGGGTCCAGCCCACTCTTGCAAAGTGGCTCCTTTTAGAAAAAGAGGAGAACTTGTCCATGGCTTGGCTTGTTAATGGTAGATAAATTAAAAGATGAGGAAACGGAAGCATGTCCCAGTAGAACAGAGCTCCTACCAGGTGCAAGCGGACTCACAGCCCCTGCATCCGAGAACTCTAGGTTTTCAACTGAGATAAGAGAGACCCATTAATCAAAGGATGTGTCACACATGGTGGAAGGCGCTGGGCACTCGGGAAGAACAGGTCACAGTCACCATTCATGTCCTACCAGAAATCACAGTTCTGCTAGGGACACACATGCACAAATGGCCCTGTTGATCTAATTGGGCACATATTAATAAAAACAGTTAAAATTTGTTCATAATCTGTAAAAGCATTAATTTACATTCACCAAAACTTTCCAAAGTAGATATTATAATTATCATCTCCATTTTACAGACAAGGAAACTGAGGCATGGGGAAGTGAAATAACTTGTCTCAGGTCATCCCTAGTAAGTAGAGGAGCTGGGACTCAAATGCAGGCCCTACACTTTCCTTGCCCCTGCTCTGTGCCGCTCTGTTGGTCTCTTGTTGACCTCTGGAAATGCAGAGACATCTGAAAGCTCCACGATGTGCATTTGCTGGCTCTTAATCCTAGTTCCCTGTTCAATCAGCCCAGCACCCTTTCCCTCCACCTCACTTCTTGGAAACTTTGCCCTCCTTCTGTGTGGCTTGTCTTGTTGTGATCGAAGGGCAAGGTCTGGAGGCAGCAGGGTGTGGGATGGGAGGCCAGAGACATTGATCGAGAGGAAACTGAAGTCTTCATCCCAGGAGCATATGTCCGGCAAATCTGGGCCCGCTCCAGACCAGGCTCTGCGTTGGGTACTGGGGATATGCCGATGAAGGGTCCCTGCTCTCCTGGATCTTACCATTTTGCTGGGGCATCAGGCAATAAGCAAACCAACACACAAAAACCCAGGTGGATGCTATACAGAGCACTAACATTGGATGCTGTGAGCACGGATTATGGGTGTCTATTTTGGGTTGGATGACCAGGTAAGGCCTCACACAGAAGTAACATGGAAACTGAGATCTGGATAGTAAAACAGAGTCAGCCCAGGGATCACAGGAAGGAAGGGTGTTCCAGGGAGTGAAACCTGCATGTGCCAAGGCCCAGGTAGGAGCAGGATGGGCAGGGTGTGTTTGAAGACAGAGTCTGTGCAGTTGGGAGCATGGGGGTGGGAAGGGCAGTAGGAAAGGAAATAAAAGAGGAGGCTGAATAATTACGTAGGGCCCTGTAGATCATGAGGAGGAGTCAGAGTTTTATTCCAGGTGTATTAGGAAGCCATGGATGCTGGAAGGCAGAGTAGGGGCATGGTCTGCTGGGATGCTGCCATGCCATGGACCCCAGCCCCTTGATCTTGGTGCTAGGCATTCCAGCAGATGTAAACCTCGTGGAAAGACAGTGAGGTCTGACAGCTAGAGCCCTGGTCAGAGATCAGAATGGCGATTCCATTCATTCTCTTGTTCTTTAACCAGCAAACAGTGTTGGGGCATTGATCGTGTGCCACGTACTTTGCTGGCTAGCACTGAGGTTACCAAGCAGTCTGGGTTAATACTCCTCTAGCCACCAGGAGTGCCCCTTCTGTGAATGAGACAGGGAAATGACTGGTCCAGCACAGGTCAGCAGGGGTGTGACACTTGTTTTTCCCCAAGGCTAAAAGATACAGGCAGATCAGTCCCTCCAGGCTTTTGTGAAATACATGAGATACATTATAAAATAAGAGTAATCTTCTAACTATGAAGAAATCTTAATTAAGATGATACAGACAATTACAACACAATGTAATAAATATTAATGGAACAATTTATTGGAACATTTTGTATTTATATATTAATATAATATATTAATGGAACAATTTATATATTAGTTTTTCTGCTCTGCTCCAGGAGACTCATAGGGAAGAGAAATTAGTAGAAACTGATTAGAGTGAGAAAAGCTTGGGGAAAGAAGAACCAGTGCTCAGGATCCTCTTACTGGAGTGGGGAGGAGAGGGAGCAGGTCATTCTTGGAAAAAAAAAAAAAAAATCTTTGTCCTTCCTTCATACGAATGTCATAAATGAACATTTTAGCCAAGACCCTTTTATGTGCAGAGATATTAGGAGTTCTCAGAATGAAGCAAGTCCCGGGAAGCTACAAACTTAGAAGACCTTATTGAAGATCTGGCGGGGGAAAGAAAGAAACAAGATTCAAACCAAAACCAACACCAACTTTCTTCTAAATGCCAATGTGTATTGGACTTCCCTCTAGTGGCTACACACAAAATGACAAGTCTATAGATCCCAAACAGAATGTTGCATTGTTTTCCACTGTTTACTTAGCAATAAACCTATTTACTGTGCTTCACACCATGTACCTTCCATTCGCACACCTGGCAAACACCATCTCTTCCATGATAGTCTCCTGTATCTCCATCCAGAAATAACTTCTGCCTTCTCAGTTGTCATTAGTCATCCATCCAACTTTCACTTACCTGCTGAGAAACGATGTGTGGGACCGGCAGCTCGTATATTTCAGTCCCCGCCTTCCATCCGTGGTATCTGGGAGGACACATCTGTCTTCCCTGGGCACACTATGAGCTTCTGGAAGGCACCAAGTTTGACATATTACCCACTGTGTTTAATAAAGGAGGAATAACACTAATTAGAACCAAAGCAAAGGTGGCCGGCCACTTGTGCCTTCAAAAGGGATGTGTGCGTGTGTGTGTGTGTGTGTGTGTGGCACAATTCACACAGAATTGGAATAAGAAATTATGAGTTGATGCTGCTGCTAGCTAACATTTATTGAGTGCTTACCGGCCTAAGTGCTTAGCCTTTTTGTGCCTCAATTTATCCATCTGTCAAATGGAGATAACAGTTCTTAGTGCACAGAGAACTATGCAAGGGTTAGCTGAGTTACTGTGTATGCTGTCTTGTGGTTAAGAGGAGCCTGTGTCTGAATCTTGCTCTGCCCATTTCCTTGAAAGCAGCTATGGCTTATGGAATTTTAATAACCAAAATACATGTCTTGTTGTGATGCGTAATGATGATAATGCCTGGCATATATGAATAGCCCAATAAACATTAAATTACTGTGACAGTACTTGCCATGAAAAATAAATGTTAGATATTAATCTTACCATCTCATTTACTTGGCACAACAAAACACTGAAATACTGCTATGATTGGTCCCATCATGTAATGAAGAAACTCAAGCACAGAAGGGTCAAGAGCTTGCTCAAGAGATGAGCCAATCTTTGAACACAGTGCCTGATTATAGAATTGCCCTCTTCACCCCTCTTTTCTGGCTGATACGACTGAAGAACACAGGTCATAACATTAGAATATATCTGTGAGTCCTTGGGGTGCAAGTGTGCAGACAGAGCTAAGTTATGGGATATGGGCTGGAGAGAGATGAATTGCTCAGATGAATTTATTCAGATGAATAAAATAGTTTTTGATGTGGTAGAAGAGAGATAGAAGTAGGGGAAAGAAGAGAGGGGGGAAATTAGTCAGGCAAGGCAGCAAGATGCTAGTATTTGGGGAGATAAATTCTAAATAATTTTTTGTTGACGTTCTAAAAAAATTGAGTTATAATTCACACACCAAGAAAACTTGTCCTCTTGAGTGCAAATGAATGGTTTTTAGTATACTCACAAAATTGTGTGACCATCAGCTCTATCTAATTCCGGAACGTTTTTATCTCTCTAAAATGAAACATCGTACCCATTAGCAACATTCGCCATTCCCCCACCTCACCCTCCAGGCCCTTGCAACCTCGGATCTGCTTTCTGTCTTTATACTTTTGCGTATTCTGGATATTATGAATGGAATCACCAATATGTGGTCTTTTGTGTCTGTCATTTTTCACTTAGCATAATATTTCCAAAATTCATCCATGTTGTAGCATGTATAAGTACTTCATTTTTTTCAATGGCTCAGTAATATTTCCCTGCAGACAGACCACATTTTTTTGCCTATTCATCAGCTGATGGGCATTTGAGTTGCTTCTTCCTTATTTGCGATTTAAATAACACTACTGTGAACATTCACATCCAGGTTTAGTGTGAACATACGTGTTCACTTCTCTTGTGTATACTTGGGAATGGAATTGCTGGGTCATATGGCAGCTCTATGTTTAATTTCTGAAAAAGTGACAAATCATTTTCTAAAGTGGCCACTCCATTTTACATTATCACTAGCTATGCATGAAGGTTGTAATTTCTCCACATCCTGGCCAATGCTTGTTATTTTTAATTAAAAAATTATAACCATCGTAGTGTGTGTGAAGTAATATATCATTGCGGTTTTGATTTGTATTTAATAACTAATGATATTGAGAATCTTTTTATGTATATGTTGGCTGTTTATGTATATTATTTGTGGAAATATCTACTTAAATTTTTCACCCTTTAAAAATGGAATTATTTGTCTTTTTATTGTTGACTTGTGAGAATTTTTTAAAATAGATTCTGAATACAAGTCCCTTGGTAGCTACATGATTTGCAAATATATTATTTCATTCTGTGAGTTGTTGCTTTTCTTTCTTGATAGTGTCATTTGAAGTACAAAAGATTTTAGTTTTGATGAAGTCCAATTTTTTCACACTTGTGTTGTTTGCGATTTTGGTGTCATATCTTAGAAATCATTGCCTAACCAAGGTAACAAAGATGTATGTCTATGTCTTTCTTCTAAGAGTTTTATAGTTTTAGCTCTTACATGTTGGTATCTCATCTATTTTGAGTTAGTTCTTATATATGTATAAGGTGAAGGTCCACATTCATTCTTTTGCATGCCTGTGGAGATCCATTACCATTTATTGAAAAGGTTTTTATTTTCCCCATTGAATGGTCATGGCACATACTGAAAATTAATTGATCATAAATGTAAGAGTATGCTTCTGGGCTCTGAGGTCTATTTCATTCTTCTGCATGTCTATTCTTATTCCTGTACCACATTCTTTTGATTACGACAGCTTTGTAATATGATTTAAAATTGGTAAGTATGAGTTCTACAAGTTTGTTCTTTCTTTTCAAGATTGTTTTGGCAACTTTGGGTTCTGGACATTTCAATATGAATTTTAGGATCAGCTTGTTAATTTCTGCCAAAATGAAATGTAGCTGGGACTTAACTGGGCTGCGTTTAGTCTGTAGGCCACTCTGGGGAGTATGTCCGTACTGGGGAGTGTGGCCATCCTCATGATAGTTATGTCTTCCACTCTAAGAACATGGACTGCTTTCCTTTTACTTAAGTCTTTAATTCTTTTCAACAATATTTTGCAGTTTAAAATTTACAAATCTGGCACTTCATTTAAACAATGTATTCTGACGTATTTCATTCATTTAGATGCTCTTATAAATGAACTGGTTTTCTTAGTTTCATTTTCAGATGATTCACTGTTAGCATATAGGAAGAAATACAACTGATTTTTGTATTGATCTTATATCCTGCAACATTGCTGAACTCATTTATTACAAGACAATGTCATCTGCATATAGATAGACTTACTTCTTTCTTTCCAATCTGGATGCCTTTCGTTTCCTTTTCTAGCTTAACGGTCCTGGTTAGAATTCCCAGTACAATGCTCATGCGAGTGGGAAGAATGGATATTCTTCTCTTATTCCAGATCTTAATGGGAAAACATTCATTTCTTGATCATTAAGTATGATGTTAGCTGTTTTTTTTTTTTTTTTTTTTTTTGTAGTTGGCCTTTAAAAGTTGAAGTTCGCTTCTATTCCTAGTTAACTGTTCTTACCACGAGAGGCTTTTGTTGGAGATAGAATTCTTGAATGTTTTTCTTTCAGTAGGTTGAATATGTCACCCTATTTTTTTTCTGGCCTTCATGGTTTCTAATGAAAAATCTTAATAGAAATACAATTATTAATTAATTCATTATATTATTAATTATACTTCTTTTAAGATTTTCTCTTTGGCTTTGAACAATTTGATTATGGTGTGAATAAGCATGGAGGTCTTTGAATTTATCCTTCTTGGAGTTTGTGGAGCTTCTTAAATGTACAGATTAATGTATTTAAATCAAACTTGAGAAACTTTTGGTTATTATTTCTTCATAATTTTTTTCACATTTATCTATTTATCTTTAACTTTTGGGATTCTTACTATGCATATGTTGATACAATTGATAGTGTTCCACAGATCTCCGAGACTCTGTTCATTTTTCCTTATTCTTTTTTTATTTTCTGTTCCCCAGATTTGATAATCTCAACTGATCCATCTTCAAGTTTGCTGAGTTTTTTCTTCTGCCTTTTCAAATCTACTGTAGAATCCCTCTAGCGAATTTTTCATTTTATTTGTTTTATTTTTAAAACTACATCTCTTAAGTCTGGGAGAATTATTATAATTTTTATCTCCAAAATTTCTATCTGGTTCTTTTAAGAAAATGTATCTCATTTTGTGATAGAATAACACCCCGCCCGCCTTGTTCACAGGGGATATATTTAAAGATCCACAGCAGATGCCTAAAAACATGCATAACATCAAATACTATATATACTATGTTCTTCTATATCTATAATAAAGTTTAATTTATGAATTAGGCATAGTAAGAGATGAACAACAAAAAATAGAACACACAAAAAATGAAAGTTATATGAATGTGGTTTCTTTTTCTCTCAAAATTTCTTATTGTACTGTACTCACTCAATTCTTGTGACGAGATGATACAATGCCTATGTGATGAGATGAAGTGAAGTGAACGATGTAGGCATTGAGATGTAACGTTAGGCTGCTATTGACTTTCTATATTCCTTAATCTATGCAGCCGTCCCTCACTTGCTGTAAATGCCATGGTGCCACTTGTTTCAGGGACTCCTTTGCTGAAGTCTTCGTATAGACTCAGTGCTTTCTGGAACAACACATTGTCATCAGTTGGAGCATACTTTCTGTTCCAACAGTAGAACATATTTTCTGTCTTCTCATCATACATTTAATGCCTTTTCCACCTTAATTAAGCATTTATCACACACTGTGGCTGCAACTTTTGCAGTGTGACGTCTGACAGCAAAACAAGCATGAATTGCTTTTTCCTTCTCCACAGTTTCCTGGATAGATTAGTTCATACTGTGGACCCTACCAATCTAAGCATACATCTTTTTTCCCCTTTTCTTATTAAGTAGACAACTTTCACCTTTTTACTTAAAGGAAACAGTTTACAGCTTCTCTTTGGCATAGATGGATTGCTGGCTTTGCCCCTCTTGTGCTTAGGGGCTGTTATTAAGTAAAATAAGGGTTACTTGAACATAAGCACTATGATGTTTTCAGAATTGATTTGATATATGAGACAGTTACTAAGTGACTAATGGGCAGGTAGTCCATGCAATATGGACACCCTGGACAAAGGGATGATTCATGTCCCAGGTGGGATGGAGTGGGAATGGCATTTGATTTTATTGTGCCACTCAGAAAGGTGCACAATTTAAAACTTATATATTGTGTATTTCTAGAATTTTCCGCTTAATATTTTTGGACCACAGTGGACCCTGGGTAGCTACAACTGTGGAAAATGAAACCTCAGGTATTTCTACGAATAGCCCAGACATCATCATCATCATCATATCACCACCATCGTCATTATTTAAAATAATCTTATTATTGCTATTATCATTTGGTGCAGTCTGTGACCAAAGGTGACATTAAGATGACAAAATTTAGCCTGGGCCGCATAGGGAGACCTTGTCTCTACAAGTAATAAAAAATGAGCTGGGCATGGTGGTGTATGCGGTGGTCTCATCTACTCAAGAGGCTGAGGCAGGTGGATCGCTTGAGACCAGAACATTGAGGCTGCAGTGAGCCGTGATTGTGCCACTGCACTGCAGCCTGGGTAATGCAGTGAGACCCTGTCTTAAAACAAATAAAAAAAGATGACAAAACGTATGAATTGTTTATTTCTAGAATTTTTCATTTAATATTTTTAGACCACAATTGACATGGATGACTGTAACTATGGAAAATGAAACTGTGACTAAGGAGGAACTACTGTATTATTCATTTGGTAAGATGTGGCTGAGTACTTTCTTTGTAGTTCTTAAGATTGTTTTCTTTAGTTCTTTTTTTTTTTTGAGACAGAGTCTCATTCTGTCACCCAGATTGGAATGCAGTGGTGCGATCTCAGCTCTCTGCAACCTCTGCTTCCCAGATTCCAGTGATTCTCATGCCTCAGACTCCTGAATAGCTGGGATTACAGGTGTGCACCACCACACCTAGCTAATTTTTGTATTTTTTAGTAGAGACAGGGTTTCTCCATGTTGGCCAGGCTGGTCTCGAACTCCTGACCTCAGGTGATCTTTCTACCTCGGCCTCCCAAAGTGCTGGGATTATAGGCGTGAGCCACCCCGCCTGGCCTCCTTTAGTTCTTCAAACATATTTAAAATAGCTGATTTAAAGTATTTTTCTAGTAATTCCAATTTCTGGGCTTCCTTAGGGATAGTTCCTAGTGACTACATGTTATCTGGTGTGTAGGCTGTAGTTTATTCTTTCTTTTTATGTTTCATATGTTTTTGTTTCTGAAAACTGGACATTTAAAATAATATGTCATTTTTGGAAATCAGGTGCTTTCATTTCTCCAGGGTTGTTTGTTGTTATTAGTTTAATTACCTTATTATTGTTGCTGTTTGTTTAGTGCGTTTATTGTTGTTATTTATTGTTATTGTTGTTGCTGTGGGTTTGTTTAGTGACTTCCCTAAAGGAATTCTGTAAAGTCTCTGTTCTTTGTTGTTTGTGGCCATTGCCATCTCCGATTGATTAATTTAGTGGTCAATGAATAATTTGGCAGTTATTTCCCTAAATGCCTAGGACCAGTGAGTCTCCTAGACTATTGCTAAGTGCTCTTTGTGTGTTTGGGACATGCATTCAACACTGGTGTATATAGCTCACAATTCTGCCTTAGCCTTTGCTGCCTGTTGGCACAAAACCGCAAAGTGAGTCTGAAGTGAGAGCTTAGGGCCGAGTTGGGTCTTTCCTGGGCGTGAGCACAGCCTCACACATGCATGTGACGTTCTAGATTTCCCAGGAACTTTGCAAAGCCCCCAGTGGCCATCTCATTCCCCTATTTTTCTTTTTTAAGTTGTTTGGTCAGTTTATTGTTTGTCCCAGCTGTTATTACTGTCTCAGGCAGCTACCATGTTTAACTATTGCCACTAAATATTTTTCACAAATGTCCACTGGGAAAGCTCTGAGTCAGTCATGTGAAGACAAGTCCTGCAAATAAAGTTTTCTAGTGAACTACCAGAGAGGTCAGATAGTCTTAGTATTTTCAAAATGAGCATTTGGAAGAGCTTCAGTCCCATCCTACCTCCTTCCTGTGGCTTGCAGGTTGCTGGTTTTCACTGTAATTTTGGGCTGTTAGTTTACAAGTGTGCTTTGGAGCAGAGGAATGGGGGAACGGGAATAGAGCAGGTTAAGATTCTACATGGCTTACGTTAAAAAAAAATAAGATTCCCCCATTTTACTTGAGTAAATGCTTCCCAGATTGCTACAAGCCTTTGTTTAATGTTAAGAGTCCTGAAAAAGTCGTTTTTGCCAATTTTTGCCAGTGTTCTTGTGGCTTTTATGGAGGAGTGGAGTTTTGGAGGTTCTTACCACCCCATTGCCACTGATGTCATCCTCCCAAATAATTTTTAGGAACAATTAACTTGCATTATTTGTGTCATGTGTAATACTCGCTTTCTTCTCCCCTCAAATATTCAGTAAATTCTTCCAGAGAGTCTAAGGTCACCTACCTCCCCCTTGACTTCCACACTGCATTTCAATAGAAGAAAAGGCTGGCTGACTGGCGCCTCCTTAATCGTCTTCCTATAGATAGCAGGCATAGTATGGGGGAATCTTTCCAGAAGGCATTGTTTTTACTTAAACAAGATCAAACCCCCACCCCACTCCTCCTCCATTGACCAAGACTCTTTCACGTGTAATTTCTCAGGGTGTAATCCCATGACCCTTTCAGGTGTACTATCTAGAGTTGTAAGCCTATATAAAGGCAGAGCTTCTCTTTGTTAGAGGAGCTTGGCTGTTAGACAAATACGTCACCTTGCTCCCGGCCGAAATAAATCACCTCTTCCTTCCTAGTTTGGTGTCTGACAGGTCTGTTTCCTGTGGCCACTCCTGCTTCAATGTAGCTTTTTTTTTGGTACAAATCAAGAGGAAGAGTCAAGGGTCCCAACTAGGGCAAGATGGCACAAAACAGGAACAAGAAGCATGAAAGTAAGAACTTAGAGCCAGGGACAATGAGGAAAATAAAAACTCTTCTTTACTTCTCTGTTCTTACTCTTCTCCCAAGTCCCTAAAGAGATTGCAATGCAGGTGAAGCTTAAACACATTTCACTTACATTTCAAAAGACTGAGGATAAGGCAGATATCTTGGAGGATACCAAAAGAGTATTTGCTGAGTACACAGGGCAGCCAGGGACTGGGTATCCAGAGATGAGTACGACACAGGGTTTTCTTTTGCACACTTCATGGCTTAGCAGAGAAATAAAGATATATGATTGTGACAGATGAAATCTCACTGAAAATTCAGTCACTAACACCACAAATATTTATTTACTTTAATTTTTAATTTTTATTTTTTGAGATGGAGTTTCGCTCTTGTTGCCCAGGCTGGAGTGCAGTGGCACAGTCTTGACTCATTGCAGCCTCTGACTCCCGGGTTCAAGTGATTCTCCCGCCTCAGCCTCCCTAGTAGCTAGGACTACAGGTGCATGCCAACATGCCCAGCTAATTTTTGTATTTTTAGTAGAGATGGGGTTTCACCATGTTGGCCAGGCTGGTCTCTATCTCTTGACCTTATGATCCGTCTACCTCAGCCTCCCAAAGTGCTGTGATAGGTGTGAGCCACTGTGCTCAGCCATTGTTTATTTTTTATACACATCACTTTCAGATGCAGGCTGTGTCAGGGTGGGTCCCTTGCAAACATTCAGAGACCCAGGCTGCTCCAGTCTTGAGGCTCCTTTCTTCTCTGGGTCCTTGGAATTCTCTCCATTCAGTCGGATAGCTGGGGAAAGGAAGTTAGAATTGTGAATGGGAGGTCATAGTAGGTCAACTCAGCTGTGTACTTCACTTGCTTATATTCTTGTGGCCTGAACCCAGTCATGTGAACAGAACACACCGGTGCCCTGGAAGTAGAGAGAACGGATGCTGGTGCATAGCAGCAATCTCCGCCATGTAAGTCAGGCACATACAGGGCTGTGATGCAAGCTTGGAGGGGCTCATGTCCTATGAGGGATCCATGAGCAAGTTTGTGGGAGGTTCAGAGTGAGGAGGGACTTCTAACTGAGAGCCCTGGGAAGGTCTTCTGGAGCAACCATCCTCTTAGCTAGGCCTCGGTGGCCCAGGCTCTATGATGTAGACAGGGGCAAATGTGGGTGGTGTGGCCTTCAAATTCAGCTTAGGCACCATCTTCTCTAGATGAGTTAACAATCCTCCCTGGCTTCCATGAGCAGCTCGGCAATAGGAAAGTAATTTTACTTGTTTCTTTGCATGTGTGTCAGTTTTCAGACTCTGTCATTTGCAAGGAATAAATAAAGTAGCTTAAGCAAAGAAGGACTTTATCATGTAAATGATGTTGTATTAAACTACTGTAAAGAGACGGAAATTCACAAATACTCATTAACAGGGTTACCCCTTTGATATAAAGAAGACTTGATTTTAGCAAGGGATTAGAGTAATGAGGCATTGGCTTGAAAAAAGCAAGAGAGCTGAAAGGATACAGCCCTATCTGACATAAAGAGCAGCCGCCATTCCCGAGGCTGAGATCCAAACTGGGTTGGAAGTGGCTTGGCTGAAGCTCGCTGAAGAGCAGAAAGTTGCTGTGCTGCCACACCAGTGTTACTAGAAACAGGTCCCCCAGAACTTGCCAGAAATCTCTACTCTTAGGGGTTCAAGGAAAGGTGCTCACAAGGAGGTGTCTCACCAGCGGCACTGTGCTGCAAAGTCACCTGAGGGGGCTGCCAGGGGATGCTGCTGTGCCCTGCAGGAGCCAGGTGCTGGGGGAGCCATCTGAGCTGCCAGAGCTGGACCCACGGGGAAGCTGTGTGCATCCTAGGAGCTGGGCCAAGTTGCATCCCAGGACTAGGGGAAAAAAATTTCACTCCCTCCTGTTTGTCTCTTCAACCCCCTGTACTGATAAATCTTAATGTTATGTCAACTGGCAAAGAGAAGGGTATTGAAGGGATCCAGGTCTATTTTTGCAGAGTAGGTAATAGAGAAGACATTTGATGCTGAAAGGCAATAGATAATTGGCACAGTGATCAGTGGGGATTCGTGACTTCCAGGTAAGGCCTGGACCCAGGGTTGTAGTTGAAAGACATAATAAATAAACCTTTTCACCTCCTTGTTCCACTTGTCTTTTCTTGATTTCATTTCACAGGCAAGTTCTTTCCCATGAGTTGGGCTAGGTAGTTTTTGGCAGCTCTAGGCTTGTGACTTCTCAGTGTAGGCACCTTGTAGGAAGACAACTTTTCTGTCTGCATACCAGTCCCATGAAGAATCTGACTGGTTCCATTTGGGCTGCATCCCATCTCGGAACTAATAGCTGAGGCTTTGTCAGACTGAGTTGTTTGCTTTTGCTGTTGCGTACCATGACTGATAATCCCATCAGGAACCATCGGAAAAGAGGCGTCCTCCTCCCAGGAGCCAGTAACATGGACTCTACAAGGCCAATACTGCGCTCCCTATCCGCCCCACCTGGGCTCATCCGCAGGCTCCTCCATTTTACTTCACCATCCTTCTGGTTGCTCACGCCCCAAACCTTGGAGTCATCTTGCTGTGTCTTTTGTTTTCATGCTCCACACCTGATCAGACAGGAAAGTCTCCTGCCTCTGCTTCCACTGCTGCTCCCCGCCTATCCACCACTGTCTCTGGTTAGATGCTTGCCACAGCCCCCATCCAACTCCTGCCTCTGCCTTTGCCCTACCCTGTCTCTTCTCTTCACAAGAGTCACTTTCTGTGAATTTGTAAGCCAGCACCTATGTCCTATGAACTTTAAGTCAGGCCATGTCACTGCTCTGCTGTAAACATTCCAGAGGCTCCCACATGCCTCTTGGAGTCCAGACAAGTCTAAAAAAGATACACAAGGATTAGTGAAGCAAACCCTATATGAGTCAGCCTGCATGGGTGATTCAGACCTTTGTCTCCATAGCATGGAGGTCCTCAGGTGCTTTGTCCTCACCAGGGTTTGATTGTTGGGATTTCAGCAGCTACTCTTCGCCAGGATCTCCAATCGTTCCACCTGCCTTGCTCCTCTTCAAATGAATTTTTCAAGCACAGCTTTCTGCCTCAATTGTAGAATAAACCTAATTCCTCATGTCAATCAGTGTACTAGTCTGTTCTTACACTCCTATAAAGAACTACTGGAGACTGGTTAATTTATAAAGAAAAGTGGTTTAATTGGCTCACAGTTCTGCAGGCTGTACCGGAAGCATGGCCTCAGGAAACTCTCAATCACGGTGGAAGGGGAAGAAGGCGCATTTTCTGTGGTCAGAGTAGGTGGAATAGAGCAAACGGGGAGGGACTACCCACTTTTAAACAACCAGATCTCATGTGAACTCACTGTCACCAGAATAGAAGGGAGAAATCAGCCCCCACGATCCCATCACTCTCCTTCAACACTCGGGATTACAGTTTGCCATGAGATTTGAGCAGGGACACTAATCCAGACCACATCAGTCAGAATCATTCACCCTCTGTCTATGTGGTAATGACTTACCTGGTAACAAGACCCAGACCCTCACCAGTGTGAGTCTGAGCTCCTGGTCACCATGTCACCAAACTCTTCTCAGGCTGTAGCTGCTGCCATTTACCATCAACAGTTAACCATTTACCATCAACATAGGGTTTGGGGAGTACAAAGGTAACTCTGAGTGGATCATCTGGGTACTAAGTTTATTTCCACCTGTTCCTATTGCATAGTAGCTCTACCCTTTCTAATGATTATAACCACTGAAATCCCTACCAGGATGACGATGCCTTTCTTTGCCTGTTTTTCTCTTAAAGTGAAGATTCTGAAAGTGTTAGGGTGGTGGGCAAATCATAAAATTTAATAAGACTGTCACCATGTGGTGGAAGCACTTTCTCTGAAAGCCAAGACCTCCAATCCACAGATCCCAGAACCGTGGGAACAGGAAGCACCTAATCCCCCAGTGGGTTACTGAGAATGATGGTGAGTGGGGTCACTCATCCTTCTACCTGTTGGTTTCCAGACCCATGATTTGGGACCCTGGTTGTATAAGACTGTAGATTTAGAGTACATGCTTCATTCTGGGAGGTGGTGCCTCATTCTCATGGGATACTCGTTCCAGGTTGGTATCTTAAACAGGCTGTTCCATTGCTCAGTCAGATCAGCAGCTACAGAGTAATGTGTTATATAATCGGACTTGGCGGATCTTGTGGTTAGTGCTTAGTAATGTATCTGCTTAGGCCCAAGGTGATGTTATGCAGGGCTACATGCTGGTAGATGAAATACTTTGTAGGTCCTCATGTAGCAGTATTGGCTGAGTGGCACTGACTTACCAAGAAATGTAAAATCACAGTTGGAATATGTGTGTTGATACCAGTGGAGACAAATTGGTGTTCCCTCTAAGTGGAAGGGGTCCAATACAGTCACTTGCAATTAAGTGGCTGGTTGGTTTTCTTGAAGGATCATGACATATCAGGGGTTCCATGTTGTTCTCTGTTGTCCATGTCTTCATCAGATTGGTGAGTCTGTCAGATACAATTGAGCCCTTTCATAGCCATAATTCCTGCCACCATGACTACCTCACTTAGGTACCTATTGTTCCATGAACGGATGGCTGGTAATGTAGTTTGAATGATGTCAACGGGCAGAATCATTCTGTCTCCTTGTTTAATGCTTCTTCTGTAATAAATATTCTCTGTTGTCTCCTTGGCTGTCATCTGACCTTGCTACTCATCATGTTAATTGTACTCACCTTGCTTCCAGAGGAAAACTACCACTGTCCAGCCCCTATTATTTGAAGATCCTATTATTTCCATTTTATCAGGGAGCCCAGATACGTAACAGCATTTCCTATCCTCTGCCATACCTTCAGGACTACAGGGGAGAGCCATCATTGAGCTTTGTAATGATGCTGCTATTCCTCTAATGGAGAGTCTTTCAGGCTCCCTCATGGTGCATAGTCATCTGGTAAGGTTCTAATCTTGAATAGTATATATAGTCTTCCATGTCCATTTCTATGAGCCTTTTCATTTCTTCTCCTTCCACCTGCTGCATTTCAAGTACTCAATAGCTGCATGTGGTTACCACCTACCATATTGAACAGTGCATCTCTGGAATCCCAGTTCACCCCTGGTGCATGTTTTCACAAGTGCATGGCTACTTTGCAGGAGACCATGAGTGCTTCACTTGCTACCAGCAATAGGTTCTCTTTGTTTCTTGGCCAGCAGATGATACAGATTCAGAATTTCTTTTGAGAATCTGCTTTCTTAGATCACCCCTTATGTCAATAGGTGTATGTCATGTAGGATTCAAGCTCTGAGATGAATATTTGAATATAGGAAGTTTTCTCACTCTCTTCCTCTCTCCTATTATATATTTTTTTCTGATGCATTTGAGAATGAGTTGTAGATACAATGCCCAACTCTCTCTGAATATGTCAATTTGCATTTCCTGAAATCAGGACATTCTTTTACACAACCCACAGTGTAAACATCAAAAACAGAAGACTAACACTGATGCAATACTACCATTGTACTCTTCTACCCACTATCTCCGTAATGTCCTTAGTAGCAAAACACAATCCAGATCTCTCATTGCATTCAGTTGTCATATCCATGTAGCTTCCTTTAATCTGGGACACTTTCTAAGTCTTTATGACACTAACTTTTATTTTCTTTTTTAATAAAAATATTCTTTTTACTTGAGACTGAGTCTTGCTCTGTTGTCCAGGCTGGAGGAGTTCAGTGGTGTGATCATAGCTCATTGCAGTCTCAAATGCCTAAGTTCAAGCAATCTTCCCATCTCAGTCTTCTGAGTAGCTGGGACTACAGGCATGTGCCACCACACCCAGCTAATTTTTAAATTTTTTTTGGTAGAGACGGGGTCTTGCTGTGTTGCTCAGGCAGGTCTTGAACTCCTTGCCTCAAGCTGTCCTCCCTCCTCAGCCTCCCAAAGTGTTGAGATTACCAGCATGAGCCACTGCACCAGAGTGACACTGACATTTTTGAAGGGTGAAAACCAATTATTTTGTAGATTTTTTCCTCAGTTTGTCTTATGTTTCCTTGTCATTAGATTCAGATTTCTTTTTGACAAAAAAGACCACAGAAGTGATGTTTTATTCTTCACTGTGCTTCATAACAAAACGCACATGATGATTTTTTTTCTACAGTTGGGGATGTTAACTTTGGTCACTTGGTGAAGGCCATTTCTGCCAAGTTTTTCTGCTCCAAAGTTACTATTCTGGGGAAATTATTAGAAACTTAGGTAATTATCTTGTTACTCTTCAACTTTTACCGCTAGCTTTAGCATTCATTGAGTCTTGCCTACAGATTCTGTCTTGTTGGAAAGTCAATATTTCAGGTCATTTATTACATTTTTTACTTGAAGATAACTTTTAGAAAAAGAAACTCCTGTAGATATTTTCCTAATTCTAATAAAATCTGCATCATGTTTATACTACTGAGATATTAAGATCTAGAGTGAGGTCATAGGCAATGGGTTAATTATCACAAAGTTGGTCAGGATAACGTTCCCATTTATGGTAATTTATAGGACTTGCCTATTTGTGGCAAACACAGATGACAGCTTTAAGTGAATGAAGATGGTTCTCCACAGTCAAGCATTCTAGCACACATAGCTTCATGTAACAAATATTTATAGTCCTAAGGTTAGAAGTCAATGACCCTTGGAATTATTAAAGTAATACTATTGGAAATAATATTCCTTGGTAAATAGTTACAGGTGGAAATGTAACCTGAAGACTCAGGTACAAAAAAGTGTAAATTTAATTTAACTTTGATAATTGCTGTATAAATATTTGCAAACTTTTTTCTTTGTCTTTTTTTTTTCTTAAATAAAGGGTAAACGTTAATCCAGCACTTTAAGTTCTCAAAAGGATTTGGGTGAATAGCTTCTCATTAAGATTCTTAGTAAAGAACAACATTTGTGGGATCTGGTTGTACAACTTTAATCAAGCTTTAATCATAAGGCTAAGGATAATTCATTTCTACCCTTTTCAGAGATGGAAACATTTGGTTAATAAATGGAATGAAGTTAAGTATATGGCAGAAATTGGCTCTGACAATGTTTTCAAAAGACAGTACTGTCACTGCGGGAATGTTACGTGGCTTGCCACAGTGCTTGGTGAGCTGGTTCTTTTCTTGGCAAATTGGTAATAAGCTCAGCTTCTCAGAACCATTAGTAATAGGAGCAGAAGAATGAATAATCAGACCTCTTTCACTTGCCCTGATGGAGAACTAAGTGAGAATAACTAGGTAGAAGGGAACAGAGTATTTCCTGTAGCTGCCAAGTCCAAGGATAGTGTAGCTTCAGGCACAGCTAGATCCAGGGGTTCAACTGAAGTCCTCAGTTCTCTCTTTCTTTCCATGTCTTTTCTCAGCTTTGTTCTGCAGGTGGCCTCTCTCCATTTGCTGGGCATATTAATTTCTTAGGAATGCCAAAACAAATGATCACACACTGGGTGGCTTAAAACCAGAGACTTTCTCTCACAGTTCTGGAGGCTGGAAGTCCTAAATACAAGTGTGGACAGATGCATACACACTATGAAGGCCCTAGGAGAGGATCCTTCTTTGCTTCTTCCTGGCTCTCGTGGCTCCTAGCAATACCTGGCATTCCTTGGTGTGTGGATTCCTCACTCTAGTCTCTGCCTTCATCCTCATATAGTCTCTTCTCTGTGTGCCTCTGAGTCTTCTTCTCTTATAAGGACACCAGTCCCATGCTAATCTAACAGCCAACTTCATCTTAAGTTCCCTAATGGCATCTGCAAAGACCCTACTTTCAAATAAGTTCATATTCCAAGGTACCAGGTGGACTTGAAGTTTGCGGACATGCTGCTCTTTCGGAGATGGAAAAAGTTCTTTAATAAATTGAATGAGGTAATGGGCTTTTTACTATCATCTGCATACCCCCAGTGCCTAGCTGGGGCATATAGCAGGAGCTCAAAATGTTTGTTGAATTGAATGACTTGATTTTGAACAGAAGTGTGCTGAAACCACATGAAGATGGTATCAGAGATAGGATGGATTTATTCTCTGGTCTCCTGCTCCTGGGGACCCCAGAAAAAGATTCCTTGTGTCTCAGGCTGATGGAACATGCCTGCTAGTGGGGCTTTACCTGCTCTCTCTGAGCTTCCTGGCTGCTTCAGGTTTTATGGTCTGTTCTTGCTGGGCTGCCAGGAGAATGCAAGGTAAGAAACGGGAGAAAGTGACACTTTCTAGAAAGCCAGCAGGCAGAGTGCTTCAGGGGCCGCCACCCCTCAGAACCTTTCCCCTTTTTCCCCAACAGCTCCTCTTCTTCAACTGGCTTCACATCTAAGGAGGTTTGAAGCTTGGAGGTATATTCATTCCCCTCCTGCTCATTTCCTCTCCTCTGAGTCACTAAGGCTTATCTGTTCTCCCTCCCAAGGGTCTCTCCTCTTCTGTACTGTCTAGTTCAGTCCTTGGGGATATCTTCTCACAGAGTCTCCTGCCTCTAATATCTCTTTTGCCTCAAACCATCTTTCCTGTGATCCCCAGGGAGATCATTCCTAAACGAAGGCTCGAGGAGGGCTTTTCCCCACAGCCCCAGTTACTTTCTGTTGTGGCCCAACTAATTTCAAGTTCACGGGACTGTCCTCCAGCCCCTCAGAGACCTGGCCTTCACCTGCTTTTGTAGCCTCATGCTCACTCCATCCTCAGGCTTGAGTTCTGTCTGCCCCGGGCCTGAGTCCTTTTCCCTGTTCCTTCCCTGGCTGCCTCAGTTCTTCAAGGCAAGGTGCAGAGAGTGGGCCGTTTTCCCCATGTCCCAGCATCCAACTAGGTTTCCTCTTTCGTGTTCCTGGAGAATGTTGATGGTTTTCTGTTTGTTACTGAATTTGTACTTACAAAAAAGTTGTGATTTTCTTCTCAGCAGAGGTACCCTGTGTAGTAGGCAGACAGTTTGTAAAGAGCAGAGTTCGGGATCGCTTTGGATGTCACTCTAGGCTTTGCCACCTACTCTATGTGCAGCCTTCTCCAAGGGCTTTAGCCTCTTCCAGGCTGAAGGGTCCTTTGCAGGGAAGTGGGGGTAATGGCCCCTGTTGTAAGGATTCGTTTCTGTATTCATATGCCCATGCTCCCACTAAACCATGGATCTTGAGGCAGAGTCTGGGTTTGATTAAACTCCAGGTGCTCATTTATTCCCACAGAACTTGTTCTGCTCAGGTATGCCAGCTAGAAAGGGAACTGGAGACTAATTAACCCACAGTGGGACCATGGCATTTGGCTACCTCACTTCTGCCACTGCTGCCGGTAGGTCCCAAGTCTGGCATAGTCTTGCCCACTTCTGCAATGACCTCTTTGTGAATCCAGGTCTCTGTGGGGGCACAGGGTATCACAAGGTAGATAATCTAACCTGCAGCTCCACCAAGGACATTCTTCCATTCTCTCTTTAACCCAACTTTACATGTTCTCTCATTGTTCTTATCTTAGCCTGAGGGTAGAGCTCTGGTCCCTTCAGACATGGCCCCAGCACCTGCTCCTTCAGCCCAGCAACTCCCCTGGGCCTTGGGGTTGAACAGGTTGCCCCAGTTCTTCTTTTGTGCTGGGCTTCCTCGTGGTTCTCTTTCTTGCTAGGGGACAGTTCTGTGACTACCTCAATTTATAAGAGAG
This sequence comes from Saimiri boliviensis, assembly GCF_048565385.1. Taxonomy (NCBI): domain Eukaryota; kingdom Metazoa; phylum Chordata; class Mammalia; order Primates; family Cebidae; genus Saimiri; species Saimiri boliviensis. The sequence continues at coordinate 83,103,932 of NC_133463.1, forward strand.
GTTCCAATAACATTGACTTTCCAAAAGGAAGGTGTGGGAATTTCTGGTCTCCTTGTCTCTGGGTAAACATGTATCTCTCCCAAACCTTGTCTCTGGAGGAGGGTCACTGGGAGAGACAACTTTTGTGATGTCACCAAATAGTCCTGTTACATTTTTACAGGGACACATTTATATTGCAATGAGGGGCCACAAAAGTGACCATTTGTAGAACAAAGAGGATCTGCTTCAAGCTCTTTCTGAGTCCATCTAGACCAGGAAGCAAGGCCACTTTTTCAGGACTTTCAAGATCCACTGAAAGATTTCTTAAACTTCAAAGCATTTATAATTGCCTGGGGATCTTGCTAAAATTCAGTAGTTCTGGGGAGGGGCCTGAGCTATCCCACATGTCTAACAAGCTTCTGGGTGACAAACTTGCTGCCTGTCCTTAGACTAAGCTTTGGAAACTAGGGTCTGGCTACTCCATCAGACACCTGGCTAAATCTGTATCCCTAACACTTAGTATTAGTCACCTGGCAGACAGTGGGCTATGGGTAAATTGTTATTGGGTGGATTAAATCATTAATTCATCCTAATTGTAATTCACAATAAAAAAAAAATCATTGATTGAGCTTTTAGTATCTTCCAGACACTGTGATTTACATCAATTCTCACAAGAGCCTGGTAGGGGAATTGTAATCATTACTTTCATTGGAAAATGAGAAAAACCAAGGCTCAGAGAGGTGGAGTGATTGTCCTGATCATGAAGCAAGGATGTGAACCCATCGCCTGGGCCCTGAATATCTGTCTTATCCAGACTCTTTGTAGGAAGGCATAGAGGTTATACTTCTATATCTCTTGCCAACTCTACAATTATCTTTGAGTATGTTTCAAGTGCTTGATAATTTCTCTTATTTAATTAATGAATTACACTTATCTTCAAGTTAATTTCTTAGTACTTTAAAGTAGAAAGTGTTGTCATTTTTTTCTAACCCATAGATTTCAGGCCAGGTACAGTGGCTCATGCCTGTTATCCTAGCACTTTGGAAGGCCAAAGTGAGTAGATCGCTTGAACTCAGGAGTTTGACACCAGCCTGGACAACGTGGCAAAACCTCGTCTCTACTAGAAATATAAAAATCAGCCAGGCATGGTGGCACACATGAGTAATCCCAGCTATTTGGCTGGCTGAGGCAGGAGAGTTGCTTGTATCCAGGAGGTGGAGGCTGCAGTGAACTGAGATGGCGCCACTGCACTCCAGCTTGGGTGACAGAGTGAGACCCTACCTTGAAAAAAAAAAAAAAAAGAAAGAAAAAGCATAGCTTTCCTAGTGATCAAGAGAGAAAAACCCTTTAGAATAGAAACTGTTAGTTGAGTGCTTATAGGAGTATCATAGTTTCTGAAAAACTTTTGAATTATATGCAGCATTTTGCTATATATTATGTGGGTGCATTTTCTGGTGGAGTGAGCCCACAGATTTAATCAGTCTCTCAGAGGGTGTGTGACTTCAGAAGCCCTAAGGACAACTGCTTTATGTAATTAAAATTATATCAAGATTATGCTTATGTATATAATTTACTCTTCAGAATTGTTACCTAGAGATAATAATTTTGCATTTGTGACAAAAAAAAGGGCAGAATTGCTAACGATTTGTTGACCTGATTATGAACTGCTGAGTAGGTCAGGCACTGTGACCTCGCTCTTCTAATCTCTCTCAGATCCTTCTCAAATAATTCAATTCTCATCTCTTACTACATTCTGTTCATTAACAATTCTCTGAAGGCTGGCTCAGTGTCTGCATATAACAGGACAATTAAAATGTTGGCAAGATATCTGCACTCCTGTGTTTATTGCAGTACTATTCACAATAGCCAAGATATAGAATCAAACTAAGTGTCCATCAACAAAAGAATGGATAAAGAAAATATCAGCGATATAAAATGAATTCCTGATATTTGAAACAACAGATGAAACTGGGGGACATTATGTTAAGTGAAATAAGCCAGACACAGAAAAACAAATATCATATGTTCCTACCAATTTATAGGAGCTAAAAAAAAAAATTGAACTCATGGCAATAGAGTAGAATGGTGATTGCCAGAGGCTGGGAAGGGCAGTGGAGGTGGGGGATATAAATGAGATGGTTAATGGGTACAAAAATACAGTTAAATAGAAATAAGATTTAGCTTCAGTAGCACAATAAGGAGACTGTAGCTAACTATAAGCTATTGTATAATTAAAAATCACTAAAAGAGTAGAATTCAAATATTCTTAATACAAATAAATGATAAATGCTTGGTGTGAGGGATACCCCAATTACCCTGATTTGATCATTACATATTGTATGCTTATATCAAAATATATGTACCTCGTAAATGTGTGCAACTATTATGTAACCACAGTAATTAAAAATTAAAAAATTTAAAAATACAAAAATGTTGGTAGAACTGTTAAGCTTGAGTAGTTTAGCCTTTCTTTAGAATTTGATACCCCACCTGAAATGAGGGTATCCTGTGCTATGTTCATAAGAGCCTGTGACAGTGGAGATGAAGCTGCCATCTCTTACATCGCCACTAGGCTGTGCTATTGGTCTGCAGTAGGCTCCCTCTGTTGCCTCCATCTGCTCTGTGATGATCCATTATTCAAAAGAGTGGTGCTACCAACAGTTAGGCTTACTGTGTATAACGTCACACAAAAACAATCAATGCAGTTTGCATCTGTGCACGGGGCGGATGATTAGCTGCATTCCACCTCCCTTGTGCCTGTTTTTGCACGACGGTACCTGCAGGGCTGAACACCACCTTGCCTATGCCGTGAGCCACAGATTGATTGTGAAAACCCACAAGCGGCTGTCAACTATTTCAAAGGGATATGTCTTCCTCGCTCTATATGTTTCATCATAAGGCAGGTGAAACATGATCCCTTTAGCAAAAGCTGCACCTATTTCCAGTCTCAATTTTAGTTTGGCAACATTAGATTGTATAACTTACAAGAGTGTCCCCGGAGGGGTGTGCAGGACGTTTAAGTGTGTGGGCAGCAGCTGGAGGCCGACCTGTGGCCTCCCCTGGCTAGGCTGGAAGAAGATGAAAGTCGCCTCTGAGGCTGCTGCCAGCATCCCTCTGCCCCCACTGTGGCCCTGCCGCCTGCCCAGACAAAGCCCGCCTTCCTTGGGTCCCTTGCTCCAGACTGTCCCTAGGCGGCAGTGTCGCACAATGGAAAGCACTCTGGAGCCTCTGCTTCTAACGAGCGCTGGTTCTGCCTAGAACTTGCACCGTGTGATTTTAGGCAAGTCACTTCCCATCTCATGGCCTCTGTTTTCTCCTCTGTAAAACAGGAACGCTAATAGCCACTCTGACAGGGTATGATGAGGCTCTTCCTACACGGTGATGTGCTTTCCAAGCGGGAAGCTCTTCGAGGAACTGGGAAACCTGTGTTCTAGGTCTCGATTTGCTTGGTGGCCTTGGGCAAATCTCACCCTTTCTGGGCCTGAAATCACTGATTTGTAAAAGACAAGGTTGGAGCAGATGAGGCTTATCTTAGTCGATTGGGCTGCTAGAACAAAATATCTTAGGCTGTGTAATGTATATATAACAGAAATTCTTTTCTCACAGTTTTGGAACGGAGGAACTCCAAGATCAAGGCACCAGCAAATCTAGTCTAGTGAGGGCTCCTTTCTGCCTCACAGGTGAGGCCTCTTGCTGAGTCCATTCAGGACGGCAGGGGCAAACAGTTCTCTTACACCTCTTTATGTTTTTATTTTTATTTTTTTAATTTTATTTTACTTAAAGTTCTGGGATACATGTGCAGAATATGCAGACTTGTTACATAGTCAAACATGTGCCACGGTGGTTTGCTGCACCTGTTAAACTGTCACTTAGTTATTAAGCTCCACATGCATTAGCTGTTTGTCCTGATGCTTTCCCTCCCCTTTTCCCCAACCCCACCAGGCCTTGGTGTGTGTTACTCACCTCCCTGTGTCCATGTGTTCTCATTGTTTGGCTCCCACTTATGAGTGAGAACATGTGGTGCTTGCTTTTCTGTTTCTGTGTTAGTTTGCTGAGGATAACGGCTTCCAGCTTCATCCATGTCCCTACAAAGGACCTGATCTTATACCTTTTTATGGTTGCATAGTGTTCCATGGCCTTGCACCTCTTTATAAGGTCACTAATCCCACTCACGAAGACTCTGCCCTCATGACTTAAACAGCTCCTAAAGGTAACTTCTCTTTTTAATTTTTTTTTTTTGAAATTATACCTCTTTTTTAAATTTTATTTTTATTTTTTTTATTGCATTTTAGGTTTTGGGGTACATGTGATGAACATGCAAGATTGTTGCATAGGTACACACATGGCAGTGTGCTTTGCTGCCTTCCGTCCCCTCACCTGTATCTGTCATTTCTCCCCATGCTATCTCTTCCCACCTCCCCACCCCCCGCCCCTCCCCCATTTCCCCCCAACGGACCCCAGTGTGTAGTGCTCCCCTCCCTGTGTCCATGTGTTCTCATTGTTCAACACCCGCCTATGAGCGAGAATATAGTGTTTGATTTTCTGCTCTTGTGTCAGTTTGCTGAGAATGATGGTTTCCAGGTTCATCCATGTCCCTATAAAGGACGTGAACTCATCGTTTTTGATGGCTGCGTAAAATTCCATGGTGTATATGTACCACATTTTCCCTATCCAGTCTATCATCGTTGGGCATTTGGGTTGGTTCCAGGTCTTTGCTATTGTAAACAGTGCTGCAATGAACATTCGTGTGCACGTGTCCTTGTAGTAGAATGATTTATAATCCTTTGGATATATACCCAGTAATGGGATTGCTGGGTCAAATGGGATTTCTATTTTTAGGTCCTTGAGGAATCGCCACACTGTCTTCCACAATGGTTGAATTAATTTGCATTCCCACCAACAGTGTAAAAGTGTTTCTATTTCTCCACATCCTCTCCAGCATCTGTTGTTTCCCGATTTTTTAATGATCGCCATTCTAACTGGTGTGAGATGGTATCTCAATGTGGTTTTGATTTGCATTTCTCTGATGACCAGTGATGATGAGCATTTTTTCATGTTTGTTGGCCTCCTGTATGTCTTCTTTTGTAAAGTATCTGTTCATATCCTTCGCCCATTTTTGAATGGGCTTGTTTGTTTTTTTCTTGTAGATCTGCTTTAGTTCTTTGTAAATTCTGGCTCCCACTATTATTGTGTGGGAGTCTAAGTCTCTTTTTAATTTTTAAATTTATTTTTATTTTTATATTTCAATAGTTCTTGGGGTACAGGTGGCTTTTCTACATGAATAAATTATTTAGTGATTTCTGAGATGTTGGCGTACCCGTCACCCAGGCATTGTCTACACTGTACCCAGTGTGTAGTCTTTTGCCTATTACCCTCCTCCCACCTTTCCTCTTGAGCCCCCAAAGTCCATTATATCATTCTTACGCCTTTGCATCCTGATAGCTTAGCTCCCATTTATAAGTGAGAACATATGGTATTTGGTTTTCCATTCCTGAGTTACTTCATGTAGAATAATGACCTCCAACCCTGCCTAAGTGGCTGCAAAAGCCATTATTTCATTTTGTTTCATGGCTGAGTAGTATACCATGGTGCATATATGCTCCATTTTCCTTTTCCAGACATTGGTTTATGCAATTGTGAATTGTGCTGCTGTAAACACACATATACATGTGTCTTTTTCATACAGTGACTTCTTTTCCTTTGGGTAGATACCCAGTACTGTGATTGCTGGACTGAATGACAGTTTTGCTTTTAATTCTTTAAGGAATCTTCATACTTTCTACCAGCACCGTAAAAGTGTTCCCTTTTCACCATGTCCATGCCAACATCTATTATTTTTCATTTTTAAAATTATGGCCATTCTTGCAGGAGTAAGGTGGTATCTCATTGTAGTTTTAATTTGCATCTCCCCAATAATTAGTGATGTTGAGCATTTTGTCATATGTTTGTTGGCTGCTTGTATTTCTTCTTTTGAGAATTTTTTGTTCACTTCCTTTGTCCACCTTTTGGCGAGATTATTTGCTTTTTTCTTGCTGATTTATTTGAGTTCCTTGTAGATTCTGAGTATTAGTTCTTTGTCAGATGCATAGTTTGCAAATATTTTCTCCCACTCTGTGGGTTGTCTGTTTATTCTGCTGATTGTTTATTTTGCTGTGCAGAAGCTTTTTAGTTTAATTAGGTTCCCTTTATTTATTTTTGTTTTCATTGCATTTGCTTTTGGGTTCCTAGTCATGAATTCTTTGCTTAAGCCAATGTCTTCAAGTTTTTCTGATGCTATCTTCTAGAATATTTATGGTTTCAGGTCTTAGACTTAAGTCTTTGATCCATCTTGAGTTGATTTTTGTATAAGGTGAGAGGTGAGGATCCAGTTTTATTCTTCTACATGTGGCTTGCCAGTTATCCCAGCACCATTTATTCAATAGGGCATCCTGTCCGACTTTATGTCTTCATATGCCTTGGCAAAGATCAGTTGGCTGTATTTGGCTTTATTCTCAGGTCTCTAATCTGTTCCATGGGTCTATGTGCCTATTTTTCTATCAGTATAATGTTGTTTTGGTGGCTGTAGCCTTATAATATAATTTGAAGTCTGGTAATGTGATGCCTCCAGATTTCTTCTTTTTGCTTAGTATTGCTTTGGCTATGCAGGCTCTTTTTTTGGTTCCATATGAATTTTAGCGGTTTTTTTTCTAGTTCTGTGAAGCATGATGATGGTATTTTGATGGGAATTGCACTGAATCTATAGATGCTTTTGGCAGTATGATTATTTTCACAATCTTGATTATATCCATCTATGAACATGGGGTGTGTTTCCATGTTTGTGTCATCTATGATTATTTTCAGCAGTGTTTGGTGGTTTTCCTTGTAGAGATCTTTGACTTTTTTGGTTAGGTATATTCATTTGTATTTCATTTTTATTTTTTGTAGTGTTTGTAAAGGGGTTGAGTTCTTGATTTGGTTCTCAGCTTGGTTGTTGTTAGCGTATAGGAGTGCTACTGATTTGTATACATTGATTTTGTATCCTGAGACTTCACTGAATTTATTTATCAGATTCAGGAGCTTTCTGGATGAGTCTTTAGGTTTTTCTAGGTATACAATCATATCATTGGTGAACAGCAACAGTTTGACTTCCTCTTTTCCAATCTAGATGCCCTTCATTTTTTTTTTTTTCTCTTGTCTGATTGCTCTGGCTAGTATTTCCAATATTATGTTAACTAAAAGTGGTGAAAGTGGGAATCCTTGTCTTGTTCGAATTCTTAGGGGGAATGTTTCAGTTTTTCCCTATTCAGTACAATGTTGGTTGTGGGTTTGTCATAGGTGGTTGTGTTACTTTGAGTTATGTCCCTTCTATGACAACTTTGTTGAGAGTTTTAATCTAGGGATACTGAATATTATCAAATGCTTTTCCTGTGTATATTGAGATGATCATAATTCTGTTTATGTGAGCAACACCACTTAATGATATTATATTAGTGATAAAGTTTTAACACATGAATTTTGGAGGGATACAAATATTCAGACCATAGCAACATTTCAGGTTTTTTCTACTCTGCACTTCAACCTCTCCTGTGTTTTACACCTTTATAGTCTTAACCTGGAAAATAATCAGGTAGAATAAAGAATGCAGAAGCAAATGCACAAGTGGGAAATTAGGATGACCTAGATTACTCCTGTAGCATAATTTATCTTTTACCAGAGGACAAAAATGCCATGATACTTTCTTTTCCTAGTCTGCTAGTGAGTTACCATTGCAGCTCCGAGACCAGCCCACCCCCTCCGACTTCTAAGACCACCACACCCTCTCCTTGAGAGGGTGGGATCATTCATGCGGAGGCTGCCAAACCTTCTCTAATGCCTCAGACAATGTGAAGTTCTCTTGATTCTGGGCTTGTTCATTGCATATCACAACACACAAATTATGTTTTTCATGTGTTTGTCTTTAAATGGAGTCTTACTTTTTCCCTTTTTTTACTGCTATTTTTAACATGTCATAGATAAAACTTACTTAATATTGTTATTATCTGAACATGCCCATTTCTCTATCTGTAAAGCAGATATCTATAATGGGTCTATTGGTCATTTTCATACTCTCAGCAGCTAACACAGTGCCTGGCACCTGATAATCACTTGAGAAGAGATTTTTAGATGAAAGAATGAGTGACGAGAACAGATGAGGGAAAGAATAAATGAATGAAGGGGACATCGCTAATAATGGGGTTTCTGGCCCCATGGCAATGCTGCCGATAAGGGCAGATTTTGTGACCTCATGCAGTGCATTAGGCTGCCTCCTTTACCAGTACAGATGAAGATAATCCTTTTTATGTTGTCCCAACAATTGGCATCAAGGTGGTACATTTGCATCTCAGGTTCAGGTTTTTTTTGTTTTTTGTTTTGTTTGTTTGTTTGGTTTTTTTGTTTTGTTTTGTTTTGTTTTTTTTGGGGGGGGGAGGTTTTGTGTGTGTTCAAGTATAGACTTCATGTTCTAGTTTGTTTTCCTTGAAGGTTAAACCTTTGCTTTTTTTCTTTTATGAAGATGTTTTAAAAATCCCTTCTTGAAGCTTTAAAGACTTTTCTCCCAGTAGCTAGATATAGATATATAAAATCCACCCACCTTACAAATGAAAATGATTAATACACATCAAAAAAGTTATCTGCATTGGATAATAAAACCCAGCTCAAGTCTCTCTTTAAAAAGCTCACTCTAGGAATTTAACTGAAAAGGCAGATTCCTTAGAGACTCAATGATAGGGAATTTAAAAATGAGAAGAGTTGGTAATGGTAAAGAAAGTTACATTTATTCATGTTTCAGACACTTTATATAGGATACATTTTCTAATCCCCCTCACATTGCAAGGCGATCAGCATCAGCCCCAGTTTTGCAGGGAAGGAAACTCGAGGCTCTGATACGTTAATTAATTGGCCAAAGTAATGCATGCCAGTTGGCAGTATTGGCCTCTGATTAGGTTCCTGTGTATGTAGCCTCTGCATGAATGATCCCACCATCAAGGAACTCTGTGAAAAGGGACATTGGTAGGACTGCAGCTTCATGCAAAAATGATGTGCATCTGTTGTTGCAGACCTCTTTCGATTGCCTCTTGCACAAAGCTAAGTCCTGGTGTGCCTTTGTCACCCACAGAAGTTAAGAGTGAGGGGTGGCATGGTGGGCACGTGGGGTCAAATCCCAGCTTCTCTACTTATTAGATGTATAGCTTTGGACAAATAACTGTTGGTTTTCTGATCTGTAAAATGGTGGTGATGATGTTGCTTACATGATAGGATTGTTTTGAAGATTGACAAAATGAATAGAAAGTCCTTAGACATATACCTGAATATAGGAGTTGCCCAGCAAATGTTAACTCAGTAACTGTATGTCTTACTGAGAAATTAATGGTGTTTTGAATTTCCCTCTTTTGCTTTGTAATAGACTCCTCCCAACCTCACCTCTAGACCTAAAGATATTTTGCTATAAATTTAAAAAATCCTTCCCTCCCTCTACTCTATTTTGGTCTTTTGGAGATGTTCTTGATAGTTACATCTATGATTACTATGAATATGGATGTGTTTTCTAGGATGATACAATGTGAAACCTCTACAACAGTGCCCCGCCACCCTGAATCACTTAAGAAAAAAACAAAGCACTATTTTCCCTTTCCTAAAAAGAAGAGGAAAAGTTCATGTCTTTGGGGGATCACTCTCCCTTTTCCCAGGGTGGAACTGACCGGTGGGTGGAGGCTCAGCCCTTTCCTGGTTGGGGTGGGAGTCAAAGCTGATTTTCCAGAGAAGAGAAGGACACAGGCTCAACCCTGGAAAAGGAGAATTGAACTTCCTGAGCCACCAGGATGAAGACGAGAGGGTGGGATGAGGGAGAGGCCAAGGCAGTAAGACCTTGAGGTGGGGAAGAGCGGGAAGGTTCTGGAGGGACTGAGCCCTCATGTACTGGTGTTGTGGGTGATGGTTAACTTCTCCTGGTAAAGATCTCCAGGATCACAGGGTGTGTGGTCCCCAACAAAGCCTTTTCCTTCAGACTACTTGACAAGGAGAGCTAGGAGCTGCCACCATAGCCTTGAGAGACTAGAGGCTCTTTCTCATGTTTTTGACTGTAAAAGCCTCACATCCCATGTGTTATGGTATGTCAGTTAATAACAGGTGTCCCCAAACTTTTTACACAGGGGTCCAGTTCACTGTCCCTCAGACCGCCACATACTGTGCTCCTCTCACTGACCACCAATGAAAGAGGTGCCCCTTCCTGAAGTGCGGTGGGGGGCCGGATAAATGGCCTCAGGGGGTCGCAGTTAGGGGAAGCCTGGTTAATAACATGAGATTCAGAGGCACAGTACTTGAGTTGAAGTCTTTCTCTATCACTGCCTTGACCTTGGGTAAGTTAATCAGTTTCCTCATCAACTGCATGAAAATGCTAACAGTACCTAATCCAAATGTTGTCCTGAGGATTAAATGAGTTATACATTTAATTAAATGAGTTATACATGAAGTGGGCAGAATAACAGCTGGTATATAGTAAGTGCTCAATAATGTGCTATTTGCATCATTTTAGAGTCTCAAGGGAGATGGGAGGTCTCCCAGATTCCTCTACTTATCTGAGAAAAGGTTCATTGCTGATCTTGGCTAATGACACTGACATAGATTTTTATTTAAAAATACATGAAACATGCCATGTCTGGCACCAGAGTGTTAATGAAGCCCTTCATAGGCACTGCAGCTCTTGTCATCATCACTGGCATGTGTGGCATTCTGCAGGCCCAGGGCTTTGGCCACTGTCCTGCTTCAGACGCCACCATGAGGCATCCTACGGCTCAGTGTTCTCCCATTACTCTCCCATCCCAACTGTTTTCTCAGTGGTTTTCTTGGTTTGTGGTTCTTTATTCCCTCTCTGAGCTATTCAGAAACCGTCAATTTCAGGCTCTGCTTTCTGACTTCTACACAAAGGGCGTGGCCTCTTCTTGTCTTCAGTCACTTCTTCCCCTTGAACTTCCCTGTTTCCCAAAGACCCAAGAAGCATCCTCCAGAGATATCTTAGTCACAGAACACAGAGCTTGAAGCAAAGCTTCCATGCCAGGGCTTCGTTGTGAGGTGCCAGGGTGGCCAGAGAGGGTGAACAGAAGAAAAGTAGACAAGGAGAGAAAATGAAGGAAAGGATGCATCATGGAGTTACTGCAGCTCCACAAGAAAACACAGCTGGGGGCCAGGCGTGGTGGCTCACACAGGTAATCACAGCACTTTGGGAGGCCAACACAGGTGGATCACCCGAGGTCAGGAATTTGAGACCAGCCTGGCGAACATGGCAAAACCCTGTCTCTACTAAAAATACAAAAATTGGCTGGGCATGGTGGCAGGCACCTGTAATCTCAGCTGCTCAGGAGGCTGAGGCAGGGGCATTGCTTGAACCCAGGAAAAGGAGATTGCAGTGAGCTGAGATCATGCCATTGCACTGCAGTCTGGGTGACAAAAGCAAAAATCCTTCTCAAAACAAACAAACAACAACAACAAAACAACTAAAAAAAGCCAAGTTTGGTTACTCCATCATGTAGGGTGTCTTTAGTGAACCATAACTCAGAACAATCCATCACGGGGAAGAAGGGACAGAATATAGCTGCCAGCTTCTTCTCATCTCCTGCCTCTCATTGGTCAAAGTTTGCTCCAGGAGGGTTAACTCCTCTGTACTTTCCAGATGTGATATGCAGCTGCTCTGGAGGCTGATGGAGAAACCAGACTCCACAACTCAGAGTACAGTCCTTCATCCTGCATTTTGAAGTGACTGGGGGGCCAGACCTGAGTTTGTTCTGGTTGAATCTGAATGCCTGAGCTGCTTTGACTCCCACTGTAGAGGGTGCCATGGGGGATGCTGAGGACGGTTGCTAGTGTTAGGAGATGAGGCAAGGAGGGCAGTGCCAGCATTGTCTTTAGCTGCCAAGTTGTCTCCTGGGGATGAATGTGCATCTAGGTGCAGGTGCTGCCCTCTCTCTAGTGACTGAATGACCTAAGCTTAACTCCGTTGTGTGCCATCACAATTGTAACATGTGGCGGCAAAATTCCCCGCCCAGGGAAAAAGCATGGTGGATGAAGCCCTCAGGGTCTTCTCTCCTTTGCTTGGGACACGTTTCACTTCTGCTCATCGCCTATGGTCCTGTCAATGGCCTTAGCCTTACTTCTCGTGAAGCTGAGAAACGTAGGGGGTCACCTGGAGCAGTCCTGTGATTGCTCCTGGACTCTGCAGCACCACCTCCAGTTTCCCCTCTCCTGTTCTTCGGTGTTAGCTGTTTATACCAACACTAGGTATATACATGACAGTGGTCCTGAAGATTTGCCACTCCAGTCTCTTGCTGTGGCTCCAAGCTGCTGTCCTATCGGAACTGTCCTATTAATCAGACTTCCTTCAGCTGTCCCCAGTCAGTTAGCACCCAAAGTGTGGGTACTAATTCTGGCCCCTTTCTGCTAGATGTGAGACTTTAGATTAGAAACGTTGGCTGAAGACTCCCCATTGGCCTGGCCAAAATGCTCTTGTTAACTTTCTCTTTTTCCAAAATAGCAGAACTGCCAGGTCTTAAAGCTCCCTCCCCTTTCTTCTTTATAAGTGTTTTCTCCAATATACCTCTTTTGCCTCTTTTAGCATATGCTTCTCAGAGAGCCCCAGCTAACGCACACATCATGGCACTTCATAGGTGTTCTCCAACTCTGAGTTAGGGAGTGTACTGTACTTTCTGGTAGTTAAAAAGTGTTTCATATATTTCACTTCGTTTTCTAAGGATCTACTATTGGCAGATTTTTTTCATGACCTAATGTCACAAATGCCCTCCACCCATTTTATTTGCCTGAAGACCTTCCTCCAGGTATGTTTTAGCCCCTTCCCCAGTGTATAGTGTGGCTCCTCCAGGCCTGGATATTGTGCTATCTAGATCCTCCCTTTGCTTGTGTTACATTTCCTACATTCCTCTTGACTTATTTTCTTGTATTGCTCCTGCATAACCTCCAGTAGCTTTCCAAGAAAAGGTGCATACAAGATAACTTCTTAGGCTGGGTATGGAGGCTCACACCTGTAATCGCTGCACTTTGGGAGGCTGAGGTGAAAGGATTGCTTGGGGCCAGGAGTGTGAGACCCATCTGGGCAACATGGTGGGACCCTTTCTCTACAAAAATTAGAAAAATGAAATAATCATCTGGGTGTGATATCACACACCTATAGTACTAGCTACTAGGGAGGCTGAGGTGGAAGGATTGCTTGAGCCCAGGAGTTTGAGGCTGCAGTGAGCTATGATCTTGCCACTGCACTCCTGGGTAACAAAGCAATACCCTGTCTCCTAAAAACAAACAAACAGAAAAGATAACTTTTTGACTGCAAATATTTGTAAATGTCTTTATTTTAATCCTTCTGTTGAAAATAGTCTGATGTATTCTGATTCATTTCTTTGTATGTGTCTTTTGTCCTCTATATGGAAGTTCATAGGATCTCAGAATACTTCTTCTTAGTGTGGGTCTTATTTACTTTACTGTGCTAGGCATGTATGGCTCTTCTCTATCTGAAGATTCAAAAGTTACCAAAAGATGAATGATGGAAAGTCAGTCTCCTCCCTACCCCTGTCTGCTGGTCATGTTCTTTCTCATCCCGATCACTTACTCATGTATATCTGGAGCTCAGTCATTATGTTCAGGCAACTTTGTCCCCTGACATTACCTTCAGCATTATTAACATTTCCTCCACTCATTAAAAAGTCTTTGCAAACATCCTCTTAATAGCATCACAGTATTCTAATACATGAGTATACCATAGAATTTATTTAATGAATTCACTCTTGTGAAGTGTCAGGCTCTGTCTACTTTTTATATTGTACACAGTGATGTGACAAGCATGTCTGTAAATCTTCACATATATTTCAAATTCTTTCCTTATATTCTGTTTTCAAAGTATATCCACATGCAGGATCTCAGTTTTGGGGTTAGAGTAAACGTGATCGCCTGTGGTTTGATACTCCATTCTCTCCGTGGATGGTTAAGGATGGGGCCTTATTTTACAGGTAATCAAGCACGAATGTCAGGGAACATTGGGCCATCTCTTGCCCACACACAGAGTGCAGAAATTCTCTTCCTGCAAATCATTTTTTTGCTAAAGGGAGGCTTTCTCACTCATGCCAGATGACATCATCTCCCGGCCCAGCTGTCCACAGAAACTCAAAGCTGTGAGCTTTAGAAGTCACGATTACCAATCCTACTTTGAGCTTCTGAAGCTATGACAACAAAAAATTACACACCTTGTTCTTCCTCTCCACAAGTTCTGAATGCTTAGAGAGTTCAGATGGTTTTAGAATTCTGCTCTCAGCAAGATCTGAGGCACACACGATAAGCACTGTATTATATTGGCTGGGCTGTTTCCCTCTTTAAAGCATTTTTATATCTGGAAACACATCTGATCCCCACTCCATCTCTGCAAGGTCTCAGAGCCAGGCTTGCTGTTCCCCTTGATGATTAAATGGTCTCAGAGTGGGGTCAAGGTCACACAGCGATTTCAGGGCAATTCTGGGTCCTGATCCCTGGCCTTCCAAGCCTACTTCCAGCTGGTTTTGCTAGGCAGCATAACTGGGGTGCTTTTAGAAAATAGAAAGAACCATCAGAGAATCAGATAGAGTTACTGGTTAAAAAAAAAAGACTTAGGATCTCTGGAGTCAGGAGGGACCTGGGTATAAATTCTAGTAAATCTCATCCTGTCTGAGTCCCATGGTATATATATATTTTTTTTTGCAAGAAGAGAACAATGCCACCTATTCCCATTAAAACATGAACATGAGAACATCTATCATAGAGCCTGTCATATAGCTCATATCCCAGCCTTTCCAAATGTCCCATTCAACATGGTGGCTCACAGCTCCCAAAGGCATGCATCCTGACAGAGAGTGGGTGAGCTGGGGGAAGCCTACCATGCAGCATCTCTTCTACCACATTTTAGTGGTTGAGGCAGTTACAAAAGTTTGCCTAGGTCCAAGGGGAAAAGGGGAATAGGGCCTTCTTCTTGATGAAGGGGTGTCACATTGCAAGAACAGGATATGCGATGAGATTTATATTGGTACAGCCATCTTTGGAAAGCACAATCTACGTCCCACTATTTGCATCTCTCTTGGCTCCTGCGTCCACAGGTTCTCTACTGATTGTTTTCATGGACAGGGATTGTAGTTGGCTGCTCACCAACTCTTTTGTTTCTGCTTTTATTTTGCTCCTCTGATTCCCATCTTAGGTCCTCTCAGCTCCGGAATGAGTTAGAGTTGCTTTGCTCTACTGCCAGTGATGCAAAAACTGTGTGCATGTGTCCAGATGTGTGTGCATGCAACATGTGCGTGTATGTATATGTATATGTGCATGTGTGTGCATGGGTGTGTGCGTGGCAAATGGAAGCCCACCGGTCATCTTTTCTTCTTTTCCAGTGCTCAAGGTTTTGGTGAGAACTGACTCTCTGAGGGGTACTGGACACCTCAAGGCAGTTCTTACCAACAGGACTTCATGCAGGTAGAGAAAAAGAGAAAACGATCTACTTTCCCATTTTCATTTTCCCAGGCTCACAGGAAGGAAGGCTTTAGGAAATGACTGGCTGGAGTTTATCTGTGACAACTTTAGGTTACCTATTCCTCAGGAAGGTCTGTCATGGGTGACTGCACACATGTGTCAGTTAACTTTTGCTGCCTAACAAACCATGCCAAATGTAGTCAGGGAAGGTAGCAAGCATTTCTTTTTAAAAAATTATTATTCTGTGGGTTGGCTGGGTGGTATTCTGTTCTGAACTGATGTGGCTTTGTTTGAGTGGTCTGGAATGGCTTTGCTGTCTTGTCAGGGTCTCTAACACAACAGCAGGGACTGCCACATAGTGCCTCATCCTCCAAGAGGCTAGCCCAAGCTTGTTCACATGATGGCAGAAATTTCCTCAGGAGCAAAGAAGAGCAGATTCCAATGTATGTATGCTTTTCAGGTGTCAGGTTGTATTATGTTTGCTGTTGACCTATAGGCTAAGTCAAGTCACATGGCCATGCCTAGATTCAGGGGGAGAAATAAATTCCACTATTTGATAGAAACAGTGGCTGAGGCCCATTGCAGTGGAGCACATGCACAAGTGGAGGGAATGTGTGGCCACTTGCAAGCTATGACAGCATGGATAGATAGGCAGGGCAGGCAGTGGGATGTGCAGAACAGTGCAAGGTGACAGTCATCCACCTGGTTAGCTCTGGAGGATACAGAAGCATGCCATCTGTTTGTTAATCAAGCAGAGAGACAAGCCTTGCTTTCTTCTCTGTTCTCAGCTGGATACTGGAGAAGCAGGCAGTCCTTGCCCTTAAGGAGCTCACAGCCTGGTGAGGAAGGCACAACTCTCCCTAGGGAAGATCATCATGGGCAGCTGTCAGAGACCTTGGAGAAACAAGCTGGGGACCTCCAGGTGCTGTGGGAGCAGCCAGCATCTGTAGGTGCTGAATGAGTCAGGAGTGGATAGCAGGCTGAATCCATAGGGGACCCAGAGACAAATTACAGCAGCAGCTTAGGTTTGACCAAGAACATCCCTGATTAGGGCCTGGAGAATGCTGAAATCTTAAAACTCTCCAGCTGGAAGGAGGTTGGATTTTATTCTCTTCAGTCATCTTGTTCTATAGCACCATGACCATGGTTCTTATTAAATATTTTTAGAACATGGTTATTAGTCAGGATAGGTTAACTGCTATAACAAGCTAATCCCTGAATCTCAGTGGTTTACCTGTTAAAGGTTTACTTCTTATTCTCACTAAGTCTATTGCAGATGCTCCTGGCCACAGATGGCCTTCTATGGGGTCATTTAGGGACCCAGGTTCTTTCCATGTTGTGGCTCTGCCCTTGTCCTTGGCCTGGGGACCCTCTGTTAGACCCTGCACTTGGCCACCAAAGGAGCAAGAGGCTGTGGGAGCATTTTGTGGGCCAGGCCTGACCACATCCCCATCATATACATTCACTGGGCGGAGGTCAGTCATATGGCTCACATTGCAAATAAACCAGGGAACATGGATTAGCTGTGTGCCCATGAATACAGTGAGATGGACGAGGGCACACATAGCAGTGCCTACATGTGAACACCTTTTTGCCTGGAAAACAAGTTCGTTAGGTGACTGGGAGTGTGTCATATTTATCACACAGTCCCAGGAGCTGTCCTAGCCTCTAGGTAAGGGAAGGTGCTTGACCTACATGGACTGAAGGCACCAAGCTCTTGGACCTTGCCTTGACTTTGGGCCTTGTCCTCATTCATTGGACTCAGTGCCTAAGCCCAGCTTTCTGCTATTTCCTGGCCATAGCTTTCCCAAGTCTCATGTTACTCTGGCTATTCTTGATCCTGGCCTCTATCCTGACTCCAGTTTCTTGCTTGCAAACCCCAGCCCTGGGCCCATCCAACTCCCTATGAAGGCCAAGACAATCAGACAACCAAGAGTTTCTTCCATCAGCTTCTCCTCTACTGAAGTGTCATGGATCCTTTAGTCGTGTCAAGCTTCTAGCCCTGACCAGGCCTTCACCAAAATGACACACCCAGAAACTTTCTCAGGAAGAAGAGAAGCCTGGTCCATCCCAGGACTGTCTGTGTCAGATCAGAGATGTGCCGGCTGGAACACATAATCAGCCTGACCCACAAAGCTAGCAGGGCCCTGAGGTGTCTGCAGCTGTAGCGAGGCCTGAGCAGACAATGCCCCCTCCCCAGGCCGTGTCAGTGGGCAGCCTCTCTCTCTGCCAGTCCCTTGTCAGCCTCAGACCCAGAAAGGGCAACTCCAGGGAGGAGAGATAGGAAACAAAACACTCCCAGCATGCTGCCCAGTGTTATTTCTCAGCGTGGAAAAAGAATACCAGTTCAAAGGGCTGCCCCAGTTTCCAGCAACAAGGTTTCCCTCGGGGAGGAAGGGGCATGTTGTGTTGATGAAGCCCAGGGGAACCATTAAAAGAGATGTTTTGGAGACAGCGAGCAGGCTTGCTTTTGATGAAGAACTTTGGCTTCTTCTCTGAGAAACAGAGATTTGGAATTAAAGATCAAGACAGCATTGGAATAAATAATAGCTGCCATATTTTTATCTCTATATGCCAAGTACTTTATTTTTTCTGCTATTGAAATAATCTTCCAAAAAGCTTGTGAGGTAGGCATATTAACTATATATATATATATATATATATATATATATATATATATATATATATATTGAGACAGAGTTTCGCTCTTGTTACCCAGGCTGGAGTGCAGTGGTGTGATCTCGGCTCACCGCAACCTCCACCTCCTGGGTTCAGGCAATTTTCCTGCCTCAGCCTCCTGAGTAGCTGGGATTACAGGCACGTGCCACCATGCCCAGCTGATTTTTTGTATTTTTAGTAGAGACGGGGTTTCACCATGTTGACCAGGATGGTCTCGATCTCTTGACCTTGTGATCCACCCGCCTCGGCCTCCCAAAGTGCTGGGATTACAGGTGTGAGCCACCACACCTGGCCCTTAACAATATTTTATAGATAAGAAACTGAAGTTCAGAGAGTCTGAGTAACTCCGTCAAGGTTATATGCTTCCAAGTGTCTGGGACGGGGCTGGAACCTGGGACTTTTTTGATTCCAAAGCCTGTTTCTCTTCTACTATTTCATACTTTCCAGATTCCAGGTTTTTCTTCCATAGTAAGAAAGGGTCACTGCTACCCTAACTTCAGCTTTATTATCTTGGGGTATTTATGCCTAGTAGCACTTTCCACTGTATCTCAGTTAAAGCTCACAACAGTCCTATGAAATGTGCACTATTATATTCCAAGCCTTTTGAGGATAAAATAAACCTAGAAACCTTAAATAACTTGCTCAAGGTCTTGTGGCCAGGACGAGGTGGAGGCAAGAATGGAATGCAGCTGCTGGATCCCAAATCTATTGCTCTTCCTCCACACCAGGGATTGTCCAACTATACAGCCCCTGTCCAAGTTTGTTGAGTTGCCTCTTCTTATAAGGCCTGTGAGCTTTTCTTTTTCTTTCTTCTTCTTTCTTTTCTTTTTTTTTTTTTCATTTTAAGTGGTTAAAAAAAGTCAAAAGAAGAATAATATTTTGTGGCATGTGAAAATTACATGAAATGAAAATTTCAGGTTTCATAAAGTTTTATTGGCACATACCCATGTCTATTTGTTTCTTTATTGTCCATGATGCTGTCCTTCCAGCTGTTATGGTGAACCCCAAGTTTCTCTTCAAGGAATCAGTATGTTCAGCTTTTATTCTTTAATTCCCAATTTTAAAGATTAACTTCCTTGCAGTTTCAGTAAACAACGTTTTCCACCAGTTCTAATCAGTAGTTCACATCTGTTTCCCTGGTCCCCTGATCTGTACTGACTCATTGTGCTCATCTGCTCTGGTCACCTGCTTTGACCGCTGCTTACCTGCTCTGACCTGCCTATAACTGTCCTTCCCATCAAACTACCTACCCCACCACTCTGGCTCATACCTCTGCTCCCTTTGAAAAAGCCAGTTGGAATTAGACTAGACTGTGCAGTCTAACCCTAGCCAACAGAGGAACAACACAGCAGTAGGGAAGACCTCCATCAGGCATAAGTACCTCTTCCCCTCCCTTGTCCAGATGTGTGCTCACCATTGTTCCATCTGTGAACCGCATCCTTCTATAGAAGTAAATTGTCTTGCTGAGGAAATTTATATTCAAGTGCTACTTCTTTTGTGGCACTGAAAATTTTACATGTAACAAGGCTCTACTCCCAGATAGTTCTCACAAGCACCCCGGTTGGGGCAATTCCTTCCTCTCTGTGATGTGCTGGAATGATGGACCACATCCATTGCCCCTCACCTTCAAGGAGATCTGAAGAAGGCTTTCTCAGAAATACATTGTTCTGTAAAATGTTTAGGCTCTAGGAGTAGTGAATAATCAAAATACAAAAGTAAGAAGGAGGTCAGGACTTGAGGGAGGACAAACCTCTGGGAGCAGGAAGAGGTGAAGACCCTGCCGCTCAGACTCAGAGATTTCCCTGTGCAGGGTTGGGTGGGGTAGGAGGAGGGCTAAGGGTCTAGGCTCCTAGAGAATGAGGAAAAAAAGGTGTGGCCCATGACTCCAGCACATCAAAAAGAGGAAGGAAGGACCACAGCCAGGGTGCTGACAGAAAAAGCGGAGCGTGGAGAGGAGGAGGAGCAGAATGACAAGAAAGGATGTTGGAAAACGGGGCCTTGGGTCTTGGGGTGCTGATATCATCAAAGGTTTCCCCATGCCCATGCTGTGAAGCTGCAGCCACCCAACTCTGAGGGGCCACCATGTGCTTGGAGGATGAGAGTGGCATTGGCCACCAGGAATGAGTGTGGAGGAGAAGCTGCTTCCTGTTCTCCGGGAACCCCATGGGATTCCTGGAACTGGGTCCACCTTAAAAAGTGAAGGGGCCTAAAAAATGATCCAAAAGGAATTTCCTGACAGTCCATGTGGGATAAAAGGTACAATGCTGAAATTAGGTTGAGTTTCAAGAAGATACACATTTCTTAAAACATCTGACTCTTTGTACTGACAGTCATGTCTGCTACAGCTGTAAATGCTTTGAATAGCCAGGCCCATGCTGGACACTCAGTATTAGCTCCTCCTCCTGGTCCCCCTCATTTTTATCACTATTGTTGCTAAGACAAGACTGAATTTTGACTCCTAGTATTCCTGATGTTGTGGCTCCTCCTAAATCAATAGCTACTGAGAATCCCGGTGCCCAGTTATTTGGTAGGGCTTGATGGGAAGATCTGAATAGAGACATGGTTTCTGGGTGGACCAGAAACTCTGGAAACTGGAATAATGATGAATGATGTAAGAGAGCATAGACGTGTGTGGCACAGCCCAGGGAGGGATGTTCACAGAAAGGATGAGTCGGCGAGGTCTGCAGGAGAAGCTGAGTCTCAGGATCAGGGATTGTTAAAGGAGGAAGATGTGAAAGGAAAGTAAATCTTGGAGCCTCCAAATCACTAAGCTAAAGGGAAAAGTCACATTGGTAAATGCTTAGGGCAAACTTGCCTCCCATTCGATCCAAAGTCACCCTTTACTGGGCTAAATGCATATCTGGTTGCCTTGTTTGGAGGGGCTAACTAGAAACTCAAAAGAATGCAACCATTCATGTCTTATCTACCTGTGACCTGGAAGCCCCATCCTGCTAGTTGCCTTGCCTTTGCTTTGAGTTGTCCCGCCTTTCTGGACCAAGTCAATGTTGCTCATCTTATGTATGTTGATTGATGTCTCATGTCTCCCTAAAATGTATGAAACCAAGCTGTGCTTTGACCACTTTGGGCACATGCCCTCAGTACCTCCTGAGGCTGTCACTGGTGCGAATCCTTAACTTTGGCAAAATAAACTTCCTAAATTGACCGAGACCTGTCTCAGATTTTTGGTGTTCACAAAGACAGAGATGACCAAATGCAACCCCTTCATTTTATAGATAAGGAAACTGGGGCCCAAAGAGGTTCAGAGTGGTCCAGAGACTTGCATTAGGCCACACAGTGAGTTGAGGTAGAAGTAGAACTTGAGTATAATTTCCTGGATATTTTCATTTCAAAGCTTTTAATGGCTACATCCCTACACTTAAGATGTCAAATTAAAAATGATGATAATAGTTAACATCTATTGAACACTCACTCCGTGTCAGTCATCATGCTCAGAACTTTATTTGAAATCATCTGCAGTGAATCCTTAGGGACTCCCCCCTGTTTATAGAACAAAACCTGATTTCTTTAGCACGACCCTCATGGTTTGACCTCAGGCAGTGAATTCTTTTTTCTTTTCTTTCTTTTTTTTTTTTTTTTGGAGACATTCTTGCTCTGTCACCTAGGCTAGAATACAGTGGTATCATCTCAATTCACTGCAACCTCTGCCTCCTGGGTTCAAGAGATTCTCCAGCCTGAGCCTCCTGGGTAGCTGGGACCTCAGGCACTCATCACCACACCTGCTGATTTTTTGTAATTTCAGTAGAGACAGGGTTTTGCCATGTTGCTTAGGCTGGTCTCAACCTCCTGACTTCAAGTGATATAACTGTCTCAGACTCCCAGAGTTCTGGGATTATAGGAATGAGCCACTGTGCCTGGCCCAGCCAGCCAATTCTGCCATATTTTCCATCATTCCAACTTCTGCAGTCTGTGCCTGTGTTGACAGCTCCCTGACCCATCAGTGTACATATTTGCACACTTCACTTTTGCCCTGTTCCTTCTTTCTTATTCAGGCAAGGCCAGCTGGAGCTTTGACTTTCCTTTGAAGCCTCCCTCCCAGGACTTGGCACCTGGCAGGTTTGAAAGCGCACATCTGCAGATGCTTGCAGGAGAGTGCGGGAATGGTGCTTCTTGGCTGAGCAAGAAGGTATGGGCAGACTGGAGGATGACGGAGACAGGTCAGAGGAAACTGGAAGCTACACAGAGCAAACATTATTCCTCTCTTCCTTTGTACGCTCATTCTATGAATATTTACCCAATCCCTGCTGCTCCACGCAGTAGGTAGTTGGGGAGTGGGAGAGGTAACAGGCATAAATGATTCTAATACAGGAAAGATAGTGCCAAGAGCCATAAGGGAGCTCATTCATCATGAAAGCTGGGAAGGGATTGGTTATTTCTGTCTTTGCTGTGAGAGATGCTTTCTGAAGAACTGCCATAGCTTCTGAGTCTGGGTGGAGGGGTAGGTTACAGAGGTGCAGAAATGAGGGGGAAAGGAACTCCAAGTGTGGTTATTAAAGGCATGTAGGTTATCCACGGCACAGGAGTGGAGGTGTGTGAATTGTGGGAGGGTGTGTACGGTGAGAGGAAAGCCGAGAAGGACTAGAGTGTAGGACCATGCAACGAAATTGGATACAAGCGAGCTAAAGGCATCTGTGAGGTGGGGATATCAATAGAGACCTCTCATCCTTATTAAGCCTGTGTGATAAGTGAGACACACTCTTAAGAGCTTTCCAAGTAGTAGCTCCTGTTTTCTGTACAACATGGTCCCCATTTTACAGATAGGAAACCAGGGAACAAGTGAAGCAACTGCCTTCAGCCAAGAAGTGACGGTCACAGAAGTCAGGCCTGGGCAGTCTGGCTCCCACTACCTCTGCTCCACCCCACTTAGCATGGGGTAGAAGCGGATAGAGGCAAAGAGGCAAAATGAACTTCATTCAGAGAAACGGTGGCTAATTCTTACGTGTAAAGTTGATCTTCCCAACCAGGAAAATCAGGGTCGTTGAAACCACAGGCTCAGTCGTGTCCCTGCAATAAATCAGGTGAGGAGCACCAGGAGGACTGTGGGGCCTCAAAGACCTTCCAGTTATACATCTGTTAGAGCCACAGCTCCCCTCGCTCTGTCATCCCTAAGCCTCTGTCTGTCTCCTTTTGTTTATGGTGATTACTGAAGGCATTTGCATGAAAACAGGTTTTTCTCAGTCTTCTGAGGACTGGACTTCCTGCAGGTTTCTCACCTGAAGCCATAATTCTCCATTTGTGGCTCTATAACCATCTCCTGGGTGGCTAATTACAGGCCATGTGCTCCTGGGTGTGTGCTGGAAAGGCCTTGGATCAGTTTCCCTGTCTGCTTGCTTCCCGTTCTTGTTTTGGACTCGCTTGCTCAAAGCCTGTCCTCCACAGCGTCTCTGCAGGGCCTCCATGAAACTGTTTTCCTCCGCAGATAGTGTTCCATTTTGCAGATGACCCCAGATGGGCTTAACTGGGCATTCACAAGTCAGCTTGCCAGCATCTCAGTGTCTGCCAGTTGGCAAAAATCAACAAAAGGGCAGGTGACGTCTGCTGCTTTGGTCTCATGCAGGTGGGATGATGAAGTGGAAAGAGCTTTGGCCTGGGATTTTGGAAGTTGAGTTCTGGTCCTAACTTTGGAGAAATCTCTCTACCTCTCTGGTTCTTAGTTTTTTTCTGATATAAAATGAGATTTGATTAAATCAGTGGTTTCTAACCTGATTCCTAGGTGTCTGGAAGATAGTAATGGTCATGGGGGGGGGGCTTTAAAACAGCTTTGAACTCCTTCCAACTGCAAACTCCTGCAGAGAGAGAATAGCTGCCGATTCATCTCTGAATCTCCATTATCTAGGACAGAGCTTGGCTCAGAGGGTGCAAACAATGACATTTGTTGAAACATGAAGGCCTTTCAGAAAATCTAACAAAAACTGTTCCTTGACCCTGACGAAACTGGGTAGGCTAACAAAACTTTGAAATCTTTAATGATTAGAATTACATTAAGGCTGTGCTGCTCATGGGTTTTTTGACTGTGTGACTGACTCTGCATAACTTAAGCAAGAAGATGACCTCTGGGAAGTGTTCTGGCGAGATACGGGACTGATGGAAAGGCTGGGAACCAGGCTTACAAAATGACAGATGCCATGGGAGGGAAGGGAGCTGAGAACAGTGGGGAGCCACAGTGTCCAAGATAGGAGAGTCCTGTTGGATAAGCCCAGGTTGTGTGGCTGCCCAGCTGCTGGCTGCTGTGGAGAGGGGTTCCCAGGGCTCCTTCGGTTTCTATATACTCTGCTTATCACCAAGACTGTAATGCAGTTTGGGGATTAATGCCAAAGAGGAAGGAAATTTACATTTTGTGTAGCTAAAACATGATAAAGGACTGCTGCACCTAGTACCTCTGGTTCCGTTTGGCTTATCTGGAGCTCTGCTTGGTAGTTATGAGTGGCTTTGGTGAAAAGGAATGGGAAAATACATTTACACATGCTTTGGATATATAAAACATCTGTGTTCCTAGAGTCTACATGAAAGAAATTATAACAGGATGCTTATGGATGAAGATGGGCACATTTTTAATCTACAAGGCTGAGGTTTTCTATCTTTGGGTCCAAGATAAATGCTCATGGAGTCCCCTGCAGAGATGCAGGCACAGGTGCTGAGGGAGATACCTTTTCTTTATCTCTAGATATTTAGCAGGGTCTCCTGTGGTGGCTATCTTGTCTATTCTGACCTCTCTCTGAGCCTCAAAATTCTGAGCAGTTTACTTCACTGAGATTTCCTGAGGTCCAATGAACAGCAATGTCAACAATACCTATATCTGTTGTGGCATTATTCTGGACAGGGTAGGTAGGTGATCACTGGGGAGAAACACCTTCTCTTTTTCTTCTCACTAATTTATATTAATTGTATTCATTTTGTCTTTGCAGTTGACATATATCATTTGTAGCTGCCCAGTATCTTTTAAATAGCCTCACTATATCTTAATTATTTCTCCTGCTTTCTCAAAGTAGAATCCAGAATATTTTATCCTGATGCCTGCTTCCAGCTGGATAAAGGCAGGAGACGTCAGTCCTTATAGTCAGATGAACCTGGTTTAGACGTGGAATCCAAAATGAGCAATATGAAGCTTTAGTCTGGAAAGGGAAGATTCTTGTTCTGAAAGTGGTGGAGATATCAGGTTCTTCTGGGGCGGTAGTGATAGGATTGCTGTCATTCAGTCTTGATTATCTAGCTGCTCTGTTGCAATGGTTGTGATGATTTGGTTATGTGATCCTCATAAGTATGCTTGGACTTTGTAGCTTCAGGGTCAGTTCTTGGCTCTTCACAAGACATGTCTTGTGCTATCCACCAGCCTTTAATATGTCTGTTTCATGCTTGTGTTATTCAGAATGAATTATGCAGTTTACATTGAAGAACCCTCCCTGATACACAGAGTGCTCCTCCCTGGTATAGGAATTACAACTGGAGTGGGTTCTGAAAGTTTCAGAACCTTATACCCTATATGGAAGTGGCTTCATTGAGGTAAGAAGAAGGCAAGAACCCACCTACTACTGGCTAGAAATGGAAGTCCTCTCTATTGTGTTGGCAAATCTGTGCAAGTGTCCCCTGCCTGGCAATCCTTTGTCTGTTGTTTATTGGAACACTGACCTCTGCCGGTGGAGGCTGAAGAATTAAGGGAAAAGTAGGAGAAACATTTTCAGAAATGCAGTCTTCGGCCTTGTCTCAAGCAGTGGTCTGGGCATCTCCTTTGTTGCTTTGGTTCTTGCTGAACTCATACTTGCAGGAGTTTTTCTTCTTTCCCAAGTAGCCTGTTATGGGTATGTCTAGATATCCTCTATGTAAACCTTTTGTGGGTGCTAGTTGTGACTCTATAAAATGTTTTTCTCTTTTACAAATGGATGTTGTAGACCTTGGGAAAATGTAGACAGATAAAAACTAATGGAGGAGCTATATGTGGCAGAAATAAAGAGAGAGAGAGAGAGCAGGGGGTGGGGGGGCGGCGGGGAAGAAAGTGACATAGACAGAAAAAGGCCCTGGCCACGTCCAAACTTACCACCAGTGAATTCGCTTCTGTGGTAGTCAGCCTTTACTGTGGCCTTGGTGATCCCTGCTTCTAGTGTTTATGCCCTGTGTAGTTCTTTTCCACATGGAAACAGGGCTGGCCTGTGTGATCAGTAGAATATGGTGGTGGTAATAGTGTGTGATTCCCAAGGTTATGTCATAAAATGCATTGCAGCTTGCACCATGGCCTCTTAGATAATTTTTCTCTGAAAGAAGCCAGCTGCCATGTTGAAAGGACACTCAAGTAGCTCTGTGGAGAGCCTGCCTGAAGAGAAACCAACTGGCCAGTTCCAACTTGCTGGCCACGTGGGTGAGCATCCTTGGAAAGATGTGGGGCTTCTAGCTTTGGTCCATGGTTATAAATGACCGGAATGCCACCTGATAACTGACAGCAGTCATCCAAGAGACCATGAGCCAGAAGTGCCCCACTGAGCTGCTTCTATGTTCCTGATCTGCTGAAGTAAGAGAGATAAGAAATGATTGTTGTTTTAAGCCATTAAATGTTAGATTATCTGTGACACAGAGTTAGATACTTAATACAGTTCTCCTGCTGTCCTTCCCTTTGATAAAGAAGCTATGGTATCTGAGGTAGGTGTGTACAATAGAGACATTTGGGAATCTGTCTTCTTGCTGCTGTTATTGTTATGCTTCATAGCCTTACTCATTGTTCACTTAGTAGAAATTCCTCTTGGGCTGTGGTAGATAACTGAACATTATTTCTGGCTTTCACTATTATTGTACCTTTAGCTCTCTTGGGTCTATTTTCATAAGTATTTCAATGGGAAGGTAGATGAGGATGAATCAGGTGCTCTTATCTTGCTGTACTCTTAACCAGAAAATCTAAAATCTCTAGGATTTTGATTGTATATTCTATCAAATTTTTGAGCACATAAGTCCAAAATATATTTTCTTGCATATTCCTTCATTTATTATTTATAAGTGCCACTGTATTATTTTATTATACAAATTATAAGGCATATATAAAATACGAACAGAAAATAAGAGAGAAAAATAAATAGAAGTTTGAATATTTTCTTTTTCTATCCAAGTGCTTGTCTTGGGTACTCCTGGTAAATGTGCCCCTTCTTCCACTTTGGAGACCCCTGATCTATGGTTAACTTTTTATATTATTGTGTCATCTGTATGTTCTTTAAGGGAAAATATTGTGCCTTATTTATTTCTTCTAAGATTTCAGGGTAGCTGCTCTATTCATGTTTTTTTAAAGAAAGAAAAAAGGAATGAATGAATGAATGCATGACTGAATAGAGGAATGACATTTATGGCTCAGCACATCAATAAATACAAGATAAACAAAAATTGGTAACATGTATGACATACATGAAGCTTACATTGTTTTTTTTTTTTTTTTTTTAGCTCCCTGTATATTCTCAGTGGTTAGGATTTAAGCTTGGGTGTACGATTCTAAAATCATGTTAACCACTGAGCTACCCCAAAATTAAAGAAACCCCTCTCTACCACACTCCCTGAGAATTGCCCCTATGCTAACTACTCCATTGGAGGAAAGGTTCTGGACTTATTTCTAGGACAAATAGTGTTCTATTTTCCCTAGCCATCCTGACTCCCATGCTGACATACACAGACCCCACATCACATCACAGCCCCCTCCCCACACACAACAGTTTTCTCCTTTTCCTTCATGCTGTCTTCCAGGCCTGGCTCTCTTGCAAACATCCAACCTCAGTGAAGACCTTTCTAGTGACTACATATGTGGGGGAGGATTTTCCTGGCCCTTAACTAGCTTGCCTCCCCAGGATTCAGGCTGTCTGGATTTCTGTCTTCTTACATTTCCTGGGGCTGTGGAGTTGTGGCAGACACAGTTATAACCAGCTTGTCAAGTCTATTTGTTCAGCTGAGCATATATCTTCCCTGTCAGTTGACTTAGCTCTTCACCCCCATTTAGGCTTCGGAGAACCTAGCACTGCTGTCATTCCTCTTCTGCAGTCCACTGGATTTCCTGGCCTGGGGCTGTGTAACAGCTGGGAACCTGGAAGAAGGTAATGAAGGAGTAGCTTCTCTGTGATGATGGATAGCCTTGTTCTGTGCGTGTGTGTCTATGTGTGTGCATGCATGAATGCATTCAGGAGTTATGAGAGGGTATGCCAAGTTGCATTGAGAAGATTTAACCTTTTGAATATTTCTAAGATTGACCTTTAAATTCTTTAATTGTTGCTGGATCTTGACTGAATTAGCTCCATTGCAACCAGTGGATAAGAGTTTTTAGAGACATACTTGGAAGCATACAATTACAAAATAATGTGTAGTAAACATGCTTTTGGCTGTCCTGAGTATTTTGAACACTGGAATGGGCTCATTTAGGCCCCCAAATCTTAGTAGCTTAGCACAACAAAACTTATTTCTCATCAATGCTGCTTGTCGATCATGGGTCATCTGGGGGTTCTGCCTCACTCTAGGACTCAGGTTGGTAGAGAGGCTGCTGTTTGCCAGTGAGTATGGCAGGAAACAGAAAGAGCATGATGAACTTTGCACTGCTAAAAGTAAGGCTGCCATCCACTTCTGCTTGTGTTTCGATGGTCAAGGCAAGTTGTGTGGGCATGACTCTTTTTGAAAAGGACAAGGATGTAGAATATCCTATGTAACCAGAAAGAAACAGAAACATAATATATGTGTAAGCAGCACTAGTAAAGTCACTGATTTCCCCCCCCCCCGCCATTTTTGAAGAATTTTCTATTTTCTGAATTCTTCCTAAGATTAAAGTCAGAAATTCACTATGGTGGGCAAAATAATGGCCACACAAAAATGTCCATGTCCTAATCCCCAGAACCTATGAATATGTCAACTAGCACGGCAGTGAAGACTTTGAAGATTTGATTAAGTCAATGATATTAAGATAGGGGATTATCTTAGATTATCTGGGTGGGCCCAAAGCAATCACAAGCATCCTTATAAAGAAAGGAAGCAAGAGAAGCATATTGGGACAAGGAGACATGAGGATGGTAGCAGAGGTCAGACTGTTGTGAAGGGGGCCATGAGCCAAGGAATGCAGGCAGCCTCTAGAAGCTGGAAAAGGCAAGTAATGGATTCTCTATTAGGGCTTCCAGAAAAAACACAGACCACTCAATATCTTAAGTTTTAGTCCATTGAAACTTGACCTTATTATTGAAAGAAAATAAATTTTTGTCATGTAAGCCACCAAGTGTGTAATTATGGTAGCAATAGCAAACTAATATACTTACTTTTCAAGATTCCTTTAAAGGTAGGACATAGCACATGACCCAGTTTCTATTCCTCAGGAGGAATGACATCAAATTTGGATTTAAAAGTGGGACATGAAGAAGGAGATAAAATTTGAAATTCATTCTAGTGATGATGATGAAGAGACATTCAGCTTAAGGGGTGGACAACTTTGCTGTAGTATACATGGTATTAGCCAAGGTGACCATGTTAGCCCAGCAACACTGGGACTTCATCAGAACCATCAGTGATGTAATTAAGATTTTGTTATAGGATATATAGCCTTCAGCCATGATTTTACAGCACTCTCAGAAATTATCCCATTGTCTACATTTCCTTTAATGAAAGACTGAATCAATTCTGTTGTTTGCAACTGAGAACCCTGACAGAAAAAGGTGTTTTGGTCATCTCTCATTGCATAATGAACCACCCTCAAATTTAATGGCTTAAAATAATTAGTGGCATATTACTATTAATGATTTTCTGGGTTTATTGAGCAACTTTTCTTTTCCACATTGCCTTGCCAGGGCGCTGAGAAGGCTTCCCTCATCTAGAAACTCAATGGGGAGCTCAGTTGTGCTGGAATTTCAGGGGTATCTAGAAGATGGGAATCCTTGAAAGGCTTGACCAGAGATTAGCTGGAGTTGTCAGGCAGGGGCCACAGTTCTCTCATTCACGTAGTCCTCTCCACATGGCTGCCTAGGCTGCCTCACAACATGGTGGCTGCGTTTCTAGAAGAAACTTCCAAGAGGGAGGAAGCAGAAGTTGCCAGGCTAAATTAAAAGCTAATCCTAGAAAGGGTACAATGATAATTTTGTTATGACCTTTTAGTGGGAAGGGACTCTGTAAGGGCATGGATTCTGGAAGATATGGTTCCTTGAAGGGTCACTAGGCAGCAGTCTACCACAGAATGGGGTACATGCTCAAAGGATTATGAACTGTGAGAACCAGAGGAGAGAGTGGCTGGCTCTGACTAAGGAAGGCAGAAGCAGCTTCATAGAAGAGGTGGCACTTGGGAAAAAGCAATGCCTTGTCTAAACACACAGAGGGTAAAGGTTTTGAGGTGGTTAGGGAGTCATTTTTAGTGTAGTTTTGGCTCTTGGGAATGTGCAGTGAATCATCCATGGGGTGAATGAGAGGCCAAAGAGAAGGTGGGAGAGGCATGATGAGACCACACTAAAAGCTGCCAGTGCCTGACAAGGCTTCTGTAACACCTTGTAAGTAACAGAGAGTTTTAAGTAGAGAAGGCGCATGAGCAGATCTTTGTAAAAAGACTGAAGTGAGGCATGAGGTAATATAATTTACTTTACTTTTTTGTTTACATTTAATCATGCTCTTCTTTTCATTTCACTTGAATTATTTACCCAATAACAATAAATAAACATCTTACATCTGTCATATGTTATAATGTGCAAGAGACCGTGTCTACTGTCATGACTTCTGATTCAGAGCCTGTTGCTAAGAGTTCATCAGAATTGATGCTGCCCTCATTGCACCAGTATTTAGTCTTTTTGGCTGTGTAGCAATCAGCCGTAGACTACCACTGGTATAAAATAATGAGTATTTATTCCCCTTGTTCATGGGTTTTCTGATTGCCTGTGGATAGGCTGATCTCAGCTGGGCTCAGTAGGGTGGCTCTGTGCGTTTGGCTGAGCTTTGCTCCAGCCTGCAGATTGAACTGAGGTTCTGAGTCCTGGAATGAAGAATACATACTGCACCCCAGGGAAGCTCAGGTCAAGGCAGATCACCAGAGCACAGAAGCAGGTGCAATGGCAGCCCAGTCTCATTTCAATTCTCCCCTCCTATCATGACAGCTAACATTCTGTTCCCTAAGGCAGGGCACATGGCTGAGACAAGGAAAAGGGTTGGCAAAGGAGGGTGGGTGCAGAGTACTTGTACTGGAGTGTGAAGAGCTGGATCCAATTCAGTCTGCCACTATGGAGAAAGAAATTTAGGCTTGAAGAAATTAAGGTTATTTCCATGGATTTCATAGAACCTAAAGGTAAGTCTTTTGAGTCAAAGCTACTTCTCCATTTGTTACCCTGCCCCATCACCAAGCCAGATCTCATGAAAACCTCCAGCAGTATTTATCCTTCTGTGTTTGACTTATTTCACTTAGTGTAATGTCCTCCAACTCCATTCCTGTTCTCACCCCTGGCAAGATTTCCTTATTTTTAATGACTGAATAACGTTACATTGAATGTATGTAGCATGTTTTCTTTATTCATTCATCTGCCATTGACACTTCGGTTATTTCTATATATTGGCTATTGAGAATAATGTTGCAATAAACAAGGGAGTGCCAATAGTTCTTCGAGATCCTGATTTCAATTGCTGGGTATATAGACCCAGAAGTGGGATTACCAGTTACCATAAAAGAAAGAAACAAGTTAAAAAAAAATAAAGGGAGCAGGAGGACACTTTTGGAGGTGGTGGATATGTTTATGGCATTGACTATGGTGATGATTTCACGAGTATATACTTAATCTAAAGTCATTAGGGTGGCTCACATCTGTAATCTCAGCACTTTGGGAGACCAGGGTAAGAGGATTGCTTGAATCCAGGAGTTCAAGACAAGCTTAGGCAACATAGCAAGGCCCTGTCTCAAAAAACAAAACAAAACAAAAATACAATTTATCAAGTTGTATATGTTAATTATGTACAGCTTTTGTGTGTCAATCATATCTCAATAAAGTTGTTTTAAAAAAGAAAACCTCCAATGACTCATTTTGTTCTAATCTTGTCTTTCTGTTTCTGGAGGTTTATCTGTTTTCAAACTACAGAGCATGAAAACTACAGCTCACTGTTTATCCCTCTGGGGGACCCCTTATCTATACAATCAATTCCATACCCCATTCTTGAGACGACACATCACTCTCCAGGCTTTTGTCTACTCATCCGTAAAGAGATTTATTTTTCTATCACATGTTGGTGGAACAGCAGCTCCCTCCACGCACAGGAACCATTCCGTTAGCTTTAGTAGGCTGCTCCGGAGCCTCTTCCTTACAGCTCCGTCCCAGACTACAGGCAGCGAGGTGATGGTGCTGTCGGAAATCTGAACCTTGTCCTAGGCACATGCAGAGAAGAAGGAATTCTACAGGGGAGAGCAAAGTCTTGCACTGAGGGCCTTGGGCTGCTCAACCTTTTGTGGAGTATTGTGTTTGAATGGGGTCACTATACAATGGGGACTTGTTTTGTGGAGTGACTGTGGGGTCAGGAGGGTTGAAGACTCTGTGACACTTTTGGGGAAGAGAAAACTCAGCAGTGGTGGCATGCCAGGTGTTACTGTCAGCATATTTAATTCATTTCAACCATCTCTTGAGCTCTAGCCACATGCCAGGACCCATGCCGGAAACTGAGGTCTCAGATGTGCACAGGACAAAACAGACCCAGCCCTTGTGAAGCTTAGGATCCAGCAAAAAGGATGAGAACATTAAACAATTACATTCCCTTCTTCACGCCTGGCCAAAACCATGCAGACAACAGCAAGGGTATTGTCTAAACAGCTTATGGACCTTGTCTCCAAAGGATAAGCAATTCGTTTTCAGTCTTGTTGCAAAGTGAATGACTGCATTGCTAGGGAACTCTTATCTCCAACTCTTAGTGTTTCTGTAGGGAGAACGGAAATCCTACTTCTCAAGAGGAAAGATTTTGGAGGAGCAGTTCTGGTGTCTTTCTCTAGACCTACTACACACTCATTCCTCACCAGAGATTAAAAAAGCAATTGGGATCCAGTTAGTCAATTCAAGGGAAACAATGGAGGGGGGCCTAAAGTTTCTGGTGAGTGATAGGACCCCTGACATGAACTGGAATCTGTTTGGGAACTGAGGTTCAATGAGGTGAAGTAACTTCTTTGTCATGTGCAGCAGAGGCCGGAGCATCCATCTTTCATGATTGCCTGTATGCACAAAGAAGGGAAAGGCTTGTGGCTGGGAACTAGCTGGCCACCATGCTGATGATGCCAAGATAGGTGGGTAAACACCAGGCAGGTCTGGGAGATGAGCAGAGGGCTTGAATCAGGAGAGGTTCTGAGGGTCAGTGGATAGGGATTTGGAAATGGATCCAGTAGGAGTTGGAGGGAGGAGTTGATGGAGAGTGCAGGTTCCCAGCAGAAGTAAGTATGTGGAAAGATGGTCACACCAGGGGCCTCAAGAGGGCTCATGATGGCATCACTTTAGAATCATGATGCTGGTCTTGGGTTCCTCTTGAGCGGCTATGAGACATCTCCCCAAGTGACTCCAGAATAGAATTAATGCAGTGGGGTCTTCAGATGTGTTGTATTGAACCCAAACAATTTTTTTTTAAGATGGAGTCTCACTCTGTTGCACAGGCTATAGTGCAGTGGCACGATCTTGGCTCACTGCAACCTCCGCCTTCTAGGTTCAAGCTAATCTTCTGCCTCAGCCTCCCAAGTAGCTGGGATTACAGGCATGTGCCATCACACTTGGCTAATTCTTTTGTATTTTCAGTAGAGATGGGGTTTCACCATGTTGGTCAGGTTGGTCTTGAACTGACCTGAGGTGATCCACCCACCTCGGCCTCCCAAAGTGCTGGGATGACAGGCATGAGCCACCTCACCCAGCCAAACCCAAATGATTTTAAAGCTGTGAATTAGCTAAAGGAAAGAAAAAAGGTAGATGATTACAAATAAAAATCTGGATTTTCTTTTTTTGTGTTAAAGCCAAATAAAGACAGACTGGGCAGAATGGCAAAACCCTATCTCTATTAAAAAATAAAAAAATTAGCCGGGCATGGTAGCAGACATCTGTGGTCGCAGCTGATCTGGAGGCTGAGGTGGGAGGATTGCTTAAGTCCAGGAGGTTGAGGCTGCAGTGAGCTGAGATTGTGCCACTGTACTCCAGCCTGGACAATGGAATGAGACCCTGCCTTGAAAAGCAAACAACTGAGAAAACAAGGAATCAGGGGCCCTTGGGCCCACATTCCTGATTGACAGGCATCTCAGAGCCCAGCAGTGGCAATTGCCTTTTGTTGGACCCGGAGCTCCCAGGTTGCCACTGTCCACACTGGTCCGTTTGTTTGGTTCCTTGCCCAGCTTTCCCCCAAGGGCACCTACCTGGATTTGGTGGGCATCTGAGTTTGAAGCCTCCGACCCCACCTAGAATGTTGGGTTAAACTCTCTGAATGCTTTTGGTAATTTTTCCCCTCAGCTTTATTTGGGTGTAATTGAAAAATGAAAATGGTATATATTCAAGGTATACACATGTTGATTTTATATATGTATACATTGGGTAATGGTGACCATAAGCAAATTAATTGACACACCCTTCACTATACATAGTTAGCATTGTGTGTGTGTGTGTATGTGTGTGAAAACACTTAAGATCTGCTCCCTTAGCAAAGTTCAAGTAAACAATGTGGTATTGTTAACTATAGTCCGTGCTGAACATTAGATGTATATGTAACCCATGCTATACACTAGATTCCCCTGAACTTATTCACCTTATAACTGAAAGTTTGTACCCTTTGAACAACCTCTCCCCATTTCTTTTTTGTTTGTTTGTTTCTTTTTTTTTTTTTTTTTTGAGACAGTTTCACTCTTGTTGCTCAGTCTAGAGTGCAATGGTGCAATCTCAGCTCACTGCAACCTCTGCCTCCTGGGTTCAAGTGATTCTCCTGCCTCAGCCTCCTGAGTAGCTGGGATTATGTGTGTGCCACCACACCTGCCTCATTTTGTAATTTTAGGAGAGATGGTGTTTCTCCATGTTGGTCAGGCTGGTCTCGAACTCCCCACCTCAGGTGATCCACCTGCCTCGGCCTTCCAGCATGCTGAAATTACAGGCATGAGCCACCACTCATGACCTCCATTTCTTTTGAGATTTTGATGTAAGTTAAAGACCTTCTCTCCAGAGAGATGCACCCTGCACTTCGAATAATGCATATGGTTACAGATAGTTCTCAGGCCCATTAAAGCTGTGTAGATCTTCAACCTCCAGTTAAAAACTCCTGCTTTAAGAAGGATCCCTCAAGGTCTCTGAAATGTCACTTGCATGTGCACCTAACATCTCATAAAAGAACCTCCCATGTTTCCTTGCAAAACATGTACATGTCCCTGTCTTATTTCCCTTGCCAACTCTTCCTTCCTCATCCTCTCCACGCCCCATACTTGCTCCCTGTTTAGGGAGGTGGGCAGGGGTCATCCATCCTCCTTTATAGATCAGGACTTGGGGCCAGAGACTCTGAGTGGCTCCCCTAGAGCTGCAGAGCTGGGAGCTGGAGGGGCTGGCTCTCAGCTCACCCCACTAATCTCAGATTTCTTCTTAGCTCCCATCCCACTATCTTCCATTTGCCAGTCAGTTATAAATAGTTCTAAGATTTTATTTTCAATTCTGAAGTGACATGTGCTGTCAGCAACACCACAAAACACTTCATTGATGTTTTCAAGGGGGTGGGGAAGAGAAAATAAAATTGCTTATTTGCCCAAAGCAATGTTCGTCGAACGAAAATCCATTGATTCTTTGGGAGTCTCAGCTTTTCCTCAGTGAATGGATTTTCAGATTTGGAGCACAGGTGGCCTTCAGGCTGAATGGCTGCCATCCGCCTCTTGGATTAATTCAGTCAATGCCACAGCTCAGGGATGGTTAGGAGTCGGTGCTCCCCATCCCCGCCTCCGCCTGGCCCCAGAGCTTGGGGAAAAGCGCCTGTGAGTGGGAGCTGGGGAGCGGGAGGGACAGGCAATTCCTAGCAGATTTGGGGGCTTGTCTGGAAAGGGTAAGTCGTTGTTTTTCTGTCTCAACGCTTGTCAGGACAAAGGCAGGAGAAGGCAGGCATTTCTTGGCTTATGGAACCTTCCTACCAGAAGGGAAAATCACAACTGAATCTTTGTGATCACAGAGAGAGAGAGAGAGAGAGAGAGAGAGAGAGAGAGAGAGAGAGAGAGAGAAGGGGTTATGTTAGACATCAGGGTGAGGCTGGGGTGAATTAGCTAAGGGAAAGAAAAAAGGTAGATGATTATAAATAAAAATCTGGATTTTTTGCTTTGTCTTAAAACCAAAGACAGACTGGGCAGAATGATGAAATCCCATCTCTACAAAAATACAAAAATGTAGGTGATATTATCTGAGGAATAAACAAATGGAGCCCTAGAAAACAGCAGTGGAGGGAGGAACACAGGCACTACTGGAAATGGGAGGCAAACAGTCCAGGATTGCCCGCTGAGCCTGACAGAGCCCAGCGTGGAGTGCCGATTTGTGGGGGACGCTTTGACTTGATTATAGCCCAAGAAACTTCCTGCCCCTGTTCGACTGGAAACAGCTGGCAGTTAAGTTAGAGCAATCCATGAGCTACCTCTCCGTAATCCTTTGAGATGAAAATCACTGTTATTGCCCCCATTTGACAGATGAAAAAATTGGGCTGTGCAGAGGCTAAGTCACTTTCTTAAGGTCACAAGTGACTGAAGCTGGCAGTTTGGCTCTGGAGTTTGTCTTCCTAACCTTTTTTATTATCTCACTGGGCAAACCTAAGAATGAATAAAAAGCAGCTCCAATACCTAGCAGGAGAGGAACATGGGGCAGGGGGCAGTTGGGGAAGAGAGAGAAAGAGAGAGACAGATGGCTGTCCACTTTCATATCTAACCCTGAGTTGGCTGAGAGTGCCTATAGGAGGAGAAAACCTTGGGAGAGAGGGAGAGATAATGAGACCCGAGCTCAGGGAAGCTGGCCTAACCCTAGCTCTTAGCGCTAACCCTAGCTCTTAGCACTTTGGATTCTCAGAAGGAGGAGAAACAAGAGCTCATTCACGACCTGACCTTTTAACTCTCCTCTCTGAAATCTTCATCACTGGCGACATTGGTTTGTTGTCCTGGAATCTGCCAACCAGAGTGGCTTTCATCCCTTCTTGGAGAGATGGAGAAGGGTAGGAGCGAAGAGGGACCTGAAATACAGCTCCCAGTTACTATTTCTAGCCCCTGTTCCTGCCTCTCTCTCCTCCTTAGAAGCCCTTGGCATCAAACCTGGGGTGGGGGAGGGGAAGAACCTAAATGTCTGCAAAGCCTGTGCAGGCGCTTCTCCTGGCTCAGCCATGAGGAATGCCCACTCTTCCTGTTTCACAAATGAGGAATCCAAAATGATGATTTTTATTTACTGGCTTCTTTTTATCTCTGCCACTGGAATAAGCTCCATGCAGTGATGACCTTAATGATCTTTATGTATGTCTTCTGTGGCTCACACAGTGACTGGCACCTTGCAGTTGTTCAGAAAATGCTTGTGGAATCAATGCATGAAGTAATTTTCCCAGTGCCAAGGACCATAATGTAAACATAGGTCTGTAGGATTGCACTGAAAAGAATCAGCTGCATGTATGGTATTCATTTCTGGGTGCTCAAGATAGTGAGAATCGTGTGTAGCTAATTTGCAGCACTTAGGACACCAGCCCTTTGGTTCCCCTCAGGACTGGGAAGTCTATAGCATTACTATTCAATTCAACTCAGTGTGTATTTATAGGGCTCCAACCATGTGCCCAGCCCTGAGTAACATCAAAGAATGATACGACAGGTGAGGTAAGGAAGGGAGGACAGTCTTGTTGAGTGGTGACTGGTGTCAGCAGGTGACTGGGACTTTGTCTCACTGGGGACCTCTGGGAGACCATTTTAGACACATCTCACAACTTTCCCACTTCAGGTGAGGATGCTGGGATCTTTATCCACCAACTTCCATCCCCATTGGTCCATGACTGCTCCTGAAGCATTGATTCCTGGGATAATACCACCAGGATGAGATGACAGCTTTGGAGAAGATCCTACTACAGATACGGAGTTAAAATGGATGTACCAAGAAAGCTTATTCTGTTTTCTGGATTCAGCTCCTTCAAGTGTAAAATAAAGAGTTAGGATTTTCTAGATGTTGTCTTCTTACTAGACCAGGCGTCCCCAAACTTTTTACACAGGGGGCCAGTTCACTGTCCCTCAGACCATTGGAGGCCGCCACATACTGTGCTCCTCTCACTGACCAGCAATGAAAGAGGTGTCCCTTCCTGAAGTGCGGCGGGGTGCCGGATAAATGGCCTCAGGGGGCTGCATGTGGCCCGCGGGCCATAGTTTGGGAGCACCTGTACTAGACTGTAAGTTATACAGGGGTAGATTTCCCCCACAAAGCAGACCCTGAGATGCGCTTTGGGGGAAATTAGTTTATTAGGAAGCACTGGAATAAGTGAGGTAAGGAAGGGAGGACAGTCTTGTTGAGTGGTGACTGGTATCAGCAGGTGACTGGGACTTTGTCTCACTGGGGACTTCTGGGAGACTTATTCCAGTGCTTCCTAATAAACTGTTGCTTGGGGTTGGCAGGAGAATTCAGAGAACCTGAAAGAGGCAGAGCTCAAGCCCAGTTTGCTCCCAGTGTGGCAAGGATGGAGGGGGAGGTGACAGGGAGGTGACAGTGAGCCACAGAGGGCTGAGAGTGCACAACTAATGACATCTGAGAGAGTTCTGGCCCTCAGTTCCTCACTGTGATCTTAGGAGACTTGCTCTAAATGTGGTTCCTTGTTTGAAACATGGATCTAATAATCCCTTGCTTTTTACTTCCTTAAAGAGTTGTGCTGGAGATCAAAGTGCCTAATGAATGAGAAAGGGCTTTGTGAAATGGAATGAGAGGTGTACATGTCAGGTTATTATTGTTATTGTTGTTGCTGTTGAATCTTTCTTCTGTCTGGCTGTCCCTTTTACTTCTTTCCTCTAACACTACCTTGATTTTTCTTTGTGGGGACCACTCCTTCTTGTTCTGAATTTATGAGATTTGGGTTTGGCTACTCTGCTCGCCTGGATTCAGGAGGGACTTAGTTTTGGCCAGTTGTCAAATTTGATTTCTTTGGATTTACCGATTGGTTTAGGGGTGGATGTGAATCCCAAATCAGTCTGATGACTGAGTCTGTGTTGGAACGATCAGGAAGAGTCTTTCTGCTGCAGTTACAAGCTGCAAAGATCCCACAGGGGTGTGGTTAAAGGTGCCTGTGAGTTGGATGGGCTGTGGAATCAAACTTGGGTTCTT
This sequence comes from Saimiri boliviensis, assembly GCF_048565385.1. Taxonomy (NCBI): domain Eukaryota; kingdom Metazoa; phylum Chordata; class Mammalia; order Primates; family Cebidae; genus Saimiri; species Saimiri boliviensis. The sequence goes on from NC_133463.1 coordinate 83,143,360, forward strand.
GCTTCAGCTCTGCCGTTTACTAGCTCTTTGTCCATTCTTGCTGCCAGAACAAGGTGCCTTAGACTGGGTAATGTACAAACAACAAAAATTCATTTTTCACTGTTCTGGAAGCTGGGAAGTCCAAGGTTAAGGAGCTGGCAGATTTGGCATCCAGTAAAGACCCATTTATCTTTGGGAACTCTTTCTGTGTCCTTGTTGCAGAAGAGATGGAAGGGCAAAAGGGACCAACAGCTTTCTCAAATTTCTTTTATTAAGTCATTAATGTCATTCCTGAGGGTTCCACCTTCATGACTTAATCACCTCCCAAACACCCTGTCTCTTAATCACACCAACAATTATGTTTCCATATGTGATTTTTTGGGGGACACATTTATACTGCAACATTAACTGCATGATTTGGGGCAAGTTACTTAACCTCTCAGTACCTCAATTTGTCATCTATAAAAAAGGTTTAAAAAGCACTCACATTATGGAGTTGAGTTCTAAATGGCTGAATGTTTAGAAAATATTTAGAATACTGTCAGTTGGAAGAGGCAATCATGCATGTTAGCTAATACCAGCTGTCAGGTTGGTCTGGAACTACCTGCAGGTGCAAGGAAAAGGGTCTTTCTGACGAAGCTCGTGCAGATCCCATACACGGTGAGACTGAGTCCTGGTGTTCTCACTGGAGAACCTGGATCCATTTATGCTTGAATGCAATGGAATCTCTAGAGTTTCCTGTTTTAAGCCAGTTAGAGTTGAGTTTTTGTAACTTGTGACTAGAAGAGCATTAACCGTTGCAGTGAATATTTCCACATAAGAAGGCTACTTGCTATTATAGTGTTAGAACTTCTTTTGATCCCCTTGTTCCTTCAGGCTGAAGTTCAGATTCTTTCACTAAGCCTCCAAGCTTCATGTCCCTGCCCTGCCTCATGCTTTGGCCTCATTTCTCTACACCTACTTGTCTGCAAACCTCCAGCCTCTCCACACTTTCAGTATTTCAGTGTCCCAAGTCCAACCTGCTTTATCCTCCTCTGTGACTTTGCATAGGCAGTTTCCTGCTCCTGGGAATGCTTTTCCTTGTAAGTTCCTTCTTCCTTGGGTGTTCTTGCTTTGAGAAACTCTCTTGAACACCCCTGAGCTTGAACACCCTCCTCCGACTCTGCATAACAGACACTCATCCCCAACCATCACATTCTCCTGCAGGGGTCAGTTTCCTTCTTGGCTTACCTCCAATACTCAGATTTCCTTGAGAGCAGAGACTTTAGATATGAATAAAATAGCTCTGTATCTCCAGGGTATGGCCCAATGTCTGCTACATAGAAGGTGCTCAAAACACATTCATTGAAATGACTCACAACCACCCCTGTGAGTGGGAAAGGAGAGATGAAGACAGATGCAAGGTGCCAGTATTTGGATATGTTAAGAACCCTTAATGTGATTTGTTATAGTTGAGCCTTTAGGGTGCTAACAGAGGTAGGTTGTTCAGAAGCTCGCTGTTGAGGTGCCTGCTGGATATCCACTGGTGGCTGGTTTGGCCAGGCACTGACAGTGAAACAAACTTCCACCTGACAGGTGCTTGATTTAATAAAAAGCCCTAAACTCACATCAGCCCTGACATGCTCAGGGAATAGGATGGCAAATGAAAGAGATAGAAACTCCACTCTGGTGCATAGCAAGATTTAAAAGGCCCTAATAGCCCTTATTTATTGAGTTTGGATTTCCCTTTAACCCTTGGGTGAGAATGGGACAGGCTGCTTGCCCTAAACACTAATGAATTTTGTGCTGTGTTCTGGCTCCCGGCATGAAGTGCCTGATGAATGTTCCTGTCTTTCTGCAGGGAAATTTCTCTCTCTGTTAATTGCTGTCAGCATCCATCAGGATCACTGAGAAAGCAGTATCCCAGCCAGAGGGGCCTTAGGGCTGAGCTCTGTCACCAGGATGCAGTCTCTTTGAGGGGGATGAGGGACTCATAAAGGGCTGCACCTACAGGGCATGTCCACCATAGACAGCCATGGAGTCTAGACCAGCAGCTTCCAAACTGTGTCCCATGGAGCCACAGGGTCCTGGGAGAGGCCTGAGAAACTGGTGTGGCGGTCTCTGGGGGACTGAGCTGTAAGGTGCTGGATTCTACCACCTCTTAAACCAGCCCCATTGATCTACTTTACATCTCAGATCAGTACCAAAATTTTGCAGAAGAGGTTCTGCTAATTCAAAATGAAAGATTTGAAAACCACAGATTTAGTCCAACCCTCACCTTTGGCAGGTGAATAGACACAGCCTGGGCAGTGGGAGGCAGAGAGCGGGGAGATACTACAAGGTCACATAGAGGATCCAGTTCAGACCTGAGCCATGCGCACAGACCTCCTGATTGCACAGGCACCTTTCTGCCTTTGTGTTTTTCACTTTCCACATCCCACGTCTGCCTGTTTCATACTTTGACTAATGCTCAAGCACCCACCCGCTCTGTCGACCTCAGAGATTACAAGTGAGGAAGAATGAGGGGGGTTGATCTTCCGTAGAGGAGGGCATCTCACACGTGCCAGACGCAGGCTAGGAACTTCAGACTTACTCTCATTTATTTAACAAAGGTTTACTGATGCATATAATGTGTTGGGGGTTCAGCGCAAAACAAGATGCAGGTCCTGATCTTAGAGCATTTGTGTTTTTGTGGGAGGGAAGGGTAAGGGAACAAACAGATGAGTGAACACATACACAAAATAATCGCAAGTGCTGTCTGGTGCAGTGGAAGAAGGAAACTCTGTGCATTGTGGTGGGAAATAACGGAAGGCTGGAGGGGGCTGATGCGTCACAGGATGGTCGTGGTGTGGTAGTGGACGAGGTTCCTCTGAGAAGGATACCCTTGAATTGGGATCTGAGGGAAAGAAACAGGCAATTAAACACTGGCGATGAGGATTCTGGGCAGAGGCCTCCAGGCAGAGTCCAGCACCTGTAACAAACAGTACCCCGGAACTCACTGGTCTCTGTGTTCCGCCGCCTCTTCCCCTAGCCACTCACTCCAGGGCCACACCCTGGTGTTTGCAGCATCTTTGGAACCTCCCTTTAGAATACAGTGCTTTCTGGGTACACCCCTGACCCTTGCAGGTGACACACTCAGTGCCCCAGCTCCCACTGGCTCCACTTCATTGACATTCATTCATCTGCCCCATTTTCACGATCAGTCACTCCCTCATGTACTCTTTTCCTCTCAGGCATATTTTATCTTCTAAGGACCATCATTAAAATCACTCTTTGAGGCTCAGCGTGGTGGCTTATGCCTGTAATCCCAGCACTTTGGGAGGCTGAGGCAGGTGGATCACCTGAGGACTTTGAAAGCAGCCTGGCCAACATGGTGAAAGCTTATCTCAACTAAAAATACAAAAATTAGCTGGGTGTGGTGGTGCATGCCTGTAATCCCAGCTACTCAGGACTCTGAGGCAGGAGAATTGCTTGAACCCAGGAGGCAGAGGTTGCAGTGAGTTAAGATTGCACCATTGTACTCCAGCCTGGGCAATGAGAGTGAAATTCTGCCCCTCACCCCCACCAAAAATCACTCTTTGCAAATACATTTAATGTCCATGCACCTCTCCTCTGCTTAACTGACCCAGCCAAAAACCTCAACCCTGATTAAGCCCTGATGTACATTTCCGTTTTATCTGTACCTACGTGGCCAAATTAACTGGAGACAGTGCTGAGATGGGTCCTGCAGGAAGACCGTGACCTCTAATTGAAGTGGAACACTCAAGTGTTGTTGACAACCCTGCTACACTTGGATATTATTTCTCATGCTCAGAAAAGGACTCTTTTTGCAATACCCCACTAGGCTTTGCCGGTCTTCGTTCTCAGCTGGTTTGAATTACTTACAAAATCAATGAGAAGCAGTCCCATTGAGAATCCTCTTCCCACCGCCAGGCCCACTTTCCTTTCCTCCCTTTTCTGCAGATGACTGGCCCCAGCTTCTATCAAAGGGCAAACTTTCACTGTGGTCTGGATTATAGAACTTTACTCCTATGTTTAGAATTATTTTTTCAGAATAAATAACATGTGCTACTATCTCCTGCCTTTTCATATTCCCCACTTGCTTCTGTGGCTTTCCGCTCCATCATAGAATCACTTCTTTCATGCATTTGTACTTCTAATCTCCCATTTCGTCTTTCACCTCCTCCTGTTGGGCTGAATGGGACCCTCTGCTTGTGCCTTGTCAGGTCACAGTCAGCCTCTAGACCAGCAGCTCTAAGGGTCTCCTCGGTCATCTCTTTTATTTCCCTGTAACATCCCACGTGGATAATCACGTTGGCTTCACCCACACAGCACTGTCCAGGCCCTGCTCTGCTTTCCCTGGTTCTCTTTTCTGGGTCTCCCGCCTCTGCTCTGGGTCTGAATCCCAGTCTGAAGACCATGCCAGGGTGCAGTTCTGGGTCCTGTTTTTCTTCTTTACCTATACACGCTCTCCTTAGGTGACCCCATCCACGGCTTTAAATACCATCTTCCTGATAATCACTTCCAAATTTCTATCTCCAGCACTAACCCCCCTGCTGCAGATTCACATCTCTTGCTACTTGACATCTCCACTTAGATGACTAATGGGGACCTCAACTTAATACATCAAAAAAGTCTTAAGTTTCCCACCTTACCTCACAGATGTTCTACCCTTAGTGTTTACCATCTTGAAATGTCACCACCATCCCCCAAGTCACTTAAGCCCAAGTCCCAGGAATCCTCTGTAATTCATGTCACCACTTCACCCCCACATTCAGCCCACAAGTGAGTGAGACCTGTGGGTGCTATCCTTCAGAGAGATTTGAAATCTACCTCCTTCTCTTCATCTTCCCTGCTGCTCTGAATGTGCCAAACTCCAGCAGTGCTCCCTCCGACTTTGACAGTGGCCTCTTAATGGGTCTCTCTGCTGCCTGTGCTGCTTTCTATCATCTGTCCTCCACACAGAAGATTGAGTGCTCTTTTATAAATGTAAATCTGATCATCACTCAGCTGTTTGAGGGCTTCTTAACCCTCCTGCTTTGCTACTCTTTACAGCATCATCACCACTCACTTTGTCAGTCCTGGAAAGGAGCGGCACACAAGCCACTGAGTGGTTTTAGAACTTCCACGAGAGCTAAGCGCATTCCTTCCATCTTGCCTGATGTTTGGGGTTCAGAAGCTATTTTGGTATGGAGAAAGAGCAAACACTTTGGAGCCACGCACACTAAAAGTTGAAATCCTAGCTATGTTCACCATGATCTCTGTGATTCAGATAAATCGCTTTTCCCTCCGAGTCCCCGTCTGTAAAGTGGAGATACAGATGATGATATCTGTTTCACCGAATGACCACGGGGACATGTGAGGTGTCATATGGTGCCCAGCATGTGTTCCATAACACTGCTGTTCTCCTGGTTCCCAATCTGTCATGGGTAATAAGCCATCTCAGGGGTGTGGGGTGGGGTACAGGGGAGAGCTTAATAAAGGGACCTGAAGAGGAAGCAGATTAAAGGCATCTAGAACCTTTTTTCTTTCCTGAACTCTTTCACAGAAATAATGCTCTGTGGCTAATCATGAGCGGAAGTCATAAGAGCCATGGAGGACAAGCGGGAATAAAAATGTTACATGAGGATAATGGCACCGATCTGAGAGCCCCATGGTGAGGAGTCTCTCTCATTCTGTAATTGTCACTAGGCTGTGTCAGTGCCCACGGCAGGGAGTCACTTCAGAGGGCCTGCCAGGAGGAGGGATGTCATATCTGCGGGGGACGCCTGCACACAGGTCAATCCTGCAATGGTGACAGGCCAGCTTCTGCTGCAAGCGCAGCTCCATGCCAGCTTCTCACAGGGCAGGCAACGCCTGGGGAGAGACGGGAAGAGGAGACCAGCCCTTTCTGGGTGCCTTCTGTGGTCAGGATGCTGGGTGCAGTACTCCAGCTCTCAGCACCAGCTGGGCCACACATTGTGCCATTCTCTGACATGACCAGCTCCTATTGACCATCTCTTTGGAAGGTATTTCTTCACCCCTGCTCCTTGGAGAAACACTGCAGATTTTTTCAGCCTTGCTCTGATAGTACACCCTCCATGAAGCCTTTTCTGATCTCTCTTCTATCCTAGTCTGGGAGAAGTGCCTCTCTATGTTCCATATCCTCCAAGAACTTCCTTCTCTCTCACTATAGCTTAGCTGGCTGCTTATACTTTCTGAGCTCCTAGAGGCCAGGGACTGTGTCTTTTTTCATCCTTCTTGCATCAGCACAAAGCACATTGCTTGGCACTTAGCAGGGACTCAGCCTATGCTGCTATAATAACTTTCTTAATGCTACTTTCATGGTGAACCTGTCATATAGCCTGTGAAATAAGCACTGTAACCTTCACATTCGACATGAAGAAACAGCATGACAGCAGTAACACCATCATCCAAGGACATCATGCTAATGAATCATGGAGCTTGAATGAGAATCATTATGTTCATGGTGATAGTTTCAGTTTGCTATGTGCTAGGCACTGTGCTCTATTCTCACATGTATTATCTTTTGTCTTCCCACTAAGCCTGGAAATTATATGTTATCCCCATTGCATAGATAGAAAAATCAAGGCCCAAGGAGGCTTATTACCTTCCCAAAGTTGTACAGAGAATGTGATGGTGAGATACAGGATCTGGCTACGTCTGATAACTTATTTACCCTCCTATTGCTGTAACATGCTTGTTTCCATTCTTTTAAGGGGAGGCAAGGTGGATTCAAAGAGGGAACAGTAGATGTGGTTGAAGAGTTCAGGGTATGATGGTTGAGTGTCTTCAAAGTCAGTGTATGATATGAAGAGACAGAGAATTGTATAATCTTTACTGACGGTCCCTTGATTGTAGCTTAACCAATGATAGAAGATAATTAGAACAAAGGATGTGTTCCCCAAAGGGGTTGGTGGTCAGCACAGGAAAGACTGCAGTTCAGAAAAGCAAAACCAATCAGTGTGCAGGGCCGGGAGATGTGGTGCTTTGGGGTGCACGTGTGGGTGCTGCTTAGTTGCTGCTGCTCTCTGCCAGCCTTCTCTGCTGGAGTCTGGACTATTGAGAGCAAGGTCTTCATTGCTGAGTCCCTGACATCTAGCACAAAAATGGTGCATAGTGGATACTCCAGAAATAGTCTGTGGACAAAAAGGAGCACAATCCTTCTGTTCACCAGATGATGTTTTCTGCTCTGTGACTAAATATTTCACTGGGTTTTCCCAAGTGGAGGTGAACTATTTTTGACCTTTACCACACCATTTTATGTTTGTTGCTATTTTCCATGCTCCATACTGCTGAGGTACTTTTTTTTTTTGAGACGGGGTTTCACCATATTGGCCAGGTCGGTCTCGAACTCCTGACCTCTCAGATGATCTGCCTGCCTCGGCCTCCCAAAGTGCTGGGATTATAGGCGTGAGCCAGTGTGCCCGGCCTGAAGTACATTTTAAGAGAAGATCTTTAGTAAGGCATAATTGATACACAGTAAACTGCACATATTTAAAGCGTACAATTTAATATATTTTGGCATATGTATTGACATGGTCTGAATGTGTCCCCCCAAATTCATGTGGTGGAAACTTAATCTCCAATGCAAGTGTTGAGAGGTGGGGCTTTCTGGGAGGTGTTTAGGTAATGAGAGCTCCACCTTCATCATAAATTAATGCCTTTATAAAAAGGGGTGAGTGAGGGAGTTTGGTTCCTTTTTCTCTTCTGTCTTTTCTGCTATGTGAGGACATAGCGTTTCTTCCCTCTGGAAGATGCAGTATCAGGGTGCCATCTTGAAAGCAGAGAACAGCCAGCACCAGACAGCCGAACCTCCAGATGCCTTGATCTTGGACTTCCAGCCTCTGGATCAGTGAGAAATATATTTCTATCCTTTATAAAGTACTTAATCTCAGGTATTTTGTTATAGCAGCACAAACTAAGACATGCATACGCTGTGAAAGTATCATCACAACTGTGGTAACACGCACATTAATCAGTCCCAAAAGTGTTGCTCCAGGACTCTTTGATTTTTCTCTCCTGCTCCTTTTGCTATCCTCTCCCCTGGAAACCACTGACTCACTCTCTGTCACTGTACATTAGTGTGCATTTCCTATATTTTTATACAAATGTATGATACGTTCTCGTTCTTGTCTGTGTTTTTCACAAGTATAATTACTTTGAGATTCATCTGTGTTGCCATGTGTATCGATAGTTCATTCCTATTCACTGCTGAATGGTATTCAGTTGTGTGGATGTACCATAATTGTTTATTCATTTAATCAGCTTTGGGCTGTTTCCAGTTTTTGGCTGTTACAGGTGACACTGCTATAAAACTTCATATACAGGCCTTTGTGTGAACCCATGCTTTCATTCCTCTTGGGTAGTGGAATGATTGGATCATATAGTGGGCATGTATTTAATTTTTTTCCCTTTTTTTGAGGTGGAATCTCACTCTGTCACCCAGGCTGGAGTGTAGTGGTGTGATCTTGGCTCACTGCCACCTCCACCCGCTGGGTTCAAACAATTCACTTGCCTCACTCAGCCTCCCTAATAGCTGTGATTACAGGTGTGTGCTACCACATGTGGCTAATTTTTTATTTTTATTTTTAGTAGAGACAGAGTTTCACCATGTTGGCCAGGCTGGTCTCAAATTCCTGACCTCAAGTGATCTGCCCACCTCGGCCTCCCAAAGTACTGGGATTACAGGCTTGAGCCACGGCACCCAGCTGGTATTTAACTTTTAAAGACATTGTTCACTCTTTTACAAGGTGGTTGTACTATTTACATTCTCATCAGCAGTGTTTAAATTTCCAGTTCCTTCACATCCTCACTAACTTTGGGTGTGGTCAAATTTTTAAATCTCCATTTGAATAGGTGTGTAGGAGTATCTCCTTGTGATATCAATATGCATTTTTCTAATACTAATTGAAAAGTTGCTAATGCAAATTAGAAATTGATGTGGAGCCACCTTGTGACCATGAGGATGTCTAGCCTGAGAAACAAGCCATCAGATCGACGATGGCATGCTGAAAATATGATGCAGAGATCGTGAGACTTTGTTAAAGTCATTGAGCTGTGATTTAACCTGTGCTAGAAAACCTATGTTGAGATTTGGGTTCTGGGAACTTCCTTATTGTCTAAGCATGCTGAGGCAGGTGCTCTGCTCCTTGTAGTAGAAAGCATTGTCATTCACTGATCTGCTTGGTTTACCCAGCCTCATTCCTCACAGGCTGAAAGGGGTGAAAGCAACAATGACTTTTACCCTAAAAAGGCCCCTGGTGAGGTCATGGGGATAAGGACACTTTCTTACATGTTGATAGCTTTCCATAGCCCTTATTTCTTCACTCTAAGCTCCCAAGATCATGGTATTATTTTTGTTTTGTAGATGAAGAAACTGATATTTTATTCAAATTAAAGTATAACAGCTTTGAGATAACAGTTTCAAGTGTAACTCCAACCAGGATGTTTTGTCGGAGAAGCAATCAAAACCCTGATAGTGAAATTTCAGGCCTCAGCCGACACAGGGGAGAAAGAATTTGAGGGGAATTAGGACTATTTGTGTGTCCCTGAGAAAAATCATGTAAGAAATTGTGAGCTATGCTTATCTGGGTGGACCTGTGGCTAGGAATGATGGAGATTCTCCTGGATTCTTATGGGCTCTGCTGGAGAATGACTTTTTGCAATTTTAGAATAGTGTGTAATTTCACAGAAAGCCTGAAGACCTAGAGCAGAAAAGAAGCTGCCTCTGACTTGGAGAGAGGTGGTCCAGTCTGCCCATCACTCTTTTGTCAGGATATTTCTAGTTCCAATGAAGAGGCTTTGGAATAAGGGATATCTTGGCTCGGGCTCTGCAGTTGCAAATCTCTATTTGAGAACTTGCATGCAGATGATTTATTAGGAAAGTGCTCTCAGGTGAAGCTGATGAGGAAATCGAGGAGAGGAAAATGCCAAGCAAGGGTTCAGTTTCAGCAAAGCCCTGAGACGGGCACCTTCAGCCTGATCCCATAAAGAAGCTATGGACACTCCCAGCCTCATAGTGGCCAGGCCTTGAGGCAAGGGAACAGGGTGGTCAGTCTCCAGCACCCATGCTTGTGGTCATGGCATTGGCTAAGGGCCACCACCAGGGAATATGAACTCCAAGGCACATCCCACTTTCCTTGAGCATGGGACAGTGGTTCCAGTACCTTGAGGAGACTCTTAATTTGTAGTTTCAGGTTTACAGTTGCAAACACAAAGCACACAGAAGCCTGGGGAACGATGCTCAGGAGAGTTCCACAGGGATTTGGGTGGAAGACACCAGTGTCTGCCACAGAGGAGGGGGCCCATCTCCTTCAGGTGGGCCAGAAAACTAAGAAGGGGATATACCATACTCCCTGTGTAGGTGAGAGGTATAGAATAAATGCAACGAGACACAGACCTGGAAGGTAAAGATTAGTGTTTGATTATTTGCTCTCTGACTCATGATGAAAATATATTGGGCAAAGTAATTAATCTGAGCCTTAGTTCCTCATCTGTAAAATGGAGAAAATCACACATTACCTCCCAGGGTGGCTGTGAGTGTTAAATCAGACTAAGTGCTGTGTAACCCGTTGTTTAAACATTAGCTATCAATGTTTTATTTTATTTTTATTGATCTATAATAGTTGCATATATTTTGGGGGTTGCATCTGATATTTTAATCCCTGTATACAAAGTATAATGGTCAAATCAGGGAAACTGGGATATTTATCACCTTAAACATTTATCTTTTCTTTGTGTTGGGAACATTACGGTTCTCTTCCAGCTATTTTGAAATATACAATAAATTATCAGCCGGGTGTGGTGGCTCATGCCTGTAATCCCAGAACTTTGGGAGGCCTAGGTGAGTGGATCACCGGAGGTCAGGAGTTCGAGATCAGCCTGACCAACATAGTAAAACACCATCTCTGCTAAAAATACAAAATTAGCTGGGTGTGGTGGCACATGCAAATAATCCCAGATACTTATAAGGCTGAGGCAAGAAAATCACTTGAACCTAGGAGGGTTTCAACACTGGAGGTTGTGGTGAGCCGAGATCAGATGGCGCCAATGTACTCCAGCCTGGGCCACAAGAGCAAAACTGCATCTCAAAAAACAAAACAAAACAATTATCAATGTTTTCTATACGTCCTGAGTGGCTAGTGAAAATTGACTCTTGCTATAAACCAGGTCATTCCCAGGGGAGATTCTGGGCGAAGAGATGTATCCTGATTTGGGTTGAGGCAGAATCAGACAAGCATAGGGTACGGGGTCCTGGTGAAAGAAAGTCTAGTCCAGCTCCCGTGTGCCAGATGCCACAATAAGACATTTGCACATGTTATTTTGTTGACTTGTGTTGATAATACTACAGTTTTCTCTTTTACAGTTGGGGAAACTTCAGTTTAGATAGGGTAAGCTGGACATTTCCTGTCCTTTCTCCAAATTCTTAGCCCTGTGCTCCCAGAGCTGACCCCTATAAACTGCTTCCACGGGCCCCCTGGTCCTCTGGCTTCTAGCTGGGTTTGTCAGTGGGAGGAGAGTGTGCTGTGGGTTTATGCTGTGGGTGGCTGTGCCCCTCTACTGAAGGCCACGGCTCTTGTCAGGCAGCTGTCCCCAACAGTAGCCACTTCGCTTAGCCCTTGGAGTCTTGGGCTGATAAGCATCCCTGCTTGTCATTCATCCTTTAGCTTTCCTCAAATCTGGCCTTTCCTTGTAAATAGTCCTCAGTTAAACTCTCCTCATCATACTCAGCTTAAGTGAGACACCTGTTTCCTGCTAGGAAACAGAAGCCAAGTAATTGACCCAGGTCCCATGGCTAGAGTGCTGGAGCTGGGATTGGAGCCCAGGTCTCCCTTTAGACCTGCACATTTCCATGTGGCATCACGGAACTGGTGTTGGGGCGGTGCCTGGATAGCCATCAGTGGGTTGAGTAGCTGCGGTTCCCATTCCTGCTACATCCATCACATCTGTGGGTCCAATCAAAGCAAGGAAAAGAATCACCACGACGAAGAAGAGAGAAGACCTCGATGGGAGGCAGTGAGGGTGACAGGTGGCCTGTTATTTTATTGTATAAAGAGTGTGGAACCAATGCACGACAAGTTAGAAGCAGGTGTCACGTGTCACCTTGGTCATGTCCATGATAAAAGGCCACCCCTGGCACTAGACCTAGACATGGAGATCTGGCCTGAAGCTTGGTGTAGCCACTCACATATGGTGTGACCTCAGGCTGGTTGCTTAGTTTCTTTCAATCCACTTTCTTTATCCCAAACATGGGGCACCATAAATAGAGTGTTGCTGAGGAATGAATGGGAATGTACTTCTCCAAGTGGGAAGTGTATTAGGCTTAGGGAGGACACAGATACGAGAATGCTGCTGAGTCCTCAGTGCTGGAATACTCTCCCAGCCACAGGCCAGGGAGGCTCCTGGGGAAGTTCTGGGTTTTGTCCTTACTGCCCCCAACCCAGTAGGAAATATGAAACAAAGCAAAACAGAGACCTGGGATGAAGTTCTAAGGCACCATAAAACATGCATCTTCACTACTCTCATGTTTAGGGTTCAAACTGAGGAACAATATATGTAAAAACCAGAGGTCAAATGAGAAAGTACAACTTTATGACTTTGGGCAAATACATTAGGATTTTCAAAATATGGGTCCTCTGTAAAACTGAGTTGGAGACTATGGCTTCTAACTGAGATGAAAATGGATCTTTCTTCCCCTCCTCCCTGAAAGGAAGAACGCCAGGCCTGCAGAGCTGTGCGCTCTGAATTACCCACCCACTTGGGGGCTATCAGGGAGAGCTTGAGAGGGCCAGCACCTCTGGGTCCAGGTGTTGGAAGAGGAGGTCTGACCTGCGGACCCTATTCATCAGCTCCATTTTCTGGCTACCCCATTGCAGCCCCCTAGGTATGCAGACAATTTCCATTAACATTGAACACCAAAAAATCCAGAATTGGGGTCTAAATAATTTTATTCTCAAGAGGCTCTTGTGCCCCTCGGGCATATTCCTGTGTCCTTCTTAGAAGAGAAAGACCACGTTAGTCAAGTTAAAAAAGCCCCAGTGTACCCCTCCCATACTGCACTGTTCCTACTAACCTTACATGTAAATAATTAAAAAGGCCACTAAAGGTGGTTTCTCTAAAGTTTTGTTGTGCTCTTTACAAACACAGAAAAAAGTAGCAGGCAACTTTCGAATAGTAACAGCTTCTCTCACTTAAAACCAGACCCCAGACTCCAAGTCTGCCCCATCAGACCCTACACAACATCAGTCCTCTAAGACTTTACATGGCTGTAGCTCATGGCCAGGAGGGGTCAGAGAAGGCCTTACAGAGGAGGGGAAATCACTGTGTGTCGTCAGTAACAGAGAGGCTTCAGTAAGGAAGAAAACGGGGTGGTACAGAGATTCTCAGAGGCACAACATCGTTAAGGCAATTCTCAGAAGTGTAAATGTTCCGTGTGTGTTTGGGGAGGTGCTATGCAGACTGTTTTGTTCAGGATGGAGGGTATGGGAAGGTGCTGGCTTTGCTGGGGAAGGCTTGAGAACAGGAAAGGAGTATGACCATAGATGTCTGTGACGCCTTGTGTTTTCAACCTGACTGTCATCATCCATGGGTCACCTGAGCCCGATTGTGTCTTACGCCTGAACACCCCTGTACATCTCTGGTGTGGGAGTCAATGAATTCTTCCTGTTCAGCTTGTTTGAGTTGGGTTTGTTTCATGTGCAACTGAAATTGCTCTACTTAGCCATGATGGGAGAGACTGGGGGAATGTGTGGGTTGGCTCCATGGTGGGGATACACACAGTGCAGGGGCTCCAGCGGTCTCTGGTGGATTCCTCCCTGTCTAAGATGATCAGGAGTCTTCATGGATAGAGCGTGGTGGGGAGGAAGACCGTATAATTCTAGGAACATGTTGATTTCCAGTCCCCCTGAGCCTAGCCGGAGTTCTCTGGGAAAGCCACTACAGTAGTGGAGACTCAGTTTCCACTTTTGTAAGATGGAGGAAATATTGAAATATTGACATTGTCCAAGGGTCAGATGAAGCAAAACGTGTGCAGGGGCTTGGGTGCTCTGCAGTGCCATGCATACATGCAAACAGCGAACACGGCAGGCTCCGGGCACCACACTTTTCCTTTGTGTGATGCCTGTTGTTTTTAATTTTGTTTTCTTCAGTAGTAATAATGGTGATTACACTTGACACACTGGAGTTTTACTCATCTCAGAGAACCATCCCATACAGCATCTTGTTTTCTTTCAAGAATGCATTTTCCCTTGAGCTCAGGTGGCTGCCATGCCAGGGGGAGGTAGCTGGGAGATGGAGAGCTGACATTTAGAAAGAGTCTGGCATTCTGGGTTTCATGCATACTTTACCTCATTTAATTGTCTCAACAGCCCTGCGAGGCCAGGATTACCACTTGCATTCTGAAATGGGAAACTGGGTTTCTGCAGGGTTGGTTGACTGGCCTTGAGTCATGCAGCTGGCAGTAGTGGGGTCTGGATTCAAATCCAGGTTGGAATGGCAGCAACATCCCACCTACAAGTGGGAGTGAGAGGGGAATGGTGTTGGCTTTGTTTTGCAGCTTCATCCAAGGACAGTCCCAGGGCTCCTAGGAGAGGTGTAAGGTAGTAGTTGGATCACACTGCCTTCCTGTCTTCAGCCCCACTAGGACCCTTGGGCCTGCGGTGCTGGTGCCTCTGCTACGGGGTTGGCACACACCCATCTTCTGCACCCCTCTACCTGGATCTCTCTTGTACCTTCCCTGAGCTAGTGGGAACGGCCCCAGTCTCCGCCTAATGAAGGCTTCCTTTTCTCAATCTAAACACTAGCAAAACCACCTCCCTTTCCTCCCACCTCTCAGGAAGCCTGCTCCAAAGCTGTTGAGTTGACAACTCAGAAGAGAAGGCAACTTAGGCAGCTGCAAACTTTCTCTGGCAGCTGCCTGAGGGAGCCTGGAGCAGGAGAGCCATATACTCTCCAATTGCTTTTGTTTTTAAGAAAAAAATTTAAACAAGCCCCCACACACCCTCTTCTTACATGGAATACATTATAAATGTATCTACTTCCCTGGGGGAAGACTGTTGGTGGAATCTGCTCCCTGCACATATGACTGCTGCTAGACCAGGACGCCTGCCCACTCTATGTATACTGATACATATTAATAAAATGTTGTATATGTTAGTATAATTCCACCTACTGCACACGGGGCACTGTGCCAGATATTAAGGGCATGAAGGTGACTTCAGATATAATTCTTGACAATAAGAAGGTCACGGCTCATAAGGATGTGGGATGGGAGACAAGCAGGCAAACAGGAGACTGTAGTCAAGGTTGATGCAAATTTAGTGGGGGGCTTTGGGAGGGCATGGAGGGAGGGTAAGAACGTGGATGGCCACCTTGCCTTGGAAGGGATCCTGAGAGAGCTAGAAACTGAAAAGGTCATAGGAGGTAGAAACTAGCCAGGTGCAGGAGTGGTGGATAAGAGGTGGGGAGGAAAGGATGCTGCAGCCGAAGAAACAGCCCAGCCAGAGGCTCAGAGGCAAGTAAGAGCAAGGCTTTGGGGGTATGACAAGATCTTGGCTAGTTCTCCATGTGTGACTCTTTCTAAGTAGTTACGAAGCCCACTCTGGGAGCTTTGTGGTTAAGTGTGTGTAAGGAAATGGAATGCTACTAACCAGCCGCCTTATGGTGTTTGGCGATTTACAAACCCTCCTGAGGCTAACATCTCAGTGGGGCTTGCAATGGTCCTGTGAAGTAGGGCTGTCTGATCTTGTTATGGTTCCAACTTTACACCTGGGAACACCATACTTTGTTTCCCCACACTTTGTATTAAATTTCCATTGCTGTGTAGCAACTTGGCACAAACTTAGTAGGTTTAAATTACACATATTTGTTATCTGTTTTTGCAAGTCCGGAGTCTGAGCATATCTTAGCTAGGTTCCCTGCTTCAGAATTTCACCAGGCTGTAGTCGATGGACCCCTTAATGTCTGCCTGTCTCACACTTCTACCCCTTTCCCTATACAGGAATTCAAGACCAGCCTGGGCAACATTGTGAGACGCCCATCTCTATGAAAAATAGTAAATTAGCCAGTGGTGTGCCTCTGTAGTCCCAGCTACTTGGGAGGGTGAAGTGGGAAGATCACTTAAGCTGCAGAGGTTGCGCTGCAGTGAGCTGTGATTGCAACACTGCAGCCTGGGCAACAGAGTGAGACCCGATCTCAAACAGAAAAGAACAGAACATTTTGGTGTGATGGTTAATATTGAGTGTCAAGTTGATTGGATTGAAGCATACGAAGTATTGTTCTTGGGCATGTCTGTGAGGGTGTTGCCAAAGGAGATTAACATTTGAGTCAGTGCATTGGGAGAGGCAGATCCACCCTCAATCTGGATTGGTACCATCTAATCAGCTGTCAGTATGGCTAGAATAAAGCAGGCAGAAGAAAGTGGAATGAGGAGACTTGTTGAGTCTCTGGCCTTCATCTTTCTCCCGTGTTGGATGCTTCCTGCCCTCGAACATGACTCCAAGTTCATTAGTTTTGGGACTCTTGGATTTATACCAGTGGTTTGTCAGAGGCTCTGGGGCCTTTAGCCACAGACTGAAGGCTGCACTGTCGACCTCCCTACTTTTGAGGTTTTGGAACTCAAACTGGTTTCCTTGCTCCTTAGCTTGCAGACAGCCTATTGTGGGACTTCACCTTGTGATTGTGTGAGTCAATTCTCCTAATAATGAGTCAACTCCCCTTCCTATATATGTATCTCCCATTAGTTCTGTCCCTTTAGAGAACTCTGACTAATACACCTGGGCTCTCTGTGGCAAGCCCTACCCCATTCTCCAAATTGCAGCTCCACCTTTGGAAGCCTCCCCGAACGCCTCTTGCTCCATGTGTGGTGCTGGTGCCCTTTCCTCTCCCATTCCCACTGTGGCAGTTACTAGGAGATGCTGAACTCTTACTGCCAGTTTGCAAATCCCTCACCCTGTAGGTGGGAACGGAGCCTTCTTCTCACTTTGGCATCTCCAGTGGCTAATGATGGTCATTGTTCAGTAAGTATTTGTGGCTGATGAAATTGATCAACTAAGTTTGATTGGTGGATGGGTGGGGCTTGCCACAGAGAACCCAGGTGTATTAGTCAGAGTTCTCTAAAGGGACAGAACTGATAGGATATACATGTATAGAAAGGGGAGTTTATTAGGAGATTTGATTCACAGAATTACAAGGTGCTTTGATTTGCTTCAAGTCCTAAGTCTGTCTGTTTAGGGACTTGGTCTCAATTCCAGGCCTTATTTATCACACCTCCACCCCTCCAATTTCTCAGAAACCCAAATCAAAGTATAGTATCATAGATGTTCCTGTTGGAACTAATTAGGTTGAAAGGACCAGCTCCCCATAAGACATGATGGCAATGGGTGATAATATATAACATTTAAATTGTGTGATTTTCCAAAGCACTGTGACAGTCAATATCCCACAGAATTTCTTCAGTATCCAACTGGGTTTGGCCCCTCATCTATAGTTTAAGTAACAAAAGCTCAGACAGATGAAATGATTTGCTTAAATCTACACAGAGAAAAAAACCATAAAGCTGTGAGTCAACCCAGGGCTTCTGACTCCCATCATTCATCAAATGCTTACAGTGTGCCAGTTCTGTGTAAGGCATCACTGAGTTCCAGATGTAAATAGGATTACTGTCTTACCCACATACAGTTCATGCCCTCTCATGATGGAAATAAGTAGCTAAGATTGTAAATAAACGACAAATTGGCAAGTGTAGTGATGGAGTGACACACAGTAGGTTTTGGGAAGTAAGATGAGAAATATAGCACCCAGGAGGGGAAGGGGTGTCCTTAACGTGTGTGCATGAAGTCACTGGGAGTTAGTAGGCAAAGGAGAGTAGAAAGGGCATTCATAGGCTGGATGTGGTGGCTCCCTCCGGTAATCCCAGCAGTTTGGGAGGCTGAGGCAGGAGGATTGGTTGAACCCTGGTGTTTGAGACCAGCCAAGACAATGTAGTGAGACCTTCTCTCTACAAAAAATAAACAATTAGCCAGACATGGTGGTGCACTCCTGTAGTCCCAGCTACTTGGGAGGCTGAGGTGGGAGGACTGCTTGAGCCCAGAAGGTTGAGGCTGCAGTGAGTCATGATCAGCCTGGGCAATATAGTGTGACCCTATCTTAAAAAAAAAAAAAGAAAAAGAAAAAAAAAGGATATTCATGGAAGAGAAGAGTCAGAGCAAAAACCTGCAGAAAGGAATAGCACTATGAGGTATTTGGTGAATTGTGAGAAGTCTGGTGTCAAGTTGGAGACAAATGGCAGATAAAGCATCTAAGACTCCTCTCTTCTCTCTCTCCCTTTTGTCTCTAGAGCCTCTCCCTCTCATCAAGGCCACCTCCTCTACTTTTCCTCTGAAATCCATCCTTTCCTGCCTTCTCACAGCTTCACAGCTGGTGGTTTTCCCTTTTCTCTTACATCTGCAGCCTACCTCTCCCTCTGTTTTTATTGATTCCTTTCAACCCATCCTGGGCTGGTTTGACTGCCCACATCCCCTACCCTTTGTACTGTGCCAGGATTGGTCCTCATCAGACCATCCATGACCTCACACAGTGCTGAATCATTGAATACCTTATGGAAGCTCTGGTTGTGCTGTTGAGCACAGCAAGCTTTTCTTCCTGCACATTCCCCTCACTGGGTTCCTGGCCCCACCCCACTCTCTCTGGGTCAACTATCTCACATTTCCAGTTGCTCACCGTCATTTCTCTTTCATTGTGTTTTTACCCCTACTCTTTGCAGTCCTCTGCCATTTTCTCTTCCCCTCAACTCAGAAGGAGGGAAGGGCAGCCTGTGCAGAGGCTCTGAGGTGCAGATCTCATGTTTGATGACTGGGTAGGAGAAGGCCTGAGTGATGAGAGCTCAGTTGGTGAGAGGGTGAGTTGAGTCTCAGCTGATGCTGGAGTGATTGGCAGAACCAGGTCATGATGGCTCTTGTAGACCATTGATAAAAATTATTGCATTTATTTGATTAAATCAGAAGTGTTTAAAAATACTTGAAGAAGTCGGGGAGAGATGTGATTCTCTGTGTTGCTCTGATTCTTCTGAGGAAGCTTGGCAGGAAGGAGCAAGAATGGAGGCAGAGAGACAAGACGATGTACATTAAAGGCAGAAATGACAGTGTACGCCAATGGGTTAAATGTGGGGGCTGGTCACTGAAGCTATCCAGTCCCTCTGTTCTCCTAGATGCACAAAACAATTTCCTTCTCTGTGTTAAGGACAAGACCAAGTCGAGGCCAAAGTCCTGACAGATTTGTCCAGTGAAGGAACAATAAGTCATCCTTAGGTTTGAGTAGTTAACGACTTATATAGTGAAAGGAAAAGCAGCCAAAAGTGCCCCTCCCTGTGGTCTTTGTCCCACACACCAAGAAATCCCCAGCCATAGGGGCCAGAGGACAGTGCAATACAAGTGGTGGAATACCCATTGCTGGGTGCAGCTCCATGGTTCTATATTCTCAGGCATACCCTCAAGGGGTGGGGTGAGATGCCTCCTACCTTATCAGAACCCAGAGGTCATAAGAGAGTGCCTCCAGACAGCCTCCTGGGGATATGGGAAAGTGAGTACACAGGAACTTGAGTAGCCCCTTACAAGCCATCCATCCTCTCGAGCTCTGGAAGGATCCATAAGTGTTTCACCAAGACTCAGATTAACTTGGCCTTTGTCTACTTGGTTTAAGTAGATATGTGTGAGTTCAGCAGGACACCATGGAGGAATCTACATTTTTTAGTATCACTTACTGCAATTGGGATTAATATGATAGCAGACACACAGCACTTACTATATTCCAAGTGCTTTATACATTCTAACCCATCTGATACGGTTTGGCTGTGTTCCCACCCAAATCTCATCTTGAATTGTACTTCCCATAATCCCCATCTGCCATGGGAGGGACCTAGTGTGAGGTAATTGAATCATGGACACAGTTACCCTCATGCTGTTCTTGTGATAGTGAATTCTAATGAGATCTGATGGCCTTATAAGGGTCTTTTGCCCCTTTTGCTCAGCACTTCTCCTTGCTGCTGCCATGTGAAGAAGAACATGTTTGTTTTCCCTTCTGCCATGATTGTAAGTTTCCTGAGCCCTCCCCAGCCATGCTGAACTGTGAGTCAATTAAACCTCTTTTCTTTATAAATTGTCTAATCTCAGACAGTTCTTTAAAGCCGTATGAGAATGAACTAATACACCATCCATTGAATCTTCATAGCAACCCTCTGAGGTAGATACTATTTTTGTCTCAATTTTTCAGATGAGAACCTTGAGTCACACAGATAATACATACTCTGCCTGAGCTTGTAAGGGGTAGAACTGATTTGAACCATGAGGGAGGGCATTATGCCCATTTTGACCACCACGATTTTCCTAGAGCCAGGAGAATGCATGGAACATAAAAGAAACTCAATACATATCAAAGAATTAAGTGAAGTCTAAGAGAAAAGATTCTCAGCCATACCCTCAAGGGGTCCTACATCCATCAACCCTAAATCTTAGAACCCTAAATCTCAGAATCCCCTGACGCTTGGCTCCCTGGCTTCTTAGAACCAGGTTCTAAGATTTAGGGCTGATGGACGGAGGACATGGATGACTACTGTTTGATCCTCTTTACCACACTTCTTGCCTGAAATGCTCCCCTCTTTGGCATCCTCCTCACTCCTGGCTTCTTCTCTGGGTGCAATTTTTCTTTGATTCTTTCCTCTTTGTTCTCTTTGTTACCTAAATCTTAGGGTTAATCGATGTGGGCCATGAAGGGGTGTTACTCCTCACCTTCTTGCCTGGTGATTGGGGTGTCTGTGGTGTCACCAATTGAGATAGGGTATTAGGAGGAAGAACAAGTCTAAGGGGTAGGTAAGGAACTCATTTTTGTATGTTTTGTTAGATATCTGTGGACCAATTGTGAGGTGTGGAGATGTTCAGCACATTTTTGTAAATAAAAGAAAAAGAAACACACTTTCTCTCTTTAGAGTGCTCACAGAACTATCAGATACAATCGCAATTCAATGCTGCAATAAAACTGGGAAGAGAAGAAGGGCACAAAGGCTGAGAACAGGTGGAGTGAGCCCCTCATTTTGTGTAGCTCTTTATTATCCTACCTTAAAGCTCCTTTGGTGTTGAGGAGGAAGTGGAATCATTGATCAGACCTGAGGAGCTATTCTGGTCTTGACACTTAAGCTGTGGGGTGTCTGGAAGTGAGTCTATTCTGGTTAATAGTTCTTCCCAATTGTTCTCCCAATTAGGCAATGTTTCATCTCTCTGTCATACTGGATTTCCTTCTTTTTTGAATAGAGCCTCCCTACAATAACCCACTTTCCTTAATTAACTTAAAATGCTGTTCACCCACCTCCTAGTTGATATCTATGTGATTTTGGTAGTCAGATGTCCTGTGGAGGTGGGCATGAGAGAGAACCCATGATGTCTACTGAGACACAGATCCAAGTGGACTCCTTTACGGGCATAGGTAAGTGACAGTTATCACAAGAGATCCAGAGCTCCAAGAAAAGAAGGAAGATCTTTGAGGATAAATACTTCAGAAATGAAGGTGAAGACCACGGTGGGGAACTTTATTCCTTCCATCATTTCTGACCATATTTTTCTTCATCCTCACCAATGGAGCTGGGTTTTTGTGATGGGAGATTTTGAAACTGGGAGAGGACTTGAAAGGGTTAAAATGGGAGACTTTTGATTAACCTGGACTGTTTCTGTGCCTCATACTTGAGGTAGTTTCTGCCTCTTTGGGGCCCCTTCCCTCTGGGAAGATTGAAAATTCTCCCAAATTACTACAGCCTGTTGAGTAATCTTTGCATCATCCTGGCAATCCTGAAGACATGAATTAATAACTGGGGATGACACTTCCACTAATATACATGGTTCTCATTTTAGTTGCACAGCAATACAGGATAAATTCCTATTTATCCTATTTTTTTGAATAAGAAATGGATGCTCAGAATGATAGGAGACTTCTCTAAGAGAATACAGCTGGTAATGGCAGAATTAGAACTTGTTCTTGTAATTCTTGATTTTTGGTCCAAGGGTTGTTTCTGCTACACTATAGAGCACTGAAAAAGCACCCGATTCCCTGTGCGTTCTCATTCTCTCTTTCCTTTACTTCAATGACTCGCTTTACCTAAGTAGGTCAAGTGTCTGATTCTTGGTGTGGGACTCCAAGAAAATACAATTCCCTTTCCCATGTCCACACAAAAATCTGGCCCCAAAGTAAGATGCCCCTGATATGTGGGCAGACCACAGTCCTACTGAACAATGACTGGAAGGCAAATGCACATTTGCACGATGCCCAGATAGCCATGTCACAGGAAGAAGGCATGCTGGAGGAGTTGTCAGGAGGCCTAGGCCCCAGGCTTGTGCCTGCCCATCCCACGAACTGGGTAATCTCTCTGGGGCTCAGTCCTTGTGTGTCAATTAGGAAAACCAGCCTGCCCCTCTCACAGGCAGGGAAAAGAACTGTGTAAATCTTTCAGGCTCTATATAGCTCTAAAGTAGTGCTGTAATTATCCTAGAGGCGTTTGAACCTGAAACCTGATATATAATTGCTTCTATCCACATGAGAAATATGATGAGGCGCTTGCTTGATTCTCTCACCCACCAGGGAATAGCAGTTATCTAGGGGGCATTTGGTTTGGTTTTTAATCATACACAGGTGTTGTAAGATTCTGGCAGCATAGGGCCTCTCTAGGTGCCCCTTCACAATCTCTGCATGTAGAGACAGAGATAAGATTATTTACACACCATTCCATTATTCACAGCCTCTTGGAATGTAGCATTAAATAATTCAGAGACCATATAAGCTTGAGGATTGATGGTGAAGCTGATAGTTTTTGCAAATACAGCATGCAGCAGCCACAGAAAAGCCAATTTCAGTACAAGAGAATGTGGGAGCAATTGCTGGGTACCATATACTCATCAGAGCCCTGGAGAAGGGCCTTCCCTGTGGTCCAAAACAGACTGGATCACAGGGATGAGGACCTTTGTCTCTGTCCACCCTCCAGCCACCTTTGAATCTAATGTTCCTTGGAGGCCACTCACAGGAATTCTCCATTGCACCTGGTGTTGTCCAGTCCCATAAATGGTGTTTGACGAATGTCTTTGACAGAATGGCCTTTGTTTCATTAGCTGCATGCTGTCTATAGAAGTGGAATTAGCAGAGTCATCAGAAGTTAGAAGACCCAAGTCCTGTTCTTCCACCTACTAGTCTAATGACTGTATTGGCCATGGGAAATCTGAGAGGACGAAGAGGAAAGAATCAAGGGAAAGTTGGATCCAGAGAAGAAGCCAAGAGTGAGGAGGATGCCAGAGAGGGGAGAGTTTCAGGCAGAAAGTATGGTGAAGAGGATCAAACAGTAGGCATGCATGGAAGAAGAGTTCAGGGAAGCAATTACTGGCTTTGGAAATGAGGAGGTTGTCCATGCTCATTGCTGGCTTCTGAAGTAAAGCCTTCTTTCTCTGCAGGCCCGTGGGCAGAAGCCTGCTTGAGGTCCACCTGACACTTAGCTGCCTGGTTTCTCACTTTCTGCAATTGGCTCCTGGGCTCCAGGACTCCCTGGCCTCATGTGCTGGCTCTGAATCCTTTCCCAGACCCTCCTCTCAGCTTGGCAAGCTATCTAGACCTTTCTTGGGCTCACTGATTTCTGGACCTCACTCCTGCTTGACTCGAAATTTACTCTTGATTCAGTGCTGCCTGCTGCTCTGGACGAGAGGCCCTGCTTCTCTGCCTGTCTCCCGGCCCCATGAAATTGTTACTGGCAGAAAGTATCCAGGTTTTTGGCATCTCAAACCAAGAACTGGACAAAATACACAAACAAAGCAAGGAAAGCAGAAGCAGGGATTTACTGAGAATGAAAGGACACTCCACAGTGCAGGAGCAGCCCAAGCATGGGGGCTCAAGAGCCCCGCTACAGAGTTTTCTGGGGTTTCAATACTCTGGATGTTTCCCATTGGTTACTTGGTGTATAGTCTATGTAAATGAAGAGAATGAAGTGAAGTTACAGAGTCATTTACTCAGAATGCACCCTATTGTAAATGGAGAGGATGTTCCGTGAGTGGAGAGGATCAATGTGAAGTTACGAAGTGTAAATGGTGTGAATGGAGAGGATGAAGTGGTTACAAAGCTGTTCACATTCCTGTCGTTGCTGAAGTGGTTTTATTTGATTTGGTTCTAGGAAGTCAGCATGGGTCGGCCTCATGTTCCCTGCCTCTAGGCCCTAGCCTCCTGCCTCAGAATCTTTCAAGGCCAGGATGGCTTCTTGTTTTAGCTTTTAGATGGATATCACTGATCACCTCCGAAAAGGAGATTTAGGGGACTTATTAGTTCACCTGCTAGATTTTATTTTATTATTTATTTATGAGACAAGATCTTGCCCAGGCTGGAGTTCAGTGGTATGAACACAGCTCACTGAGGCTCCAACCTTGTAGACTCAAGTGATCCTCCTGCCTTAGCCTCCATAGCAGCTGGGATTATAGGTGGGTGCTACCATGCTGTGATAATTTTTTAGATTTTGAATAGAGACAGAGTATCCCTATGTTACCTAGGCTGGTCTTGAACTCTTAGGCTTAAGTGATCCTCCTGCCTTTGCCTTCAAAAGTGCTTAGATTACAAGCATGAGCCACTGTGACTGGCCTGACTTGCTAGATGTTAAAATATTAGAAATACAATAATCAGCACTGTTACATTACAAATGATAGAAAGCTAGTAATGGAACATAGTCACAAATAAAGAGTGGGCGTTCTGTCAAGCCCTTCTTGCCAAAGGCTGGGGACATGGCCCTGCTGGATGACTGTGCTGGACACTGACCAGGGCAGGCCTGTTGCTTCTCAGAGCCAAAGGAACTTGGGCATTGTGGCCAGGATAAAGGATTGAGACATTAAGGGACAGCTTAGAGATGCAAGCTCAATGGACTTAAGCTGAGAGGCAAGAGATGGGTTCTGTTTTTCGTGACGAGGGATAGAGGGGTCTGAAAAGGAGGGGTGTGGGAGAGGCCCTCTGAGGCATGTTAAACAGCGGAGGAGGCCTGTAGAGGGTGCCTGCCGCCCTGTTAGAACGTAAGGAGGGAGAACATAGGGTGGATTTAGACCAGCCAGGCCCAAGGGCATGGGCTGAGAGGCTTGTCTTAGTAATGAAAGATATAAATGATCCCTGAAAGTGTAGTCTTGAGAGGCTGGATGGATAGGAGAAGAGATACTCTTAACCGAGATGGGAAAGGAAGACTGCAGACACAGGAGAATGTTGATGGGAAGAGGAAGGAGCCAAGGGTGCTGCTGCTCGTGGGTAGATGGGGAGTTTTGGGGGTGCTAGATATTTATCCTGCCCAAATCTCATGTTGAAATGTAATCCTCGATGCTGAAGGTGGGGCCTGGTGGGAGGTGTTTGGGTCAGGAGGGTGGGATCCTCACGGGTTGGTGCTGTCCCTGCGATAGTGAGTGAGTTCCGCGAGATCTGGTTGTTTAAAAGTGTATGGCACCTCCCACCACCCTTGATCTGGCTCTTGTCATATGACACATCTGCTCCTGCCTTGCCTTCTGCCGTGAGTAAAAGCTCCCTGAGGCCTCACCAGAAGCAGATGCCAGCACCATGCTTCTTGTACAGCCTGAAGAGTTGTGAGCCAATTGAACCTCTTTTCTATGCGAATTGCCAAGCCTCAGATATTGCTTTACAGCAATGCAAGAACAGCCTAATATAGCAAGTTCTGCAGAGATGAGCATGATTCCTGGGTCAGAAAATGCTTGGCCATGCGAGATGGCTAAGAGGCTGGGGCTCAGGCGTGCAGATGCGTGTCAGGGAAGCTCATGTCACTCACTGGGATTCACACATTTTTGAGCTCCTATGATATTTCAGGCACTTGACATGGGCTGTTGCTTTCCATCCTTAGAACACCGTGCTGCAGGAAATGTATTGTTTTTCACTGTTTTGAGGTGAGAACATGGCAGCTTAGAGAGGTGAGTTAACTTCACCAAGTTCACACAGCTAAAAGTAACTGAGATGAGATTTTAATCCTAATCTTTCTGTCTGCAACAGTCCTTGTCTTTGTATTGTGCCCACATGAAGGGAACTGGGAGTGACTTTTTTCATCAGCGTATCATCACCATAATGTATCATAAACTCCATTAAACAACATGGTCCAAGCTAGAAGAAAAGAATTGTAGTGGTCCCAAATTAAAAAAAAAACACATTTGAGGTGATGAACATTCCAGTCACCCCAATTTGATCATTATGTATTGTGCCTAGGTATCAATAAATCACATGTACCCCCCAAAAATATATATAACTATGATATATCAATAAAAAATACAAAAACCCCAACATGGCTCGGCTTCTAAACAACAAATATACAGCAGTTCCCCTTTATCTACAGTTTTGCTTTCTGCGGTTTCATTTACCATGGCCCAAAAATGTTAAATGGAAAATTCCAGGAATAAACAATTCATAAATTTTAAATTGGAGGCTATTCTGAATAGCAGGGTAAAATCTCACATATGCACCGTCTGTCCCAAGACATGAATCTTCCCTTTGTCCAGTGTTTCTATGCTGTACAGGCTACCTGCCCATTAGTCACTGAGCAGCCATCTCGGTTATTAAATCGACCATAATGGTATCGCAGTGCCTGCGTTCAAGTAATCCATCTTTTACTTGATAATAACCTCAAAGAACGAGAGTAGTGATATTGGCAGGTTGTTATAGCTCTATTTTATTATTAGTTATTGTTAATCTCTTAGGGTGCCTAATTTTCAAATTAAACTTCCATAGATGCAAATGCATAGGAAAAAGCCCCCAGTGAGTACAATATTCAGTTTCAGGCATCTGCTGGGTGTCTTGATGCATATCACCTGTGGATAAGGGTCCGAGATTACTGTAACGTCAGTTATAAGAGCATGAACCACATCCACTTCAATATTCTTCCATTGCTTGTAATTTACTTGTTTCATCAAATTCTGATCTTTACAAGATTAATCGACACAGGAAATTGGTCCCCCAGTTGCGATTAAAACGAGGTTTTTGTTTGTTTGTTTGTTTTTGTATTTTAATATAGGCCATTTTTGGCCTCTTTCTGCTTCCTGCATATTATCAGATTTACTACATTTACAAGGGACTGATTAAAAGAAGAGTGTTTGTCTCAGTGACTGTGTGCCTCCCCATTACCACTCCAAGTTCAGGCCTTGCCATGTGCTGCCACCTCCACTGATGGACACAGAAGACAGGAATGAGTGTGGGCCGAATGCCTGCGAAGTACCAGATTCAGAACTGACACGGGTCAGGTGCAGTGGCTCATACCTCTAATAACAACACTTTGAGAGGCCAAGGCAGGAGGATTGCTTGAGGCTAGGAGTTCAAGACCAGCCTGGGCAACAAAGCAAGACCACATATCCACAAAATAAAAATAAACATAAAAATATTAGCCTGGTATGGTGGCACATACCTGTATTCCCAGCTACTTGGGAAGCTGAGGTGAGAGAATTGTAGGAATTTGAGGCTGCAGTGAGATGTGATTGTGGCATTTCACCGAAGAGTCTAGGTGACAGAGTGAGACCCCGTCTTAAAAAAAAGAAAAAAGAAAGTAGTAACAGATATGATCTCATTTAATTCTCAAAAAAATTAGAAATAAAGCTGGAAAGTAGGTCTTTGCTAGTATACCCATTTTGCAGATAAGGAATAGCATGGCTAGTAGACGGTGGTGCCTGGTCTTGCCTGAATCTGAAACCTATCCTTGTCCCACAGCCTCTTGGTCCCAACCACGCTTCTTTCAAAATGCTTCCAGGCATTGGATGTGGAAGATCTGCTTTCAAACCGCAAGGATGAGGGTTGGAAATATCACTCTCCTGGCTTAAGAATTAGGCTTCTTCTGCCCAACACTTACCAAATTGATTGTAATGGCTGATTTCATTGCTTTTCTTTCCTGCTAGACTGTAGGTTTTATGAGGCCGGGACTCCGTTTGTTTTGCTGACTATGAATTCTATGTCTCTGGTACATTGTAGGTGTTCAAGAAGTACGTGTTGAATGAATAAATCCCATTTTATAGCTGAGGGGCCTCCATTCCCAAGAGGTTAATAAAATGTGGAGTCAAGATTCAAATTTACTCTCTGCCTCAGAGTTGGCCTACTTCCCACTCTTTAAAAGGTTCAGGGATGAGGTGTTGTTGATGTTTGTAAAGAGGGAGGAAGAGGCCACACTTAGGAATAAATAATTAAAAAGAAATGTCCTGGGAGACTTTTGTGTCAGCCCCTCTTCCAATGGTCACTCTGAGAAATGGGCCGGGAGAATTCCCATCAGAGCTGCTACGTTGAGGAACAGGCAATCTCAAGGCCTGTGTGCCAGGAGGGCAGCCACTGATTTGGAATGTCACAGGGGCTGGTGTTATCTGACCCCTATTTACCTAAACTCCTGCTATCCCTGAAAACTTTAGGCTGCATGGGGCATTTTGGAAGCTGCTCACTACGGATCACACAGTCAAGTAGAAAGAGCCAGAGCATTGGAGAAGTGGTTATAGCCCCAAATTCAGACCCTGCCTGTGTCCTCTGTGCCTTTTTGTAGCTAGTCATTAATTCTTTGAGCCAAGTTCAATAGCTCCAGCCTCAAGTGACCCTGGCTTCCATCTGCCCCACCATTCCCAGGATGGCACAGAGGAGGCATTAACACACCATCCTGAGAGTGAGCAGTTGGGGCGATTTGTCTTACAACGTGGGCCTCGTGTTCTCCATTGACCTCCTGGGGCTTCCGTCCTCATCCTAGTGAGAACTCACTAGTGGGCTTTGCTTGGTGTCACATGGCACATTGCATGGTACGGGGTGTGGTCTTGGAGCCAGCTGCTCAGGCATGAATCCCAGCTCTACCCCTCTGCTGCTCCATGACCTGTGGTAGGTTACTAATGGTCAGTCTACTAGGTGGGGTTAGGAAGGAAATCTCCTGCAAAGGCCTGATAGGAAAAGTGAAATTATGTATACAAAACACCCACGTGGCTGGCATATGGCAAGTTCTCAGTTCAAGTACTAGTCTCATGGGCTTTGGACTGTTTCAGATCAAATGAGATAATGATGACAAAAATACTTTGCACAGAATTACAGGAGCCGTATGACATCATGTGCACCATGGGACCCTCTTGTCAGTTACACAGGGGTCCCTGAACCAACAAGAATTTTCACACCTATGACCATATATTACTTGTCTTCTCTGACCATAATGACAATCCACTACCTTGTTAGTCTGGCAAACTCTTACTCATCCTTCAATATTTGTGTCACCTCCTCCATGCAGCCTTCCTTGACTTTCCCAGGCATTGCTCCTTATTTTGTCTGCTGTTAACAAGGTCCTTGGTGTACACATTCAGGCTCACACAAGTCACATGGTTCTGTGATGATCTAGGTAGTGTTGGCTGTCTAAACCCAAGGCTCTGAGCTCAGAATACTCCAAGCTCTTGGGAGGGCTCACCAATGAATCCCACTCAGCTCTGTAGCCAGCATAGGGGCTGGCACGTGGAAGGTCTGTCATCCATGCTGTCTTTAATTGAAGTCTGATGATTCACAGAAGTAATTTATGAAATTTGAAAAAAATGATCTGATGTGTTGCAGGCCTCAGTACAGTACTGGGCTATGAATAGAGACTTAAATTATTTGCTTCTTAGACTTAAAAAAAATCTTTTTATAATGGAAGAAAATGCAGTAACAGGTTGTGTGGATATATGTAACTTTTTTTCTTCCAAGAATTCATTTTCTGCCTCATTAATAGAAATCTCCCACATATTGCAAGAACCTTTTTCTCCCCCTTGTCAGAAAGGACAGCTAAAAAATAACTTGTGCTTTTTTTCCCCCATGGGCTTGGAATAGATAATTGCTTAAAGCTGAATTTGGGGCTGCTGATAATCCAATTAGGGTCTTGGGCATAATTGTTCCTGCATAACCTGATGCCTTTTATTCTCCATGGTTCTGACTTCTGAAGCTGGTTCTCTTGGCAACAGCATATCTTTGTGTGGGAGAAAGGAACACAGCCATTTGGGGGTATTCTTTACTCAGCAGATAAGAAAGAGGTAACACCTGAGAAAACAGACAGGAAATTGTGGGTATTACTGGATTAATGATTGAGACTTTTATGAATATGCAGATACATCAATGTCTGAACCAGAAATAAATTTCCCTGCAACTGTGACGTGAGCCCAGTGTCTCTTTCCTCCCACGGGTTACTCCTGGCATGTCAGAAAATGAGATATTGAATTGTCTCTTTTGTCCCTTGTACTCTGGCCAAATGATACTTTTAGGCTGAGAGGGGAGCCTCAGGTTTGCTGCTTTCTAGGTTAAATTTATAATCTTCCATTTTCCAGTCCCCTCCAAGGACTCAAAGAAGTGGCAAGGTGCTATGAAAAAGGCTATAACTGGGTGATAGGATGTTGGGTTATAGTCCTGGACACAAGAGGCTACTCCATTCACTTCACTGAAGCTCAGTGCCTTAGCCTGGGATGGAAGGGATGTGGGTTTGAATCAGAGGGTGCAAACCATTGGCCCAAGGGCCTTATCCAGCCTCAGACTTGTGTGTTTAGCTTAGAGAGTGGCCCATGTTTCTACAATAGAGCTGGAACTTGACTGTTCTTTTGATGAATCTCCTTAGTTTACCACAATCCCCACTGCTCCATATTGTATTACACTCAAGTTGTTTCCCTCATTTATGTGGCCAACCTCACTCCTAGAGGCATTCAGTTTATGACCCCTGGAGCTTAGGGATCTCGAAGTTCCCTTCTAACCTTGTCACTATCTGGCTAAGACACATGGGGGTAATATTATTTCATCCTTATTTGACAGCAGTTCAAGTTTTATGCAACTCTGCTATCTCAGTTTCCATTTTATGGATGTAGAAGTTCAGATTTGGAAGGTCAATGGCCATGTCCAAGGTCAATGATCACATCCGCAGTCATGAGGGTTATCAGTGGTGGAGCCAGTAGTAAGACTGTGGGCTCTTGACCCCCAGTCAGTGGTCATCTCTAAAAGTTGTCTCTTCAGTTTCCTTCCCAGGACTGCCTTGCTCTTGTGTCTGCCTATACAAAGAGAAGATTCAGGATCAAATGACCTTCAGAAACCACTTGGAATGAGCCTGAGTTACCACTTAGTAAAGCATTCTGGAGGCAAAGCTGCCAGTTCAGATCAATTCTGAATCTGAGAAAAACCCCAATCACTTTGGATATTTAGAAAAAATACCAAATCGTTACATTTTGAGCACTTGGCAATGTTTATAGTGCTTTTGACATTTAGCAGCTCTAATGTTTGAATTGGTGAATTGTGCGTAAATTTTGACTCTGCCGCTTTCTAGCTCTGTAACTTGGATTCTTGCTTTGTACCACAGGGATGGTGATATGAACTCCTGACCTCACGTGGTTGGTACGAATGCTCAATGTACAGTGTCACGCGAAGCTTGTGTCACTTGCATAGCACAGTACCTGGCTGATTTTAAGACCCTACTGTGCATACAGTACGTGTTCACTGTTTTCCAGATATTCCTTCAGTGGGTAATATTATCCCAATTTACAATTGCAGAGTTGAGTCTCAGAGCCAATAAGACATTTTATTTAAGGTTATATGGTTAAGAAACATTAACATTCTGTGTAATTTCAAATCGTGTAGTTGTTTTACAACACCCAGTTATTCCTCCTCAATCTCATCCTTATGTTGCTTCCTTTAGAAAATTCTGAATCAAAGCAGAATTCAGTTTCAGTTTTCTTTCTGCAAAAGGAAAGGATTGTACCAGATGAACTTGAAGGCCCTTCCCAAACCTGAGAGTCTGTGATTTCACTAATGAATAAAGAGGAAAAGTATAACATTAAAAAATGTTTATCCTTAAATTAAAAAAAAAATCTAAATTTTGCTTACCCCATTCCTTAAAAGAAGGATCAGATAATTAAAATAATTAGCATGAATATAAGAAACTGTTTTCTTACATTTCATTTTCATTTTCTCTATTCTGTCTCCCTTTAAAAGTTCTTTTGTACAGGACAGACACTGGGGACTGGTCAGAAATCCCTCCTTCTGTTCCATGCCCCCATTTTGGTTCGAGAAATAGTTCCAAGAAGCCATTATTGACAAAGATTAGCCCAGGATTCCAGGAACAAAAGCCCAGATCCTTGTATTAGCACTCCCCCAGCAGGGGACAAAAGGGGAGTGAATATAAATGGAAATTTGAACACACCCTCTGATTTTTAAAATTAGTCTCAAGATCTATTCTTTTTCTTTTTTTCTGGGAAGATTATTACAGTGGTAGCAATGAATAGTCCTCAGTGATTTCCTTTTTCTTTTTTTTTTTTTTTTTCTCCTTTATTTCAGTGGTGAAAACATTTGTTCTATTTAGGATTAGTCAGCTGGACTCTGTTAAATGATCGCAATTTTGGTGGTAACATCCAAAGCAGCTCAGTCAGGGCAGATCAAGTGCACTCCTCTTCCCTCATTCAGACCAGATCAGGGTGTCGGTTTTGGCCGGTCAAGGTCACAGAGCTTTCTCACAGTTTGTTTGATCTGGTGCTTATTGGCCTTGAAGGCTACAGTGAACATGAATGTGTTGTTGCCTTTGATCTTCTCCATGACCAACTTCATTGTCAGGGGAAATTTGATGATGGAGGAGTGGTCAGGCTTGTTTCTCCTGTTGGTGCTCTTCTAGGGTATCTGGGCTGCCTTGAGAGCCACAGTATCTTATTCCATTGAAATGTGGATGATAGGCAATTTTCATTTATTTTTTAGTGTATTTTTCAGCATTGCCTTCTTGTCCTTTAAAGTCTCTGTTTGGCTTTAGTTTTAGGAGAGGCCAAAGCTTCCCTCTTTGCGTTTGGTGCTGTCTTTGTAAAAATATCCTTTTATTTTTTAAAATAACTTTTCTCCATCTATAAAAATTAATAAAAATAGTATTATTTGTGGTAGAAAATTTAGAAAATAGTAAACTTTAAAAAAAGTTGTTTTTTAAAAAGTGGTGAGCATATCCCCAGATAGAACCATGATATAAATACACTTGTATATATATTTTTCTTTCCATTTATTTTTCCTGTATTGAATATATGCTTTGTTGAATATATAGGCTTATATTCAGATTTTTAAACTTAACTTTCTATGTGAGCATTTCTCCCATGTCACAGCATATTTTAAAAAAATGACTTTAATGATTGTATCCTTCAGGCGTGAACCTGCTGCAGTGTACTCCTTTTTTTGTTTTTTCCCTCTGAGACAGGGCCTCCATCTCTCCTCAGACTGGAGTGCAGTGACATGATCTCAGCTCGTTGTAACCTCTGCCTCATGGGTTGAAGTGATTCTTGTGCTTCAGCCTCCTGAGTAGCTGGGAACACAGGTGTGTGCCACCACACCCAGCTAATTTTTTATATTTTTACTAGAGACAGAATTTCATTGTTTTAGCCAGGCTGATTCTGCCCACCTTGGCCTCCCACAGTGCTAGGATTACAGGTGTGAGTCACTGAGCCTGGCCTCAATCTTTTGCTCCACATTTAGTTTATAGTTTTTCACCAACATAGATGATGCTATCATGAATATACTTGTATATTTATCTTGACTTATATCTCTGATTATTTTCAGCTGGTATTTCTCAAGACTTTTATTGTTTTAAATCTTTTTATTTTTTATTGATATGTAATAGATATACATACTTTGGGGTTATGTGTGATAATTTGACACATTCATGTAATGTGTAAACATCATATCGGAATAACTGGGGTACTCATTACCTTAAATATTTATCTTTATGCTAGAGACATTCAAATTATTCTCTTCTAGCTCAAGATTTTTAAAGTATTAGACTGAGTGTTTCATTTGCTCAACCGAAATCCTAATGATTTTATTGATTCTGTCTTCTCCCCTATGCATTGCCCTTGGAGGAAAGCCCAAACTATTTGGTAAGTGTTTAAGGCCTTGTATGATATGGCTCCTTTCCAGCCACTCAACCTCTTCCTCATACTATCCCCACATATAGTTTATAGTTCTGCCAGTTTCAACTGTCTGCAGCATCCACCTCATCATGATTTTTCACACCTGTCTTTTAGCTCAGTGATTCCCAAACTCCAGGCATTCAAATATCACTTGCACAATTTTGCCACTTTTATATACCAATTGAGAAGCTATTCAGTTAATATTTAAGATTGTTGCTTAAAAAGTAGACTTTGAGCAACAGTAGGTGTGAGAGCATAGGTTTGATGTAGTGGACATATGTATATGAGCTTATGGTGTGTGCATAGTTTTTGTGTAATTCATGTGAAAATAAATGTATAAACAATGAAATAAAAATATAAAGGTTTTGGCAGGGCATGATGGCTCACACCTGTAATCCCAGCACTTTGGGAGGCTGAGGCAGGAGGGTTGCCTGAGCTGAGGAGTTGGAGACCAGCCTGGGAAACAAGGTGAAAACCCATCTCTACTAAAATATAAAAAATTAGAGGCCGGGTGCGGTGGCTCAAGCCTGTAATCCCAGCACTTTGGGAGGCCGAGGCGGGTGGATCACGAGGTCGAGAGATCGAGACCAACCTGGTCAACATGGTGAAACCCCGTCTCTACTAAAAATACAAAAAATTAGCTGGGCATGGTGGCACGTACCTGTAATCCCAGCTACTCAGGAGGCTGAGGCAGGAGAATTGCCTGAACCCAGGAGGCGGAGGTTGCGGTGAGCCGAGATCGCACCATTGCACTCCAGCCCGGGTAACAAGAGCGAAACTCCGTCTCAAAAAAAAAAAAAAAAAAAAATTAGCCAGGCCTGACAATGTGCACCTGTAGTCCCAGCTACTCCAGAGGCTGAGGTAGGAGAATCACTTGAACCCAGGAGGCGGAGGTTATAGTGAGCAAAGATTGTGTCACTGCACTCCAGCCTTGGCAACAGAGCAAGACTCTCTCACTCTCTCTCTCTCTCAAAATCTCTCTCTCTCTCTGCATATATATTAAGGTTTTCCTGTGCCCCCTAAAATTATCTTCCCTGATGGCACATAATCTCTGTATTGGAAAACACTACATTAGTTTCGTCTTTCTGATATGTCATTCTCTCCTACTGATAGATTAACTTTTATTCATCGTGTGGGTCTAGGAAGGATGCCCTGACCTTAAGTTTAAGTTAGATCCTTCCTTCCTTGGGGTCTTTGAGCATTTTGTGCCTTTTTTTTTTTTTTTTAATCTCAGCACTCAGCACATAAAATTGCATTGGTTTACTTATTTTCTTTCTTTTAAACAAGCATTTATTGAACTCCTCTATGTTCTAGCCTCTATGTGAGAATGTAGTGGTGGGAAAATAATGCTTTTTTTTCCCTTTGAGAAGCTCATAGACTAGTGTTGCTTCTGTTTTGGCAATGGGAACCCAGAACCCAGAGACAGACTTCCAATCTATTCAGGGACATGGGCTAGATTTGGGGCTGTGCCAGGAAAGGATTCTAGGTGGAGGTAACTCTGAGCTGAGTTATAGAGAGTAATAGGTTAGTAAACATCTATTTAACACAAAATAAGGCAGTGATGGAGAAGCAGAGCAACAAGAATGGAAAGAAACATATAGAAAATAAACAACAAAGGGTAAACATAAATCCAACCACATCAATTGTTATATTAAACACTCCAATTAGAAGGCAGAGATTGTAAGACTGGATGAAAACATCCCAGGATCTGACCATATGGTGTCTACAAAGAAGTCACTTTAGATTCAAAACATAAATAGGTTGAAAGTAAAAAAAAAAAATGTAAAAAGATATATTATCAAACAGTATCCAAGCTGGAGTGTCTCTACTAACAAGCTGGAATGGCTACAGCAACATTAGACAAAATAGACTTTAAAACAAAATGAATGTTACTAGACACAAACAGGGACATTTAATAGTGATAAAGATTCAATTTATCAGGAAGTTGTAAAAATGATAAACATGTATGCAACTAACAATGGAGCTCTAAAACCAAAAGGATTAAAAGGTGCAATAGAAAATTTGACCATAATAATTGAAGATTTCAGTACTTATTCTCAAAAACTGGTAGCAAATGTGATCACAAAAAAAGAAAATGTAATAAACAAAAAATCAAGAAAGACCTGGAATAATTAAAATAACACTATCAACTAACTCAGCTTACATGACTTAACTTACCTCTGTAGAACACTTCACCCAATAATAGTAAAATATACACTTTTTTTTTTTTTTTTTTTTTTTGAGACAGGGTTTTGCTCCATCACCCAGGTTAGAGTGCAGTGGCAGAAAGGCAACTCACCATAACCTTAAATTCCTGGGCTCAAGTGAACCTCCTGCTTTGGTCCTCTGAGTAGCTAGGACTACAGCTGTATGCCATGATACCTGGCTAATTTTTAAATGTGTGTGTATGTGTGTGTGTGTGTGTGTGTGTGAGAGAGAGAGAGAGAGAGAGAGAGAGAGAGAGAGATGGTCTCACTGTGTTGTACAGGCTGGTCTTGGACTCCTCCCCTCAAGAGATCCTCCTGCCTAGGCCTCCCAAAGGGCTTGCATTATAGGCATTAGCCAGTCTTCCCAGCCTCAAAATACACATTCAGGTGTATATTAAACATTCTTTATGTGCTAGGCCATAAAACAAGTCTCAGTAAATTTAAATAAATTGAAATCATACAAAGTATGTATTCTGACCACAAAATAATTATATTAGAAATCAACAACAGAGGAACATTTGAGAAATCAGTCCTCACTGGGGTTTGCAGCCCAGTTTGCATCCTCTCTGGGTAGTTCAACAAAATTTTAAGCCAATAAATTAATTTTAAATGGTTCTGAGTTGACAGAACTTCCAGAAGACCACTATAAGGAAATATAAATTATTTCTGAAAGAACTCACCTTTAACTCAGGCCTTAAAGAATTTCTACTGATAAAGTTACAAGAAATATGAGCTGATGTTAATACTCACGAAGCCCACAAACAAAAAACCAACCAAACCAAAAAACCCAAGACATTTTGAGTGAGAACCGGTAAAAACAAATTACAGACTGTGGGATCAGATATTGGAGTTATCAGAGCCAGGATAGACAATAAAGGTGTTTCTATATTTAAATAAATAACAAAATTGAAAATGACGAAAGCATTAGAACAATAAATGTGACCAAAGAGATTTGAATAAAGAACAATTTCTATGAATGAAAAATAATTGAAATTAAAAACTCAATAGATAGAATTTGACAGCACATTATATACAACTGAAGAAAGAATCAATTTGCTAGAAGATAGACTTATAGAAATTACTCAGGGTATACCCATGAGAGATAAAGAGATGGAAAAAAAGAAAGTAAGATTAACTTGTATGGAGTTTAAATGAGAAGCTATAAACATGCCAATTTGCAATTTCAGATGGAGAGGGGACAGACAGGGTAGAGGTAATATTTTAAAAAACAATGGTTGAGAATTTTCCTACATTGATGAAAGACACACATCTGTAAATGTGGGGTCTCAGGCAGAATAAAATAAAATAAAATAAAATAAAATAAAATAAAATAAAATAAAATAAAATAAAATAAAACACACCTAGGCAAAGCCTGATTGAATTGCAGAATGCAAAAGATAGAAGATCATAAAAGCACAGAGTAAAACCATACAGGTGATTTACAAAAAAATGGCAAATACACCAACAGCTGATTTCTCAATAGCTACAAAGGAACATAGAAAACAGTGGAATAATATCTTCTAAGTGCTATAAAAATAATGTATAATTGAAATATCTCTCAAGGATAAGGAGAGAAGAAAGGACTTTTTTAGATAGGCAAAAACTGAGAAAATTGACCACCAACTAACATTCAGTGAAGTAATCATGAAGATTGTGTTTTAGGCAGAACACAAACAATTCCAGATGGAAGGTTGGAATTATGTGAAAAGCTGTATGTCAAAGCTATGTTAGACAGACGCATGTGTTAAAACAGCAATTGCTGGTGTAGTAAAAGGAGGGTGGAGGGAAGACACTTTCTTACTGACATTGTTTAGAATTTCTAGAACATGGTGTTAATGAGGCAAGAAGAAATGGTGGTAAAGAAAGCAGTAAATATATCGGTAAATCCAAACAAACCTTAATAATATAAACAGTGAAAATAATATCTTGTGGAATTTTAAGGAGTGTAATTAAAATACACAAGTATAATAGAATATAAGATCAGAAGAAAGTGAAGGGAATAAAAATGTTCCAAGATCGATCTTAGATTCTGAAATGCTTAGTGTGCTAAATAAACATAATAGAATACCTAGGATGGGATAGAAATATAGGACATAACTTCTCAACTGGTAGATAGAAATATATAAAATGAGAAAAATAGCAATTAAAAAGTTAAATAATAAAAGTAAAAGAAGCAAAAGAAACATAAACATACACATAGCACAGAATTTAATGATGGAGATAAACCCAAGTATGTCTGCAAGTGCTATAAAGATGAACATTATCACACTTGTTTTAAAAAAATCTATCAACATGATATTCATAGTGACCTCAAACATAGGACAGGAAAAAGACAAAAATGCCCATAATTACATCCTTGGCAAATACTACACAAACAAATTTGGCAAAACTGTTGCAATATTAGGTAAAAATTAGTTTAAGAAAACATTTTTGCTAAAGATAAAGAGATTCACTATATAAGGAAGTAACTGTCCATTCCTAGGAAGATATAACTGGCTTGTGTCTATCAAATTACATAGCCATGATGTATATGAAGCAAAGACTGACAGAACTAGAAAAATAAATAGATAATTCCAGCATCACAAGAGATTTTTAACACTTTTCTCTCAATAATTGATGCTTTAAATACCCAAATAATCAGTAAGGATAAGTAAGATTTGGACAATACAATTATTAAGCTTGAGCTAAAAGATACAACTAGAGCATTTTACCCAACAATTGCAGAAAAAAGCAGGTTTTCAATCATACAAGGAGCATATGAAAACTGGCTTATATTAGGCCACAAAACAAAACAAAATAAAACATTCAGGTACTTATTATCATAAAGCCTTTGTTTTCTGATTTCAATGAGAAGAGCAAGAAATTCTTGACAAAAATTTAACTAAAACCTTCAAATGTCTGGAAAACAAACCTTTGATTCTGTACAACTCATGTGTCCAAGAAGAAATATTAAGGAGAAAATGATATAAAAATATTTCATTTGAAAACATGACATGCATCGAAGTGGTTACTTGGAAGTAAACTGTAGACTGAAGTGTTTGTAATAGAAAAAGATAAAGGCCAAACAGCTAAGATTCCAAGTTAAGAAGTTAGAAAAAGAACAACAGACTAAACCAGAGAAGCAAAAGAAAAAAAAATAGTGATATAAACAGAAATGAATGACTAAAAATAATGGCAAACATCAACAAATCCAAAAGCTGATTCTTTTCAAAATATTAACAAAACGGACAA
Organism: Saimiri boliviensis; assembly: GCF_048565385.1. Lineage (NCBI taxonomy): Eukaryota > Metazoa > Chordata > Mammalia > Primates > Cebidae > Saimiri > Saimiri boliviensis. Next base: position 83,182,679 of record NC_133463.1, read on the forward strand.
ACCTGTGGAATGGGTAATCAAGAAAGCAAAATATATTTAAAATACATATTAAAATATATATTTAGTGATAGAATTTGCAGCTTACATAAAAGAGGACATTATGAACAACTTATGCCAATGTATGTGAAAGCTATATTAAACAGATTCATGTGTTAAAACAGCAATTGCTGGTGTAGTAAAAGGAGGGTTGGGGGAAGACACTTTCTTACTGACATTGTTTAGAATTTCTAGAACATGGTGTTAATGAACAGTAGGCACACATTTTGTCAACTTTACTGAAGATTTTAAATTCTCTGCAGGTAATACACCCCTTATTCCCTGCAACTGGAGAGGACTGATCTCATATCCTCCCCACCTCCCACCTTAACACTTTACGGCAAAGAAAACAAATGAATGCCAGCTGTATACAACAATATGCCACTCGCTGGCTATGTTACTTCATCTGACTCATTTAATTTTAGGGGCTTCAGTTTTATCACATGCTATGCAAAGGAGCATTCTAACCACCTGAGCATTTCCACATTTTAACCACCTGGGTCTCTTTCCTCAGCAAAATGAGAATAACGGGCTCCTGCTTTCCTTCAGTAGTGTCCAGGTAGATATTTAAAAACTGTCCTTCTAAAAGGAAATAAATAAGTTAAAACAGCAGAAACAATCCCCACCCCCACCACCAATTTGTAGCATTTGCAAACTTCCATGGTGTAAATACTTCCAACAATGGTAGCCAATTTTAAGCTACCAACAAGATGTCACTTGACTATAGCATTGGGGTGAGGTGTGCACAGTCAGCTTTCATGAGCTTGGCTGAGCCAGCTCCAGCACATCACTGTCACCCTTGTTATGTAGTTGTCAGGAACTAGCATGGCTGCCAGCAGCTGTCACCTCAAATGATGTCATAAAAAGGATAGCAAAGTTTGACCCTTAAATCAGACAAAATTAAGTTTGAAGTATAGCTCTACCTCTTACTAATTATAATCCTGGTTAAGTCATTTTGCTCTCTATGCTGTAGTTGCCTTACCAAGAAAATGAAAACAATAATAGTACTTCAACCCAAAGTCCATTCATTCAGTCATTCAACAGTGTTACTGGAGCAAGATGATGTGACAGGCACAGTGGTAGGCTTATCAGGAGGATTACGTTGAAGTAATTGAGGTGCTTAACTAAATGTCAGGTGCCTTAACTTCTTTCAGCTAAGAGATTTCTCCTGTATTTAGTCTTTGGCTCATGCTGCAACCTTTCCACATGTGATGTCATCTACTTCATTGCATGGTTTGGATTTGCTCACACTTGGGTAACTTCCTTGTTATAATCTCCCAGGGCACTTGTCTGAGCTCCAGATCCTGTATCCGTCGCTTACTGGCCCCCTCCCTTGAGGCACACTCCATATGCCCCCAAATGAACTCATTATTTCTTTCCATCCAGTCCATCTGCTCCTCCTCCTGGGTTTGTTCCTTTTCTCAGAGAATGAGGCCGCCAGTTCCCTAAGTGCCACTCTTCCTCAAAACCTTCCGTGGTAAAGTGTTTCCTTCCATATGAAGAGTAGCTCCTTCCACTGCTGTGCTTAGATGGTAATGCTAGACTGGACCCAACAGTTTCAAGTTTATCTTGCAGAGTTCTTGTCACAATCAGTATTTTTTGAATTAAATGAGTAAATTAATGGTGAGAATTTCATGCACCATAATGAGATTTGAGGGAAGCCATTTTGGGGCGTAGAGACAGATATTGATCTCTCTGAAATTACATCACTCAGATAATAGTACATTTTATCATTCCTAAATTGAGAGCTGGGCTTAATAAACGATTGGTTCAAAATAGGTTGATTGATTGACTTATTCATTATTTCACCCAACATGCACATTGTGAATACCTGCTGATATTGTTTGGCTTTGTGTCCCCACCCAAATCTCATCCCAAATTGTAATACCCCTGTGTCAGAGAAGGGAGTGATTGGATTATGGGGGTTGTTTCCCCCATGCTATTCTCGTGATAGTGAATTCTCACAAGATTTGACAGTTTTATAAATGGTAGTTTTTCCTGCACGCTTACACTCTCTTCTGCTGTCTTGCGAATATGTGCCTACTTCCCCTTCTGCCATGATTGTAAGCTCCTTGAGGGCTCCCCATCTATGTGGAATTGTGAGTTATTTAAACTTCTTTTCTTTATAAATTACACAGTCTTGGGCAGTTCTTTATAGGAGTGTGAGAATGGACTAATAGATCTGCTCATGTGCCAGATGTTTTTCTGGGTTCTGAGGATATCATGATGAACAGAATACAAGTCCAAGGATTTCATTGTCTAGCTGAGGGGAAGACATGTGAAACATAATGAAATGTGCACTCTGACAAGGGTTATAGGAAGTGTTCTGTGTACAAACAGGAGAGAGTGATGACTTCTGCCTCTGACAATCAGGACACACAGTACAGAGGTGGTCATATTTGTTTGGGACCTTTTATAATGTGGAAGAGTTGGCTAGTTGAAGAAAGGAGTGAAGGTGGAGGAGAAAATGGAAGTCCTAGGCAGAGGAAACAGCACATGTACAATACAGAGGTGGGAAATGTTCTCCTATGACTTATAAGTGTGTGCGTCAGGAATGAGGCCAATGTGGTCCACGAGGACTAGGACTGCATGCGTCCAGTTCAGGGATTTTCAGGGTCAGCATGCATCAGAATTATCTGGACATCTAAAGAGGGGCACTTCCGGGTGCACTCAGGCCTGAGGACTCACAATCACTGGGGTAGCACCTAGGTATCACTATGTAGAAATTCTCCAGAAGTGATTCTAAGGCAGACTTAAAGCTGAAGGTTAGCAAGGTTCAGCACCCTATCTGTTGTCATACAGGAAGTGGCAGGAATGGATGTCCCACTCAAATCCCTGGGGTGATTATTAAGAATCCTGAGGTCCAAGGGCTATTGGTCTCAGTTACCTCTGTGGACAGTGAAACCGCCTGCTGGACTCCACAAACTATCACAAATCCTGATTTTCTTCGAAAGGCAGCGATTTCCCTTGTCTGTCTCGAGGAAGGGCTGCAGCTGATTCCAGAGATTGGCATCCTCTCCAGCCTCATCAGGTCCTTACATAATGACAAATCCCTTTCATTTGCTCTCCATTATTTCGTTGTAAATGAGAAAGTAATAAAGCAAGGCTGTGACTGGACTAATTAAATCAGCCATTTCTAATCCCATCGATTCAGGGAAAGAGAGTTGTGGAGGGTGGACAAAGAGGCTTTTGATTCAGAATAAGGCAAATGCATTTCTGTCAAAATGTGGGGGTGGGGCAGTTGAAGACTGAGCAGGAAACAGCTCTGGACCTGCGATCTGAACTCTGTGGGAGGAAAGGCACGGACTCCCTGAGGTGGAAGGCAACCCCACTCCACCGGGGGGTGAAGACAGAGCACCAGATAGAAAAGCACATTGTTTTCTTCTTAGGACACGATGAGAGGAGAGGCCATCGAAGTGACAATCTTAGCCTTTGTTGCTGGGGGATGAACGTTGGGGGTTGGATGATCAGCACCAAAGGTGGCAAAAGTAAGTACGTGAATAAATACATAATTTTTAAAAAGGAGACCTGTAGGAAGCCAGCGGGTGTGAGCTTCCTGGGCTAAGCAGCACTGGGCAGGCTGAGTTTGGAAATATCTTTTCTGTTGTTTTTCTGGGGAAGGTCATTTTTGTCAGTCACATGGACTTGCCCAGCTCCTCCCAGCTGTGGTCTCCTGATTCATGTCCCGGCCACCGCCTTCTGAACTGCTTGCTGTTCTTTGAAGGTGCCAGAGTGCTCCATACCTGCTTGATTTTATTCATGCTACACTGCCTGCCTGGGGGGCTCTTCCCTACCCCTTCTTCTGGAGTTTCTCAAAGTGTCATCTGCGTGCCATTTTACTTTAGAAAAACTTAGGAATTTTGCTGAAAGGGCAGAACCCAGACCTTAGCACATTCCTGCTGAATCACGCTCTGGGGGCTAGAGCACAAGGATCTGGATTTTGGCCAAAATGATGGGTGATTCGTAGTAATACCAGTGTGTTAGAATTGCTGGCTGCCCTGTTCCTTCTGTGTGAGAACACCTATTCATCTTTCTCTTCACTGCTTCAGTGTATAGAAATATAAACAGGGCTTCCTGTTGCTTTAGACTTAGAAATGTCTCAAAAGCATTTTTATTTGATTCAAGCTTGTTGTAAACTTCTGCAGAAAGAAAACAATGAATTGTAATGTCGACCTCAAAAATGAACAGATTTTATAGTGGCTAGAGAACAAACATCTAGAGAGGAAGAAAAAAAGTTTATTTTAAACTGGGCAATTTTGACTTCAGCAGTGCCTGAAATGAATAACAGTAAGTAGAATTTATGAACTATCATTGTATCTTAACTTAGCCATATTTTATGACTTTCCAAAGTAAGCTAAAGCATATCTTACAAACTTTGACAACCATACAAACATAAAAATTTACAAGTTAGGTGAGTAAAGGCTGACTCTAATAAAATAATTTGACTGTAAAAGGGTGCTTGCCTTTTAGTGGACATTAGTCATGTTGTCTGATAGATTGGAAACCTCTGAATGTTTGGGAGGAAATTCTTGCTTTATGAGTTTCACATAGTCAGCATAGAATGAGAAAATTTGATTTTGCAGCCTCCCTTGCAGCTCAAACTCAGATCATTTATACTTTTAACAAGTTCTACTGATTGTTAGGCCCTGCACAAGATGGGATTTGAAAGTGATAAATAGAAATCGAACTCTCCTCTGGCCCATTTTGCTGCAGAAGGTCGCGGCAGAAGTACCAGGTTTGGGAGAGTCCTGGGTGCCCATCAAGTTCCTGGTTCAGAAGTTGCTTTTCCTGGGGGCCTTTGGTTCCTAGTGTTTAAGCTAGGGTACAGCTAAAAGGCAGTGAGAGCTACAGCTGTGGTTTCCCTACCAGCCGTTCAAGATGTTCCCCAAAGCTTAAGCTGGAAGCTGACTCACCAGCTCCCCTTGCAAGTCACTGAGCTACCCCTCCCTCTATCCCACTTTCTCTAATATTACCCTTAGTACAATGATCAAAATCAGGAAATTCATATTGATATAAATCTATCACTCAAATCTATAGATGTTTATCAAATTCTGATTAGAATCAAAATTGTCCTATAAAGTAAAAACCCTAAAAACAAAACAAAATCAAAACACTAAGACCTAAAGACAACGATAAAACCCAAAAAACAACCATTATTTTCTGTTCCAGGATGCAATCCAGAATTCTATATGAGATTTCATTGTTGTAAATCTGCAGTCTCTTTCAATCCAATTAGTACCTCAGTGTTTATTTTTCCATAATGACCTTGACACTGGTTCAGAGTGCAAACAGGTGTTTCATTTTGTAAAAGGTTCCTCAGGTTGTGTTTGTCTGTTATTTCTTCACGATTTAAGTCATATCATTCATTTGTGGCAGGAATAGCACCGAAGGGATGTTATCTTCTTCTCAGTGTATCATATTGACAGGCACACGATGTTGACCAGCCTCTTTACTCCTGGTGTTTCTTTGATCACTTGATTAAGGTGGTGTCAGCCAGGTCTCGCTCCACTATAAAGTTACCATTTCTCCTTTTGTAATTATTATGCATCCAAAATTCTTTCAGTAACTTATTTACTGCTTTATCAGTCAGAGTTGGCTTCTGTTGCTTGCAACAAAGAGCTCTGACAGTGATATCTCTTTATAATAAAAGAAAAGGGAAAACCATAGAGGACATTTTCTGCTTAGGATCAACATCTGAACATGATTAAATCCTACTTGAGACTTTCGCTTCAGCTCAATTAATTCGTGTTTAGGGAAGAAACTTTGGTTGCTTTCTTATTGGTGTAACCTAAAATATTTTATAGCACATCCGAATAACAAAGCATTGTTAATCCGAGTGATTTGCCTCGTAGGTTCCGGATAATTAAAAGCCGATTCTCTTCTTAGAGGAAGACTCACATTTCTGATTAATCTTTTGCTCTCTCAAGCAAGGGGCTTATCTTTTTTTTTTTTTTTTTTTTTTTTTTTTTTTTTTTTTTTTGCAAGGGGCTTATCTTATCCTGTTATCACAAACATCACTTGTTCTAAGAATCTTTCCTGACTGCTTCCTGGGGATAAACACCTGTGAGCTCCTATTCTACCCTATGCAGATGTAACACCCGAAAGCCCTTGGACCTCTCTGAGTAGACTACCACCTTTGAGGGCAGGAATTTACCCTTTGCACTTGGGCATGCTCAGCACACTCAGCACTCAATGCAGTCCGTCCCTGGAATAAGTGCTCAATGGATGTTTGTTGAATCAAAGAATTTATGTAAGAAGATAGGATTGTGGCAAGTTTGGCGTAGCCCATTAGGGCACATCCTTGTAAAGTATTTAAAAGACTAGGTATTCTCAGCTCTGGTGGTGCCTGGCTCTTCATATTCTCTTGAACAGTGAATTCTATGTCCCTTTGGAACTATTATGGGGATTTAAGCAAAAAAAGTGGCATGACTATGTCTGGGTTTTGGGTAGTATTTCTTTGGCTGCATTGGAGGATGAATGGGAAAGCCAAGACTATGGGCAGGTAGACTTGGCAGGTGATTCTGCAGTGATCCAGGCATGAGACGCAGAAGGGTGGACAGAAGAGAGAGATTTTAGAGTGTCGTCAAAATGCTACAACTTATCAGTGGACCGCTCCGAGCCAGGTTGCTGCCTATGCTGTTTTTGGTCTTCATAGTAGCCCTGGACATTGCGTTTGAAACCCCTGTTTCCTCGTGAGAAGGGAAAGGCTGCTAGATTTGTCTAAAAACACAGCGAATGAGGGTAGAGCCAGTGGTTAATTCAGAGACATCTGGCTCCAAAGCCCATGCACCTTCCTGTGGATCTCATATCTGAACCCAGTGCTGCTCTGATGGCCTCTGCAGACCGCCTTCCACTCGACGTGGCAGTGACAGAGAGACATAGCTTTGCTGTAGGGCTGAGCCACCTGTAAGGACAAGAGGGATGCTGCAATTTAAACATGTGGCTACTGCTCAAGGGGAGGAGAGAAAGACAAGGCCTATGGTGTTGGCTACTGCATAGGACCGCAGCTCTGGCTGAGGATTTCTGCTTCCCATCTGCCCTGGTCCAGGGAGGGTAGGTTTTGCAAATGTAGCCGATTGGAAGTAAAGCAGTCATTGCAAATTCAGATGTCCCCTGTGAGCTGGGAAAGAATCACAAGGGTCATCTGTAGGGCAGGATTAAGAATGGTCATTCTGTAAAGTTCCTGCTACTTGAAATTCTACAATTCTGCAAATCATCTCCAGGTTTTTCTCATCATCTCCTGTGGTGTTGCTTCTTTCTCCAGTGTTAATTAATATTTCAGGAAACCTTGGTGTTTGAAGCTTAACCTTGTAATTTTGAGTATTTGGGAGAGTCCCTGAACATCCATGTGGTATGATAATTTGTAACTTTGTTGAGGCAAAGTTTGAATTTCAAGGGCTGTGAGATCATCTAAGAGCAAGCACTTAGCTGGTGAATGAGCCTCAGGCAGCCCCATCGCCACTCGCTACAGCCGTGTGGCGTCTACATGCTATCATGTAATAATTAAGAAGAGCTGCTGCCACTTTCAAGCATGAATTCTGGGCCAGACACGGCATTACACTCCACATGCATTGTCTCAATCCTCAAACACCTGGCAGAATGGTAAGTATCTCATTTTGCAGAGAAACAGAAGCTCAGCGGAGCTAGGTAAGCTAGGTAATTTTCCCATAGTGTCACATCCATTAAGTGTCAGAGCCTCCATTGTTTCTCTTCAGGCTCAGGAAGGTTCATGGTGGAGGTGACTGCCATTAGGATGTCATAGAATTCCTATATTCAGTCGATATTGAGTGAGAACCTGCCCTGTGCCAGGCACTGTTCCATGGACAGCATTATTACAGTAGCGAACAAAAAAGGACACGCAACCCCGTTCTCACAGAGCTTTCATTCAAGTAGTGGAGTGGGCAATAAGCCATATAAACAATAGACATATTCTGTGTTGGATGGTGACTGGTGCTAGGGAGGAAAATACAGCAGTGAAGGGGGAGGGTGCAGGGCAGGGCAGGTTGGGGTTGGTGGCTCAGTTTTACATAAGGGTGGGACATGCAGGGACCCCCACAGAGAGGGTGACAGATACACAGAGGCTCAGAGGACCCCAGGGAGAGCATGTGAGGGCCAGTAGGCCAATTAATTCTACTTGCTTCAGCCTCTACCTGGAGGGTGTGGGAGGTCACTGGGAAGTTTGCAGCAGACAATGCCTTGGTCTGATCTGTGTTTGGAAAGAATTCCTGTGGCATGTGGAATATTGATGAAAGGTGGGGAAAGACAGGACGACATGAAGAGTCCAGGTTGGAGGCTCTTCCAGGCGTTCTTTCAGTGTCAGGATTTATTTAAATAGATTTTAAAACATCCTGCATGATTTCCTAAAAGGATCACTAGAGGGCTATCTGGATATCTTCAGTATTCTGGTGATATGTTACTGCATTTGGAGAAAAAAACAGTTTGCCATCACAAATGTGGGGACTGGGCAAGGTCTTGACTTGCAATCTTCACAGATGTCTATAGCATATGACTATTACCTGATTCTGGGCTTGGGTTAGGGACAGAGACCAAGAAAATACTGCTGGGATCTGAGAGTCAGAAGCAGCAGCTAATCTTGGAAGAAGTGAAGACCCAGAACCCATGCTGGGAACAAGCTGTGGTGGTGACAACAGCCTTTCATGCTGGGAAAACCAGGAACCTGTTGTTTCAAGGAGAACGTGTCTGTGGAAGCGGTAGGGGTGTGGTCTTGGCAGCACAGACCAGCAGATGTCTTTAAGTTTCAGAGCAGCAGATTTAAGGGTTGTATGGCTCAGAACCATAAGGGCAGGACTGGGGAGGCTAGACTGTCTGTTCTGCTAACCAAGCCAGTGAAAAGGAAACTTCTCTGAGTGGGTATTATGGTTACTAATTTGCTTAGGGTGGCCAGCACACAGAGCTTAGTGTCCACAGGAAGTGTGTTTCTTCTTGGGCATCTGCAATAGCATTTCCAAGATGGATAACCACTTAGATTCTTTTTGGGTCATAGCGAAATGTGCTCTAGACTTAGGAGTTCAAAATCTTGATTTTGAACTTCTGTTCTGCCGCCTTCTAGTTTTGTGATCTTGGACAAATCACACAACCTTTTCATACCTTCTTCATCTCTACCATGTGATCACCTGTCTTGTATGCTCCCCTTCTGCAGGGGGAATTACCCTTGTGAATGCATGGTTTGCTTTGACCAATGAAATGTGTCCTAAAGTGACATGTGACACTTCTGGGGAAAAGCTTTAAAGAGTCAGTGCACAGCTTGCCATGTTTCTCTTTCCTCGTCTCTGTGACTGTGGAAGAATGGATCTAGACAGAGCCTCCACCAGCCTGGAGCCCTAAGGAATTATGATATGCAGAACTCCCTGCTGACCTGTGGTGGTCATGTAAATATGAGTAAGAAATAAACGGTGACTATTTGCTTTAAATCTTTAAAGATTTCTAGGTTGTTTATTACCATAGAATAACCTAACATCATGGCTGATACAAATGGAAATAATGATCTCCTATATATATAGCATAAGATTGTTTTGAGAATTGAATAATTATTCCTTTGTTTTGGAACTATTTCCTTCACCACTCTAGGCTCTTGTTCAGTCTAGGTATCAGCTGAGAAGTTCTTCCTGAGAACGTCTTTCTGGCCCTCAATGAGTTAATTCCCTCTGCTGTTAGAGGCTCCTTTGCAATCTTCATCTCACCTATAACTCCTCCTTGTATAGTCTGTGACACTATTCTTGCTTGACATCTAAGAAGGTAAGCCCTTGCCTGCCTTTTTCATATTGGCCCCCACTCCCTTGTACAGAACCTGGCACAAAGTGCTCAAAGATTAATGTGAGTATGACCAATTAATCTAAGTATGACTAAGAAATGGAGTGCCTGGCATGGGGAGAGCAGCATCCTTTTTCTCTTGTCACCACCAAAGATTCCTGTATATTACTATTCTCCCCTCAGGGTCTCCATATTTGAAAATATGTCTGTCTACCAAACAAACTGCATTTATTATAAAGCAGTGCATTTGACTGTTTCTTATTACTCGAAGACACGTGCAGCTGCTGATAAGAGCTTCTGATCAGCAGGAGATAATCACCATGGCCACATCAATGAATATACTCCCAGCCCCAAGTAAAGCAAACAGATGTTTGCATTTGTACAGCTTTACAGGGCCTTTAGCTAACAGTTGCTTCAACCAAAAGGACATTTAATGTTTATGTAGCTAGAGGTCCCCAGGGAGGCGTTTTTGGGGTTGGTCAGGAAGCTCCATCATGTCGCTGAGGATTTCGGCAGCTTCTCTTTCCCGGCTGCCATCTTTGCTTTCTCTCATGCCTGTTGCCTCCTGGTATTCCCACCATGTCAGCAGCTGCTCCAGGAAGCCTGAGCACGTTGGTCAGGGTGAAGGGGCAGAGCCAGGAATCTCGTCTCCTATCTGTTACTTTCACCTGGAAATTGAAAGCTTTCCCAGAAACTCCTCCTCAGACTTTGCTGTAGGTTTCTTTAGGCAAAACTGAATTCCAGGGCCATCCCTAGCTGCAAGGGATTCTCGGGAAGTGGCTGGCAAAGGGGCCGGCAGTCCCCCTGAGCTGTCACCTGGGCCTGTCATATGGCATCCTGGACAAAACTGGGGGCTCATGGGCAAGGAAGAAAGTCAGGAGAGCAGTTTCTGGGTAGTAATGAACAGTGTCTGCAGCACCTGCTGTGGTAGTGAGGCCTTGTCAAGTCTTCCTCATTCATTTAATCCAGGTGTTCCCAAACTACGGCCCGTGGGCCGCATGCAGCCTCCTGAGGCCATTTAGCTGGCCCTCCGCCGCACTTCAGGAAGGGGCACCTCTCTTATTAGTGGTCAGTGAGAGGAGCACAGTATGTGGCGGCCCTCCAACGGTCTGAGGGACAGTGAACTGGCCCCCTGTGTAAAAAGTATGGGGACGCCTGATTTAGTCAAACCCACTTGGTTAACAGGTGAAGGAGAGAGCAGCACCCAAGCACAAGGAAACCTTCAAGGTCTCTTGATTGAGGGGCAGATAGAAGTTAGGCTCTCAGACCTCAAGATCTCTTCATTCTTTTAAAGAAATAATCAAAAGAGGCTCACCAACATGACGTTGCTCAGCACAAGCAGAGAGGCCCCCCCCACGGGCCCTGTGGGGAAAAAAGCAGAAGGTAGGTAGTCTGAGTTCCGGTCCAGCTTCTGCTCCTATCTAGCTGTGCCTTGTTGGGCAATTATGGGAAGTTCTTTAGGCTTGATTTTGTTTCATCGGCCATCATATTTAATCTGATTTTACAGATGAGGAGGTTGAGAGCTGGAGAGGTAAAGTGACATCCTGGGGTCACACGGCTAGTGAGTGGTGGGGCAAAGACTTGAATGCAGACCTCGTGACTTCCTGTTTGGGCCTGCCCTTGTTAGATGTGTCCGGGAGAGCTCAAGTACTCCCTGAGTAAGGGGTTAGGGCTAGACACCCTCCCCACCGTTTAGGACGTGATTCACTGTGTTAGGAGGAGTTATCGATCATTTGTTTAAAAACAGACGTAAAAAATTTGGCTCTCAAGTTCTCAAGTTGTGTTTATGCAGTGGCTCTTGGCAGGTGGATATATCTGGATTTATTAACTATTGCAAAATGCTGTGTTAATTTGTGTGTTACTGAGTCACCCACTGCTGCAATGGTGGAATGGTAGGAATGGGCTCATTTTGATTTTTAGTAAGTAATGGCAAAGAACATCAACCCTGGATGGCAATAGTTCCCTTGCCTGTCTAGACATTTCTCTTGGGGAGATTTCTTTTGTTAAATACAGATTCCAGGGCTGCATCCCTTGGAAAGCCCAGACAGGGCCTACAAAACTGCATCTTTACTGAGTTTTGATTGGAGATTCTGATAATCAGCCTAATATTTCAATCACTGCATGGACAGAATGCGACTTCTCAAAGCAGCCCTTGAACACCTTTGAATTGTTTATTGGCTTTGTTTTCAAACAAAATGTGTGTTAGTACCAGGTGGAAGGATGTAGCACAGTGATGACCAGATGGTCCCACTTCTGAACTTCTCAGAAACATTATTAACCATGGAGGTGATTTGCTTTTGCTTTAAATATGTATAATTAAGAACATGAAGTTCCTCACTAAGAGAACTAAAGATAAACTTGGAGTGTCATTATTATTCCATTCCAATTGAGAATGCTATCAAAACAATGTTTAAATAAATGCTGAACTGAACTCATGGAATATTACCAATTATCTTAGATCAGTGGTTCTCAATGGAGGTAAAGTGGTGTTCAACAGTGCCTGAGACATTTTTTGGTTACTGTAATTGGGCAGGCGTAGGAGGTACAAGTGTCTGGTGGGTAGAGATCAAGGATTCTGCTATATATCCTACAATGCACAGGACATCCCTTTAAGTTTGGCGCGCGCGTGTGTGTGTGTGTGTGTGTGTGTGTGTTGCTGGTCATACCATCTGTGACTCTAGGACAATCTTGTGGGAATTTATGTGTGAAACCTTTTGCTGTCTTTAGGCCCTGTCTGGAAAGACTTTTGGTCTCTACTTCTCCTTCATTTCTATGTGGCCATTGGAAGCACTAGGTATATAGTCATCTATCTCTTTTTTGGGTTCCTAGAGCTGCCAAGACCCCCCGTGACTGCTGCAATTGTACAGGTGTGGCCTGTGGACTGCTCTTTCCCAAGACTAGGTCTGTTTACCACTCTTCTCTCTTAAGAGACTTCACTTTCTCTGGCCTGTGTCACAGCACCTGCTTGCAGTATTTTGCTAATCGAGGATTACTAGAAAATACTTCCTTTTGTTTTTGAAAGGCTTAGGAAAAAACCCACAAATTGGAAAATTCCAACCAAACATAGAAGGTATTGAAGGCATAGGCACTTCCAAGTGCACATTGCAGAAGTTGAGGGCAGAGGTCTGCATGGGAGTCGGGAGTCTTGGATTAGAGCTCACTGTTCACCATCAATTTGCTGAGTGGCCTTGGGCCACTTACTTCCCTGCTCTGGTCCCAGCTTTACCCTGGATGGCTGAGAAGAGTTCTCAGGTCCCTTCCTGTTCTGACATCGAAAACTCTGAAGTTGTCACAAGTTTCTCTCCTGCAGAGACCCACAGAATGACCAGAAAGGACACATCCGGTGAGCCACAGCCTGCACTCATGTTTTCCTCCTAAGTATTAAGAGGAATGCTCAAGTTTCTCATTATGACAGAATCCTATGGCCACACAGATGGATGTCAATTCTGGCATTTATTAGAATGCCGGTAAATCTTGAAAATAATAAATATCTCATTACTTTGCTGATGATGTGTCTTTAAGTGCTACTTCAAAATGCCCGTCTTTGCTGTGCTTGATTTACAACACAGACTCATTTTAATCTTGTAATCTTTCATTTTTTGTGAGCACTTTCTTGGACCCTAATCAGATTTCTATAAATTCCCTAGAGCAACTGACAATGAGGCACAAGAGGTATCGCAGGGATGGCGCTGCCCCACATGCTGACAGGTTTGACATCCGACTTTCTGACCTGTGATTTTCAGTGTATTGCAGATAAAATGATATAGACTTTAATGTCAGGCAGGCCTGGATCAATATTCCGTATCCCTTCTCTGTCAGGGGCTAGCTGGGTCATCTTAGATGAACTAACTTAACCTCTCTGAGCCTTAGTCCCCTCACCTGTGCAATAGGGGATGATGGTTTCTTTGTAGATCTAAGGTAAAGAGGAAATGAATTGACAGATGCAAAGCATCTATTCCGATGGCTGGAATAAAGGCAATGCCCAGGAAGTGGTGAACTATGAAACCGATTATTACTCTGAAGAAAGAATATTCAGAGCTCCTACTCAGAAAGCCCTAGAGGCCAATGTCAGGGGTTGTAAATCAACTCCTCTTCTGTTTTAATACTGAATTAACAACCAGGCAGGGGGAAAAATGGAACATTTAAATATTTAAACCAAACATTTAATTTTTAAACATGAACATTCTTTTTATAACTTGGACTGCTCTTCAAGGCCTGTGGAAAATTCCCTGAGCCTTTGCTGTCTACCCTCCTTCACGGCTCATGCTAAAGAACTTTGCTAACCTTGGATATCTCTGAACTTGGCAGAGGATAATACATTTGTTTTATTCAGAAGAAGTCACATTTGTGTCCTAATAAAAAGATTACTGACAAATTTATTTAACGAAAGGGGGATAAATATCTGTATAATAAAAATGAAACTAAGTCTAATGAAACTAAAGAAAATTATATTTCATGTGATGCTCTTGATTCCTGCTTTCTGCTGGAAACTGTTCTTGGCCTGTTATGTCCTTTATTTTAAATTGTACAAGAAACTCTACAAAGTTTCATTGGTCATCTTTCTGTTCATAAGCAAACTGAGTTTAGGTGAGGCTAATAAAGCCACACAGGGTCGTGTGTTTTGGGTGGTGGACATTGACATTTGGCCCAGCATCTGTATGCTCTGCTTCTTGCAAGAACCTTTGATTTTTTGCTTGGGGATCCAGTCTCCTTTCCCTCCTTGGTGGTGTTTGTGGAACAAAATGCTGAGACTGTTTTTGTGTGTTCTAGATCCTGTGATCTAGAACGGTGGCCATAGGGAATGGTTTGGGGACAAACATAAGATCCTATGATCTGGAATGGTGGCCACAGTGAACATTTCAAGAACAGACCTTGAATGCATCAGAGCCAAGAGGTGCATAAGACATTGCTGGGGGCCTGGAAGAGGGCACTGAGGCTGCTCTTGGCCATCTTACCACCAGGAAGGATCTGCGGAGGAGGAAGCTGGCAGGAGCTGAAAGAGTTGATAGCTAGTCTAGTTAAATCACTGAGATTATCACCTCCCTTTAAGAGAAGGAATTCCTCTCCTCTTCATGACCTGTCTTTTCTTTTCAGGTATTACTTTTACCTAATTAATTAATTTAAAAATCTCCTATGGAGCCCCAATTATATATTGAGTGCCCTGTGAAAGTCACGTATATCTAATCTGCCGCAGGTCTCACTAATTTCTGACTACAAAATCACACGGTACTGTCTGTTTATAACCACATTACTGCATGAGCTCATCCTTCCTCATCTGGCTGATGTCTAAGCAAAGTATCCACAGGACATTGCCTCTTTCTGGGGCACAGTGCTCCTCTGAGGCTAATCAGCACCTATTTCCATCTTGGCCTTGATAAAAGAGGCCACATCTCTATTCCCTGGGGTACCTCCTCTAAGTGTGGCACATGCATTTCCATTGCAGCTGTAGGCAACTGTCCTTGGAGTTCAGAGGTCCAAACCCCACCTCACGGTCTCCTGTACAGTTGCTGTCTCCCCGCCTGGCTCTGGCCTGCCCTGTGAGATGGGGGAAAGCATCCCCTAACCTTCCAACCAGCATCTTCTCAGGACCTCCAGGGATCTCTGAGTCTCTGGGCCAGCCCAGTGATTCCTGGGCCCTTGAGAGGCCTGAAGCTTGTTTTCACAAGACCAATGGGTGGGTACCTACCTAATCTATGAAGCTCCTTCCAGAACAAGGGGAGAAGTTTGTTCTATAGACAAACAGCTCCCCAACCTAAAAGGCAGAAATCACTGAAATTTAGGCCATTTTGATAGCTTCAAAACAAAATCCAGAAGAAAAACCAAACCAAACCAAACAGCAACAGACATAACGGCAATAATAACTGGACAGCAATTCCAGTGCATTCCCACGGGAACCTTTGGATAGACACATGCATGGCTTTAAGGATGGGACTTGTTTCTCTTACGATTCCTTCTCTCTTCTTACAATCTGTCCCACAATGCAGACTTCCACACCCAAGCACAGAGCTGCTTTCTGTGAGAAGGTGATTTTGTAGGTGCATAATACTCCATTTCCCACTATCAATCATAGTTGATTGCAGAAAATCTTTCATCTCTGCATCTGCCACTGAGTTTCGGCATCTCTCTCCTGACCTTTGGCACATTGGACCTTAGTTTTCTCCTTGGGGTTTCTCCTTTACTCATCTCTAAGTGTCTTGAGGCAGGGACCCACCTTGCTGGTCTTAGAGATCCTCCTCAGGGCTGAACAGGATGTTCAGCCATATTAGCTACTCTGGATTTGCAAGGAAGAGTCCTGGGTTTCTGTTCCAGCCCTTCCACTTTTGAGCTGTCTGGCTGTGGGCAAATCACTCATTTCTGGGAACTCTTATCTCCTCAACTGTAAAACTAGGATAGCATCACTGTGGTAGAATGCAAAGTAGTTGCTATTGTTCATACTTCCATACATTTGTGTTCTTTGAAATGTGACTTTGTGATTTTTTCCTTCAATTTGGTATGAGTGTCCCCACCCCTAGAATGGGATCAAGCTTTTTGACTTGCTCTTGTTAATGGAAAGCAGTGGAAATGACAGTGTGCCAGTTTGGAGCCTAAAACTCAAGAAGCCTTGCATGCTTCTTCTAGCCATCCTGGACCCTTGCTTCCTGCATGAGATTAAGCCCATGCCACACTGCTGGAGGATGAGAACCCACGTGGAGCAGAGGCGAGTTATTCCCTGTGGAGCTGCCTTTGGCCAGCTAGCACCCAGCTGACTTTGCAGCCCATATATATATATATATATATATATATATATATATATATATATATTATACTTTAAGTTCTGAGGTACATGTGCAGATCATGCAGGTTTGTTACCCAGGTATACACATGCCATGGTGGTTTGCTTCATTCATCACCCGTCATCTACATTAGGTGTTTCTCCTAATGTTATCCCTCCCCAATCCCCAACTCTGCTGTCCCTCCTGTAGTCCCCCCAACCCCCAACAGGCCCTGCTGTGTGATGTTCCCCTCCCCATATCCCTGTGTTCTCATTGTTCAACACTCACTTATGAGGGAGAACAGGTGGCGTTTGGTTTTCTGTTCTTGTGTCAGCAGACCGCATATTAATGAGTGAATCCAATAAGAACAGAAAACCTCTCAGATAAGTCCAGTCTAAATGGCTAATCTGCAGAACCATGAGCTAAATAAATTGTGGTTTTGAGCCACTAAGTTTTAGAGTTGTTTGTTATGCAGCAAAAACAAACTAATACACTGACTCACTTCTCAGACGACTGTGTACATTAAGTGAGATAATGTGTGTGAGTCCTTGGTAAACTTAGTAAACCTCACTGACTCTCTCACTTCATTCTCAAGGACCCTCCTTACATCAGTGGACTCATAGGCCCTCCTTTCTTAATGCGGGAGATAGACGAAGACCTGGCCACAGAAGCAGAATGATGCTTGGGTTCGACTTCTCCATCTAATGAAATTTCAGATCTTCTACCAAACACAGACTCTAGTAGTTGCTCAACCCTTAATATTTGCCTTGTTGTACTGATTTCCTTAGTAGAAAAAAAGAATTCCGGAAGCACAGCCCAGAGACTTTTTTCAAGATTCCAAGTTCCAACCAGCCCATTGTGGGACCTTGGACTAGCCCTCCAAGGCTCAGTTTCTTCATGTGCAGAAAGCTTCTTACCAATCCCTCACCGGGCTGCCCTGGGAATCATGTGACAACCATGTATGTGAAAGTGCTTTTTAACTAAAAAGGCCTACATAAATTCATAGTATAAGTTGTCCATTCTACAAATATTTACTGAGTGCTGCTGTCTCCAGGCACTGTCCTAGAAGATTGGAGTAGATCTGAAAATGAAGCAGACAGCAACCCCTGCCCTTACGTGCTCACGCTATCATTATTTGGCCTTTCCCAGCCCTGCTGTGACCTCAGGTCTCGATGTGACTTTCACTAGAAATTACCTCTGTCTTCTCATGGGTTTCTTAAGAAACAGAGCCTGAGGCAAAACACATGTGCTAAGGCTTTATTGGTGAGTAAGACCTCAAAGAAGAAAGACTAGGTAAAAGGAGAACTGAGGCAGGAATGGAGAAAAAACCCATAGAAGGTGAGGCACTGAGCTGCCCACAGCTTCATGGGAAACCCAACCATTTGCTGGGCCATATAGATCATGTTTGAGAGGGCCACACAGAAACATTGCATCTTGGAAGAGTCAATTCAGAGAAGGGAGTAAAATTCTGGCTTTTTCCTGTCTGCCATCTCTAAATGGCAGGTCACCCAATAGGAGTTAATTCTCCTGCACTGCCGAGTTTCCTCTGGAAAGCAAGGCCCCTCATGGCAGTGGTAATGGTGATTGGGTGTGAGCCAAGCATTCCCAGCCAGCCTGCAGCCTACTGGACATACCTGTGTGAGCTGGAGAGTAAGAAAGGGGCTGTCAAATGTCTTGCACCTTAGTGTTGACAAAGTCCTGTGTATGAGGCAAGAGGCTGGTGGCGTGAGGCATGAGGCAGGGCTCTGTTTGATCAAGCCACATGACATGGAGGTCCATGGTGGCTGGTTAAGCCAGGGGAGGGAGTGACAACGGGATTGCTGCTGTGAGGCCGATGAGGAGCACACAGCCTCTCTCTATGGAAATCTTCGATTTTGATCTCCAAGAATATGACTGGTGCCAGGTGATCTTCCTGGAGGCAGAGCATGGTTGAGCCAATTGGGGAAGGGGCACGAAGAGGATCCAGGAAGCCTTTCAGGACTCCTTTGAACAGAAAGCAAAGTTGGTGTAGCAGGAGGAATGTCTTCAAGCCAGAAGTCCTGCGTCCTACTCCTCTATTAACTTGCTTTGTAACCTTGAGCACATTTCTGAACTTCTCTGTGCCCCGATTTCCCATGTGTGAAATGAGAGTGGTGTCCAGGCAGAGCCCTTTGAAGCTCTTCTGTGCTGGAGCCCTAGGGCTTTATGCAGATTCAAAGTCATCCTTCCTTAGCCCCTGCCTGTGTCCCTTGTTCTGCGTGTACAGGGATTAAAGCAGAGGAGAGGCAGGCTCACCAGGAGGGAGTCACAGATGGTAATGAATAGCCAAGGTCATGGGCAACTTCACTCCTTCCGGCATTATTACAGTCCAAGTTAAATATAGCCGTCCAAGACTTCCATCCAACACTGACCAACTGCAACTATTTAACACATCCTGCGGTGGAAGAAAGAGCTGCCAATCACCAGCAATCATCAGCAGTGACTCTGTAAAGGAAGCTGAGGGCAAAATTTCATTGGTGTCAACATTCTCAGCCAGCATCTGTAATGACTCAGAAATGCCTGGAGCCTTGCTGACTGTATGTTTGAATGAGACTATTATTTATGAGACTCTTGGGTCTTTTACCTTTTGAACTTCCTGATGGGTCAAGCCTGCCAAAACATACTCCAGAAGTATTTTGAGCAAGTAATTATTTTTTCCAAAAGAACTGATATCATCGATTAATAGTGATTCTGGATTCACTCAGCGTCGGGCGTAAGTTTTCATGTGCACCGCTCCTTTCACCTTCACAGCAACTCTCCAAAGTGGGTCCTGATTTGTCCTCACTGTATAGATAAGGAGCCTGAGATCCACAGAGGTCGAATAACGTGCCCAGGGTCACCCAGCAACTAAGCGAAGCACTCAGGATACAGAATCCAAGCTTTTGATCATTTTCTCATCATCAAATCTCTAATATAGAACTACTGATTGTAGGGGGATCACAGAGCCATAGATCGTTTAAACCAGTATACTCTTGGGGGTAATGGGGAACCTATTACTCAGTGTAATAGGAGTAAACCAGAACTGCTCCTGGCAAACAGACATCTGGTCACCCGAGAACCTAGGTAGAGGGAGTCAAGTAAAAGCTGGAGTCAGTCTTGGTGACCTTATTCCTCCTTTTTATACTCCATCTGAGATTAGTCTCAGGCATTCAAGGCCCATCTCTTACTGAAACCATTGTAACTGGCATAAATGTGAAGCTCTTTGTAAACTGTGAAACACTACAGGTTCAGTTAATACATGTAAATTTCCATTGATTAAAATTGGTTATGTGTTTGGCATGGTGGCAGCACTTTACCTGGGTTTTTTCATCTTTGCAACAGCTTGGATGCCATACCTTATTAAATTTGGCAAGTAAAAAACTGGGGCCAAGCCAAGTTAAAGTGGACTGAGAGAGAACAGCATGGTTTGAGACATGTGGTCTTCTGTGCAAACATCTAGTGCATGCTGTCTGAATAGCTCACCATATTAGAGGGGACTGTTGTGCTTAAGCAGAGTCCCTGAAAGAGAGACTCACCCCACCCCAGATCTCAGCTTCATAGAGTGCTACTTCCCTGACAGGTCAGTGGTGTGGACATGAAGTGCTAAGCCTTCCCCGCTGACATGTTGGTGACCGTTCCTTGTCTTTCCTGGGAAACCTCGTGCTGCGACTCTGAAGGTCAGCTGCCAGGGTTTTGAATGCCTTAATATAGCAGGGAGGCTTTCAGGAAAGGGTGGGATGCCATGACAGTGTCCTCCAAACATTCCACATGTGGGAGGCAGCACTGGGTTTTAGAAAAAGTGAGAGGCTCTGAGTTGGGGCAGCTGGCTGCAGTTCTGGTTCCAGCTCTGATGGGCTCTGTGGTCTTGTCATCATGTTCCTTCCTGAGGCTTCAGAAACATGAAGCCCCACCTTCACACAGCATTTGGGCAAGGGCTATAAATATGTTCATAGCCTTTGACTCCAGAATTCATTTTCTGAGAATTCACCCTAAGGAGCTAATTCTAAGTACAGAAGTGGTTTTCTGCAGAGAGAGGAGCAGGAAGCCAACAACGTCGAGTGCAGAGGGCCCAGTGATCTGGGTGAGAGGGTCCTGGTGCAGCAGAAATGGAAGGTGCCCAGGGGCCAGACTGACATGGTTTTGACTTTCACTCTGCCCTTGAAAGTACCTGTGAGATAGTGGGCAGGTCGCTCCACCTCCCTGGGACTATTTCCTACACATATAAAAAGGAGATAATGATGCCTTTTTCCTTGAGTTGTTGAAAGGATAAGTGGGATTCTTGATTGATTAATACCTACCTTTACTTCAACATGTATTTGAGGTAAAATACTTAAAATTTAGATAATGAAATAAAACATAAAGTAGTGAGATAAAATTGAATGAAAAAAAGATATAAATACGCAAGCCTGGGCATTCCAAAGAGTCATTAGATTTGGGCCACAACGTGGGTTATCTGCTGCCTGTGGTTCTTTGTGAATGAGGAGGCATCATCCACAGCATGGATCCTTTCATCTTTAATTTTGAGGGGCACATAACACATCACAAGGTCCTGGTACAGAACTGGTGCCCAATGACATGTTTTCTTCCCTTTCCCCAACCTGGCTTATAAGTGTCTTGTGACCACTGGCTCATGTGTGATAGACTAGGTTTCTGTGGCTCACAGCTAGTGTGGACACACAGTGAGGCAGAGGGCCTTGGGAGGGTCCCCATGGTCTGCTTGTGGCCTTTTCTTTGTTAGGGGAGCCAGTGAGGATGCCCAACAGAGAGGCTGGCCTTGCCTCCCACCAAGAGGAAGATTAGGATGTGGGACTTTCTTTTTGCATGTTGTAGTTCTCATTGACAGAGCCCTCGCCTTGTGTCAGACACTAAGCTGAACAATCATCCTTCCTCATCTTTCTTACACCAGCCCTTTGAAAGAGAATTTTATCACTCATTATGTAAACAGAAAATGGAGGCTCAATGAGCTTAAATTACACATTAAGGTTTCTCTGAACTGGGCTTCCCATCCATGATTCTCTGGTCCGTGGACCTTACACTTACCATTTGAGCTGCACTGTCTTCTTTATCTATTAATTTGATGAAGGGGGGAAAGTGAGTTTTATGGATAGCATCTCTTTTGAGTTTCTAAGCTACCCTTTGGAGAGAAAAAAACCTCACCTGCATAATACATTTTACCAGTGACCTAAGAGTAGTCTATGCATTCATGCTACAGATGGTTATTGTCCCCATTCAGCCTCTCAGAATACAGCAGCAAATAAAACAGACCTAGTTCCTCCTCTTTAAGAAACCTGCATTATATTGAAGGGACTTACAGATTTCAGGAAAAGACATTTTTGTCCATTGCTACTTAGGAAATAACCATAGCTCTTGCTTTCTTTGCACCACTACCTCCATTCCCACTTTGGCTGTGGGAATAATATGACTTATCTCCTGCTGAGCACCTACTGTGTGTCAGGAAACCTAGTAGGGGCTTTCTACAAGCTGTCTCACTTAAAATACCACAATGATCCTGCAAGAAAGGTAAGCCAGGCCTTTTTAAAGGATAGCCAAACTAAGGCACAGAGAGGTTGAGTACTTGCCTCAGGTCACACAGAGGTGACTAGGAGAGCTTGGCTGGGTTTTTATAGATCTGGCTGAATCTAAGGACCATGCTTCTTCTGTTATACCATGGTTCTTTCATCCACACTGGTCTGAGCACTGCTGGAGCTGGATAAGTAGCCTTTCTTCTTCAACTTCAATCATCCCTTCTATGAAATAGTGGAACTTGACAATGATTTATCAGGTGCTTCTAAGTTAGCTGTTCTCTGATGGTGAGTCTTTGAGAAGGGCAAAGGTGGGACCTCCAAGGGATGCCTGAAGCTTCAGAAAAGGCTTGCATGGTTAGAGAAGTGGAAAGACCTGGTTCTTTTAGAGCCATCATGGGGCATGTACTCCCAGAAAGTGGAGGAAGTTATAATCCCTCCATGAAGAGGCCTAAGGTCCACAGAAGACATGAGGGTTTCCACCTTTCTGTTAAGATCAGCCCATGTTTGGAATTCAGTCAGCTACCTGACAACTTAGGTAGAGACAGAACAGCCATCACCCAGGTAACCACAAAGCCAGCTTTATTGCAACTGACTCATGGATCCTATTAAAATTACTCAACTTTTGGGTTTGTCGTGACCTAATATGAACCATGCATCTAATTAAAACTAATTAGGGAGGTTGACTGTATGTTTGAAGAACTAAGCCTGGAAAGTAGCAAAATCAAGCTGCTTCCACCTCTTCAGCAGCCTTGAAGATGCCTTGGAGAATGAGACGGGAGAGGGAAAATTTTCCATCCATGTGCAGTTTCAGGATATTTGCATAAAGATGCTTTTATTGATTTTATCAAATCTGTTTTGTTTTCCTTGAGGTACTAAAATAGTACTCCAAAAAAGGGCTCCAATTTTGACATGATTCAGGTCTGTAATTGAATCCTGTCTCTGTCATCACCAGCTGTGTGTGACAATAGTAGTTAAGGTGACACTAGCTGCTATGTAGCAGGCTGATTGCAGAGATTATCTCAATTCTCAACCTCTCTCAATGTGATCTGGCTGCTTCTCCAGTGAAGAGAATGAACTACTATTTCCTCAATCCATGAATATGACTGGCCTTGCGATTTGCTCTGGTCAATAAAAGTGACATTGGTCAATTCTAAACCTAGCCATCAAGAGGCCATGCATGCTTCACTGTGTCTTTTGGATTCTTGCCACTGCCATGAAAACCAATCTGGTTAACCTGCTAGAGCATGAGAGAGCACATGGAGTGAAGTGGAATAATCCCCAGCCAAGCCATTCTCAACCAGCTATCCCACTGCCAACCTAGCAATTGACATCAGATGGACGAGTGAGCCCAGCTGAGATCAAATAATGCCAAGCCAAGATAAGCAAAACTGCCCACGTGACCCATTGATTTGTGAGCTATAATCAATGGTAGTTGTTTTAAGCCACTGTCCTAGTCACTCCAGGCTTCTTTAACAAGATACTATAGACTGGATGGCTTAAACAATAGGAATTATTTTTTTTCTTACAGTTTAGAAGCTAGAAGTTTTAGAAGTCCAAGATCAGGATGTCAGCAAGGTTAGGTTCTGGTGACAATTCTCTTCCTGGTTTGCTTCCTTCTTGCTGTGTCCTCAGGTGGTGAAGAGGAGAGACAGAAAGCAAACTTTCTGGTGTCCCTTCCTATAAGGGTATTCATCTCATCGTGAGGACTCATAACCTAATTATCTCCCAAAGGCCTTACCTTTAAATAGCAGCACATTGGGGATTAGGTTTTCAACATATGAATTGAAGGGAGGGACACAAACATTTAGTTCTTAGAAGCCACTGAGTCTAGAAGTTGCTTGTTTCATAGAAATAGCCAACTGATATATACTACAGTAAATAAACTTCCAATTCTCAGTGAACACTTAAACCTTTTTTTCATGTGACATTCAATTGGTAGAACTCCCTGTAGCATGTAGACAGTCAGAAGCTGAAGCTGGAGGATTTCAACGTTGCCCTCAGCACTCAGGGCAGAAGGTAGCAGGGGACAAAGAGTGGTTATTTGATGAGCATTTTGATGGGTAGCCCCTGTGTGTGCTCTGCCCACATCTTTTATTACCTAAGTCATATTATAATTATATTACCTAAGTTTTACAATGCAGGTATGTAATGACATTGTTTCCATTTTAGAGACAAGGATACTGAGGAAAAGAGAGTTTAAAATAATTAGCTGAAGGTCCACAGCCACCTACTGGAACATTAATTGACCTGGCTCCAAAGTTTTGCATAATTATGCCTCTCTAAACATAGCTTGGCTGGGCTTTGGACTTCACACAATGTATCTTAAAAGATGGAGAAAAATAAGTAAATATTCCTTTCTCTCTCCTGTAAACAGGTAAGGAGCAGTTGTCTGAATTCTGTTCATAGGACCAGAGAACATTGAATCTATAATGCCTTCTACAGATAATAATTAACACTTGTAGAAATCCACACTTCTACAAGTAGTGTATAGGAAGATGTTATTTTATTAATCGCTACTCATTCTTAATGAATTACTAAGGTGAACTAAGTGACCATCTGAGCTTCTGATAAGATGAAATGCTAGTCACCAATGTAAGACTTTTTAGAGCCTCAGTTTCCAATCTCACCAGGGGGCAATTCAGTTTTCTTCCCTTGAGCAGAAAAAATAATATTGATGTCCACAGCTGGCATGGCATAGAGCTGGGATTTACCCCTAGATCTTCCTGGCTCCAAGTCTTTGGTCTTTTAATTCTATTGCACTAAACTTTTATCAGCCTGCACCCTGAGATATGGCTGCCCTGGGGCATCAAAGTCATCTTGTTTTGGTTTCTTAACACTGTCTGCTTGGGAAATGGATGAGTGGTAGGAAAGGCATTTCAGAAAAGTTGTCATTGGCTTGCAGAATGATGTTGGCAATGACTTGTAAAATGATCTAACAGTTCAAGGAATCTGGGTCACCTTAGTAATAGAGAAGGGGCCAGGTGATTTGCTGCAAGGATCTTATAATTCCCAAATGTTTAATGAATTCAAGTATCTAGCCAGGGAAGGGCAAACAGCCAGTTCTGTTTCTCTCTTATCTTTGTTTCTTAGATTGCTTCTTCCTAAGCCTTCCACCAGAAAACAGTCATTTCTACCGCAGTTAGTTGGGGCTGGAGGTGAGAGCAGTATAGAAAGTTTCTCTACACAGATTGTCCTAAATTTCATCTCCTCTGAAGCTCTTATTCTTCAGTAAGGACTCTCTAACAATGTTTCTCAGAGGGAGGAAGGTTGCAGGGACCCATTGTTCTACTTTGCAGATACAGAGTCTGAGAAAGCAGTGCTTAGGCTTCAGGTGGCTTTTTAATCTTTCCTTCAAACAGGAATAACTTTAAAAGTGAAAAAGAGTATTGTTACTAATTACGTCAGGATAACAAGTATAAATATTGTCCTGAACAAGGCAGAACTTAGGGTCAACTTATTCATGATAAGCTTCCATGGGGCCAGAACTGTGATACTCTCCTGAGAAACAAGGGCATACCTCAGATTTAAAATCAGCTCTACTGGAATAGATTGGAAAATTCTCTGGATTTGGAGTCAGTCCTAATGCCTACTTAGGTACTTGGCAAGTCACTTATCATCAGTGAGTCTTGCTTTCTTTTTCTATAAAATCATATAGATATTAATCCCCACATTAAAATATATTCTCAAAATTAAGTGACAAGAGCTGAGAAAAGTTTGCGTAAATTTAGTTTCTCTTCAAATATTGTGTCCCACCCTGAAATCCTCTCCCACAAGTTTTATTGCCCTTTTTACTTTACTAAATTGCTTTGGCATTTTCCATAATGATATGGTTTGACTGTGTCCCTACCCAAATCTCATCTTGAATTATAACTCCCACAATTCCCACATGATGTGAGACGGACCCAGTGGGAGGTAATTGAATCATAGGAGCAGGTTTTTTCCATGATGTTCTTGTGATAGTGAATTAGTCTCATGAGATCTCATGGTTTTATAAAGAGGAGTTCCCCTACACAAGCTCTGTTTGCCTGTCACCATCCATGCAAGATGTGACTTGCTCCTTCTTGCCTTCTGTCATAATTATGAGGCCTTCCCAGCCATTTGGAACTGTAACTACATTTGACCTCTTTTTCTTCCCAGTCTCGGGTATGTCTTTAATAGCATCATGAAAATAGACTAATAGAGTAAATTGATACCAAGAGTGGGGTGTTACTTTAGAACTGGGTAACAGGCAAGGTCGAAACAGTTTGGAGGACTCAGAAGAAGACAGGAAAATGTGGGAAAATTTGGAACTCCCTAGAGACTTGTTGAATGGCTTTGACCAGAATGCTGATAATTATATGGACAATGAAATCCACGCTGAGGTGGTCTCAGGTGGAGATGAGAAACTTATTGGGAACTGGAGCAAAGGTGACTCTTGTTATGCTTTAGCAAAGAGACTGGAGGCATTTTGCCCCTGCCCTAGAAATTTGTGGAATTTTGAACTTGAGAGAGATGATTTATGGTATCTGACAGAAGAAATTTCTAAGCAGCAAAACATTCAAGAGGTGACTTGGGTGCTGTTAAAGGCATTCAGTTTTATAAGGGAAAGAGCATAGATGTTCAGAAAATTTGCAGGCTGACAAGGCAATAGAAAAGAAAATTCCATTTTCTGAGAAGAAATTCAAGCCAGCTGCAGAAATTTGCATAAGTGAGGAGGATCCAAATGTTAATCACCAAGACAATGGAGAAAATGTCCCCAGGCATGTCAGAGACCTTTGTGGCAGCCCCTTTCATTATAGGCCTGGAAACCTAGGAGGAAAAAATGGTTTCATAGGCCAGGTTCAGGGTCCCTCTGCTGTGTTCAGTCTAGGGATTTGGTGTCCTGCATCCCAGCCACTCCAGCCATGGCTGAAAGGGGCCAATGTAGAGCTCAGGCCGTGACTTCAAAGAGTACAAGCTGAGGTCCTGGCAGCTTCCACATGGTGTTGAGCCTGTAAGTGCACAAAGTCAATAATTGAGGTTTGGGAAACTCTGCCTAGATTTCAGAGGATGTATGGAAACACCTGGATACCCAGGCAGAAGTTTGTTGTAAGGGTGGGACCTTTATGGAGAACCTCTGCTTGGGCATTGCAGAAGGGAAATGTGGGGTCAGAGCCCCCACACAGAGTCCCTATTGGGGCACTGCCTAGCAGAGCTTTGAAGAGGGCCACCATTCTCTGAACCTCAGAATGGTAGATCCACCAACAGCTTGCACTATATGCCTGGAAAAGCCATGGACACTCAATGCCAGCCTATGAAAGCAGACAGGGGAGAGGGTGTACCCTGAAAAGTCACAGGGTTAGAGCTGCCCAAGACCCACCTCTTACATCAGCATGACCTGGATGTGAGATCTGGAGTCAAAGAAGATCATTTTGGAGCTTTAAGATTTGACTGCCTGGCTGGATTTTGGACTTGAATGTGTCCCATAGCCACTTTGTTTTGGTCAATTTCTCCCATTTGGAAAGCCTTTATTTATCTCATACCTGTATCCTCATTGTATGTAAAAAGTAACTAGCATGGTTTTGATTTTACAGGCTCATAAGTGGAAGGGACTTGCCTTGTCTTAGATGAGACTTTAGACTGTAGACTTTTGAGTTAATGTTGGGATGAGTTAAGACTTTGAGGGGCTGTTAGGAAGGCATGATTGGTTTTGAAATGTGAATACATGAGATTTGAGAGGGACCAGAAGCAGAATGATATGGCTTGGCTGTGTCCCCTGACAAATCTCATCTTAAATGGTAACTCCAACAATTCCTATGTGTTGTGGAAGGACCCTGGTGGGAGGTAATTGAATTATGAGGATGGGTCTTTCCTGTGCTGTTCTTGTGATAGTGAATAAATCTCATGAGATCTGGTGGTTTTATAAAGAGCAGTTCCCCTACACAAGCTCTCTTTGCCTGCTGCCATCTATGTAAGGTGTGACTTGCTCCTCCTTGCCTTCTGCCATGATTGTGAGGCCTCCCCAGCCATGTGGAACTGTAAATCCATTAAACCTCTTTTTTCTTCCCAGTCTCAGGTATGTCCTTATCAGCAGCATGAATATGGACTAATACACATCTGGACCACAGAGTCAAGGACTTGAATATATGCTGGCTCATACCTATCTCTGCTTAACGGTCATAGTTTTGACTTTAATAATAGACTTACACCTGTGAGAACTCTCTTCTAAAATGTATACAACATTTTAAGCCCTGTTATTCTAATTAATACTCTCTACTACTTAACAGCTCTGTGGCTTTCAAGAAGTTACTTAATCTCTCTGTCCCTCCATTTCCTTAGAATGGGGATAAAACCATAGTACCTATCTCATTGGGTTATTGTGGGGATTAAACAAATCAATGCAGGTAATTCTTTACAGTTAGCATAGCACCCATAATGCAGTTCTCCTTCTACAAACTCTAGATCTGGTATTTGCTGTTAAAGTAGATTTCTCATACAGAAGATGTGTATCTCATGACTTCCAGGACTTTCCTGCAAAGCATCAGGTATTTCCTGAGGTTTCCAATTTGAGAATGACCATTGCATTTCATGTCTCAGCACTATCAAACCCCGAGTTACTGTCTCCCATTCACCCAGGGGAGAATGTCGTTTTGTACCTGGTAATATGCAACTAGCACCAACTGGCAGAATCTCTTCAGGGGCTGCTAGTTTTGAGAAGCATTACATTTTCAAATCAGGAAAGCTGAGTTAATGAAGAATGTGACATTGGAGGGCCAAGTGGGACCTTTCAGGGGTGATCTCGTCACCAGTAGTTGTGGGTGTGTGTGATTATTTTGGGCACTGAGTCTCAGCAGAGGGAACCCATTTGGCTGGTTAATTACCCTTGAAACAGTATTGAGGTCAGAGGATGGCCTGGCTGACAAAGTCCATTGAACCTGCTGGATGGAGGCCAATTCCAATCCACTCTGATTTCCTCTTTCTCCTCTGGAGGTGGCTGAGGTTGCTTAGGGTGTGGGTATTGAGCAGGCACCCTGATTCCTCAGAGATGGCTGGTCCAGGAAGCTAGAAACCCTGGTGCTAAGGCTTCCTTTTCCACTGCCTTCATGTGTGACCTTGAGGAAAGCCAGTTCCATCTCTGGGCCCCAGCTTTCTTTTTTAAAAAGGAAAGGTTCATCCAAGATGATGCTAGGAAGGGCCTCCTTGTTCCATCACTCCTTGACTATTAATTTGGAGAAGCAGAAGCAGCACATTATCAATCATAGGTTTGGGAATCATCTCTTAAAAATCTGCGACGAAACCAGATTGACCATATGTTAAACATGACTGAAGCCAGGTGATGGGTTCATGGGGGTTAATCCTGCTATTGCTTTACGTTTATATGTGTTTGAAATTTTCTGTAATTAAGAAAGTTTTAAAAACCTGCTAAAACCTTTTAAAGTTAATGACAAGAATTATTGGATTTATTTGTGTACCAGAATTTCTGAAGCATTAGCTCTGGTAGTATGTGGTATAATTCAAGGAACATCTACTCCATAGAAACTATCTCTACTGTCCACTTTCATGTAGCCTGGGAGGCTCCCAACATCTACTCCTTCAAGAGGAAGTATAGTATGATGGGAAACTATTGATATGTATTTTTAGATAAGCTTGAATACTAAGCTTTAGGTTTTTTGTTTTGTTTTGCTTTTGTTTTTTATTTTTAAAATCTTAAAATGGGCCAGGTGTGGTAGCTCATGCCTGTAATCCCAGCACTTTGAGAGGCCAAGGCGGGTGGATCATCTGAGGTTCAGGAGTTTGAGACTAGCCTGGCCAACATGGTGAAAACCCATCTCTACTAAAAAAAAAAAAAAAAAAAAAAAAAAAAAAAAAAAAAACAAAGAAAAATTTAGGTGGGCATGGTTGTGGGCACCTGTAATCCCAGCTACTTGGGAGGCTGAAACAAAAGAATTGCTTGAACATGCAAGGTGGAGGTTGCAGTGAGCCAAGATCACACTAGTGAACTCCAGCCTGGGCAACAGAGTGAGACTCTGTCTGAAAAAATTTGTAAAATGATAATTGTAGTGACAGAGTGGGTTTTGGTGAGGATAAGAAATGGTATACAAAGTGCTAAGACAATGGTAGCTATCATTATAACATCTTGGAAATTCATAATGCTGATTCTTTAAATTACAAACCATTCAGAGAAAGGACCAGCCTTATAACCGAACTTGAATGAAAGTTACAAACTGTAAAACAGTATCTCTTAGTGGAGACTGATGTCTCTGATTGCTGGGGGTGGAAAGGCAAAGGGAGCCAGACAGGGGGCTGAAAACAGGCAGGAGATGGGTGAAGAGATGTGAGGAGCTGTGAAGACATTTTCCTGCATAGCTGCACAGCGAACATCTGTTTCCACATTGAACGTGGGTGTCTCTGTTCCTTTCAGGAGCTTTAAAGCAGCATGATATTGTCAAAAGTGCATGGGTTTTAGAATTGAAGGGATTTGGGTTCAAATCCCAGAGTTGTCACTTCTTAGTTCTGCGAGCTTGATCAAAGTTACTTCACCCCTTTGAGACTCATCTCTTAAATATGGGAGATAATGAATTATTGAGAGCACTAAATGAGAAAATGTCATATTATCTGATACATGGTAGATGCTCAGTAAATGTCTGCACCCTTCCCCTTACCTATTACAGGCAGCTCCAATGGTTCAAGTGCTCTCCCTTTTGCCTCATGTGGCTTGTACTCATTAGACCATAATACTTCTATCTAAATGCATTCAACATATGCCATTCTTCTTATCTATGATGTCACTTTAGAAATTTGAGAACAATGTTTACATTTTACTAATCTATTTCTTCCGACATCCCCTTACCTCCAGTCTTCACTTTTCAAGGTGAAATCTCAGCAAATTTAATCCAGTTCCCATGGGTCTAAGTATGGTAGCTTGTAAAACTGAATGCAAACTCTTCCCCTCCATGTATCTTCAAATTTATATAACTTTTAAAGCTCCTCCCATCAAGAACTGGGAACTTTCTCTACCCTTAGAATCTGGAGCGGCCATGGGATTTGTTTGGCCAGTGGAATAGCAGCAACCCTGAGATTTGAAAAACATCTGCTTCCTAAGCACTCTTACTACCCACATATGAACAATCCTTTGCTGAAAATAAGCCCCATGAAACTAGGATGAGCTATTACAGCCAAACCCCTGGACATGAGAGTCCAGCCAAGACCAAAAAAATCTCTCCAGGTTCCTGACCCAAATCACTGACCTACAGAAGAGTGGGCTAAGTAAGTAGTTGTTAATTTAAGCCATTAAGTTTTGGGGTCATTTATTTTGCAGAAAATCTGATACATCAGACTTCTAGACCATTCATTCTCCTCTGTTTAACTGTATATTTGTTGTTTAACTGCCCCCAATTTTTTTGTGTAGATATTTTTGAACTATCTATTTTTTTGAAACTTTCTCAATTATTGGGTGTTTGGCACAAGAGCCTTGTTCTGTCTGTTCTTGACTTCTTCCTACTAAATTCAAACCATATGGTATACAAGTACAGATAAATGTCTAAAAAGTCTTTAGAACCTCTTTGGAAACTTAAAAAAAAATCCCACCCAAGAGTTTTGCAATGAAATCGTGCTTGGCCAAGGAGAAAGAAACTTGAACAGCTTGAGTTCTGTTCAGTTCTTCCTGCAAGTGGTAAATGATTCTATACTTAGGAGAATTTCTTCTCTAGGTTTGAATTAATAAGGTGGCCTCTGCATGACATCCAGTTCTAGAGGTCTGCACAAGATTTTGGAGCTCAAAGAAGCCTCAGATTTTTCTTTGGCCCAACATTATTTTTTAACATATGGAGAAACTAAGGTTATGATAGTAGGCTGTGGAAAGTAAAACTGGAGTGGAAGAACCCTAGGTTCCTTGCAAAGGCTAGTGGTGGTTACAGTGGTTATGTTTAAGTTTCTATGGACATAGCCTTTGTTATTCAGGTGTGTATGTAATGGCCTGGGTATGAAGACATGGAGGGAAGGAATATGGAGTTGTTGGCACAGCTGCTGGGCCCAACCATGAGCCCTTTGAGAGAAGGAAAGTAGTTCATTTCTCAATACATCTTCTGGCCTAGCATGATGCTTTTCACAGTGCAGACATTCAGATTGTTGAATGAAGCAATAGGCTCTAGGGCCAGCTCTCAGGGTTAGAACCTTGGATGAGTCTTAGTAATCCTTGGAACAGCAGTTCATTTTCTTTCTTTCTGCTGTAGGCACTTTATAAGGCAGGTGCACACTTATACAGAATGTAGTTATCCCATTAATGCAGAGATGAATAAGACCTGACTCTTGCCATGAAGGAGTTCATGGTCTACCAGGGAAGATAAATGCATAAATGGATGATTAAAAGGGACTCTTGACAGTAGTATGGCACCTGAAACCTTATGAATAAGCATCTTTGTCCCAGTGAAACTGGAGGTGAGTGGACCATTGTTAGCCTCATTCTTTGCTATATGGAGCTACTGTCATTCTGTCACTGAGATATCAGTGAGGTCTGGGATTTTGGACCTGACAGAATCCTCCACAGACTGGAAAGCCATGAAAGGGAGAATGGAAGAACTCAAAGGCAATCATAAAGGCCATTATTGTTCTTAAATCCCTATTCGCATACTGGGTTATGATATAATTCCTGAATTTACTTAAATAAGCACTGGTTTTGGAGACAAGTCTCAATTTGAACCCTGACTTCTGTACTCACCCACCATCTTAGTTTTCTGAGCCTTCATTCTGGACTCCAAAGACACTCTTGGTTGTCTTTTATCAGTTCTTTAAACATGTGGCCAGTGAACGACTACCTATATATTTAAAAAATCCAGATTCCTTGGCAGTATACTAGAACTAATTAAAAAAAAAATAGTGTTCCTCAGAATACAATGAAGCTTAAGAACTACAACTTGTGGTAATGGTTTTATTGGTTAAAGGAGATGGCTGGGTGCAGTGACTCATGCCTATACTTTGGGAGGCCAAGGCAGGTGGATTGCCTGAGGTTGGGAGTTTGAGATCAGCCTGGCCTACATTGTAAAACCTATGTCTCCTAAAAATACAACACTTATCCAGGTGTGGTGGTGGGTGCTGTAATCCCAGCTACTCGGAAAGCTGAGGCAGGAGAATCACTTGAACCTGGGAGGTTGAGGTTGTAGTGAGCTGAGATTGTGCCACTGTACTCCAGCCTGGGGCTACTGTACTCCAGTCTGGGTGACAGAGTGAGACTCCGTCTAAAAAAAAAAGGAGAAAGAATAGTCAGGAAGGGTTAAGCAAGCATAACTATTTATAAAGGGAAGACATCAGGAAGAGGAGGAAAAGCTAAGGAAAGACCCATGGATGATATTATGTTAAACTGTGGTAGGGGTAGAGATACATCACCAAGTTAGGAGCATGACAGGGACATGGAGATATTTATGCTTTAAAAAGAACACAAGAACTGCAAGGACATGTGGCAGAGAATGCTGATGCACATCCAACAGTCACGAGCTACTCTACGTTCCCAGCTTTCTGGGAAGGCAGGTTGAAACCATATTACGGAGTTCTGGCCAAATAGAGCACGGGCAGAGAATTGTTAAGCTATCTCTAAGGCCTTTCTTACTAAGATCTTTCATTTCTTTCTTCCCCTTCTGTGAAGAGCTTGTAGGCCACATACTTCAGAGACTACAGAGAAGAGGTGGAAAAAGCTAACCTGACTCACATCACGTGATGGCATGAATAAGAATACTCCTTTCTTGCATCAAGTCCCTGAGATTCTGGGATTTATCTGTTGTTGCAGCACAGCCTCTCCTATCCTGACTATCTCAGGGGAGACAGAGAGACCAGTTAAGGCAGTGGAGAGTAGAAAGAAGAAACAAATTCCAGAACTTTGTGGAAGTAGCATAGTGAGTTTCCTAATCTCTTGAGCAACTTGCCTAGACTAATATAATAAACCCTGACCCATGCCCTTGCTTCCACCTATTCTATCTTTAACATAGCAGTAAGAAATATTTGGTTAAAATGCAAGTCATATGATGCCATTCTTGCATAAAAAACTCATCCATTGCTGACGATCTTTGGAATAGAAGGTGAGAGAGTTCTATGAGGCCAACAGGATCTATCGTTTGGTTTTCCTTGTGATGCAGTCTCCCATCGCTGCCCCTCTCCTGCTACCTGCTGTTTGTCCCATCCATCTCCCTGTTGTTCCTTGAACACACTGGCATACTCATGCCTCAGGGCCTTAGGTACATCCTGTTCCCTCCACCTGAAGCGCTGCACCTTAAGGCATCTGCATAACTGGCTACTTCACATTCTTTAAGTCATCGCTCAAATGTATTTCCGGTGAGTCCTTTCCTGAGTGTTCTATTTAAAATGACATCCCACTTTCCTCCAACACGCCTGACTTCTCTGAATTACTTTAATCCATGCACTTAACAATTTCTAAAATATTATGTATTTTACTTAATATTTTGTTTAATGTCTGTCTCCATCCACCAGAATGCAAGGTCCAGCAGGACAGGATTTTTTTTTCTTTTTTCTTTTTTTGTACACTGCTCTCGTCCTAATGCCTGCAAACAGTGCCTGGCACATAGCAGGCATTCAATAACTACTTCTTGAATAAATATTGATTAAATGAATAAACTTAACCTGAAGAATATTAAGAACATTTAAGCGTGGGTAGAGGAACTGTACTTTTAAAACAGCATGTGCAGTGGGTGGTAAGGTTAGAGAGTAGGACTGGGAAAGCTTTCTTTGCCTTCAAAGAGATTCTGTTTGAGTTTGTGCCATGAACACAACTTTTTTCTTGGCCATTTTTGGCTAAGTGGCCAAGAGATTGAATCTGTTATTCCCTTAAAATGCCTTTAGCTTTTCCTTACCCTATCAGTTGCAGAAAGAGCATCACTAGTTGGTGATGGTGGTGAGGCAATCTCTCAAGAATGCCCTGAGAGTGATACGGCAGAATGCATCTAAACTCATGTCTTAATGGTGCATAACATATAGCAGGTGGTCAATTTACCTCCATTTCCTTCTACACATTTTCTCCATCATTTCTTCCTCTCCATACACCTTTTCTTCTTCCTTCCTCTTTGCTTATTTCAGCCACTCAACAGAGAATGGATTGAATGCTACCCTTACTCCTAGGGTAAGAATGGAGGCTGAGAAACAGGGAATCAATAAAGGAAGGAGAAAGAGAAGAAAATGAAGGAGAGGTTTTGGGAGCATTGCTTATGATTAACAACTGTTTGAGTATCATGTCACTTGGCTTAGCCAAGTATTAGGCCATCTAGCCATAGTTAAAAAGATTTAATTCCCAGCTTTAGAAAGATGATTGTATATTCTCCAGTCACTGTGACACTCAGCCTGCATGGGCTGTTGAGAAACCCCCCTGCAGCATTCATTGAATTATCTCAGTCCTGATAAATTCTGCCATATCCATCCAGGATTCAATTTGGATGTTGCAGATGCAGAAAAGATGATGAATGTGGGGATGAATCTAATTTCATTAGCTGAAGCCTTTATAGTCCACATTTCCAATAAATATTGAGGCAGGTATGATGAAAATGCATGTAGCTGATGGCATTTTTCCAGGCTTACGTTTCCAGTGTTTTATACAGAAACCACAACAGGAAGCAGTACTAGATTTAGCTCAAGAGCTTTGGATTTGAGTCCTGGCTCTATCAGTTACTGCCTGGCTGAGTCTGTGGGAGGAAACTTAGTGTTTTCATCTATAAAATGGGAGATAAATTAGTTCTCAGAAGATCCAGTAAGAGAAAATGTACAAAGTCCATGACACTTTGCTTCTAATATATAGTAGTGCATAAAAATGTGATTTCCCTTTACTCTCACCCTGCTCCAATGACTTCAAGACTGTCCAGTGATCTGGTCCACATTACCAATGAAATTAACCCCATGTTACACATGCGTGAGGCCCGTCAACCTCTGTGGGGCTGGCTCCTACCAATGCTGCTCCCGAATAGATACTTAAATGATACTTAAACATGTCCCATCAAGAACATCATGAGCTTTGATAGGACATCAAGCATGAGGACTAAAATTTTGTTTTCCAGGAGTGGGGGTGGACTGCTCTGGGCCATTGCATCTTTTAATCAGAGTCTGCTGTGGCTCTTTGTATCAGTCAGGATGGACTATGTAAAGCTGCATTGACAACCAATCCCCAGGACTCAGTGGCTTACAACAACCAAAGTTTGTTTCTCACTCATGCTTCATGTTCATCATGGCTTGGTTGTCCCCATTCTATGTCATCTTCAATCCAGAATCCAGTCTGTTGGGAAAAGCTCTCTCATAACATGGCTTGTCTCATGGAGGAAAGAAAGGGGGCACAGCAAACTACATCATGGCTCTTAAAGTTTCTTCCTGAAAATGACATACGTGACTTCTACCCACATTTCCTTGGCCAACAAGTCACAAGACCACTCCTGAGTTTATCAGGGTAAGCCTGTATAATTCTCCCATAGGGTGAATAATTTTACTAAAGAATTGGCAAAGAGTAGCAAAATACAATGTAATTTTCCTAAAATTAAATCATTTATGCCCACCCTTATAATTTTACCATACTCATGTGCCAGCTGACTTACTATTATTTGTAATTTTTCTTTAAAAACCAATATGATTATGTAAAGAGGTCACCATAAAAGTTAAAAATGGGAATAACAAAACAATGGCATTAGATTCTCCCTGGAGTACGTGTGATATTTTGTTATACAGGCATGGAATGTGTAATGATCACATTAGGTTATTTGGGGTACCCATTACCTTGGGCATTTATCATTTCTATTTGTTGGGAACATTTCAAGTCTTCTCTTTTAGCTCTTTTGAAATATACAATACAATGTTGTTAACCGTATTCATCCTACTCTGCTATTAAACATTACAACTTATTTATTCTTCCTAACTTTACCTTTGTGCCCACTAACCAATCTCTCTTCATTCTTCCCTCACCTTCATGCCCTTCCCAGCCTCTAGTAACTAGCATTCTACTCTCTACCTCCATGAAATCCACTTTTTAAGCTCCCACATACATATGGGAACATGAGACGTTTGTCTTTCTGTTCCTGGCTTATTTCACCTAACAAATATTACCTGTTATTTAAAAAATGCCAAAAAGTCAAGTGACACCTAAATGCTAACCAATTCTAGCAAAACCTAAGTATGTATGAAAAAATACTACATTTTTTTCAGATTTTGTTTTCAAAAACTTTGAACCTAAGGCAAATTTTTTTTTCTCTCTCTCTCTGTCCCCTCCCCCACTTAGAAAAGAATATTAGCAAGTTTTAAGAAGATGTTACTGACCGGGTGTGGTGGCTCATGCCTGTAATCCCAACACTTTGGGAGGCCAAGATGGGCGGATCACGAGGTCAGGAGATTGAGAACATCCTGGCTAGCATGGTGAAACCCTGTCTCTACTAAAAATACAAAAAAAAATTGGCCGGGCATGGTGGTGTCTACCTGTAGTCCCAGGTACTTGGGAGGCTGAGGCAGAAGAATCACTTGAATCTGGGAGGCAGAGGTTGTAGTGAGCCAAGATAGTGCCACTGCACTCCAGCCTGGGCAACAGAGCAACACTCTGACTCAAAAAAAAAAAAAAAAAAAAAAACAAAACATTACTGTTACATGGCATGAGACTCAGGCTTTATTCTCAAAGTAATCAGGATGTTTGGAAAAATGTGAAAAAGTGAATGAATTCATACTATGTAATTCAGATATTTAATGCCCTATCTGTGCATAAAGAAAGATTCTCCATTTAACATTTAAAATCTAAAACCACATGTGTCCACTTAGGAGAAATCCCACAGAATTAGGAACACTCTACCATGGGCACAATGGAATGGCCTAGATCTTGACTTGTTCATGTTTATCTCACATAGTACCTGGCAAGTGTGTGTTCCTTAAGTGTTTATTGAATGAAGCAATGACTAATTATTTACCTGGTATAATTCTTGCATATCAGAGATGTACAAAATAAATGTTTATTAAATGAATGAAAAGGCTCAGAATCCTTACAGTCCTTTTTGCTTCTGCCCAAGGTTCAGGACCCCCAGATATCTCCTTTTACTTCTTCCTGCCTGGCCCAGCAGTTCAACTGTTGAGAGGGGCTGAGAGCACCACTAGCCATCAAGGCATTGAGCTGTTGCAATCTGCCCTAAGGACAGTAATTGTTGTCTGGAGGTAACACCTCCATGACATCAAGCCAGGGGCACCCAGGTTGATTTATGGAGCCACCCTTTGAAGTCTCTCAATACATGGGTTGATAAGACTGTGTTTTGAACTCTAAGCTTGTATCTTTTCACCCATCCCCTTTCCCCTAGTTAGGGTGTCTCCTCCTGTTGCTCAGTTCTGGGAGAGAAGGGGGCAAGGCAGTGGGGTGAGAGAGCCAGGAGGAGGCTAAGTGGTCACTTTTGAGAAAGCCTCATGAGTGGTATTGCTGTCGTGGATTTGACTCCAACAAGAGCTTCTATAGTTTCTTGAACAGGAATTTCCAGTATGGGAAACTTGCAATGATGAGTGGCATGAAACACACACATACACACACACACTCACTCACTAACTTACTCACTCTTATATATCAAACTAGACAGTCAAACGCTCATTTACAAAGAGGGCTGTTTCTTTTCAGTGAGAAATATGAATGTCACTTGCATAGAAGCTGTGGCTTTTTACATTCTGGGATGTGTCCTCATAATCTAAAACCACTTGCAGATTCTTCCCTTGATGGGCCTGATCAACCAAACACAGGTGCAATGGAACTACGAATGAGAGTTCTTGGTTCTTGTTAATTCTTAGAATTCCATTGCTTTAAAGTTCACTTGCCCAAGCTCATATAGTTCAGGTCTCTCTAGGGACAAAAATGGTCTTGTCCGCAGTAGATGGTATCTCTGCCTGGACAGTGTTAGACATACCCAGCTAAAGACAGCCTTCTTTCCCATTTTTCCATGCAGAAGTAAGATGCTTAAACATTGCTGACCAAACATCTCCCAAAAAATGTTTCCTCATGGGCCTGATAGATACATTGTCTCTTTCAATTATGTATTTGGTTATTTTGCTTAACTCTTGGAGGATGTCTCAGCTGAAGTATTTTTGCTTGTATGTACAAGATCAAGCTCACACTGGAAATTTATTGACATTTAGCTGAAAAGCAGGAAGGCGGGGCTTCTGTGTGAGAGGCTTGTTCAATAGCTAGTGATGTCACCAAGTCCTGGCTCACATTCTGTCTCTCTATTCCTGATGGTCTCTACTTCATCTCATGTTGACTTTTTTATGGCCCCGAGCTGTCTGCCCCTACCTCCTACAGCTCCTGTTTTTCCTTATTTACGTTCAGCAGAAAACCTGGATTGTCATTTCCCAGAATTCCAAGGAAAATTATCTAGTCAAGTTGGACTGGCTTATATCAAATGCTCATTTTATCATCTGGGGGAATGGAGTTTTCTGATTGGCTTAGGGAAACCTACATCTTCCATACCTGGAGCTGGGGTAAGCTTTTCAGGAGCTGTCATGAAACAGTAGGGGGAAAC
This sequence comes from Saimiri boliviensis, assembly GCF_048565385.1. Classification (NCBI taxonomy): domain Eukaryota; kingdom Metazoa; phylum Chordata; class Mammalia; order Primates; family Cebidae; genus Saimiri; species Saimiri boliviensis. Next base: position 83,222,228 of record NC_133463.1, read on the forward strand.
TACTGAAGAGATGCTGAAGAGACAAACAGGAAGTCTCTGCTGAAGATGCTAAAGCATTTGCTCACCTCTAAGTACCTGGTTAGGGTATGGAGGGGAGGACTCACTGCCTTTTTCCTCCATTGTCCATCGTTTTTTCCCTCCCCATCTGTCTGCAGTAAAGAATTGCCAGTGAGGCCAAGATCATAAACTTTAAGGGAAGTCAGGGGACGCTGGCTGTAGGAACTGTGAGAGTAGATTCATCTGTGCTTTGACTTGGAGTTGCCTTTGGCCAGTAGGGAGTTCAGGGGGGAAACTAAAGGGAAGGAGAGGAGTGGGGTTGGGGAATTTTCTCTCCTGGTACCCTCTCGGTTAGCAGCACTTCCTTACCAAAGACTCCAGCTCCTATTGGGAGGCATTCTCCATGCAGCTACTATCTTTAGATTCTGGCAAGTTCTCCCTTCACCCCTTTGCCTCTTTGGATGTGGGGGTGATAACTGCTCCCTGCATTTGCTAGCCCATAGAGTCTGTACTATCTCCTGTTGGTTCCTTCCTGCACACAGTTCCGTGATTACACTGTCAGACATCCCGTGTGCATGTGGCTGTTTTTTCTCGGTGTGACTGATGCCCTCATGATGTAGTCAGGGATATTTCATGACAGGTTAAAAAATGTGCTATCTTTTGCCTACATTCTCTTTGTCTCAGGGTCTTGCTTTCTTATCAGTGTATCATCCTTTCATTGTGCTCTTAACAACACTGTAGACTACAGCATTGCAGTCTTAATAACATAATACTTTACATAGCTACAAGACCACCACTTGCAGAGAATGTGCTAGTCACCTTGCCGTAATGACTGGAACATGTGCAGTTATCTAAGGCCGACTTCTAATGGTATGAGTGGGTTGACTGAGCTGAGCGGATCAGTGACCAGATGAACAGAGAAAACACACATTTTGATATTTTAAATGTTGAGACAGGGCTAAAGCTTGTGCTGAAAGGAAAAGCTGGACAGCAAGGATGGAGTCTCCAGTTTCCAGCCTCAAGGGGCCCCCTGTTTTAACTGCAAAATGCACCATTTAAAAAAGCAAGACTTTCTGGCAGTTCCTGGTGGGGGTGGTAGGACTGGGGGAGGAAGGATAGGATGATGGCTTGGAAACTGTCAAACTCACTCAGACTCCATCCCACGGAGCCCCATGGGCCCAAAGCCCTAGCCCTAGGAGAGGTGCCATTTCTCCTTTGATGCTGAGTCCTTTGTCACCAGAGCTCATTATCTGCTCAGTGTGAGTCACCCATGTCCTGCTTAGCGGCCCCCACACCCTGGAACTGGAGGAGGCTCTGTGAGCCTTCCTAGTGGGAGGACTAGCAACAGGTAAGCCCTAGGCTTAAGCCTCCTGGGATCCAGGAGGAACGTTGGCTTTCTCTTTTCTGCTTTGTAGAGACGTGTGAAACAAGGGAAGGAAGACGAAGGAGTGGGAGAGTAGGAGGAAGAGGAGCTACCTGTGGGTACCTGGGCTCCTGCCTCTGCAACATTCAAGTTGCAGAGTGTCAGAGCAGCAAGGGACCAGGAGATCACATGCCCCATGATTCACAGAGGAGAAAGTCTGGCTCTATTCAGAGCCTATCCACATTGCGTAAATTACAGCCACAGCGTTACCCTCCACTCTATGCCTGTGCTGGAATCCCACTGGGCTCATCTCCTGTGTCTGTCCACACCCCCCGGCCTGTCTCCTGTTCCTGTTCATTCTCTATCTCGTCACGGTTGCCTCCTGACTGCATTCCCCACCCACTGACCCCTCCAGCCCACCCATCTTATGCAGTCAAAGCATTCTAATATCAGATTATCCCACATGCCAACTGTTTTCTTGCTCTCATACCTGCCTAAGATAAATATTAGTTCCCATGTCTGAGCCTCTAGACTGGGAGTTCCCAGAGGAAAAGCCTTGTTCCATTAATCTCTATTTCCTAGTACCTGCCATGGGTTAATTCAGCAGTTTTCAACTAGGGCCGATTGTGCACCCAGGAGACACTAAGCTGTGTCTGGAGACGCATGTGGTGCCAGAACTTGGGAAGTGATGCTGACTTCTAGTGGGTGGAGGTCAGGATGGTGTTAAACATCCTATACTGCCCAGGACTGCCCCTACAATAAAGAACTAGCACTATCTCCTTGCTGCTGTTCTTGTGATAGTGAGTGAGTGACTTATCATGAGATCTGATTGTTTAAAAGGACATTGATGAAACTGGAAACCATCATTATCAGCAAACTGACACAAGAACAGAAAATCAAATACCGCACGTTCTCACTCATAGGCGGGTGTTAAACAATGAGAACACATGAATGCAGGGAGGGGAGCATCACACACTGAGGTTTGTGTGGGGGAACTAGGGGAGGGACAGCAGGGGGTGGGGAGTTGAGAAGGGATAACATGGGGAGAAATGACAGATATAGGTGATGGGGAGGAAGGCAGAAAACCACATTGCCATGTATGTACCTATGCAACAATCCTGCATGTTCTTCACATGTACCCCCAAATCTAAAATGCAATAAAAAATGGTGTAGCACATCCCTCCACCCCTCTCTCTCTCTCCCTCCTGCTCCAGCCATGTGAAGTGATAGCTCCCCCTTCACCTTCCACCATGATTGTACATTTTCTGACTCCTCCCCAGAAGCTAAGCAGATCCCACTTCATGTTTCTGGTATAGCCCATGGAACTGTGAGCCAATCAAGCCTCTTTTCTTTCTAAATTACCCAGTCTCATGTATTTCTTTATAGCAACACAAACTGGCCTGACACACTGAGGTTTTCTTACTGTTTGAAGTCTCAGAAGTAAACTTAGAAAGCTCCCTGAACTTGGTTGGAAGATCTGTGGATAGATTTGTCTCTGCCACCCTGTGGGTAGCTTTGACCAAATTACTTGAACTTTGTGTCGTTTTCCTTATTAGTTAAGTGGAGATCGTGTCAAAGTTGTGGTAAGGCATACAGGTGATAAGGCATGAGAAACGCTTATCATCTCTACAGCTGTATTCCCTGGTGTGAGCTTGGTGTGAGCTTGGTGTGATGGGTTGATCTTTATATTCAGTAGTGGTTCTTGTTATGCTAAGTGAAATAAGCCAGATATAAACAAAAATACACATTGAGGCCAGGTGCAGTTGCTCAAACTTCTTATCTCAGCACTTTGGGAGGCCAAGGTAGGCAGATTACTTGAGGTTAGGAGTTGAGATCAGCCTGGCCGACATGGTGAAACCCTATCTCTACTAAAAATACAAAAATTAGCCAGGCATGGTGGTGCACACCTGTAGTCCCAGCTACTCAGGAGTCTGAGGCAGAAGAATCATCTGAACCCAGGAGGCAGAGGTTGCAGTGAGCCCAGATCATGCTGCTGTACTCCAGCCTGGGCCACAGAGCAAGACTCCATCTCAAAAAAAAAAAAAAAAAAGAAAAAAAAGAAAAAGAAAAAGAAAGAAAGAAAAAAACCAAAGGATTTAAAAGATTACACACTGAATACGTATGATTCCACTCATATAAGGCTCCTGGAGTAGTCGATCTAGTTTGGATATTTGTCCCCACCCACACCTCTTACTGAATTGTTATCTGTAATGCTGGAAGTAGAGCCCGGTAGAGCCCGGTGGGAGGTGTTTGGGTCATGGGTACTGATCCCTCATGGCTCACTGCTGTCTTTGTGATAGTGAGTTCTTGAGACATCTGATTGTTTAAAGGTGTTCGGCAGCTTTCCCGCCCCGCCATGGCACTCTCTCTCTCTTCCTGCTTTTGCCACATGACATGCCTGTTCCCTTTGCCTTTCACCATGATTGAAAGCTCCCTGAGGCTTCACCAGAAGCTAAGCAAATGACAGCACCATGCTTCCTGTAAAGCCTGTAGAATCATGAACCAATGAAACCTCTTTTCTTTATAAATTATGGAGTCTCAGATATTCCTTTATAGCAATGAAAGAACAGCCTAATGCAATAGTCAGATTCATAGAGACAGACAATAGAATTGTGGTTACCAGGTGCTGGGGATAGGGGAAGTGGGAAATGAGTATTTAAAGGGAACAGAATTTTGGTTTGAAAAGATGAAAATGTTATGGAAATGTGTGGTGTTGATAGTTGCACAGCATTGTGAAAGTACTTGATACCACTGAATTGCACACTTAGAAATGGTTAAAATAGTTAAATTTTATGTTATATACACATTACTACAATAACTAAATTTAAAAAACTGAGTTTTGGTTTTTCAAAAGGATTTGTGCATTTGGTCTTGTAAAATAGACTTCTTAATTCAACTTTTCATTTTAAAAATTAGGGTGTAAAAATGAAGAAGCCAGATGAGTGGCCCAGGGACACACATGCTAGGTCAGACCATAATGAGAACAGGACCCTGTTTATGTGAATTCCATCTTGTTGCTTTCCCCCTTGTCCCATGAGAAACCTCCTTAGTGAGTGATTGCTGATCTCTGGAGAGAGAAGCTGTCTGCGAAGGTGCTGGAACACCCTTTCCACTAAAGAGGAACCAAGGACAAAGAAAAGGAATTACTCACAAAGACTGAAAACCAGGTCGATATGGCCTTTCAGGTATCAACGTACTTGCTGCAGTAGTAAGATGCATTTGTTTTGTTTCATGGCTGCATCTGCACAAGGATGTTTGGATCAGATGAGTGACGGCTGGACGGGGCACAGCAGTCCCACAACTGCATGTCTGCCCACTGTACTGTTGCTTTGGGCTTTCACTGAAGCGTTTGTAGAGTGACTGCAGAAATAAAGAATCACATTGAATGGGAGGAGCTGGAGTCATACTTAGCATTGACTCTCAGGTGTGCTGCCTAATATGAGTCCCGGGTTCAAGTCACTTACCCTTCCTGAGACTCAGTTTTCTCATGTAGAAAATGGGGATAAAGATGTGCTTACCTCACAGGTTCATTGCAAGGAGAAAGTACAGAATATCATTTTACGATAACTTGTTTATTGATATGCAATGAGGAATAACAAGTATTAAACATGGGCTCTGTACTCAAGATTCTTCTCTGTTCAATATGGAGTCAAAGATCCAGGTCTTTGAGGAGCATCCAGGCTAATCAGGGAGCTGCACTCATTGTACACAGCTGACAACATTTGAGGATGATAAAAGGCCATATTTGAACACGCTATACAAGGTGGTGCAGAAAACACAGGACTGTGTTTTGGTTCCATCTTTGGCTTTGTGATTTCTTAATTGTCAAGGTGGCACGAGGTTTCTTTCTTCCCTCAGCCTGGCCCTCAGAATTGCTGAGATTTTCACAGGAGATAAAATCTGTAAGAGGGTCGTACAAAGGGTAAGGCGCTGTAAGGTATAAGCTGTTATCATGTCGGATGCTGGGTGAAGGGTCAGGCCACACTTAGTGTCTCTGGTGCCTCTGCTTTTTCATGTTTGCAATGGTAGATGGGGCTCCGTTACCCGAGAGCCTGGGGGCCCAGGAGAGATTGTTCCTCATGAGCCGCTGTTCCTGGAATAGCAGTGTTTTCGAACATCTCAGGCGGAAAGCTCTGGCTGCTTGCGAGACAAGTCTTAAATTACAGTTTTTGATTTAGAAAGTAGAATAACTCAAGCTTAAAGTGGCGGGTGATGTGGGTTGGTACACCTTGGTTTCTTTCCCAGAAAGCCCTCAGCTAGGTACAACACACTTTGATGAATGTACAGTAGTTTTTTCCTTTACCTGATTTCGAAGACCTCATTAATGCATTCGGAATATTAATTAATTCTATTTTCAGCTGCAGAGCATGAACCTGAAGCTGAAACTTTTCTGGCTGTTTCCCCACCCCAAGCGACTTTCTGCATCAGCCATCCTCAGCTTGGGTGCTATTAACGCAGCGAGGCGATGACAAGAGGAGGAAAAAGGCTCGCTGGTGTTGAGGACCTACTATGCACGTGGTGCTCTATTAATGTTGTTTTTTAGACCCTCAGACACCCCAGGAAGTTGCTTTTAATATCACTGGTCCAAGCTGGGTAGCCGGAGCTCAGGGCAGCGAGGTGACTTGACTAAGATCCTGTGGACAGTGAGAGATTGGCCTGAGAGCCAGGTTCTGCTGGACAAAAGGCCTGTGCCCTTTCCGGGGCATCACACAACCCCTGCAGCTGGCACGGATGGATGGGTGAAGGAGGGAGTGGACAGGGCATGTACCACGGGATGAGCTAAATGAATGGCTGGCAAGAGAGACAAAGTGGAAAAGCACCCCAGACAGTCTGGGATCAGCTGCTTAAAATAGGCAAAGAAATTCTTTGGCTAATGCATAATCACCACAGGGATTAATGCTGTTCTGTTCCTTGGGGTTAATTTATACTTCATGAGCCCTATTAGATGAAATTTCTAAAATGTGTAAGAGCACAGTGCTCGTTAGGGACTTTCATCAAAGCCTGGTACAGGGAGGAGAAAAGGAGCTTGGTGCCGTAACACTGGCCCAGAATAACCCGGGCAAAGCGTCCTTTGGAGGCAGGTGAAGAAGTCAGCTTCGGGCCTGCGAGGCTGTGCCTCAGCTCTTTCTGCCATCAGAGACTCCATTCCTCCTGGGTCTTTTTCGCACTGAAAGGAAGCAGTAGAGGCAGAGAGCAGAAATGTTGGGTCTCATCAAATCCCAGAATAGAGGAGCTAGAAGGGACTTAGGGATCATCTTGCCCACCCTTCTCTGCCACTCACTGATGAACAAATGGAGAAACTGAGGCCCTGGGGAGGTGAAAGCTCCCTGTCGAGTGCCCTCTTCCTTCTTTCTGGTTACTGCTGAGCACCCTTCACTTCTGTCAGATCATTCCTTGCTCCCACCCACTCCCGTCAATCAGTGCTGATCCTCAGGGTGGCTCACTCAAGGAAGCTGTCACTCATTGATTTGTTCATTCACTTATTCCTTCACTCATTCAGGATGAGCATACTTACCGCCTTCTTACTGAACGTTGCATTCAGCTTTGAAAAACGTGGTTGAACATAACACTTATTTGCCCTGAGAGAACTCAGCGTAGTGTGCAAAGCAAAGTTACAAACAACGATTTCTCAATTTTCTTCTGGCCCTTTCTATTCACTGAGTCTCTGTTGCAGAATTAAAGTATCTCCTAATTAGTTACCTTCTCCAGTCTGTCTGTCACTTCACAAAACACAAGCTGTCAGATTAATTTCTAGCAAACAGCTCTGATGAACTCAAAATCCTCAGTGGTTTCCCATTGCCTATGACAAAATCCTGCATCCCTTTAGATCTCCAATCCCTCACATCCTGGACAACATGGAATTCTTGGTTGGCTCCAGAGCATGCCCCATGCTGTGGGTTCTTGTTGGTTGATGAGTTTTGTCTCTCCAGGTCACAGTTTCTTCACCTGGCAGGCTTAGCTCCCTTTTTACTCATGGAAATCGGACCCACTTTTTTAAAAACTTTAATTTTAGGTTCAGGTGTACATGTGCAGGAGTGTTACATAGGTGAACTCATGTCATGGGGGTTTGGTGTACAGATGATTTTATCACCCAGGTATTAAGCCTCATACCTGTTGCTTATTTTTCCTGATCCTCTCCCGATTCCCACTCCCTACCCTCTGGTAGGCCCCAGTGTGTATTGTTCCCCTCCATGTGTCCATGTATTCTCATCTCTCATCATTTTGTTCCTACTTATGAGTGAGAACATGCAGTATTTGGTTTTCTGTTTCTGTTTCAGTTTGCTAAGGATAATAGCCTCCATTTCCATCCATATTTCCACAAAAGACATGATCTCATTCTTTTTTATGGCTGCATAGTATTCCATGTTGTATATGTATCACATTTCCATTCTCCAGTCTATCACTGGTGGGTATTTAGGTTGATTCCATATCTTTGCTATTGTGGATAGTGCTGCCATGAACCTATGTGTGCATATGTCTTTATAATAGAATGATTTATATTCCTCTGCGTATTTACCCAGCAATGGGATTTGCTATTGTGGATAGTGCTGCCATGAACCTATGTGTGCATATGTCTTTATAATAGAATGATTTATATTCCTCTGGGCATTTACCCAGCAATGGGATTGCCAGGCTGAATGGTAGTCCTGTTTTTAGCTCTTGAAGGAACCGCCACACTGTCCTCTCCTCCATGAAGACTTTTCTGAACATTTCCAAGAGGGGAGACCCCTCACATCTCTGAAGCCTTTTCTGAAATCTGCTCAGCGTTTGGTTTTATAATGCTAGAATTCTTAGCTCATACTTAAGCCCTATATACCTTAGTTTCTTCATCTGTAAGATGGGATACTAGTAATGCCCTTGTCACCTGTGAAGACTGAATATAGGTGTGCCAACTATAGCAGCTCATCTGACTCAGCAAGCATTAGTTACTAGAATAATTATTTCTGCTGTTGCTATGGAGCTTTCTGATTAGCATCACACCCATTTATTGTTACACTTCACAGCACCCGTAGGCTGCTCCTTCCATGTAAGCGAGACCTGGTATCTGGCTGTTAGATGATACTAGTGTCATTTAAGATACTCATCCATTCATTGAAGAAAAGTGCACTGGTTGATCATGGTGATATCCTGGGTGCTGAGGACAGAGAGGAAGGAGGCAAAGGCCTGCCCTCCAGCAGCTCACAGTCTGGTGGGAACATAAACATGCAGCACAAGATAGGATGCCCTGGGATGGGGTCAGGGAAGGGATAGGGTGCTGAGGGCCTTGGGAGCTCCAGTGGGGGACACGTTCTGCTTGGGAATAATTACAGTCACAGCTAACCTAATGAGAAGGCAAATGGTGGCTTTTTCTTACCTAAATTTTGGCTAAGCCTCCAAGAAAAAATGGTATTAAGTGGTTGCAGATTCTAAAAAGTGATGATGAATAATTTATAAACTTACTAAGGTGTGGCCCCCAAATCAGTCCAAAAGCCCTAACTCATCACTTCCCTCAAGGGTAGGAAAGAGTCACCTGGGAAGTTGATCAGGAGGGGGAGGAAGGTGAAGACTCTCTTTAGAGAGAATGCTATGTGCCACCTGCTGGGGATTCCTGTGCCCTCCCCATGGGGCAGGCAGGCAGGTTTTCCCTACATTATGCCTGGTGAGGGTAGGCAGGAGTTCCTGAGCACCCTGTGGAGAGCTCTGCCTCTGGCACTTGGAGGTAGGAGTGGTTCCTGGGATTAGAATGAGGGAAGGTGGAGGTTGCAGGGCAAGGGAGCCAGCTATGGGTCCAGGCATGTCCTGGGATGGTCCCCTGGAAGCCAGGGGATGAGGACATCAGAAACCATGAGCTGGAAGCGGCATCACAAGCTATGGGGCTGCAGTCAGGGGTGCCTAATGTGTGCATCTCCAGGTGGCTCACAAAAGAGCTCCATGAGGGAAGGGGCATTTACACAGCTGCCCCACCCATGGCACACCCATGCTGGATGGCAACTAGAGTCAAAGAGGACATTTTATGCCTCTGATCTTTCCTCCCCGTAGGCACCCTCCCTCTTCCCTTCCATACCTAGAGGATCCAGTAGCAGCCTAGAGGGTGGGGGAGCCTGACAGGGTTGGCACTGCTCCCTCTGCAGAACAGATGTCTCTGCCCAGGACAGGTGGATATTTGGGAAGAGATGTTTTAAATAGGATGAGGCTTTCAGGCTTTGATGTTGGACTGTACTGGACGTTTTAAAAGCTGCAAAATGAAATGATTTGTTAGCACTTAAGGATTCTGAGAGAGTCCTTTCCTCCCCCGAAACTGAGGAGTGAGTCAATCCCACAGGGAGGAAAGGCAGAGGTGGGAAGAACAAAGAGGACTTCTATGCGTGCCCTGCTGAGGCTGGCTTTCTTGGCCACAGTTACATTCTCTTAGCGGGCACCTCTGATGCCACCCGCCAGGCTGGACATTCATCTGCAGTGGTTCACTTGATCTTCACACAACCTTGCAAGAACAGTCTGACAATCCAAATCTTCACATAATGGAGGAGGACAAAAGCCCAGAAAGGTTAAGTAACCTGCCCAAAGAGACACAGCAAGGAAGTGGTAAAGCTGGGTCTTGAAGACAGGAATGACTTCCAAGCTCTGTTGTACACACGGTGAGGAGGCAGAGGAGCAGACAGCACCCAGGGAAAAGTTATCCCTTCCCCCAGGCTCAAAATAGAACCTTGTTTTGACACAGGGCATTGGGACAAAGAATGATTCCAAAGTGTTGAGCCAGAGACCAGTCCATAAACTCTTGGAGCGAATGGAGAAAGGAAAGGGGTCCCACTCTGAGTGGGCACTCAGGTACCCCCCAGCAATGGGCTGCAACTGCGAAGCCTTTACTTGCTGTGAGCTTGGAGAGTCTTGACCTTATGCCCAGGAGGAATGCCGCTGTTACCACTGATGGGGAAATTGATGGTAGCTGGAACCTGCTCTACAGAGCAGCTTTCTCACTCGGAAGCACCTTGGTCAGAGCTGAGGACAAAGCAAGACATGGGAGGAGGCTGCTAGAAGCAGCTGCTATCCCTGGGAAAGGGAAGGGCTCATGGCTGGGTCATGAATCAGAGGTGCTTGCTGCTGGGGCTGTGAACGGCACCAGCTGCAGGGAAGCAAATACAGAGTTGTCACGGGGAGAACTGGGTGGGCGGGGGCAGGGTCCATCCTGCAGCAATTGCCTTGGAGACTTCTTCCATCTCCAGGGCTGTGACGGGGGAGGAGCCAGCATTTGAGGTTTGTAGGCCCAGCTCTCTGTTTATTTAACATTCCTCTGGGAGGTAAAATTGTATCATTCACTTTTGGCAGAAGAGAAAAGGGGGTCTTAGGAAGAGTAAAAATTACACCCAAGGAGACAGAGGTATTGAGAAACACAGCCCAAATTTGAACTCTGGTCTATCTGACTCCAAAGCTGGTGTCTGACTATTAAGGGGGAGGAAAGAGGGCCATGTGACTAGCTCAAACTGCACCCCATCAGTGACTTCAAGGGCCAAAGACTGAGAAGATGGGAGAGAGATGGGCGGGCCCTGTAGACTAGCCTGACTCCTGGGTGCTCTGCCCTCCACCTTTTGTCTTCTAACCTGGGAGGTTAAGTAACGTAAGGTCACAGGGCAACGAAGAGGCCACGCTGCAAAGGGAAGGTCTCTGACTGACCTTTATTCACTTGTAAAGTGGGAAGGATAATCCCCTCTCCCTTAAGATTAAATCAAATGTGGAAGCAGAAATGAGCCTTAGAATGCTGGAGTGGGATGGATGCAGAGATTTGGATGTGTTTGGAAGGAGGGTGGGCAATCTTGGCCCTGAGGTCTGCAGGGTCCCTGCTCACAGGAGATACAGCAGCACCTCCTCCCCCAGAGTCCTTTCCTCTTCAATGCAGTGAGTTTGGCATGGCAGGGGTTTGGGGAGAGCAATTTCCAGGGATTTTCTAGCACTTCACTGAAGTGCTTTTAGGCAAAGCAGCAGCTGTTCACACTGATACTGTAAGCGCTGGAGAGCCTAAGTGTCAAAACCCAAGAGAGCAGAGACAGAGGAAAAGCGCTAGAGAAAGATACAGCTGAGCAATTCAGTCATTCAGAGCCACTGAGTCAAGCACTGCTATTTGAGGTGGCTGGAAAGAAAGGCTTCAGGGAGCACAGGCAGGGTAGGGTGAAGGGAGAAGTTACCTGACTTGGGGAAGTGCAGCTGTCAACACACATGTGAGCTAAGCCCTGGAGGATAGGAGATGGAAAGGATGTGAGCATAGCCCTTGATGAGCCCTTAGATGAGTGAGGGAGTCAGAGAAATGAACAGAAAATTACAACACAGAGTAATAAGTAGGAGGAACACAGGCAGTGTGGGTGCTCAGGGGAAGTGCAATTAAAATAGAAGGATGCAAATAGTCCTCAGCCTGGGCTGCATATTAAAATTACCTGGGGAGATTTAAAAAGATACTGTTGTCCAGGTCCTGTCCCAGATCAATTAATTCAGTATCTCTGGTGGTAGGACCTGAGTGTCAGTATTTTTGTTTTTAAAGCTCCCTGCAAAATTTTGTTTTGCAGCAAAAACAGAGAGAACAATATTGGGCTGAGGGATGTGGGAATAATTCTTAGAAAAGGCAAAGCTTTGTCTGGTCTTTGGAAGAGGGGAGGAGGAAGATGAGGCTATCCATGTGAAGGGCTTTCTTGGAGGAAGGGTCAGGGAAGTGCAGGATATACCAGAGGAAAGGTTGGCAGCTCTGTATGACCAACAGCAGACTCTGGTGTGAGGTGTGGTCAGAGGAAGTGGTGAGTGGGAGCTGGGGACTACACCAGGAGAAGTCTCCTGTGTTCAGCCAGAGTTGAAGACTTTCTGAAAGCTATGGGTTTCAGATGCATTTTATTTATTATTATTATTTTTTGAGATGGAGCCTTGCTCTGTTGCCCAGGCTGGAGTGCAGTGGCACCATCTTGGCTCACTGCAACCCGCACCTCTCGGGTTCAAACCATCCTCTCACTTCAGTCTCCCCAGTAGCTGGGGCTACAGGTATGTACCCCTTGTGGCTAGGTTATTTTTTTTGATATAGTTTTTTTTTTTTCTTTTTTTGTGGAGATGAGGTTTCACTATGTTGCCCAGGCTGGTCTTGAATTCTCAGGCTCAAGTGATCTACCCATCTTGGTCTCCCAAAGTGCTGAGATTACAGGCATGAGCCACCATGCCCAGCCTTGCATTTTAAGCTAGGGCATGATCGAATGACATGATAGGACTTGCGATTTTTTTTTTCAATTTCTATTATGGATTTGGAGGTACATATGCAGGTTTGTTACATGGGTATATTGCGTGATGCTGAAGTTTAGGGTGCAATTGAACCTGTCATTCAGCTAGATTTTCAGTCTCTGCCCTATGTCTCTCTTCCTCCTCTTGGAGTCTGCATTGTCTGTAGTCCCCCTCTTTATGACCGTGTGTACTTATGAATTAGAATATGGGGTATTTTGGTTTTCTGTTTTGGCATTAGTTTGCTTAGAATAATGGCCTCCAGCTGCATCCGTGTTGCTGCAAAGAACATGATTTCATTAGTAGTAGTATTTTTTTGCAAGTGTAAGTATTACTTTAATTTTTAAGTTTTTCTTTGCTTTTTTTCTTTTTTTATTGCATTTTATGTTTTGGGGTACATGTGAAGAACATGCAAGATTGTTGCATAGGTACACACATGGCAGTGTGATTTGCTGCCTTCCTCCCCATCACCTGTATCTGACATTTCTCCCCATGCTATCTCTCCCCACCTCCCCACCCCCCCATCCCTCCCCCGTTTTCCCCCAACAGACCCCAGTGTGTAGTGCTCCCCTCCCTGTGTCCATGTGTTTACATTCTGGCATACATGTGCAGATCATGCAGGATTGTTGCATAGGTACACACATTGCCTTGTGGCTTGCTGCCTCCATCCCCGTCACCTACATCTGGCATTTCTCCCCATGTTATCCCTCCCTGACCTCCCCTGCAGCTGTCCCTCCCTTGGCACCCCCCAACAGACCCCAATGTGTGATGCTCCCCTCCCTGTGTTCCTGTTTTCTCATTGTTGAACATCTGCCTATAAGTGAGAACATGCAGTGTTTGATTTTCTGTTCTTGTGCCAGTTTGCTGAGAATGATGGTTTCCAGATTTATCCATGTCCCTACAAAGAACACAAACTCACAAACTCATCATTTTTTATGGTTGCATAGTATTCCATGGTGTATATATGCCACATTTTCCTTGTCCAGTCTGTGGTCGGTGGGCATTTGGGTTGGTTCCAGGTCATTGCTATTGTAAACAGTGCCACTATGAACATATGTGTGCATGTGTCTTTATAATAGAACAATTTCTAAACCTTTGGATATATACCCAGTAATGGGATTGCTGGTCAAATGGAATTTCTATTTCTAGGTCTTGAGGAAGTGCCACACTGTCTTGCATAATGGTTGAACTAGTTTACACTCCCACCAACAGTGTAAAAATGTTCCTATTTCTCCACATCCTCCCCAGCATCTGTTGTCTCCAGATTTTTTAATGATTGCCATTGTAACTGGCATTAGGTGGTATCTCAATGTGGTTTTGATTTGCATTTTTCTAATAATCAGTGATGATGAGCATTTTTTCATGTGTTTGTTGGCCTCATATATGTCTTCTTTTGAAAAGTGTTTGTTCATATCCTTCACCCACTTTTGTATGAGTTCGTTTGTTTTTTTCTTGGAAATCTGTTTTAGTTCTTTGTAGATTCTGGATATTAGCCCTTTGTTAGATGGGTAGATTGTGAAAATTTTTTCCCATTCTGTTGGTTGCCAGTTCACTCTAGTGATTGTTTCTTTTGCTGTGCAGAAGCTCTGGAGTTTAATTAGGTCCTATTTATCTATTTTGGCTTTTGTTGCCAGTGCTTTTGGTGTTTGAGTCATGAAGTCTTCACCAATGCCTATGTCCTGAATGGTTTTGCTTAGGTTTTCTTCTAGGATTTTTATGGCGTTATGTCTTATGTTTAAGTCTTTAATCCATCTGGAGTTAATTTTAGTGTAAGGTGTCAGAAAGGGGTCTAGTTTCTGCTTTCTGCACATGACTAATCACTTTTCCCAATACCATTTATTAGACAGAGAATCCTTCCCCATTGCTTGTTTTTGTCAGGTTTGCCAAAGACCAGATGGTTGTAGATGTATGGTGTTGCCTCTGAGGTCTCTTTTCTGTTCCATTGGTTTATATCTCTGTTTTGGTATCAGTACCACGCTGTTTTGATTACTGTAGCTTTGTAGTATAGTTTGAAATCAGGTAGCGTGATGCCTCCGGCTTTGTTCTTTTTGTTTAGGATTGTCTTGGCTATGCAGGCTCTCTTGGTTCCATGTAAAGCTTAAGGTGGTTTTTTCCAGTTCTGTGAAGAAGGTCATTGGTAGCTTGATGGAGATAGCATTGAATCTATAAGTTACTTTGGGCAGTAAGGCCATTTTCACAATATTGATTCTTCCTAACAATGAGCATGGAATGTTTCTTCATTTGTTTGTGTCCTCTCATTTCTTTGAGGAGTGGTTTGTAGTTCTTGAAGAGGTCCTTAACATCCTTTATTAGTTGTATTCCTAGATATTTTATTCTCTTTGTAGCAATTGTGAACGGCAGTTTGGTCATGATTTGGCTCTCTCTTAGTTTGTTATTGGTGTATAGAAATGCTTGTGATTTCTGCACATTGATTTTTGTATGCTGAGACTTTGCTCAAGTTGCTTATCAGTTTCAGGAGATTTTGGGCTGAGATGATAGGGTCTTCTAAATTTACAATCATGTCATCTGCAAACAGAGACAATCGACTTCCTCCTTTCCTAATTGTTTACCCTTTATTTCTTTTACTTGCCTAATTATTCTGGCTAGAACTTCCAATACTATATTGAATAGGAGTGGTAAGAGAGGGAATCCTTGTCTAGTGCTGGATTTCAAAGGGAATGCTTCAGTGTGATATTGGCTGTAGGTTTGTCATAAATAGCTTTTATTATTTTGAGATATCTTCCTTCGATGCCTAGTTTATTCAGAGTTTTTAGCATAAAGGGCTGTTGAATTTTGTCGGAGGCCTTCTCTGCATCTATTAAGATAATCATGTGGTTTTTGTCTTCGGTTCTGTTTATGTGATGGATTATGTTTATAGACTTGCTTATGTTGAATCAGCCTTGCATCCCCAGGATGAAGCCTACTTGATTGTGATGGATAAGCTTTTTGATGTGCTGTTGCAATTAGTTTGCCAGTATTTTATTGAAGATTTTTGCATCTATGTTCATCATGGATATTGGCCTGAAGTTTTCTTTTTTTGTTGAGTCTCTTCTGGGTTTTGGTATCAGAATGATATTGGTCTCATAAAATGATTTGGGAAGGATTCCCTCTTTTTCTATCATTTGGAATAGTTTCAGAAGGAATGGTCCCAGCTTCTCTTTGTATTTCTGGTAGAATTCAGCTTGTGAACCCGTTCTGGACCTGGACTTTTTTGGTTGGTAGGCTATTAATTGCTGTCTCACCTTCAGCCCTTGTTATTGGTCTGTTTGAGGTTTTAACTTCTTCCAGGTTTAGGCTTGGGAGGGTGCAGGTGTCCAGGAATTTATCCATTTCTTCCAGGTTTACTGGTTTATGTGCATAGAGATGTTTGTAGTAATCTCTGATAGTAGTTTATATTTCTGTGGAATTGGTGGTGATATTCCCTTTTTCGTTTTTTATTGCATCTATTTGATTCTTCTCCCTTTTCTTTTTTATTAATCTGCCCAATGGTCTGTCTATTTTGTTAATCTTTTCAAAAATCCAGCTTCTGGATTTATTGATTTTTTGAAGGGTTCTTTGTGTCTCTATCTCCTTCAGTTCTGCTCTAATATTAGTTATTTCTTGTCTTCTGCTAGCTTTTGAGATTTTTTGATCTTGCTCCTCTAGCTCTTTCAATTTTGAAGATAGGGTGTGGATTTTAGATCTTTCCCTGCTTCTTACATGGGCATTTATTGCTATAAATTTCCCTCTAGACACTGCTTTAAATGTGTCATGGAGATTCTAGTACATTGTGTCTTCATTCTCGTTGGTTTCAAAGTACACCTTTATTTCTGCCTTCATTTCATTGTTTATCCAGTCTACATTCAGGAGCAGTTGGTTTGGTTTCCATGAAGTTGTGCGGCTCTGAGTTAGTTTCTTAATTCTGAGTTCTAATTTGATTGCCCTGTGGTCTGAGAGACTGTTATGATTTCTGTTCTTTTGCATTTGCTGAGGAGTGATTTACTTCCAATTATGTGGTCAATTTTAAAGTAGGTGCAATGCAGTGCTGAGAAGAATGTATATTCTATGTATTTGGGGTGGAGATTTCTGTACATGTCTATTAGGTCCACTTGGTCCAGATCTGAGTTCAAGTCCTGGATATGTTTGCTAATTTTCTATATCATTGATCTGTCTAATATTGATAGTGGAGTGTTAAATTCTCCCACTATTATTGTGTGGGAGTCTAATTCTCTTTGTAGGTCATTAAGAACTTGCTTTATGTACCTGGGTGCTCCTGTTCTGGGTGCATATATATTTAGAATCATTAGCTCTTCTTGACGTATTGATCCTTTTACCATTATGTAATGCCTTTCTTTGTGTCTTTTGATTTTTGTTGGTTTAAAGTCCATTTTATCAGAGACTAGGCTTGCAACTCCTGCTTTTTTTTTTTTTTGCTCTCCATTTGCTTGATAAATCTTCCTCCATCCCTTTATTTTTAGCCTATGTGTGTCCTTGCATGTGAGATGGGTTTTTTGAGTACAGCACACTGATGGTTCTTGACTTTTTGTTGAATTTGCCAGTCTGTGTCTTTTGACTGGAGCATTTAGCCCATTTATATTTAAAGTTAATATTGTTATGTGTGAATTTGATCCTGCCATTTTGATGCTAGCTGGATGTTTTGCCCATTAGTTGACACATTTTCTTCATTGTGTCACTGGTCTTTACCATTTGGTACATTTTTGGAGTGGCTAGTCCTGGTTGTTCCTTTCCTTATTTAGTGATTCTTTCAGGAGCTCTTGTAAGGCAGGCCTGGTGGTGATGAAATCTCTCAGCAATTGCTTGTCTGTAAAGGATTTTATTTCTCCTTCACTTATGAAGCTTAGTTTGGCTGGATATGCAATTTTAGGTTGAAAGTTCTTTACTTTAAGGATGTTGAATATTGGCCTCCATT
Source organism: Saimiri boliviensis (assembly GCF_048565385.1). Taxonomy (NCBI): domain Eukaryota; kingdom Metazoa; phylum Chordata; class Mammalia; order Primates; family Cebidae; genus Saimiri; species Saimiri boliviensis. The sequence continues at coordinate 83,239,720 of NC_133463.1, forward strand.
CTCTTCTGGCCTGTAGGGTTTCTGCCAGTAGATCCACTGTGAGTCTGATGGGCTTCCCTTTGTGGGTAACCCGATCTTTCTCTCTGGCTCCCCTTAGCATTTTTTCCTTCATTTCAACCCTGGTGAATCTGACAATTATATGCCTTGGGGTTGCTCTTCTTGAGAAATATCTTTGTGGTGTTCTCTGTATTTCCTGGACTTGAAAGTTGGCCTGCCTTGATAGGCTGGGGAAGTTCTCCTGGATAATATCCTGAAGAGTGTTTTCCAGCTTGGATTCATTCTTTCCATCACATTCAGGTACACCTATCAAATGTAGATTAAGTCTTTTCACATAATCCCATATTTATTGGAGGCTTTGTTCATTTCTTTTCACTCTGTTTTCTCTATTCTTGCCTTCTTGTTTTGTTTCATTGAGTTGATCTTCAATTTCTGTTGTCTTTTCTTCTGCTTGGTCAATTTGGCTATTGAAACTTGTGTATGCTTTGCAAAGTTCTCATGCTGTGTTTTTTAGCTCCATCAAGTCATTTATATTCTTCTCTAAGCTGTTTATTCTAGTTATCATCTCATCTAACCTTTTTTCTAGGTTCTTAGTTTCTTTGCATTGGATTAGCACATGTTCTTTTAGCTCTGAGAAGTTTGTTATTACTCACCTTCTGAAGCCTGTTTCTGTCAATTTGTCAGATTCATTCTCCAACCATCTTTGATCCCTAGCTGGTGAGGAGTCGTGATCCCTTGGAGGGGGAGAGGCATTCTGGTTTTTGGTGTTTTCATTCTTATTATGCTGATTTATTCCCATCTTAGTGGATTTATCTACCTGTGGTCTTTGTAGTTGGTGACTTTCGGATGGGGTATCTGAGTGGACGTCCTTTTTGTTGATGTTAAAGCTATTTCTTTCTCTTTCTTAGTTTTCCATCTAACAGGCCTCTCTGCTGTAGGACTACTGGAGGTCCATTCCAGAACCCACTTGCCTGGAGATCACCCATGGGGGCTGCAGAACAGTAAGGGTTGCTGCTGGTTTCTTCCTCTGCTATTCTTGTCCCAGAAGGGTACCTGTCAGAGGTCGGCCTGGGCTTTCCTTTATGAGGTATCTCTCTGGGTATACAGGGGTTGGGGAGCTGCTTGAGGAGATAGTCTGTTCCTTATAGGAGCTCAAGTGCTGTGCTGGGAGCTCCATTGTTCCATGCAGAGCTGCTGGGCAGGTACATTTAAGTCTGCTGCTGTGGAACTCATAAACTCCTCTTTTCCCAGGTGCTCTGACCTAGGAAGGTCGGCTTTATTTATAAGTTCCTGATGTGCTGCTGCCTTTTTTCATAGATTCCCAGCCCCGCATGGAGTAGTCTAGTCAGTCTGCCAGCAGTGGTGTTGCTGAGGTGCCACAGGCTCTGCTCAGCTGCTGTGTGAACTGCTTCAGTATTGGCGGACTGCCTCTGTATTGGCAGACTGCCTCAGTAGTGGCAGATGCCCTTCCCCCGCCCTGATCTGGACTGTCCCGGGTCCAGCTGCACTTGCTTCAAAATTCTCAGTCCAGAGCGTTTCAGATTGCTTGTTTTGTGGGGGTGGTACCTGCCGAGCCAGATTGCCTGGCTCCCTGTCTCAGCCCCCTCCCTTTCAGTTGAATGGGTGGCTCTGTCTCCCAGGAGTTCCAGGCACCAGTAGAAACTGCTGCCCAGATTTGTATCAGTTTCTGTGTGCCTACCTGCAGCACCAGCCATGCTGAAAACTTGTGGTACATTTTGGCCCAGGAATCTCCTGGTCTGTGGGCAGTGAAAACTTGTTTGGAAATGCAGTGAGCAATCACCGTCTGCATTGTTCTTGCTGGGACCTGTACTCTGGAGCAGTTCCTATTTGGCCATCTTGGATCACTCCCCTTATTTCATTATTTTTATGGTTATATAGTACTCCACAGTGTATATGCACCACATTTGCTTTATCCAATCCACTGTTGATAGGCATCTAAGTTGGTTTCAAGTCTTTGCTGTTATAAATAGTGCTGTAAAGAACATACAGGTGTATGTGTGTTTTGGTAGATTTATTTTTCTTTTGGTAGATACCTAGTAATGAAATTACTGGGTCAAATGTTAATTCCATTCTTAATTCTTTAAGAAATCCCAAAATTGCTCTTCACAGAGGTGAACTACTTTTCATTGCTATCACCAGTGTAATAAGTGTTCTCTTTTTTTCACAGCCCACTGACATGCTACTTTTTGACATTAATAACAGCCAGTCTGACTGGTGTGAGATGATATCTCACTGTGGTTTTGATTTGCATTTCTCTAATGATCAGTGGTAATGAGCATGTTTTTCATATACTTTTTGGCTGCTTCAATTCATCAACCATATCTCTGATCCACATAGTCTTCCTTCTGTCACTGGAACTGAAGGTGGAGCCCTGTCTTAGGCTTGTGGCAGAGAGAAATAACAGAACAGTGCAACGGCCCTCGAATGGTTTGTGTTTAGAAGTGGCACATGTCACCTCTACTCATGCACCATTAGCCAAAAAGAAGTTACATGGCCAAGCCTGGCATTAATGTGACAGGAAGTCTAATTTTATCTCAGAGAGGTGCAGCAAATATTTGGAACAAAGAAACAGGCTACTAGGAGGTGCAGGAGAGGGAAGAGTCTGTGTGGACCATTAAGCTTTGTGAACTCAGTGGCTGATGATGCTACCCTTCTCTGTTGGACTCAGCTCCTGTGAGAGCTAAGACAATTTCTCTTTACATCCATGGTACTACGAACAGTGGAAGCTCTCCGTGTTCCATAGGGCAGCTCTGCTTCAGCCTGCAGTGGCTGGAAAACTCTGCCTCATGGGTCTCCCATCTTTCCTCAGGACCAGCAGGCTAGCTGGTGCATGCCCATCTCATGGCAAATGGTAAAACCACAAGAAGGCATGCAGAAACACATGAGGTCTCTTGGGGCTTAGGTTCAAGACTGTGGTTTTGTCACTTTTGCAGTTGACCAAATCAAGCTATATGGTGAAACCCAAAATCAAGAGGTGGGGAGTATACTTTTCCCACAATGAGGCCATGAAAGATGAAGCTGTGTATGCCATACTGATGGTGAAAACTAGGGCCAACGATTCAGTGTCCTCCAAGTTCTAATATCTTTTCCAGACAATAGGTCTTTAAATGTGGAAACATGGCTCCATCTACGCTTAACTTCTTTGTTTCCTTCAGTCATTTCTTATCACAAAGGTATCTTGGAGCTCTGGATGAGGAACTGGAAGTTCCAGGAGAATAAAATAGGTTTCTTGCATCCCACAGGGTTGTAGGAAGGACCAAATGAGGAGATTGTTATGTAAGTATTTAGTAAATTATGTTGGTCTATGCACATATTATAGTTTTTCATGGCATGAAATATAATGTTTTATCAGTATTGTATCATGGAATATAGTATTCATTTATTTTATCAGTATCATATCAGAGCACCCTCTGGTCATGATATGATCCTGCATGTTCACCCCTTTCTGGACCTGATGTCCAGATGTGACCTCATCTGTGTGGCATTACCCCTTTTGTTATGAATACAGTATACCCAGAAACTATATTACATCATACACACTCACGTCCTGCTTCCAGCAGTATGATGGTGCCAGGAAATGCGGACATGTTGGAGAAAATGAGCTGGATGAACAAGAGGCCAGGCATTGCCACCAAAAGTGAGAGGAGGAAAGAACCAGGGGAACAGTAAAGGAATGGGTGGTACAGAGCCACAGGCCTGAGATGAAAATCAAAGCCTAGTCTTGCCCAGATGCAGATAGAGGCATCATCTTAAATAGGAATGACCCTGAACACTTTAGAGACTGAGGTACTATGCTTTGCAAATTTCAATGTGTTTCACATATATGGCCTTACCGATTAGCAAATTACTAGGAATTATAGTCAGAAAGGATCAGAACATTTTCAGTGGGAAGTGGATAAGTTTGGGACACAGGCAGGAAGGATGAGGGATGCTCTACAGGGTACCTCTGTCTTGGGCCAAGGGTTATACTAAAGGCCCCCTAAAATCCCTCTTGATTGGAGTTCAATGACTTTGTTGGCTTCTGTCTAGAAGCCCCCTCATGTTCTCCAAAGGCAGAAAAAATCTTCTACTTATTAGTCAAAACTGTGATATTAGGAAAAGCTTCAGGAAACTTAGGCTGTAGTCCCAAATCTGCCCATAATTTTCTGTGTGACACTGAGCAAATAGCTTGATCTCTCAGATTCATATTTATGACCTCTAGCATGACAGGATTGTGAGGGACATGGAAGTGTGCCATGCAGATCCTCCTTCAAGGCAAGACTTGCTACTCAGGGCCAGAGTATGATCAGAAGACGGCCAGATTACAGTAAAAAGACAGTGTTGGAAGTAGATGCTTGGTGACACAAAGAAAAATTAGCACTGAGACAAAGAATCTTAGCAATGCAATTTTTACTTCCTGGACTGCAGGAAGGGTACTCTTGCTAGCCATCTTGCCACAAGAGTACAATGAACAAAGGGAAACACACACATTTATTTTTTGTATGTTTAAGGATGATGCATTTGGGGTCATCCTTACTGCTGTATTTGGTTTCCATTGGCTGGAGCCAGATCTTATGATTTAAACTAAAACCTGATTGGCTAATAACTTAAAACTTTTTTAAACAGGTTAAAGCAATGGAGAGCTGGGACATGCTTGTGAGCACATCCAGCAAAGATATCTTGGTTAAAGTACAAGGACATAAAATGGACTGTGTGCCTATAAGCATGGCATGTTTAACAGCGACATAGGTTAGGGCTTAACAAAGTTATTGGCACACTAATTTTTTAACAAGACAGGAAACTTTACAACGGAACTTTTCTACTTCCCACAGACAGCCTCCAGCTGTCAGCTCATTCAGGATTGGCTTCATTCTAAGTCACATACACCAGCAGGGGTAGTCACATCCACCAGCAGGGGTAGCCACATCTGGTGAGTAATTGAGGCATAATGTAAAGTCCTGATCACTTGGGCGCCTGACGCTGGACAACTCTAATGGGTAGTGCTGGTTCCAGAGCTCTGTGCTGGCTTGTCTGAGACTTTGTCAAGCTCGTCTTGCAGTTCACCTTCTCCTTTTCCCTAGTTCTGCTTCCTCCCTTTCCTTTCACAGTGCAGATTCCCACTAAAGATCTCGCATCCCCATCTCCATCTCAGTATTTGCTTCTGCAACACTGAATCTGTGACAGAGGTTCAAGCGAACAGGAGCTAAGACGGAGTTTTGGAGCTGAGATACTCACCTCCCAGCTGACTGTGTGAACTCCATTGCTGGCAGTGGGTGAAGCACAGACAATATGTCCACTTCCCATCACTATTATAACCAGTTGCAGCTTAAAACAACACAACCTTGCTATCTCACTCTTTCTGTAGGCCAGCAGTCCACTGTGGGTCTCTGGACCTTGGGCTAAACCAAGGAGTCAGCAGGTTGCCTTCCTTTCTAGAGGTTTTAGGGATAATCTGTTTCCTTTTCATACAGGTTGTTGGCAAAATTCAGTTCCTTGTGGTTGTAGGACCAAGGTTCCCCTTTTCCTATAGGTTGTAAACTGAGGGCTGTTCTTGTCTTCTAGAAGCCCCCAAATTTTTATTTTGCCCATAACTCTCTTTCCTCATCTTCAAAGCCAGCAGCAGCTGTTGGAGTCCTTCTCACATGTGAAAATGTCTCCAGCCTCTTCTTCCACTTCTGCATGCCTCTGTCTCTCTCACCTTCCTTTTCCACTTGTAAGGACTTGTGTGATTCAATTGGTTTACTGGGATAACCCAACATGATCTCTGCATTTCAAGGTCCTAACTTTAATCACAGATGGTGGCAGTATCAGCAATGGGAACAGACACCATGTAGCATTTATGGCAAGCTCCACAGAGAGAATCATAGTACAGCCTGGAAATGGGGAGAAAGGCCAGACCATCCCCAGCAGAGAATGCTTCACTTTATGAAAAGGATGCCTGTTGTGTACTTGGGCCATGTGAAGAATAAAACATCTCCCCATGAGACATGAAGCTGCCAAATAACCAGAACTGGGCATCACGAGCCAGGTCCTAGGTGACTCACTGAGTTATAGCATATAGTCTCCACTATATGCTATAACTCAGTGAGTTATAGCATACTCAGGGACTGAGCCTGAGTAGAAGCAAAAGGACAGGTAAGGAGCATGAGCATGTCATGCAGAAACCCACAGCGCTGCCATTGTGCCATCAGCAGCCCCCACCCAGGCCATGCCTCTGGCTGTTTGGATCAATGCTCTATAACCAGTTGAAGGAAGAGGAAGAAGCCTGAGATTGGTTTTGGTATCGATCGTGACTCCTTAGATCATCTCCGTAGATGTGACTGCAAACTGAAATTGATAGCTTTACCCAAGGGTGGCCTTCAAAGACAGGGGTGAGATAAAGTCACCCCAATGGGCAAAAATTCAGGCAGAGCCACTGGTCATCCACATTGCATGGGAGGAGAAGTGGCCTGAGGTTATGTGTTAGATAAAGACATACCAGAGACTGGTAATTTATAAAGAAAAAGAGGTTTAATGAACTCACAGTTCCACATGGCTGGGGAGGTCTCACAGTCATGGTGGAAGGCAAAAGGCATGTCTTACGTGGTGGCAGGCAAGAAAGAATGAGAGCCAAGCAAAAGAGAAAACCTCTAATAAAACCATCAGATCTCATGGGACTTATTCACTACCATGAGAACATTGTAGGGGAAACTGTCCCCATGATTCAATTACCTCCCACCTGGTGTCTTCCACAACACATGGGAGTTACTGGAGCTACAATTCCAGATAATATTTGGGTGAGGACATAGCCAAACCATATCAGATTAGAATATATAGAGGTTTACGGGTAATGGCAAATGGCCTGGGTAGAGGTCTGGAAGGAGAACAATTAGAAAACCAGGGCAGCAGAATCTCAAGGGGAGGCAGGCAGGTGGGTAGAGGGAGTGGACTCAAACTTTGAAGATCTTTGTCTTCCTGTCTAATGCCCATCAGAGGGCAAACATCATCAAACAACAAGGGGACCTCACCACTTGACATTGACCTGCCTCTGTCATTGTCACCCCTGCCTGGGAGGATAAAAATATGAACAAAGTGGCTGTAGTGCCCAACAATAATGCTCCACATGGAGAAGAGGTCCTCAGTGGTGCAAGGAGGGGCCTGGGTAGGACATGGAAATGACCCCAGATCTTCCTCCTTCAAGAGAGGATAAAATGCCCAGCTGGCAGTGAGTTCAGGAGGCAGCCTCCTGCTGTCAGCCCCTCCAGGATCTGCTTCAGCTGCTGAAAGCTGCCTCACCCAAGGTCCTGCCCTTCCTGGGGGAGCCCACATCTGTGGCTGTGTGAGGCAGGGGTATAATGGTCCAGCCAGTTTGGCTTGATGCAGGGTGTTTTGGGTGTGCCATACTCTGGAACACCCCCATGATTTGTAAGACTTTGACTGGCTGGCATCGCAGCTTGGCTCCTCCGGCCCCATCCTGCTTTTTCTGTCTCCTGTCTCAAGTGATGAATCTGTTATGTAGCCTACATCATGAACCCTGCTTCTTGAGATACTGACATGTGAGACGTATGAATAAATAGATGTGGCTATAAGCAGATAGAGATAGAACTGAAATGATAAAAGTTAAAGGAAAACATTAATTATTCAATACCACAAACTTTCCCCTCTTTCAGGCTACTTGATAACCAGGGGCATAAACTTCTGCAAGTATCTGAGCCTGTGGCGATAGTCACCCAACTCACTTGGCTCTGGGTCCAAACGTTAAAAAGATGACTTCCTCTGATTCCAGGGAAGTGGGAGCTTCTTTTGTGAGCATCCATGAAGAAGCAAGCAGCTTTTCTTTTTCCAGGCCCTGTCTTCCAACGGGTGTCATCCCCTGTCCTCTGAGGAACTCTGGGGCAGCAGGGAAGCTGCTGAGCCCATTTCATAGATGAATAAAGTTTCTAGTGCAGAGGCTTCAGGAACTTTTACATTTGGGAACCTTCCTGAGGGCTGTCCAGTCAGGTCCTTCGTGAGCACCCCTCCTAGGTGAGCCCCGTTTAAACCTTTTCCTGTTGGAAAGATCTTCATTCTGGCATGAGTGAGTTGGTCATGGAACAGCTGGGACTTTGAGAAATAAGAATGAGCAGCGATTCCACCAGATCTAGGCTGAGCCACAGCCCTTTCACTTACCGTATAACTTTGGTCAGTCCCTTCTTTGAGCTTCAATTTCTTCTTCTCTGCAGTGGGATTGTTAATAGCCCCCGATGTGCAGAGTAGCTGTGAGGGTCGGATTCAACATTGACTGCATGGCTCTGTGCTGGGAGCTTGGGCTACACTCCTATCCAGACAAACTGAGTGTCCTCCACATAGCTCCTTGTCTACCTCTTGCTTTAGCTTCAGTGGTGGTGGACAGTTCTGGGCTTTCAGACTTATCTATGGTGCAAAAAAAAACCCAAAAAAACAAAAAAAACTGATGAGTTAAAACTCCCACTCCCCCAACTCCTACAGAGGACCGCTTTGGAAAGCATCTGACACATAGAATTGAGCTCCTGTTTGCCCCAGCCACAGCCTCGAAATGCATCCTGATATTGGCTTTTCCTTTGCACCTATCTTATTTACCTGGATCCCACACTCCTTTCCAGAATCACCTCCTGCACAAACTACCTGCACCTGTGTCTTTGCCTCAGGCTGTTTTTGTCTCAGCCGTGTTAAGATGGTCCCAGGCAACACCCAGACATTGCCCTCAAGGAGCTCATAGCATGGTGGTGGGGTCAGATGAGTGTAGTGGTAAACCCAATACAGTGAGGCACAGCCAGTGATGGGCAAGGCAAAGAGGACTTTGGGCAAGTAAAAGAGAGGTGCCTGGACCTATCTTGGGGTATTGTGGAGGACTTCCTGGAGGAAGTGGTGTTTAAGTTGAGACCTGGAAATTGGGAAGATTCTGGCCAAGTGAAGAGCATGTCTGCAGGTGTAAGGTGACAGTGAAGGGTGGAAAGATTAAAGGCTATCGAGACAGAGGGCAGAGGGTACTCCAAGAAAGCCTGAAGACAGGGAGGCACTGACTAGAAATTGTGAGGAGTTAGGTGGGCCTGGACGACACAGTGAGAGGGTACAAGGGGATGTGCTTGGGGACACTGCGGCAGAGGCTGGCGGTGGCTCCCACATCTTTTTTTTTTTTTTGGCCATTGCATCCTGAACACCATAGGACACTACAGAAGGGGTTATTACTGTGGATCCAAACTCTGTTAAAGATACGTGAACTTTAGGTGACGAATACAGGGCCTGCCCCAGACACTGCCTTAATAATATAAAATTTACTTTTCATTCATTCACCTTGAGATCCTTTCCCTTGTTCCCTTTGCCCATAGTCCCTCATCCTCTCCTACAATTTTGCCTTCACTCTCAATCTTTTATTCTGCTGTGTGGGAATATCCAACTGCTTCTAAGTTCTTAGCACACACACAAAAAAATCATCTCACCCGAAGAGTCTATAGATTCTGCCACCTGGTCCCTGGCTCCTTCAAAGGCAGGTAGGGATTGGTGGAGAAAAGGAAGGTCTGTCTCCCAGCAGGTGGATAACATTTTATGAGGATAATAAGATGACTTTTGTCAGGCAGCCATGATGGGTCCTAACAATGTTTGGGTGTGGGTATTTGAGTGAGACCTGGGTATATGAGAAAATCTCCAGGGGGAGTTTCTTTCTTCACATGTGTGATGTGCTTCTTAGGCTGGAGCTAGGAAGTGTAATAGTACTGAGACAAGATCCACTGGCTTCCCTAGACTGTCAAGGGTCCAATGAAAAATAAAAGATGAAGAACCCTGCTTTGAGCTACCTCTGGGTCCCCAGTCCTGGCTCAATGTCTGTCTTGTTGTGGGGTTGCCACTTCCAATTAACTAGCCAAAAAGGGAAGGGGTACGTGGATTTGTCGATGACCTACCATGGCCAAGGTCTTTTGTTACTATGAGAATAATGATGACATAAATATTGTGTTCACCCTTGAACAGATAAGAACACTGAGGGCCGGAGTGGAAAGTTGAATAAATTGGCCAAAGATAAACTGATGATTTTCCAGTTGCCAAGACAAGATTTGTATCCAAGCTGGTCTGATAATCCCCTTCTCAATATACCTTCCTCCCTTAACTGGAAGGGTTAAATTAAGTCAAGCCTTGACATTTCTCTATCCTGTCTCGAAAATAAATCAGGGCTGGGCACGGTGGCTCATGCCTATAATTCCAGCACTTTGGGAGGCCCAGGAGGGTGGATCACTTGAGACCAGGAGTTCAAGACCAGCCTGGCCAACATAGTGAAACCTCATCTCTACTAAAAATACAAAAATTAGCTGGGCATGGTGATAGCTAATTTTTGGTAGCTCAGCCTCCCAAGTAGCTGCACCTGTAATCCCAGCTACTTGGGAGGCTGAGTCACAAAAATTGCTTGAACTCATGAGGCAGAGGTTGTGGTGAGCTGAGATCATGTCACTGCACTCCAGCCTGGGTGACAGAGTGAGATTCTGCCTCTAAGTCAATCAAGCAACCAGTCAACCAACCAATCAGACCCCAGTGTTCATTTTTAGGTTTCCTTGTCTCTCTTGCTTTCTCTCAACCTTGACCCCAAGCAGCAAATGAAGATGCAAAGCAGCCCTGGGAAGCTGGTACTGCAGCTGCATCCATGAATCCCAAATGGTCCTGGATGCCCAAACTGAAACTATGCAATGACTTCTTGAGCTCTGCATCCTTCGAATCAGCTGCATCCTTTGAATCTCAACTAAGTTAAAGCTTATTTTCAGAGAAGAGGAGGAAGAGGAATCCTGTATGCCCTTTATAACCTTACAATGATCAAATACCCAAATAACCATTGCAATCATATGACAGAAGTATGAGATCTAGAGTCAGCTTTCCTGGCTTCAAATGCTTGCTACTCCTCTCAATAGCTGTGTGACCTTGGGCAAGTCTCTTAACTGTTCTGTGCCTCAGTTTGGTCATCTATTAAATGGGGATACTATGGTTCTTGCCTTCTAGAGTTGTGAGAATTAACTGAAGGCATAAAGTACTAAGAATAGAACCTGGAACAAGGTTAAGAAACTACAGTAGCTTATTTTCCTCTCCTTCTCCTCCTCCTCCTTCTCTTCCTCTTTCTCATCATCATCATTGCATCATCCTATAGCATACCTCTCTACTCCCTAGACAGAGGCATCTTTTTTTTTTTTTTTCTTTTTTTTTATTGCATTTTAGGTTTTGGGGTACATGTGATGAACATGCAAGATTGTTGCATAGGTACACACATGGCAGTGTGCTTTGCTGCCTTCCGTCCCCTCACCTGTATCTGTCATTTCTCCCCATGCTATCTCTTCCCACCTCCCCACCCCCGCCCCTCCCCCATTTCCCCCCAACAGACCCCAGTGTGTAGTGCTCCCCTCCCTGTGTCCATGTGTTCTCATTGTTCAACACCCGCCTATGAGCGAGAATATACGGTGTTTGATTTTCTGCTCTTGTGTCAGTTTGCTGAGAATGATGGTTTCCAGGTTCATCCATGTCCCTATAAAGGACGTGAACTCATCGTTTTTGATGGCTGCATAATATTCCATGGTGTATATGTACCACATTTTCCCTATCCAGTCTATCATCGTTGGGCATTTGGGTTGGTTCCAGGTCTTTGCTATTGTAAACAGTGCTGCAATGAACATTCGTGTGCACGTGTCCTTGTAGTAGAATGATTTATAATCCTTTGGATATATACCCAGTAATGGGATTGCTGGGTCAAATGGGATTTCTATTTTTAGGTCCTTGAGGAATCGCCACACTGTCTTCCACAATGGTTGAATTAATTTACATTCCCACCAACAGTGTAAAAGTGTTCCGACAGAGGCATCTTATTGGGAAGGTACATGTGTTCCAAGCTCCCAGGACCCCCTGGCTCATGTGTCTAAGCTCTTTCACACTGAATTTCAGCTGCCTGACTCGTTTCCACCTCTTCTGAAAAGTGTGCTTTTTGAGGACTGGAAATACTGTCTAAATTGGGGTTCTTATCCTGGATCTTTTGAATTCAGGGCTTTATTAACTTGGGTGGGAAGCTTGCATCTTTATTTTCATAACCACTTCTATGTCAGTGGTTCTCAAATGCTCAGAATTATATCAAAGTCTTCCTCAAACACACACTGATGAGTCTCCACTAGGGTGAATAACCATCTCAGTTTGCCTGTGTCTAAGGTGTTTCTAGGATGTGGAATTTCAGTGCTAAAATTAAGAGCATCCCAGGCTAATCAGGATGAGTTGGTCACCTTACGCTTAATCCCAGAGCCTCTGATTCAGTCTGAGATGGGGTTCAATAACTTGCATTTGGAATGGTTTCTAGAGGATACTGATGTTGGGATCACAGTCTGAGGACTCTGCCCCAAATTTTACATACTACTATTATAAATAGAGCAACATAGCAACATATTGCAAGTTTTTTTTTTTTTTTTGAGAAAGTGTCTCACTCTGTTGCCCATGCTGGAGTGCAATGGTTCAGTCTTGGCTCACCATAACCTCTGCTTCCCAGGCTCAAGCTATTCTCCTGCCTCAGTCTCTTGAGTAGCTGGGATTACAGGCATATGCCACTACTTCGTGGCCAACTTTTATATTTCTAGTAGAGATGGGGTTTCACCATGTTTGCCAGCTGGTCTTCACCTCTTGACCTCAAATGATCCACTTGCCTCGGCCTTCCAAAGTGCTGGGATTACAGGTGTGAACTATCATGCCGAGCCCTCACTGCAATATTATTAGTACTTGTGACTTTACCACAACCAGAAATTGTACATATTTTCTTTCTTTATTTCTTCTTGAGACAGAGTTTTGGTCTGTCAGTCAGGCTAGAGTGCAGTGGCATGATCTTGGCTCACTGCAACCTCTGCTTCCTAGGTTCAAGCCATTCTTGTGCCTTACCCACTCGAGTAGCTGGGATTACAGGTATGTGCCACTACACCCAGTTAATTTTTATATTTTTAGTAGAGACAGGGTTTTGCCATGTTGCCCAGGCTAGTCTTAAAATCTTGGTCTCAAGTGATTGGCTTGCCTGGGCCTCCCAAAGTGCTAGCCAGAAATTATATAATCACATTATAGTTGTTACAGATAGCTCAAAATATCATTTACATTTGTTATGCTGAAGTTATAGTTGTTATGAGACAGCTTCCTCAATTTCATTATTTAATGAGTTAAATAAAGATGCCCATATACTACTGTAATACCACTTCCATTTTTGTTATTTTGATAGCTACACTGATTTTCTTTGTGATCTTAAATTTACTCTTTAAAGATATTTGTTCTGAGAAAGGGTCTGTAGAAGTCCATAGATTGCCAAAGAGCTTGTGGAACAAAAAGATTAGGAATCTTTGCTCAGGGCCAACTCTGCGCTCTGGCAGCAGGCGTAGGGACTAACATGCGGCAGGAACTCCATGAAAGTTTGATGAGTGAATGAAACACCTGGGACGTTTTTCTCCTCTTTAATACACAAAATATGTATGGAGCACTTAATAAGTGTTAGGAGTATAACCGTGAATAAGCAGGCCCACTTCCTGCTCCTCAAGCATTTTAATCCACCCAGGGACATCTATAGAGAAGCAACCAGATGACATGAAGCCTGGAGGCCACACAGTGCCAATTTCTTACCTAAAGTTTTTGTAATTTCAAATGCCTTCCTGGTGGTCCCAGGCTTCAAGCTATTCACACCTTCCTGCCTTTTCTTAGGCAGTACCCTCTGCCAGGAGTGGCCTCCCAATTGCTTACTCTGTTTTACCAGACTGACCTCTACCTGTCTTTCAAGACTCAGGTCAAATTATCCTTTTCTACTGAAACTTTCCTTTCCTCATGCTTCCTCCCACTGCAGTGGAACTGACCCCTCATTGGGTCATGACCCATCATGGGACTCCTTCTTGGCCTCCTTCTTCTGACACAGCCCCACCACCCTTCATGGCACAGATTGTCCTAACTTTCCATGTCCCCTGTGCTGCACTGCCCATCACCAGGCAGGTGATACTGAGTTGGAGCTTGCAGTGTATTGCCTGACACCCAAAGGGGCTTGCAAATATTACCGTAATCATTATTACATCAGTTCTTTCTCGACCTTTCCCCCGCCAAAAGACAACAATAGTGGCAAGCAACCATGCCTGACAGTCATTTTGCTGTGCCCTTTGCCCAGCCCAGAACCTTGGATAGCATCTTTCTTTGCTTGTCAGAACCTTCTTCTCAAGACAGCTTTGAGGGTGCTCTGTGATCAGCCAACATCCTCCCTAGTTTTTCCCACTTTTCTGCTTCAGGAAATCAAGCCTGCCTCTTCTCTCTCCCAGGTGCCCACCAGACTAACTCTTTGCTTCCATTCATGGTTGAAATGCTATCCTCTCTCCTTCCTGACTAGTCAGAAAGAATCCCCTCCCATTTAGGTAGGCTCCTTCAGATGATTTAGTGATCTGATGATGGTATTAGTCCATCCATGCTGCTATAAAGGAATACCTAAAACTGCCTAATACATAAATAAAAGAGGTTTATTTGGGCTTATGGTTCTGCAGCTTTACAGGAGGTGTGGTACCAACATCTACTTCTGGTGAGGGCCTCAGGAAGCTTATAGTCATGGCAGAAGGTGAAGGAGGAGCAGGAATGTCACATGTTGAGAGAGGCAGAAGGAGAGGGGGAGGTGCCAGCCTCTTTTAAGCAACAAGATTGCACGTGAACTCATAGGGTGAGAACTCACTCATTACCACCAGGGCGGTACCAAGCTTTCATGAGGAATCTACCCACTTGACCCAAACACCTCCCACTAGATTCACCTCCAACATTAGAGGTCAACATTCAACATAAGATTTGGAGACAAAACATTCAAACCATGTTAAAGATTCCTTCGAAGGCCCTGGTATTCACCATCTCCCTGCCTGCTGTTCCTGGTTGCTGGCATCATGCTCACATTAGGAATAGGTGACTTGCAGAAGTTTCATGTGTCACATCCCCAAAACAGATAATTTAGGAGAAGAAAAAATGTTCCTTGTGGCTCTCTCTTACGAAGGAAGAAAATTGTCCCAGATACCCTCCCAACAGGCCCCCTTATTTCTCAGTGGTCAGAATTAGGACATATGCTTATCCCTGGACCTATTATTGGCAAGGGTCAGGATGAGCAGAGGCTTGGGCCAGTTCTCCTAAAAGGTTAGTCAATAGAGCATCAGGGTCATCAGCTCCTGGGAGCTGATCAGAAATTCGTATTATCAGATTCTAGCCAAGAACTATGGAATCAAAATTTCTGAGTGTGGTCTCTTCCCCAAATCTGCATGACTATTAACTATAGTGGTGATTCTGAGGCTAATTTGAGAACCTGTTTGGATTGACCTCCTGGGATGAAAGATTTGCTGTGGAGTTAGCTGTAATGATGAATTCAACTGTCTTTATCGCACATTGCCCTCCTTCAATACCAATCCACATGCAGCTTCTAGAACTTGCCTTATTCTTCCGGCACCCCGACTTTACCCAAGTTGTGTCCCCTCCAATATGCAATATCTCTCCTTGACCATTGCACACATTTCCGTCTATCCTTTAAGTACAGTTATCAACCCTCGTGTGATGAACCTCTCCTCTGTGCCCCACAGACCCCTTCCAACCCCAGCTTTTGGGCAGCCAGCATTGCTTGCTAGATCTCTTTACAGACTTGTTTTTTCTTCAATGAATTTGATTTTAGAGAACATATCCTTCTTAACTTTGTGAACTGAGCACTGAAAAAAATGCTCCATACCTATTGGTGGAATGAAAAAGATGGCTTTATTTCTTACTCTGGGCCTTGGGAAGGTTGGTGGGTGAATGTTTATCTTACCTCGTCCACATTTGATGAGGATTTTTCTGTATTCACAGTGTATTGTAGTGGGGAGACCATAGGCTTGAGAATCAGACCAGCATGACTTTGAATTCCACTCTGCCTTAAAAGCTATGTAGCCTTGAATTAATTCAGCTTATTTGAGCCTCAGTTTCCTCAGCTGTAAAATGGGGCTGGTGATCTTGACCTTCTTTGGCTGCTCTATGGATAAATGATAAAGTGGTAACAAAAGCCATGGAATACAGAAGGCATTTGGCCAACAGTAGTTGATTGATTCTCATGTCTGAGGCTTGCCCTCTTCAGCCCTCTCAATCCAAGTGGTAATTTTGGTAATTGGATACTGGAAAATATGTCATTTCTTGCATTTCTTAGCCCTCTCAGTTGACTGTGGGCATCTACCTCTACTTTAAAAGGTGGATAGTATCTGAAATAAATTGCTCAATGATTCTCGTGTGTGTGTGTGTGTGTGTGTGTGTGTGTGTGTGTGTCAGAGACATAAGGACACATACACACACACACACACACACACACACACAGAAAGAGCAAGGAGGAGAAACAGAGTATGACAATCCTCCTTTTGCAAGTCTAAACAATAGGGTTGAATGCTGTCAATTGCACACTGTTGTTGTGCTTTGCCAGGAAACAGGTCCGGTTCCTCCCCTGAAGACATCAGACTGGATGCTTCTCTGCCTGCAAGGTCTTTGCCTCTTGTAAGTGGTCACCATGCTTGAGAACTCATGATTCCAGTGGAGAGTTGGTAGCTGCCTTGGCACAGACCTAGAACTGAGTAATTGATCACTCATAGACGTTGAAAGGCTTGGTGAAGAATCACTCATCAGGAAACCCAGCTGTCACAGTGTCCTCTCCTGGGAGCCCTGGGAGTGGTGTGGGATGGTGGCAAGAGCCCCAGTTGAGGAGTCTGGAGACCCTTGAACCTAGAGGTACCCTCTGGTCACTCAGTGTCCATGAGAGCTTGATAAGTTTCTCAGCCCTCTGCGCTGCTGGCCCTTCGAAAGTACAAATGGGACTAGCCATGTGGCCAAGGCCAACCCTGTGAGGTACTTATGGCAGATAAAATTCACTGAATTGGTGAAAACGTTTTGAAGTGCATACACACCTGGAAAATAACAATAAAATGGTAACAGCAGCAACAACAGCAATCTTATCACTAGCTATGCCTGAGGCAAACATTTGGTTGCGTGCTATGACAAACTTCTAATCAGACAGTGTCTGAACTTTACTGCTTCCTACACCTTTTGAATTCCCTGCTTTGCCTCAGACCTCAGAGATTATGTGTTGGTGGACATGTGGCTTCTGGTACGGGACTGTTTATCTTCACCTACCCCTTTCTCAGGGTTTCCCTAAAATCATCCAGAAGATTTCCTTTCTCCTGATACCCAGGTGCTGGACTAAAAGGGAGCTGGGAGAAAAGGGAAAGGAGGGGGATGACAGTTTTAGAGGCAGG
This sequence comes from Saimiri boliviensis, assembly GCF_048565385.1. Lineage (NCBI taxonomy): Eukaryota > Metazoa > Chordata > Mammalia > Primates > Cebidae > Saimiri > Saimiri boliviensis. The sequence continues at coordinate 83,256,966 of NC_133463.1, forward strand.
ATGGTTTTCAAGGAAGAGTTTTTTTCTCCATTTGCAGGTGAAATAAAGCAAGTGAAAGGGTAAGTGGGGAAATGATTGTGGGGGGAGGGGACTAGTCACTTTCATCACGAGTTAAGAATATCTTCCTGACTTTTTCCTTTCTCCAGACATCTGTGCCCCAGCAGAAAATGATCTGTTAAAAAAAAAAAGACATAAAAATACTTTTAGCTTCAAGTCAGAGCTATGAAATGTGCACACTCAGTTGCTTATGGGTAACTGGAGAGGCTTTCTGGAAATGAGCTTGGGGCCATTCAGTCTTAGGAAACTGGGACCTTGGTATAGAAAGTTCTTAGACTGTAGAAGAAAATTGATAAATTTATTAATTCATTACACAGAACTTTATTGAGTTCCTATCTGAGCTTGAGATGTTCTGAACTTGAATTTTTCTCATATCTCCTGGCACGGGGGCTGTCTCATCATGCAGGCCTTGCAATACTTTAAGTGCTCAATAAATGCTTCTTAGAAAACCTGATAAAAAAGGATAAAGTTAGGTAAGTGCCCCTAACCTCAGCCTGCTTCAGAGGTTCCCAGTTCAATGGCACTTCCTTGTATTCCTTTATAAAGTTATTTCATGCTCCCTTCTGCCCATTTTTCCTCAATAGGAGCCTAAAGGAAGTGCATTTTGAGATGGATTCAAAGCCATTTCACACTGCAGTATAAATAAATGCTTCCTGTTTGTTTCTCCTCAGTGGTTTGTAGAGTTACAGTGAGAAATAAGTTCTGTGAACTCTAGGAAGCAGCCACTCCGTAATGAGCTGTAGATACAGAGTGGAAACACTTGGGTTCTGGACTTGTCTAGACATGAGCTGTGCAGTTACGGCCAAGTCTTTCTTTTCTTACCTATAAATTGGGTGTGATAGGCAGTAGAATGGTCCCCCAAAGATGTCCATAGTATAATTGCCAGAACCTGTGAATATATGATCTTCCATAGCAAAAGGGACTCTTTGTACATGGGATAAAGCTGAGGATCTTGAGATGGGAGGATTATCTCAGGTTATTGGAGTGGGCCCTATGTACAGTTGGCCCTCTGTATCTGCAGATTCTGCACCTGCGTATTCAACCAACCACAGATGAAAATATCTGGGAAAGAAATACAACAATAAAAATAATACAAACAAAAATAATACAGTCTAACAACTATTTACATAATGTTTAATTGTATTAGGCATTGTAAATAACCTAGAGATAATTTAATATATGTGAAAGGATATGTATAGATTATATGCAAATGCTACCCCATTTTATTTAAGGGATATGAAAATCTGTGGAGTTTAGTATCTGAGGGGTGTCCTAAAACCAATCCCCCAAGAATCTCAAGGAATAACTGTAATCACAGAGTCTTTAGAGAAGGAGATGTAATCACAGAAACAAAGATTGGGGCGGGGTGGGGGGTGGTCAGGAGAGAGAGAAAGAGACACAGGGTGAGAGAGATCTGAAGATACTACACTACTGGCCTTACAGAAAGAGTAAGAGTTCTTAAGCCAAGGAATGAAGGCAGCTTCTGGAAGCTGGAAAAAGCAGGAGCACATTCTCACTTGGAGCCCCCAGAAGGAGCACAGCCCTGCTGACATTTTGATTTTAGCCCACTGAGACACATTCTGAACTTTTGACTTCCAGAACTGAAGAATAATAATGTGTTTTATTTCAAGCCATCAAGTTTTTGGTAATTTGTCACAGCAACATAGAAAATGAATGCACCGGTATTGTGTTACCTCTCAGGTTTTTGTTAGTTGCAAGTAACGCAGGAAGCAACACCCCGTGGGAGAGATTTATGAGCGCTAAACCAATGCTGCGTTAATATTAGCTACCATCACTTAGATGCCAAAGGGTTTGAGTTCTAATGGGGGAATATCAGGCATCAGCAACAGACAATGTATATTTTAAGGGGCAGCACCTCTAAGTTTGAGGTGACCAGTGTAGACAATTCTGTCCATGCCTCATCATATCCCTTAAGCCTTGTACTCCTGCTAATGTCCGGCACCAGGACCTTATCTCCATGTCTGAGAGAGAATTGTTTCAGGAAGCATAAAAAGTGCCTATGCCTAAAAGACCAAAAATGCAGGGCATCAGTGCTCCCAAGGAGCAGTGTCAATCTTGCCTGTCAGGATTGGTGTATAAATACCCCAGCTCTCTTGCCCCTCAAGTGGGATTCTTCTGAGCATGTGATTTGTACCATTTCCCTGAATTTTCTGGAAGGATTAAGGCCCCATCCATGCCCACCCCAAGAGCTACTAGAGTCACCCACGTTGTTAATAACACACCAAGTATTGGCTGCCTTCTCTTCCTCCTAAATCACTTCCTTACTCCAATGCATTTTTTCTGCACTTTCCAAAGAAACTAGTTGCCCTCAGATCCTTGTTTCAGGGCCTATCTCTGGGAAAATCCAAATAAACACACCTTAAACTCTCACTGCCTAGGCTGTTGCTAATGTTGGCCAGTATGCTGCCCCACACCTGTGGTGTCATGATTTTGTTTCAAGGCCTAATGTGAGTGACGGGTAACATGGCACAAAAGAAAGACCACAGAGAAGAGGAGAGGGGAGCTGGGTCAGGGGCTGCGCCTCTGTGCCTTATTCCTGTCTGACTGGGACATCGTGGGTTTCTTGCATTGCCTCTTTGGACCACAATATTCACATGTGGCACTCTCCTCCAAAGGGCTGATCTAGGATTGGTGAGTTCTGAGCAAGAGAGAGAAGTGTCCTGTGACCCTTTGGTAGGCTAAGAGAAGCCTCTCTGTTCTCAGGTGGCTGCTCTGGGGCAATCTATTATAGTGACTAGGATCTTGGCATGGCCATGGGACAATGTGTGCTGAGAGGAGACTCCAGAGGGTGAATGCAAGAGTAAAGGTGGTCAGGGTCTGGGGAGAAATCCAGCTCTCATGCACCCTGCTGCTGTGCTTTCCTCTACCTCTGTGATAGTGGACAGATGCAGCTGCAAGGCATGCTGGGACCTTGGCCCAGCCACAGTTAGGGTGTGGGAGGAAGCCGGCCAGCCATTGGGGCCAACAGGGCAAATGAGGAAGCAGAGCAGAAAATGCTTCACTGAGGGCTGGAAGGGGAAAGGAATCAGAGAACTGTCCACACAGATGTGCAGGAGGCAGGAGAAGCACAAATTAAACAAGTGAGCAAACAAATCAATCTGTAATTATAAATCATGAGACGGTCTATGAACAAGAAGGGGGTGTGTTACAGAGGAAATTAAGTTTGAGCTACAGCATGAAAGATAAGAAGAGCCATTCATGCAGAAACTAGGGACGAAGTGTCAGAGCAGAAGCAGCAAGCCAGATGGCCCTGTGAAGAAGTGAGGACATCACCATGCTTATCACCCTGTTCTGAAAGCGCTCAGTGAAGCTAAGAAGGCAGAGGAGACCCCTAAGTTACCTCTCTCTCCCGTAAATGATCACCCCAAGCCCAGACAGTTTCTGCAACACACAACAGGGAGAAAGAAGGAAGGAAGAAAGGAAAGTAACCTTTGCTGGATGCTAACTTTGTATCTGCTGCTTAGAGATACATTTTTTTCTTCAGTGTGTCTTCACCATGACTTTGGACCTGGTAGGAATTTGATGGTTCGTTAAAAGAGCAAAGTAAGCCAAGGTGGTAGGGGTGACAAATTCAATAGGCATTGGAACCAAAATTCATCCTAGGATCCATGTGACTGAAAGGCTATGTTCTCACTTTCCATTGTGCTTCGTCTAGAAAGCGAAATGGAGACAAATGCAGTTAGGAAGGTTTGGCACCTCCTGTCTGATAATACTGTGAGGTTCGTTAGCAGCTTCTCCATCATCGGCTTTGTCACACTTTCTGTCTTCTCACAAGGGTCTCAGGTTTCTCACCCACAGCCTGTTCTCCTGTTACTGTCTTCTCTCGCTTCAGATAGCTATTTCCTCTGTGATCCTCGGGAGTCAGAAGTGGGGGGGTTGCAGGGGATGAGGATGTATCATGGAATGCCGCAGAGGTAATAATAACGGGCCCTTCCTGAGAGCCCACTCTGAGCCTCTTCAAGTGTTTCTTCTCATCAAATCCTCAAAGGATCTATGCAGGAAGTCATGAATCTCATGCATTAGCTTTATCTCCTGTGCATGCAAGTAGTAGAAATAAGGCCAGCCTAATTTAAACCCTAGAAAATGTTTGTGGGGGTTATTATTAAGATAAAAAAGTATCTCAGCCGGGTGTAGTGGCTTATGACTGTAATATCAGCATTTTGAGAGGCCAAGGCAGATGAATCACCTGAGGTCAGGAGTTCAAGACCAGGCTGGCCAACATAGTGAAACTTCATCTCTACTAAAAATGCAAAAAATAGCAGGGTATGGTGGTGTCTTCCTGTAGTCCCAGTTACTGAGGCGAGAGAATCGCTTGAACCCAGGAGGCGAAATGAGCTGAGATTGTGCCACTGCACTCCAGCCTAGGTGACAGAGTGAGATTCCGTTTAAAAAAAAAAAAAAAGAAGAAGAAGATAAAAGAGTGTCTCATGCAGCCCAACAGCAAGAATTAGCACACTTTAAGGAGGTGCTTGAACCACAGCCTGCAAAGTTGGGCGGACTCGGTCCCTGTGGCCCTCATGTGTGCCCCTCTCTGAACATCTTTCTGTTTCTTTCTCTCTCTCTCTTTCCATATAAACTTGCCCCAAACCTCACTAAAAAAACATGATAGCAACATGTCCATCCTGAGTTTACATGTCATGATCTCAAACACTCAAATAACCTCTCTCTTTGTTCTAATTCAAAATATTCAGGAAAGGGACCAATCACCTGCAGCTGTGGAGGAAAGACATTGCAACAAAAAGCAGGACTGCTGTAAATCCCTTGTGGTGGGCAAGTGGCAGGATGGGAGAGATATGCAGTAATTCTTACAGAATAGGGGCAGGGAGAAATGGCAATAGGTGGCCATTACACTCCATTATGAAGGAGAGAAATGAAGCTTCAGACAGGTCAAGTTCGTAATGTCATACAGCTTATCTGTAAGCACATTGTCTAACTGGGTCCCTAGCATGTTTTTTATGCAGTCCTAGTATTTTTCACAGTGTGAGACATATGCCGAAGGCAGTATTTAAGATGATTTTAGGTGCTACACTAATAGGTATTTAAAATTCCATGTGTATTAGTGATATAATTTGGCTGTGTCTCCACCCAAATCTCCTCTTGCATTGTAATCCCCATAAATTCCCCACATGCCATCAGAGGGACCTGGTGGGAAGTGATTGGATCATGGGGTTGGTTTCCTCCAGGCTATTCTTGTGATGGTCAGTAGTTCTCATGAAATCTGATGATTTTATAAGCATCTGGCATTTACCCTGTTGGCACTCACTCTCTCTCCTGCCACCTTGTGTAGAAGGTGCTTGCTTTTGCTTTGCCTTCCACCATGATTGAAGTTTCCTGAGGCCTCCCCAGCCACGCAGAACTGTTAGTCAATGAAACCTCTTTTCTTCATAAATTACCCAGACTCAGGTATTTCTTTATAGCAGTACAAAAATGGACTAATACAGTTAGAAACATGATAACTGCCGCATAAAACCAATACTATAGAACTTTTCGTTTAAAAAAATGATGTGGTATTGGAGAAAGAATAGACAAAGAGAGCAGTGAAACAGAACAGAGAGCCCAGAAATAGATCCACATAAATAAAGTCAACTGATCTTTGGCAAAGAAACAAAGGTAATACAGTGGACAAAAGATAATCCTTTCAACAAATGGTGCTGGAGCAACTGGACGTCTATTATACATGTAAAACACAATTATGGGCATAGACTTTATACTCCTGAGAAAAATTAAGATGGATAATAGACTGAAATATAAAAAGCAAAGCTATAAAACTCCTGGAAGATAACATTGGATAAAATCTAGATGACCTTGGGTTTGGTGATAACTTTTTAGATCCAACATCAAAGGTATGACCCATGAAAAGAATGGACAATCTAGAATTCATTAAAATTAAAAATGTCTGCTCTGTGAAACCTACTGTCAAGAGAATAAAAAGATAAGTCACAGACAATGAGAAAATATCTGCAAAGCAAATAACAGATAAAGAATTGTTATCCAAAATATACAAAGAACTCTTAAAATTCAACCATCAGAACACAAAAAAATACAATGAAAAAAGGGGTCAAAACCTTTAGGGACACCTCACCAAAGAAGATTTTTTACTTACAAATAACCATATTAAAAGATGCTCTATATCATATGTCATCAGGGAAATGCAAATTAAAACAACAATGAGATCCCACTACATACCCATTAGACTAGGAAAAAATCTAGAATACTGACAACACTAAGTCCTGGGGAGGATGTGGAGTAACCAGGATCTCTCATTTATTGCTGGTGGGAATGCAAAATCGTAGAGCCATTTTGGAAGACAGATTGGGAATTTCTTATAAAACTAAACATACTCTTATCATATGATTTAGCAGTTGTGCTCTTTGGCGTTCATCCAGAGGAGCTGAAAACACGTCCACATAAAACCTGAACATGGATGTTTATTGCAGCTTTACTCAGAATTGCCAAAACTTGAAAACAATTGAGATGTCCTGTGGTAGGTAAGTGGGTAAACCATGGCACGTCTAGAAAATGGAATATTATTAGGTGCTAAAAAGAAATGAGCTATCAAGCCATGAAAAGACATGGAGAAATCTTGCTTACACGTTACTGAGTAAAAGAGGCCCATATGAAAAAGCTACCAACTAAATGATTCCAACCACATACACTCTGGGAAAGATAAAACTACAGAGATAGCAAAAGATCAGTGGTTGTCAGGGCTGAGGAGGAAGAGGGGATGGATGCATGGAGCACAGAGGATTTTCAGGGCATAGATTACTATAATGGCAGAGTGGATGCATGCCATTATACGTTTGTTCCAGCCCACAGAATGCCCACCACCACCAGGAGTGAGCTGTACTGTGAATTGTGGATTCTAGGTTATAATGTTATGCCAATCAAGATTAATCAATTGTAACAAATGTACCACTTTGGTGGGAAATGCAGATAATGGGGGAGGCTATGCATGTACCGGGGCAGGGAGTCTATAGGAAATCTGTACCTTCCACTCAATTTTACTGTGAACCTAAAATCTCTCTAAATAACAAAGTCTGTTTTTAAATACGTAAATAGTAAAAAAGCAAACCAATTAAAAATATATTAAGTAAATCAGAGTATAAATTGTGTAGTATATAGGTTTTGTAGAGAGCCAGAGCAGCCCACCTGCTCTGGGGGGGATCAGCAGCAAAGCTGCTATGAACTTTGGGTAAACTCTAGAGAAGTGAAACCATAATAGGGGAATGTGTATGTTTCGGAGCAGAGCAGATGGACCTAGAGAAAGATAACCAGCTTTCACTGGCCTTGCTGCAAGATAGTTGTTAGTGGAAGTATGTTAACTGAAGTATGAGAATTATAACCACAGGCTGTTCTGGGTAAACTGTACCCTCCCTTTGCTATGTGTTTCGTGAACATTTAAAATGAAGTACTCTGAGAGAAGTAGGGCTGAAGAAACTGACATCCTCACTTTCCTGGACCACCTGGCCCAGTTTTCTATATGTCTGTCTCTGTGTCTTTCCTTATCCCCCACTGTTCCCTCTTAGGTCTTTGAACCCTTGTGCAGTGTGGGATGCAGCATGTGCCAGAGTATAGTACATAGGTGTGACAAAAAATTGGGACAGTTGCTTGCAAAGGACTAAAGTTTGGTAAATATCAGCAGAGAAATTATCATTTTGCCACTGGGGCTTTTTTCCTCCAAGGCCCAACGATCTCACTGTACTATTCTTTAGTTCTCCGATGTCTTCTCTCCTCAAAACAATGACAACAGCAACAACAAACAAACCACCAAAACCAAAATCAAATCTAAAAAAAACAGAGTGTAGGCCCTCATTTCTACCAGAGCAAAACAGCAGATGTCCATTGAGCATCTATCTTCTGTTCGTGTGTCATGTACAGTACACCCTGGCAGGTTCAATCTTTTGAATCTTGCTGCAGGCTCCATTCTCTGTGGGAAGGGTTTGGCTTGGGTCACCAGCTGGAGTGCAAATACATACCCTAATTTTTGCAAGCAATTTGATCATGAGATTCCTCAAACTTCTGAGAAAGTACCTAGCTTTCTCTAGAGGTCTCTGGAGTTAGCGTGGGGCTTGGTGGGTCAGGGTAGAAGCTCCAAGTAGAAGCAGAACTGGAAGATGAATCTCCAACAGCTGCTGTCACTGCCAGAGGGTGCTGCCAATGGAAATGCCCTTCCATTGTTATTATGCCTGCCTGGCTGGTACAGATCTCCATGGGAGTCACTGGGGTGTACCAGAGGCTAATGTTGGCAAGCCTGGCAGTGATTACTGGATCTGGAGTGACTGCCATGTTTAGCTAAACTCTGGTCCAAACCCCTATACCCCTCTCTGGGCTTTGCCTAGGACACTAGCCTAGTCTATTCTCCTCTCATCCTTGGAGTAACTGCCTTTTGAGGGGTCCTTGGTATCCTTACCTATCAGGAGACACTGTCTGAGACTATCCCATATCAACACAACAGGTTTCTTTAACTTTTCATTTCTAAATGGGATCAGACTTTTGGGTGTTTTCCTTTAGAAAGCCTTCTAGCTTTTTCTGTAAAATGACCTCCAGAGCTCTGCCAACTCCAAAATGTTTAAATGGGGCCTGGTAAAACTTGATGATAATTCATCCACTGAAGCTCAGCTTGAACATTGAACAGTTTGCCAAAAGACCATTTTTGTTAATTATCAAATCTTCTGAGTAACCAAAGAAGCACTGATTTTAGTGATTTGTCAGTCTGTGGCAGTTTGTGACATGGGGGCAGGGGATTGATTCAACAGCTAGTTTCTTGGGGACCGTGGTGGATTGGTTTCCATTTTGTCTCAGGGCAGAGTTTCAAGAAATATTTAATTAGTTCAAAGTTCAGAATTAGTGATAGTTCAGTCTTCTTATCAACTGCCCATCCTTTAATGGGCATCCAGTAGACACGCCCTTTCAACATTCAGTGTTAGCTCCTAAATACATCTTTAACAATTTAATATGTTATGAATAAAAGAAAATTCTAAACTGGGTTGAGATTCATTAAACCCAAATAATGGAATGAAAACTATGTGCTCTACAGTTTTTTAACCTAGACTATAATCCTATATTTGAGAATGTATTCATAGAGATAAAACTGGATAGAAATTGACCCAAATATCAGTGAGGTGTTTTTTTGTTTGTTTGTTTTTGTTTTTGTTTTTTGTCTTTAATGAAAATAAATCTCTCTTCAATAAGTTTCATTCATTTTGTAAAGGTAACACAACTGTGCACTTCGGCCATGTGAAAAAAAGAAAAAGAATAGGATTGCTTTTCTTAATAAAGCACACCTTTCTCAACACTTTAGAAATGCTGATCCCTGGGGAGGTGTGAATTCATTTGCTGAGAACAGGTCAGAAGCCAAGGTTGACAATACAAGGCAAATGAGCCACCATTTCCCCTTTTGTGGCCAGCAGCAGGTATTGCTAATTGCAGGTCTTTCCTGACAATCTCAGAGTACCTTAAAATCTTTCTCAAGGCTTTGTTCCCCATAGTAAAGACTTTGCAAGGCGAGCTTTGGGATGCGGTAAAATCTATTTGTCACTCCAGTGCCGATCCTCCTGGATTATAATCTTTCACTGAGCTGGTTCTACTTGCTGACATTCTTCTCCACTGTTCCATATTCCATATTTTATTCTGCTGCAATGGTTGCTTTCTTGCATAAGAATATGTACATCTATTGTAGAGAATTATCCATCATCTTGCCACCCTTTGCTCATCCTTCTGAATTTATGGACAGAGAGTTGACAGCTCCATCTCCCCTTCTTAACTTGCTTCTGGAGAAACAGAGGCCAGGGTGGAAGCAGAAAGCTTGCATCCATTTGTTTTATGGCACACATTACCACTGTGTCTTAGCAACACCCAACACAGTACATCTTGGGACACTGCTAAGCCGTTTCCTTGACCACAGCCTACACCTCAGATTCCTTTGTGCTCCAGGCTCTGGACCTGTGGTCTTTCCATTTATGGAGAGGCTACGGCTGCAGAATTACCTGAATCTATGTCCAAAGAGCCCCCTTGGGGCTAAACAGTTTTAGTAGACAAAGGTTTATTTGTCTACTAAATAAACTGCAGGCAGATCCTGCAGAACTGCCCACATGCTTTGAGCAATATGTCCTGCTAAAAAGTCATGAAAGTCTCCAAAGTTATATTCAAAAGTATTTCTAAAATTCTAATGCTTCATACATATTTTTGTTTTGTTTTTTCTTGCAACATATATATCTATATCTATCTATATCTATCTATCTATCTATCTATCTATCTATACATATATATATATATATATATATTTTTTTTTTTTTTTTTTTTTTTTGAGGCAGAGTTTCACTCTTGTTATCCAGGCTGGAGTGCAATGGCACGATCTCGGCTCACCGCAACCTCCGCCTCCTGGGTTCAGGCAATTCTCCTGCCTCAGCCTCCTGAGTAGCTGGGATTACAGGCATGCGCCACCATGCCCAGCTAATTTTTTGTATTTTTAGTAGAGATGGGGTTTCATCATATTGACCAGGATGGTCTCGATCTCTTGACCTCGTGATCCACCCACCTCGGCCTCCCAAAGTGCTGGGATTACAGGCTTGAGCCACCGCGCCCGGCCTTCTTGCAACATATTTTAATTTTATGTGTGTGTATCTTATCTTCATGCTCCCACATACACGGGGTTGGAGAGTTATTTAAAGCAAGAACTTTTTTTTTTTTTTCACCTCCACATCTGAAGGGTAAGCCACATCATCTGTTAGTTAGTAGGCAACAAAGTACACAGGACAGAGCCCAAAATAAGGGATTTGAGGGTAAAATCCCAGTACCGACACTTACTGATTGTGTAGTTGTGTGTGAATTACTATGGTCTTTTCTAATAACCTGAATAGGTCACATGGCTTTACAAAAATTAAGTAAAGCATTTTTGTAATGAAAGGGGCATCTCTTCTGATTGACACTTCTCTGTCCTTCTTCTTATGGACAATCACTTTTAACTCTTGTAACTATTTCTTGTGGTTATCTCCATTTCTCTAAATAATGTGCCTAAATTGCTCTTTCTGCTTCACAGAGTTAGATAGTGTCTATAGATATATTGCCATACTTTATTAGGACTTAACTCCTTTAGTAAATATCCCTTTAAATATCCCCACATTATCTCAACAAATTTATATCACGATGTTTATTTAACATTTTTTAAATCAGGGTTTTTAATATTTTAAAGTTTGCTCTAGAGTCAGGTGATACACTGTGATTTTATTTCCTTCTGCAGTTTTTGTGTCATTTCACTTTTTCTAAAATTTCTGATTATCATTCTTTTTGTTATTGCAACATCTTCTTTATAATTGTTCTCCATATTCTGCTCCCACCCCTTGACCCCAGAGCTCTAGCCAGTCAGATAGTCTGCTGAGCATTTTTTAATTAAAGTTCTTTTCCAGGCTGAACCAGTTTTCATTCTGTGATGCATGGCCATCATCCTGGAAATCCCTTGTACTTGCACCTAGCTGGCGCCTCTGTTTTCTGCTCTGCCTTCTAGTCACTTCTTGGGCTATTGCTCTATTTTGCTACAGCACATCCTTCTTTGCTGCCAAAGAAGGAAAAGGTAGGCAAGGTAGGTAAATTTTCAGAGCCCTTGCATTTCTAAACATGAAGTTATTTCCTAATTGAGCTAGGTATAGGCTAGAAATGATTTTTCTTTGGGATTTAAAATATGTTCCCTGGTCTAGCATTTAGTGCTCATGGCAAGACATCTGCCACCATTTGGATTATCATTCCTCATAGAAGACCATTATAGGTTAAGCTGCAGCCTCCAAAAAGATATGTTGAAGTCTCAACCGTTAGTTCCTCAGAAGGTGACCTTATTTAGAAATGGAATCATTGAAGATGTAATTAATTAAGATAAGGTCATAGTAAAGTAGAGTGAACCTTTAATCCAATGTAACTGGAGTCCTTATAAAAAGAGAGAAATCTGGACACAGAAACAGTGAAGATGGAAGCTGTGCTTACAGTTGTACTACTGCAAGCTGAGAAATGCCTGGCACCAAGAAGCTGAAACAGGCAAAAAAGGATCTTTCCTGAGAGGCTTTGGAGGGAGCAGAGCACTGCCCATACCTTGACCTTGGACTTCTAGCTTTCAGAACTGTGAGAGAATAAATTTCTGTTGTTTTATGTAACCCAGTTTGTGGTACATTGTATGGAAGACCTAGGCAACCGAAATAATACAGGAACTAACCCCTTACCACTGACCCCACCCCAGTTTTCTGGAAGCTCTTATTATCTTAAAAAGGTATTATTGCAACTGAAGTATTGCATATAGACAGTTTCAAAAGTCAAATAGTCCTTGATTTAAGTTAAGTTCCTTAGAACTCTCTAGAATCACAACTTGAGAAAGAGATTCTTATGGCATTGATTTACTGAAAAAGTGATCTCTACAAAAAATCCTCCAGGAAGTGGGAGGAGGCAGGTGGTTTCAGCTGAAGTCCAGCCTCAGCCTGATCCCATGGAGAGTTCAGAAGCTCTCAGAAGAGAGCTCAGAGCTATCCCTCTTGGAGGCAAGTATCTCTGCATCCCAGCCCTTGGCTGGGACCTGCCTAGGCATGTGTGTGAGCTCCCAGATATTTCCAGGTATAGCAGTTCTTGCCATCTAAAGACGGTTCTCTCTAGACAGAGGTGAGCCATTAGCCTTTGAGAAATAGGTATGCTGACCAGTACCAGTAATCTGGGCAGAGCACCACCAGCTTTTATTATAATCCCCCTTTCCTCTGTCTGGAATCTTGGCTTTCACAATAAATTTACTTCATCCACACACAGCTTTCTCAGCATTCTGATGAGTCATAATTTCTGGGGAAATTTAGATGAGGAGGATCAGTGGGATGAATGACAGTCCCCCTTTTTATGACTGGATTCGTATCTATTACTCGTCACCTCCCTCCTCTCCTCATTCTAGATTTCCTTTCACTCAGATAGCATTTCTGCTGTGCTCTCTTCCTGGGTGAGGTCATCCAGATCCTCATCCCTGAGGGGGCTGATCCCTGGCCATCATCATAACTTATCAGGCTATGGTTTTTATGTTGCTTATTTACAGTTAAAACTGGACATGGGAGAGGCAAGAGTTGCCAAGTAGGTCACTGGAGTGCCATCTGTATTCCTTCTGGTGCCATCTTGTGGCAGCAGGACTATCTCTTCCTCATGATGGTCAGGACCAGTGGCCCCTGGTAGTGTGGTAAAGCCATAGAGGTCTTCTGGTCTACTATTTTAAGGTACTCAAGCTGACTGGGCAACAGCCATAGATTTAAATTGAGGGGTATCTTACTCTGTTCTCAGCTGAATGCATTCCCTCCTCCCCTTCCTCCATTGTGGGAGCCAGGATCTCTCGTCTCAGAGAGCCCAAAATTGCAAGGACCAGAAGTCCAAATTCCTCAAGTGGGTTACTCCTGAGAGTGATACTGGACGGGCCACTCTTGCTTCTTCCACTTGGTTCCACATATGGATTCCCACACCCATATATTTTAACTACTTTTGGGCACATGCCTATGCAATGGCCTTTGATTTAAGGGCATCACCCCATCCCTACAAATTATCATCTCTAAGCTGGTACCTTAGCTGTTCTTTCAAGAGGCCATTCTTTTTGCCATTCAGGCCTACAGCTTCTGGATGGTATGATGTATGGTACATAATAAGTCCAGTGGCTTCCATGTCATGTTAGCATTGTACTTCCTCCAATACACAGTGTGCCCCTGTGTCAGAGGCAATGTTATACAGGGAATCCCAGGTCAGCAGACCAGACACCCCAGGAACCTCAGATAGTGGCACTAACTACAGTCTTGTGGTGGGAACGGCAGACCCATAATCAACACCTGAGTCCATCCCAGGCAGAGCATATTGCTATCCTTTCCAGTCTAGAGGGAACTGTGTTGTAAACAACCATCCGAAGTCTGGTTGGTACTATATCAGGGACTCAGCATCCATCTATGTTGTTTGAAGTCAGACTGGATAATGCTTGGGGAGAGGAAGCCCATGTACATCCCCACCTTTCCATCATGGCTGCCCTGTTTATACATGTTTGTTGTGTAGAACTGGGGTAGCCAATGACAGAGGCCAGGGACGTGTCCTGGTTAAGTCATCCTGTCCCACAGTTGTGTAATGCTTCTTCTGTGGGGGTGTTCTCTGACAGGCTTTGTGATATGCTCTGCAAAGATTCTCTCCCCTAGATCCAGCTATGTGCCTTATTCCTATGCTTCCTTGGCCCCAGCCTTTTAATTTTGCCCCTTTTAGGTCATTGACAAAGCAGCCAAACCACTTGACCCTGCTTTATGTCTATCCTTCCCCTGGTTACTTTTCTGTCCATATAAGTGAATGAAGAGATACTGTAGCTTCTTTGTGTACAATACCTAGCTTTGCTCAGTAGGTGGAACATAGCCACTATAGTCAAGTTGAGATTTGGTCCCTGTTGTTTGTCTGGTGGCCAGGAGGAAAGGCAGAGCTAGGTCTTGGCTAAGACTTCAGTATAATGGTCAATCAAGTGGGAACATTGTCTAAAAGGGGAGGGAAGGCAGACCACTTCTGCAGGCCTATGGCTTAAGGGAAATTTTATAGTTCAAGATTCAAAAATGGGTCTACTAGCAAAACTCTACCAGTGATTAGATTCACAATGCTAGCAGCTGAATAGGGTCTACCTCCATCCTTAGCTTCATAGAACCACTGGTACCAATTGCTTGAGAATGTGTTCCTTAGAAACCAAGCATAAGACAGGGATTCTTATGCAAGTGAGTCACCCAGATAGCATACTTAGGAGAAATCCATTAGTAAGTGAAGAAAGCAGGATAGGGAAGGGGAAAAACAGAGAGGTGGCTTCAGCTGAAGTCTAAATATAGGCTTATCACATGGGGCTCCCTCAAGCATAACTGGCACCCTACAGTTTTTCTATCTTGAAGAGAGGGTGGTGATAGGCGTTCGAAAATTCCTATCAGGCTGTCATTACCTTGTGGCTCTTCTCAGAGAGAAGGCATAGATAGCTTCCTAGACATTTCCAGATCATGCTGATCCTGTTGGTTGAGTAAAATTTTCTGGAAAAGAGTGCAATTGTGAGCATTAGTGGCCATTGTTACAACACAGGGGTTAGGTATACCCACTCAGGAATGGGGACCTGGAGAAAGAATCAATGGAATTTTCTATAGTGCTACAAAGCTTATGACAAAAACCATTTATAGCTTCACATGTCATCCCTTTGAACTCTTTTAGTCATTACTTCTAATAGGTAACTTCATAATTCTACATTTATGTTTATTTATTAGATCAAATTTTAGGCATTTTCTACTGATTTCCTCTCATGGTAAGGGAGGAATTATGCTTTTTCTCAACTTATGTACCTTATCCTCTCAATAGAGTAGTGTCACATTTTAAACTCAAATTTATGTTAAATGGTTTTATAATTATATACAGATTGTTCACTGCTGAGCCTAGTAGTGTGCAATAAATACATTTTTATTTTTTCTCGAAGTTTTTAGTTTTTCCTGGAGTTAACAACTGCCTATGTTTTTGTTACTTACTTAGTTTTACATATGTAAAGTGATAAGAACCAGAGCCTGGAAAATAGTAAGCATTATTTGTGTGTTTGCGCTTATCACTGGGCTGTTTTCTCACTCCCTGTAACAACTCCATTAAACCATGTAGAATCAGCTTTTCACATTGTCAAATCTGTCAAATATTTTATGCATTCTAAATTTTCTCCTAGAGATTCTTGGTGCCTCCATCCTTCTGTTGCTATATGGGACTAATTGCTCTCTAAATATGTTCCTCCGCAGTGGTCCTAGACATCCATGAGCCATGATCCTTAATCCTCCCTTCACCCTACTCCTGCAGTGGTTTCTCTCTTCCTTGGTTTACCTTTTAGTTTTGTTGAAACATCTCCTTCAGTGGCTTCCTGAGAAAAAATAAAGTAAGTGGAAATTGTATTTTTGAAACTTGGCATGTTAAAACAAATGTTTGCTGTATGTTCACACTTGATTTACAATCTGGATGGCTATAGATGTTTAAAATGTCAATCATTTTCCCTTAGAATTTTGAAGTAATTGCTCCATTTTCATAGCTCCCTATGTTCCTGTTGAAAAGCCCAAATGCCACTCATATATATATATATATATATATATATATATATATATTCCCTACAGAAGCATTTCAGATTTTCTTTTGTTCTGAATTTCACAGTGATATGTATGCTTTGGTTTGTGGCTTTGAACTTTTAAAATTATTACTCAGAGAAAACTTGTGTACCTCCATTCTAGGAAATATTCTTACATATTTTTTTCCCCGAAGATATCCTCCCCTTTATTTTCTGTGATCTCTTTGAAAACTCTGATTAGTAAGATGTTCAGCCTCCTGGATTGATCTTCTAATTTTCTTGCCTTTCCTCTTTTATTGTTCTTTGCTTATCGCTTTATTCTACTTTCCGGGAAAATTTCTTGACTTTATTGTTATGCATTTATTTTGATTTTTTTTAATTGAGTCATCATATTTTTAATTTCCAAGAACTCTCACTTGTTTTCTAAATGTACTTTTTAATGAATGCATTTTTCTTGTTTATTCCTCTGAGGATATTAATTACATTTTCTTTGAAGTTTTTTTTTTTTTTAATGCTTTCTGCATTAATTCTGTTGCCTCTGTATTCTTTGTTCTTTGTTCAGGTCTCTTCTCCAATAGGATAATTTCTTCAGTTTTTAGTACTTCTTAATTGTCTGTTCATACTGATGAGTAAGATGCTAAAAACTGGAAGCAAGCTGTGAGTGCACTGGTTGGCTCCACTGTGGAGCAGTATGAGGCCAGATGACATTTTCATTAGTGAGTTGTAGGTCTTTTCCTGGACCTTTGTAGGTCTTCTACAGGCTCATTGTTCTCTGGAAAGATGCTTAAATCAAGATTCCCTGCCCCCGTTTACATATCTAGACTTTTACCAGTTTACAGACTGAATACTCAATTTTAGTACTCCAGGAGAATAAACCTATAATCCCTTGGGTCAGGATGGAGACCTGGGAATCTAAATTGTTATTCAAACTTTTTTTTTTCTTCCTGATTTTATCCATCAAGGCTCTTGAGCTTTTTAATTTGTTTTTCTTTTCTTTTTTCTTTATTATTATTATTATTATTTTTATTCAAACTTTTCAGCCACACTTCTGTGTCTAGCTTTTCACTCCACCCATCTACTATTGCCTTCAGTGGTACATGGTACTCTCAGTTTCCAATGAGAGTTAGAAACGTTTTGTTTCTGGAGGGGTGAATTGGGTGGCTTCCTCTCCTTATAGGCACTTAGAGTTGAAACATTTTCTCTGCTTAGTGCTTTGCTTTCCTCCTTCTGCCACCCATCTTCCTATAGCGTATGTTAAGAAATGCATAGCTCTTTTTCTAGTTTGTCTCATTATTTTTGGAAGGGGAAAGTAGCAGAAATGTATATACTATGGCATCTTAAAATGAAAAGACTTCTCTATGAGTTTTTAAGAACTTTTCTTTATGGTGGTGTTTTATTTTTTCATTAATTAATTTATTTTTATTATACTTTAAATTCTGAGATACATGTGCAGAACGTGTAGGTCTGTTATGTAGGTATACATGAGCCATGGTGGTTTGCTGCACCCATCAACCCATCATCTACATTAGGTATTTGTCCTAATGCTATCCCTCCCTTAGCCCCCCTACCCCCCAACAGGTCTCAGTGTGTAATGTTCACCTCCCTTTGTCCATGTGTTCTTACTGTTCAACTTCTACTTATGAGTGAAAACATGTAGTGTTTGGTTTCCTGTTCTTGTATTAGTTTGCTGACAACGATGGTTTCCAGCTTCATCCATGTCCCTGCAAAGGACATGAACTCATCCTTTTTTATGGCTGTATAGTATTCTATGGTATATATATATATATATATATATATATATATAATAGAAAATATATATATATAATATATATATTTTATATATATATAAAACAGAAAAAATGTAGTGTATATATATATATATATATATATATATATATATATACATTTTTTTATTCACTCTCATTTATTTGGGCTGGTTCCAAGTCTTTGCTATTGTGAACAGTGCTGTAGTAAAGATATTTGTGCATATGTTGTTTTAGTAGAATGATTTATAATCATTATAATCAGCTGCCCCATGTGACGAGGCAAGGGGCAAACTGAGCTGCTAACATACCACCATCTGCAGATGTGGAACTAAAGGAGCACTGTAACAGCCCCTCTGGGGCTTTGCGATTGCAAGCACCCCTACCTAGGTGCCACCGTGTTCCTCTTGAGGTGACATGCCTGGTCTGGACATGGGCCTTGCACAGAACTTGTTCCTGTGTCAGCACCCAGAGTGGCCAGAAACTGTAAAGTACTTTATATATTATAAGGTATGTGTAGGTGTGCATGTGTTACTAAAATGCCAGGGGTTTAGTCTAGGTCTTGTTGCTTGGGCACAGACAGCCAATCACTGAAACAATTAGTATCACCAGGGAGCAGGGATTTATTTGGGTGTTGCAGCTGAGGACATGGGAGATCAGTCTCAAATCCATCTCCCTGACCAATTAAAGTTGTGGCTTCATATAGCAGGGAAGAAATGCGACTACATGTGGGTAAACAGGAATGGGGTGGATAAGGAAATCATGCAGGATGAGGGGTCTGACTTCTTGTCTAGATGTGGTGACTTGGTGAGTTTCAGTTCCTTGATACTGTCTAGGGGACTGAGGGTTGGGTTTCTGAGGAAGGAACTCAGATAAGACAAATGGAAGTTTCAAGTTTTAAGACAGGGAGTGTCAATTTCTATGTTTACTTAAAAAGACTGTAAACATCCGTCCCAATGTTCTGTAGGATGATTGGACTGGTTTCCCATGCCTGCTTGTGAGCCTGTTATGAGGACCAGAAGACAAAATGAGAAGGGGAAACATCTACCTGATATGGTCTCAGAGATGCCAGGAAGTTCCACTTGTTCTAAAAGATGTTGCACTTTTCAGATGTGGTGCCCCAGGGCCTTGTGCCCGAGAATAGCTAGTCAGCACCCGGGTCGCCACACTGGGAGTTGGTGCTCTCCTGTTGGCTGTGGGTCTTAGTGAGTTCCATCGTTGAGGGAAGTGCTGCTCTTCACTGATCACAGTGGAAGAGGAGTCACTTCCTACCAGGTTGTATCTTTCACTGAAATACATTGAACACAGTTTTGATGAAAAGGAAAATACAAGAGGCCACCTAGCTCTGATTCTTTGCATGGAGACCCAGGATTACAAATCAATGCCTCTGAACCAAGAGAATTTTGAGTTTTTTAGGAGCAGGGAGGGGCAGGGGACTCTTATCAGTGGCTTTTATTTTTGTAATTTTTCTCACTTGGCACTAAGCAATGTTTGGAAATGACCAGCAAGAGAATAAGAGAATGAGCTGGAAATCCAGTCTCATCACTCCAGCAGCTCCCACTGAGCTCCCTTGAAAAGGCAGCTTATATTAACTTCTAAGAGATCCATCCCAGCACCCACATCAGCCCCCGCCTCCTTTAGACAGACTCATGTACTAACTTCCTCTGTGGAGCCTGTTAACAGGGAAGCTAATTATTTTTTCCCTGTGCAAAAGCCCACTTTTGACTTTGCAGCTGTGCTCAGCTTCCTAGGGGAAAACAGATCCAAATTTCAGCATTTCCAACTGTACATTGAATGGCCTAAAAATACTCACAAATTGGTCTTTGCTTTCCTAACTAGGCTAGGCCCTAATCGAAAGGCAAACTCTTCTGAGAATTCTGAGGGACTGTTACTTCCTATGGATGGCATCATCTATAAATAGCAGTGCTTTCCAGGTAGTGAGCTGCTGGCTGGCAAAGCCCTGCACTTGCATTATTGCAGGGAAGATTTAATGCTGCTGGAAAATTCGGGGAGCCAGAAGCTGGCCTGCAACTTCCAGGCTTGGAGAAAATTACACTGATTCTTCTTGCAGCCCTTTCTCAGTCCCAGCCCACTGATCTAGGCAGCAGGGAGACACATTTTTATAAGACAAGCTCTGGCTTTTCAGGCTCTCATAATCGAGAGAAGTGCTGTCCAATAGAAATGCCAGTCATGGACATAATTTTAACTTTTCTAGCAGCTGCATTGAAAAAAAGTAAAAGAAATGGGGAAAACACATTTTAATAATGTATGCTATGTAATCTATTCTATACAAAATATTATTTCAACATGTAGTCAATATAAAAATGTGCAATACTTTACATTCCTTTTTTTATATTATGCCTTTGAAATCTGGTGTATCTTTCATGTATTTAGCACATCTCTATTTGGACTCCAACTTCTCAGTGAAATTACTTAATTTGTACTTAAATTTTATAAAATGGACAGTATAAAAAGTAGATTGACAACAGTCCAGGTTGTTTCAAAAATTCTGGAGAGTTTTCTAATAACTGACTTGAATCTTTGTTTTTCAATTTATATTTAAAATCATTAAAATAAAAAATGTATCTCCTCTGTTGCACCAGCCACATTTCAAGGGCTCAGTAGCCACATGTGGCCAGTGGTTGCTACAGTGGACTGTACAAGCCTAAGGAGGCCATAGGGTGAAGCCACTTACGTGGAGTAGCTCTCAGGTCCACCACTCACTGGCTAGGTGGTTTTGGGCAAATTACTTAACCTTTCTGTGTCTTTATCATCTTTAAAATAGGAATGACAATAATGCCCACCTCTGGGGTTTCTGTGTGCATTCAATACATTAAGTATGTAAAGTGTTTGGCATGTTGTAAGTATTGAAAAAGTGTTAGCTATGCTTCTTACAGTCAAGCACAGAAGATGAATGCAAACATTATTTTACTATATCATGTGTGTTGTGAGTTATAGTCGAGTATGGAGTACTAGGAAAATACAGAGGAGGGGTATCTAATTCTGCTTGGAGGTGGCATTTAGCTTGATCTGGAATGATTGCCAGGAATTTTCCAAGCATACCGGAAACAGCTGGGGCAGGGAAAAGGCAGCAAGAGAGGGGAGCACCAGTTGTTCCTGGGCAGGGGAGATGTGTTCAGTGCAGCTGGAAGGTGGGAGGTGAGAGTTAATGGTGAGTGATGAGGCTGGGTGGGTCCTGCTTCTTAGGGACCTTAAGAGCTCACTTATTTGTTAATTTATGAAGCTAGTGTTTTTGGAGTAGGGATGTGGGACCAGTGTCTGTGGGGACTGGTTAGAAGTGACTGGCTTGGGTCCACTCATGAGGAACCCTTGGGGCAGGGCCAGCAATCTGCATCCTACTAAGCCTTCCAGCTGATTCTGATGCGCACTTGAATTTGAGAGCCTCTGCTAGGATAATGGAAATGATGAAAGTTCCTGAGCTGCTGGGAACTGCCATCGTCAGAGACATGCTGTAGACAGGGTATGATGGTAGCCCCTGGACAGTTCTGAGCAGATGAGTAATTCTTACTGCAGAGTTAATTGATTATTTGTCCCTCCTCATCTGTGAATTCCACAAGGGATTTGTATATACCTGCCTTGTTCACCACTTTGATCTCCTAGCTCACAGCTGTATACAAGAATAATCAATATATATGGGTTTTGTGTTTTTAAAATGGTTTTTTTTTTCTTTTAAACTATGAAGCACTACCTGAATGTGAGGAGCTATGGTTCCCCTGGACCCACAGAGACCTCTACAGATGACAGTGAGGTCATAGCAGCAGCCACCTGATCTGCAGCTGGGAATGAATGCTGAAACTGTTTGAGTATGGAGGGCTGGATCAAAAGGGATGCTCCATTGACCAGCAAAGAGGGTGGAGCCTTACATTAGACGAACAGACTTGTTTCCAACCCAGAGCCAGCGGGGTAGCGTGGCATAGTGGAGAGAGCACAAGCTCTGCAGTCACAGTTACTGGGTTTAAACCTCAGCTGTGCCATTCACAAACTGCATGGTCAAGGGCAAGTCAGCTCACCTTTTTGAGCTCACTTCTTCCTCTGTAGAAAGGGGCAGGTGCTCATTTTATAAGGTGGCTGTGATAGGAACTCTCATAGAACCTAAATAAATAGCAGTTCTGGAGTTTTGTGGTACATTGGACCCAGCCTGTGCACAGCTTCTAATCCTCTTGGCCTCTGCTCTTATCCCAGCCAATACTCTGCACAAATTCCCACCAGCTTCAATTCAAGCAACCTAATAAGGTCTTGTCTTGGGCTCAGGCTCCTTTCTTTTGCTTCCCAGCCTAGGATTCCTCTGGGGTGCCCAGGGTAACCTGCTAAAGCTCTCACATGAGCAGCCCAGAAGTGCAGGGGATGTGACATCTCATGGGGCCATCCATGATAAAGGGGGATGGAGGCCAGTGGTGATCAAGCACCAGTTGGCCTCAGTTGTAGCAAGTTGGTGCTGCAGTTTATACCAGCTTTTCCTCCTAATGAGTTTCATCCCCTATATTAGTTTCCTAGGACTGCTGCAACAAAATACGGCAAGATTGGTGACTTAAAACCAAAGAAACTAATTCTCTTACAGTTCTAGAGGCCAGAAGTCTGATGTCAAGGTATCTGCAGGTCCATGCTCCCTCTGAAGGCTGTAGGAGAGAATTTTCTGTTTTGTCTTTCAGCATCTGTTGGACCCTGGTATTCCTTGACTTGTGGCAGCTCAATCCCAACATCAGCCTCCATCTACCCAGGTCTTTGCACAACTCCCTCTGTCTCTCTTTTCTCTTATAAGGACACCAGCCATTGGATTTAGGGTCACCATAAATCCTTTATGATTTTACCTCATAAAGACTTATGATTTTTTATTAGATTCTTAACTAATTACATCTGCAAAGACCCTATTTCTAAATGAGGTCACATTCACAGGCACCGGGCTCTGGGACTCGGACACACCCTTTTGGAGGATGTAACTCAACCCACCACATCCTCCTTATCCCTCATTTTTTCTTCCCGTGATGGCACCCCTCATGTATTAAATGCCTTAAGTCTTTTCGTGGGGCTCTGCTTCTGGTGTTTATGTTTCCCAGACTCCTTGCAACCAGGAGTGGGTCTGTTTCTTATAGCTAAACTCTGATGGAAAGAGGCATTTAGTCTAGCCCAAATTGAGGGACAGTTAAAGTCCACCTATGGCATTTAGGCTGGGGAGGTTCCTGTGTGTTTTCAAATGGGACATAAAAGACAGATTAGATTGCACCTGTGTTGCTGTGGTCTCAAGGACCAGCGGATGGAAGGGATATGAATTGGGTTTTAATTAATTGATTTAACAAATGATTACGAATAGTTACTGTGTAACACTTGCCATTCTAACTTCTGGGAATATGATGGCAAACCAGAAAGAACCTTAATTTTACAGAGCTTAGAGCTCAGTGTTTTGGAGGATATTTCTCAGTGTAAGAGCTATCCAGAAATGGTGGCTTCCTCAGGAGGCCGTGCATTCTCTCTCCTGGATGCTGTATCAGTGATTTTGACAGAAGCAGTCTTTGATTATATTTGTTCCTTGTATCTCTGTTTTTATTTCTTTGTTTGAAATTACTTTAGGAGATAGGGAAGAAAGTGATTGTCTAGGAAGGAATCTCCAGGAACGGCTCTTTGTTTTAAAATACCTCCATTTCTTTGCCAAATGTTCAGAAACATTACGATTACTGTATTATTCTTTAAGGCTAAAAAGATTCTGGGTTGCCATGAGGCTTTCCTAAAGGGCAAATATTCCCAGTAAGTGCTGCTGATGGAGGCGGAGGTAGAGGTAGTGGCATCTACTTCTGTTTGGCTCAATTCCTAGAAGGTCAAGAGAAGAAACACTTCTGGTGCTCAGTGGTGATTTCCAAGCCTTCCTAGGGGCTGGGCTGGGAAGTCATAAGCAGTGTTGTAGGTTTCTATTACCTCCTTCCCTTTGGAGCAGTACCAGAGTACATCGAAAGTGTCAGCTCCATGCTCCCTGCCTCTGGGTACCATCCAGGGCCCAGGGTGCTGCTCTGCACATTCTGAAGTATCCTCTTCGCAGTCCCCAAACCTACAACAGTCTCTATCTTAGTGCCCTGCACAGCAGTCCCATGTGCCATAGGAAAGCCCCCATTCCCCCCAAATCCACTGTCCTCCAAGGCCATGCCCATCACTGCTTGTCTGAGCCAACTGCCAGGGCCCCCATCAGCACTGGGAATGACATACCTGGTGCCAAGACAATGGCACTTAGAGTGAGTCTTTTCCTCGACTTTGTGTTGTAGCAGAAAGAACGGCAGGTTCTCCCTGTTGCTATTCTCCTCTTCCTTTGCTCTTCCCTCCTCTTTCTTCCTCTCTCTTTTCTTTCCTTTCGTTCCCTTCCTTCCTTCTTTCCCTTCCTCTCTGTCCTCTGTCCTGGCACAGAACCAAGCTTCCAAGGGCAGAGGGACTTCAGGAGAGCTAGACCTCATGTCTGGGCCAGAGATTCTAGATTCAATGTGTTCCCTGCCGCTCTTCCTCCTCCCAGGATTGAAAATGGTCACAGGACGGTTCAAAGACCAATCAGTGCACAACAGGATTTGAGAGCTGAAAGCAACCTTAGACTCTTCACTTTCATAAATGGAAACTGAGTCTCAGACAAAAGCAGTGACTTACCTAGAGCACGCAGGACTGGGTACCGTGTCCCCACTTCTTAGGCCAGTGGTCTTTCTGCCTCACTGTTTACTTCTCTGGAAGCTCTGAGATGATCTCTTAGAATCTGCATGACCCTTGGGGGCAATTCTGAAGAGAACAGACCAGGCACATCTGTTCATCCATAGACCTCCAGTGAAAGATGAGACTGCTCTTTCCTCTGTCTGACTCCTCCATCTGCCATTGCTGCCCAACCAGTCATGGTCTGGGGACTCTGGGGACTGCACAGTCTCACCTTATCTCCAGATGGCCTCCGGAAAAAGGCAGCACAGGGAAGAGTACAACTCATTTTTTCTCTGTTATTGTTAACAACCAATTAGAGCTAGTCCAATAACAAAATACCCTTACCAGTTCTACCTTAATTTAAAAAGAACAAAGAGTCTTCTTTAAGGGACACACCTAGGACCTCTGGGAAAGCATCTCCCTCATGTCTCAGTTTGAACTTTGGTCAGTTATTAAGACTTCTAAAGAACCATGAGAAGAGGAAAATACCTCTGGGATAAGCTGCATATTTAGTGAGCATCTGCCACAGGTGGGGGCGCGGGGCATCATTCTTGCAACTGAAGGAGATTAAGAAGCATCAGCTAAAGAAGTGTCAACTGTGGGGAATTAGTGCAGGAGGTAGGACTGACGAAGGAGACAGCGATTTCTGAAAAGGGGTTGGTTAGCTACAAGTGAAGACTCCCCACCCCTTCTGCTGACCCATTTGTTCAAGATGTCCCCATCACGGAACCATCAACCACACCTCAGACGGGAGGAAGCATCCTGACTTTGTGTAAGATCTCAGTTCTTCTCCCCATTTAGGCTCCGATATCTGGAATACTTGTCACTGCCTCTCCCTCTTTTCCTCTTTTTTTCCCATTTGTATTTGCCTCTGCCTGTTAACCCTTTCTTGCCACTAGGCATTCATGCACCCATACTGCATGCCAGGAATTTATGTGTTTATCCATTACAAAACCCAGTGTGGTGTGGCCAAGGACTAGAGGCCTTGGGATGAGCTGCATCTGAGTCAGAATTGTGGTTCCCCCATTTACATCGGGCAAATTTTTGAGCCATGAAAAAGACATTGATCAAGACCAAGAGTGTTATTTTTCCTTCTCTCCCTGTCCTCGTTCCTTCAGAAAAAAAGTCTAAAGAAATCCAGGTGCCTGGCTGGCAATGCCGTCTCATCATAGGAAGCAAGGCTAGTTGGTGGGAGGTGGGAGAAGATGAGGGAAAGAAGGAAAAAGAGGTTGGTCAGACTGTCCGAGGGTGCTGATTCTGAGGGGTGGGTGAAGCTTGGGCAAGAAGCTCACAACAGATGTCCCAAAATGGCAAGTCCCTTCTTATACCTCCCCCAAGACACGGCACACTGCTGGAAGGATCACAGATGGAGTCTCAGTCATTCAAAGAAGAAAAAGGGCAAGGAACTGGTGAGACAGCTGGGCTGAATCAGAACTGTTATATTACCCCACTCCTACGTATGCTTTGACACCACTGCAGAGCCTGCTTTCAGATGAGAGGACACAGTTAAAGTCCTGCTTTAATTTCCTGTTCCTTTGGCCAACTGCATTTCTCCTCCAAACTGAAGTGAGAGCTGCTATTTGTTGACAGTAGCAGGCACTTTATGTATCCTGGTTGCAATTATTTTCATCTTTGCAATAACCCTGAGACAGAAATTATTATTTGCGTTTCAACACTGAGAAAGTTGAGGCTAAGAGGAATTTAGTTATTCTCTTCAGATTACCCAACCAGTCCATTTGAATCCAAGGCTTCTTACCTCAAAGCCTGCTCTGTCTTTTAATTCATTTGTTTTCACATCTATTCACCCACAGATATAAGGAATACAGAGAACTTTCCTGCTCATAGGGACTTTCTTTATGAAAGGAGAGGTACAGCTAGCTGTTAAACAAACAAACAGATAAAAAGTTATTTTATATCATGATACATTTTATGAAGCTAAAACATGAATGGGATAACAATGGAAAATGTTTTATACTGAGTAACCCAGAAAAGCCTAAGGATTTAGCATTTGAGTTGACACATAAATGAGAAGTAGTAGTTAGTCTATGAGAAGACCTGAGGCAGAGATCTTCCACCCATGTACCATCTCATCTCATCCCATCCCATCCATCCCATCCCATCCCATCCCATCCCATCCATCACCATGCCATGCCATGCCATGCCATGCCATCCCATCCCATCTAATCCATCCTATCCCATTCCATCCCATCCATCCCATCCCATCCCATCCCATCCCATCCATCCCATCCCATCCCTCCCATCCTGTCCCATCCCATCTTGCCCCATCCCATCCATCACATCCTGCCCCATTTCATCCATCTTGTCCAGTCCAGTCCCATTCCATCCCATCTCATCACGTTCTATCCCATCCCATTTCATTCCATTTCATGTCATGACATTCCATTCCATTTCATTCTGTTCCATTTCCTCCCACACCAGAAAACCCAAACTCATATTCTTATAGAGACACAATGGCCCTCTTTTCAATCTAATCGTTGAGTTTTCACACAGTCATGGAAACTTAGAAGTCAAGACTGTGAGGGGCCTTACCTGGCATTTCAGCCCATAACATATCATATTTCAGAGCAACGCTTTGCAATTTACAATTGTTGTGTACTATTTAATAAGGCACTGTCAGGAAGGAAAGCCTGTATTTTTGGCCCATTGTTTTCAGCTAAA
The DNA here is from genome assembly GCF_048565385.1 of Saimiri boliviensis. Lineage (NCBI taxonomy): Eukaryota > Metazoa > Chordata > Mammalia > Primates > Cebidae > Saimiri > Saimiri boliviensis. The sequence goes on from NC_133463.1 coordinate 83,284,251, forward strand.
AAGCAGGAAGAGAGGGATTCTCCTCCACGGACAGTTGTCCCTTTCAGGGCAGCTCTTTATACTTAGAATTACTTACTCACTGCGCAGGATAGGGACTGTGCTTACTTCCTGTGCCTGGCACATAGTAGGAACTCAAGAGCTGTTAGCCAAATAGGGGCCCTGAGATTGTAAACTCTTTCCTGATTGCACAGAGCTCTGTAATGCCCCTTTCCTCTTCACCTGCAGAGTAAATCTACCTTCTGGAGAGCTTGCTGTGCCTTAGAGTTATGCTTCTCCTCTTTCCTTCACCAGAATTACCTGATGCACGCTCAGTCCCTGTAAAACTTGAAATGGGAGTTGTTAAATTGTAAAATGTATCTATTTATATTTGTTTATTCCAAGGCCATGCCCCCCACCAAAGTATTTGAAATGGATTAAAATTAAAGCTTCTAACACAAAAATATTAAAATAGAATATAAAATAGAGACTCTTGGGTAAGGGAAAAGCAAAAGGCTACATACTAATCCAAAAGGAATTATCACTCTACTTTCCCTCCTATTACAGTGAAGAAACTATTTATGAACAGTCTTACGTAAGGCTGGCTTCCATTTCTGTTCACTAGACACCACATCCTCTTTCAGATTGAAGGAATCATTTCACAAATTCTCTTCTTTCCTTTGGGAGTAATCCAGTTTTCCCCTTTAAATTGGATCACTCCCAACAGCATGTATATAAATTCTAATTTTGGTCATCATTAAAAACAAAAACAAAACCCAAAGCTCTCTCAAACCTACATTATTTTCCAGCTACTGACACATTTTCCTGCTTTTGAAAAGACTTCTGTTAGTGCCTACACATTTAGGATTCATCTATTAATATTTAGCATTAGATAATTTCCTCTTTATCTCTCAGTTTATTCCTTGTTTTGAGATAATCTTATATTTGTCAGATATTTGTCTGGTGTTTTCCTGATATTAATATACACATGCTAGCTTTCTGTTGTATTTATATGCTATATTTTTTCTCCTCCACTTACTTTTAGCATATTCATTTTTAATTGAATTTCTTACAAAAGTTTGTGGAATACTGTTGGGACTTGTTTTTAGAATTAATCTGAGCACATCTGTCTTTTAACTTGTATGGTTAGATCATTTATGTTTAATACAATTATTGATATGGTTGAATTTAAATCCAGTAGTTGTTTTCTATTAGTTTCATCTGGTTTTGTTTCTTTTGCCTTCTTTTACTGTCTTCTTTTGGATGGCTTTTTCTGTGTGTGTGTTTCCATTTTATGTCTTCTATTGGCTTATTCTTTAAACCTATTTAAAAATGTTTTAGTAGTCACCTAGTGTTTACAGTATGTATCTTTACTTTATTACTTTATTACAGTGAAGCTTCCAATAATATTATATTGTTTCACATGTAATGTCAAAACCTTAAAACAGTATGTTTCCAATTTCTCCCTCCCACATTTGTGCTATTTTTGACATATATTTCACTTTTACTTATGCTAATTTTGCTTTAGAGAGTCAGTCATTTTTTAGAGCAATCAAAATAAAAAATCTTTTATTTACCTTAATTTTAATAATTTATAAAGATCTTAATTCCTTTGTGCATATCCAGATTCGTATCTAATACCATATTCCTCTGTCTGATTAATTTTCTTTAATATTTATTGTAACACAAATCTGTCTTTTTTTTTTTGAGATGGAGTCTCACTGTGTCACCCAGTGTTACAGTGGCATGATCTTAGCTCACTGCAACCTCTGCCTCCTGGGTTCAAGTGATTCTCATGCCTCAGCCTCCTGAGTAGCTGTGCCTACAGGCATGCACCACCACGCCTGGCTAATGTTGTGTATTTTTAGTAGAAACAGGGTTTTGCCATGTTGGCCAGGCTGGTCTCAAACTCTTGACCTCAGGTGATCTGTCCACCTTGGCCTCCCAAAGTGCTGGGATTACACGTGTGAGCCACCATGCCAGGCCATGTAACACCAATCTTCTGATAATGAATTTTCTTAGCCTTTATTTTTTTTAAGACATCTATTTCACTTTTATTATTGAAAGAAATATTTTTGCTAGGTATCTAATTCTAAATTAAGAGAGTTTTTTGTTTATTTTTTCATTTAGTACTTTAAAGGTGCTACTCCAGTGTCTTCTGAGTTGCATAGATTCTGATGAGGAATCTGCTGTAATTTATATCTCCTCTTGTTTATGGAATTTTTTTTCTCCTTTATCTTTGATTTTCAGCAGTTTGAATATTATAAATATGGTTTTAAAAATATTTACCTTTTGGGGTTCTTTGATCTTCTTAAATCAGTGGTTTGATATCTTTCACTGTTTGGAAAAATTCTTGGTTATTATCTCTCCAAATGTTTTAAATATTTTGTTTTCTCACTCTTGTGCTTTAGAAATTTTCTTAAATATATATTAGATGACTTGGTATTGTCCCACGGTTCTTTGATAAGCTGTTGTGCCTTTAATTTTTATTTGGTTTTTCTTTGTATTTCTGTTTGCATGATAGCTATTCATCTATTTTCACATTCACTGATTTTCTTCCTTAACCATGTACAATGTGCTAATGAGCCTATAAAAGGTGCTCTTCACGTTTGTTGTTGTGCTTTCTTTTTACTTCTAGCATTCCTTTTTACTTCAAGCTTTCTTAAAGCTTAATTCTTTCAGCTGAAATTCTCTGTCTATCATGGATATTGTCTAGCCTTCCACCAGAGCCTTTGACATATTAATCAAATAATTTAAAATTTTTGTTTGACAGTTAAAATGTCTGGGTCACCAAGAGTCTAGTTTTGTTCATTTATCAAGATTCTTACAATAGGTTGTTTTTATGTGCCTTTTGTGTATGTGTCTCTTAAGTTTTGATTGAACACTAGGCAGTCTGTATAGAACAGCAGGGACGGGGTAAATAGTATTTATGTCTAGAAATAGGCATGCTTCTTCCGCTAAGCTATTGGTGTGTGGGTTTGATTCAATCTAGTCAGAAGTTGTTGCTATAGTTATCTTCAGTGCACAAATGGTTTCAAATTTCTCTATTGAAAGAGTGTTACCTTACGCTAAGGATGGCAGCTGGGATGCTGGTGGGGGGGTTCTCAATGTTCTTGCTGTATCCTCAGATGTCTGTGCCATAGAGGGAGTCTCTTTCCATGTTCTTGTCCGTTCCATGTGCCGAAATACCGTTGATGGTTAGTGTTTCTTAGCCCGTTGGTGGGTGGGGATGTATGGAATTCTCTGTTTCTTAGGTTCAGTCTTACTCTTAGCTCCCCGCCCCCACCCCCATGCCTGAATTTCAGGGTTGATGCTTTCTCATTGGGTCTGCCCCCCTTTTCCCATGGCAGCCAAACTCTGCTTTGCATCCTCAGTGGTTCTTTCATGTGAGAGAGTTTTGTGCTGCTTTTCTGGTGATTAGTGACCTCTAATGACATTGATAGAGAATCCAGGGCCCAGGACTGTTTTCTACTCCTTCCCCTGGGTAGAGGTTTATTCTTTAATTTTCTCCCAGCAGCAAAGAGTCGATGCCTTTCCCACAGGACTGTTGCTGTCTTCCTCCAGGATGGCACCATGTTAGGAGGCTCTCTCCTGTCTCTTGCTCTTCCTTCAAACTTTTTTTTTTTTTTTTTTTTTTTTTTGAGATGGAGTATCACTCTGTCACCGAGGCTGAAGTGCAATGGCACAATCTTGGCTCACTGCAACCTCTGCTTTCTGGGTTCAAGTGATTCTTTGGCCTCAGCCTCCTGAGTAGCTGAGATTACAGGCATGTGCCAACACATCTGGTAATTTTTGCATTTTTAGTAGAGACAGGGTTTCGCTATGTTGTCCAGACTGGAGTCTCAAACTCCTGACTTCAGGTGATCCACCGAACTCGGCCTCCCAAAGTGTTAGGATTACAGGGATGAGCCACCGCACCCACCCTTCCTTCTGACTTTCTTGTGGCTGCTCAGTAGAGGCCTATGGAGAAAATTTCAATAGTGGGTGCAAACTCCCTTTTGTTTGTGTCTTCCAGCGTTTTATACCTTCATTTTAGCCCACATTCAGCCTTTACCTATTTGTTATTTTTTTTAGCCACTTCTATATGGTACCCTGGATCTCTTTCTACCTGTGATTTGCTACAAGGGCTCCAGATTTTAAGGTCTGTTTTTCCTTGGATTTCAGGCTACTTGGTAGCCTTATGTTCTGAGCTATCCGATGGGTTCAAGAAAAGTAATTTTGTGGTTCATTCAGCTTTTTGTTGTTAGCATTGAGTGATGCTTCACTGATGTAAACACTGTGTTCCAGATGTTTACATTCTAGGCTTGAGTTCTTTGCTTGTTTTATAGCAAAACACCTGGAAAGAGATGTCTGTACTCACATTCTGCAACATCTCTTTCCTCTCCATCTTGGACCTACTGCAATAAGGCAGTGTCCTCATTCTTCCACAACAAACTGTATTTTAAGGTTACCAATTAACTCTGTGCTGATACCCGCAGTCGTTAGTTCTGGGTCCTTATCTTATTTCACCTGTCAGCATCATTTGGCATGGATGGTTTCTCACTCCTTCCTCACTGCAAATTTGTTTTTACTTAGCTTCCAGGACATCACGTTCTTGAATTTCCCCCTACTTCAGTGGCTGCTTCTTTCTGATCATCTTTTTGGGTTCCTTCTCTTTTCTTGACCTCTAAACAGTCAGTGCCCAGAGCTCAGTTTCTGAACTTCTTTTCTACTTTAACTATACTTATATTCTTTTTGTGATTTCAGCTAGTTTCAGAGTTTTAAAAAGCATCTTGCCACTGACAACCTCCTCTAAACTCCAAATTTATATACTACTAGACATCTCATTTGAATGCCTAAGAGACATCTTAATTTAACATGTCTAAAACCAGATCTTCCCCCAACAAACCTGCTCATCCTCCAGACCTCCCAACTTAGTAAATGTGTTCTCAGTAAAAGTCCTTCTAGCTCCACAGACCAAAAACCTTGGAGTCATACTTGGCACCTTCTCTCAGATCCCACATCTAACCCATCAGCAAATCTTGTTGACTCTACCTTCAAAACATATCCAGAACTAACTGCTTCTCACAGTCTCCACTGTTTTTACCCTTATTCAAGCCACGGTTACTTTGGCTTGGATTCATGTAATAGAATTCTAATTCTTCCTATTTTTCTGCCTTTCTCTCCTAGCTCATCTATCCTCAACAGTGTACTCAGTAACACAAATCAATAATAATTATAATTAGTAATATGATATTGGGCAAGCCACACCCTTCCTATATCTCATTTCTCTCATTTGTAAAATAGGAATATGGCCAGGTGTGATGGCTCATGACTGTAATCCCAACACTTTGGGAGGCTGAGACAGAAGGATCACTTCAGCCAGGAGTTTGAGCTGCAGTGAGCTCTGTTTATACCACTGCACTCCAGCCTAGGTGACAGAGGGAAACCCCGTCTATCCCTGTCTCTTAAAAAAAAAAAAAAGGAATGTGGGCAGAATTCTAAAGTTGTACCCCCAAAGTTCTGGTTCCCTAGTTATTCAATCCAACATTAATCTAGGCAGTATTGTAAAGAGATTTTGCATGTAATTTATGTCCCAATGTAACTAATACTAATCTTAAGATATAGATATTCATTGGGTGGCCCTTACCCAATCAAGTGAGTTCCTTAAAAGCAGAAAGTTTTCTCCAGCTGATGGTAGAGGAAAAATTCAGAGATTTGAAGTAAGAGGGAAATTCAATTGGCCATTGCTGGCTGGGAAGATAGAGGTACCATGTCCTGAGGAATGTGGGGGGCCTATGGGGACTTAGTGTGGTCCCAGACAACAGCCAGCAAGGGCCTCAGTCCTCCAGTCATGAGGAACTGAATTCAGCCAACAACCTAAATGAACTTGGAAGCAAATGATTCCTTAAAGCCTCCAGATAAGAGCGCAGTGTAGCCCATACCTTGATTTTAGTCTAGTGAGACCCTAAGCAAAGTGCCTGGAATCTGAAATCTGAGCCTGCCTGGAACGCTGACCTACAGAACTGTGAAATCATAAATGTGTGCTGTTTTAAACCACTAACTTTGTGTAATTGTTCTGCAACAATAGAACACTATGCAAAGAATGAGACATGGGTTCTTTCCATGGTAATTAATTCCTTTTCAAAGATAGGTCATGGTTTCTTTTTCTTCTTCTTTTGTCATTCTTCTTATATCGTTAGATAAAAGTCAAAGATGTTAAAGTATTCTTCAGGATTCGACTTGACCCTGCCCTGTAAGACTTAATTTATTCCTTTCCCTCATGTTCTCTCATCTCCAGCCATACTGGAATCTCTGCCTCAGGACATTTGCACACACTGTTTCTTTTGCACACATTTGCACACACTATTTTCCCAGATATTTTCTTGTCTCCTTTCTCAGTTATCTCAGGTCTTTGCTCAAGAATCTGGGGCTTGATGTTTCATTAGCTCATTAGTGTAGAAAATCTTCAGTCATGACCTCTTCAAATACTAATTTTAACAGATTATTTTTCTTATCTTTCTCTGGGAATTTAATTACTATTAAATCTTTGTTGTTGTTACATCTTTTGATCATATGCCAAATATATCCTATGCTTTCTCTGTGTTTTCTGTCCTTTTGTCTCTCTATGATTTAATCTGAGTATTTTCTACTGACCTGTCTTCCTGTTCACTAGTCCTTTCTCCCCTACTATATATGCTTATATGTTTATTTTCTGTTTTCTATACAAAAGTATAAGCTCTCAGAAAGCAGGAATTTGTATATATTTTTTCTTCCATGACTTCCTAGCCCCTAGAGCAGTGCTTGGCACAGAGGATGCTTGATAAATATTTGGTTAATGAATAAAAAAATGAATAAGTAAATGAATAGTATTCTGAGTCACTTCAGAGTAAATTTGGTTTAGATTTATTTATTTGGTGGTAGAGGTAAAAGAGAAAACGTGGTGAATTGAAATGTTCTTATTATCTGATAAAAGAAAAGATACTAGTTACTCAAGAAATACACATTTATTTCATGGAATGACATTCTTAGTAGAGTTTATTACTTGACACTATAGATAAGAGCCATTTAGTGACATAAACAGTATATTAGGTGATACTTTCATAGTAGATGCAGAAGTGATTTTATATGATTTTCTTGGTGCAATTCTCAATACAGATTGAGAAAATCTAAATTAAGCTAGGACGTAAGGACTGAAAAAACCCAAGGTAACTAGAATGGTGATATTTGTATTTCTATAGGTAATTCCTAGAAATGTAACAGTTGAATCTGGTAACATTAGCAACAGAAGCAATCCCCAAAATTAGCAGGATGACGAAATACAGGGTAGTGATCTCTCTGAGCCTCAGTTTTCTTTTTCGTAAAAGGGGAAAAATGGGATCTTTACTCTTTCCAAACTACTGTGGATATCAACGATAAAATTTTAAAATCCCAGCTAATAAACAGCTGAATAGATTTTTCTCCATGTATAAAATATTTTTGTATGCATTTTAATCAATTCTCACCAAGGCTCTATAATGTGAGTATTATTATCACTCCATTTTCCAGATGAGGAAACCAATTCCGAGAGGTCTGGCAGCACAGCCAGCAAGCTGAGCTTGATTCATGCAATTTAGCCTTCTGCCTCTTGATTCAGTCCCTACAAAGGAAGAATTCTCAAGTGGTAGAAACTCAGATAGATCTGTAAGGTTCTGAGGGAGTTTCTTTCTTTCTTTCTTTCTTTTTTTTTTTTTTTTTTTTTTTTTTTTTGGAGTTCTGCTATGTTGCTTAGCTTGGCCTCAAGCTCAAGTGATCCTCCCCTCTCAGTTCCGAGGCACCAGTACTCTAGGGATGAGCAAACATGCTGGGCTTTGGTGAACTTTCTGATGCTCCTATGGTCACTTCATATGGACCTGGCTCATCTACTGTTGCAGATGTGGAAGTAGATAAAAATCCCAAGAACTGGTTTCCCCTCAATACCAACCCCGAGGTCTTGGGACCAGATGAACTCCCCCTAGTTATGAGACCTCCACATAAACTTCTATTTTTTTTTTCTTAGACGAAAGAAAAAGACATTTCATTTTGTTTTTCAGGAATCAATATGTGATTTTATTTGGAGCTGAATGTAAACCTCCCCTTTCCCAATGTTTGACTCAATAAATTGACTTCATCCTTCAAACTTTGCAATGGCCTTAGGCTACCAGAATATGAGAAATGCCTTCACGAATATCAAATATATAGCAAGTATCTCTTTTAAAATGTTAAAACTAAAATAGCCGAGACTCCAGGGAAACAGCCCTCCTTACCCTCACAGCCTTCTTGCTGGAGGCTGTGGTGCTACCTAGGAGTAATAGAGTCCTCCTTTCCCTGGAGGGAGGAGTGAGGATGTGTAAGCCTGGAGCCTTTCAGGAGGCTTTTGAGCCCAGGACCCAGGATGGCATACCTTCAGGGTTTTCTGCAGCACTCAGGACCCCAGCCAGTGGCATTTTATCTCTACTTCTAAGACTAAGAAACTGGGAGCAGTTGAAGCATTTGTTTCATGATCTAACAGATTGGTCACTATTTCAGACAAGCCAATTCTTTAGGAAAAAATATGCCAAGAAAATGCAATTACATGGAGCTGAAGCTAAAAGCTCCACAAAATACAATAATGATGGCATCATTTATTTTTCATCTTTCTTTGTGCCAAATGCCATATGTGCACTTTATATCCTTTATTTCACTTATGTCTCAGTTTCTGTGCAATATGCAGTATCATTCTCTGTTTACAAAGGAGGAACAAACCTATGAGAGGGGATGTGGCTTGCTCTAAAGTCACCTGATAGGCAGGTGGTAGAGTTGGGATTTAAACCCACATTCTGTCTGATAACCAAAGTGGTATTCTTTCCCTTTTGCTATTATTATTATTAGTGATAGTGGTAGTCATTGTTAGCATCTTATATGTGGTAGGCAGCTTCTGAGATGGCCCCAGTGATATCTACCCCACGGCATTTGTGTTCTTCTTTTGGATGCAGGCTGCACTTAGTGACTGTCTTCTAACAAATGAGATTCTGTAGAATGATGGGATGTCCCTTCTGAGATTGTGTTACAAAGCGAATGTAGCTTCTGTCAGGGGTGCTTGCTTCCTTCCTGCATCCCCTTTATAAATCCTTGTTCTGGGAGAAACAAGATGCCCCCTGGAGAAGCCCATGTGAAAGTGATAGATGCTTCATACAGCCAATGAGGAACTGACCTGACTACAACCCTGTGAGAGCCTAGGGGGTCAGCCCAGTGCTGAGATGACTATAGCCACAGCTCATACCTTGAGCACAGTCTTGTGAACGGCCCTGGGCCAGAGCCACCTAACTAAGCACCTCTTAGAATGTTGGCCCACAGAAACTGGAAGGTGATAAAAATGTATGCTGTTTTCAGTGATTAAGCTTTGGCATAATTTGTTATATAGCATTAGATAGCTATAGCATCTGTAAAATATTCCTTATACTAGTACTATAATAATTGCTGTTACTTTTTAACATTTCACAATGTAAAGAGTACATTCTAAGTGCTTTACATGTAGTAAGTCATATTATCCTTTTGATAACGCTGTTCAATATCTACATTTTATAGATGAGGAGCAGAAACAGAGAAGTCAGGGAGCTGGGTCTAGAGTCTCTTACATCTGAGCTCTGACTGAAAGTGAGGCCTTATATGATGTCATTTACCTTTAAAAGAACACAAGAAGAGGAATACATTGTGTACTGGAAGCGACTGGACCGGAATGTGGCTGTGCTGGATTCTAGGCACTGCACTCCAGGCTTCACACTGCAGGTGTGTTCAAGTCTTCTCCATGTCTCTCATCTTCCTAGGATGGGTAGATACCCAGGGAAGATGGCTTTCTTTATGTATCTCATTCTGGGGCCATGCTGAGTGAGTGGTGGCTATCAGATCCATGTTCTTCCCAAGTGGGAGTTTGAAGTTCCCTGAAGGACGAAAGGAAACCCAAAAGGAGGTCCAGTAACATCTCCTCTTGGAACTGGCACACTACCACATCTGCCTGTATTCCAGTTACTATGTAGACCAAGTCCACATCAAAAGGGCAGACAGTATTCTCTTTCCATGGAGGCAGGTGGGAGAAGGGAGCTGCTGAACAGTCATCCGAGCTTGCACACCCTGTTCTGCAGTTGAGGGAACACAGAGCTCCGGGGTGGTACAGCCAGTAATTAAGTGCTGTTCTCTGTGGCTTTAAATCCTATGTTTTTTTCTTAAGAAAAACCTTCTTCAGTTCTAATATGGTAGAGTTCTTTGGTTCTGTATGCAAGCAATATAGCTTAGAGCTAGCTACAAGTTACTCTGAGAAAAGTCAGGGAAGACTGAATTAGTTAGAAAAGGAACTAATTAAAGACCAGTTTGATTTGAGTAAATGGAAGAGCAAGGAGGCTGAGCCAGTGGTGTACAAGGGAAATGAGAGGTGCTCAGGCCACCAAGGAAAGAAGGCCTTGACAGAGAATGTGGCATTACCCTGGCAGAAGGGGGTGGAATGAGCTTCCTAGGAAGAGGAGTTGCTGGCACAGAGGCAGGAATCTCTTGGGTTATTCTGTGGCTGCATGGCAGATGGGAAATGTGAGCATGGCATGGTGGGATGCTCCACAAGGAAGGTAATAACTCACCTGAATGATTAAAACAAAACTTCCATTCTTTTTCCTCCACAACTTCTGTAATCTAGGAAGCCAGAGAGAAGAGTCTTGGAGGAATTATTCAAAAGAAAGATGACTTTGTTGAGTTTGATGGCTATGCTTGCTGAATTCATTTATTCTTTCACTCATGAAACATTTATTCTTTCAACATGCAGTTTTGAGTCTCTTTTATGTACTAGGTAATTGCATAACATGCTGAGAGAATATAAAACCAATGAATAAGGATGTGGGTCTTTCCCCCAGGGAACCCACAGTCAAGTGGGGGAAATATATGTAAACAAGCAGTAAAATATACTGTACTAAATCCTATAATAGAGGTGAGTACAGAGTGCTGTGGGAGAAGCTAAGGGCCTCAGGGAATTGCTGAGGAACTAGAGGAAGTGATAGAGAATGCCTGAAAGATGGGGAAGACCATGTCCAGGAGAGACAGAGCAAAGAAAGGAACACTGCAGACAGAGAGAGCTGTGTGTGCAGGCAGGAAATGTCACTGCAAGTTCTGACAATATTAAGTTCAGCGTAATGGGAATGTGGGATCCTGACGGGGAGAGAGGAGTGAACTAATGAGTGGTAGGAATATACCAAGAGCAGGTAGGTAGGACAGTCAGTAGCATAATGTGACTTTCGACCCACTACCTCACAACTCCAGCACTCAATGTTTTTTTTATTTTTATTTGTCTGCGTGTGTGCATGTGTGCGTGCATGTGTGTGTGTGTGTGTGTGCGCGCGTTGCTATGATTGAGTGCATGGATTTGATGCACATTGCTGCTGCTGATCACCTTTGATTTAATATTCCTTCATACACCTTAAAGCTATTAGGAAACCCACCAAAGACCTCACTCTGTTGAGTTAAATAAAGTCAATTTCTTTCACTTTTTCTTTCTTTCTTTCTTTTTTTTTTTTTTTTTTTTTTGAGATGGAGTTTTGCTCTTGTTACCCATGCTGGAGTGCAATGGCATGATCTCGGCTCACCACAACCTCCACCTCCTGGCTTCAGGCAATTCTCCTGCCTCAGCCTTCTGAGTAGCTGGGATTACAGGCACGTGCCACCATGTCCAGCTAATTTTTTGCATTTTTAGTAGAGACGGGGTTTCACCATGTTGACCAGGATGGTCTCAATCTCTTGACCTCGTGATCCACCCGCCTCGGCCTCCCAAAGTGCTGGGATTACAGGCATGAGCCACCGCGCCCGGCCCTCTTTCACTTTTTCTTAGGGCTTTGGTTTTATTAGAAAAGCCAATGAAAAAAATATAGTTTTTTAAACATGCAAATATTCTCTCTCATGGACCTTATGACCCTTTGGACTTTGAGGTTTTATTCTTGTCTCCAATATGCAAGATGTGCCTGAGGAGGTGTCAGTAGAGTTCATTGAATGAATCAGGGAAAGGGAAAGACATCTTCCAGGCCCTGTGCAAGGTTCTTGGAATGTGGGATTTTCTGTAATCCTCCTAGCGTCTCTGAAAGGTAGGTATTACTTTTCCCAATTTGCAGGTAAGGAAGTTCAGGCCCAGGGAGGTTTCTGTGATTTTTCAAAAGGTTACATGCCTAGGAATAGGCAAAGCTGGGGGTCTAGGCCCATGCTTTAAACTCAGAGCTCAAGTTCTCCTTATTAATTCTGCTGATGTCCTCTCATTTGTCCAACGAAAGCTTCTGCACTTTCAAGTAACTTGCTGCTACCTAAAGCTCACCAAACCTGGATCAGAAACAGTGCTCAACAACAACAATCACAACGACAACAACAACCACAATGACAACAACAACAACAAAAACCCATAGCCACTGTAACATATCGTGGTTTACTTTTACAAAGAGCTACCCCAAATCACTTTTATTTTGTATCCTACCAACCACGTGCAAGGATAGCAGAGCTATGATTAGCATCTTCCTGGTATAGAGGAGAAAGCTATTGGAATATCAGGAAAATAAATTTTATATTTGGTGTTTTTTGAAGTAGTTAGATAATTTTGGGGTCACAAGATTCAAAGTAGCCTCTATAGAGCATTGTGAACAGTGAAGAGCAGAAGTTTAGGGGTCAGGGAAACTTAAGAGCTGTGTGACCTTGGATAAGTCACAAACGTCTTTGATCCTGAAATCCCACATCTCGTAAAGTGAGTATAAAAATAATTACTACTTTGTGTTAGACCACATTAAACAAACTGACTTTTGAGACTGTCAAAATACAGCAACCTTTGGACCAGGGAAGGAACAAAAATCCTGAGGCTTTCTTTCAATAGATTAAATATAGGCATCTGTTTCCTCTCTTTACTCAAACTCTTAAAATGAAAGTAAAGTAGAAAAATGCATGAATCCACAAAAAATGAAAAACAGAAGAGGTGTAACATAAGGTGAAAGGTGAAAACAAATGTCTGGACATTTAAAAGTTGAAGAAAGAGTTAGCAAAACAATGTAAGTCAAGTACTAAGAGCCTGGCAATAAAGGATAGTTGCATTGCCCCCACAGAAACTCAGGCATGCTCCAGAACTGGAGTAATGAGGTACAGAGAAAGGTGAGACTGAAAACGGCGGACTCATAACTCTGTAGAAGAAGCAGAAAGCTTTTCCTCAGATGCCATCCCCTACCCTTCACAATCGGGTAACTTTTTCCCCTCCACTGGAAAAAGATTTATTCTGCAGAAAGTGGCCGTAGACACTGGACACCAGGAAATGCAGAGAAGGGAATGAAAGAGCCAAATTCTCCTACCTCCTTTATTGTTGGACACTAAGAAGGCAGAAGAGACTGAATAGCCCCAAACAAAATGCTTGTAGATTCTGGCATATTTCATTCCCCCAACAAACTGCTAAAACTCCATCCAACCATCCTACAATAAGTGAAACACAGCCGTTAACATGCCCCGCCCATCCCCGAAGAAACCTGACAGCATTTTAGTGCCTTCCTTTTAAATGTATATAGACAAGATAGAGTTATCATGCATTTGAAGGTAACTTTCAATAAGATAGAACACAGCTGAGAGGGAAAAGTAACTCAGAGAAAGGGGAAACAATACAAGAAGCAGAAAAAAACTTCAAAATAACTATAATTTCTGCAAAGAGCAAAAAAGATAGTACATCCATGAAACAGGAATAGAAAGCTATGCATTTAAAAAAATCTAAAAGCAAGGAAAAGAAGTTTAAAGTTAAAAACATTATTGCAGAAATATGCTATTCAAAGGAAGAGCTGGAAGAGTAAGTGGAAATTTAGAAAGTTCAACTTTCTGAAGTGGAAATGTAATAGAGATGGAAAAATGGAAGAAGAAACATGAGTAAATTGGAGAATCAGTGCCGGGAGCCCAACATCTGATTTAGAGCTACAGAGAGGAGACACAAGTATTTTTAAAAAGATGTGAAGATTTCTGCTTCCAGGAAGATGGAGTAGGTATGCTGTTTCCTGTTACTCCCACTGACAGTCCAAAACTCTAGATATTGTATATAAAACAAAAATGAGAAGAATCTACAAGGCAGAGAGAAAAGGACAGACAAGCTCGGGGAACTGTTGGGACTCAGGACCCAAGCAAAGATGGTGAGTTCCCCGAGTTTTTTCTGCCATATTTAGAGTTGAAAAGGCTGGCAATCCAGAAATGATAGTAGGCACAGATTAAAAAAAATCCCAACAAAAGTCTTCTCTGTTTAGCCAAAGGATCAGAAAGTCAGCCTAGAAAGATAGAAAGCCTTTAGCCAATAAATGCTTAACTCCAGCTAAACACCACAGAAAAACCTATGGCCCTGCCATACCACTGATGCCAAAATATACTAAGTGGGGAGCCTTGGTTTCAACTTTCGTGGGGCTATAATGGGAAATGGGACACCCCAACATTCCAGCTAATTGGTATCAGAGAAGGCCATGTAAGGAGCCTGGACTTTCATTCTTGCTGGCTGGAAATTCATCCCTTCCTGCCCCACATGATGTCAGTGGAGACCAGGTGAGAAGCCTAGATTCCCCGACTCAGCCAGCAGTAATGAGACCTTCCTCTCTATTCCTGCTGGGATGGTGCCAGAGGAAACCTATGGAAAGTTAAGACTTTCATCCTTGCCCAGCAACAATGAAGCAATCCCCATTAGGGTGTTGGTTCAGATCACATGGTGTTCCGGAACCCCATGCCTACCCAGCAGTAGCAAAGAGCCCCTGACTTGAGTGTCAATGAGGATGAATCAGGAATCTGGACTTTAAATTCCAGTGGCAGTAATGGGGTGTCAGTTCCCTCCTTCTCCTGCTGGAGCAGTGCCCAAAAAAAGCCACCTAAAACAGAAGGTTTAAATAAGAACCAAAGTGTCATAATATAATGTGAAAATGTCCAGCGTTCAATAAAAAATCAGTCATCATACTAAGAACCAGAAAAACCTCAAACAGAATGAAAATAGAAAATATATGCTAGCAATGTGATGATGAGATGACAGAGATGTTTAATTATCTGACAAAGATTTTAAAGCAGCCATGATAAAATATGCCACAATAAACAATTAGAAGGACTCTTGAAATGAATGAAAAGACAGAACCCCTCAGCAAAGAAAAAGTTTCAGCAAACACATAGAAGATATAAAGAAGAACCAAATGGAAATTTTAGAACTGAAAAGATGTAATCAAGATAAAAAGCTCAGTGGACTGTCTCAACAGCAGAATAAAAGGGACAGAGAAAAGACTTAGTGACCTGGAAGATGAAATAATGGAAATTACCTAATCTGAACAACAGAGATAAAATAGGCTGATAAAAAAGAGAGTCTCAGGGACCTATATAACCATAAAAAAGATAGAATATTCATGTTATCACAGCCTCACAGAAGGACAGACTAAAAATCTAAAGAAGAGAGAAAGAATAAAAAGAGAAAGATATTGAAAAAGTACTTGAAGAAATAATGGCTAAAAAATTCTCAAATTTGGCAAGAGACATTAACTTAGAGATACAAGAAGGGATGTGAACCCCAAATAGGATAAACTCAAGGAAATCTATGTCAAGACACATCATAATTAAACTTCTAAACATGAAAGATGTTCTGTTCATTGTTTCCTTTGCTGTACAGAAACATTTTAGTTTAGTGTAATCTCATTTGTCTATTTTTGCTTTCATTGCCTGTGCTTTAGGGAGTCTGATCCAAAAAATCTTTGACAGATCAATGCCATGAAACATTTTCCCTATGTTTTGTTCCAGTGGTTGCATAGTTTCAGTTCTTACATTTAAGTCTCTAATCCATTTTGAATTGATATTTCTGTATAGTAAGAAATAAGGATCTAATTTCATTATTTTGCATGTGGATATTCAGTTTTCCTAACATCATTTATAGAAAGACCATTCTTCATTTATTGTGTGTTTTTGGTATTTTTGCCAAAAATCATTTGGTTGTAAATGTACAAACTTATTTCTGAGCTCTCTTTTCTGTTCCATTGGTCTATGTGTCTTTTTATGTCAATACCAAGCTGTTTTGGTTACTATCACTTTGTAGTACATTTTGAAGTCAGGTAGTGTGATGCCTCCAGCTTTATTCCTTTTATTCAGGATTGTTTTGGTTATTCAAGATCTTTTTGTGGTTCTATGCAAATTTTAGAGTTATTTTTCTGTTTCTGGGCAGAATATCATTAGTATTTTTACAGGAATTGCATTAAATATGTAGATCACTTTGGATAGTATGGACATTTAAACAATATTTATTATTCTAAATCCATTAACATGGGATACTCTCCATTTATTTGTGTCTTCTTCAATTTCTTTCATTCATGTGTAATAATATTTATTGTAGAGATCTTTCATGTTCTTGGATAAATTTATTCCTAGGTATTTTATTATTTTTTGTGGCTATTATAAATGGAATTATTAAAGAATGAAAGAAAATATTTGCAAACTATACATTACACAAAGGGTTAATATTCAAACTACATAAGGAACTCAAACAACTCCATAACAAAAACAAACAAAAGCCAAATAGCCCAATTAAAAAATGAGCAAAAGACATGAATAGATATTTTTAAAAAGAAGACATTTAAATGCTTAAAAAATTAGATAAAAAATGCTCAATATCACTTATTATTAGGAAAATGAAAGTCAGAACCACAACAATATTTTGTGTCAACCCAGTTTGAATGACTAATATAGAAAAGATGAAAGATGATAAATTATTCTGTTATAAGACACATGCACATGTTTGCTCACTGAGGCACAGTTTACAATAGCAAAGACTTGGAACCAATGCAAATGCCCATCGATGATAAACTGGACAGGGGAAATGTGGCACATATACACCATGGAATACTATGCAGCCATAAAAAAGGATGAGTCCATATTCTTTGCAGGGACATGGATGAAGCTGGAAACCATCATTCTCAGTAAACTGACAGAAGAACAGAAAACCAAACACTGCATGTTCTCACTCATAAGTGGGAGTTGAACAATGAGAACTCATGGACTCAGGGAGGGGAACATCATACAATGGGGCCTGTTGGGGGTGGTGGGGAGTAGGGGAGGGATAACAAGGGGTGGGGGGATTGAGGAGGGATAATATTAGGAGAAATACCTAATATAGATGACAAGGGGATGGATGCAGCAAACCACCATGGCATGTGTATACCTATGTAACAATCCTGCATGATCTGTACATGTACCCCAGAGCTTATAATAATAAAAAAAAGATGATGTGGCAAACGTGAAGATAAAGAAATCTTTGCATGCTGTTGATGGGAATATAAATGCAGACATTATAGAAAATATGGAAGTTTTTCAAAAAATTAAAATATTACTAGCATATAATCCATCAATATTAACACTGGGTTTATATCCAAAGGAATTGAAATAAGCATGTCAGAGGCATCTGTACTCTCATGTTCAGCATTATTCATAAAAACTATCTGTACTCTCATTACAGCATTATTCATAAAAACCAAGACATGGAGGCAACCTAAATGCCCATCAGTGGATGAGTAGGTAAATAATATGTGGTGTATATACACAGTAGAATACTATTCAGCCATGAAAAGGAATGGAACGTTGCCATTAGTGACAACACTGATTAACCTGGAGAACATTATGTTAAGTGAAATAAGCCAGGAACAGAAAGACAAATAGTACATGATCTCATTCATATGTGTAATCTAAAAAAGTTGAGCTCTAGAAGTAGAGAATATAATAGTGATTATCAGAGGCTGAACAATAGGGGATAAGGAGATGTCCATCAGAGCACACATAATTACAGTTAGAAAGTAAGAACAAATTTCTATAGATCTATTATAAAGCAAGGTAACTATAATTAATAATGATATGTTGTATTCTTGATGAATATAAAGATGATAAATTTTATGTTCTATCACCACAAAAATGATTATGTCAGATAACTATTTGTTAATTAGATAGATTTAACTATTTTACAATACATGTATACTTCTAAACATCATGTTGTACATGATGAAAACATACAATATTATCTGTCAACTTAAAAATAAATAAAAGTAAGTAAATAAAAAATAAAGACAAAAAAAAAAATCTTGGACCCAACCAAAGAAAATGACACCATACCTATAGTGTAAAGCAGCTCAAATGACAATGGATTTCTCATCAGAAATCATCGTGTCCAGGGAAAACATGGCATATTTTTCAAGTGCCCAAAAAACTTAGTAACTCAGAATACTCCATCGAACAAATTATGTCACATTTATACCAAGTATTACTACTCAATAAGTTACTACTAAAAAGAAACATATACTGATAAATGAAATAACCTGAGTAAATCTCCAGAAAATTATACTGAATGAAAAAGCCAATTCCAAAAGGTTACATATGATCTCATTTATATAACATTCTTGAAAAAAAATTTTGGAGATGGAGAACAGATCAGTGGTTACCAGGATGTAAGAAGATGGGAGCTAGAGAGGAGTGTGTATAAAGGGGCAACAGGAAGGACCTTTGTGGTGATCTTTACTGCTTCATGTCAGTAGTCTGGCTGTGACATTGTACTATAGGTTTGCAAGGTTTCACCATTGAAGGAAAGTGAGTAAAGGGCAAACAGGATCACTCTCTCTGTGGTCCTTTTTACAAATGTATGTTTATCTACAATTGTCATAAAAGTTAATATTTAATTTAAAAATATTAACATAATAATTTTTCCAAGGCAGGAGAACATAAGCTTATAATCTGCAAGTATCTACCAAGACTGAATTTTTCATGAAATTCAAGAATGCGATAAAGAAACAGAAGATCCTAAAAGTACATATGTAATACAGAAAAGGATGAGAAAGACATGTGCCAGTCAACAATGGGAGTAGGGTAAAGATATTTTCAGACATGTAAGTCCTCAAAATTTTTACTTTCCATTTAGCTTTCTAAAAATTATTTTTAACTGACAAATAAAAACTGTACACATTTATGGGATACAATGTGATATTCTGATATTTATTTAAGTTGTAGGAAGAATAAATAAAACTAACATAACCATCACCTCACCTACTTATCGTTTTGTGTGTGTATAGCAAGAACATTTAAAATATCTTTTAGCAATTTTGAACTATGTAATACATAATTGTTATGGTTACAATAATAATAATGATCACTAAAACCTACTCCTCCTGTCTAACTGAAATTTTGTACTCTGACCAACATCTATCCGTCTTTTCTCTATTCCCCTCACCTGCCTATAGTAACTGCCATTATATTCTCTACTTCTATGAGTTCACATTTTTTAGATTCCACATGTAAGTGAGATCATGTAGTATTTATTTGTCCTTCTGGGCCTGGCTTATTTCACTTAGCATAATGCCCTCCAGGTTCATCCATGCTGTCACAAATGACAAAGTTTTCTTATTTTTTGTGGCTGAATAGTGTTTAATTGTGCATATATGTACCACATTTTCTTTATCCATTCATTCATTAATGAACATTTTGGTTGCTTTCATATCTTGGCTATTATGAATAGTGCTTCAATGAACTGGGAGTGCAGATATCTCTTTCACATACTTATTTCAATTATTTTGGATGTGTACCCAGAATAGGGATTACTGGGATTTAGTTTCTTTTTTTTGAAGAACCTCCACAGCGTTTTCGAAAATAGCTATTCTAATTTACATTTCTGTCAACAGTGTGCAAGGGGTTCCTTTTCTCCACATCTTCAACACAAGCTATCTTTAATCTTCTTAACATTAGTGATTGTGACAGTGATACGGTGATATTTCATTGTGGTTTTGTTTGCCTTTCCTTTTCTATTTAGCTTTTTAGAGGAAGCTGCTGGAGGATGTCCTCAATCAGAATAATGTTCTAAGGAGAAGATATGTAATCCAGAGACAGGGTAGCCAACACTGAAATAAGTTGAAAGACAGTCCTCAAATGGCAGCTGTGCTGGGGGCCTAGAGGTCAACAAGTTCAGACCAAAATAGGTAGATGGAGACTTCAGGACAGATGTTTTCCAGAAAGGAACTAAGTAGTGAGATTTATGAAGTACTTATTTGTGAGAAAATA
This sequence comes from Saimiri boliviensis, assembly GCF_048565385.1. Lineage (NCBI taxonomy): Eukaryota > Metazoa > Chordata > Mammalia > Primates > Cebidae > Saimiri > Saimiri boliviensis. Next base: position 83,304,279 of record NC_133463.1, read on the forward strand.
TTATTAAAATTGTAGATAAAATATGTTAGAAAATTTGGGACGTAAGCAAATTCCCAACACCAACAATGAAAAATAAAGCAGTTACTAACTTCTTGGAAAAATTAAAAAGCTAGGTAAGAAAAGAAACCCTGCATTATTAGTTCATAGCTTGACTCAGCTATGAACATACGTACTTATTATCCTCATAATAAAATAAACATTAAATACTGACTCTACCAAAAATTATAACAATTATAATCAGAAAGAAGAAAGAATAAAAGTGAAGGGTGTGTGTGGAGGGAGTTTTAAAGGGTTAACTTGCATTTATGTGATACATTCAGATAATGTCTGAAATCAAGAAATCAAGAATGACTATGAACATTTTATGTAAAAATATAACATGGGAATAAATGCAGAGCGTATCACTCAAAACTGAAATTGTTTGCTTCTGAGGATAGGAGAAGATGAAAAAGTCAAGCAATGACTTGACTGAAAATCTATTAATTTTGACTTAAAAATTATATTAAAAATGTTATAGATTCAGGGAGTATGTATGCAGGTTTGTTACATCGATATATTGCATAATGCTGGTTTTTGTTTTGTTTGTTTTATTTTTTGAGCCCCTAGTGAACCCTCACCCAAAGAGCGACCATAGTACCCAATAGGTAGTTTTTTATCCCTTGTTTCTCTTCACCTTTCCTTGTTTTGGGGATCCCTGGTGTCCATTATTTCCATCTTTATGACCATGTGTACCCATTATTTAACTCGTGCTTATAAATGAGAACATAAAGTATTTGATTTTCTGAGTTATTGCAATTAGGAAAATGGCCTTCAGTTCCATTCATGTTGCTATGAATGACACAATTTCATTCTTTTTATGACTGCATGGTATTCCAGAATGTATATATATATTACACTTTCTTTATCAATCAACTTAGGTTGATTCCATGACTTTGCTATTGTGAATAGTGCTGTGATAAACATACAACTTTACTAATGCAGGTATCTTTTGCATAAATGGTTAATTTCCTTTGGCTAGACAATAGTTGGATTTCTGGGTGGAATAGTAGTTCTATTTTTAATTATTTGAGAAATCTCTATATTGCTTTCCATAGAGGTTGAACTAATTTACATTCCCACTGACAGTATATAAGCATTCTTTTTTCTCTGCATCTTTGCCAACATATGTTATTTATTAACTTTTAATAGCCAACATGACTGGTTTGAGATGGTATCTCATTGTGTCTTTAATTTACATTTATCTGACAGTTAGTGATATTGAGCATTTTTTCATATTTGTTGGCCATTTGTGTGTCTTATTGAGAAGTTTCTATTTATATCCTTTGCTCACTTATTAATCAGGCCATTTATTTGTGTGTGTTTTTTTTTTCCTTGTTGACTTAAGTTCTTTATAGATTCTGGATATCAGTCCTTTCTTGGGTGCCTGTTTTACAAACATTTTCTCCAATTCTATAGGTGGGTTGTCTGTTTACTCTGTTGATTTTTATTTTGCTGTGCAGAAGATCTTTAATTAAGGCCCATTTGTCTATTTTGGGGGTTTTCTTTGCATTTACTTTTGAGGTCTTCGTCATGAATTATTTGCCTAGACCAATGTCCAGAAGAGTTTCTTCTATATCTTGTTCTAGAATTTGTATGTTTCAGGTAAGTTTTTGTCCATCTTGAGTTAATTTTTGTATATGGGAAGAGATAGGGATCTATTTTTATTCTTCTGCATAAAGCTAGCTAGTGTTCCTAGAACCATTTATTGAATAGGGTGTCCTTTCCCATTGTTAATTTTTGTTTACTTTGTTACAGATCAATTGGTTGTAGGTGTGTGGCTTTATTTCTGGATTCTCTCTTCTGTTTCATTGACTTACGAGTCTATTTTTGTACTAGTACCATGCTTCTTTGGTTTGGCCTTGTAGTGTAGTTTGAAGTCTGGTAATGTGATATCTCTGGTTTCATTCTTTTTGCTTAGGATTGCTTCAGCTATTTGGAACTTTCTTTGGTTCTATGTAAGTTTTAGAATTGCTTTTTCTAATTCTGTGAAAAATGACATTGCTAATTTGATAGAAGTTTCACTGAAACTGTAGATTGTTTTGAGAAGTAGAATCATTTTTAACAATATTGATTTTGCCTGTTCATGAAAATGTAATGTTTTCCCATTTGTTTTCATTATCTATGATTTCTTTCATCAGTGTTTTGTAGTTCTCCTTATAGATGTCTTTCACCTACTTGGTTAAATGTATTCATAGGTTTTTTCAAAATTATTATTTTTAATTTTTGTGGGTAAATAGCAGATATATATATATTTATGGGGCACATGAGATGTTTTGATACAGGCATGCAATATGAAATAAGCATATGATGGAGACTGGGGTACCCATCCCCGAAGTATTTATCCTTTGAGTTACAAACAATCCAGTTACACTCTTTAAGTTATTTTAAAATGTGCAATTAAGTTATTATTGACTACGTCACTCTACTGTGCTATCAAATAGTAGGGCTTATCAATTCTTTTCATTTTGGGAGTACCTATTAACCATTCCCACCATTCCTCTACTCCCCAGCTACTCTTCTCAGCTTCTAGTAATCATCCTTCTATTCTCTATGTCTGTGAGTTCAATTGTTTTGATCTTTAGATCTCACAAATAAGTGAGAACATGTGCTGTTTTTCTTTCTGTGCATGGCTTATTTCAATTAACATAATGACCTCCAGTTCTATCCATGCTGTTGCAAATGACAGAATCTCATTATTTTTTATGGTTGAATAGTAGCCCATTATGTATACGTACCACATTTTCTTCTTTATCCATTTATCTGCTGATGGATGTTTAGGCTGCTTCCAAATCTTAGCTACTGTAAACAGTGTTGGAACAAATATAAGAGTGTAGATATCTCTTTGATATACTGATTTCTCTTCTTTTGGGTATATATCCAGCAGTGGGATTGCTGAATCATATGGTAGCTCAATTCTTAGTTCTGAGATACCTCTGAACTCTTCTCCATAGTGGTTGTATTAATTTACGTTCCCACCAACAGTGTACAAGAGTTGCCTTTTCTCCACATCTTTGCCAGCACTTATTGCCTGTCTTTAGAAATACATCATTTTAACTGGGATGAGATGATAGTTCATTGCAGTTTTTATTTGAATTCCTCTGATGATAAATGATGTTGAGCATCTTTTAATATGACTATTTGCCATTTGTATGTCTTCTTCTTTTTTAATTTTTTTGAGATGGAGTCTTGCTCTGTTACCCAGCCTGGAGTGCAGTGGCTTGATCTCAGCTCACTGAAACCTCCACCTTCTGGGTTCAAGCAATTCTTCTGTCTCAGCCTCCCAAACAGCTGAGATTACAGGCACATGCCACCACACCCAGCTAATTTTTGTAGTTTTAGTAGAGACGAGGCTTCACCGTGTGGTCCAGACTAGTCTCAAACTCCTGACCTCAGGTATTCACCCACCTTGGCCTCTCAAAGTGCTGGAATTACAGGTGTGAACCACAACTCCCAGCCTTATATATCTTTTTAGATTAATGTTTATTTAAATATTTTGCCCATTTTTTGATTGGATTATTAGATTTTTTTCCTATAGAGTTGTTTGAGCTCTTTACATACTCTGCTTGTTAATCTTTTGTCAAAGGGGTAGTTTGCAAACATTCTCCCATTTTGTGTGTTGTCTGCTCACTTTCTTAATTGTATCCTTTTTTTGTAGAAGCTTTTTAACTTAATATAATCTTATTTGTCCATTTTTGCCTTGGTGACTATACTTGTGGGCTATTGCTCAAACAATTTTTGCCTAGACCAATGTCCTGGGGAGTGTCTCCGATGTTTTCCTGTAGTAGTCTCACAGCTTGAGGTCTTAGATTTAAGTCTTCAATCCATTTTGATTTGATTTTTGTCTTTCATGAGAGATAGGGGTCTAGTTTCATTCTTCTCCATAGGGATATGTAGTTTTTCCAGCACCATTTATTGAAGAGACTATTATTTTCCCTAGTGTATGTTGTTGGCACCTTTGTTGAAAATGAGTTCACTGTAGATGTGTGGATTAGTTTCTGGGTTTTCAATTCTGTTCCATTGATCTATGTCTGTTTTTATGCTGTTTGGGTTACTATAGCTCTGTAGTATAATTTGAACTCAGATAATGTGATTTCTCCAGTTTTATTCTTTTTGCTTAGCATGGCTTTGGCTATTCTGGATACTCATAGGTTTTTAATTTTTGGTTTGTTTTAGTTATAAATGGGATTGAGTTCTTTATTTTGTTCTCAGCTTAAACACTGTTGGTTTATAAAAATGCAGCTAATTTGTGCATTAATTTTGTACCCTGAAACTTCACTGGAGTCATTTATTATGTCTCAGAGTCTTTTGAAGAAATCTTTAGGATTTTCTAAATATGGGGTCATGTCATCAGCAAGCAGAATTTGAGTCCCGTTTTTCCTATTTGGATGCCTTTTATTTCTTTCTCTTGCCTGATCACTCTGTCTAGGACTTCCAGTACTTTGTTGAATAGGAGTGGTGAGAGTGGATATCTTTGTGTTGTTTCAATTCTTAGGAAGAAGGCTTTCAACTTTTCCCCATTCTGTGTGATGTTAGCTGTGGGTTTGTTATATATGGCTCCTATTATTTTGAGGTATGTTCCTTTGTTCCCTTGTTGAGAGTTTTCATTATAAAAGGGTGTTGGATTTTTTCAAATGCTTTTTCTGCCTCTATTAAAATGATTATATGGTTTTGTTTTAAATTCTGTTTATGTGATGAATCACATTTGATTTGTGTTCAATAATCTTTACATTTCTAGAAAAAGCCCACTTGATCACAATGAGTATCTTTTTTGATGTGTCCTTGCATTCTATCAGCTAGTATTTTGTTGTGAATCTTTGTGTCTGTGTTCATCAAAGATATTGGCCTGTAGTTTTCTTTGTTTTGTTGTGTCCTTACCAACTTTTGGTATCAAGATGATATTGGTTTTGTAGAATTGAGGAATCTGTCCTCATCAATTTTTTGGAATAGCTTCAGAGAGATTGGTGTTAGATCTCCTTGGTACATCTTCTAGAATTTGGCTATGAATTTTTCTGGTACTGGACATTTTTTGGTTGGTAGAAATTTTATTACTCCTTCAATTTCCTAAGTCATTATTGGTTTGTTCAGGATTTCAATTTATTCCTGGTTAAATCTTTGGAGATTATATGTTTGCAGGAATTTATCAATTTCATCTAGGTTTTCCAGATTGTGTGTTTAGAGATTTTCATAGTAGTCTATGAAGATCTTCTGTATTTCTGTGATATTTATTGTAATGCAACTTTATCCTTTCTGATTGTGCCTATTTGAATTTTCTTTTTTACTTGTTTAATCTAGCTAGTGATCTGTCAATTTTGTTTATCTTTTCAAAGAACCAACTCTGTTTCATTGATCCTTTGTATGTTTTTTTGGTCTCAATTTCATGTAGTTCTGATCTGATCTTTGTTATTTCTTTTCTTCTGCTAGCTTGGGGTTTGGTTTGTTCTTATTTTTTAAACTCCTTTAGGTGTAATATTTGATTGTTAACTTGATCTTTCTATCTTTTTGATGTGGGTATTCAGTGTTATACATTTTCTTCTTAACACCGCTTTTACTATGTTTCAGAGGCTTTGGTGTGTTGCATCTTTGTTTTCATTTGTTAATTTTTTTGATTTCCGTATTAATTGTGTTGTTCACCTAAAAGTCATTCAGGAGCAAGTTGTTTAGTTTCGCTGTACTTGTGTGGCTTTAAAAGTTCCTATTGGATTGATTTCTAATTTTATTCCACTGTGGTCCAAGAAGATGCTTAATATAATTTTCATTTTTTTTTTTAATTCATTGAGACTTGCTTTATGACCAAGCATATAATCAGTTTTATTTATTTTTTTAATTTTTAATTTTTTGGGTACATAGTAGGCATACATATTTATGGGGCATATGAAATATTTTGATACAGACATGCAATGTGTAATAATCACTTTATGGATGAGGGAGCATTTATTCTTTGTGTTACAAACAATCCAATTATACTCTTTCACTTATTTTAAAAGGTATAATTGGAATATTATTGACTATAGTCACCCCACTGTGCTATCAAATACTAGGTCTTATTCATTCATTCTATTTTTTGTTCCTCTACTCTCTATCTCCATGGTTTCTTTCTTTCTTTTTTTTAATTCTTAAATCTCACAAATGAGTAAGAACATGCAATATTTGTCTGGCTTATTTTACTTAGCTTTGAGTGGACCACCAGTTTCATCATGTTGCCGCAAATGACTGACTCATTCTTTTTTATGGCTGAATAATAGTTCATTGTATATAGGTACCCTATTTTCTTTATCCATTCAACTATTGATCGATATTCAATTTGCTTCCAAATCTTAGGTATTGTAGACAGTGTTGCAACAGACATGGGAATGCAAATATTTCTATAATATGTTGATTTCCTTTCTTTTGGTTATATACCCAGCAGTGGGATTGGTGGATCATATGAATAATTTTAGAGAATATTCTATGTACAGATGAGAAAAATGTATATTCTGCAATCTTGGCATAGAATGTCCTGTATGTATCTATGAGGTACATTTGATCAAGAGTACAGTTTAAGTCCAGAGTTTCCTTGTTAGTTTTCTGCTTTGTTGATCTGTCTAGTGCTGTCAGTGGGGTGTTGAAGTCCTCCACTATTATTGTATGGCTGTTTTCTTAGGTCATGTAATATTTGTTTTATAAATCTGGGTGCTCTGATATTGGGTGCATATATATATATATATATATATATATGTCTTCTTGTTGAGTTGAATACATTATCATTTGAGCAAGTCATTATAATGCTCTTTGTCTTATTTTACTGTTGTTGGCTTAGTCTGTTTTATCTGATACATGAATAATATTTGCTCTTTTTTTTCAATTTGCATGGTAAATCTTTCTCTACCCCTTTACTCTGAGTTTGTGGGTGTCATTACTTCAAGATAGGTCTCTTGAAGACAGCAGATGGTTAAGTCTTTTTTTTTTTATTATTTAATTTGCCAGTCTAAGTCTTTTAAGTGGAACATTTAAGCCATTTACATTCAAGGTTAATATTGGTATGTGAGGATTTTTCCCCATCATAGTGTTGTTAGCTAGTTGTTTTGTAGTCTCAATTGTGTGGTTGTTTTATAGAATCTGTAAAAATTGTTTTGTATTTATGTGTACTTTTATGTTTGCAGGTATCATTCTTTTGTTTTATGTTTGGAACTCCTCTGAGCATTTCCTATAGGATCAGTCTGGTGGTGACAAATTCCCTTAGTATTTACTTATCTGGGAAAGCCTTTATTTCTACTTCATTTATGAAGCTAAGTTTGGCAAGATATAATATGTTTGGCTGGCTTCTTTTTTTTTTTTAAGGCTAAGAATACGTCCCAGTCTCTTCTGATTTATAAGATTTCTGCAGAGAAGTCCTGTGCTAGTCTGATGGGATTTCCTTTATAGGTAGTTTGACTATTTTCTCTAGCTGTCTTTAAGATTTTTTTTCTTGTTGGCTTTAGATAGTCTGATGACTATATTCCATGGTGATAATCATCTTGTATAGTATCTTGAAGGTGTTCTCTGAATTTCTTGTATTTGCATGTTGACCTCTCTAGAAAAATTTGGAAAATTTTTCAGATTTATTTTTTCAAATATGTTTTCCACGTTGCTTAATATTTCTTCTCCCAGGAATGCCACTGAATTCATTTTTTGGTTTACATAACCCCATATTTCTTTAAGACTTCTGTTTTGTTTCAATTCTTCTTTCTTTATTTGTCTGATGGGTTAATTGGAAAGATCAGTCTAGTAGCTCTGAAATTATTTCTTCTGTTTAGTCTAGTCTACTATTAACCTTTAATATGTTTTTTGAAATTCCTTTAGTGAATTTTTTAATTTCAGAAGTTCTATTTTTTTTTAAATATAGGTTGCTTATCTTTCATACCCCAAATTGTCTTCCTAATTTCTTTGCATTGATTTTCAACTTTTTATTGAATGTCAGTGAATTTTCTTACAATTCGTATTTTGAATTATTCATCTGTCATCTCATATTTTTTTACTTTGGTTGGGATCCACTGCTAGAGAGCTAGTGCAATTGTTTGGAGGTATCAAGACACTATGTATTCTTTTACTGCCAGAGGTCTTGCACTAATTCCTTCTTGTTTGGGAACTTCTCTGGGAAGAGTAGTGACTTAAATCCTTGGGGGGGAAATGTAGGGTCAGAACTGCCACACTAAGCCTCCAACAGGGCACTGCCTAGTGGGGCTAAGGGGTGGGGCTCCACACTCCAGACTCCAGAATGATAGATTCGCTGGCAGCTTGCATCTTGAGCCTGGAAAAGCCATAGGCACTCAACTCCAACCTCTGAGAGTAGCCATGGGGGCTGCACTCTGCAAAGCCACAAAAGTGGAGCTGCCTAAGGCTGTGGGAGCCACCTCTTATGTCACTGTGTCCTGGATGCAGAACATTGAATCAAATAAGATTATTTTGAAACTTTAATATTTAATTATTTTCCTACTTGGTTTCAGACTGATGTAGGACCTATTGACCCTTTCTTTCTGCCAATTTCTCCCTTTTGGGATGGGAATGTCTACCTAATGCCTGTATACCATTGTATCTTGGTAACAAATAACTTGGTTTTGATCTCACAGTTTCATACATAGAAGAAATTCATCTCCAGGTGAGATGTTGACCTGGGATTTTGGACTTGAGACTTTTGAGTTAAGTCTGAAACAAGTTATAACTCTGGGGGACTATTGCAAAAGCATGATTGTATTTTGAAATGTAAGAAAGACATGAGATTTTGGGGGCTGGGAATGGAATGATATGGTTTGGATGTTTGTTTTCTCCAACTATCCTGTTAAAATGTGGGGCTGGGTGGAGGCAATTGATACATGGGAGCAGATTCCTTATGAATGGCTTAGCACCATCCCCTTGGTGATAAGTGAATTCTTGCTCTGAGTTCATGTGAGATCTGGTTGTGTAAAAGAAAGAGTATGGCTCTCTTTCTCTTGCTCCTGCCCTTCGCATGTGATGTGTTTGCTCCCGTATCATCTTTAGTCATGGTTGTAAGCTCCCTGAAGCTCTAACCAGAAAGATGCTGGTACTGTGGTTCATATAAAGTCTGCAGAACCATGAGCCAATTAGACTTTTTTTCTTTATAAATTGCCCAGCCTCATGTATTTCTTTATAGCAATGCAAGAATGGTCTGACATACCATGGTAACCTGACTAGATGGTCCGTACTTGAAGCAAATAAAGAAGGGTAAGATAGAAAGATAGTAGACGTGCTTATCTTCTTGGCTCTTCTCTTTTGTTCCTTGTTTTTAGGAAGACTGGGTTGTGGTAATAGAGGAGATCCATGTACCACCTTAATGATCCTGTTTTTCTCCTTTATTACCTGCTGAGGGCTAAGTGATTGAAAAACAAGTGTGTTAAAATTTAGCTGCTATCACAGCTATACCAATAAAGAAGAAGAGAAGAAAAAATTTAGTCCCCATAGATGTTTTTTACATCTGACCAAAGGAAGAATCATTTATTGCTGCCTCTGCTCTGGTTCAGGCTAAGATTTCTGATTTGCACCATGCTGCTTTCATAATTTGAAAGTTTCTGCCAACAGGTAGATAATCCTTTATGTGTCATGGAGCTGAAATTCACAAAGCACCAGCTGCCTCGTGTGCAGAGAAGCAAAGGACATCCCCATTTTGTAGACAAAAAATGAGATTTTAAATTATTCATCCATCTAGCAAAAATTTGTAAATAGGTACCAAGTATGAAGTGGGCACTTTTCTAAGCATCCAGATATGGAGAAGAAAGTCAAGATTCTTGTTTTCCAGAGTTCAAAGTGTTATACGTAGAGAAAGAAGTGAAAATTGTTACAGTGCTGTAGGGTAAATACAGTGATAGAGATGCCTTGAATGTCATGTGAGCACAGGAGAGGGGTGCAGATCCATCTGTTAATTCATTTATTCAACAAATGCTTATTTAGAACTCAGTGATATATACTGGCTGGATGCTGGAGATACATCTGAGAATAAACTATATGTAGTCCTTGGATTCATGTAAAAGTCCAGTGATTCTTGGCTATGCATTGGAATCACCTGGGGAGGTTTAAATATCCTGATACCCAGACCCACTACATATTGTGATGAGGGAGAGGTGTCTGGTTAGTGTTGCTCTAAAGGAATACCCATGGCTGGGTAGTTTATAAAGAAAAGAGGCTTATTTGACTCACAGTTCTACTAGATGAAAGGTTGAAGATTGAGCATCTTGGCTGGGTGTGGTGGCTCACGTCTGTAATCCCAGCACTTTGGGAGGCCAAGGTGGGCAGATCACGAGGTCAGGAGTTCAACACCAGCCTGATCAACATAGTGAAACCCTGTCTCTACTAAAAATACAAAAATTAGCTGGGCATGGTGGAGCACACCTGTAATCCCAGCTACTCAGGAGGCTGAGGCAGGAGAATCACTTGAACCCAGGAGGCAGAGGTTGCAGGGAGCCAAGATCATACTACTGCACTCCAGCCTGGGCGACAGAGCGAGACTTCATCTCAAAAGAAAGAAAGAAAGAAAGAAAGATTGGGCATCTGGTGAGGGTCTCAATCTCAGGCTGCTTCCACCCTTGGTGGAGGTGAAGAGGAGCTGTTGTGTTCAGAGATCATATGGTGAGAGGAAAAGCAAGAGAGAGAGTGGGGAGGTGCCAGGCTCCTTTTGACAACCTGCTCTTGAAGAAACTCCCCTCAGCCAGGGCGAGCATTAATCTATTTATGAAGGTTCCACTCCCAGGGCACAAACACCTCTCTTTAGATGCCACCTCCAACATTGGTGATCAAATTTCAACATAAGATTTGGAGGGGACAAACATCTGAACTATTACAAATGCTATCCAGGAATATCTGCACTGCCTAAAGCTTCCCAAGTTATACCAATATGCAGGCAAAGTTAAGACTCATTAGCCCAAAGGAGCAGACTGGTAAGAAATAAGTAAATGCACAATATCAAATAGTGATGAGTACAATAAAAGAAACTCATAGAATGTGGTGATATAGAGGATGGAGGAATCCTCACTGGCCACCTTGACCAGAGGAGGAATCTCCCAGGAGGTGATAGTTTATTTGATACATGAAAGATAAGAATCTGCAGAAAGCATTAAAGGAGGAAAAATAAATGAACATCCGTGAGGCCCCAAGAGGAGAGAACGTAGCCTGGGTCTGTTCCTGGGCAGCTGGAGGCTATGTGGCTGGGAGCCTCTGACTTAGGTATGCAAAGGAGACCCAGCCTGTGGGTTGCAGAGAAACAGGTTGCTTCACACATGGAAATGGGAACAATTTGGTTTATGCTCTGAAATGAGAAGGAAGAATAATGGAGGATGGTAAGGGAAGAAAGGACAAGCAGGAAAAGGAGCCACATTGCAGGAACCTGAAGTTAAAATTGTGTGGAAGGCTTGGGGATTTCTCCCTCTCTCCCTGTCCTTCCTCGTTTTCCTGACCCTGCTCCTTTCTCTTCTTTCTTTCTTTTTAAGAATTAAGCATGTGGAATGCTAACTTTTGAAGGATTTGGGCTGCTAAGATGCAGATCCTCTATCTCCATCCAACCTCTAGGGTAGTCAAACCTGGGTGTGGCTTTGAGTACAATTGTGAGCACGTACACTGTAGAAATTCAGGACACAGATGGAATGTCCATTTGGGTCCATGCAGTGTAAAAGAATGAAGCTCTAAAGTGAGCTCATCTGGTGAACCAGAGGCTTGTGGCAGAGGTGGTAAGGAGAGCACAAGCCTGGTAGAAAGGTACAGGATTTGGGGTCAAACATTTACAAAAGATCATGATGTTCAATAGGGTGCTTCTTCTCTCCCTCTATTACTCCCAAGATTCTGGCTTCTTTCTCACAAGCTCTCGGCTTACATTTTTGCTCAGTCTCCAAACAGCAGCAGGAAGGAGTTTTATTATTATTATTATTATTGTACTTTAGGTTCTGGGGTACATGTGCAGGATTGTTGCATAGGTACATACATGGCAAGGTGGTTTGCTGCCATCATTCCCCCATCACCTATATCTGGTATCTCTTCTCTCATTATCCCTCCCCACCCTCCCCACCCCCCGCTGTACCTCCCCTACCATCCCCTACTGACCACAGTGTGTGATGCTCCTCTCCCTGTGTCCATATGTTCTCATTGTTCAACACCCGCCTTTGAGTGAGAACCTGTGGTGTCTGGTTTTCTGTTCTTGTGTCAGTTTGCTGAGAATGATGGTTTCCAGATTCATCCATGTCCCCATGAAGGACACAAACTCATTGTTTTTTATGGCTGCATAGTATTCCATGATGTATATGTGCCACATTTTCTTTATCCAGTCTATCAGTGATGGACATTTGGGTTGGTTCCAGGTCTTTGCTATTGTAAACAGTGCCACACACATATGTGTGCATGTGTCTTTATAATATAACAATTTATAATTCTTTGGATATATACCCAGTAATGGGATTGCCTGGTCAAATAGTATTTCTATTTCTAGGTCCTTGGGGAATTGCCACACTGTCTTCCACAATGGTTGAACTAATTTACATTCCCACCAACAGTGTAAAAGTGTTCCTATTTCTCCACATCCTCTCCAGCATCTGTTGTCTCCAGATTTTTTAATGATCACCATTCTAACTGGTGTGAGATGGTATCTCAATGTGGTTTTGATTTGCATTTCTCTAATGACCAGGAGTGATGAGCATTTCTTCATATGTTTGTTGGCCTCATCAATGTCTTCTTTTGTAAAGTGTCTGCTCGTATCCTTTGCCCAATTTTGAATGGGTTTGTTTGTTTTTTTCTTGAAAATCTGTTTTAGTTCTTTGTAGATTTCAGATATTAGCCCTTTGTCAGAATAGCAACATAATCATGTCTCGGTTTGGCTATTTAAAAAAAAAAATTGGCCAGGTGCAGTGGCTCACGCCTGTAATCCCAACACTTTGGGAGGCCAAGGCTGGTGGATCATGAGGTCAGGAGTTCAAGACCAGCCTGGCCAACATGGTGAAACTCCATCTCTGCTAAAAATACAAAAATTAGCTGTGCATGCTGGTGCATGCCTGCAATCCCAGCTACTCTAGAGGCTGAGGCAGGAGAATTGCTTGAACTGGGTGAAGGTTGCATTGAGCCAAGATCATGCCACTGCACTCCAGCCTGGGCTACAGAATGAGATGCTGTCCAAAAAAAAAAAAAAAAAAAAAAATCTACAAATTCTCTCTCTGGCCAGGAAGCCTATGTTGTCAGATGTGTCATTCTCTTCAAATGTGTCTTTAGTCTCCCTTCATCTCTCCTATTTGCTCGCTCTGTTCTCCTGTAGATGGGGACTACAGGTGTGGGAGGGGAGTTCAACATACTCTCAAATTACTTAGCCTGCTGGTGTTTCAGTTTCCTTGTCTTTGAAGTAGAGGTGGTAATAGTCCTTGCCTCATAGCTGTTGTGAAGTTCCAGTGAGACAATGCCTGGACATGGCTTAGTCCCCTGTAGGGATCAGAGTTGCTCCAGGAAGGGTAGGTGCCATGGGGGGTGGCATTATTAATTATCTGGTGTTTCCCCCAAGTCTAGCATGAAATCCTAAAGCAAGATTTTTGTCCAGTGGGGAAGCTATATTGAGTTACATAGAAAAGTAAGGTCCTAGGGAGGCCCCCTAGCTCTACAAGAGGGAGGGAAAAAATGGCAATTCTTAAAAATAAAATCAGTTTTATCTATTATAAAAGCATCACTTAAGATGTTTGAAACTTAAAAAAAAGTCAAAGAAACACATAAAAAAGCCACCCATGATTCTACCTACAAAAGATAACCATTATTAAGACATAGGCTCTATTATTGCTGGTTGCTTATTAATGTACAGACCTTTATTTTCCTGCTTTCTTTGCCAATTTTCAATTGCAATAATAATAAAGTTGTCTAAAATTTGTCAATCTTGATTTCTTCTTTTGAGCCAGAGTCTCACACTGTCACCCAGGCTGGAGTATAGTGTTGCAATCTTGGCTCACTGCAGCCTCTGTCTCCTGGGTTCATGTGAGTAGCTGAACACTCCTCAGCCTCCTGAATAGCTGGGACTATAAGCATGTGCCACCACATCTGGCTATTTTTTTGTATTATTAGTAGAGAGAGGGTTTCACCATGTTGACCAGGCTGGTCTTGAACTCCTGACCTCAAGTGATTCACCCGACTCAGCCTCCCAAAGTGCTGGGATTACAGGTGTGAGCCACTATGCCTGGCCCAATTTTGATTTTTAAAATTTAACATTATCATTTGTTTCTTTATATTTAACAGTAATAACGAATAACTAATAAATTGCTTACTACTTTCCAGGAACTGGCTTAAAAATATTACATAAATAATTTCATCCAGTAAGGTAGATGATATCTACATTTTGAAGTGGTTGAAGTCAAGGCTTAGGGTCCAGTAAAATGCCCAAGGTTACATACATATAAATGGAAGAGCTGGGTTTGGAGAAAGGTCTGTGTGGCCCAGACCTTGGATGCTCAGTTTCCACCCTCCCCTCCCTGCTACAAGTCTTTGCTTAGGTGGTTTCATGGTACAGGTTGGGGAGTGCAGGTAGGAAGCCAGGTTTTGTAGAATCAGAGAAAGCCGCCCCATTTGGGTGCCCTGGCCAGAAAACCTTCATTTCCTGCTACATCTCCACCGGAGGGAGTTTCAGAAAGAAGCATCACTTTCAGACTCACTTTTTGTTCTGTCTGTATTGAAAATTGAAGCTTGATTAATACTAGTAGTTCCACTAACTCAATGGGATGATTCGTTTGTGATTATTTCTTTTCTGAGACTTACTCCTGAAGGTTTAACTCTAGAAATGCTTAAACATATGTTTTGGATTTTTCATGGCCCAGGCAGGGCCTTGTATGTGCCTATGTCACCTGCTGCTGTCTGTTGTTCCTGGTCTTTAAATTAGATCTGGCTCTTCCTCACTGCTATCCATAGAAAAAAAGTCACTTGCAAGAAAAACACATGCACTGCATGTTCAGAATAGTCCCCGAAGTGGCTTGTACCTGCTCTCTAATAACCACCCTCTTAACTTGGCTTATTAATCTGGTAATTTTTTGGTAAAGGTGACCAGAAAATGAACCCCATAAGCCAACAGAAAGTTTATTAGCCCTCATAATAGTAAAGTACAAGGACTGGCTTCAGACACAGCTGAATCCAGGGTCTCCAGTAATGTTATGAGGGCCCATATTTCTCCATCTCTTTGTTTTGCCTTCTCCTCTGTGTTGGCTTCAATTCTAGATAGCCTGTTGGGAAGAGCAAAGTGACTAAAACCCTTCCACCTCTGAGTCCAGCAGAAAAGAGAGTAAAGGTTTGGACCTTACCAAATCAAGGTTAACTCTCTCTCTCTCTTTCTCTCCTTTTAAGTTAGACCTGCTTTTGGTGGTAGAAACTATGTGTAATGAGAGCATAGTTGTTTTCTCTGTCACTGCATCTATCTTTTAGGAAAAATGCTAGAATTTGCTGTAAACCATGGCTAAGATGTCCTCTAAAATGTTCAGGACTTTCCAGATATGACATCACTCAATTTGGGATCTCAAGGGGTTCTCTAGTTTACCTCCTTCTTTGGGGGAATTAGGAAGGAGGGAGAAAGTGGGGGAGAGAGAATGGCTGAGCATTTTTTGTGACCAGGCACTGTATCAGCTATCTGACTTGTACCCTTTCATTTAAATGTCCTTGTGACTTTAGTGACTGTAAGAGGAAATAATGAATCATCATGTCCATTTTACAGTCGAGGGAACCATGGCTCAGTTGCTAAGTAGAAGAGCTGGGATCTGGATTCAGATCTATTGACACTGGGCCTGTGCTCTAAGCCATCGCCTTCCTGATGCTTAGCTAGAAGAGGAGAAGACTCAGAAGAAAGGTGGTTACTAACTTTCAGAACTTGAAGATGGGATGCAGGAGAGGGAGTCAAAGGTATGCTGTCCATATAATTTACTCTGCAAGCTGGGGTACCTTTGAGGCTGAAAAAGGGTACTATTAATAATTTTATCAGGATAATAGGCATCCCCTGGACTCCCCTGCGCTAAACTGGAGGGCACAGCCATTCCAACCAAAGGCAAATGAATGAAGGGCATAGGAAAATCTCCTTGGGCTCATTTTTACATATAAGAAACTAGAGGCTCCAAATCACAGTGCTAATTGGTAGAGCAGCTGGTATTCTAGTCCAGGTCTGTATGCAAGTTCATGCCCTCTTTTTCCACTACAGCCTTCTACCTTCTGAAGTCCTTAAATTTCACTTCTCAAAAGTACACTGGGGCTGGGCATGGAGCTGGGCATTGCCAACAGCACCCTTCCTCTGCCAGCTCATTGAGGACATCGTCTTCTTCTTAAATCTGTTTATTCCCAGAGACATTCTGTCTTCACTTCCCCATATGGAGGCTTCCTCTGTGCCCAGCCCTGGGGGCTGGGCAGGAAGAGAGGTGCTTCCCTTTTGCCAAGTGCAGGCAGCACTGCAGGTCTCAGGATCCCTGTTCCCATCTGACTGCCCCACGTCTGTCTCTTCACCCAGATCCCTCCTCATGCACTCATGTGTTCATATGTTCAGTTAATAGTTTATTAATCACAGCTTTGATTCACTGAATATTTATTGAAAAATAACTCTGAGTTAACTCTGGTAAGTGTTGGGATTAGGAGAAAAATAAGGCACGAGTTCTCCATCCTCAAGGAGCTCACAGACCACTGAAGGAGGCAGAAAGCTCTCATGATCCAATCAAGGAGGTATGGAGAGCATGAGGAAGGCCATTGAGGGTCAGTGTTGCCACCTGGGCATGCAGGGTCAGAGACATTTTCTAGGTTGAAGAGGTAGAGTACTGGCAATTAGTTACATCCATTTATCCACTCACAACTCATTTACCTTTCCATCCAACGATTGTGCTGAAATACATTTGCGCCTAATGAGCACTGACAACTCAGTGTAATGGCTTTTCAAATGTTCAAGATCTTCTCCTCCAGCCTTTCTGCCAGACACTGTATAAAAGTGAACATGTCCTCATGGAACTTAGAATCTACTAAGCTTAGGTCTGTAATTGTGCTGAGCATAATAATCACCTGGATAATTTATTAATACTGCAGATTCCCAAACTCCGTTTCTAAAACTGGATCATTAAATCAGTACCATAACCTCAGAATCTTCACTGATACAGAGTATTCTGAGTGTTTAACTCGGGTTAAATCCAGGTATTTAACTCTAAAGCATTCCTCTAATTAATGACCAGAGGGCCTTGAAAAGTGAGAAGTTAAAACTCAGACTAGACATTTCAGATAGAGACACAAAATTTAAAAAAAAATCCTGGAAGTGTGAAACTACAGGAGTGTGTATAGGGAGAGGAAAAAAATCAGTGACAAGCTATGAGGTATACAGGGTTGGGGCAGGCCATGGGTGGTCTGAATTGAACATACTGGAAGGTAGACAGAAGCTAGATTTTGATTGCAAGGGTTGGGATTCATGCTGACAAGTTGTGGCTATATCTTGGAGGCAACTGCGAATGTGGAAGGTATTTTAAGGAGTCACTTAAAAAAGAAATCTCCATGAATCTGGAGGCCTCAGACATTTTCCAAATTTTTATTTATTTTTTGGGGGGGATGGGTATCACTTTGTCCCCCAGGCTGGAATGCAGTGGTGCGATCGCAGTTCACTGCAGCCTCCGTCTATTGGGCTCAAGTTATTCTTCTGACTCAGCCTCCTGAGTAGCTGAGATTACAGGTGCCCACCACCACACCTGACTGATTTTTATATTTTTAGTAGAGACAGGGTTTTGGCATGGTGACCACTCTCAGCCTCCCAAAGCGCTGGGATTACAGGTGTGACCCACCATGCCCGGCCTGGCAATTTTCTTCATTTTGGGAATAGTAATATCTACCTGTACAGTGATTTCAGGAATTTGATGAGATTCAGTGGCACGCACCCTGCTCAGTAAATAGTAGTCTCCTTATTTGTGTTATCATCTGCGTCTCACAGCATGCAGCATTCCTGAGAGGCAGGCAAAGAGGTGTGACCACTCTCATTGGCCGTGTGAGACCCCAGGGATGGGACAGGGTGAGTGGCCCACTGGAGTCGATGCAGTCACAGGAGAAGAAAAGTCAGAGAAATGAATACCTTGCTCACAAGGCTTGTTTGTGTAAAGAGAGTGAAATGAAGAAAAAAAGTCAACATTTGGGAGACATTTATTGCCTCCTTGTCTGTTCATAGACTAGCCTCAGTCATTAAAATGACCTTGACCTTAATAGGGAGAAATATTCATAATAATAGCAACCACAGTAAAACAAAACAAACAAAAACAAAACAAAACAAAACCAAAGAGATCTGCTCACCACCCTGGCCTCCTGGCCTTTACACTGCTGTCACCTATTTGTGCTGTCTTTCTGCCTTCCCTGTATTCCTCCCCACCGCTTCCCAATCTCTGTTTGTGACTGCCTCTCCTGGCAGCAAACGTTTTCCACACAAGGTCCCAGAGGGTCACCTGGCAGCAGCCATGCAGTCTCCAGGTTCTCAGAGCTCCTGGAGGGCAGGTATCCTGTTCTGGGCATCTCCTCTGCCATTTGGCTTCCAGAAGCCCTACCATTTCCAGCCTCTGCCACTTCTTCATGGCCAAGGCCCTGGCTCCTCTTTTTCCTTTTCAGCAGGGAGCTGGTTCTGGGAATAGTATCTTTGCTTACAGGGTCTGCTTCTCTCACTAATGAATGAGTTGGGTGAGTGCCTAGAAGTCTATTAAAGTCTTTGATTCATTAACTTTTTTCTCTTTCTTTTGGCTTAAAGATTCCAACATAATCACATTGTAATTTGGTGGCTGCACCACATGACTCAGCTAAAGTGGGGATTCCTGGAGTGGAGAGGCTGCAGGACCCTCAGTACAATCACCCTTCCATCCTGCTCTTCTTCTTTGGGGCTCATGGGGCACCTGTCAAGCAGGCACAGAGATGAGAGAGCCATGCTGCTTGCTCCTATGGAATCCACTGCCAAGTGGAGAATACACGAGTGAATGAACGAACACAGGAATGAATGAATGTGTGTGCCTTAATTCATGTATACTGTAGAAGAGACTGTTGGTCTCTCACCCAGATGCCCTGAGACCCCTTATACCACACAGTACACCTCTTTCTCAGCCAGGGCCTGACACTCTTCCTTGGAGAACAGCCCTTGGTCTATTGGAGTCACTCTGCCTCCTTAGACTCAGGAGGCTGGATTAGTGATCCTTAGTCTGCGACTGATGACTTTGGAAATAGAAAAGTCCAGACCCTTGTCTTAGGTTGGGACAATTCCAAATTTACCTTCCTTAGGACTTTGCCTAAATTCTCCCTTTCCCTTCCCTTTCCTTCTTCTCCTGGGAGCTTCTTCCCTTTTCTTCTTCTTCTGGGAGCACGTCCATAGTCCATAAATTATTACTCACACACAAGTCCTTATCTCAGGGACTGCTTTAGTGAAACCCAACCTAAGATAGTCACACCTAAACATACAGCCCCATAGAAACAAAGGTGAAGAAAGAAAACTTACCAGAAGCGGTGGTATTTATAGCCAAGTCCTGGGGAATTACGTCACCAGGAAGAAAGACTAAAGAGAGAGGGGGATATAGTCAATGTATATTTTTAGAATTCCTATACTTTGAGTTTCACCTTCTCACGGTCAAAACTAGAGGTCACTTTCCAAGGTTCTTTTGAAGTCTGGCCCCAGGTATGTGACCGAGACAAGACAAGTCTAACCCATCCATGCTAGACTTTCACTCCATGGCAGAAGACACAAGATGACAGGCAGGAATCTCGTTCTGTGGCAGTGGTGGTGGTGGAGGAGGTGATTGTGGCAGTAGAAGGAGTGGTCTCTTCTCAGTCCAGTCCAGGGCTGCTGTGGGGTTGCTTCTGGAAGTCAGGCCTGGAGCCTGTTTCCTCAATCATTCTACTGGCTCATCTGAATCAACACCTTTTTTGTTCTATCAGTTATTCAGCTCCCATTGCCTGCAACCAAGTTTAGAGAGGAAGGAGGGAATTCCAGGCAGAGAAAATAGTGTATGCAAAAGCAGAAAGGTATGAAATAAGGACCTGGTGACAGGCAGGGCAGCCTGTCATGGACCAGAGATGGAATGCATGTCCAAGGACTAGATTACTGTGCTCTATTCTACACCAGTCCCTACGCAGACATTTGCTTCCTCTGTGACACTGGACAAGTCATCTCTCTATAGTTTCAAAGTCAGCAGAGGTAACAGGACTCACCGTGTGCTCCCTCTCCAAAGCAGTTTCCCCCTCTGAGCTGTGATTTGTGAATATCAACCCTCCCCTGTGCCCTTCGTTTTGGAAGGTCAGGAAGGCTCACTCTGCAGCCAGAGGAACATCTCATTGGTGGGTGATCAGTGGGTGCTGATCATACAGGTCCACGGGATGCTGCAGTGAGTCCCAATATTTCCCTTCACGTTGCCTCTCTGTCCATGTCTTGGAGGGTAGAAGGGACTCTTTGCCATAGTCATCTTCCTCTCCCTTCCTCTTTTCTCACTCAATTCCTCCATCCTACATCAGGATCTTGCTTCTGAATTCTCTCACTTGGCTTCTACCCACCAGTTTCCTCCAGTTTTCCAGTGGAGCTGATGAGTCAAGGAAGAGATTCAAGTCTTTTAGCTTCTTCCTAGGAAGAAGGTATGTTGGGCAGGACTAGCTTCAGTGGAACACGAGGAAGCCAAGGGCAACGAGACAGGAGCTCACTTCTTTCCCAGGAGAGTGAGTCCCTTGGGGGACACTGGAGGCTCATGTGGAGTTTCCTGACCATCAGGGACCAGGCTTCTTATTGACTTCTGCTCTGCCAAGCCTGGCTTATAGCTGCATGATTCAGGAGAGCTTCCTGGGCTCTAGCCATAATGTTTTATTTTAGCCAGTGGGAAGGAGGAGGGGCCTAGAAGGAAAGCCCTCTTCCTTTGAAGACCTTTCTGGGAAGTTTCAGAGCACACTTCTGTGGCTAGAACTTAGTCATCTGGCCACATGGCAAGAGGGTCCGGGAAGTAGTCTTAATACTGGGCAACCTGTGCCCACCTAAAAATCAGAGATGAGCTCCTAAGGCAGGAGTAAATCAAGTCAGTAGGGACCAATTCAGTTTGTGCCAATTCAGTTTCTCACCAGTTTGTGGTGAGGAAGGAAAATGGCCCATGCTGGTCCAACCTCAGAACCAAACATTGACCTGGCAGAGAAGCTTTCTTCTGACTGTACTGCTACTGCCTACTACACAACTCTGGCAGTATGACAGTGACAGTTTTTCTCTTTGACATCCTAGAGAACCAATTCCATTGGCATAGCTTGGTGTTGACCACTTTCCCCCTTGGGACTGGGGTAGGTGCTAAGTGTCCTGCTCCAAGAAGCATTTGAGGTAGGTGGCAAGAAAACTTCATCCTGTCGTCTTGAAAGCACAGTAACCTCAGCCCTCCCACACATTTCATTGAGCCCAGGATATCCTCATTGGCCTTCTGGGGACCTTGACTCCACATACAAAACACCAGGTGTAACTTCCTGCTCCAGAAGAAATCCCTGAGAGAGAGAGAGAGAGGAGAGAGAGAGAGAGAGAGAGAGAGAGAGAGAGTCTGTAACTCTTAGTGAGTGAAATGACTCCACTATTGTCCAAGCCAGGAACCTAGGCATCCTCCTGCCTCACCCTCCCTGAGTCCTCTCCCTGCAACGGACTCCCCTCCCACTGAGTACCAGCTTGCGTTCTTGCGCTCTCCATGTGTTCATTTCCTGTGGTTGACAAAACAAAGTTCCACAAACTGAGTGGCTGAAAATAACAGCAAGCTATTGTCTCACAGTTCTGGAAGTCCAGAATCAAGGTGTCAGCAAGGTTGGTTCCTACTGGAGGGCAGTGAGCAAGAATCCGTCCCCTACCTCTTCCCAGCTCCTGGTGCTGCCAGGAGGCCTTGGCCTTCCTTAGCTTGCAGATGCATCACGCTGATGTCTGCCTCTGTCTTCCCGTGGCGCTCTTCCCTGTGGGTCTTTATATGGCCTCCTTATAAGAATACCAGTGCATCATTGGATTTAGGGCTCACCTTAATTCAGTATGACCTCATCTTAATTAACTCTATCTGTAAAGACCCTATTTCCAAATAAGGTCACATTCACAGGTACCCAGGGTTAAGACTTCAACAGATCTTTTGTGAAGGACATGATTCAACTCATAACCCAATTTTTACAGGATGTAAAATTGTTAAAAATTATTCTGAAAGATTCAAATCTTAGGCCAAAATTTGATATTCTAGGCTCTGTTTGATGTAATAAGACTGATGTTTTTATTTCCTCCTACTGAATGTCATTAAGAGAATTAAAAAAAAAATTTAAAACAAAGACTTGAATGTGGACAGCTGACCTTATTTTATCTGAGAAAAAGTTGGTGCTTTTCCAAGACATAGTCCCAGTGAGCATCCCATCTTCAATTCTGTTTCCTTTGAAGCGTAACTATCTGGCACTAGAAAGAATTTTGATAAGATGATGAATGTTATTAATCCTAATTAAAGAACACATGATACAGTGTGGTCTTCCTGCCCTTACCCTCTGTCTCTGCTATGTCAGGTCTCTTTTGAACCTGACCTAGACAGTTCTAAAGATCCTCTATCCGGAGCTCAATCTTCAGCCTCTCCCACATCTACTCCATGCCCAAACAGTCACCTGTTCAAACTATCAAAGAAGCACATGAGACTATGTAATCTCTTCTTTCAAACCCCACAGCTTTCAGAATGAAGTTCTGATGCTTCTGTTTGAAGTTGAAACTTCATCCTCTGGCAACTGAGCCTTAATCTTGGTCCCAGCCACACATCCTTTTCTATGTTTCCCCCAAGTCAGGTTTGATTGCTTGGCATCAGATAGCTCATCATTCTGCCAGCCCCATGCCCAGAGGCATTTCCACACTTTGCTGAGGGGGACCCTCTCTGTCTGAGATGCCTTTCCACCCTTCTCCAGCCAGCCAACTTTTTTTCAAACACCAGCACCCAGTTTTAATGTTATTTGCCCTGTGATGCTTCCCTCACTGTCATCTCCTGCCCTGGCCTTAACCCCAAACAAGTCAAAGCACACTTTGCACATTTCCTAGGCTCCCTGTGGCCCATGCACATGCTGATGGAGCTCACACCACTTTACTCTACAGGAGCGTATGCCTGTCTCTGGCATAGTATGAGCTCCTTATTCCAGGGGCTGGATTCCATTCCGTTCTGGAGCCCCAGTGTCTATCCCAGTACGTGGCTCATCACAGACCCTACAGATGTGTGGGCGATGGATGAATGGATGGATACATGGGTGGATGGATGCATGGATGGCTGAGAGAAGATCTGACCCATTTTCCTGAAATTTTTATTACTAACAGTGAGTATCAGAAACCTTAACTTGCTGAAATATTGAATGCATAGCAGAGGTTCTGACTTATAATATGTGATGGTGATATAATTTGCTATTCCTTTCATTATTTTATTTGACACATAATTCTTATATACAGATGCAGTAGACAGCTGAATTCATATCTTCAAAATAGACAAAGCAACATTCTTAAGAAATTCAATGAGAGAAAGGATGGTCTGCAATTTCAGGTGACTCATATTCACTGAGAACAGGACGAACAGATCCCAACAGCCAGGGCAATTGGGAAGCTCCTGGGATTCGTTCATAAGTTCTGCAAACCTCCCAGGGATGAGTGATGCAAAGTTTGCACACTCTCCACATCTCATGGGGTTAATTGACTCAAAGTCCTAGAAGCCTCAGGAGGCTAATATTGGCAAGAGCTATGTTCACTTCTAGCCTTCAGAGGTCTGATAAGCAAAGAGAAATATGCATGAGAAAAAGTGTTCACAAGAGAACTAATGGATGGATTAAGGAAGGGAGGGTAATTAAGGGGTTGGAACAGTCATCAGTAAAAGGCTTGGAATGAATCTCGAGTGAGATCAAGGAACCAGGAAGAATATCACTATTCTTTACAGGCCCCACATGGTAATGGCAGAGGTTGTTGGATGAAGTGAGGAGGGGGAAATTGGCTTTCTTGGAGAGAAAGGGCTTCTCAACTTCCCTAGCCTGGGGAGAGCCCCAGGAGAGAATATTTCAAACTGAAATTACATGTTCATCCATAACTGTTACTTCAACCTAATATTCCTCCTCTTCTTCCAATAACTCACTTTCATTTTGGCTTTTCCAAGAAGCATTTACAGACATATTTAGATCTTGTCCCCACGAAGAAGCTGAGGCATAGATGTGATATGAATGGGCTGGGGGCACACAGCAAGTTTGTGGCCAGATTGGGATAGGAATGTACCATTCTCTTGGCCATTGAAGTCTCATTCAACTCATTATGAATGAGATAATTATTCTCAGAATGATTTTGTCCCAAGAATGTAAAAAAAAATGTTTTCTTGAAATATACACATAGAAAGATACACATATTATAAATTTACAAGTTGAGTGAAATTTTGCAACCTGAGTATCCCTATGTAACCAGTTTAAGAAATGGAACATACCAGCCCAAGGAAGTTATCTGGGGCCCACTGGCAAGCACTGCCCCACCACTGCCTATTTCTTACAGCCTGAGTTAGCTTTTTCTGCTTCTGTGCATTACATAAATGGAATCAGGCAGAACCTTGGATCTGTCTTCTTTTGTTCAGTGCTGTTTGTGAGATTCTTCTGTGTACTTGCATTTGGTTGTAGGTTGCCCATCCTCATTGCTGAACAGTATTCAACCACAAGAATAGTATTCTATTCAGCAATGAGGATGTGCAACCTACAACCAAATAGTTTATAAAATGCCACAGTTTATTTAGTCTATATTGATGGGCATTTTGGTTGTTTCCCATTTGGGGCTATTACAAATAGTGCTACTAGAAATACTTTAATATTTGTTTGAGTAAAACTACGTATGCCATTTTGAGAGATCCATACTCAGGAGTGAAATTGCTGGGTCATGGGGTGTGCATATATTTACCTTTACTAAATCCTACCAAACAGATTTCCCAAGCTGTTGGACCAATACATTTCCACCAGCAATGCAGGACCACTCCTATGGCTTGACTATCCTCAGTACCTACTTTTAAAAAAATTATACTTTAGGTTCTGGAGTAGATGTGCAGATCATGCAGGATTGTTGCATTAGTACATATATGGCAAGGTGGTTTGCTGCCTCCATCCCCCCGTCACCTATATCTGGCATTTCTCCCCATGTTATCCCTCCACAACTTCCCCAATCCCCTGCTGTCCCTTCCCTAACCCCCTGCAACAGACTCCAGTGTGTGATGCTTCCCTCCCTGTGTCCATGTGTTCTTATTGTTCAGTACCCACCTATGAGCGAGAACATGTGGTGTTTGATTTTCTGTTCTAGTGTCAGTTTGCTGAGAATGATGGTTTCCAGATTCATCCACGTCCCTACAAAGGACATGAACTCATCGTTTCTTATGGCTGCATAGTATTCCATGGTGCATATGTGCCATATTTTCCTTGTCCAGTCTATCATTGATGGGCATTTGGGTTGTTTCCAGGTCTTTAATATTGTAAACAGTGCTGCAATGAACATATGTGTGCATGTGTCTTTATAATAGAACAATTTATAATCCTTCAGGTATATACCCAGTGACAGGATTGCTCAGTCAAATTGTAGGTTGTAGTGGTGTTGCAGTGCAATCTTCATTTGAATCTTCTAAACATCTTTCACATATTTATTAAGTCCATGGTCAGTGTCTTAGCTCAGGCAGCTTTAACAAAACACAATAGACTGCATGGCTTAAACAACAAATATTCATTATCTCTCACAGTTCTGAAGACCAAGGTCAAGGTGCTGGCTGATTCGGAGTTGGGTGAAGTCCTGCTTCCTGGCTTGCAGACAGCCATTCTCCTAGTGTATCCTCACGTGACAGGGACACAGAGAGAGAGCTCTGATCTCTTCTGCTTCTTATAAGGACACGAATCCCGTCTATGGGGTTTCATCCACATGATGTCAGCAAAACGTAATCACCTCCCAAAGGTCCACTTCCACACCACCACATCTGAGGCTGGGCTTCAACATAGGAGTTTAGCAGGGTTGGAGGGCAGAAACATTCAGTCCATAACAGTTAGGAAAGGGCCTAGACTGCCCTTGCTTGGCACCAGAATCTTGATTGCAATTGTCAGTAGGAATCTACTTGCTCCAATAATCAATCTATAAGAAAATCTATAGAAATTTTTAAACAGAAATATAAAACACAAAATAATTCATCAAATTACCTTAATTATCAAACTCATCATATTTGCTAGCATTTATTTAGCCTTTACTCCACACCAAGCCCTGTGTGGGATTCTTTATTTTAAACCATTCTGTTTAAAGGACTGGAAGCAGTTTGTCCAACTGTGAAATTATGCAGGTATCCATGCATCTATCCACACACAGGTGTGTATGCATGTGCAACACATACTTTTAATGATGCAGTCCTGGTACTGGCTTCCCAGTTCCCCACACTCCCTTCCCAACTCCAACAGCAAGAAGAGCAATGAAGTTCACAGGTAGACATGACTGAGGAAAAGGCTTCCTTCCCAAGCCCACTGAGAATCTCTCATTCATTCACTCTACATCTGTTTGCTGAGGATCATCTAATGGTAGGCTCTGCTTCATGCATAGGATGCAGCTGTTAACAACCCAGGTGAAGTCCCATCTTCACTGAGTTTATAGCCTGCCTCTCTGTAAACTGCAATAGGAATACAACTACACAAGAATGATCACAGAAACCAATTCATAGCATGAGGCATCAGAGCGTTCTGTTAATTATTAAAACTGTAAACTGACAACTCCCAAAGGAAGCTCAATTTGTGCTCATTTTTATGACTTGGGAGGTGATTCAGCCTTCTTTCCTCCTCCATCCTCTGTCCCACTAAACTAGAGCTCCACTCTGCAGGAGAAATGGAGACAGTATCTTCAGTGACTTTAAATTCATATTCTTTTTATCACAGAAATGAAGTAATACTGGAGTTAAATGTTGTTTTAAAGTGAAGTTGTGGAAAGACTCACTTCAAGAAAAAGATGTGACTAATGGGGGAGTGGGGAATCTGAAAGATTTCTGAGAGCATTATATGTAAGTATTTATGGAGTTCCTGAGAATTTGCTTCCCTAATGAAAGCCACATACAGCTCATCTCCAATGCAAGATAACATTATATTTTCCTAATTAAATTCTTGGAGAAAATAGCAATGTTTCATTTTTCAAAAGCTGCAGGATTCCAGAGAAAGGAAACTAAATCTAATCTTGGGAGAGGGTGTGGAGGCAAATCCCATTCTGTGACCCATCTTTGCTAGAAATCTGCAAATGAGGAACCATTTTCACTCACAAGTTCCTTTTAAATATTATGCAATTTGTAGTTGAAGAAAACATAGATTCTTAATTGGTCAGTTTCTTCATTGATTTTGCTAACTAAAGCGTTTCATTAAATGAGTCTCATCCCCAATTTCCACCTTCAACCTGCATCAGCATGATCTGAACACATCTTTTGACTTTTATTAGCCTCAGTCCCCAGCCGTCTCATTCACAGACCATCCATGACTCCACTTTGTCCCAAGGGATAAAGTCCTCACTCCTTGTGGTTTCATTTGAGGCCCCAAAGTCTGGTCTCCACCTGCTTTTCTACCATAATCTGCCACCCCATACACACAAATGTGGGCAGAAAGAAACTAATCATTTCGTTGGCTGGAAAACGCCTTCTGGCTTCCAGTCTTTATGCCTTTGTGTGGATCCCTCTCCCCAGCTGAAGCATCTTCTGCAGTTGACTGCCACTTGCTTTTTCCTGTTAGGTTTTGTCTGGGGTCTTCGTGTGCTTTGTTCTTCAGCCCTCACTTGGATTGTAAATGTTTTGAGGAAAGCCTCCCTTCTCCATAGGGCTCTGATAAAAATGTCTGTCCCCAAACTACACAAGGCCTTTTACGTAGAGGTGTCAGAGAGTACCGTAAAGCCAGATCAATCAGGGCCCTTATTTAACAATCAGACAGCCTCACTGTTTTTATGTTAACGTGAGCATGGTAAAGCCTGCAGCATTCTTGTGCGTGTTGGGCATGAAATCCAAAGCATTTAGCATAGTACTTGGCATGTTATGAGTGCTAACAAGTTCTCTTGGCCTTGCTGCCTCCTTCAAGATCCTCATATAAAAAAGGACTACTTCTTTGGGATCTAGTAATTTACTGATGGCATAATGTCCAGAATAGATATTACATTATTATTTGCTTCTGATTGTTGTCTGTAAAGAATAAAAATATTGCAGTACAGAAAATGCAGCTGGGGTGAATGAGCCGCTGCTAAATTGTAAGCAAACATGGAGTCCAGGGCAGAGAGAAGGAGCTGCCCCGGGGATCTGGCAACAGAGGACTGAAAATGCAGCTGTGCATCGGTGGAGCAGGAATCGACCCCCTGCTCTTCTTCATGCTTGAGTCTGCAGAAATGTCACCTTGCAGAGAAAACAGAGTGCTGTGGCTGTGAGGGGCTTTCTGGTTGTTCTGATTTACTGTGAAGGTGGGAGACGCAGAAGTGAGCCGCAGAGCCCATCGAAACCCATGGCTCTCTGCTACGACAGACAGCCTAGAGTTTTGGTCTCACTGGACAAGTTTTGATCATCTGAAATCAAGAACCCTGCCATTTTGCAAGCCCCAGAAAAGATGTTGAGGTTTCTGTCAAAGTCAAAGCAGTTTCTAAAGTTTTTCTCCTGACAAGGAAAAGTGAACCACAAAGCTCAAGGTGGAGGCTGTGCTCTGGAGGGGTTGCCCGGGGGGCAAAATGGGAAACTAACTTTAGGTGGTTTCTTCCTTCCTCACTGAGGACGATTCAGAACTCATCTGGGTTTAAGTCCATAGTAAACCATGTGTTATTATTTGAGGGATCTGGGAAAGGACATCATCTGAAAATACTACCCTCACTCTGGATTTCCATCATTAAAAGTCATGCCCTTGAATAACCAAGTGATTTATTAACTCGCTTGATAAATGTGTTTGTTTATAACAGGCTGCCTATCATAAAGAATCTAAAGTACCTTACCAGAACGTATTTACTATAATCTAAGGCATGAAGAAGACTTTTAGAAGACTAAATAGAAATAAAGGTAGTAAATTAGAGAGGTAAAAATAATACAAATATGAACGGCATCATGCTCTCTCTAAGTGCTATAATTGAATCTAAAATTTGTCTCTAAGTTGAGAAAACAAAATAGATAACATAGAAGGTTACACAAATTTTACTACCAGGGAGAAAATTGTATATGTTGACAGAATAAAAGCTATGAGAAGTCCTGCAGCAGATAACAACAACAGAAATAACATCCATTTATGATTCTGGTGACATTCCAGGTACTGTTCTAAGTCCATTGCCTGCATCATCTCATTTAATATCATAATGGCCTATGGAGCAGAGTGCACCTGACCCCGCCGTCCCTTCTTTCTTTGTGCCTTCTTGAAATGCAGAAGTTGGGATTCTGCACATAGAGTTCTAGTTTAGTAAAAATGCATCCCACTGGTGAGCTGCACTGTGGTGAGATGGGGAAGGAGGAAGTCAGGCTGTACCCATGTTCCTTGGGCACTGGCTGTTTTTACTCTCTAGGGGGCATGATTGCAGGGTACATCCAGATGCCAGCTTTGGGTGCAGCAGCAGTTGTGGTGGGGACAGCAGCTCAACTGACCTTGATGGCCAGGCCATTGCAGCCATGGCACTGGCGGCTTCCTTATCTCTGAACTGTAGCTACCATGGTGGTTCAAGTGACAGTCATGATTTCTCACTTTCCAGATCTTGTAGAGTCGGTGGCAAGTCAGTTTCACTTTTAAATTTTTTTTTTAATTTCTGGGAGTCACTCTTGCAGGCCCATTCTAGAATTTTCTCTTTCAGTCTTTCTAGGGATGTTTGTGATCACCAATTCCCTGCATTGAATCCTTTTCTGCTTAAAACACCTGGAATGTTTTGTTTCCAACATGGAATCTTGACTGACATAGGTAGATACTAATCTCATTCCTATTTTATGGATAAAGAAATTGAGTCACAAAGAACTTAAAAAGTTCACAAAATCACAGAACTATGAATGGCCAAGCAAGCACTGAAACCTGGTTCAGTGCGATGCCAAAATCTTATTGCTTAATTGTTTAACTCAGAATTTCTCAGACTAATTGATTCCAGAGTTTGTTTCTGTCTAACACCTCTTAATATTTGGTGGGACAAATCTTCAATGAGATCACTTTCAGATATCGTTTTCGCAGCTACATTTGTTTTTAACTCTGTGGGTTCTGACCAGGTGGTGCCTGGCTAACTCAGTGGTAAGATAAGAAAGGAGGTGCACCCTGAATCTAGACTCTAGAAAAAGACTGGGCTTAGAAGTTGGAAGAAAAAGTACAGTCTAGCCAGCAGCTCTCAGAAAGCTTTTGAAGTACAGAGCATGGAGTCAAAGCGGTTCTCTACTTGAGGCAGGACTTGCAGTGTGTTTTGTGGGACAGTCAGTTGCTTTCTGTACCTCAGTTTATGCATCCATGAAATAATTTATACCTTTCACTCCGTGATACTGTTTTTTGAGAGAGATGGTATGCATAATACTTTGGTCAGAATTCTTCCTGATGTGAGCCATAGAAGTCCAATTCAAACTAGCTTGAGCAAAAAGACAAATATTTAGCTCCTAGTCTTCCCAGACTTCAGAGCACATCCTCATCACTCTTGCTAACTTAGGGCCAGCAGCAGTGCCTCAGCTCAGACATCTCTTTTCCCTCACAGCAGTTTTATTTGTGGAGATGCTTTGTACTTCCATGGCTCTGGGTCAGCAGTCATTGAGTTTATACAACCAGTTTCTTTAACTCTGAATTTTGGAAAGAAGGGATGCATGTATTGATTTAAGCTCTCTCAGGAGGCATCCATACACATTGTGCAAATTGGTTCCCGTCTCCCCAGAACTCTGCATGCCAAAGAGAGGGACAGGCCGTGCTGAACCACACACACAAACATGCCTGTAATCGATGAGCAATGGACACCTTGCACTCTTCCTTGTGAAGCTGGAGGTTGTTAAGGAGAAATTTTGGAGGAGTATGGAAAAAGAGGCTGATGAGTGAGAAAGCAGAGTAGAAAGGCCCCCTGCCCAAACATCACTTTGTGATTTTTAGTTGTAAGGGTAAGTCTAATATAGATAAATGCTCAATGAATGAGGGGCATTCTCGGGAGGACTGCATGGTTTCCTTCTGGTCTCCCTGCCACCTGCTTCACACTGGGTATCTTGTTCTTGTATGTGCCGACCTCCTCCTTCTGCTCTCCCACTCTGGGACTCATGGTCATTGTGTTTATGTTAACAGCTTCAGGAGGACTTGACCCTGGCTGGAGGAACCATTAAATCTGATGCTCCCTCTGGAAATTCCTCCCACTCTGCTGCCTCACAAAGCTTCCTGGGTTTTTCTGACAAGCAGCTGGATAAAGCCAGGGTCCTCAGGGGATCCTTGGCAGAGAGCGATGCTTGATTACCCGTTAAATTGAAACATGCACTAGGACGTCTGAAACAAGGGAAAGAAGAATGTCAGAAATGTCAGTGTGGCAGGGTGGGAGGAGCTTAGCCCTGGGAAGGAAGGAAACTGGAGCTGACTGTGTCACCTCCTAGTGGTATGACCTTGGCCAAGTCCTTTTGCTTCGCTGGGCCCTGATTTCATTCTCTGTAAAATATAGAATTTGGAACACGTGAGCTATAAAGTACCCTTCCACTCTTGGGGAGTGCTGTGGAATAGTTGCTCTGTTCTCGATGCTTTATAAACGTGGTCTCCTCTGGACTTTGAAGAGTGCCCATTTCATAATGAAGCACAGAGTGGTGCTGAGACTTGCAATAGAAAACCCAGAGCAGGACATGCTGAGGTTTCAGCCTAGATCTGCTCAGCCAGAAGTCTGCACTGCCTCCTCCAGGCCATCTTGTCTCCTGCAGCACTCCCTGGCCACGCTCCCAAGTCATTATGCCAAAGACCAGCCTAGCTAGATTAACTGGGATGTGAAGATATGGTGAATTGTCGACTCTTTCTTATCTAAGGGTCATGCAGTAGGAGAACAAGAGGGTTGGCGGGGGTGGGGGGCGGCGGGAGTGGTAGGAGAAGAAAGGAGAGGAAGTAGGGAGAGAAGGGGAAGAAAACAATGACTTTTGGTGTTTCAATCTGCAACTGGAGAAAGAAAAGACACATCTAAGTCCATTCCTCTGCCTGAGGACACTGAGCCAGTGGATGAGAATCACTGGTAGGGATCAGGGCCCTGTGGACTGCGGGGTCTTACTGTTATTAAGCAAAAGCTGCTGTACCCTTCGCAGTGGCCCTGGAGTTCTCCACATGCCTCAGCAAAACTCTCAACATTTTATATTGTTACTGCCGATTTCACGTGTCTCTTCTTCCAAACCCTGAATGATATGAGGGAGGTGGGTAGAAATCACAGAGTCCTTGAATCTTAGAAAGTTGCCACTATCTCTGTGCTGCCTGGGGTTCTTGGGGCCTCCTCTGACATGGTTCTGGACAGCTGCTTTCTTTATTTCTGAAGGTGGGGCTTATCACCTCCCCTGCTCTCTCCTGAGTAGGGAAAAAAATAGCCCCCCAAAGATGTCCACATCTAAACTACAGAGCCTGTGAATATGAATATGTTAGGTTACCTGGTAAAGGGGAATTAGCTTGCAGATGGAATTAAGTTTACTAACTCAGTAGCCTTAGCAAAAGGAGATGGTTCTGCATTATTTGTGTGTTCCCAGTGTCATCACACGTTCTTTATAAGTGGCAAAAATTAGGTAAAAGATAGGGATCATAGTGATGCAATGTGAGAAGAACTTAACCCACACTTTGCTGGCTTTCAAGATTGGGGAAGATGTCAAGAGCCAAGGAACGCCCCTAGAGAAAGGCCTCTAGAAGCTGAAAAGGGCAAAGAAACAGATTGCCTCCTGCAGGCTCCAGAAAGGAGTGCTGCCCTGTCAACATCTTATCCCAGTGGGACTCCCTGTGGACTTCTAAACTACTGAACTGTAAGATAACCGTCTTAGTCCATTTGTGCTGCAATAACAAAGTACCTGAGCATGAGCAATGTATCAACAACTCAGTTTTATCCCTCATATTTCTGGGAATTAGGAAATCTAAGGTCAAGTTTCCAGCATCTGCTGTCTGGTGAGGACCTTTCTGCTGTGTCCTTACATGGTGGAAGAAACAAAAGGGTAGATGGGGCCTACCTAGTTCTCTCTGGTCGTTTCGTAAGGGACTAACTCCATTCATGAGGTTAGAGCCATTATGGCATCATTACCTCCTAAAGGTCCCACCTCTTAATGCTGTTGTATTGGGAATTAGGTTTCATCATAAATTTTGGAGGGGACACAAATGTTCAAACCATAGCGTTCTGCTCCTGTTCTATCCAGATTTATGTCTTTCTCACACAAAAAGACATTCCTCTATCCCATTAACCCCAACAATTTTACCTTATTCCAGCATCAACTTAAAAATTTGAAGTCCAAAGTCTCATCTAAATATTATATTAAAATGAATAAATATTCTCTTAATCGGATATGAATGAGAGTCAGTTAGGCATGGTGGCTCATACCTGTAATCCTAGCACTTTGGGAAGCCAAAGTGGGTGGATTGCCTGAGCTCAGGAGTTTGAAACAAGCCCAGGCAACATGGTGAAACCCTGTCTCTACTAAAATACAAAACATATTAGCCAGGTGTGGTGGTGTATGTCAGTAGTCCCAGCTACTCAAGAAGTTGGGCCAAGAGAATCACTTGAATCTGGAAGGCTGAGGTGGCAGTGAGCTGAGACAGAGCCACTGCACTCTAGCCTGGGTGACAGAATGAAACTATCTCAAAAAATAAAAAAAAAGTATGGATGAGATTCAAGTCATGATTCATCCTGAGACAAATTCCCCTCTTGTTGTAAGCCTTTGAAATGAAATAAGTTACATGCTTCCAAAATACAGTGGTGGAACAGACACAGGATAGACATTTCTACTCCAAAAGGGAGAAATAGGAAAGAAGGGGTAACTGGTCCCAAGTCAATCCAAAACCCAACAAGGCAAGCAACATTAACATTTAAGTCCTGAGAATATCTTTGACTCTGTGTCCACCCTTCCACACACACTGGTGGGGTTGGATCTCTAGGGCCCTGGGCCCTGGGTATACCACTGCCTTCCTGGGTACAGCCCATGCTGCAGGTCTCATGGGTTGGAGTCTCTGGCCTACAGCTTTCCTAGGCTGGAATTGCATGCTGATGCCTCTACAGTTCTGGGGTATCAGAAACTGGCCTGTCTCCTCAGCTCCATGAAGCACTGTTCTAATGGGCTGTCTGCCCAACCTTGTGGCAGTTCTCTTCCTAGGCCCAGTGGCTCCCTGAGGCCTCCTTTGAAGGCTAGATGGAGGCAGCAAGACCCACAGTCCTATGGATGCCTTAAGCCTCTCTCTTGGAACCATCTGTATTCAAGGCCTTGGCATTCTGGGCATGTGATGAGTGGGGCAGCCATGAAAATCTCAGAAATGCCTTTGAGGTAATTCTCCCACGGTCCTGATGAATAATGTCTGGCTTCCTTCTATCCCTGCTAATCTCATTATTGAACAGTCACTTGGTCACAACCTTGGTGTTTTCTTCCAAAGACCCTTTGTTATTCTTTACAGTCTGGCCAGGCTGAGAAATTTTTAAGTTTTACTTCCCTTTTAATTATAAGTTCCATCCTTAATTCACTTCTCTCTTCTCACATTACTGTTAGCCATCAAAAGAAGCCATGCAGCATCTCAATGCTTTGCTTAGATAGTTCTCGTGCCAAATATCTTAATCTTAGTTAATAACTCTTTTTTTTCTTTTTTCTTTTTCTTTTTCCTTTTTTTTTTTTGAAACAGAGTCTCCCTCTGTCACCAGGCTGGAGTGCAGTGGTGCGATCTCAACTCACTGCAACTTCTGCCTCTTAGGTTCAAGCAATTCTCCTGTCTCTGCCTCCTGAGTAGCTGGGACTACAGGTGCATACCACCATACCTGCCTAATTTTTGTATTTTTAGTAGAGATGGGGTTTCACTATGTTGGCCAGGATGGTCTTGATCTCTTGACTTTGTGATCCACCCACCTTGACCTCTGAAAGTGCTGGGAGTACAGGCATGAGCCACTGCTCCTGACCAGTTCATTACTCTTCAATTTTTCCTTCCACAAACCCCTAGGACATGGACATAATTCAGCCAAGTTCCTTGTCACTTTGTAACAAGGTTGACCTATTCTCCAGTTTCCATTAATATATTCCTCATTTCCATCTAAGTCCTTGTCAGAATGGCCTTTACTATCCATGTTTCCACCCACATTCTGATTATTACCACTTAAATAATCTTTAAGATGGAGGCTCTGTCTGCAGCTCTGCTCTTCTGAGCCCTCACCAGAATCACCCTGTATGGTTCATCCATGGCAATCTAGGTTTTATTCTAGTCTTCTCTTCCACATTCTTCCAGCCTCTACTCATCACCCAGTTTCAAAGCTATGTTTATATTTTTAGGTTTTGTTATGGTATCACCTCACTTTGCAGTATGAATTTCTGTCTTAGTCCATTTGTGTTTCTGTAACAGAATACCTGAGACTGAGTAATTTATAAACAACAGAAATTTATTTCCTCACAGTTCTGGAGGCTGGGAAGTCCAGGGTCAATGTGCCACCATTTGGTGTCTGGTGAGACCTTTCCTGCTGCATCCTCACATGGTAAAAGAAACAGAAGAGCAAAAGGGGCCAATGTAGTTCTCCTTGGCTCTTTTATAAGGCACTACTCCCATTTTGGAGGCAGACCCCTCTGGTCTAATTACCTCCTAAACCGCCTCTATTAATACTGTTGCATTGGGAATTAAGTTTCAACATGGATTTTGGAGAGGACACAAACATTCAAATCATAGCAATAATAAATTTATGTGGTTTGAAGGTACTGTACGTGTCATAATTTTTTAAAGCAGCCATAAGAAACCAATACACTCTGTCAGCCCTGCTCTTGGAGATGGCCTTGTTGTTCCCTTCCTCCCTTTATGCCCCTCATCATGAAGATGTAATCTGGACAGAACTATCTCTGAATAGTTCCCTTTGGGGATGTGATATGGTTTGGCTATGTCCCTACCCAAATCTCATCTTGAATTATAATCCCCATAATCCCCATATGTCATAGGAGGGACCCAGTGGGAGGTAACTGAATCATTAAGGTGGTTCCCCCCCCCCATGCTGTTTTTGTGATAGTGAGCGAGTTATCATGGTTTTATAAGCATCTGGCATTTCTTTTGCTGGCACTCATATTCTCTCTTGCTGCTCTATGAAAAGGTGCCTTCTGTCATGATTGTAAGTTTCCTGAGGCCTCCCCAGCCATGTGCAACTGTAAGTCAGTTAAATCTCTCTTCTTTATAAATTACCCAGTCTCAGGTGGTTCTTTGTAGCAGCATGAGAATGGACTAATACAGCATGTCCTTTCAGCGCTGGGAGGGAAGAACAGCTTCCATGGTGTAGCCCTCCAGCTCACTTTCCTTCCTATCTCACTTCCCCATCTCTGGTCCCCTACTCTCCCTAAATCCTGGCTCTCTGCTGTCTGACTGGATAAGTCTGAACGAGCATCAGTTTCAACAGAGGAAAGCTATGGGTTTTGCTTCCTATTCATTTGTCTTCTTCTTGGTAACATTTCCCCAAATTCCTTCTGGAGCATCCTTCCTGTCTCAGGCTTCATGCACATACTTGGGATGACTGAACTCTACCTCTTGCCGAAAGTGTAGACATGGATCCAGCCAGGTCAATTTCAACTCTATTTTCTAGAATTATTGGCTTGTAAATGCCAAGTGGCCAAGTCAGGGCTAATAGTCTACAAATGAATTTGTTATAACTGCCAAGAAGGAAGCATATATACCTTTTTCTACTTAGTTAGCAAGAAGTAAAGATGAGAAGAAATGGAGGCTGACCTGGACCACCATGTGGAGTCTTGGAGCCAAACCTATGCAAAGGAAACCTGACTTAAGAAACAGAAGGCAAGTTCTGCTGACATCACATGAGCTCCTGGACTCAACCCTTCCTGAAGCCAAATTATCCCTGTATTTTGGGTTATCATGTCCATAAATTTCGTTTAGTGTTTGACTCAATTTGAGTGGGCTTTTTGTTACTTACAATGAAAAATCCTTACTAAGAATTTTATTTTCTATTAGATGTAATGTTAGTCACTACTTTACAAAGTTGATTGAAGTCAATGTGATAATAGATATGTCAGTACTGTATAAAGTGCAGCACAGCACAGATGGAGTGGCTGTGGTGAGGCCCCTGATCCTGGGGGATCCAGGGCCATGAGGCAGGTGACATTTACTAGCTCATGGGATGTTAACAGACCCATTGGCTCTGGTGAGACCCCCGTTTCTGTTGGATCTGGGCCACAGGAGGGTCAGTTCTAGGGCCTTGATATTAGCACAGACCTCTCATTTATGAAAGCATGAGAAATGCTTCCAAACTGAACGCAGATATCCCGCAGACCCCAATGGGGAACAGAGAGGTGTTTTACCAAAAGAGCAAAGAATCAGAAGTTTCTTGTGGCAAGTATTAAGTGGCCAAATGAAGCGTCAGGAGGAGCATGAAGCTCAGTGATGCTGACCTGCATTTCTCATGCCAATGAACCATGGGAAACAGACAGCTCTGGAGTAAAAGGCATGTTGTCATTATTCTCTCCTGTCTCTTTCTGGCTGTTAAAACTCTGAGTTCAGACAGACACCCTGCTTATGGTCACATAGGAGCAGGAAGACAGATGGGCTTTATTCACTCTGAATTTTCAAATGGAAAACAGGGTGGTGATATTAAAATGGTACCTTTGCTCCTGAGGACAAGTAGATAGGACTATGCATCCCACTTCAGTAGGGGCAGGGGTGGAGGAGTGTGGAAAGGGAGATGGAAGGAAACCAGGATGGATGAAAAAGACAGATGTAAGCAAGAAAAGCAAAGCAGCAAAGAAGCAAGAAAGGGTTTGAGAAAGCCCAGGGGAAAGAAAAGAAAAAAATAGTGAAGCCCAAGGGAGAAAGGAAGGTGGGAAGGAGAAGGAGAGGGAGAAGGAATAGAAGGAAGGGAGGGAGAAAGGCTGAGCCTGGCCTCTTAAAGAAAGGAAAGGAAAGGAAAAGCTTCTGCAGTGAGGACAGAAGCAGCAGGCAGTGACCCCCCGCCCACTCCCACAAGAGGTGGTCTCGCCATGCTGCCCTGTGAGCTGCACATGAGGACCAGGTCAGCTGTAGCTCTAACTCCTCCCCGAGAGTCACTTCATTACTGCTGGGGAGGAAAGAAAAAAATCACTCCAGTCACGGAAGTATAGTGCAGGGATTCTGGAAGAGAAAACTGAAATTCTGCAGACTTGGGAAGAATGAGGTGACCTCCTTGGGTCACTTATTTTGGGTTTCTGGAGCTCATCTTGTGTGTGTGTGAAAAGGAACAAAATAAGGAGTGTTTCACAAGTACAATTCCCAAGGCCACCTCAGTTTAGGATCACACTTTCCCATCTTATCCCAATGTTTCTCCTGTAGTAAAAGTTGTGCTGATGACCATTAATTAAGGAATAAATCCAGGAAGAAACTGAAACAGCTCTTCATAGCACAGGACAATCCTCCCTCCCTCAAAGTACCCTCTGTGTGATGAATGTGACACCAAATATCCTATGATGAATGGATACCTGTAAAGAGAAAGATGCCAAATATAGAGGGGTGTTAATTGCTTTACACCTTACTCTCTGGGCTCAGCTACTTTCACATGTGAATATCATTTTAGCTATTTTCATTATAAGCCATTTTGTTTGAAAGAGAAAGATGAGGGGACCTCGTATGAGTATGGTTCAGGCAGAAACTCATTTTCCACG
This sequence comes from Saimiri boliviensis, assembly GCF_048565385.1. Taxonomy (NCBI): domain Eukaryota; kingdom Metazoa; phylum Chordata; class Mammalia; order Primates; family Cebidae; genus Saimiri; species Saimiri boliviensis. Next base: position 83,343,032 of record NC_133463.1, read on the forward strand.
GCTTATGCCCTTTGGGTGGGTCATAAAGAGAGAAGGCCAAACTCAGGAATAGTGACCAAACCAAGATGAAAAACCCAGGGAAAAAGTTTCCTAACTCTTGAACTTGAAAGGTCTAAGCACAGAACACGATGAGAACAATTATTTCTTTTCTCATCCGTCCCATCTCACCCAAAAAGAAATGAATTTCAGTTTTTCTTGGCATTTCCATGCCATTTTAACATACTTTTCTAGAATGATATACCAGTTCTAGATTAAACTGTGGCTTCTTTCTTGCAAGCTGCAGTGAAATTATCTCATTGCTATGAATCTCAGTTTCCCCCTCTACACAACTGGAATAATTCCTATTGGAAAAGATTCTTTCTTGTCCAAATTTGAGACACGTTCCTTTGACACTGCCAAGTCAGTTTACTGAGAATCTTCCTCACCCTTGATATCTGATCACCCTTCCGATCTGTTCAAGATATCTCATATTCCATCTACCATCTTTGATGTCTAAGCTCTTGGCCTGCCTTTAGCAATAATCCAGTTAGGCCAGTTTAGAAATAATTTCTGTACTCTAAAAGTCTCCTCTTAGCAATTTTCCATCTACTGTTCTCCCTCACTTTGCTTGTTGGCTATATAAATCTCCAGCTGTCTTTGTTATATTCAGATTTGAGCTCAGTTTTACTGAAAACTCTCTCCCTTGCTGCAATAGTACTGAATATCTGCTGCAATAGTACTGAATATCATCTGTCTTTACTACCTGTGTTTCTGTTTGGCATTAATGCATAAGATGACTATAGGATTAAATGATATGACTCATTTGTAGCCTGGAGATTTTTTTTTTTTTTTTTTTACCAGTTTAAGGAATAACAACTACATTTAAAGTCCATGGATATCTGCACTAGGGGACCATATTGGGAAAACTGACCCTGATTCAACCAGCATCGAACCTTTTGTTCTGAAAAAGGCAGTGGCCGAGTTATTCCTTGAGACTACTTTTGGGAGTTGAATAATCAGTTTTGGCCATTGAAACTTAGACTATATGTGGTGTTTTGAGGATAGCTGGATCTAGCCAAGAAAGTGATGTGAAGTGGAGTCATCAGAAGGACATGTGTGTTGGGGTGAATGATTCAAGCAGAGTGAGTTTTAATTATCTAGTGATGAGAATGTCTTCTAGATAGCTCCCAGGCCTGGGGGCTGTGAGGCATGCAGCTAATATAGACCTCTGGATGGAGCCACAGGCTCCCTCCTTCTTCCCCTTCAGCTTTCACAACTCTTTACAAAGAACACTTGGATGGAGGCAAGAAACCCCATCTTCCTAGCTTTGGAGACTTTGATTGGGTCACCTTTTCAGGAGGTGAAGCTAACAAAGATGGCAATGAAAAGGCTTAGAGCATATGTGAGTTTTTCCAGCCTTTTCTGGCTGAATAGCAGGAGAGGCCAAGGTGGTAGATTCAGTGAGTAAGATCTTACTCTTTCTCAAGGCTGGAATGATATCAGTAGCTTATGTCCCTTTTACAATTCTCAGTCCTTTTCTGCTCCCTGTCCACTTCTTTCCTATGTCTAATTCCCTTGTTCCTGTGGCTGAAAACTCATCTTATTCCTTGTTTCTTTCTTCCACTTCCAACTCATTCTCTCTCTGCTCCTCCATTTCCCTCTCCTAGTCTCTTACATTCCAGGTCCCTATAGATATTGAAGTGAATGGATCTTGTTCTTCTCTTGTTCCTTTATTTCACCACTGAAAGGGCTGCTATCTACTGTTCTGTCATTAGTGGAAAATAGAAGAACTTGGTGTCACTTTAGAGGAGAAAACAGGCACAAAAGATAATCACTTCCACATCTCCAATTCACATTCTCACATTGCCACTTGATTTATTATTGTTGTGATTTTTGTTTTAGGCATTATCCACTGAATTCCCATTTTTTCTGGACGAAACTTTAGGTCTCTTTCACCACCTCACCCATCATTCTCGACCATCCTGGACACATAAATGTCCTGCCCCGTAATCCTCCAGGATTGTACTTATGGCTAGATCAATACTTAGCTCTTATATTATTATGATTTAAGGTTATAGCACTATGATTCATTGTCTTTAATTGTACAAATTTTATTTTTTCTGGAATTAATAAGTGCTTGCCATTTTATTTACGTAACCTTCTCTATTTGTATCACTGATTTGACCCCAAACTCTATACCAATTATCCAAATATTTTTTCAAGGTACTGAAGCTCACTGAGTATTCTATGAACTTCATCCTTTTGGAGAATGCTTGCTCTTCTGTATCCTCCCACTGTGCCTATCTTGATGCTTTGGCCTGATACCCAGTGTCTAGAGGCCAACTGGGGTTCTTCCTTCACTGCCATCCTCTACATCCCATTTGCCTCTCTTGGTTTGTTTTCTGTAATCTGTGTCTTATTATCACATTTTCTAGTAGCTTCCTTGTACAGGAAAGATAATTTTTTGAGAACTTAAATTTTTGCAAATATCTTTATTCTATCCTCACTTTATATTGACAGTATACCATTCTAAGTTTGACACAATTTAATTTGTAAATTTTAAAAGCATTCCACCATCATTTTCTAGCTTCAAGTATTGCCATAGAAAAACATAAATTAATCCTGATTACTCATTTTTTCTGTATGTGAACCATCTTGTTTTTTTTATTGGAAGCTTGTGTGATGGTGCCTTATTCCCTTATTCCTATTTCTTGGAAGTTTTTTGATGGTACAACTTGGTTGGATTTCTTTTTATCCAATGAGCCGAGTTCCTGGTACATCCTTGAAACCAGAGACCAAGACATTCAATTCCAGAAAATTAAAAAATAATTTTCTTAGATGATTTTCTCCCCTAAGGTTTCTCTAATCTATCTTTCTGGAATGCCTACTATTTGAATATTGAATCACCTGGGCTATCTATTATAATATAAATAACATATATATATATATATATATATATATATATATTTGTGTAATATATGTAATACTTGTTTATATTCTATATAACTATATAACTGTAGTAAAAATGATAAATTACTATGTAGTAATATAGTAACAGAACTATATATATATATATATATATATATATATTTCTTTCTTCTATTTTTCAGGAGACTTCCTCAATGTCTAAGACCATTGGAGTTTTACTTTCTTCTATCGTGTTCTTAATTTATATTAGTTCTTTTGTATTTTCTGAATGCTCCTTTCTAAAAATGGCGTTGTGCAATTATTTTGTGAAAGCATTGTTTTTTCTTATGTCTCTAGAGATATTTGTGAAATTTTCATTTGGTTTTTCTCCTTGCATAGTTTCTGTTTTATCTAAGTTGTTTAGTTCTGATTATTGTCTTCTGTGGTAGAAAATTTTCTCAAATAAGTATCTGTTGATCTAGCCATCTACTCATCAATATAAAAGGGAACTAAGGAATCAAGTGGAAGTTTGGAGCCCATGGGTGGGGCTTGTGGACACTGCGGTCTACCGTGGAGTTATATGACTAAGACTACTTTCTTGGGGAAAACTGTAATGTCAGTACTTACTTAGTCTTTCTGCTTGAGTTGGTTACATTATCCAGATATTTTTGACCTTGGTCCTGAGCCTTTATGTCTGGTTGCTTCAGTCTAGGAGCATTCAGTATGCCCACACCTCCTTAACCTCTCTTTTCTCAGCAAGTTAACAGTGCCCTCAACTCTCTCCCAGTCCAGACCATATAAAGCTCTGGTCTTCTGTTAGGATGGATGAGATGGATGAGGAACAGTCTCTATGGGGATCTAAAACCTAAACATATCCTAAAGCAGAATTCCGGGAGCCTTCCAATTTTACTTTCAATTCCAGAGATTTTTATGGATTCTGGGTTCTGGGATAATGCTAAAGATCCTGTATGACTTTAACCATTGCTAGGTTAGAATTCAGCTTTGTGGCACTTTCTAGTTTAATAACCATTGACTCCTCTCCTTTACAACTCCCATTTTTTTTCTGTATCTTCTCCCATTCTCTCTGTGCATATGGATTTATATATTTGCTGTCCCCTTAGTGGTGTTGGCCCCAAATATCTGAGACAGGTCTCTGTTAATTTAGAAAGTTTATTTTGCTAAGGATGCAGATGCCCACCTGTGACACAGCCCAGAAGCTCCTGAAGATATGTGCCCAAGATGGTTGGGGCACAGCTGATTTTATACATTTAGGGAGACTTGAGACATGAATCCACACATATAAAATGAAACCTGGTTTTGTCCAGAAAGCCAGAACAACTCAAAGTGGGGAGAGAGCTTCCAGGTTATAGGTAGGTAAGAGACAAATGGTTGCGTTCCTCTGAGTTTCTGATCAGCCTCTCCAAACAAGGCAGTCAGATATGCATTTATCTCAGTGAGCAGAGGGGTGACTTTGAATAGATTGGGAGGCATGTCTTCTCTGAGCAGTTCCCAGCTTGACTTTTCCCATGAGCTTGGTGATTTGGGGGCCCTGACATTTATTTTCCTTTCATAATAGAGTTTTATTTTTGGAGGGGGAAATGGAAATAAGTGAAATGTGTGTTCAGTAGTTACCTTTACTTGTCAGGTTGCATTATTTTTAAGAGAGATAAACAGTACTTCCATGGAATTTCTCTTTCACTGTCCAGACCCTCTGGGGATGTATGCACCTGATTTGAGCAATACTTTGGTGGCAAAGTTGAGAAACAATGAAGAGATTCTACACACATGCTAGTCTACTTCTCCCTTTTTTTCTTTTCTGTCAAAGGTAAGTATTTGGTTTATATAAGTGACAAACTGAGTTCTTTCTCTATTTCTTCATCTTTACCCTCTGAAGCAAAGAACCCTTAGAAAGCTGATCACATCTTGGCCAGCTAGAATTTTTAAGGATAAAAGTCAATTAATTTAAATGTCAGTGTCAACTTAATGTCAAGCTGTAGAGTTAGAATTCTTCTCCATTCAAAATTTCAACCACTCTCTCTCTATGATTGGTAGAAAATTGGAAATGGGTTATCTAGATAAACATACATCCAAGGTAAACTCCCAGAGAATTTAAGAGTGGGGCTAGAAAGACATTCAGTTGGAACTAGGACAGCAAATAATGTAAAAGTACATTTATAAAAGTCACAGTAATTTTGTCTATTTAACCTACAAAGTACAATATTCATTGTTATAGGATGTAAACAATTACATCTATGGCATTAGACCAGGAGGTATCTGGGTCCTTTTACTAGGCTTGGAAATCAGTCAGGGCTGGTGGGCTATTTTGCTAGGTAACAAGGTACTGAATTGCAGAAGCATCCTGAAGGAGTCTATCCCAAGTGGACTCATGGACAGAAGCAGAGTTTGTAGTGAGATATATAATTAGGCAAAGGGTGAGGCACAGCCATGGATTGAGCAGCCCATATGTGGGGGATTCCTGGGATGGCTGAGTCCAGGACAGATGGAAGAGGCCCCAGGAATTGACTGGAGTCAATTCGGAACTAAGGACATGTAAAGCCAGTAAGCACTGAAACCTCTTTTGTGAACTGCTGGCCACTTTGCTAGGGCCAATTCAGTCACTTAATAAAGCAGCCCTAGCCTGGAAGACCAGAACAAAAGTTCAAGAAAGGAGTCAGCTGTTCATGAAAGAGTATCAGAGAGCATGGATTTTCATAGGATCACAGACATGTAATAGACATATCTGTTTAATGTCTTGTCAAAGATATTGATGCCAAAAATACAACACACTGGTCTTGCATATATCCATTGATGAAGCAGTTTATCAAGTAATCAATATTACCATATCTAATCATGGTCTTACTCCATCTCTCCTTTTCTCTCCTTTCTTTTCTCTGTCTCTGACCTCTTTCTCCCTCACATATACTCTGTCTCTCTTCTCCCCACTGTTCCTCTCTGTGTCTTTGTGTCTGATATCTGTCTTTATCTGTCTGGCTCTCTCTGTGTCATCGTCACCGTCGTGGTGGTCTTTGTCCTCTTCCTCCTCCTCCTCCTCCTCCTCCTTCTTCTCCTTCTTCCTCTCTCTCTCTCTCTCTCTCTCTCTCTCTCTCTCTCTCTCTCTGTGTGTGTGTGTGTGTGTGTTTCTCTTTCTCTTGCTCTGCTTCCTTATGCCAGGATTTGTAAAAGAGCAAACAAGTCTTCAGGCAACCTCAAATTCTGTGCTACCCTGTTAATTACTACATAGTGAACCACTGTTTTCAAATACTAATGGAAGTGACCGTCAGTATTTCCACGACCTCTTGTAAGGATAACACCAAGAAATAGGAGTCATTTCCTCAATTTTAAGTTTTAAAAAAGTAGGTCTTTTCAGAGAGATATAATTAGGCAAAGGGTGAGGAAAAAAAAAACTTGGGTAAAAAAAGTTTTACCCAAAAAAATTGGGGAAAAAAACTTGGGTAAAAATAATAAATCATAGAAATAGATAAATATCCAAGCCATCTACTCCCTTCATAAGCCCAAGTTAGAACCTTCTGGTTTCGGAGAGGAAAGCCATAAGAAAAACCATTTTGGTCTCCAGGGGTTTGGGTGTCTAATATGAGACCCCAGACCTTGTCCCCAATAATTCTCTTGGGTCTCAGTCTTACTGATTTGGGAGGGATATGGCAGGCTATTGTGTATCTCCCAATATCCATTTCTTTTTTCTTCAGGGATAGCATTTAAAATTATTTGTAAATGTTTTTCTTTTGTCAATACTCTTGAAGAATATGTTTGTTTGGCAAGGAATTCTGACTTTAAAGTTCATGCCACTATCCTCTCTACCTCACCTTTAAAGACATTATTCTACTACATTCTTGACTCCCTCCCTCTCTCCCTCCCTCTCACCTTCCCTCCCTTCCACCTTCCCTCCCTCCCACCTTGCCTCCCTCCCACCTTGCCTCCCTCCCACCTTCCCTTCCTCCCACTTTGCCTCCCTCCCACCTTCCCTCCCTCCCACCTTGCCTCCCTCCCACCTTCCCTCCCTCCCACCTTGCCTCCCTCCCACCTTGCCTCCCTCCCACCTTCCCTCCCTCCCATCTTCCCTCCCTCCCATCTTCCCTCCCTCTTTTACCTCCTTCCTTCTTTTTTCTTTCAGCAGCAAGTTCACTTGGCTCAGCTCAAAGTACAAAGTCTGTTTCCCCTGTGGTAGGCAGCAGCTATTACAACTGTTCCATTCTTTCAACCTTATCTGTGCTGTTTGAAGCCTGTTCTAAGTAAGTGTAGTTGAAGCACCAAGTTTAGACTTTCTGAAAATCTCCTTCATAGAATTTCTCCTCTCTCACTTCCCAGCTGCTGTGGTTGTCTTGAACTTTTTCCTCTGCCTCTTCAATAAGACCCCAGGTTTCATCCTGAATTCTAGAGTCAACTGGAAGAACCCACCAGGTCTACTATCAGGCAAAAGTTCATAAAATGGAAAATCTAGTGTTATTTCCACCCCACATCTAGAGTTCAGTTTCTGCTGGCTGTTAGTCACTCTCCAGTACCTTCAGGTAGTTGTTTTTACATATGTTTTGCTTATGTGTATGCATATACCAATCTATATCTCTCTAACTCACTCCCTCACCCCCTCCTCTCTCCCTCCCTCCCTCTCTCTCTCTCTCTCTCTCTCTCTCTCTCTCTCTCTCACACACACACACACACACACACACACACACACACACACACACACACAGGGAGAGGTTATAGTTATCTGTGGGAAGATTGGTCTAATACAAGATACTTCACCATTACTGTAAACAGAACAATAAAACTCAATGTTACTCGGCAGTAAAAGTTATGTCTAAGCCAGGGAAAGATAAACTATGGTTCCATACATTTTTTTTTAAACTTATCGTTTATGGCTGCTTTCAAGATACAATAGCAGAGTTGGATATTTGCAATGCAAAAATGCAAAACCAAATTGTCCTCAAAATCTAAAACATTTACTATCTGGTCCTTTACCAAAGAGAGGTCTGATAATAACTAATCTGCAGGAATGGATAAGCTATATATATTAGGCAATTTATAAATATTACCTCTTGTTACTAGGAGTATGAAGATAATTAGATCACAGAAAGTTTAGTATTATATTTCCTGGCAAGTATTTGGGCTAGAAACTGCCCATTGTTGATTAAACAGAGATCTGTATGCCTTGGTATGTGGAATGAGAATTGGGGCTTATAATGATTAATCAAATGCACGCAGGTAGTGAGGCCAGGACATGAATCTGACCTAGGTCAAGTTTTACCAAGATTTGTGTACTTTCCACAACACCTGCAGAACATCCTCACTCTTAGGGAAATAAATTGTTCTAATGTAGCCTTTTGTGAAGCTTTATGGAGAAAGCAATTACAATTCTGACTTGAACTATTAGACACTCTTTTAAATCCTCTTTGAGCTCAGAACCTCTTAAGGTCAGAGGCCAATGGCTGGTCTCCTCCTTCCACTCTTTCTTTGTCTACTTTCTTTCCAGCTCTCTTTTAGGATAGACACATTGGCTCATATGCTATCAATTCCACTCCAACCAGGGGTACTGTGAAATGCTATTATTCATGCATTTCTGTGTGATATGTGTCAATTACTAACCCTGCTTGTCTTCCACCTCTGAAAACACTTTGTTTATTGAGTAAATCGGGTAAATGACTGCCATTTTTAATTGTAGGAATTTTATCCAAATTTCTTTGTTCTTAAAGAGAACAGAAATGTTTTTTAGACCATAAGGTATGTGGCTAAAATTACTGTTTTATTTGTTGGCACTCTTAAATCTCAAGAAATGTATTTCTTCATACAAAAATAGTATTCATAATTTATGATATTGTTACTTGGTGAGGGGCAATGGGAATCAGAGAGGAATAAAGAGAGTGGATGAGGTGATTGTAACTGTGACTTCATCTATAATTATTGATAAAGCCAGAGGAATTGCAAACAATTGAGTCAAATCAGCAAACAGGACCCTGAATTTGGGGGGTTTCTGAATTTTTATATAAAAAAGTGAGCATTTGTTAACCCTGGATAGATACATAATAGTTTTACTTTTTTTCTGTTCTTTTGGGTGCGTTCTAGATTTACATCTCTGGTTAGGAACTCTGTTGTGAATTGCAGTCTTGTGCATATAGCTGCTCACCTACCATTTCCACTTAAAGGTTCCATATACATCTCAAACTAAAATTTTTAAAAGAAAGAAAGAAAATTAGAGAAAGAAATCAGGAAGGGAAAAGAGAGAGAGAAAGTAAAAAGAAAAAGGGAATTAAGGAAGGAAGGAAAGGAGGAAGTAAGGAAGGACAGAAGAAAGGATGGAAGGAAGGAAGGAAGGAGAAAGAGGGAGGGAAACACTCATTCACATCCCACCCTTTAAAACCTATTCCCTTCCTTTTTCGAGATACTCCTTTTGAAACTGAAATGCCTGTCCCCCAGCTGCTGGGAATATTGCCTGCTTATTAAGTTAAGCATTGATAAAAAAAATGCTTGGGGCTATTCAGCCTTGCTCACCACATTTTTTCCTTGGCACATGGAAGAGGAATCTCCTACCAGCATGACCAGTCACTCTCTTCTCTCTCCAGTACTACCCTTGCAATGGAGGCAGAGTAAATAATATGAGCATTCAGAGACAGGGCTATCTTCCTGTATTAGTCCATTTTCATGCTGCTGATAAAGACATACTAGAGACTGGGCCATTTACAAAAGAGGTTTAGTTGGACTTATACTTCCACATGGTTGAGAAAGCCTCACAATCATGGTGGAAGGCAAGGAGGAACAAGTAACGTCTTACATGGATGGCAGCAGGAAAAGAGAGCTTGAGCAGGGAAATTCCCCCTTTTTAAAACCATCAGATCTCTTGAGACTTATTCACTATTATGAGAACTGCACAGGAAAGACCTGCCTCCATGATGCCATTACTACTGCATGTTACTGGTTGACCTGGCCACTGCATTGAAAGGTGCTATGAGCTTGTCTCTCACTCTTTTTCTCTCTCGTCAGTTGGTGACTTGGGTGTAAGGCCCTCCTGCAGTTATCTTCATATGGCTATGTCAGGGAGAGAACTTAGGGCCTGCTCTGGAGAGGCATTGCCTGAGCCCCACAGGTGCTTCCCAAAGTCAACATCTGGATTGTGAGGGGGAGGCTCCACCTTGGCCCTGCTCTCCAGACCTCCTTTGGATACAGAGCTATTTGTTGTTGTTGATTTTGCTGCTATTATTTTCCCTTAAGTATTATCCATCTTTAGAGCACTCAAAGAGAAGTAATATGGGCTTTATTTGGGCACAGAAGAACACTCTCAAATTTCTAACAAATAACAGGTGAAATGTCTGAAGGGGAGAAGAAATTTCACCTTTACCGAGAACCTGCTATGTGTCAGCACTTCACACACATCATTTCATTTAATTCTTAAGTGATGTGTATATTGTCTGAATGTATAATTCCCCTCCCCCGCCCCATGTAATTAAGAAAATCTGGCTCTGTCTCTTTTTAAGAACTATCATTCTCTTACAGATTATAGATTTGGATAAAAGTGGTGGTTACCACTCTCTTTGCCCATTCTGCTCTGGCTACACTTAACTTCTCTGTGCTCTTCAAACACAAGAGCACATCTCCAGCTTCAGACCTGTGATCTGCTCTCTATCTCTGGATGGCCCCCCAAAGGGCCTCCAGCTGGGCCCCTCACCTCCTTTCAATCTTTTTCTCAGACCTCACCAAGTCTCCAAGGTCTGCCTGGTGACCCTATTTAAAGTTGTACCTGCCTGCCTCTCTGCCTGTCATGGCATGATTGATTCCACCTGACCTAATCTGCTTTTACTATTTTTCCATAGCACTATCACTTGCTCGCCTACTATAAAGTATACTTATTTTCAGTTTATTATTTATTGGCAGTCTTCTCCTTCTGGCATGTAAGGTCCATAAGAGTTAGGATCTTTTTTTTTTTTTTTTTTTTTGCAATGTATTTATTTATTTTTTATTGCATTTTAGGTTTGGGGGTACATGTGAAGAACATGCAAGATTGTTGCATAGGTACACACATGGCAGTGTGATTTGCTGCCTTCCTCCCCATCACCTATATCTGGCATTTCTCCCAGTGTTATCTTTATTCTTTATCTAGTACAGTGTCTATCTAGCTCATCATAACTGCTCAAAAGGCTTTGCTGAGTGAGCAGATGAGTGGGCTTCCTCCTCTCCTTGGTCAGTTGGGGCTGCAGTCCCCTCCTCTGCTGTACATGCGCCTCTCCTCATCTCCATTTCAACCCTGAGCCTCCACTCACTTTGAGGGTGAGCACCTCCTGGAGCATGAGGGCCACCTTCTTTCCCCGATGCTTTGCTGCTACCACCCCATTGACTTCAGAAGAGAGAATTACACACGCCTCCACTTCTTTACCCCAGGCACGTATTGCTGTAGCCTTTAATTCCTCCAAGCCACCAATGCTCCGAGTTTGCTGCAAAGAAGTCTTTAAGTGACAATTTGGGGGAAAATGGGGTGAATGGCAATAACACACTGTATAGGAGTCAACTTTAAATAAAATGTCCAACCTCACTTACTGATACTAAACATACTAAATGTTTAGTATCAGAAAATGATTCATAGCATACTTTTTACTGGACCCCTTTAGGTGTCAACCTTATTCCATCTCTTTGCATCCCCTTTTCCTGTGGTTACTCTTCTCTTCTGTCCCCACTTTCTTGGGTTTTCTGCATCTGATGAATTCCATCCTCTACAACAAGTCCATGTTATGTTATTGCGTAGAGTCACTTTATTTTCCTTTCTTGTCATCATCATCATCCAAACCATTACAGTGCTTCACTGTTCATAAGAAGGAGACTATTGTATTTTACTCAATACAGCACCCATCTTACTCAGCTCTCCACCCAATAACCTGAGGAGCAGTGGAAGCTTTGAAGTTACAGTTTTATTTTCTGATTATGAGTTTTTGTAAGAGCCAGGTTGAATGTTTAGTCAGGTCTCATAACCATCCGCCATGTCTCTAAGTGGAAAATATTGATGGGAATCTGGCTAGATGAAGCCCCTGGGAATAAAGGCTGACGTTTTCTCTTTACCCTGGTGATTCTTAACCCTTGCTAAATGCATGAATCATCTGAGGGAGCTATTAAAACTCCAGATGCCCAGGCACACCCTAGATCAATTAACTCAGAATCTCAAGAGTGGGACCCAGATGCCAATATTGCATACTCTGCACTGGGTTGAGAATCTCTGTTTGACAATTCCAGCAATTGTAAGGTGGGAGTTACCTGTTTTAGGGATATGAAGCTGAAGATTAGACAGATGAAATAGATTACACAGCCTGCACATCCAGCTCCTTGTGGAGGATATTAATCATGAGGGTACACATTTCATACCACTAGTAGTAACTAACATTTCATCTCATAAGGGAGTTACACATGGAAACACAATTTCAGTATAATGTTACGGTAGAAGTGCTGTAAATGCTTAACAGCCATAGAAAGGAGACCATCTAACTTCATGAGGCAGCTCAAGAAAGGGGCTTTTGTCAACTTTTTCTTCTGCTAGGCAGCCATTGAATGTTTTAGGCTGGTTTTACTTGGGTAAGCAGGTTGAGAGGCAAAGAATATGAAGTAAATGAGTGTGATGGTTAATATTGAGTGTAAACTTGGATTGAAGGATATAAAGTATTGTTTCTGGTGTGTCCGTGAGGGTGTTACCATAGGACATTAACATTTGAGTCAGTGGACTGGGAGAGGCAGACCCACCCTCAATCTAGGTGGGCACCATCTAAACAGCTGCCAGAGAGGCTGAGGTGAAAGCAGGCAGAAGAACATGGAAGGGCTAGACTAGCTGAGTCTTCTGGTTTCCGTCTTTATCCTGTGCTGAAATCTCCCTGCCCTTGAACAGTTCTTCAGCTGTGGCACTCTTGGACCTACACAAGTGATTTTCCAGGGCCTCTTGGGCCGTTGGCCACAGACTGAAGGGTGCACTGTCCCCTCCCTACTTTCGAGGTTTTGGGACTCAAACCAATTTCTTTATTTGTCAGTTTGCAGACGGCCTATGGTGGGACTTCACCTTGTGATTATGAGAGTCAGTATTCCTTAATAAACTCCCCTTCATATATACCTCTATCCTGGTGATTCTATTCCTCTAGAGAATTGTGCCTAATACAATCAGGGATGAATTAGTGCAACCCTTCAACCTCCAAGGGACAAATCCTCATCCAACTCCCAATGAGCTTGTAAATGTCTCTCCTCTCATTAGCCCGAGAGGGGTTTTCCCTGCTCCTGTTTCTACCCTTCTAGGGTGGTTCATTAGGTACTGAGCAGTTCTCCTTCCCCTGGGGTCTGCCTTGAGATGACTCCATTAGGATTTCTGACTGTAGTTAGGCTGGAGTCTAATTCCTGTAAATGGTCACCTGGCAATATGGGCCATCAGTGGGACCAGGGGCTTCTTACACCTAGGATGTTGCAAAGTTCTGCTGAAGATTATGCTTTCCTGGCTGGCTTTTTTTGTGTGTGTGTGGTGGCACAGGATGGTGCAAGGGGAATAGAGCCAGTGTGGCAAAGACAATACCAGGTGTTCTCCAAATTCTGTTTTATTTTCCTATATCTTGGCACATCAAGGACAACATTTCTTAGTTTCCACTGAAGTTAAATGGAAATCTGTGATTGCATTTTGTTTTTGTATAAGCTACTTCTAGGCTTGACCATTAAAAAATCTCTTTGAGCTTCAGTGTCCTCTGTAAAAGCGGGATGATGTTATCTCTTCATGGCCCTATGAGGATACACTGAGGTTATTGCTATGAAAGGATATACTGTTACCACTTCAGTGCAAGAAGCACGGTTTGAGCATCATGGTTTGATATGTCATGCTCTGTGCTAGAGGCTAGAACTATGGCAGCAAATAAAGTGGGTCCATAGGCTCGTAGGCCTTTTAGTTTAGTGGCGATAACCTGTATATATCTCAGATCTCCATTGGGGGCATTTAAAAAGTCCAAAGGAGGCTTTAGAGAAGAGCACTAAAGTGGGAGAATGAAGGAAGGCTTCATAGGGGAGGTGACGGTTGGGCTGTCTCTTGAGGGATGAGTAGGGATTTGCCAAGTAGGTGAAAAAGAAAGAAACTAAGTAGAGGAGCAGTGCTCACAAAGGCCTGGAGCGACATCATGGCTTGCTCTGTGGGGTTTGATAGATAATTGATTTTATATGTTCCATTTCAAATGTATGTTTTTTATATTTGAATATTTTTTAATGCTATGTGGGCGTTGAAACTAAGAAAATGTAATAGAACCTGTAGGTCTTTCAAAGACCTACACTTCCAAACATAAATATAAGATTTAAAAATGCAGCTTATAAAGCCAAAACAAACAAAAAACCAAAACCAAACCAAAACAAAAGGATTTCTTACCCATGAGATAGGAATCCCTATTTTGGGAGCTACCTCATTTTTATGTTTTGTGGGCTAAATTTGCAGAGTTGGAAGCATCTGATTTATGCTTTTATATTATGATATTGAATACAGGAATTATTCCTGAGCTACTCTATCACTTACCTTAAAAATTCAAGTCACTTCTATAAACTCAAGGATTTAAGTGTCAATAACTCTGATTTATGAGTCCCTCCTATTGATGACAAATATTGAAAAAGGATGTTAGGGCGTCCGAAACACAGGAGCTCAATCATGGCAATTAAGAAATAAAGGGATGGTTTAACTTTGCTTTTGATGTGGAAAGTTATTTCCTCAGGCAGAAATAAATGCTATTATTTCCAATGGATTTTGACAGCCCCAAATTTCTCAGTTCACTTTCTATGTCAAGCATCCAAGCTCTCTGCGTAACTGAAACCTTGGTGGAACCTGAGTAGCAGTGGCAGAGAGTTCTAGGTATAAATTAAGAAATGCATTACACATTAACATAGGGAAGTATGGGTAGGGTAGTGGAGAGAATAAAGAGAAGCCCTTCTGCATATGAGCTATGCACAAGAAAGCCAGAAGTGTTTTGAGCATCTTAATGAAATTTAAGAGTATGCAATGGCTGAAACTTTTATGGATAGTATAGATTCATTAGAACAAATAAATGTCATTGTCTATTTTTGTGAAGGTCAAAATATGTTAGGGTTTTTATAGGCTCGCTAAGAGTGCTATTCCTTCTAACACTCCTTTCCCATTGGGAATTATGTTTCTAGGCTGAAAATAATCCCATATTGTGATTCTAATTTTTTTTTTATAGTTGAAAAGAGATGATTTCATCTCAAAGTCTTGTTCTGAGAAAATTCTTTTCTTATATCTTCTACCTGCTACAATTTTGTTGTGTCTGTGTTCTCCTCTGTCACCCCCAAGAGCTTGGGCATGGTCATGTTTTGCTTAGGAGCCTTTACAAAACGTAGGTCTGCTTTCTAACAATGCTAAAACCAGTCTGTCTGCACTCCTCTTCCCATCCACGTGACTCTATTTTGCTTTTGGCAATGGAACATCAGCCCCTCAAACAGGAATTGTCATAAGTCCCCCTCATTCTTGACATCTTTACATTGTGTGGCAACCTGCTTGGACTTTTTCACAAGCAATGCCATGAGCCTGAACACACCTCCTTTGTGTTTTGACATGCATCTTCTCTGGGGAACTTTGCTTTGTGACAGTTATCATAAGAGAATCGATTTGAAAGAAGAGGCGCTTGACGTTGCTGCAGAAACTTCCTAAAGGCTGGTGAAGTCTGGGCAGTGACAATCATCTTTTCATTCTAACTCAAATAACTTGATTGTATTTGTGGTTGTGGGTTTTCTTTTTTCTTTGAAACTGCAAAGTAGTGGGCTAGATTGAAAATCTTCTATGTACCAGAGAATTTGCAAACATACATCAGATTTTTTTCACAACAATAATCTTGTGATGTTAATATAATTATGGTAACTTTATTTTAGGAATGAGAAAAATAAGAGTTTGAGAGGTTGGGAATCTTGTCCAACTCTATTCAGATCCTCTGATTAAAGCATCAGCAACTGAAGGAAAGAAATCAGCTCTATAGTTTTGAAAGAGCTCTGCAAGTTAATAAATTACAGTGATCATTTTCATTTTTACACCTTAATGATTCTTGCTTCATGTTTCTCTTTCTTAGTCGCAGTAAAAAAAAAAAAAAAAAAAAAAAAAAAAAAAAAAAAAAAGCTCTGCTAAAGTAACAAGAAGAACAATAATAACACGGCTTATAAAACAAAGATGTTTATTTCTGGTTTCACGTAACAGTCTGAGGAAAGCATTCTAGTCAATGGCACCTTTTCTCCACAGAGTGACTCAGGAATCCAGGTTCCTTCCATCTTCTGGCTCCTTCACCTCCTACAGAACATCTTCTACACTGTCAGAGATGGGTCACTGCCATGTCTTATGTCCAACCAGTGGGAAGGAAGAACAGAAAAGGTAAAAGAGGCTGTCTTAAGGCAGCAGGTTGAAAAAGACACATATCATCTCTACTGTAGTCTAACTAGCCAGCCATGTGCTTGAATACACTTCTATTAATTCCAAAGAAGAGATCATTGATTTGGGGGCCTAGATAACAATCTGCACAAAAATATTATTATCTTAAAACTTATATATTCCAGCAATACCTGACTGCCCTGTACATTTCCCCAAGTTGGTTAGCTGTAGAATTTATTTTCTTTATATGTTTTCCTTCTGTAAATTTAGAGAAGGCAGACACTACTGTGTATTCTGCATCTAGGCGACAGCAAGAAGTTCATGAGTTCATGGATATTCAATAATTATTTGTGATGATCCCTAAGCCTAAAGAGGAAAATTCAGCATTGCTTTTTTTGTTGTTGTTGTTTGAGACAGAGTCTTGCTCTGTCACCCAGGCTGGAGTGCAGTGGTGCTATCTTGACTCACTGCAACCTCTGCCTCCTGGATTCAAATGATTCTCATGCCTCAGCCTCCCAAGCTGCTGGGATTACAGGCATTCACCACCCCCCAGCTAATTTTGTGTATTGTTAGTAGAGATGGGGTTTTGCCATGTCATCAGGTTGTTGTTGAACTCCTGGCCTCAAGTGATACACCCGCCTTGGCCTCCCAAAGTGCTGGGATTATAGGCGTGAGCCACTGTGCCTGGCCGGCAGTGACTTTTCAAGGGAAAAATGAAGGTGATTTTTTTCCCGTTTCCAGTTCTTGAGAGAATTAGGACAGGGATGGATGCAAAGTGGTTCATATCAGTTGCTCCTACATGCTGGACTTGAAAATGGAGCTAATTGAATAGAAAATGTGCTGAAATGGTTTTCCTTTAAATGCAAAATAAAAGCAAACAAATTGAAGGTCACAAACATCCAAAAATGTGTATTAATTATAATTGCCTAAGAATTCTGACCCCAAAGACATCTCGGCTGTCCTGGTTTTACAGTCCATTGATGCCCTTAGAAAGTCTGGCCTCTTTTGATAGTCAAAGATACCCCCCTCTAATCCTGCTGGTGAGAATTCCACAGGTGACCCAAGTCAGAAACACGAAATTGGAGTAGACTTGGTCATGAGGTCTCTAGGAATCATTAGTTTGATCTTAAACTCAGAGGTCTTAAAAAACTTCTTTCACATTAGTACATTCAAAAGAGATGACCTCTCTAAACTGCAGCCCATGCTCGTTGTGTATGTCTCTGGATGCTTGGGAGAACCAGCTTGTCTATCAATGTGCTCTCCCTGCAATTCTTCATTCAAGTGCAGAGCCTGAATCACAGCAGGTCCTCACTAAATACTCATTAAATTAATTGATCGATTAGTTACTATGGGAATGTGATAAGTGTGGGAGGATGAAGCATTGAGGAGTATCTGGCCCAATCCATTTATTTATTGATTTTAAGACGGAGTCTCAGTCTGTCACCAGGCTGGAGTGTAGCGGCACAATCTCAGCTCACTGCAACCTCTGCCTCCCAGGTTCAAGTGATTGTCCTGCCTCAGCCTCCCGAGTAAATGAGACTACAGGCACATTCCACCATGCCCAGCTAATTTTTGTATTTTCAGTAGAGACGGGGTTTCACCATGTTGGCCAAGGTGGTCTTGATCTCTTGACCACGTGATCTGCCCTCCTTGGCCTCCCAAAGTGCTGGGATTACAGGTGTGAGCCACAACACCCAGCCCAGTTCTTTTATTTTACAGATGATCCAAAGGATGCCCAACGAGGTCAGGGGGCCTTAGTCAAAGCCCCACAGTGAGTCAGCTTCAGAACTGGGCCTGGGATGCAGCTTCTCTGGACTTCCAGCCTCAAACACGATCCATTCTACATTATCAACAAGTAATGTAGAATTCTTGTTCAAAAGGTTTTACTCTGCAGAAACCATGTTCACACCTGCCTCTGTGAATGCATTTCTCATAACTTTCTTCCAGAAACACTCCTCCTTGTCCTTACCTGTTGAGTTCAGGGGAAACTTTTACCCCCTCTTTGTGGCATTTGACCCTGCTCACTGCCCCATTCCTCTTGATTCTCTCATCTCCTGGAATTCAGAGGTCTAGTTCTCTAAGCTTCCTCCTCTCTTCTGGCTGGTCCTCAAAGTCATACACTCATTTACCTTTCTCTCTTTCTCTCTCATTACCTTTGATCCCTCAACTGGGGGGCTTTGGCTAAGGTTCCTGACCTCTTTTTTAGGCAGAGGAATTATTGAAATGAATGAATGGTAAATTTTAAAATAAACTAGATCAAGTAATTTATATCTGCACATGTTTTAGTATCTGCTCTTATAACCTGAGTTTAAGCAACTTAAGTATAGTGAGAACTGGACTGAGGTCATAGTAACACTCTGTATGATTTGTTGAAAACATGACAAAGTAAATGAAATTTAGAATTATTCAGGTAATTCCTCTTACTAGGGCCTATGGATTTCTTCTCTCCTTTCACTTTTCCAATTTAACACAAAGGAGACCAATACTAATCTGTGCATAACAAAGTTTGCTTGAGTTTAAAACTCCCATGGTTCCCTCTCCTGTCACCAAGACTGAACAGAGGAGAATTAACAAAACAGGGGCCACCTCTCACCTCTTCTTAACAAGTAGACCAAGATTCATGATATGAGAGGAAAGATTGGAGAAAGAGTGAGCATAGGGTCGTGACCACTTCTGAATCTAAAATGGGGGATCTCAAGTCCCCCATTTCTGCCTCGTAGAGATACAGTCTCACCATATTTGATGGATTCCTTTAAGGGTGGGGCAGAAGTATACTGAAAGGGGAAAGAGGATCTCTTTGTGTTCAGCCTCCACATTGCAGAAAACAAAGAGACATCCTGGTAAGAAAGATGGAGCAGAGAATTGACAGTCCAGCTATGCCACCTTGGGTAAGTGAAGTCTTTGCTTCTATCCTCAGAAACAGGCATTAGCGTATCTACCTTTCAGGGTTGTAAGGAAATAAGAGTATGAACATAAAATTCTTGGCAACATAGCTAGTTCATAGTAAGCAATAAGTTGTAGCTGTTACTATTTTTACTATTCTGTCTTTTCTCAAACTTTTTTCAATGAATATGAATTAGCCTATTCTACAAATATGTTCAATACTACAAAAAGTGGGTATGTATCAGAATCAAGCTAAACCTTGCTATGCTAACTGCATGCTCTGGTTCCTATAGAGGAAGTTCTCTTAAAGAATTGGCTCCTGAAATTGGGCTTTCCTCTCTCTGTCTCAGCCACCCTCCCTATCTTTCTCCCCCTCCTTTCCTTCCTTTCATTTTTCTCATCTATTCATTTACAACATAAAATCACCATTTTTTAAAAAATCAAGGCATCTTGCACCATAAAACAAGCAAGTTGTGACATGGTTGACCTAAACCAGAAGACTTAGAATGTTTTAAGAGAAGAGGAAGAACTGGACCAGAAACATGTCTTGATATTCATTACCCATCAAAACTTTGAATGTTCATTGATCATCTCATTAATATCAAAAAAGCAGGGAGGGAGTCAGACAGTCTCTGCCTCCCAAGAAGCTATTGTCCAAGTAAAGACAGAAAGTCATTAAAAATACTTATTTCCATTTTAATATATGTACAGTGCAATCTCAATATTTCAATAGAGTTCTAAATTTAGCTGCGTTTCTTAGTAGCCAAGGCAAAAATGTGTATAGAACACAGTGAGTTCAGTCATTCCCTTTATCTAGTAAGAAGGACACATGCAAATTATTCTGGCAAGAAAGCTAAACCTGGATTCACACTGTTACTGAGTTAGCTGTGACTGCTGGCTATTGTGTTCATGCCAATCATAAACAACCCCTAATTCAAAGACAGTCATTACGGCATGTTCTATCATCATAGATTATGCAAACATTGTGTGTGTATGGGAGGGCGTGGGAGTTTCAGCATTTAATAGAAATAATTATTTCCTTCTAAACAGCGTGATTTTGCCTTTAGAGTATCTTGGTCTTCCGTTTCTGGTGTCTCTTTGCCTCTAATTTGTTTCCAAGATATGTTTCAAAGAGCTCTCTCTTCTGACTTTCCAGGGCTGAGCACTCTGCTGTACCT
Source organism: Saimiri boliviensis (assembly GCF_048565385.1). NCBI lineage: Eukaryota > Metazoa > Chordata > Mammalia > Primates > Cebidae > Saimiri > Saimiri boliviensis. The sequence goes on from NC_133463.1 coordinate 83,363,339, forward strand.
GTGGGCTGCCCACCTCTTAATTACCCTGAGGTTCTCAGCCTCATTAGTTACTCTCTAGTCCACCTAGGTAACCCACTCCTGTTGGCATCCTCTAGAGTCTGCTCTTTGCTGAGGTTCCTCTGACAACTGAGCCATGCCCTGAAGAAGCTGGGTGAGTGGGCACACGTAGGGCTCTGCTGCACTCTGTGACTTTCTTTTCATGACCACCTCTGTGTCTCAGGCATTGGCTCACCTCTGACCACCATACCACAATCAGAATGATTCTTGACATGTGCAGGAGGCTTTGCAATGGACAAAGAACTTTCACGCATCCTATTCATACTACTTCAGTGAGACTATGTCTATTTTTTAATTCTGCTATTTTCACTTTCTATAGTAACTGTTTTCTTCCATTTCTTTTTTCAAATATCATTCTGGAAGGGCACATGACATTCTGTCTTATACATGTAGAAAAAAATTCTCTACTATTGGACAATTAGGGCATTTCCAGTTTTTTAAAAGCTATATTACATTAGGAATTATTGTATAGAGATCTGGACTCCACATCTCGTATTATTTTCTGAAGCTGGATTCCTATAAGGGGGATTTCCGATTCAAAAGTTATAAAGCATTATAAGATTCTTGAGAAGTATTTGATCTTTGCCTTGTTGTTTTTATTTTCAAGTGGGTCCCCTTGTGGATACTTTAAAAATACCAGGAAGTGTTCTTCTAACTGCATAGTATGAAATAATTCATTCAGAAAGATACAGTTTGATCTGTAGACACACAGACACGCAGAGCTAACTATAATTCTTTTTCATTGATCAAATGGCAAAATTCCTAGTCAAATGTGAACAAAAAACGTATCTCTAATTCTGCCAGAATCTCTTCTTTAGTTGCTATTTCTCTGCCTTGAATATTAATATCTTTGATCTAGTTTGCCTCACATTCCAGGAAAGCCAGTATGTGTTTAGAAGGTCTTCCCTCCTGGATTTTATGCCGTTTGCAGAGAATTGTTTCTATATGCAGAGAGGGAAGATTTCCCACTCACTATCCCTCGCTATGTCCATTCCTAAGACTTCCTAGCTACTATCCCTAGCTACGTCCATTTCTAACTTGCTACTGCACCTATATGTGCAGTGATGGAACAGAAAGAGGCCTGCTGCCTTCAGGGAGGCATCTTAGAATGTTTTATTCTATTGATTGTGACTGTAATTACTCTCCTTGTAGCCCATGACTCCATGTGTATTTTGTGACACTTCCCATTGATCCAAATAGCTCATAGACCTATCCCTAGGGCTTATTTCCCAGGAGTCTCCACTCCTCCAAACATGCCTTCTTATCAAGTCACCTAGTCCTGACTGGTTTGTTGTTTAACCATTCACGCATTCATCTACTATTGGAGCAGGATTATTTGTCCAGCTTTGGCATACAGGCAACTTCTTTACTTTCAAAGTGACATTGTGTCCTAGTAGGTTGTGTGATGCTGAGAAAGGGCTGGCTTTTCTTCTCATATTTTGGCATCTCTTAGTCCTGAAAGTACCTGGGACTGCAAAGTCAGGAGCATAGTGGGGGAGGGAAGCACCAAGAAGCAGAAAGACATTTTACAGGTAATAAAGAGATCAGTACTTGTACCTCATATTTCACAGGGGAAAAAAAACACGGCATGTTAGAAACCAAGAGGAGAATTTAGTGCATGTGTTTGGAATCTATAACAAGCTAATTTGCTCCCCAAAGACAGTTCTGTAAGAAGGAAAGTTGGTTTGGGCAGACGAAGCCTATTTTAAGGAGTTAGAGTTCTTAGCTCAAGTGAAATTGTTTGGGAAGAAAACCCTGGTGGAAACTGGTAAATACTTGCTTTGCAAACACCATCTCCAGCCCGCTGTTTGCTTGGCACTGACAGGGACGTACTTAGGGGGCAGTTCCCCAGCTGCCAAGCGAGGGGCCCACTTGGAGCTGGGAGGAACGGGTTAATGTAATTGAGAATTTGCTGGCTTCCTTGGTGGAGCTGAAGGGAAAACCACACAGAGGAACTCAAGAGCCCTCATGAAAGTTTAATTCTATTTCATGAAAGGAGAACAACTTGTAACTGGGCTTGCTCTGTTTAATATTAAAGCAAGGATGAACTTCTAAGACAGGAATGGAGCCAGGCAAAACCATAATCCCACAGATGGATCGTGTGTGTGTGTGTGTGTGTGTGTGTGTGTGTGTGTCAGGATTGGGGAGGTAGAGGAACAGAGCTCCACTCAAAGTGTGGGAGGGAGCATCAGCCCCAGGTTCTGGGATGTGGGGGGATCTGGCTCAGGTCTCCTAAGTCACAAATGTAGCCTTTTCCCCAAATGGCACTTAATGAACATTCTCAGGGGCAGTTTAACAGAACAGATAAAAGTCGATTTTCCTAAATGAACTTTAAAACTTGCCATCAGGCCTCAGGGCCTAGTGTATACTCTGAATTTATATTTTAAAATAGATTATATAATTATACTATATAAACCAGTTATATATCTTTGCATTTGTTTTTGATGTTAGAACTGTTGATTTACTGAAAGTAAACACTTTAAACAGACCACAACTTTGGTAAACCTGTTGTGATATTTTTTCATCTTTTTATTAACATAAGAAACTCAAATGGCGAAAGGCCAGGTCTGCTAAGTGGCCTTGTTTGAATCAGAACACAACTAACAAACACAATAATAATAAAGGTAATTGATACTAATAATGATGACTATTATTACTGCTAGTTAGATGGTCCTATGAGCCAGGTAAGAGCTGGACTTTTCTATTGTGGGTGCTATAATACATTGGTCCCATATGTAAAGCCTACTTTCTGAAGCCTGCCACAACTGAACAGTATGTAGGGGTATGGGCCACTTTCAAATATGCACAGCTACTTCTTTTCCTGCCAAGTGTGTTTTGTTTATTTGTTTGGTTTCGAGACAGAGTTTTGCTCTTGTCACACGGGCTAAAGTGCAGTGGCTTGATCTTGGCTCACTGCAATCTCTGCCTCATGGGTTCAAGCAATGCTACTGCCTTAGAGACATGTTTTACCATGTTGACCAAGATGTTCTTGATCTCCTGACCTTGTAATCTGCCTGCCTCGGCCTCCCAAAGTGTTGGGATTACAGGCGTGAGCCACTGCGCCTGGCCCCTGACAGGTGTGTTTTATGTTTATTAGGAGTCAGCCATGTTTGTTCCTAAACCAGTTTATGCCAGTTGTCCTTATGATCAAATGTTTAATTAAGTAGGAGAGAACATGATAAAATATGATGGCAAGAAAGAAATTGCTATTGCTGGGAATACCAAGCTGGAAGCTTTGGAAATAATTTATTAGGCTCCTACTCTGAACTGAGCTCTCTTCTGAGAACTTGTGTGCATGATCCCTTTTTCTTGTAGTTGTTACAAACATTCCAAAAGTCAGAAAGTAGTATACTTACTGCAATGATAATCACAGTGAGGCTTGGAGAGCTTTGGCCACTTACTCAAGGTTACAAACATAGTAAGTAGTGGAACCAAGATATGAACCCAGGCTGTCAGACTCCAAAGCCTGTGTGCTTCACCCCAGACTGCAGTGCTCAGCCTGTAAACGCCTGACATTACATTAGGCATGTCAGGTAGGGGTGAAAAAGACACAAGCCTTTGCCCTTGAGGAGCTCAGAGTCCTATGGGGCAGGTAGATAAGTAAAGAGACCATGACAATACAGTTCAGGTCGATACTATGAGAAGGAGAGACCTGGGACTCAGCAGAGCGGCAGACTTGCAGCATCTTACCCAGGCTTGGGAGCGGAAACCAGGAAAGCTTTGGAAGCAGGGGCGCTGGGCTGAGTCTTAAAGAGTAAGCAAGCAGCTAGCAGGCCTGTGTGCTACAGATTCTACCTACCCTGGATCACAGCAGTCCGTTTGATTAGAGCTTTTCCCTGTGGAACTTCGTCCTCACAGCCCAGCCTGGCCTGATGACTTAACGGAATAACAAAGAAAGAAGATGGGAGTCCAGCCCCCCTATACTCCCACACCTGTGGGTCTGGATGACATTGCTGACCCAAGGCTTCCCCAAGTTACATTCGGATTTTCTACAAGATAAATAGGGTCCTGTCAAAAATCTAGAAATTGCTGACCTTGTCTCATTCATCAGTTTAAAGGTGACAAGTCAAGGCAGGTAGGAGGGGGCTGAGTGGAGGCTCCTGGGACTCTTTTGGGCTCATTTGAAGTGGGAAATGCCAAGTCTGCCATATTTAATGGCAGACCTGGGAGCGTAGTTGAAAGCACAGAAGCAGCTCTTCTCCTTGACTCTTGAGTGCCCTATAACAGTGCCTCCAGGCCTTGCTAAGTGGTAGCTCCCTCCTCACCATGGACAGGGGCCAAGGGACCTACAAAGATTCTCAGACAGCTCCTTGCCTGCCACGCCTGTGGATTTATCTTTCCTCCCTCTTACTTTTAAAGGAATTGGCTTTTCTTCATGTAGGGTCTCTAAAGGTTCTTTGGGGGCTGTGGAAAACCCATTGAAAAGGGAGCACTGGTGAGAGGACAGGAGGCGGGAACAGCCTCTAATAGAACCTGAAGTCTCAGTAAACGCCTGGGGGCCCCCAGACCTCATTCCCCTTATTGTCAGCTGCCTTTTAAGAGAGAAAATCTTGATGACTGGTCAAGATGGCTAATTGGAAGTTATCCCCTTACACAACATTATTGGATTAAAAGCTTTCACAGTTCTTTGAGATTGTGGCTTTTACTGATGTCAGTTTGATCCTTTGATTACCTTTGAGCTCAGCAGCAGGCCTCCTGGGGATTGCTGAGTACCTTACCCATTCCTCTGGGGCCTGGAAACAGCTAGGATCTAAATTTGCCAAGGAAGATGTTTTCTTCTCCACCTACTAACATCTGATCAAAGTCTTGGTTCATCAATTACTAAAAAAAATAAATAAATAAATAATAAAATAAAAGCTGGAGAATCAACACTTTAAAAAACTCTTCTTGCCATTTCAGGAAGTCTAATTAATGATGTGAGTGGGCAATTTGCTGCAGCTCTGACTGATTAATTTATCAAATGCCAAAGCCTTTCCTGTGTGCCTCTCAGTCCAATTAGTTAAGTGTTAGATGTGACAGGCAAGGCAGTGTCTCTGGGAACCACCCTGCCTCTCCCGATCATGGTCTCCTTGCTCTGAACATCCCTGTGGCTTCATTTCTCTCTCTATTACTCCTGAGTGAATAGCCCACAGTTGATTCCTAAGTACCTATCCCATCCCACCCTCTCTGGCACAAGTGGTTCAAAGCAGGCTGTGGCTCAGGACAAAGCCACAAACTCATGAGATGTCTCAGAAGGGCCACAGCCACTGATTCCCTGCTGCTACTCCCCGGCTGACAACTTGATTAGACTCAGTGTAGCTTTTTACAACAGATTCACTTATGTATTTCTCTAATTAACTACAAGCAAGGCCTGGCATGTGCCTGGTGTGCTGTCTTTTGCAGAGTGGCTTTCACACCTGTTGTGATGAAGAATCAAGGATAGTAATTATTGTCATCTCCATTTATCAGAGAAGAAAACTGATGCTTAGACAGGAGGATGCCAATTGTTTAAGTTTACTGCATCATGGATCTGATTTGACAATTTTGATACATAACACACCGATCTAAATCTCTGTGGCAGTCATAAGAGCATTTATTCGGCTCACTTTTCTATGTGTTAGCTGTGAGCTAGCTGATTTTGACTGGATCTGTCTGGGGTAGTTTTGTTCTGCCCCTGTGAGTTTCTCATTCTCCTGGGACAGAGGATTGGCCTAGATGTGTTTTTTTTTCGTGGTGATTGTAAGGACACAAGAGCCTAGATTTCCTAGCACAGATTCTTCTTTCTCATTCTATTGGTCAAAAGAAGTCATCTAACTAAACCAAAGCAAAGATTGGGAAAATATACTCTGCTCCTGTTAATGGGAGGAACTGCTAAGTCAAAGGACAAGAAGCATTCATCAAAGAGGGATAAAGAATTTTGGCCAACAGTCAGATGGGGAGAAGAAATAGCCAAAAGTCTAACCATGGTTTTGCTCCACATCTTTTATCTTTTCACTGCATAAATTTTCAAAGATACCTACAGTATACCAGGTAGTTTAAAGAATAATAGGATAGCAGTGAATAAGAAAGACAGTTTCTGTTGTTATGAAGCTTAATTTCTAATAAAAAGAATCAGAAAATGACTTAAAAATCAGCCTGTGATACAGACAATGTAGAGCAGGAGACAGAAATCCTCTATGAAAGGCCAGATAGTAAATATTTTAGGTTCTGGGGGCCACAGAGTCTATGTAGCAACCACTCATCCTCACAGCTGCAGCATGAAAGGAGTCAAAGACTGAACAGATGAAACTGTGTTATACAACTTTATTTACAAAGGCAGGTGGGGATAAGATTTGGCTTGGAGACTGAAGTGTGCCAACCCCTGATGCATATAATTAAAAAAGTGATGGGATAGAATGAGCAGGAGCAGTGACTTCAGAGTGGGTAATAGAATGTATTTGTCTGGGGTTATGATGTTTAGATCAAAATAACAAGAGGGAATTAGTCAGGTAAAAGTCGTGTGTAAGAGGGTTCCAGGGCTATGGATGAGAAGAATCTGACATGTGTGCATATGTGAGGAAGCAGAAAAAGTCCAGTGTGGCTGGAACACATGGGAGAGAGGAAGTTAGGGAGTGGAGATGATATTTAAGTTAATACATATGGGCTTTATTCTAAATGTAATAAGTGTAAAGGAAACATTTTTCACTGGACACTTGCCAAAAATGGCAAGATAGATTTTACTTGAGCTTCTACAGTAGGAAAAAGAGGGACCTCAGACTCAACATGCAGAGTATTTGGCTCTACATCGTATAACACAGAACTGAACTCAACTCCAAAGAGAGCAAATTTTGGTGAGGAATTTACAGCCAAGGAGCAAAGTGAGGGGGTCATTGGAAGGAAAATTATGACAGGAGCTAGTCCAGACATCAAGGGTAGGGGAATTCTTGCTAAACTATCTTAAGAACCTTGCTAAAGGCAGGTCAAGGACTTACATATCAAGGATAGAGAATGAGGAACTTCATCAGATATCAAGATTGAGGATTTTCACTAAACTGGGCTTGACAGAACACTGGGCTTGACAGACCAAGGTCATGGTGGGGAAGCCAATGACCTCATCAAGGAGAGGGCTCAGAGGAGTCAGACTAAAGCTTAGTCGAGGATGAGGTTTGTATTAGAAGTCCCTGTAGGATTTTGAGCAGAGAAGTGACATGATCTCACTTATAATTGATCAGATTGGCTTCCAATTCCAGATTTATTATAAGGAGACAAGAATAGAAACAGGAATTAGTTAGGTGAGACGTTTTGGTGACTTAGACAAGAGGGGTATTAGTGAAAATGGACAAAAGTGTATGGGTTACGAGGTGTTTAGAAAGGTAGTTAACAGGAACTTCTGATTGGTTGGATATAGGAGTTGAAGGAAAAGAACAAATCCAAGATGAGTCCCAGAATTTGGATTGAGCTCATGAAAGGAGTCCTGTGATCTTACTGAAATGGAGAAGCCTTGGGAGGAACAGCTTTGTGGGGGCAGGAAGGAATAGAATTCTATTTGGTTAGGTAAAGTTAGAGACAGTAATAGACATGTATGAAGAGGTGTGAGGTAGACAATGGATCTATGAGCCTAGAGTTCTGTGGAGAAGTTCTTTCTGAAGATACAAGTTTGAGAAGCTATCTGTATATAGATTGCATTTAAAGTCAGGGATCGCTGAGATGACTTATCAATAGTGTTCAGATGAAGAGAAGTTCTCCGAAGGTTGATTTCTAGGCCATCCAAATATTAGAGACTGGGAAAAGAAGAGGAAATCCTCTAAGAAGACTAAGAGGAAGTAACCAGTGATGTCAAAGGAAAGCCAAGAGAAGGGGGGGCCACAATACTTAAAGGAAAAGTTGACTAGTTGACTGTGTTTGCTGTTGATGAGAAATACAAAGTGATACAGCTGAAGTTCTTTAAGCCTGTGATCACCAGTTTTAGTGAGTGGTGAGGATATCATTAGTATTGAAAGCATCTCACCTATTATAAAGGTAAAATATCTGTGTTAAAAGTATAAATTATTTAATAAAAGATGCTGGAAATATTGATTCATGATATATTTTTAAATTAAATTAGATGCCTACCTCACACGATACAGAAAACCTTTGTTTCACAGAAACCTAAATATGATGGGCAGAACTATAAATATATTGGAAAATGAAGGAATTAATCTTCCAAATTTTGAGGTAGAGAATAATTTCTTTGAAAATCCTTGACAGGAACTATGAGAAATAAAAGAACTGGATTTGACTACATCAAGTATTAATGAAAGATTGCTGTTCAGGGAATAAAACCATAGACAAAGTTTAAAAAAAATAACCTGCTAAGACTGAGATAATATATTTTCAAAATATATAACTGACTAACTATTTTGAGTATCTAAATTTTGAATACCAGCAAGGAAAATTAGGCACCTTAAGACTTTTTCTCTGAATACCAGAAAAAGAATATGAATAGGTAATTCTGAAAATAGCAACCTAAAAGCCATCAAATATATGATGGGTTAAGTTAATTAGAACAATGCAAATTAAAATGCTAAAAAGGCATCAGTGTAAATGATAACTTTTCAGCAAAATAGGCACCACTATAGAACCTGCAGAGTATTGAACACAGGTCCTAAGGAAGGAATGATTGGTTTCACATGATAAGAGCAAGCAGAGCCTACCTGGAGGCAATGTTTTGAGCTGTGTTTTGCTGGATGCATGGGAATCCAACAGACAGAGAGGATGAGTGGAATTAGGAGGTGCAGTAGCCTCCTCTTATCCACAATTTAGCTTTCTGTCAATTATCCATGATCAGCTGTGGTCCAAAAATAAATGGAAAGTTCCAGAAATGAACAATTCATGAGTTTTAAATTGCTCACCATTCTGAGTAGCACAATAAAATCTCTTGCCATTCTGCCCCATCTACCTGAGATTTAAATCATCTCTTTGTTCAGCACATCCGTTTAGTATATGCTGTCTGACTGTTAGTCACTTAGTGGCCATTTTAGATATCAGTTGGACAAAAGGTAGTATATACAGAGTTCAGTGCTATGCACTGTTTTGAGCATCCACTGAGGATCTTAGAACATATCTCCAAAGGATAAAGGGAGACAACTGTAATTGATCAGAAGAATGGAGTTGCAAATATACCAGTAGAAATGATTATCGATTATGCCTTTGGTAATGAAATGCCAGCTACCAATAACCCTGCCCAATGTCCTAGGGACAAGTTGGGAGGTCACGTGTTCAAGAATGACTTCTGGAAATGGCTAATGTGTGGAAGAAAATTACAAGGGCCAAGCACCCATTACTAAAAAGTGGTGTTCTGAGCCATGCGATTAGAGATTTTACAACCACTGAGTCAGTGTTCTACCTTCTAGGACAGCAGGCAAGCAGATGCTCCACAGTATGCTTTGAGAGATGCTTAAAAGGCACCCAACTTCTCCAGAATCCCGAAGGTATCTAAAACTTCTGCATTAAGTGTTAAGGCCCTGGCACTCTGGGTTGAATACAAGCAATGTCTAGGAAGAGTAAGGCATAGATCGGCTTTGAATTTTGATTAAAGGGGAAGGTCTAAATTTGATGGGATCTGAGACTGAGGAAAATTTTACAAAGCAAGATTCACAGTTACTAGGAACACTGGGAACTTAGCAGGGAAGTCCTGATGTGGGGAGTTTAGAGGCTTCTGAAACACATTCTGACAGAGTGGCTTTTAATAACAAAACTTGATGAGCTTTATTCATACATTTCTCTCTCAGTCCATTTATTCATTTGTCAATTAGTTATTGAACACATTCTGTATTCTAGGCAGTTCACAGGACACCTCGACCCTGACTACATAGAGCTTGAAATCTAACGGGGGGAGGGTAGGTAATACGGTGCCAACAATAAAATTAATGCTTGCAGCTGTGATTATGTTGGAAGGTCATTGTACTTCAAGAGTAGGTAATGGGGAGTTTTGACCTACTCAAATTTATCTGGGAAGTCTTCCACGGGGAAGTGACAGTTGAGCTCTACAGCATGGGAAGGACTTGACTAGGTGAAAACACCAGGAAAAAACCTCCATGCAGAGAGACCAGCATGTGCAAAGGTGGCTGCGGCTGGAGGGAGCCTGGAGAAATGAGACCAGGATGGCTTGAACAAGACAGGAAAGAAAAGGATTGAGATGTACAGAAGAAAAGGGAGCCACATCTCCTGGGGCATTTTAGGCTGTGCTAAGCACATTTGCATTTATCCCAGGCATAATGAGAAGTCAATTAAGTGTTTTAAGCCAAGAGGTGACATAGTTTTGCATTTCAAAATGATCATTTTGACTGCTTTTTGGAAAGTCACTTTAAGGAGGCCAAGCTGAGAGCCAGGTGAAGGGAGTATTGCATTGCTCAGAAAGAGGCAATGATGGTTTAAGCTAGAATGGTAGCTACGGAAGTAGAGTGAAGTGGGTAAATGTGAAACATACTTCAAAGATAACATGGTCAAGGTTTGGATATGAGTTGATGAGAGGGAGAGAAGTATTAAGGAGGACATTTAGATTCTGGCTTGCTCAACCAGATGACAAGGTTGTTCACTGAGCCCGCAGTCCTGGAAAAGATCGGGTTGTCTACAAAATGGGACTAACCTTGCCAATTCTGCTTTTCTCATAGATTTGCTGCCAAGCTTCAATGAGATAAAGTGTGTGGCAATGCTTTGCAAATGATGTGGTGCTGTAGACATATAAACTATTATTATTCTCCCATTTGCTGGCCTTAATGGCTCAGCAGTACCCTGTGAACCAAATTTTCTAAGTAAATTTAAGTTCTCACTGGGGAGCAAATAAAATAAATTCAACCCATCTTGGCAACAATCAGAAAAATCAGGCATAATAAAATCCTTGGGGCAGAAAAATGTCTTTTTCCAAAACTACAGCCCACTCAGAAATGTCAAGTTCCAAGTTTCCAACTCGGATGAAATCTTTTACAATTCTACTTCTTCTCATAGTTGGGAAGTGACAATACAGCGAGTGGAAGAAGCTTCCCTGAGTATTAGACTTTCTGGACCTCTTTGGTCTTGCAAAACAATATTTTGAATGACACCCAAGTGATTCAGAAGTAAAGATTCAACTGACTTACTAGTACTGACAATGTGGTAATACTGACATGATGTGACATGCATCATGTGCTATGAATTTTTCCTCCTTTCTAAGAAGACATCTTTTAGTCTTTGCTGACTTGGAATGTAATGCAACTTATGGGGTTTGTTTTTATGGGGTCCCCATTATTTCCAGGGATAATGGCAGCTCTGAGGAAACTCAGGGGCATGGAGCCATCACTAGATTATGCATATCTAATTTCCAGCCAGATTTATTATTTGTATGAAAAATCCCCTTAGTTTTTAAGAACACTGTGGATCTCCCTGTGCTAAATGCTTCTGAGAACAAAATTTATGCTCTGTAGCATCACACTAACAAGCTATCAGGATCCAACCCCGCTTCTTCCTTTTAGTGCTCTCTCTCACCAGTTCCCACAGTGTCCTCTGACCCTACAGAATATTCCTTACCACAGCCCATGCTGGCCTTGGCTCCTGGCTAACTTCTCACTCTTCCAGATTCAGCAAAGGCATATTTTCTTCCATGAAGTCATCTCCAGCTCCTCACCTGACCTTTCCCAGGAAACTGGCTTTACCTCTAGCAGAGCATGTGCTACATGGCTTGGGGTTTGTAGGAAGGTAAACCCTAGGATGGAACCTCTAATTTCACTATACTCACTGTGTTTACAATCTTGGCTCAGTTACTGTTGTTGACTATTGTATTAATGGTTCCCCAACAAATCATAGCTGCCTATACCCTTGCATGCATCCCTCCTATACCAATTCTGGGCTTGGCTTTGTGAACTTGCTTTGACCAATGGGACATCAGTAAACCCTACCCAAGAAGAGGCTTGAGAAGCACTTGTACATAAGATCTTGTGATCTTGGAATGCTGCTGTGATCTAAGAAACTTGCTCAAGAGACCACATACAGGAGACCTTAGATGACAGTCTCCATGGATTGCCAGATGTGAGTGAATCCTTTTTCAACTTCTCTCCCCAGTTGAGCCTTCAGAATAATGCAACCATCTGAGTGACCCTGGGGAGACTAGCCCACCCACTTGAGCCCAGTCCAAACTGCAGAATTGCGGACCAATAAATAATAGTTAGTTCAAACCAATTAGTTTGGGGAGTTTTGATACATAGCAATAGAGAACTGAAATACCCAGTTCCCTGGGTTCACCTCTACCAGAGCATTGATCACAGAAGTTGAATTTCTAGTAAGTAATACCTGACTTTGAATCCTTAGTTTTGCCATACTCAGTGACTATGTGACCTTTGATCAGTTACTCTTGAAGCCTTAGGTTTACCATTGGTAAAACAGGTACAATGTGGCTTAGAGGCTCAGAAGGCTTTGTGAAGATAAAAAATAGTAATAATAATGTGAAAAAACTGCTAAATGTACTTTCTAGCATAGAATACTTGGTAAAAGTAAAGGGGAGTAATTATTATTATGTTTAAATTCATTTGTCTTATTGGTCTGGAGCTTCTTGATCACTAGGAATAATGCATTATTAATCAACTCAGTATTCCCAGGCATATCACAGTGACTGGCACAAATGAAGGTCTAAGTCAGTGTTTATCAAATGAATAAATGAATTAATAATGTCCTTTCTGGTTTAGTTGGGAGATTTTACATGAATACTCAAAAGATTAAGCTTCTATGACCTCAGTAGAAACCCATTACTGAGTGGCCTGTTAGATGAATAAACAAATGACCTCAGACAGCCAGAGGCATGGAGCAGTTCTATTTGGCATTTAGACTCTTACCCCTTCTGAATGAATTGGATCTATTGCATGGTTCTCAAACTTGGCTGTCCAATGAAACCGCCTGATATCTGGTTCCCAAAGATTGATGTGATTGGTCTGAGGTTTGACCTGGACATCAGGAGTTTTGAAAGCTCCCCAGGTGATTCTACTAGTAGTCAAGTTTGAGAAGCACTGCTTGGGAACAGAGGTTCATAAATTATGGCTTCACTGGCCAAATCCAGCCCACAACCTACTTTTGTAAATGAAATTTTACTAAAATGCTGCCATACTTATTTATTTATTTATTGTCTATGGCTGCTTTTGTGCTGTAATGGCAGAGGTGAGTTTGTAACAGAGAGTGTGTAACCATCAAAACCTAAAATATGAACCATTTGGCTGTTTACAGAATGAGCACGGACACCTGCTTTGGGTCATTGGAATATCACATGCCTCCATCTTCAGCTTTCACTACCACAGCCCCAGCACCTCTTACTCAGTCATGCATAGTATCACCAGGTCTCTTTCCAACTCCATGACTTTGCTATGAGAAATTTCACAGCTAAGATAGGTAGTAAATTATGACTACATTTTCTTCTATCTTGACCAAAATTTTCTTTTTCTTTGAATGCTTGTGTTAATTGCTTTGTTGGCTTTGGTTTCTGTGTACATCTCACACATTGTCTGACAGAGTTGTAAAATTCCTTTGGGCACAGCCAAATGCTTCAGATAGTCCCACCATATCTTGACGCACTCCTTTTGCCATCCTTCAGCCCCTTGCTCTTCTGTGCTGGATTTACTTTTCTGGACCTTCATGTCTTCCTCTTATTTGGTTTACTCACAATTTGTTCTTAATGGTACTCCTATTTATGAAGTGTCACACCTTCTTCATTGCTCTTCTAGTTTGCTTTTCCATTTCTTTGTCTTTATTTTTCTACTTTTTCCTACCTTTACTTTACTTTGTCTTCTATTCATGTATTGAATTTTTATTCTATTGCCAAATGTTTAAACTCCAAGAGTTCTTTCCTACTTCCTGAATGTATGTTCTTATTCCTTAGATGCACATCTCATGTTTCTGAGTATGTTAATGGAGGATAGGAAAAGCTATAGGGAATCAGTTAGGTGTTTTACTGAATATTTTTAAAAAGTGAACTAGAAAGCTTTTCAATGCTTTTCTAAAAGCTTTGAAACACTTCAGACAACTTGGATAGCATCTATTCACTGAACGTTTAAAAGAATTCATGTGAAAAAAATCAGAAACCAGGGTCCTCTGCTTGATTTTTGTTTTACATCTTCCCTAGTTTTAGCTCTGGTTGTTGGTATACTGGGACTTTTTTTTCCTTCCATGATCAATATTGGTAATTTATAGTTTTTCAGGAAATAATGCATTTTATTCAGAGTTTCAAACATTCAAGCATGTTATACTAATTTAGCTCTTTAGAACTTCTCTATCTTATTACCTGGTCCTAATGAAGAGTGCAGGTTGAGGAATGAGATGAATTTTCTTCCAAATCCCAGATATTTCACTAATTAGCTCTGTGATTTTGAGCAAGTTATTCACCACTGTAAACTTCATCATAATTCTGCTGTATTGCAACAATTAAGCATGCAACCAATTTGAAGTATTCAGCAAATCTTAGTAAGTCTTCATTGAATATTATCTTTCTAGTAAACTGGAGCCTTAAGATTTTCCTACATAGAACCACTAACAATCTTAGGAGGAAGAACAACAAAGCTTAACTGTACCAGACAAAATTATTTTCAACTTTGGGCCATTAAACCATCTGTTTCCACTGCTGAAAATGGTCTTCTCCCATGTTTCCACATGGCTGACTCCTTCGTGTCATCCAGATGTTATCACAAATATTCATTTATCAGGGAGTCCTTCCCCAGGGCTGTAGTCTGCAGTTGTCCATGTTGTGCACTGCGTGACTCCAGTGGGCACCACTCCTATCAAAATTTATGCTAATGATGTCTGCTAAAGTTGTACAAACACAATCAGCCCAGTCATACTGGCTGACCATTGTCATCTCTGACCATGCAATCTAATAACCCACACCCCATCCCAGTCATTTTAAATTTCTCATTCTTTTTAACATTTGTTCACAGTGCCTATCACTATCCAAAATAATAATCACATTTAATTATGTGTTTACTTGTTTGTTGTCTACCCGCCCACACTAGAATGTAAGCTTCACAAGAGCAGAATTTGGCACTTTCTTGTCCACACTGTAGTCTCAATGCCTAGAAGAGTGACTGGGCCATCACAGATGTTCAATTCACATACATTAACTCTAAGAGCCAAATTGGAAAGAGGCATCAGAGAGGAACAGAAACCAGGAAGTTAAAAGTCACAAGACACCAGTGGATCAACTTTCTCTCTCTCTGCTCTTTGTCTCTGCATCTCCCGTCTTTGTCTGCTTCATCTTGTTCTCTGCAGGTCAGCTGCCCAGCTTTGTAGTCTACCTGCTGGGTGGATGATGACTGCTCCCACATTTCCGAGTTACAGTTCCATCCAGAAGGAGGGTATGCTCAAATCTCTCTTAGGTCTGATCTCATACTTCTCAGTGAGAAATTCATTTCAGTCTGAGCCAATTATCCATCACTGGTCCTATCAGCTATGTTCAGGAGATTGAGGCCATATGATAAATCATAGCTAACAGTAAGAGGTAGCCTAGGGAATTTCTTGGAGGGCAGGGATTTTCATGATCTAGGTGGACTCCAACATTGCTCACACTGGAGGCAGTGGAGCTGCAGGTTCATGTAAGAGCTGATGAGTCCAAATGCTCAGAAGTGGTTGTGTGATAAGAATCCAGAGTTAGGTAGCTTTTGGTGTTCAACTGTGTGATTTGGAGCCCACATCTAGCTTATTTTTTTTTTTTTATTTGAGAAATAAAGCCACTGGATTCAATGATTTCTGTCCTTACCCTGCCATTTCCTGAGTCTTGTAATGTGTCAACTCCCAGGTTAATCAGCTCTCCCACTTGCCTTCAACTCGTTCTCAAATCCCCATCTACAAGTCCTACTGGCACTGGAAATGCATCATGGAAAACTTCAACCTCCATACTGTCTACCAGAGTCCAGAAAATGCTAAGAAATATCAGAACTAGGGACAAAAAACCAAAAACAAAACCCATGTTAAGATGCATAAAAAAGAGATTGCTGTATTCTAAAACATAATGAAGATCACAAAAGAAGACAAACCAAAGATGTTCAGACTTTGATATGGTTTGGATCTGTGTCCCCAATGAATTCTTATGTCAAATTGTAATCCTTCATGTTGGAAGTGGGGCCTGATTGAAAGTGATTAAATCATGGGGTTGGTTTCTCCTGAGTGGTTTAGCATCATCCCCCTTGGTACTGTCCTCATGATAGTGAGTGAGTTTTCATGAGATGTGACCATTTAAAAGTGTGTGACACTTGCCCCTCTCTCTTGCTCCTGCTCTGGCCATGTAATGGGTATACTTCCCCTTTGCCTTCCACCATGTTTGTAACTTACAGATTCCTGAGGCCTTCCCAGGAGGTGAGCAGATGCCAGAATCATGTTTCCTGTATAGCCTGTGGAACCGTGAGTGAATTAAAACTTTTTTCTTTGTAAATTACCCAGCATTGGGTAATTCTTTATAGCAATGTGAAAATTGACTAATACCTCTAGATCAAAATAAAGTGAACAAGCTTGAGGGAAAAGGGAAAAAAAACTGTAAGAAAAGGTGAACTTAGTTGAAAAAAATGATCAAGATGCTAAAATGAAGATTATAGTGTTCCCAGGCAGAGACTCTCTACAAACGAATTGGTGCAACCCCTTCCCCCATGTTATGAAGCTCCTAGCCTTCAGAGAAGGTGTTCTAAATCCTCCCAATATCCCCAACTATTACCCCATTAGTACCTTTGTGTGTGTGAGTGTGCTTTGAGACATCCTTTCAGGTGAAAGATTATTAAAAACAGAGAGCTCTGTGAAGGCTAAAGATCTGAGAAAGCTCACGGGCTTAAGGGGTTCTGGCTGCGATCAGCAACTGCTGAGATGCCTGGAATCAGACACAAAACTAATTGAATGGTGGAGCATTGACAGATAATGGAAGGAGGTATAAGAGCAGTCATCTGGAGAAATGCTGATACTTTGATGAAACTGTCCAATTGTTTGCTCTCTACAGGCATGGGCTCTATTACATGTATTTTATTTTTCACCCCTAAAAGCAGCTGGCAGGATGTCAGGTGTGGAGGCATGACTGTATGTTTGTAGAATGCCCATGTTGGAACAGTGATGCTTATCATGCCTACACAAGACTTTAACTCTGCAGAATCTTTTTTTTGTAACTTTTTGGTCCAATGTTCTCCTTTAGCCAACCTGGGATTCTTCAAGGCCTTCTCATACGGCGCAAAATTCATGAGTGCTGTTAAAGTCTTGATATCTGGGATAACAAACTGCCAGTAAAGCTTCTTTTAACAACATCGACCTTAGAAATTCTCTCAATTCTCCTTGGAAATGCTTTAATAAAGTCTGATCATCTTCAGGAAAAAATCCAAATATCTTCTGATCACATTCTAACATTAGCCAACCTCCTTCAGTTCATCTTTTAACACTTTTCCTTATCACACCTTGAAGTTCCCTCAATCTGCTATATTCTGCTACCTTCTGAACCTTGCACATTCTATTTCTCTCTTTCCAGGAATGCTCTTTCTCCTCCTTCTCCACCAAACTCATTCTTATGTTATTTTTTTAATTTTTTATTTTTTTAATGGTTCAGCCCTGATGCATGTCCCCCTCTCTCCTCTCATAAACCACCACAGTGCTCATTAAGGAATCATAGAATCATGATTCTTTCCTTCATTTTCTTCCATTTTAGATTAAAAGCTGCTTGAGAGTTATAATTCTCACTTCTTCATCACTTTACCCCAAGTTCAAATGGACATGCTTTGTTTATTCAGGTGTTCAATAAATTGTCGAATGAATGAATTAATGAATGAGGTGAAAGGCTAAAGAGCAATCTAGTAAGATGGCAGAATAGCATTTCTGTGTTAAAAACCTCATTCTCTTCATTTCTTCATTGAGGAACTCCACTCAATCACTGTGATTGGAGCCACACTCTGGATCTCTGAAAGCTACAGCCACTATCAGAGCTTATGTAGGGAAGCCTTATGAGGAAGTGAAAATTTTTAACCCTGGACTCAGGCTATGATATTGACAGCATGGATAAAAAATTCGAAATTAATGAAAGAAGTAGCCGATCTTGTCTCACCTGTCAATGCTCACCATTAATAATATATAAGTCAAAAACTTTACAAGCTGAATCTCTTCTTTTTTTTTTTTGAGACGGAGTTTCGCTCTTGTTACCCAGGCTGGAGTGCAATGGCGCGATCTCGGCTCACCGCAACCTCCGCCTCCTGGGCTCAGGCAATTCTCCTGTCTCGGCCTCCTGAGTAGCTGGGATTACAGGCACGCGCCACCATGCCCAGCTAATTTTTTGTATTTTTAGTAGAGACGGGGTTTCACTATGTTGACCAGGATGGTCTTGATCTCTTGACCTCATGATCCACCCGCCTCGGCCTCCCAAAGTGCTGGGATTACAGGCTTGAGCCACCGCGCCCGGCCTGAATCTCTTCTTATACTGGAGGAGAGGAGGTAGAGTTGGGGATGGACCTATCCCAGCCCATATGGAAGTTATTTTTCCTATGGTTTGAAGTCAGGTCAAATTTTGGATATCCAAGGTCCTATAGCTAGTTACAGAAGAGGTGACAAAGGGTGAGTGTCTGGATGAATAAATGAATAAGCATGTGGATGGATGGATGAGTGGTTGGTTGGATGGATGAGTGGTTGGTTGGATGGATGAGTGGTTGGTTAGGTGGATGGATGAATGGATGGATAGTTGGGAAGAATGGAGGGAGAAAAGAAGGCACATTGAGCAAGAAAACTTTATTAAACTTGGTAATTCATTATATAATGGAGACAGAGGAGGCAGAAAAATTAAATATAATTAACAATTTCCAGCCTGGAATACTAGGAGAATTGTGATTAAAACTAGAAAAAAGAGAGAAGGGTAAAACTGCTTTAAGAGCATTTTTGTGTTTACGTACGGATAAGAAGTGATTTTTGTCTTCCCAAAACTGAAGGATTTATTCTGATTGTAGAGATGAGAGGAGATTTTATTGGAGAAGATTTCCAAATATTGCATTGTTCCAATAGAAGCCTCAAATTTGCTTTCCACGATATTTTACTTTACTCAAAGGATGAAAGAATGGAGTTAGAAGTATATGTGAACATGGATGTATGAGTATAACCTGAAAATGTCTCAGGTGTTCAGAAGTCCTGGTGATTAAAGCTTTCTGGTTACTAAACTGTAGCCACAGAGAGTTGCAGTTATGAGTGTGAAAGGGGGATAAAATAAAAAAGAACAATGTTTTTATATTGAACAATTAATAGCTATTGCTGTAGTTGAAAACTGGCAATACAAATACAGCATGTGAAGGGTACCGTGGAAGGAGGCATTAAGTCTGACCATGGAGAGAGAAGTAGCTGGGGAGGGATACAAGGGGTAAGCCTGTGTCATTCTGCCATACCTCCCTCAACCACATACAGCATTTGGCAGGACTCCAACTCTGACCTGGGAGTGCCATGGAGTAGGGTTTTGAGTGTGAAAATGATGAAGTCACATAGCATTTGCATTAATCAGAATTCACAATCATACCCACAGGGAATGAATTCGCCTCTGCCAACCTCCTAAGAGAATAGCTTAAGGGCATGTTAACATTAAGCCTAAATTGGGGACTGAAACAGTGCCAAGAGGAAAATTATTTGTAATAAAAACCATTTGTCAAGAAAAATGGCCCAGAGTGCAGACAAGCAGGTAGACCCCCTGGCCAGTGGGGGAACCCTGACTGGAGGATCCAGTAGGTGGTCCAAGAGGCAGATGGTCACTTCCTAAATCACAACCATGTGTACCATGGGGATGCTTTATGGACCACTTGAGGGCATTCTTGTCAGCAGCTCACCCAGGAAGTCACTCAAGTTTATATATTAAGGAGGAGGGGAGAAATTGCTTGTCCTTCCCCTCTCTTTTTTTTCTGGAGAAAGGGAGATAAAAAGCAAACCCAAGGACATTAGCTTTTACTATTGGCCGGACATAAATAGATTTAGGAAAACATTTTCTGCAACCCAGGAAAATCAGGGAATCTTAATTAGCATTTTTAAATTCAAACTCAAGACCTAGGGGAAGGTTTGAAATTAAGCATAAGATTTTCCTAGACAGAGAACAAAGGCTGGAGAGCTTCAGAGGAAAGACCCAAGACAGTTACCCAGGGCTGGAAAGAGCACCCTTCTATGTGCTTGGGAAAGGGCACCAGGAGAAAACACTACCTGGCTAAGGAAGTTTGAGGAAGTACAGGGAAGGGGCTGGAACCTCAGATTTGAAGACAGAGCACTCTGGCTTCAAACCCCAGCCAGACCATTCACCAACAGTACAATGTGGGAGTGATCTATTTAACCTCTGGGCTTTGATTTCTTGCTCTGCAATATAATTGCCCCTTGTGGGGTCTGAATCCAACAATTAGTCTATATGAGGCACCCACTTACCAATCAGCACAGAAAAAGAACCAGGAGGCTTCCTGCAGAAGCGTGGTGAAACCCTTGAGCTGAGTTTTAGAGAAAGAGTGGTGGCAGCCTTGGAGCTCTGGGGAAGGACTACAGATTGCAATTGTCTGCATTTTTCCCGTGTCCTCTTCACTGAGGCTGTCTGGAGCCTCTGTGAGCTGACGCTCCCCTCACCTCTCTGGAGCCTTGGAGACTGAATTTTCAAGGGTAAAAGGCAGACCTTTTGTCTCAAAGTAGTTTTTTTTCTTTCCCAATAGACTAGGCAAGCTGATTGCCTGCGGTCTTTAAAGAACAAGTTGTCAGATGTTAGGCACTTTTCACACTGCCTTTTATTTTATTTTTTTTCATCTCTGATATGTAACCTTGGACCCTCTAAGTGTCAGCTTAGGAATCTAATGGTGACAAGCCCCTCAGCACCTGTCTAAACTCACATTAGGAATAATCAGAGGTAATAGCTGGACTAAGAGGCCTTGGAATCTGAGGAAGATGAACATCCAGAGTAGAAGTTCTCCTGGCAGAGGAGGGGCAGCGTATTGAAGACATTCTCCACCTGCTCTGGCCACCATGGCCTTTCTTTACATACCTGAGCATCTTGCTGGGACATCTGATGTATGCCAGGCATGGGGCTGGGCTTCAGAGCCACGAAGGAGAATAAAGTGTTGTTTCTCCATCTTCAGGGTTTAGACTTCTGTTGAAGACACACACACACACACACACACACACACAGCCCAGCACAGCATGACATTTTCAGTGAATGGCAAGACCATCCACTAGAGGCTCAAATTAGAAATGTGGTTGTCATCTTTGATACCTTCCCACATAGAAAAAAGAGTCAGCCCATGATGTATCTTCTGAAAAGGGGAAGTCCACATGGAAGATATGGGACGTACACTCAATCTTTGTTGATGTAGCCATAAGACTGAGTGTTTAATATCCTAAAGGAGAGCTTATTTACGGTTTTGAAATTTAACATTGAATTGATAAAGTTTAAAAATAAAGCTGTGTTCTTTCTCAAGCTTTTACTTTCATCTTATAAATATTATTCTTCAGTTTGTAAAAGTCTAGCAAAAATTAACAATCACTTATAATGAGGCCTTGATTAATATGTAGTACCATTTATAAACTTTAAGGTTTTCAAATTGTCTGTATAATTTTGATACATTCTATTTTTAGTACTTTAAAAAATTTATCATGTGCTAAAATCTTATAACTAATAGATTAAACTCATAAACATAGTGATTCTTATGGTATCATATTCAAGTACTGTATATAAATCTAGTAAAAATTCAACTTAAAATAAGTCTAAATCAATTCCTAAATTACTCATTTTAATTGTGAACAAAGTTTAACTGCTATTCCAATAAACCAAACTCTCTTAAGTATAAGAATTTCTATATGAATCATACATTGCTTTTAGAATAATTAACAAAAACTATATTTTTTGGTAAAAGTATGCCCACAAATATATATAAATATATACCCTAGAATATTAGCAATTGTTAATTCTGGCTGGTGGGAATTTGAGTGATTTTTATTTTTTTATTCAAACCTTTCTTCCTTTTTCCAATGAATATGTATCACCTTTTAATCCAGGGAAAGACAAATTTTGAAAACCTTAAGTACCTCTTCTGGGATGGAGCCTATGCTTGGTGCCATGAGGTAGTCCCTGGATGTCTAGACTCTCTGTGTAACCTTTTTCATGGGTCGGTTGCAGCCCCAACCCACCTGCTGCTCAGGCCTCATGGTACGTGAAATTGATGACTCTTTTTGTACAGAGATACTTCTTGTATCCAGCTCTAAGGTTTCTTATTATTTAATAAAGAGAGGAAGCAGATCCATACTTCATAGTCGGAGCCTTATGGGCTATAAGCATATTCAAGTTAAATTTAAGAAAAGCATTGATTAGAATCTGTTCCCTGGAGGCCCGGTGAACAAGTTCACTGCATAACTGGTTAACTGATTGCCTGACTGTCAGAGTGACTGAAAGACCAATGAATAAATGAATAACAACATGAATGAGAAAATGAGTTAGTGACTAGCCTTAAATGTTTGAATATATGTGCAAATGAATGGGTAAAATGACTATGTAATGACCAATTGACTGACAGAAGCAAGGGCTAGCTTGATAAATGAATGAGTCAAAGCCATGTCAAATGACTGCTTGGGGCTAAATGTGTGTGAATAATTAATTGGCTGAATAACAGTCACAATTGAATGGATGAAAGAGTACATGATGGCCAATATATGAATGGCTAAGCTGTTGACCGATAGACTGAGTAATGAATAGGTGAATGAAAGAATAAGTGTCAGAGTGAGGGAATTAAAGGATTGTCTGACTTTCTGATTGTGTGTATGTGGATTAGTTGACTGACTGAATAATAGTCCTTCAAAACAACAAAACGATGATGGACCACAATAAATTCGAACCTGGCTGAATGAAGAAAGGACATTTGAAGGAGAGAGGTCCTTACTGGAACTGTTTACCTTGAAGTTGTCATGCCTTCATCCCAGCACCACAGCTTCAGCCCAGTCCTGTGCAGCCCCCTCCTTCAGCATTCCCGGGTACCTGAGTGCCACTGGCCAATGACCGAGAGCCCTCCTTGTTGACTGGCCTATGTCCCTTTATTTCATTTCATTTTGTGGGTAGAAACTGACTCAGGATTGGGCCTTTTCTTGGCCTTAGGATTTTTCAACGAGTCTTGACTTCTTGGGATGGTCCCATAACGTCTAAGAACACTGAGTCAGACTTGAATATCAGGTCATTCCACTCCTGGGCACATTGGAAAGGATCTGGAACGTAAATCTCAGCTGGGGTCCTTCCTAGCCTATGGTGGAAGATATTGAGACCTTAGATTTTAAGAATATTCTCTGTTGGATGAGAGATTCTATGGCACCAGGAGCTCTGTCGGGAGGTCCAGACCTCATCCATCTCAGTGCACAGGGAGTTGATGATCTGTGTGTGTTTATTCTCAAGCCTCTAGGTGGTGGGATGATGAAGACTGGCATGCACTTGTATGACTTCCTGGCACACATCCACTGAGGAATGCCAATGTTTGACCATTTGTTTTTTTACTGTCAACTCACTTAGTTTTTCTCTTATTTCTCTAGCTTACCTGAAGCAGATTAATCCTTAAAAGAATTTTCATTTAGATAAACTCTTCCCTAGTGATCCATTCAGACTCAGAAGGACATAGCTTCCCACTCCTTCTCTCCTGCCAACTTGAAGCTGCTTCCACAAAGAGGGAAATTTTTCTGAAGAAGGATCTATGTATTATCAAAAGATCAGTTAATTGGGAGCTCACTGGACACCTCTTGTTTATCAGTTCCAAATCACACAGTGGATCTATTTTCAATTTATATTTGTTAAAGGAGCATTTTAGTAGGATCTTTATTCTTGAAGGAAAGCTCAGAGGTTAAGTTACACCTGAATCTCACAGTGAAGATCTTCCAAAATCTATAGCAAAGAGGCTGAAAAGAGACATAATGTTTACTCATCAGGAGCCTCTCTGGGCGTGTTAGCAGCTGTTGGCTTGAAATTGGAACATCACCTGTGAGTGCCAGGCTGGAATGAAGGTGAGGCTGACATGATCATGGAGACAGGACTTGACAACTGTGTGAAAAATCATCCTACTTGGTTTAAACCTAATAAACAAGAAATCCTAATTAGATGTCAACTTCCCCCTCAGGATTTGTAAAGCAGGCTTAACTTCTCCCAGGATCTTTGCAAGTGTGAATAGTCACTCTACTCCTGGGGATAGGACAAAGAATTAAACCAAGTTTATCCCTCTCTCTGTCCATGGCACCCTTCTGCTTTCCATTCTTGCAGTTCCCACACACTACTGGATTGCAGTTTCACATCTACTTTACTTACCCTGTGCAGTGTCTGGCACATGACTAGTGTTTGATAAATGCTTGTTGATGATGTCAGTAAATATAAGAAAGTCAAAACCAATTTATCCTCCAAAGCTTGGATCAAATTCTGATCATTTAATCTTTCCTGACCCTGCTTACAATGTGGCAAAAAAGAAGCATCAAGAGCCTTGGAGTCAGGCCAGCTTGGTTTCATACTCCAGGTCTTTCACTAATTAGTTGTGTGTTTAACTCCTCTCGGCCTGTTTCTTCTTTCTCATTATCTCTATAATCACCATCACCGTCATCACAGTAATGACTCCTCTTTAGGGTTTACCATGTGCCAGTTTTGCGCATGGCATGGGTCGTCTTTTAATCTTCACAAAACTCTGTTACATAAGGCCTAGTATCTTCAGCGTACAGACTAAAAATTGAGGCACATGGA
The DNA here is from genome assembly GCF_048565385.1 of Saimiri boliviensis. Lineage (NCBI taxonomy): Eukaryota > Metazoa > Chordata > Mammalia > Primates > Cebidae > Saimiri > Saimiri boliviensis. The sequence continues at coordinate 83,388,051 of NC_133463.1, forward strand.
GGATCAACAATAGTAGGAATTACCTCTTTATAAAATTGACCGTGTGCCAGCCACTGCTCTTGGCATTTTAAAGCCACTCAATCACAAATGCCCAATATAGGCAATTTTGTCTACAAATATCCTGAATTTAGCACTGTGATTTCTACATCCTGAGGAAACCCTCAGTCATGGGCAAGCAGGAGAGTTGGTTCACTGTACTCAATTCTCATAACTAAATATGAGAGAGGTATTATTCTCCCAACTTACAGATGAAAAAACCAAGGCACAAGAGGTTAAGTAACTTTCCCAAGTCCATACGTACAGCTAATAAATGGCACAACAAGACCATCAGTCCCAGAGTTAAGCCATACACACTGCTTTCTCTCAGGAAGAAAAGGGGAAATGATTTATCTTTCATTGAGTTGTTAGAGGAAATGCATACTCTCTAACAAGTAGTAAGGGTATAGTATATAGCTTACTTTTCTACACCTTCACTTTAAAACTCCTGCTTTTTTCTTCCTCTTTACTTTAAAGGGCCTCAAAGAATCACACCAGCTGGTCTCCACCTTCTAATCTTCCATTCACTTCCAACCTGTCCCAGTCTTACATCTGTACCCATTACTTATCTGAGAAAGAATTCTACCCAAAAGTCATCAAATGGTCCACGGATTGTTCTATCCATTTGTCTCTCCAAAGCCCCCATTCTACTTCCCTGACCCATAAGAGATGGTCTGTTTGTTAAATTAAGGCAAATAGAAGTGAATTGAATTGGAATAAATCCCAAGGCATTTTACAACTCTGACCTATCCTTTTTAAAAAATTTTTTTTTGGCCATGGTTCCCATGACCTGTCTGGGTTCTTTCACGTGTCTGAATGCTCTGTGTCAGACTTCATTGGTTCCCTTTATCTTTTGTCTTCTTAAATGTTGCTGTTCAGCGTCTTCCTCTGGCCTCCTTTGTTCTATGTAGTCTCTCACTAAGTTATTCATTTCCTGGAACTTAACTGCCACATTTATACTCCTAAAATTCCCACTCCTTTCTCCTGAATTTCAGACACATATGCAAATGCATTAGCAAGAATAGCATAGGTTATGCTGCAGTAATAAATAAGCCCCCAAATCTTAAGGATTTTATATCTCAAATACCTATTTCTTGCTCATGATGCATGCCTAACACAAATTGCTGGAAGACGCTCCATACAGTCACTCAGAGACCCAGGCTGGTAGATGCTCTCCCACCTCCAGACACAGGTCTCCTTAGTCCCTGTGGCAGCAAAATTATGAGCTGGAGGGTTGTGCAATAACTTTCAAATGCTTTGGCCTGGAAGGGGCACAGATTACTTTTGTCGCAAGTCCACTAGCAAAAACTAGTCATATGACCCTGCTTAATTGCAAGGATGCTGGGAAATGTAAGAAAGCTCATGGACATAGAGTGGGCAGTAAGTGCCTCAACCAGCTCAGCTGGCTCCTGGGCATCCCCACATAGCCTTCACCAAGGTAGTTCAGATTCAGAAATTTTCCCAAAGAAGTCAAAACTTTCTACCAAATGGTTCCATTTTCTGTATTTCTGGTCTTTTAAAAGAAAAGGACCAAATTCAGCACCATATCTGGAGCTTTAACTTTCTTCTTCTCCCCTGCTTTAGGCTGCTTGTGTAACCTGACTGATTCTGTCTCCTCGACTTTCCTTGTCCTTGGTTTCTTTGAATCTAAGCCTACTTGCCTGTTCTCAACCCATTAGTCTAAATTTCAGCAGCTCTTTTCTGGATTTCAGAAGTGTCTCCTATTGCTCCTGCTATTCAGACTTCTCTAATTTATCTTTCCTAAGACTGCCAGAGTGGGCTTTGTTTGTTTTTCCTACTGTGCTAATCCTAACACATAATGTCCCTGCTTAAATACCTTTAATGTCTATAACTTTCCAAAACTCAACTGGTCCAAAACCTAACTTCTTATCTTCTGCCTCAAATCTGTACCCCTAGAAAGTTCTCCCATCTCAGGTAAGGGAACTCCATTCTTTTCATTGCTCAGCCAAAATCCTTGAAGTTATCTTTGGTTTTTCTCTTTTTCTCACATTGTACATCATATTCATTAGAAAATGCTTTACTTTTATATTATATCCAGAATCCAATCAATTCTCACTAGCTCTCTCACTCTGTTCCAAGCCACCAACATATTTCACTTGGATTAATGCAAGGGCCTTCTAATTAGTTCCTTGCTTCTATTTTTACCCCATTCTCTCTATCTCATACATACCAGCAAGAGAGGCCCTTTTATAAATAAGTCAATTTATCACCTTGGTGCTCAAAACCCTTTCACAGCTCCAGATCTCATTCAGGACAAAGGCCAAAGACCTCAGGATCTCACAAGCTGCCTGCAATCTGGATACCAAGTGATTCCATCTTGGGCAGAGCTGCTTTTCCAGCACCCTCCCTCTGGATCACTCCATGTGGTCACACTGATCTTTTTCTTTCTTGAATTCACCAAAGTCCTTTGCTTCTAGGCCTTTAGTATTCTCTTGGCCTGGAGAATACCCCTGGATTCTCAGGACTGGATCCTACCCTTCAAGTCTTTGATCACATGTTATCTTCTCTATAGAAGCCTTCCTTCAAGACTGATGTAAAATTCATCCTCTTCCGTTGGCCAATCCCTGCCTTACTTTTTATCCATGTGCCCATTACCATCTAATACACTATATTGTTTTCTTCTTTATCTTGTTCATCATCTGTCTCAGGTGAAGGTAAACTACATAGAAATGGGAATTTGCTGTCTACCCCTTCACTGATAGATCCTTAGTGCCTTGAAGACTGCCTGGGACATAATTGGTGTTATATATATAATTGTTCTGAAGGTAATGGTTAATCTTCTTAGTACAGCCATCACTATTTATGCAGCTTCTTTGCTGGTCATCTTACCTTCTTCTTCCTAGTTTTAACCCAACATTTCCAAACTACTGTCTGGACAGTGCCCATCCTGCCAGTATAGATATTTTTTTAAAATGTTTGGGAAATACTTCATATTCTTGATCCTCCCCCCAACCCCACCAAATTGGCTAAGATTCATAAACATAATGGCATAATGGAAAATTCAAGAAGTACTGCAAAATGTTTAACTTTGTTTCTAAGCTTACTTGTTAAAGAAATCTTTTTAGATGATTTATAGTAATATCCTGTGAAATTATAGTTCCAGTCTGTTGCTTTTCTGCTGTATTGAATCTTTTAGTTATCAGAATGTATCATATTATTTATTTTGTCTCACTGTGTTGTTTTCTCATTCTTGAATTTTCAAATGCCTCTCTCTACAGTACATGCATATACACACGTGTGCACATACAAAGGCACACACACTCACTGTCCAGAGCAGACAACTACTTCTTTCTTCCTTTGTCCACACAGTCACTTCCTCTGTGAAGCCCACTTTGATCCCTTACTCGTCTATACTTTTTTTCTCTCGTGCCCACATCATGGCCTGCACAGTTGCTGATCAGAGCAACCCACTTAGTTAATTCCAGGTATGTAATCATATGTCTGCTTTTCTAATTAGCTGTAGCTTCCCAAAGGCATGTGCAGTATCATTTCATCCTTTTATGTGTGGCATGCAGCCCTCTACCTCACACATAGAAGGCTGGTCTTCATCAACAGAAACAGCCACCTTCTGGGTCTTCTGGAGTTAGGCCATAAGCATCCTTGAAAGCTTCTGCCTGGTTCTCTTGCACCTCTTGCTCTCGGTACTTTCCCTTTCCAAATCCATCCACATCCACCATCTGCGAGAAGCCCAAGGCATAGGGAGAAGCCTTTTGTAGGTATTCTGATAAAGAATCCCAGATGAGCTCCCAGCTGACAGCTAGCAGTGCCTGGCAGCCAGGGGATGAGCCACGTTGAGCGTCCGGACAGTTTGGGTCTTCAGATGGCTGCAGCCCCAGCCACTCCCTGCCTGTCACACATGGAGACCCCAAGTGAGACCCATTCAGCTGAGTCCAGTCAACCCACAGATCAAGAAAGAGAAAATAAAATTGTTATATTAGTCCATATTTTGGTAGTAATTTTTTAGACAGCAGTAGGTAAATGGAACAGTTGTCTCATCCCACCTTGCCGTGCAACATGCAGACAAGCCTAGTTTAAACTTCCCCTTTGTGGGCAACCCTACTTTTCCTAATAAAATAACTTTGGAATGTGAAGCACGTCCCTTCCTATTTGAAAAGTCTTGTAAGCTCTTAGATCTGCTAATTAGGAGTAATCCCCTTTAGTCCAATTGCAATGTGGTCATGGTGTACCTCCTGCTAGAATCGGCACTAAACAACCAGATTGCTCCTTTTCCTTTTCCTTTTCCTTTTTTTTTTGAGATGGAATCTCACTCTGTCACTCAGTCTGAAGTGCAGTGTTGTGACCGCGACTCACTGCAAATTCCACCTCTGGGACTCAAGCGATTCTTCTGCCTCGGCCTCCCGAGTAGCTGGGATTACAGCCTTGGGCCACCATGCTTGGCTAATTTTTGTATTTTTAGTAGAGACAGGGTTTTGCCATGTTGGCCAGGCTGGTCTCAGATGCCTGACCTCAGGTGCTCTGCCTGCCTCAGTCTCCCAAAGTGCTGAGATTACAGGCCTGAGCCACCATACCCAGCTGATTCCTCTTTTTTCTATCTGTGCAAATTTCATCCTACAGAACTTTATTCTGTAAATAGCAACCATTTCTGTTGGGTATTGAGATGTGCTCCATGAGCCAGTGCCTCAGTGTGTATAAGTTGGTGCAACATATTATCCTTTGGCTATCACCCACCAAATACAGCCATTCACTTTCAACACTCATTTTAAGACTCCTACGTGGCACATTCTCACCTAGGTATCTCCCCAAATGCTCCTTTTGTGCTCCTCCTTGTGCTTTCCTGTTTGCAGAGCTCTTTCATCCCATAATGGCATTTTGTTTTCATGGTGGTTTGGTTTGCAGTGGTTTCGCAGTTCAATCCCCAGAGGTCAGCCTTCTTTTCTTAACTTATAATGTATTGGTGAGACAGGGTATACCACTTAGGTATACTCCACTCAGGACAACCTATAGCAAAGCCAAGATTTTGGGTAAGAAGAGAATTTAGGACTTGGAGTCCAGCTCTGGGGCTTCTTTGATTAATGACTCTGTTCAGCTGATGAGACCCTACAGAACATTAATCCCCTCATATGTATACAGACATCCTGCCTCCTTATATCCTTGAGATTATCAAATGAGAGAAGATGAATTAAGCTTTGGCAAGCTCACTAGGTGACCTCTAAGTTACCTTTCCCTGACGTTCTAACACAGGGGTTCCCTCTTTTTTTTAATTGTACTCTAGATTCTGGGGTACATGCGCAGATTATGCAAGATTATTACATAGTGCATTCATGGCAAGGTGGTTTGCTGCCTCCATCCCCCCATCATCTATACCTGATATTTTTCCCCATGCTATCCCTCCCCACTCTCCCTCCCACTATCCTTCCCCTAGCCATCCCCAGTGGAACCCAATGTGTGATGCTCCCCTCTCTGTGTCCGTGTGTACTCATTATTCAACACCCGCCTATGAGTGAGAACATGCAGTGTTTAGTTTTCTGTTCTTGTGTCAGTTTGCTGAGAATGATGGTTTCCAGGTTCATCCACATCCCTACAAAGGCTATGAACTCATCGTTTTTTGTGGCTGCATAGTATTCCATGGTGTATATGTGCCACATTTTCTTATCCCTCTCAGGTTTCCTAAATGCTTAGCATTGCCTGGGGCACTGTGAAGGAGAGGAGGCTTGACATCTGTCAGAGGTCCCTGCCCTCCAGGGGCTACAAATTTAGTAAAGAAGAAAGACGCAGGCAAAAGAGCACAAGGGTGAATTTGAGATTCTTTTAATTTCTAATTCTACCTCCTAACGTTCATTAAGAGGAAACCAGTCTATCATTGATGGGCATTTGGGTTGGTTCCAGGTCTTTGCTATTGTAAACAGTGCCATGATGAGAAAACCTGAGAGAGATAGAAGTTTTTCATGGAAATGGAATAAGACACAGGGCAACTGGTTACATTGAAAAGGAAATATTAGAAATAAAAGAGTAACTTTTATATAATTGGGTACTTTGGATTCAACATGTTCCATGATCTGTCCCCTGTGTTCATAGGAGACAATCACCATCACCACTCACTGGGGAACTCCATCATTAGATTTAAAACACATTCTGAAAATGACCAATCATTAAAAAATGATTATTAATATGGCATTAACATGTGCAACACATATTTAATAGCAAAACTCTGCTGCTTTTGCCCACTCGTCCTGTTTCTGCCCACTGGAGACATTCAGTTAAGCTCTCACCTTCCCAGATACCAGACCTCTGGGCTGTGAAGTCAGTGACTGTATCTTCCCACCGCTTCTCTCCAGTCCACATACCCCGATTCCTTCATCTGATCCTCAGGTAGCTCTTTCTAGTCCTGTCACCATCCTGGACTCCCTTCTTGGAGGGCAGTCATGTTTGTCTCTGTCAATCTTAAAGCACATCTTCTTTAGCAGTTTGTATCTATGAAAAAAAATTTTGTTACATAAATACATCTGGGGATTCTTGGTCCCCATGGCTTGCTCAGAACCATGGGACAGATGTATCTGAGCCCTGGTGAGGTTTTCTTAGTGTTCCTAAAGCCCAAGAGAGACACTGTGTTTCAGCTCTGATCTGACCAAAGGCCCATGTGAGACACTCTCCTTGTAGCTAGAATGACCCCTGGCTTATACAGAGCTTGCCGAGCTCTGCAGAGACAAAGACCCAGAGCTCTTGCTTACACTGTAGCAGTGAATGCAAAATCAGAGGGAGAGGGGCAGGATTGGAAGGAAAAGAAAGGAAGGAAGGAATGATAAAGAAAGGAAGGAAAGAACAAAAGAGGGAGGGAGGAAAGATGGAGAAAGGGAGGAAAGAAATCCCATTTTTTCTCGAGTGTCTTCCACATTGTAAAGGCTTACAGAATGATTCTGAAGATGAAAGACCATAAGTCATTACAATATTCGTTGTACAGGATTTTACTGAGTGCCTGTACTGTGCCAAGCACTGTGCTAGTTATCATGCACATCAATGTTTTAGTCATCGATAGACATAAACAAATGGAGCTCCCACCCTAGGATCCAAGATAGCACAGGAAATAGGAATAACATTATGATAAAGGAAACAGTAACACATGCTAGCAACAGGGAAGGAACTACATGATACCAACCTGTACTGCTGTTGCTTTGCAGAGGGCTTAACAGTCTTACCAGAAAATGATTTTCCTCCAACCTCCCCACCCTCCATCAGCCATGGCCTCCCTGATGTTGACAGTGAAGCCAAGGACCAGTCTGGTGTGTAGTTATTAGGAAATGTTGCAAAGCTCATGGTACTTGCAGCCATATCAGACATAGATGATGAATACAGGATGACCATACATTCTGGTTTACCTAGGACAGACATGGTTTGTACCTGCTTTCCCAGTGTAATTCTTAATAATACACTCTGTCACTCTCAAATGTGTCCCAACATGGATGGTAAATTATGTGGTCATCCCAGTGATAAAAGATGATCTCAATCATCAAGGAGAACACTTTTCCAAATTTTATACAGCCAAAGTCATGCTTTATATCTAATATTTTCCCTAATTTTCTACTGGTTCTGACCTTTTCCATCATTATTGCAAATGACATATTATCATCAACAATGAGGGTAGTTGCTGATGGTGACTAGAAGGCAGGAGTGTTTAATGTTTATTTTTTCATGCATTGTGTGCATAATTTCCCTTCTGTGGACACTTAACACTACAGTTTGGAACCCCCAACAGTGTTGAGTGTGAGTGCACCACATTTTGAAGCACCAAGTTTCTGCTTAGATTCATCCTTGTCTTGTAGACTGAGTTCTTGCCCAGATGAAAAACAAAATGCCAGTATTAAATTATCCCCAGTGAGCAGGTATGAGGAAACTTGGACTTTCTCAAGATCCCCAATCACAAAGGGAGTCAGCAAGACATCCTAAGAAAAATAAACATTCCAAATTAACAAGACAAAAAAAATACACTGTGTCAGAAACTGTCATCAAATAACTAGGGGGCAAAGAGGAATGCAAGGTAAATTGGTGAAGTGGGTTTGAGACACCCAGTTTCCTAAAGAGGGGCAGGATACTATAGAGGTTTTAATCATTATAAAGATATTATCCAAAGGGAGAAAGAAGAAGAGGAATTGCAACAGCAAAGCCAACTATTTCTTCCCCATGTATACCCTTCTTGGATGATCTACTTCCCACAGTTCTGGCACCCTGCTTGTGCTGGCACTGGAAGCCACTCCTAACTGGTCACACCTGGTTGGACCAATGGTGGATAAATGACCCTAGACAAAGCAAGTTACCAACTAGGTTGAGCTGATCATTCTCTTTTGTACATGTTTCTCTCTCTCTCTCTTCTTTCTCTTCTCTCTCACTCTCTCTCTCTCTCTCTCTCGCTATCTCTCTCTTTTTACCATAATTTGAGCTATGTGACACATTCACAAAGTTAGGAAGTATTAATCTAACACAATGCTTGCATTGTGAAATCATGAGGAATCAGGATGACAATTTCAACTTTCTGCCTTCTCAACCAAGAAAGTCAGAGACAAGACACTATGATGACCCAGAGTAATAGACTAGCTTAAGTTGTTGCTCTTAGTTCCTTATGAAGCTGAACTGTATCTTCAGCCTGAGTGTGTGAGCTGAGCATTTTTAAATTTGGAAGTGTGGGGTTGTTATTTATAAGTTTCTGTTTCTTACAACCAAGAAATCTCTAACAAAAAAGAGGAAGGCAGATCAAAGTAGGTTTGAAATGTCAAAAACCTACAGTAAAGCTTCCCCATGCATCATTTTACCTGAATTCCATGGCGCTTTTCCTTTTTAAGCTTTCCAGCAGACTCCAGAAAAGTACTGACCCCTCCTCCTAAGGAGAAGATAGGACATCAACCAATGAAAGGGAACCTGTCTTGGAAAAATAGTCCTTCTTGCCAGTTCTTAAATCCAGGAAAGCTTTTGGGGTCTGTTCTCACTCGAGAAAGCTTTCTGCTCTGTGCAGTAGTAATGAAGGGGAACAGGTGTGTGAAGATTGTAATTTTGGCCAGTGTAGGAGCAAAGACAAAGGCTGAGAACCTAGTATTACCAGACTTAAGTTCCTGCATGCCAGGAGCAGAAGACTTGTATGAAGCACACAGAAATAAGGAGCTAGATTCCAGCACTGTTTTGAAGATTTTTATGTTTGCTGGCCAAGAATCATTATCAGTTACTGATTGAGGAAGGCAGAGAGCAGAATTCATTATCTTTCCAATACATAAAGATAAGAAATAAACTGTGTATAGTTCTATTCCACAATGTATGTTCAGTCTGACTCCATACATTATTTACTTTCATACATGTATAAGTTAAGAACCTCTCCAAGCTGTGACTAGGTGTAGGTATTGCTCTGTCTAGGTAGCTGGGTGCAACCACTACAGTCGTTGTTGTGGGGCCCACGGGGAGAAGGCTGAGCTCCTTAACATGCACAGCCTTGGTCAAGCTGTTTATGTGGTCGACCATCCAGAAGGGAGGTTGAAACCAAACACGGAGTTCCTTTCCTTTTACTAAACCACAATGGCAAGCACGTAGATGGAAATTCATAAATAAATCTGACCTCTGTTTTTCCACAGAATACTTCAGACATACATGGCTATCTAGACTGTTGTTGTCTTTTAAGCAAAATTACATTGAATGACTGATTGGGTTTCTGGTTGTCTTGGTGTTGGCCTGCAAATCCCTTGTGGCAGGTGGCACACCACAAGCACGAGAGCACAGCCTCTGCAACCAGAACATCTGGGTTAAACCTCAGCTCTAGTGCTTACTGACCACCTTCTCTGGAGTCACTTGAATTCTCTGGGCCTATCCCCACATCTGTGAAATGGGACATTATAACTACCTCATGTAAGTTATCACGAGGGTTCAGTGAGTTAAAATGTGCAAAGCTTTTAGAATAAGTCATAGCAAATCTGTCCAGATATGGAATGCTGGCCTTTCATTGATTTCCACAGAACACAGAACACCTCGCGTGCCCAAGGTATTTATGTGTTTGTGAGCTTTACTAAGATCTAGGGACTTAGGGTAAATACAGGGGCAGTGCCACTGCAGAGCCCAGTGATCCTAGGAGTCCTTTGTCCTACTCACTGGCCTCCTGAGAACCCCAGCTTCATTTCATCACAAGACTCTTTCTCTTTCCATCTCTTTATGTATAGGACTGAGACCAAGGCTGAAGGGACCTGCCCCTGGGCAAGGGATATCTTTCTGTTTTCAGAGGGAATCCATGGATATTTCTGTGATTCTGATGAGACACAGGATGGACTCTCCTCTGTCCTTCCTCAGGATGATTGCCAGAAAATCTACAGGACTCCCAATGTATTAGACTGTTCTCACACTGCTAATAAAGACATACCCGAGACTGTGTCATTTATATATATATATATATATAAAAGAGGTTTAATGGATTCATATTTCTACTTGGCAGGGGAGACCTCACACTCATGGTGGAAGGCAAATAAGAAGCCAAGTCCTGTCTTACATGGTGGCAGGCAAGACAGTGTGTGCAAGGCAGTTGCCCTTTTATAAAACCATCAGATCTCTTGAGACTTATTCACTATCACTAGAATAGCACAGGAAACATTCACACCCATTGTTCAATTACATCCCACTGGGTCCCTCCCACAATATGTGGGCATTACGGGAACTACAATTCAAGATGAGATTTAGGTGATAACACAGCCAAAAAATATCACCCAGTTAACTTAAATTTGTTTACTTTTTTAGTATAAGCATGTCCCAAATATTGCATGGGGCATACTTATAATAATTGATTTTTACTTCATTAATATTAAAATTTAATAAAATATTCTGTGTTTTTACTTGACAAATTGCCAACCTTATCTCCCAGGTACTTCTATTTTGCTCTTACCAAGTCATCTGATTATCACCTCTTTATGACTCTGTCTCCCCACTCTGAGGAGGGTGGTGATGGCATCTTATTCATTTTTCACATCCTCAGCATCTATGTAGTCTTCATTTCTTAGTAGGTTCTGAGTATGTGTTTGCTGTAGAAATGATACAAGAAGCATCAATTTTTTTCCCTCTGTTTCCCACTCCACCTGAGGTACCCAGACTCACACACACACATCAGCAGCTTTCCAAGCACATGGGTTTTATTTCATTTCTTGAGCAACTGCAGTGTTTCAATGCTAAGAGCTCTCTGTACCTCCCCTCCATGACCTCGTGCCATCTCAACATCTCAGCAAGGTCTTGCAATCGTGAAAGGTCAGAGCTCTCCAATCTGTAGTGATTTGGGTCACCATTTCCTTGAGACTTCCTTTGCCTCTACTTTGATTAAAGCTGTGTTTGCCTCGCCTCCTGCTTTTTTAGCAATTACACTAATTAACCTAATTTTTCTTTGTTCTCTCATGCAATTTGCATAAATGGCAAATTTATATATAGTGTCCCTAATTCTTCTATAACTGCTCTGTAATTAACAGGATGCTCAGGCTAAGTATAAATAAGTGCAGAAGGAAAAACAACCTTCTGCTAAAATACTGATAAAGGCTGGAAAAATAGAAAGATAGAGGAAAGAAAACAATTTTAAGCCCTGTTCCAAACTCATTATGCCTGATTGGGACACAGTTGGAGGACACTAGCTAAAGGTCAGCCACTGCATAAGTATCTCTGAATGCCCCGTCTCTGGAGCAATTTCAGGACAGAATTTGGGCCATTTGCTTGCAATTATAATAACATGCAATTTCTCATGGGGGTGGAGTAGTGTGGTATGGCAGTCAGTGGGATTGGGTGTAATTCATAGTTCTACTTCTTACCAGCTGGGGCACCCTCAGCTGAGTAATCACAAAGCCAAACACCTGAGCTCCAGGTTTCCTGTTACCACATACTAGAACACTCAGTAGCCCTATTATCCCATTATTTCTCAGATGTGAAAATATACAGTGATGGAGATGTGCTTCAAAGACAGTACTAAATGTGAATTAAAGTAGCAACACATAGCTATACATTAGTCATCTGTGAATTTGTTTAAAATAGTGATTACAAAAGTGGCCTTTGTCCCAAACTATAAAAATCCCAGAAGAAAACCTAGGAAACACCATTCTGGACATGGGCTTTGGGAAATAATTTACAACTAAATTCTCAAAAGCAATTGCAACACAAACAAAAATTTTACAAGTGGGACCTCATTAAACTAATTAAACAAGAGTTTAATAGTCTAAAATTCAGAATCTATAAGGGACATAACAATTGAACAAGCCAAAACCAAATAATTCCATTTAAAAATTGGTCAAAAGACATGAACAACAGCATGGTACTGGTACCGAAACAGAGATATAGACCAATGGAACAGAACAGAGGCCTCACAGGAAAAACAACATACCCACAACCATCTGATCTTCGACAAACCTGACAAAAACAAGCAATGGGGAAAGGACTCCCTGTTTAATAAATGGTGTTGGGAAAACTGGCTAGCCATGTGCAGAAAGCAGAAACAGGACCCCTTCCTGACACCTTACACCAAAATTAACTCCAGATGGATTAAAGACTTAAACATCAGACCTAACACCATAAAAACCTTAGAGGAAAATCTAGGCAAAACCATTCAGGACATAGGTGTAGGCAAGGACTTCATGACCAAAACGCCAAAAGCAATGGCAACAAAAACCAAAATAGACAAATGGGACCTAATCAAACTCCACAGCTTCTGCACGGCAAAAGAAACAGTCAGTAGAGTGAATCGGCAACCAACAGAATGGGAAAAAATTTTTGCAGCCTACCCATCTGACAAGGGGCTGATATCCAGAATTTACAAAGAACTAAAGCAGATCTACAAGAAAAAAACTAACAAGCCCATTCAAAAATGGGCAAAGGACATGAACAGGTACTTTACAAAAGAAGACATACAGGAGGCCAACAAACATATGAAAAAATGCTCATCATCACTGGTCGTCAGAGAAATGCAAATCAAAACCACATTGAGATACCATCTCACACCAGTTAGAATGGCGATCATTAAAAAATCGGGAAACAACAGATGCTGGAGAGGATGTGGAGAAATAGGAACACTTCTACACTGTTGGTGGGAATGTAAATTAGTTCAACCATTGTGGAAGACAGTGTGGCGATTCCTCAAGGACCTAAAAATAGAAATCCAATTTGACCCAGCAATCCCATTACTGGGTATATATCCAAAGGATTATAAATCATTCTACTACAAGGACACGTGCACACGAATGTTCATTGCAGCACTGTTTACAACAGCAAAGACCTGGAACCAACCCAAATGTCCAACGATGATAGACTGGATAGGGAAAATGTGGTACATATACACCTTGGAATATTACGCAGCCATCAAAAAGGATGAGTTCACATCCTTTGTAGGGACATGGATGAACCTGGAAACCATCATTCTCAGCAAACTGACACAAGAGCAGAAAATCAAACACCGTATATTCTCACTCATAGGCGGGTGCTGAACAATGAGAACACAAGGACACAGGGAGGGGAGCACTACACACTGGGGTCCGTTGGGGGGAAATGGGGGAGGGGCGGGAGGTGGGGAAGTGGGAAGAGATAGCATGGGGAGAAATGACAGATACAGGTGAGGGGACGGAAGGCAGCAAACCACACTGCCATGTGTGTACCTATGCAACAATCTTGCATGTTCATCACATGTACCCTGAAACCTAAAATAAAATAAAATTAAATTAAAAAAAAAAAAAAAAAAAGACATGAACAGACACTTCGCAAAAGAAGACATACAAGCAGCCAACAAACATGAAAAAATGCTCATCACTATTCATTGGAAAAATGCAAATCAAAACCACAGCAATGTTGTCAAGGCTGAGGAGAAAAGGGACTTCTTATGCACTGTTGGTGGGAATGTAAATTAGTTCAGCCAGTATGCAAAGCAGTTTGGAGATTTTTCAAAGAACTTAAAAATAGAACTACCATTCAACCCAGCAATCCTATTGCTGGCTATATATCCAAAAGAAAACAAATAATTCTACCAAAAAGACTCGCATGTTCGTTGCAGCACTATTCACAGTAGCAAAGTCATGGAATCAGCCTAGATGCCCATTGATCATGAATTGGATAAAGAAAATGTGGCATATATATGCCATAGAATACTTACTCTGTAGCCATAACAAAGAATGTAATAATGTTCTTTTAGCACCATGTTGCAGCTGGAGGTCATTATCCTAAATGAACTAAGGCAAGAACAGAAAACCAAATAACATCTGTTCTCACAAGTGAGAGCTAAATATCAGGTACTAATGAACATAAAAAGGGCAACAACAGATGACTACTGGAGTGGGGATGGTGGGAGGAGGCAAAGATTGAAAAATTAACTGTTGAGTACTGATATGGTTTGGATTTGAGTTCTCACCCAACTCTTTTTTTTTTTCTTTTTTTAAATTGCATTTGAGGTTTTGGGGTACATGTGAAGAACATGCAAGATTGTTGCATAGGTACACACATGGCAGTGTGGTTGGCTGCCTTCCGTCCCCTCACCTGTATCTGTCATTTCTCCCCATGCTATCTCTTCCCACCTCCCAACCCCCGTCCCTCCCCCATTTCCCCCCAACGGACCCCAGTGTGTAGTGCTCCCCTCCCTGTGTCCATGTGTTCTCATTGTTCAACACCTGCCTATGAGTGAGAATATACGGTGTTTGATTTTCTGCTCTTGTGTCAGTTTGCTGAGAATGATGGTTTCCAGGTTCATCCATGTCCCTACAAAGGATGTGAACTCATCGTTTTTGATGGCTGTGTAATATTCCATGGTGTATATGTACCACATTTTCTCTATCCAGTCTATCATCGTTGGGCATTTGGGTTGGTTCCAGGTCTTTGCTATTGTAAACAGTGCTGCAATGAACATTCGTGTGCATGTGTCCTTGTAGTAGAATGATTTATAATCCTTTGGATATATACCCAGTAATGGGATTGCTGGGTCAAATTGGATTTCTATTTTTAGGTCCTTGAGGAATCGCCACACTGTCTTCCACAATGGTTGAATTAATTTACTCTTATGCCAAATTGGAGGATGGGCCTGGTGGTAGGTGATTAGATTAAAGGAGCAGAGCTCCTTTGTCTTTCTCATGATAGTGAGTGAGTTCTCATGCCATGTGATGGTATAAAAGTGTATTGAACTTCTTCTTTTGCTCTCTCTCTCTCTTCTTTCACCATGTGAAAAAGGTTCTTGCTTTCCCTCACCTTTCTCCATGATTGTAAGTTTTCTGAGACTTCCCAGTCAGGCTTTCTGTTGAAAATGTGGAACTGTGAGTCAACTAAACCTCTTTTCCTTATAAATTACCTAGTATCAGGTCGTTCTTTACAGCAGTGTGAAAATGGGCTAATACAGAAAATTGGTACTTCAAGTGGGACACTGCTATAAAGACACCAGAAAATGCAGAAGTGACTTAGGAACCGGGTAGTGAGCAGGGGTTGGAACGGTTTGGAAGGCTCAGAAGAAGATGAGAAGATCAGGGAAAGTCTGGAACTTAGAGACTTGTTGAATGGTTTTGACCAAAATGCTGATAGTAACATGGACAATGAAGTCCAAGCTGAGGTGGTTTCAGATGGAAATGAGAAACTTATTGGGAACTGGAGCAAAGGTCACTCTTGCTATGCTTTTACAAAGAATCTGGCTGCATTGTCCTCCTGGTCTAGGAATCTGTGGAACTATGAAATTGAGAGAGAGATGATTTAGGGTACCTAGCAGAAAAATATTTCTAAGCAGCAAAGCATTTATGATGTGGCCTGGCTGCTCCCAACAGTGTATAGTCGTGTGTGTTTACAAAGAGATGATCTGAAATTGGAACTTATGTTTAAAAGAGAAGCAGAGCATAAAAGTTTGGAAAATGTGCAGCTTGATCACATGGTAGAAAAGAAACATCCATTTCCTGAAGAGAAATTCAAGCCAGCTGCAAAAATATACATAAGTAAAGAGGATTTGAATGTTAATAGCCAAGTCAATGGGGAAAATGTCTTCAGGTTGTCAGAGACCTTCATGACAGCCCCTCCTGTCACAGGACTGGAGGTCTGGGAGGGAAAAATGGTTTTGTTGGTCAGGCCTATGACCCAGCTGCTCTGTGCAGCCTCAGGACATGGAGTTGCTCCAGCAGTGGATAAAAGGGGCTAAGGTACAGCTCAGGCGATTGCTTCAGAGGGCACAAGCCCCAAGACTTGGCAGTTTCCACATGGTGTTGGGCCTGCAGGTGCACAGAAGGCAAGAGATGAAGTTTGGGAAGCTCTGCCTAGATTTCAGAGGATGTATGGAAATGCCTGAATGATCAGGCAGAAGTCTGCTGCAGGGGTAGAGCCCTTATGGAGAACCTCTACTAGGGCAGTACAGAGGGGAAATGTGGGGTTAGATACTCCATAGAGTCCCCACTGGGGCACTGCCAATGGAGCTGAGAAAAGAGGGCAACCATCCTCCAGACCCCAGAATGGTAGATCCACTGACAGCGTGCACCATGCACCTGGAAAAGTTGCAGGCACTCAGTGCCAGCCTGTGGAAGAAACCACAGAAGCTGTACCCTGCAGGAGGGCCACAAGGGCTGAGCTGTCCAAAGTCTTGGGAGCCCATGTCTTCTTTTACCATGCCCTGGATGTGAGACATGGAGTCACAGGAGATTATTTTGGAGCTTTAAGATTTAATGACTGTCCTGCTGAGTTTCAGACTCACATGGGGCCCTTAGCCCCTTTATTTTAGCTAATTTCTCCCATTTGCTTTGGGAGCATTTACCTAATGTTTATACTCTCATTGCATCTTAGGACTAGCTTGTTTTTGACTTCACAGGCTCATAGGTGGAAGGGACTTACTTTGTCTCATTGAGACTTTGGATTGTGGTCTTTTGAGATAATGGTGAAATGAGTTCAGATTGTAGAACTGTTGAGAAGGAATAATCATATTTTGCAGTGTGAGAAGGGCATGAGATTTGGGAGTGGCCAAGGGTGAAACAATATAGTTGAGATTTAATTGTCCCAAATTTCATGTCAAATTGTGAGAGGAGGTTGGTGAGAGGTGGTTGATTAATGGGGGTGGATTTCCACCTTGCTGTTCTTGTGTGCTAGTAAGTTCTCATGAAATCTGAGGGTTTAAAAGTGTGTGGCACTTCCCCTTCATTCTCTCTTTTCTGAAACCACGTGAGGAAGGTACATGCTTCTCCTTTGCCTTCTGCCATGATTGTAAGTTTCCTGAGGTCTCCTAATCATGCTTCCTGTTAAGCCTGTGAAACTGTGAGTCAAGTTAACCTTTTTTCTTCATAAATTACTCAGTCTTAGGTAGTTCTTTACAGTAATGTGAAAAGAGACTAATACAGGTACTATGCTCAGTACCTGGGTGAAGGAATCATTTATACCTCAAACCTCAGCGTCATGCAATATATCCAGGTAACACACCTGCACAGGCACTCCCTGAATCTAGAATACAAGTTGAAAAAATAATGGTCTTTGGATCTTGGTCTTCATTGTACTTCTGGCTGTATGACCTTGAGAAAATTGCTTAATGTGTCTAAACTCAAGCTCCCTTTTCTGTAAAGTGGGATACAACAGCCTTGTGAGGTTATTTGTAAGATTAAAGAAACAGCTTTAAATGCTTAGCATGGTGCCTGACACCTAGGAAGTCCTCAACACAATTTAACTTTCATGCTTGTCAAGTCACATAATTCAGTCCTCACTGGTTTTAGGTGAACTGATCAAATTTAGTTTCATAGAAGTATATGGTATCCAGACAAACTCCAGAAAGACCTGTCCAGGGAGAGACTCTTATTTCTCCCAATCTTAGAGTTATGATCATAATCATTGTTAACAACATCTATGCTTAATTTATATGTCTCTATTCCTAGAAAAGATTATGGAGCGTCAACTCTGTGCCAGGTACTGTCTCAAACACTGAGCACAAAGACATGAATGAGACCTGTAATCCTAGCACTTGGGGAGACCGAGGCTGGTGAATGGATCACTTGAGGTCAGGCATTCGAAATCAGCCTGGCTAACATGGTGAAACCCTGTCTCTACTAAAAATACAGAAAAGTTAGCCAGGCATGGTGGCAGGTGCCTGTAATCCCAGCTACTCGTGAGGCTGAGACAGGAGAATCACTTGAAACTGGGAGGTGGAGCTTTCAGTGAGCTGAGATTGTGCCAATGCACTCCAGCCTGGGTGACAAAGCAAAACTCTTGTCTCAAAAAAAAAAAAAAAGATGAATGAGACCCTGTTTTCCAAGTGAGAAGACATATAAATGAGACACTGTTTTCCAGGTGGGGAGACATACAGGTAAAGAAATAGTTCCAAGTGTGAGTCAGAGTAATGCTAGTCTCAGGAAAGGTGAGGCCTCTCCACATGGATCAGTGGCCTCTGGAGAAGACTGTGTTTGCCCCATGCACAGGTGGTCCACTTCAGTGTTGGGAGATCACTTACGGTTTCTAGTCTTCCATTATTATTTTTTTAATCTGTGCCATTTAAAACTTAGGTTTTGGTATATATTTTATATTATGCATTATGTAATGTATATACACAGGAGTGCATGTTCACAATATTTTTACTGCGAGTGGAGTAAGATCAAAGGTTGCAAAGAAGGATCAGCAAAGGGAAAACCAAAGAAAGGGGAGTTGAATGAAGAAGGTTTCTCTGAAGGGAAACTTGGAAGCTGTAAGCTCCATGAAGGCAGGATCTATTTCTCTCTTGTTCTTTCAAGTCCCCAGGGTATAGAAGGATGTCTGATGCATAAGGAATATCCGGTGCCTACTTAATGAGTGGCCGAGATGTGATGAAAGTACAGAAGGGGAGATGAGATGCCTCCTGAACTGTTTATGTGTTATGGGATGAATATGTCTCAAAATTCCAAATGTTAAAGCCCTAACCCCCAATGTGATAGTATTTGGAGATGGGGCCCTTGGGTGGTAATTAGGTTTAGATAGGGTCATGAATGTGGGCCCGTGTGATGGGATTAGTGTATTTATAGGAATAGGAAGGGGCATCTGTCTCTCTCTGTCCCCCAAGTCTTGCAACAAGGATAGTCCATGTGGGCACATTACAGTAAGACAGCCAACTGTAAGCCAGGACGAGAGGCCTTGCTAGCATCCAACCATGCTGGCATCCTGATCTTATACTTTCTTCCTCCAGAATGTGAGAAATAAATGCCTATTGTTTAAGCCACCCAGTCTATGGTATTTTGCTATGGTAGCCTGGGCTAACTAAAACACCACAATGACATAACCTTGAAGTGGCTGTGAACTGAGGATCTGGGAACTGAGTTAGTGACAAAGATGCCTTGGACCTTTTCTACATCTCCTCAGCCTCCCCTCCTCCTCCTGCCATGGCTTCAGCCAGCTTCACGCAGGTATGAGCTGGCAGTGCCTCCCCAGGGAATCTGTCACATGTCTCCTGCTTCCTCTCCTGGACTTCTCTAACCACATGTTGGAACCTTGGGCACTTATGCATATACAACCCAGAACTGAGAGAGTGTTAACACCCCCATGGAGTAATTTTCACCAGTGGGGAATGGGAGCTGATGAATAAATGTCTTGCCCATCAACCACGGCTAGCTACTTCTGAGATGCTTTGTGTAGGTTTCTCAGGTGCTCTATGATGGAGCAACTAGTTACTGTTTGTGTCCATATTGCTAATGCATCTGATTTTGACTTTATATAATACAATGATATTATAATACCAGGAAAGCTTGTTAGAGACTCAGTGTCTAAGGTCTTTAATGGGGGATGATCATTTAAGATACCTATGTGTGCCAAATTCCAGTCTCCCAGGAAGTAAGCAGATGTTCAGCATAAAGCACAATGCTTGCGTAAATAGTTGAGGCACTGTGAGTCAATCTCCTCAGTTAGGAGAGAGTGGGAACATTCCCAGTTTCCAGCTTCCCAGATACCAGCCAAGGGCCACTTTGACAGCAGGGCTTTCTATGGATGAGCAGTTTCAGGCCTGCTGTGTTAACTCTTCTCTGTAGAGTGGCCTTGAACATTATTATAAAGATGTACCCACATGAGAAGGTACAAAATGGAATGTACAAATGGGGTGACTAGAGCCACTCTGACTTGAATTAGAATCCCAAATTGGCTTTCATCAAGTAATTCAAATTCTCCAAAAGCCAAATAATAATGTGCAGCTCCTTAGTGAAATGGGGTAGCACTATTTCACAATGTATTTATGACAGTTAAAAGGGATGATGTATTAAAGTGGCTGGTGGCTGGCTGAGACATTCAATTGTCTGAGATGCAGGAAGGTAACTTGAACACGCCTTTGTGTGGACTCTCCCTCCTCCCTTTTCCCTCTGTCATTAGCCCAGTGGGGCAAGAGCAGCGTGGAAACAAGCTTCAGGAATTATAGGAACACAGAAAAGCAGACAGCCCTGTTTGGGCTGTGAGGGTGGGGTACAGGAAGACTTCTTGCAGAATGTGACTTCTAAGCCCAGTCTTCTTTTGGAGAGAGGCTGTCTTTCTCAATACTGAAAATCTCATGGAGCCTGACGGTGAGAATCCCTTTCCCACGTCTCCTCTCTGCGGGAGAGGAGCTGATTGGAAGCCCAGTTGCAGTTCCTCACTTCTCCTGCTGTTTTGAAAGATTCCGATAAGATGGAAGATATCCTCTCTGGGGAGCTCTTGCCCTTTCATGATTTTCCAAACACCTCCTCAGCAAGGTAGCCAAAAGCCTGTTGCAGCCAATTGAGATTCAAAGAGAAAGCATATCTCAATAAAGGGCTGGAGTGAAAAGACTGTGTTTATTGTTGCTCCCTGGCATCCTAGGCCATCTTCAGAAGAATTTCAGCAACATGTTCACTGCCTACAGGCAGCCAGGGAACGAAGGGCTTCTCAGGAGCAGCAGATACATCTGTTTAAATGGGAGAAAGTCCCCAGTGGTGAATTGGAAGCTGTTTGGTGCACTGCAGGGCTGCTGTCCTGAGTATTTCTTTGGTGCTTATCTCTTAATAATGTTAGTTCCGACTGAGTATGACACATGTGATTTTAAAAATAAGGGAGCTTTAGGAAATGAGAAAAGATTGGATCTGCAGTCTAACCCCTTCATTTATAGTGGGAATCTGAGGTCAGAGCAGGGAAATGAACAGCCCTGGGTTGCAGAGTGCACAACAGGACACAGCCCAGTTACCCATTTCCAGTCTCCAAGGCAAAGAATGGTCACTACGTGTTTAAGCTCTGGCCTGATTTATTTCCTCCAGAAGTCTCTAGACATTCTCCCAGTCTCCAGTATATGTAAGTGTAGAGATCCTAATGACCAGTGTTGGAAAAATTATTGGTGTAAATCAATTAAATTTCACGTTCGCTTACTGCATGCCAGTCATAAACTTGGGTCTGTGCTGCATCTTGGATAATGAAAGGTGTGAAGACCAAACTAGCACTCAAACTAAAACACTCTCCCCTCAAATTGTGAGATCTGCCCTCAAGATCTCACAACTTGGTAGGAGACGTAGACTTGTAAATAATCAATTATCACACATTGTAAAAAAAACCCGAAGGTTAATATTTCATTACAACGACAGCAGAACAGAAAGCCACGGGGGTCTCCATGGTCATCTGTCATTGTGCAAGATGGAACAGGTATTCCACAAAAATTCATGTGCACCTAGAACCTCAGAAGGTGGACTTAGTTGGCAAATGGGTGTTGGCAGATGTAACTAG
The DNA here is from genome assembly GCF_048565385.1 of Saimiri boliviensis. Taxonomy (NCBI): domain Eukaryota; kingdom Metazoa; phylum Chordata; class Mammalia; order Primates; family Cebidae; genus Saimiri; species Saimiri boliviensis. Next base: position 83,409,711 of record NC_133463.1, read on the forward strand.
TTAAGATGAGGTGGTATTGGATTAGGACAGGTCTTAATCCAATGACCGGTGCCCTAATAAGAAGACTGTGAAGACATGAACACAGAGGGACATCATGTGAAGACAGGTGGTAATCAGAAGGATGCATCTCCAGGGAACACCAACAACTGCTGACGGTCCCCAGAAGTCAGGAGCAGGGCATGGACTGTATTTTTTCCCAGGGACTTCAGAGGTGCATGGTCCTGCTAACCCTTTGATTTTGGACTTCTAGCCTTCAGGACTATAAGAGAACACATTTCTGTTGTCTTAAGCCACCCAGTTTGTGGCATTTTCTTGTGGCAACTCTAGGAACCTAAGACACTCATCAAGTTAGAAGGCTTGGTTTTATCCTGGAGGGCGTGGCAGGTGCTATTTTTAATGTAAGGCTGCCTTATATTTCTATGCTTGTCTTCTGCCCTTTTCTCCACCACTCGAGCTATATAGCATCATGCAGACTCCCTACCCAGCATATCTACATTAAGAACCTCTGGGCATAGCTCCCACCTATGCAGAAAATAGGCCAGGACCCATCCACGATTCACATGGGTGTGCTGCCTAGACCCTCTTCCCAGCCCTGTCACCATCCATATCTCACTCAGCCATCCTCTGACAGGAGAATTAACATATTTGTTAACCTCACTCTGAATGAAGAGGCCACCTAAACAGGCTTTGTGTGAACAACAAGGCTGTTTATTCACCTGGGTGTGAGTGGGCTGAGTCTGAAAAGAGAGTCAGCAGAAGACAGTGGGATAGGAGATGGTTTTACAGGTTGGGGATAAACTAACCTGTAAACTTTAGTCATGCCTTCCTATAGATGAGGATGAACCAGTTTCCACATTCCCTCCACCACACCTCAGAAATTTCCTCTTCGTTTCTTTGGCTGATATCTGACAATACCATCAATGAATTCATTCCAGATGTGAAAGGCAGCTGTCCCTTAATATTTACTTGTCCCAGCTATTTACCTTTTAACAGGGAAACCTAGAAAAGTAATGCCTTATTCCAGTGGTTCCCAGCTCTGATTTTCATCCTTGGCTATGTATTGGCTTGATTCTGTTATGAGATTAGAAAAACAAAATAGGTTCTACTCTGGAGACTCTGGCTCAGTAGGTCTGTGTTGGCTCTGTTGGCTGAACTTTTTAAAAGTGTCATAAGAATTCAAATGCACAGTAAAGGTTGTGAAGTGTCTCAGCTTCAAAGAATTTCAGTACTGGCACAGGCTAAGTTTGGAGTTGAAAAGTTTTTAAGTAGACAGAACTCAGGTATGTTGAAACCATACCATATTGTCAAACCAAACCATGGCAGTGGTAATAATGACCTCAATATACCAGTTATTAAACTCTCACCAGGACCCGGCACTGTATTTAGTTCCATAAACTAAATCATTAACCTTCCTCATAATGACATGAGACAGTTTCTTTCCATTTTATGAAAAAGGAACTGAGATTTGGAGATAAAGCTCCCCTGCTACATGCCAAAGCCTGTGCTCATTATGATATTACTTCTGTATCATCTTCTACATGTCTCAGGCTGGCTTCGGCATGGGGCTTCCTACCACCCGCAGAATTCAGCATAGACTTCACAGTCACTCATTGGCTCCTGCCCTCTCTCAAAGACAAAGCTGCTTAGAAATGTGCTCAGAACTGGAGAACAGACAATTAAATCTGCGTAAATTCCTTGGCTCCTACCAAGAAGACTTATGTAAATGCCTCTTTTCTTGGCCTCTAAATCCTTCTGGGTTTTTCTCCAGCATGACCATCTTTCTTTCTACAAAATTACTCAAAATCCACCTCTTTAATTGTTTCTCTGCAGACCCCTTGAATCCTTGTCATTAAGACTTCACCTCCATTTGTCAGCCTGTATTGAACTTCGGCTAGGCATAGTTTGATGATTTATAACACATTTACCAGGTGCAACAAGCTTGCATAGATTTTAGTTCCTAGAACCCTCATGATAACTCTCAAAGGTATTACTACTCCCATCCTTGTGAGGTCAAGAAAAACTAATTCTGAGTTGGAAAAACTCCTTGTAGTAGTCTGTTTTCACACTGATATGAAAAACAGTCCAAGACTGGGTAATTGTTAAAGAAAATAGGTTTAATTGACTCACACTTCTGCATGGCTAGGGGAGCCTCAAGAAACTTCCAGTCATGGTGGAAGGGGAAGCAGGTATGTCTTACACAGCAGCAGGTGAGAGAGCACGTGAAGAAAGTGAGAGGGGAAGAGCCCCCGATAAATCATCAGACCTCATGAGAACTCACTCTCACAAGAACAGCATGGGGGAAACCGCCCATAATCCAGTTACCTCCCACCAGGTCCCTACCTTGACATGTGGGAATTACAATTTGAGATGAAATTTTGGTAGGGACACAAAGCCAATCCATATTTCTCCTATAGGCAGTAATGGGGAGAAGGTGGGTTAGAACCCAGTCTCTCCACAAATCCAATACCCTGTCCATGAACCACAGGAGAGACTTGTCCAAATGCAAGTATAAAAGTAAGACCTCTGTCATGTACTTCAGGAAAAATGTACATCTTGGGGTATTTATGTACTGAATAAACTTTTCCTGGATGTCCACATGTAGTAGGTCCACTCTTCAATCAGAGATACCTAATGGATGCCCATTGTATTCTCTTCTCACGCTGCTAATAAAGACATACCTGAGGCTGGGTAATTTAAAAAGGAGAGAAGTTCATTTATAAGGGAAGCTCATGGTTCCTATATACTAGTTCCACATGGCTGGGGAGGCCTCACAATCATGGCAGAAGGCGAATGAGAAGAAAAGTCATGTCTTACATGGTGGCAAGCAAGAGAGAGTATGTGCAGGGCAACTCTGATTTTTATAACATAAATCTTGCCGGCCACCATGTAAGACATGACATTAAATCTTGTGAAACTTATTCATTACTATGAGAACAATATGGAGGAAAGTGGCCCCATGATTCAATTATCTCCACCTGGCCTCACCCTTGACATGTGTGGATTATTACAATTCAAGGTGAGATTTGGGTGGGCACACAGGCAAACCATATCACTCATTAAGTGTCCAGCACTATTCCAGGTGCTGAAACCAATGAAAGTCAGATAAGACTCATCCACTGCACTTAAGGGGTTAGCAGTCTATTGAGTGACACAGACTGGCAACATGGTAGCAGGAGAGTGCATGGGTGCAGCCATAGAGACAGGCATGCTTTATTATGGGAGTAAAGGAGAACCTGCTCAGGGAGCCAAGAGAGGCTTCCAGACAAAGTGGCCACCGAGAGTGTTCTTAAAAGATGACTAGGAATTAACTGACAGATAGTGTCAGAAAAATAATCTATGCAGAAGAAATGACATGGACAAATGCTTGGAGTCAAGAAGTAGGGCTGTATATTTTGGTGGGTGTGTTTGTGTGTATGTGTACATGCACATGTGGGTATGAATGTGTGTGTGCACATGTAAGACAGCAACAAGGAGCGCCCTGTGGCCTGAGTGTTAGCATGAGGTAAGGAGAAGGAGACAGGGTTAGGTAGATTCTTGTAGCCTTTTTCCTACTTCTCATTATGTTGTTTGGACTTCATCTGGGCTGTCATGGGGAGATAGAGCACACAGGAGAAACAGGCATTTTATTATATTATTTCTCTTTCAGGAAATGTCCAATAATCAATATTTTGTAGAATGTATTTGTTGCCGAGCAATGGGCTCTCTATCTGATGATATGCATAGAAGTGAATACTATGGCATCAGCTTTTGAGAAAAGAAAGGCTCAATTGCAAGCAGACTGGCAAAGAGACAGGAGGCAGCACTCAAATCTATCTCCTGGAGCTGGGGTCTGGGGGCAGATTTTACAGGTAGAGAGTAACAGTGAGTCACAGGAAAATGCAATGAGGTGTGATCTGAGTGGGTCATGCAGAGGTAGTATCAGGTCCTTGGCTTTTAAGGTAGTACTGCAACAAAACAGAATACCCCTCACTTCTTTTTATTTTTTATTTTTTATTTTATTTTATTTTATTTTATTTTATTTATTTTTTATTATTGCATTTTAGGTTTTGGGGTACATGTGATGAACATGCAAGATTGTTGCATAGGTACACACATAGCAGTGTGGTATTGCTGCCTTCCGTCCCCTCACCTGTATCTGTCATTTCTCCCCATGCTATCTCTTTCCCCCTCCCCCATTTCCCCCCAACGGACCCCAGTGTGTAGTGCTCCCCTCCCTGTGTCCATATGTTCTCATTGTTCAACACCCACCTATAAGTGAGAATATACGGTGTTTGATTTTCTGCTCTTGTGTCAGTTTGCTGAGAATGATGGTTTCCAGGTTCATCCATGTCCCTACAAAGGACGTGAACTCATCGTTTTTGATGGCTGCGTAATATTCCAAGGTGTATATGTACCACATTTTCCCTATCCAGTCTATCATCGTTGGGCATTTGGGTTGGTTCCAGGTCTTTGCTATTGTAAACAGTGCTGCAATGAACATTCGTGTGCACGTGTCCTTGTAGTAGAATGATTTATAATCCTTTGGATATATACCCAGTAATGGGATTGCTGGGTCAAATGGGATTTCTATTTTTAGGTCCTTGAGGAATCGCCACACTGTCTTCCACAATGGTTGAATTAATTTACATTCCCACCAACAGTGTAAAAGTGTTCCTATTTCTCCACATCCTCTCCAGCATCTGTTGTTTCCCGATTTTTTAATGATCGCCATTCTAACTGGTATGAGATGGTATCTCAATGTGGTTTTGATTTGCATTTCTCTGACGACCAGTGATGATGAGCATTTTTTCATATGTTTGTTGGCCTCCTGTATGTCTTCTTTTGTAAAGTATCTGTTCATATCCTTCGCCCATTTTTGAATGGGCTTGTTTGTTTTTTTCTTGTAGATCTGCTTTAGTTGTTTGTAAATTCTGGATATCAGCCCCTTGTCAGATGGGTAGGCTGCAAAAATTTTTTCCCATTCTGTTGGTTGCCGATTCACTCTACTGACTGTTTCTTTTGCCGTGCAGAAGCTGTGGAGTTTGATTAGGTCCCATTTGTCTATTTTGGCTTTTGTTGCCATTGCTTTTGGCGTTTTGGTCATGAAGTCCTTGCCTACACCTATGTCCTGAATGGTTTTGCCTAGATTTTCTTCTAAGGTTTTTATGGTATTAGGTCTGATGTTTAAGTCTTTAATTCATCTGGAGTTAATTTTGGTGTAAGGTGTCAGGAAGGGGTCCTGTTTCTGCTTTCTGCACATGGCTAGCCAGTTTTCCCAACACCATTTATTAAACAGGGAGTCCTTTCCCCATTGCTTGTTTTTGTCAGGTTTGTCGAAGATCAGATGGTTGTAGGTATGTTGTATTTCCTCTGAGGCCTCTGTTCTGTTCCATTGTTCTATATCTCTGTTTTGGTACCAGTACCATGCTGTTTTGATTACTGTAGCCTTGTAGTATAGTTTGAAGTCCGGTAGTGTGATGCCTCCTGCTTTGTTCTTTTTGCTTAGGATTGACTTGGCTATGCGGGCTCTCTTTTGGTTCCATATGAAGTTTAAGGTGTTCATCCCGGGGATGCAAGGCTGGTTCAACATACGCAAGTCCATAAACGTAATTCACCACATAAACAGAACAAAAGACAAAAACCACATGATTATCTCGATTGATGCAGAGAAGGCTTTTGACAAAATTCAACAACCTTTATGCTAAAAACCCTCAATAAACTAGGTATTGATGGAACGTATCTCAAAACAATAAAAGCTATTTACGACAAACCAACAGCCAATATCATACTGAATGGGCAAAAACTGGAAGCATTCCCTTTGAAATCTGGCACTAGACAAGGATGCCCTCTCTCACCACTCCTATTCAATATAGTACTGGAAGTTCTAGCCAGAGCAATCAGGCAAGAAAAAGAAATAAAGGGTATCCAAATTGGAAAGGAGGAAATCAAATTGTCTCTATTTGCAGATGACATGATAGTATATCTGGAAGACCCCATCATCTCAGCCCAAAATCTCCTGAAACTGATAAACAACTTCAGCAAAGTCTCAGGATACAAAATCAACTTGCAAAAATCACAAGCATTCCTATACACCAGTAATAGACTTCAAGAGAGCCAAATCAAGAACGAACTGCCATTCACAATTGCTACAAAGAGAATAAAGTACCTAGGAATACAACTAACAAGGAACGTAAAGGACCTCTTCAAGGAGAACTACAAGCCATTGCTCAACGAAATAAGAGAGGATACAAACAGATGGAGAAACATTCCATGTTCATGGTTAGGAAGAATCAACATTGTGAAAATGGCCATACTGCCCAAAGTAATTTACAGATTCAACGCTATTCCCATCAAGCTACCAATGACCTTCTTCACAGAACTGGAAAAAATACCCCTCACTTCTTAACTTGGTCCCTGATCCTTGATCCAAGTACTTAGGCTCTGCATGTGGTTGACTTTATTATTGTGGCTGGGGTGGGGGAGCTGGCTAGCTACATACAGACATGCTCAGACCACCTCCTGGCAACCTCGGGATCCATTGCAGCTGAAAAACAACTCACCATTTTGTTACTGACAAAACTGAACCAGATTGAACTTGTTCTGCCGTTACATATTGATATGACAGTCATATGCTCACCACCTAGAATTAACATAAGTTAATATTTTGCCCTCTTTGCCTTAAAACTTTTTTAAAATGTGAAACATCAAAAGTAGGGTTGAGGTTCTCTTCTTAAGGCTTCTAATTCCACTCCTGCTCCTTGGGGACAGATACTGCCATCAATGTGCAATTAAGGATGAAATTTCTTGGACATACTTTGAATATTGTACTCCAAGTGCACATTTCCACATAGATTGCCTTATGAGTTTTTGAGTCTTACTTAAATGGTAATATTCTGTATGTTACATATGCAAAGTATTTTTTATATTACATTATGTTTTCCATATCTGTCAGTATTGATACCTGTAACCCTAGTTTCTTCATTTTAACTAATAAGTAATATTTCATGAGCATAAATAGAACACAGCTTAACTATTCTTTTATTGGTCAGAATTTTGGTTGTTTGTAATTTTTGTTACAAAATTTACAATAAGTATTTGAACATGGGTCCCTGTGCTCATGTGTAAGAGTTTCTTTGTGATGTATTTCTGTATCTAGGGACTTGGCATCTAGTCATGTGCATTTTCAACCTTACTGCATATTGCAAGTAAGTACGTATACCAGTTTACCACTTTTTGCAAAGGATTATACCAATACATACTCTCACCTACCATACATTGTCACCTATACTTGGTAAAATGAAATGGCACTTCATTGTGGGATTTGTTTATATTTTCTGTAGAACTGGTGACATTGAGCATCTTTTCCGGTTTTTCTGTTTAATATTTGTTGGCCATTGTATTCATTTTTTCAGGCTTGTCTCTTCTTTCTTTGTACGTTTTTTTCTCTTAGTCAATTTTTCCTTTGTGATTTGTAAATTACCCATTTATTCTGGACATTAACCTTTTGTCCATTACCTTTGTTAAACTTCCTCTTTTGGTATTTCTTTCTTTCTTTTTTTTTTTTGGGGGGGGGGACAGAGTCTCTCTCTGTCACCCAGGCTGGAGTGCAGTGGCATGTTCTCGGTTCACTGCAATCTCTGCCTCCTCGTTTCAAGCTATTTTCCTGCCTCAGCCTCCCATGTAGCTGGGACTACAGGCACATGCCACCATGCCTGGCTGATTTTTGTATTTTTAGCAGAGACAGGATTTTGCCATGTTGGACAGGCTGGTCTTGAACTCCTGACCTCAGATGATCTGCCTACCTTGGCCTCCTAAAGTGCTAGGACTACTGGTGTGAGACACTGCGCCCAGCCTTAACTTTCGTTTACAGTGTTTTCATCAAACAGAAATTTTTAACTGTGATAAGAATATGTTCATTGGTATTGTCTATGAACTGGGCCTTTTAGGCTCATTAAAAAAATCCTATGCAATCCAGATATCACAATATTTTTCTATTAATTTTCAAGTTATAAACTTTGCTTTAATTGTGCTTGTGTGTAGGAAGGGATGTAATAATGTGAGGTAGAGATCTAATTTTATTATTTTACATATAGTTACTCAATTGCTCAACACCATTAATTGCATAATCCTTTCTTGTCCACTGAATAGTAATTTCAATTTATTTTTAAAGTTGATACATATGGTGTATTTATTTTTAGGATCTCATTCTCTTTCATTGATGTGTATGGCAAATTGTAAAAATGGTCAGAACTTAGTGTGAAAAGAGTAGTAGTGATGGGCTAACTAACAGCATTTGTCACATGATTTTGCTCTTTAATCCATTAATGTGGTAATTTCATAATGGATTTTTCTAATATTGAACCATTCTTCCAGTGTGTGTGTGTGTGTGTGTGTGTGTGTGTGTGTGTGTGTGTGTGTGTGTTTAAATACCTTGCTGGAATGCATTGGTTAATATTAGGATATTTACATCTTTGTTCAAAAGATAGTGCCTATAATTTTTTCTACCATTATCCTCATTTGTTCGGTATTGTTTATATTAGCCTCATAACTTTAACAATACTTGCAGCAATGGTCTTAGTTTCAACCAGACATTTAGATGCTAGATTTGAGTAGGTCACACCTGGCACCAGGTGTGACACAGAAGGATGCAGGCACCCCTTTTTGGTGATGGTCCTTGTAACAGCTCATATGGCAGTCTATTTTCTTATCTGGGATCACACAAATGACAGCTCAGGTGCAAAGTAAAAAGACCACACAAGTGGATTTCAGAGTCATCATGTCTTAAAAGCCCCCACCTAAAATAAGATCCAGTAGAGCTGTAACAGCTCCATGGACATAGCCTCTAGATCCCCACAAGAATTGTGCCCAGTTACCAATTGGCTGCACACAGGGAGGTCAAAGTTCTAGCTTTCCACCAGGTATGTATCCACAATCCTCCTAGGAATGATACAACTTACCCACCATGGAGAATTCTAATTTTTTTCTGATCATAAATTATGTGGCCTGAATGGGGCTGACATTCCACCTTTACCAGGTGTCCAGGATCAATACTCAGTCAAATTTGTCTGTCTGGAAAGAAAGGTTTTTTTGGTTTTTGACCCTTACCCACAGCTAGCGTACCTTTTTCTAATTTCTAGGAAAGCTTGCTGAAGGTAGGAATTGTCTATTCCTAGAAGGTTTGGTAAAATTTGCCTGTGAAATTATGTTATGCTGTTGCTTTTTGGGGGTGAGAAGATTGTTGACTACCAACTTAATTTACTGAATGGTAAATTCAGCATTTCTATTTTTGCTGAGTCAAGTTTATTAATTTTAGTTTTTCTGAAAATATTTATTTCACTCAAGTTATCAAAATTGTTGTCATAATACTATTTGCAGCATTGTTTAATGATTGCTAATTTTTTCTGAAGCTGCAGTTTTGTTCTCTTTGTCATTCTGAGTATTGTTTGACTCTTCTCTTTAATCTTGAGCAATGTTATCAGAGAGCTGTTTTATAAATGAACTACCTTTTTAAAAATAAACATCTTTATGATGTTCTTATTTTCTATTCAACTTCTTTTTGATTTGATCTCTGAGTTTCATTCAGTTAATTTGCTTTTTTTTAGCTTTTGAGTTAAATATGTAACTTTTTTTATGGTTTATTTTTTCCAATACATGCATATACTACAACATATTTCCCTCTAAGTATCCTTTAACTTGCATTACTCAAGTTTTAATGTGTAATGCTTTTATTATCATTCACTTCTAAATTCCCATTATGCTTTCTACTTTAACTCATGAATTATTAATTGTGCTTTTTCAATGTCTAACATATGTTTCATTTGTTTCTTTGCATGACTTCACTCAAGTAAGGTGTTAGCAGCCTATTCTCTTTTACAGCAATAAAATAAAAGGTTTCCAGAAAAATATTATGGTGGAAGCAATAAATATGTCGAGTTTATCTTATGGAACAAAAAGAAATAAATTTATTTCATAGATAAAGCATACAACTGCATAGAACAATGTTTATTTACTAAGGTTTACTAAGCCTAGTCTACTTTTTTATGGGTTTGTTATTATCCAGCCAACGTTTAGTTACTACACAAAATATGTAAGGAATGCAGTGGGTTCTGAGGATGCACTTTTTTAGAGAAATAAAACAAATATGTGAACAACTCTGTGATAGGGCCAGCACAGCATCTATGGAATAGAAAAGGACCTAGAGATGTGTGGAGGATGAGGAGGGCTTACAGAGGCTTCTAGGAGAGGATGGCAGGGTGCACCTTGAGAAGGAAGCGGGAGTCACCCAGAGAGTGAAAAATGGTTCTCCAGGCACGAGGATCAGCTGGGACAAATGTGTAGTGGAGGACAGAGTGGGTGGACTTGGCCATGATACAATAATGGCTCGAGCTCTGAGTCATTTCTTAGCATCCAAAAATCACAACAGGAAACACGAGGATCTGGGTTCGGGTAGGCGCTTGCAGTGGTGGTTTGTATGTTGTGTTTCACTTCTATCCCTAATCCTCCAGCCTCTCTGAGGAGCCACACTGCTCCCTTGCTGGTGGCCCCAGGTGAACTTTCCTTACCATCCTTGAAGGGGTAACAAGAGCTGGTCAATCTCAAAGCAGCTAAAATTGCTCCGCTCCCTCACATGTCCCCAGGTGGAGAACAGAAACCATAGTGCACAGCAGTTGGGCTCTCACCATGTGCCAGGCGCTATGCTTGGTGCCTTACATGTGGTGTGTTATTCAGTTCTACAGCAAGCTGGGGGCAAGTCCTGCTACCATGCTTCACATTACTGATGAGGAGATGGAGGGCTTAGGCTGTTAAATATTTGCCCAAGGCCACTGCCATGAGCTCAATCATCTATAGCAAATGATTTCTCAATTTGGGGTGAGAATTGGCTCCCTAAATTCATATGTTGAAGCCCTATTACTTCATATGTTGATGGTTTCTGGTGGTGAGACCTCTGTGAGATCAGTAGATTTAGATGAAGTGGTAAGGGTGGGGTCCTCATGATTGGATTAGGGCCCTTATGAGAAGAGATGCCAAAGGGCTTGCTTCTTCTCTCTCTATTTTGTGAAGACACAGTGAGAAGGCAGCCATCTGTCTGCATGCCAGATGGGCAGCCCTCGCTGGGGAAGTGAATTGGCGGGCAGCTTGATCTTAACCTTCAAGATTGTGAGGAATACATCTCTGTTGTTTAAGTCACACAGTCTAGGTTTTTTGCTGTGGCAGCCCAAGCTAACTAACGCATTTTTACAGCTATTAGGTTGGTCCAAAAGCAGTTGCAGTCTTTGCCATCGATTTCAATGGCAAAAACTGCAACTACGTTAGCACCAACCTAATAGAAAGTAGCTTAGATAGGATTCAGTCTCTTTAGGCCTAATACAAGAGCCCATGTCTCCCTCTTTGTCTTGCTGGGAAATAAGAGCATGGACCCAATTTGTGGGCCTCACACAGGTAATAATGCAGCCTCATGAGCAATCCTGAACATTGCCCAAAGCTCTGCAGCAGGTGCCTGTATACAGCATGGTCTCACAGGTGAGCAGAAGCAACAGCCAGCTCCCTCCACAATTTTTCAGGTAGGATGCTCTCAGTTAACAGTAACAGAACAGCCAAATAAACATGACTTAAACAATAGTGTTTTATTTGCCTTTTTTTCTAGCAATAAGCAGCCCAGAAGCAGGTAGTCCCTGTATTGACTCAGCCAGTACTGACTGAGCAGCTCAACAATGTCATTGAAGATTCAAGTATTCTCCTGTTTTGGAGCTGTCTTTCTTGGCGTATAAATCATATTGCCATGCCTGGTCCCAAGATAGCAATGACAAAAGCAAAAGGGAGGCACAATTGCTTTGGGTTTTGTGTGTGTGTGTTTAATCTATTTTTATCGTGGAGTGAGGAGGAATATTTTCTAGAAGTCTCAAAACAAAGGGAAGTTCTCTTTATGTCTCATTGGCTCGAAAGGATTCACATAGGCAAGCTGGAGAGTAAGGACCCAGTATTTTCATTTCGATCATTGGGAGAAGGTGGGGTCTGCTAGGGACAAAGAAGAGGGAGGAGAATTGTCATTGGCAACCTGCAGCGTCTGCCACAGAGGCTAAATTTAATAGAGTGTTTTATTGCTGTTTGCTGCTTTCCACTTATTGTCTGTTGATTTATACACATCTATGATTAATTTAGGATGGGAAAAAATTACTTATTACTCTTTAAGAAATAAAATTTGTTTGGTGGAAACATTCTCAAAGCTGAGAGTCAACCGTTTATTCGAAATGCAAAAAAAAAAAAAAAAAAAAAAAAAAAACATTTACTGAGAACCTACTTCATACCACACTAAGTACTGTGGACAGAGAGGTGAAAATAATTTTGTCATATAGATAACAATAATAATAATGATGGGTTCCTTCGTGGTAGAAGAGTTACAACAACCTCTTACTTTATTAGGGCTCTTCACCTCTAGGGATGATGGATCGGTACTTATCCTAAAGCATTGCACTCTCCCTATTCTGCCTGAAACAGGACATGAGCTGGAAAGACTGAAATGTGGGGCAGTGCATGTCCTTAGGATTTGTCTCCAGGGAATTTATGAGCCAAAGCAGACAAACACCATAAGGTTATAATTCTAGGAAACATCAAATTTGTTGGTTTACTTCACAGCAAGTCTCAAATTTCATAGGTCATAGCATACTGGGTTTCCTACTGGAGGATCTACATAATTTTAAGACTTCTCCTTATCTTCCTAGAGTTTACATTCCATGCAGGAAGTGGAGTCCCACGCCTGTGTTCCCCTGACAGCGGTTCAGGTCCCAGGTTTCATGAGTGATTCAAGAAGAGGGGGTGGTTACTGGAGGAGCAAGCTGGACTTGCAAGGCCTGGGAAGGGTTTGGGCAGAGCAGGGGGTCAGGCCCTTTCACCTGAGAGCTGGTTGCAAGCAAGGCTCAGAGAAGGGGATGGACAACCCCAACAGTAATGGTGAAAACTGCTCTGTAAGAGCACTCAGTATGAGCTCCACACTAAATTATTTAACCCTTATTTCAAACTTGTGAGGCATCTAAAGTACAGAAAGATTTAAAAACTTTCTAGAAAGCATGAGAAATGGGTTTGAAGCCAACATTTACCTGCCTCCAGGACTTTAACCAACACATTGGGATAACATGAGTACAGTTGTTGGCCTGATATGGACTGTTCACATAGGCGTGGTGGAAGCTATGCCAGGAAAATTTGGACAAGATGGTCATTTATTTGTGGGATGGCCACGAACCTCTTGAGAGTAGACATTGTATTTCATTCAACTTTTATTCCTAATGCCTGATATATAACAGGTGGTTGATAGGGATTTGTGAATGAGTGAATGGATGGAAAGATGCATATGTCTTTAGATCAATGGAAAGTCAAATTTCGGAGTTTGGACTTCAACCTTTGGTTAATGGGGAGTCAGGAAAGTTTCTTAAGCAGAGAGCAGAGTGTGACAGGAGAGTAGCAGTGTTGCAGGATTGAAATGGCAATAATGCACAAAGTTTTCATTCTCATACCCCACAAGTCATGGTTGGTTTGATTGTATTTGACGTGGGGAGTCCTGGGTTATCCCAGCCAGCTCTTCCCACGTTGGTGATCTGGGCCCGTAGGCCCAAAGAAGTAGAGGAGTCTGGAATAGGCAATATGGAAATCTGGGGTCCAAGGAGTGTAGCCAAACTCATCCTCCTCTAATATCTTTCCTGCCTGCTATGCGTGGGTCCACCCAGACTCTTCTGATGGCATTGCCTTGGGGACACTTTCCTGGTCCCAACTTCCATTTGCCACCTGGGTCTCCCATTTGCCACTATTCCCATGCATTTCCTGCCAGCCATGCATGGGTCCACCCAGACCCCTCTGATGGTTTTGCCTTGGGGACACTCTCCTAGTCCCAACTCCCATTTACAACCTGGGTTAGTGGCTTCACTGTAAATTCCCTTCAGATGTAGTTCTTGCCCCGCTGCCTTTCATCTGGGCTTAGCTCCTTAAACTCCTCCTGATTCCTCACACAACCTTAGCCTCTTCTTTGTTTTGTTTGAAGCACGCCGAGTTGTGGAATATGTGCCTTTTGTGCCTTTTTTTTTTTTTTTTTTTTTGCCTTGGCCTGGCTGTCAGAAACAATGATAGGGCTCTTAAGGTCTTGGTGCTTTAAAACGGATATGGATATTTTATTTGCTTGATTTTTATATTACCTTTGAAGTCTTGAAAGATAGGTGCCCTCTGCCCATGTTTTATTCAGATTGTCATTAGTAATAAAATACAACTTAATTTTATACCATTGAATGTAGTCTATTTTTTTCTAACTTTTTACTTTCTTAAGAGTTTACAGACCGTTCTGTCACTGGCTTCCATAATAAGAGCCCGAATTAGAACGCACATGTGGAATAAACACACACACACACACACAAACATTCACTCTCTCTCTCTCCCCCCATCTCTCTCTCTCTCTCTCTCTCTCTCTCTCTCTCTCTCTCTGGCTTTAATTTATCATTTAGTCCTGATTCTGCAGTTGAGGGCAAAGGAGCATGACTTTTGAGAGTGCCAAGGTGTATGTAATTTTTGAAGGCAATGTACAAATTAAAAATAAGCTGCTAGCCTTCATGAGTTTTTGCATGTTCAGACACTTTTGATTGTGGGCAGTCAGGTGTGTTTGGTGTTTCAGTGAGGCATGGAAGATGGATGGAAGGGAAAACACGGGTTGTTAGCAAGACCAGTGTTGGAGGAGCTGAGAAAATTCTCACTTTCTTAAATTGGTAGAGTTATTGGTAACATTTTGCTTCCAGAAAAGGAAGAGGAGGAAGCTAACATTTCTTGAGCAGGTATTATGATGAACTAATTTGTCTGCAAATTCAAAGTTTGAGGGAATCTGTCCTGTTCACTGGTTTCCTCTTAGAGCCTCCACACATGTGAAGGCCCCCCTCACAGGGAGCTGAACGTCATCTTTCTGTAGCATCAGCCCACTGGCCTGTACCAGAATAGGGTTGCAGGGGTAAGAATAGCCAGGAAAAGACAAGCCAGTGCCCTGGAAAGAGGCAGACATCAAAAGCAACTAAGCCAGGCTGGTCCTCGTGATCATCACACCTTCGACCTTACCCACCATCCAGGTGTACCAGAGCTTGCCTGAGAGGTTTCACTGGGCCAGGGCCCACCCAGGTGCAGCTGCTCAGAATCTGACAAAAGGCTGGGCTTTGTTCAGCTGATCCAGGTACAGGATATGTAAATGACTGGGATGTGGAGTAGGGGTGAGGGTTTCAGACAATAGGGTGAGGAAAGAGAGAGGACAGCTGCTTTAGGTCAAAGAAATTTGAGAAAAAAAATGCTTAAGGGAGAAGTTCAGAAATTTGGGCATTGATGTATGTGATTTATTTCTATTCTTTGTAACCTTAAATAGCCTTCAGAAAGAATATTTTTAAAGAAATCCACCTCTGGCTTCCAGGTTTTAGGAGTTGATGTATGATGTGGCAGTGAGGGGGTAGTTTGGAGGATGTGTATGTGTGTGTTTGTGAGTGTGTTGGTTTGTGTTTTGATGCTTGTGTGTTGATAACAGACTTAAGTGTAGCCTGAGGCAACCCAAGAGGTTTTAGCTAATCCAGGTTATGGCATTTTACAAAGCTCAGAGTCTTTTAAAATGGCACTGGATGAAGGCGGGCAATGGAAAGCCATAATTTCCTCATTCTACTGTACCCAATTCCAAGGACTCTGTTCCTAAACACCTTCTTGTATAAGAATCCTAGGACAGCAATGGAAGGTCCTACCAGGAAGGTATGAGGGTCTTGATAACAAGGTGACCTTAAAGATTCTGACAAATATCTCTCACATGACTTTAAGAAACGGGGGACACTCACTAAATAGAGAAAATGCAAGGATGTTTTGCATATCCTAAGTGAATGAGAAGGGATATTGTACAACTGATATCCATTTACCATTCCTTATTCCTAAGTAATTTTTAAGGATCTCTCTTCCCTGGAGCTTGAAAGAGATGCTTGATGAAGTTTTATAAAATTCAGGTTGAAAAAGCACAGCCTGCAGGGTGATTACAATTCATCCTTACTGTGTTCTCCTGTCGTCTCTTTAAAATGTATTCAAACTTCTCCTGGCCCTGGATGAAAATAAGGCAAGTCCATGACTTGTCTGGTAACTCAGGTAACTAACTGGTGGTTCTAGAGTCATTTTAAGTCTCCACCACTGACTTTATTCAGTAATTGAGTGATCAAAGATATCAGCCAAATATCTAAAGGTATTTGGTAGTGCGTCTTGCTTCTTTCCCCACATCAGGTATTTTAGGTTAAAAGCCTGTGGAGGTAATGGTGGAGACTTGGGGATCAGCTTCTCTATTTCTCAGTTTTTGCTTCCACAGTTCCCTAAACCCCAGCTTCTTAGCACCTCTGACGCCTTGAGGTTTGGAGGGGACGGAGAATAGGTAATAGAACAGGACAAGTCCCTTGCAGATGCCACCACCGTCAGCTACACTAGCACCCAAAGACCTGGTGGAGGTGTGGGCATTCTTGAGCGCTTCAGAAATCCTACCTCTGGGACTCCCCTGATGTTCCCCAACCCAGATGGAAGCAACTTGGCTTGGGTGGATATTTCATCTCCTCCCTCAGATTTTAGGGATCCAGGTTCTTCATGATGGATCCCACCCCTACTTGGGGCAGACCTATTCATTGGAATGTCCCCATCCTGGCTTTCTCTCAACCCATTTCAGTCCCATACTGACTCAGAAAACATTCCTATGTTCCTTGCTCCAAGAAACACCAGGTCCCCGTGCAGCAGGTGCCCTAGGTTCTACCCCCAAAATGGCACATCAGCCCTCTTCCACCCTCTGAGTTTCCTGGTCAGGAGTTACATCTTAACCTCGGGGAACACATTCCAAAGTTCTTGAGGTGACCCCATGGAAGACTCACCACACTTGAAGTGACACCCATAAATTCAACTGCATCTCTGAGGAAATCTCAGCAATTTTCCTTTTTTATTCCCTTAACACTCTTTAAAACTGCAATGAGGGCTGGCACCATGGCTCATGCCTGTAACCCCAGAAATTTGGGAGGTCAAGGCAGGCAAATCACTTGAGATCAGGAGTTCAAGACCAGCCTGGTCTACATGGTGAAACCCCATCTCTACTAAAAATAGAAAACTTAGCTGGATGTGGTGGTGTATGCCTATAATCCCAGCTACTCAGGAGGCTGAGACGGGAGAATCACTTGAACCTGGGAGATGAAGGTTGCAGTGAGTCCAGGTTGTACCTGGGTGACAGAACAAGACTCTGTCTCAAAAACAACAACAACAATAACAAAAAACAAATGAAACAAACAAACACAGTGAGGAAGAGGAGCCCACTGCTTGGGCAGGTCCTCTGACATTTTCTTTGTAAATTCTGCATGTGGATACCTGGATTTGAACCTCTTATTTATTATTTCCTGGTGCTTATCATGAGGCTTACCATGAGGCTTCAGTTTCAACATTCTGTTACAAATTTGATTCAAGATTATTTATGTGCCAAGAGAAACTTTAATTTTTTTTTTCTCCCTTTGGTTTCCCATCCAAATGTTCTGTGTCTCTGTGGTTTTATGACTCAGTCTCAAGACACTCTATAAGTCACAAGATGGAATGACTCACACCTGGTCTGCACTCTCTCTAGAGCTCTAAAAACAGGATGGCTATATTGAACTAAGTCTGAGAATTCTGGAATTCCAGGTAAAGAAGATGTAGAATGGAGAGAGGTTTTTAATACTACGAATTAAAGGAAGAGACCTCTGCATTATTCTGGGAATATGGTAGCCATAACCAGGTAAAGGTACCTGAAAAATGAGGGTGACATATGGTAACATCTATTTGTGCACCTACTATATCTTAGGCAAATTGCTGTGTGTCTCATATACTTAATTATTAAGATTATCACTTAATCTTTAAAACAGACATGCTGGTTCCCTAGCTAGCCGCGTGAAGCACTCCCCTTCCCCAACCTTATTGCCGAGGATATTTTAAAGAATTAAGGTTAAGTTGTCAACGTTTGGTTTACTTCCTGTGCTCCTTCTTCATCAGCCCTCTCCTGATGACCCAGATCTGGGCAGCAGAAGAGGGGAAGAGCTGTTGGGGTAATGTGGATGTAAACAATCTAGGGAGACTCCCCTTTCAAATCACAGCATCAGCTCACCCTGAATCATAGCAGAGACCATTAATTGTGCCCCTCATACCTTTTCTAAACAAAGTATATTTTAAGTTAGTCAAGTTAACAACATGGAAGTCAGGTGTCTTTTAATGTTTAATTATGGCAGCTCTATTGAGTGCCTGCAGAGCTGGGCAGAAGCTGAGTGTTAGGAGGGACTATGGATAAGAGTCCAGTATCTGTAGTCCTGCCCTCCAGGCATTCATTTGAAGGGAGGAAGACAATGTTCAGATGAGTCCCTCAGAAACACGGTATCCAAAGGCTCTTACAAGGGTAGGTGCCTAGAGCAACATGGGTCCAGAGGAAGAAGCTGCAGAGGAGAGTTTGGAAGAGAAATTCACCAAGGGGAACTTGCAGTTGGAGATGAGGTTGGGATTTAGAATCAAGGATTGTACATAAGGGTTTGTGTATGAGGGTTCTGGGCTCACTTTCCAGTTTCTCCTGAACTAGCCAATAGCACAAAAGGGAAAGCCAGAGAGTTGCCACCACTGAAACACAACCTCCTGTGTCTCAGGAACTTGGCATTAATTAGCATGGCTTGGTAGAGGGGGCATGGAGTGTTAAAACACCTTGATCTTAGCTTCTACTCTGCTGCCAGTCTGTCTTGTGACCTCACACAAACACACTTTTTTGCTCTAAGCCTCCATTGTCTCTTGAGGTCTCAGCAACCTGCAAGGTAGGCAAGTCAAGGTTTATTCTCATCTTGTGCAGAAAACAAAACTGAGCGTCAAGGAAGTGGTGAAGGAATACTCTGTTCTGAGCTTTACAGTTGCCCTGCAAGGTGAGCTATCATCATCAGCCTCATTTCACAGATAAAGCAACATGCTAGAAAGACTAAGTGATTTTCCCCAAACTTTTGCAGCTGGCTTAGGTGAATGCAGGTGTTTCCAGCCATGCTGGTCTGCCTCCAGTGTGTTCTTCCACTTCCACTCACACATTTGGAGCACAAAACTTGGGGTGTGATTTTCAGAAAACGTGAAGCATCACCTGTTCCAGAATGAAGACTTTTCATGCTTTCAAAACTGTGTAAGGCATTCTGCCTCCTACAGCTTCTCTCCAGCTATGAGGCCATGTCATGAGTGGAGTATCATGGAAAAGACCATTGAACTTTGTGTCCTCATGTCTTTGAGAAACCATTTTTTTATCTTTCTAAAGCAAATTAAATATTCCATCAGTGAAGCATAATTTAATAACCCTTTGAAAATGAAACTCTGGCCCTCATTAAAGTGAAAGCCACTCATTACCTTGTCTGTCATCATCTGGGGAAGTGTCCCATGACCTACTATATCCTGAATCACCCCAAAGCCTGCAATCAAAGCCATCTTTTGCTATTATTCTTCCAAACTCTTTCTTCTTCAAATACTATTATATTTATAAAACCTTGAGTAAAGTGACTTTGATCTAGTATCCCAATATAGAAAAACATCATTAATTTAGGTGTCACTAATTCATACAGTGTGGAAATCTGGGCTTTAAGTGAACTACATTTGCTTTTCTACTTTGTATTTTTCTAAAAGCCTAATGCTTGCAGTTACGTGAACTCATTTCATTTCTATTAAGTTCTGCTGGCACTTATTCCCAACTTTCCTTCAAACTGGTCCCTCTTATCTCCTTCTTTATTGCTTCCTCAATAGTCCTGGCCACTATTGCAGTCCAGTTGCCCCAGGCTCTAATTTTTCCAGGCCCAAATCAAGTCTACATAGAATAGTTGGGTGATTTGCAGAAAGACCACGTTTGCTCCTCACATGTCTCCAAGAACCTCCACTCTCTGCTTTCCACAGGTTGGGTTCTATCTAATCCCCCTTCTTTATGTTTCTTACATGCTGCTCTTCTCTAGGCCCCTCACTCTTCACTATTATGCTTACTGGAACTCCACTAAAAACGTGTTCACCACTGTACTTTTCCAAGATGACTTACTTTTTCTCATCCTGCATATCTGCTCATGTGTTCCTTTTGACTAAAATTTTTCTCCTCTCCCACCTCTGGGAGACCACTATTCATGTTCCAGCTGACTTCTGTTTATATTCAGGGCAAACTCAGAACTAAACCCTAAAATCCTCTAGGAAGATTTGACTGACCTCTTAGTCCTGAAGAAGAATGGCTCCTTTGCGTTCTCATGGTCCCTCATCCTTCCCTGTTGTTGACCAATCACCCTGAACTATTGCTGCCTGCTAATTTGTCTATATCTCTTATGAGACCATAAGTCTGCAAGATTGGAGTCACCCAGGTATCCTCAGAAAAATATCTGGTGTGTGCAGATTCTCAGTCAATATTATATGAATAAACAAACAATTGGAGATAAGCATGTTGATGATGAGCACTGCATGTAAGGAAATCACAGCTCAGTTTTAGTGGTTTTAGTGATTTAACCCAACCAAATTATATTTTTCCTTCACATTATACTTGATCCATCTCTGTGTCTCCAACTGCACCAGAATAGTGCCTTGGGCATACTAGGTGTTCAGTCAGTGTGTTGGCATGAATAATAGTGCTGGCTCTGGCTACCAGCAGGTGGTTTTCTGGGGGCTGGAACTCAGTGTGGCCAGGAAGCTGGCAGAGGGAGAGCTCAGTAGTCCCAGTGACCTAAAAGTGAGTACCACTGCGTCCGTTTTTGTCCTCTCCTCTGCAGTCACCTCGAGAAGGATTGGGAGGAAGTAAAAACAGCTGGATGATCCTATTAACAACCAATAATCTGGGAATGCTGCTGAATTAGTTTGAAACTAAACTAGCAGTAACTCCCTCTGGGTCCATTAACCTGCAGCCGAAATTAGATTATGTAGAAATAACATTAAATAAAGAGCCACAGTGCTCAGTTAATTGAGAGGCAAACTTGTAAATTATAAGATCATTCTCTTCGAAAAGTAGACTATTCCATCACCTCAAGACCTGTGAGAGCACTTGCAAGTGTCCAGTTTGGGGTTCATTTTAGAGAAAAAGCATTTTCTGTAGAGGCACTTTAGAAATCTATTTGTTGTAAAAACAGTTTGAAATGAAAAAAAAAAAAAAACATTACAAGCTTTGGAGTGAAGCTGAGGTGAGGTAGATTTAAGTCTTAGCTCTATTACCCACTAGCTCTGTGACCGTAGGGAAGTGACTTAATTTCTCTGAGCCCCAACAGTCTTGCCTCTTAACCGAGGGCGGTGGTAGTAATAATACATATCTCCCAGTCTTGTGAGGGAGGCAGGCACATCCACACATCATTGCGATACAAGGAGGGAACATATTGAGGGATGGTGTTATGGAAGCAACAAGGAGAACCTCACCTGGCCAAGGGAGCAAAGAATGGTGCCTCTCAGAGACGCCAGCTGAGCTGAATCCCAGAGCATGAGCACGTGCAGCTGGATTAAGGGTGGGCCACTAGCACTTGCCTTGGAGGCCATCTAGGTTTTGATCACTAAGAAACAAGGAGATGGAGGTCAATTTAATAATTAGAACTCCTCCAGGGTGGGGAGTTTGCCCCATATGACTGAAGAAAGAACTTTAATAATGTGCTCACAGGGAGGGATAAGCGTGGATAACCATGTCTGGTTTCCAGACTGCCTTGACTAAGTTTTGCACACATTTGAGTCCAGAGGAGACTCAGTAGGTCTCGGCATAGTGAAACCAGGGTCTCCTAGTCATCGAATGCCCCTTCGAGCTCTCAGTCTCTCTAAACAAACAATGTACAAATATTCAAATAATAACTGTTTGAAAAAGAGCCACAGCAGTTTTTTGGCCACGTGTGGTGGCTCACTCCTGTAATCACAGCACTTTGGGAAGCCGAGGTGGGTGGATCACCTGAGGTCCAGAGTTCGAGACCAGCCTGGCCAACATGATGAAATCCCATCTCTAGTACAAATACAAAAATTAGCTGGGTGTGGTGGTGGGTACCTGTAATCCCAGCTAGTCAGGAGGCTGAAGCTAGAGAATTGCTTGAATCCGGGAGGCAGAGATTGCAGTGAGCCAAGATCATGCCATTGCACTCCAGCCTGGGTAAAAAGATCAAAAAGAAAAAAAGAGACAAAGAGAGAAGGGAAAGGAAGAAGGAAGGAAGGAAGGAAAGAGAAATGACAAGAGGAAGGAGAGAAAGAAAAAAAGGAAAGAGAAAAGGAAGAAGAGAAAAGAAAGAAAAGAAAATGAGCCAACTATTGGTGTGGAGGACGCTTCCCAGCTCCATGAGAAGCAAAAGTTGCAGCTGTCTGCACTCAGGCCTCTGGAACTGCGATCATGTCCATCCCAACTTGATAGCAACTGGCTCAAGACAGCTGCCTGTCCTTACGGGTGGTCATTTCTACAGCTGAGCTCTCCCAGCTTCTTCAGTCACGGGACGTGGTTGGAAACCCGTCACTGCCCTGCCTGCCCTACTCTGGCTGCCAGACTGTTGGGGCTCCCTCTCTTTGTGAGCACAGCAGACTAACAGGGGAGACTGGTGCAGAATAGCATGGGGAGCATGGGGTATCCCGTCTTTCCAAAGGGATGCTGTGCCCCACTTCATGGTGTCTAACTTTGTAGTTTCTCCAGAACGTCACTCGCACTCCCAGTACACAGAGGATCAGAAGGGGAAGTGGCATGTTTTAGTGGAAAAGACAGGCTGTGGCTCAGAAAATTCATTCGACCTTGGGTAAGCACTTGACCCTTTTCAGCTTCAGTCTTGTCACTTTTACTTGCCTGTAAAATAAGAATTGTTGTGGGAATTAAATGACAGAGGGCATGAGAAAGCTTGGCACCTTACCTAATGCATTGGATCAGCTTAAGAAATGGTAGGCTTCTTTCTCTCTTCTCCTTCCTTTCCTGCCTCCCTTCTTCCCCCTCCTTCCTCTCTTCCTTCTCTCATATTTATTTTCTTCCTACTAATATTTTCTTCCACCTTCCCTCTCATCCTGGCCTCAGTGAAGCCTGAGGACAGCCATCAGTGGTCACTCTCTTGGGCTTGAAATGGAACAGATCTTCCTCTTCCATCTCTTTCTGATGGTGCCAGTTCCTGCTGAGGACAGAACATTGTCTCCTTTTCTCCCTGCCTCAGGCAGATGGCAGGGAGTGTTGGGTGTTCCTATAAAGGAGCACACTGTCCCCGCTTCCGAGTGTCTCAGTGAGCCCTGTCATGGAAGGCATCGGGAGAATGTGGAACTCTGCATCTGCTTTCTCAGAACACAGGAGCATCCATGACCCTCAGAATCACACCTTTGAGAGGTATCACAGGAAGGGCCCCATGTTTGAATGATCTGTGCACTGTGAGCCGAGACCCTGAGGACAAGCCTGTGGTTGTGAGAAGTCCCGCACATTGCACGCTGTGCTTCAGCTGACGGAAGTGGCAGGACTGGTTGTCATTGTTCCTACTTTACAGTCTAGAAAACCGACACTCAGATGGGCTTAGTAATGTAACCAAAATTACATAGTGATTAGGAGGTAGACAAAGGTTACATGCCTGGTCTTGGGAATCCAAGTTCAGTGCTCTTTCATTATGATGTTTTGCCCCTGTATATTAAAAAAATACGCAAATTTTCAACTGAATGTAGGTAAATAACCCAGGAATTTAATTATACTTTTCTTTCTGGTTCTGGCTTTTGCTTAGCTTCTTCCTGAGAATCAACCTATCCTCTCCCTGCAATAGTTGTTTCTTCTTTTCCGATGTTCTGCATGCTTTTTTTTTTTTTTTTTTTTTTTTTTTTTTTTTTTTTTTTTCTGAGACCAGGTCACACTCTGTTGCCTGGGCTGATGCAACCACCACCTCCTGGGCTCGATCTTCCCACCTCAGCCTCCCAAGTAGCTGGGACTGCAAGCATGCACCACCATGTCTGGCTAATTTATTTATTTATTTTAGTAGAGATGAGGTTTCATTATGTTGCCCAAGCTTGTTTTAAAGTCCTAGGCTCAAACAATCCTCCTGCCTCAGCCTCCCAAAGTGCTGGGATTACAAGCACAAGCTATTACCCCTGGTCACATTCTATATCTTTGTTGGGGGCTGCACTATTGACCCATTATTCATGCAAAACCTGTAATCACCCTGAACTCTTACTACTCCTAAACCCCACACACAGCACTTTCCCTGCCACATATGATTAACCCCAGGACCCATACCTCTGACTTAACAAATACCTCTTGCATCTGCTCCTCCTCCCTATATCAACTGCACCCCATCTACTGCTCTGCCTCAGGATCTTCTTCACCCAGTAAAGTGCGACAATCTCAAACTCTTTGCCTTTCTAAGGTGTTTTCTGTAAATCTGTGCTCCATGCATTGGTGAGAAGATCTTTTAACACCACAATGGATACATTCAATGGCCACTCAGTTCATCAAGGGAGAAGCTCTTTATGAGAAAATGTCTCTGAGCCAGGCACGGTGCCACAGTCTTTGCATGCAATAGCTCTAAGTCACAAAGTAACTCTATAAAGGAAGTTTTATTATTCAGTTTCACAGCTAGAAACTAGCAGAGCTAGACCTCCAACACAGGTTTGTCTGACTGCACAACAGTGTTTTCTTCGTATCCCACACAACCTCCCAGATAACATCTAGTCTCCTTAATATCAAAAGCAGCCCCATCTCCTGCCTCCAGACACCCCTCATGCCTCACTGTCCAGACACATCTCCCGTCCTGAAATTCACTCATCTCCCCACATGGTTTTGTGCTCCACAGCACAGCTCCATTTGTGCTCTTCTATCTGCCTGGGATGCCTTCCCCAGTCCACCTGTCCCCACAATCCCCTCTCAGCTACAGGGCTAAGGTTAGCACCCAGGATTATCTCACTCCGATCTTTTCTCCTTTCCACTGCGGTGCCCTGCCTCCCACATGGACCATTTTCACTTCATTCTAGGTTAGGATGCTGTAATTGGCATAGACCAGGATGGAGAAACACCGCCAGGGAATGCTTCAGTTGGTATTTAATATAAAGGGATAGGTCTCTGTTGGCTTCTTGTGGAAAATTATTTCAAGAGTTGATTTTTAAATGTAAGAGAAACAGGACTTGATTCCCTGGTCAGACTAATTACTACTTTCCTGAGTCATACTGATGAGATGGCTTCAGAAGAACAACGGTTCTCCCACTGAGCCATAGGTCAAGCATTTCTGGGTGTTTTCACAGAAGGTTATTGTTTTTCGGGGGTGGGGGTGTTATTGATGGGCTGGAGTGTGCTGTTTCTTGAGGAATAAAACTCACAATTAATCTATTTAGAACTTCTGTGTGGGGAGGGGGTGTTGTTTCTCAGCATTGAGTGACTCAATGAAAAACAGAATATTTATGGTACATGTGCCTCATGCTGTCAGGCTCATCATCAATACCAAGTCTGAAGACAAAAAAAAATTAATAATAATTATCAGGAAAAAAGAAGGCTGACTTTTTTTTTAAAAGTTATTAAGGATGAAAGTGCTGGCTGCTGACCTAGGCCTCTGAATTTAGAACACAGGATGAGCCCAGCAGTGACAGGGCAGGACCCTGAGTGTGGGATCTAGGCTCTGTCCCTCACACGTGGGTAGATTGTGAGACCAATATGGAGTCAGGGGACCTGAAGCTGGGTAGGGTCTGCAGCTGAGCTACTGGGGACTTTCTGGTGTCTGTTAGCCTCCCTGGGACTCACATTCATTTTCTGTAAAATGAGGGGATTGAGCCAATTCACTGTTTCCTAATAACCACTGTTTTATTGTAATCACACACCACTGTTCTCTCAAAGCTTTTCTTTCCAGTTAATTTAAATCAACCCTGTTTTAAGACTTTGCCATTTATGAAAGAACAATATCCATAAAATCATAGCTTTGATTTGCTAATAACATGTTTTCTAATTCACTCTGTATCAGTCAGAGGGTCCTTGGTTGAAAGCAACTGAAAATCTTTCAGCCATCTTAAAGAGAGTGAGATCTTATTGGAGAGATTCTGGGCGCTCAGGTAACTTTAGGAGGCTAGAAGATCAGGCTTGAAGGCTGTAGGTATTGAAGCTGTCCTGGTTGACCAGACAGCAAAACCATTGCAGTGATCCTGTAACATAAGCACTCTGGTCTCTGTGAAAACACCACTGACACACCACTGTCACTGCAGTGAATGTGGCCATCAGTCACCCATGTCACCATGTCATCTATCTGCTCAGAACTCAAAATCCTGGGGACAGTGTCTGGTTGGCCAAGCTCAAGTCACACTTGCGCCTTGCCTACCTTGGGACAGGTGTGAGGAGGATGAAAATCTAGTCCCTTTGACTTCTATAGGTGACCAAGGGTCCTCAGGAGGGCACAGGATGGGAGATTCCCTAATAGAACAAGATGCTAAAGGAAGACGGATTGAATGGTGGCTAGTCAAAAGGTGAAAATAAAGAAAAAACTCTCCAAAACAAAAAATAAGTATTTCTTACACTCATTAAGATGAATACATAATTATGAAAATAAAAAGTTTATCTGTGTGCCATAACATCATAAACTCATGTATCAACACCATGTACCACTCTATAGGAAGTGCTGACCTGTTGATCTCTAAGGACCCTGCAGCTTTGGCTTTTATTATGCACTAGTGAATACTTCCATTTTAGAAAGTATAGACTCATGTGTATCTTTCTGTAGAACACTGACCTTTGCTCTTTTTGTTTGATTTCCATGGTAGCTATTCTTTACTTGATGCTTCAGAACCTGTATAGAGCCCTTGTTTTACTCTTTTAGGTTGACCTTCCACTTCCACTTCATTTTTGATGTGTTCAGAATGTCATGCACACACACATCTTTGCATTTTACTAAGATAAGTAGCAAGCTGTTGAAACAACAACAATAGAACCTTAACCTTTCAAATGATCTTGATATCCTGCCATCTTTTTATCACCGTGTAGCTTTCTGGAATTCTCCAGGTCATGTCAGGAGTGTCTATTCTCAATGTTCAAGATTGAGTCGTACACAAGCATTCCAGAGACAACATGTTCTGCATAGGGCATCAGAATCATCCAGCTAAGTTAGAGCTCATTCCACTCTTCCTAAACATGTATTTGGCACACCCTGTTAAACTACCCTAAACCTCATCAAATAAATGTTAGTCTTGGAAGAAATCTTAGTGATAATCCTGCTCATTTGTACTGATAATGCAAGTGAGACTTCCAAGAGAAGGGTACACTGGGCCTAAAATATTTTAGAATCCCTTCTGAAACCCATTATGGAAGTTCTAGTTCAAGTAACAGGTTACCTTTTTCCTCTCTAACAGATCCCATTTATTCTGCCAGGGAAGACTACTCTACAGTTACCTGATACTTTATGCAGAAACATGAAATAAGATTCTTTCTATAGATGGAATTCTGGCTCCACAGAAATTAAATGCATCTAAAAGCAGAGTTCCTTATGTAATTCCCATGCAGGTGTATAAGCATAGCATGCACATCTATACATGTTAAAGGGAGAAAATAAATGAGTCCAAATATGTGATGTTTTGTTACAGAAGTTAATATTAAAGGTCAAAATCCAAAGTATGGTTGGGAAGAAAAAGATTAGCAGGTGATCTGTTAAATATCCTTTTTAAGCTGGATAATTTCAAGGAGAGATGAATGAAGGAGAATGAGAAGGACAGTAGGAAGGAGAGTAGGGAGGAGGAGGAGGAAGATGATGATGGAGAAGAAGGAGGAGGAGGGGAAGGAAGGAAGGAAGGAGGAGGAAGAAAAGGAGGAAGAGGAAGAGAAGGAGGAAGAAGAAGAGAAGGAGGAAGAAGCAAAGGAGGAGGAGGAATAAGAAGAGAAAGAATAAGAAAAGGAGGAAGAACAGGAGGAACAGAACTAAGGGTAATAAAGGAGTTAGCCTGGTCAAATATTGGAAATATTCTATTCAAATTTCTGATGTTTTTTACTGATTGAATACTAATAAGAGAGTCCTTATCAATAGAATTCTTTCAGCAGGATATACTTGATCAATTGGTATGGTACACAAACCTTAAATTTATAGATTTCTGGAGCATGGCCTGCTATAAAGTGTCAGTTTCAGGCATTTAGTTATCAGAGTATAAAATGGATATATTTCATGCTTAAAAGTTACCCTTGGGTCGATGACAAACGATCTGCATCACTTAGAAGCCCCATGTGTTATAAATCAGGGCACATTCTGATGTGATGCAAAAGAACCCAAGAGGCAGCATTGGTGGTCCCAGACTTCTCATGCTTGATCTGCATGTTGCATGAAAGCAGAATAGCTTTTTTATATTATTACTGCAGTTTGATACAGAATAAGATCTCTAATTCTTATGAGTCTGATTTGATAATTCAACCCTTTGTGAAATTTTAATAGCAAATGTGGTAGAAGGCAAACACGATTACAAACTCTTGCCCTTCCTTGATTTCCTTGCCCTTCTTCCCTCACCATGTCTCCTCTTCTACCTCTGGGCTCAGCCATGTGACTTGCCTTGGATGTTAGTGATTGTGACACAAGAGAGAACTGAAAAGCACTGGGCAGTAGCAGTTACTTACTCTTGCTGCTGCTGGAACCCTGTGACATGTTAACAAAGCTGGACTAGCTGGTGGGAGGATAAGAGATCATATGGACAAGAGAGAAGTACCTTAACTGAGGCCCCTCTAGATCACCAGCCCCGACAGCTGGTGGAGTCCCAAGAAAAAGAGACTCACTGGTCAGTGTGCTTGAAGCCAATAGTATGACACCAGATTTTGAGAAAAGAAAAGCTTTTTATGGCAAATTGACTAATAAGGAGATAGGAGTTCAGCTCAAATCTCTTCTTGTGCTGGCCTTAGGTCTGTAATTTGACTAGAAAAGTTTAGCGTGTGGATTCTGAGATTAGCAGGTGATTGGTGGAAGGAAAGAGGAGATATGGAAAGTTCCTGGGCATGAGCCGTTATCTCTTCATGCTATCTGATGGGGCATGTGCAGATTCAGGAGGAGTTAGTATGAAACACATGGTGGAATTTCAGGCTGGGATGTCAGCAAGCTTGTTCTGTGCAGACTTCAGTTGCCCACATCGGTTCTGATTCCAGCTAATTTTACTGTCTTATAAGAGGAGGGAATTTCAGCATGTTAGCAACTTGTTCCTTTTTTTTTTTTTTTTTTAAATCTGCCATCCTGTAAACTCAATAATTTTTGCTAGTTACTGGTTTCTTTAACTCTTTGGGGCATGGTTTAAGTGGGACATGACAGATGTATGAGTGAGTCAGCCCAGTCTGATTTCTGCCCTACAGAATCATGAGCTAAATAAATGGTTGCTTTAAGCTACTACATTTTGGGAGTGTTTTGTCACAAAGAAAAAGCCAACTAACAGTATATTTAAAATCCACTGCAGCCAGATTCTAACCTTCTTCCCACAACCCTCCCATTCCTACTGCTTGTTCCTCCTCTATTTGGGGCCAGGGCTCAAAAACCAGTGACCAAGGGTCAGCCAATGTGTCCCATGAAGACATAATGCTCAGCCAAGATTCACTGCAGATATCTACTTGTTTATGCTCAGTGTACATCTGATGATTCAGGGCTCCTGCCATTCTAACTGCTAAATATTTTCAGTGTAAGTCCTGGTCCTGTGTACAAGTTTTGTTTTATTCACAAAGTATAAAGCAGAAGATTTTCCATGGAAACCTGGATTTATGGCTTCTCTAAAAAAGGGGATAGGGAAGGTCTGGGAATGTTGGGCTAGGATTGGGCAGGAATGACCTGGAGCTGAGAAGTGACTGCTCGTCATCCAGACAAGATATGTGCTACCAATTTATCACTGACCCAGCACTCCTGGGTATAGCATGCTTGTTTCACCTATGCATGTTACCTGCCTGGCCTTAGAGGAAGTTGGTTGCATTCATGACACATTGGCTAGCATTGGTTTTAGGGTGTAACCATGTACTGTCATATTTTTACACATTCTGGTCTTTCTGGTCTCATTGCCTGGAATGTGTATCTCCTTGGACACTTTACTGAACCTCTGCAAATTCTTCAAAATTTAACGTAAATGCCTCCTGTTCTATGAAATATTCTATATTTCTCTCAATAAGGCTGGTTCACTTTCCTCTGTGCTCCATATGACTTTCCATAAGGCTGTAATCTGTACTAGAGCCTTAGCCTTATATTCATCAGCATTGTTTAAAAACTGCCTGAACAACTATGATATGACCTCCTTGAACATAGGACTACCCTCTTCCCATATTTACCCCTTGGGCAAGGCATACGGCAGGGCCCCTAATACCTGTGATGGATTAAGGAATCAACCAACTAGACATTCTGGCTTAACTTCAGAGAGTAAATTTACTGCAATTCGTATTTTGTGTAAAACCAAATTTATGATTCTCTACGACACGCTCTCTGAAGACTTCTTTATAATCAACAATGTTCTGCTTTGATTTTAAAGAGCTTTTGGCTTCAGGACAAGCAGCATATAAAGAAAATAAAAATTGTTTGAAGTATAAGAAAATCTGAGTCAAGTATGTTTGAAGCAGTGTGTTTAAAGGAACCAAAAGGCTGTTGGCACCAGAATTATCCATAAAGCTCCCCGGCTTCCTAATAAGAGACTTCACATTGATCAGTGGGATTACCTAGTTTCTGTCAGGACAGGCTAAGACTACACTTTGGTAGCAATCCACAGATCTAAGCGACCTGACAGCAAGCACACGTACTGCTTTGCTTATGCTACATGAACACCATGGTGGAGAGAGTGATCAGTTAGTTCATCTTGGTCACACAGGGAACTGTGCCAATGGAGGCTCCATCTCAATTCCTGCTTCAATGACCCATACACTGGCTTTTAAAAGTGTCCTGAAAGGGACACATATCATTTTTGCTCCTATTTAGTTGGTTAAAGTAGGGCATATTGCCAGGCCTGACTTCAACAGGGCAAGGAAGAGCAATTCTTCCACATACCAAGAGAGACAAGTTGGGAGGCCGAGGCGGGTGGATCACGAGGTCAAGAGATCGAGACCAGCCTGGTCAACATGGCGAAACCCCGTCTCTACTAAAAATACAAAAATTAGCTGGGCATGGTGGTGCATGCCTGTAGTCCCAGCTACTCAGGAGAATTGCTTGAACCCAGGAGGCGGAGGTTGCGGTGAGCTGAGATTGTGCCACTGCACTCCAGCCTGGGTAACAAGAGTAAAACTCCATCCCCTGCCCCCCCAAAAAAAGAAAGAAAGAAAAGAGACAAGTTAGAATATTTGCAAACAAACAAGTGCCTACTGAAATCAGTGATTTTTACAAAGGCCCTTCAGTTTTCAAAATGCATCATCATTATCTACCTGCCAATGACCCCCCACAGATGGATTTAAAGTAGAATTTGACTTCCGTCAGCTGGATTCAGGTGCTTCTCCACAGTTGTTTCAGAATGCAGACTCCTTTGCTTCAAACTGCCACAAGTAAACAGAATAGGAGAAGAAGAAACCTGACTCCGCCTCCAGATTATGCCCATTCTTGCAGACACATCAGCAGTCCATGGCGATAGAGGGTGGAAAGGTGGTATTTGGGGGGACACTGGGTGCTGTGGAGGCACAGAAGAGGGACACCAAACTGTACTGGGGGCAGTTGAGCCTCGTGAGTGGAATCAAGAGAGATGTAGGGCTTGGGCAAGATCTTGACGGGTCCATTGCTCTTTGCCTATTGGACAGGGATGGAGAAGATACAAGGTCCCAGAGGAGAGGGATATGGATGAGGTCCTCAGGTTCATGGCGCTGGTCAAGACAGAATGCCTTCATGAGAAGGAAATTATTTACATACATGACCTTGAGCAAGTGCCTTCATCTTTTTGATCTGTCTCCTGCTCTACTAAACAGAGATTATAATCAAAATCCCATTTTAAAAAATAGAGCTTAACAATTTGATCCTAAAATTTACCAAGAGTATAAATTAGTAGAGATAGCTAAGAGTATTTCAAATAAGAAATACAATGTATCAACTTGCCTTATCACAAGTAAAATAATCATATTCTAGAGATATAGGAATTAAGTTTACACAAAACCTGGCATTATTCAAAGACTGGCCAAATCAATTAAAAGAACAAAAAAGAGAGTCCAGAATTCAATCTGTGGTATTTGAGAATTTGTGATAAGAGTTTCACTTCAAATCAGTCAGAAAAGAAGTAACAATTTAGGAGACGGTGTTGACAATTTAATAGCTATTGAAAAAGTTATCCTTTAAAGTCACATCATATATAAAAATAATATGCAGATATAGTAAATATGTTTTAAAAACAAAATTTAGAAATTTATTATAAAGCCTTATAATAAATATAGAAAAATCATTTTCTTACATTAAGTTGGAAACATTGTCCTACAGAAGGTTTAAAATTCTTGAAACCATAAACAAAAGACTTGCATGTTTGATTACAAAACTTTAATATCTTTTTGTGGAAGAAAATATAACAAATTCAAAGAAAAGTGACAGAGTAAGAAAAATATGGCAATATATGTGTAATAAATGATCAACAATCAGAATACACAAGAACTACTTGTGATCAATTATTAAACATCTTCATGGAAAAACAGACATAGAATATAAGAGGACAATTAATCTGAGTTATGTAAAAGGCTAATAAACATGAAAAAATTCTCAACTGCATAAGATATTGAGGACACATACATGGAAATAAAAATAGACAATTTGTATTAAATTGGTAAAAAATAAATAAAGTCCAGTTCTTTAAATCCAGTCGTGCCTACATTGCTTGAAAATGGATATTCTCATTAAGTGACAAGAAATTCAAACTGGTAGTAAGATGGGCTATGAAGCCACATCACCTGGGACTGCAGCCTGCCCTGTGTGACTTTAGGCAAGTTCCTGAACCTCTCTTTGCTTGATTATTCCCATCCATAACAGTGCTTATATTATAGAATTATTGTGATATTAAATATAGTAATCCATGGAAAATGCTGAGAATATCACCTGGCCCATCGTGAGTGCTCAATGATAATTAGCTTTTATTTTTCCACTCTCAGTGAGAGTATCAAAATTAGAAATGCATATGTAACTTTATTTATAGAAATCTGTCCTACAGAAATAACACTTGTATGCATAAATTTTGATCTACAATAATAACCATTTCAATATTTGTAATGGTAAAATGTTGAAAACAACATAGCTATTAATTAAAAGGAGAGGAATCACATAAATTTTGCCTACCTCCTCTTTTCATAGTAAGTTGTATTTATTTAATGTGATAGTTTACAAAGAATGAGACAGACCCCTATTTATTAAGATAGAAGGATCACTAAATATATATTATTATATAAAAAACAAAATAGGCTGGACATGGTGTCTCATGCTTATAATTATGGCACTTTGGGAGGCCGAAGTCTGAGGATTGCTTGAGTCCAAGGGTTCAAGATCAACCTGGGCAACATAGTGAGACTCTGTCTGTACAAAACAAACAAACAATTAGTTGGGCATGGTAGCAAATGCCTGTTGTCCCAGCTACTTGGGAGGCTAAGATGAGAGGATTGCTTGAATCTATGAGAATGAGGCTGCAGTGAGCCCTGATTGCATCACGGAACTACAGCATGGGCAACAGAGCACGACGCTGCCTCAAACACTAAAATAAAATAAATAAATAAGTCAGATCAATTTGAATAATATAATCTCTGGAAATCATTTCAAATATAATATTTGTAAATATGTTGAATTTTTTAAAGAAAGAGTCACATTGGACTGTTAGTAGTAGTTACTTTTGGGGAAGAGAATGTACTGGATGATGGTGAAAGCGGATTTAAATTTTACCTTCATTAGTATTATTATTTTATGTTTTTATTTCAATAGGTTTTTGGGAAACACCTAAGTGGTATTTTTTTTACATGAATAAGTTCTTTAGTGGTGCTTTCTGAGACTTTGGTGTACCCATAAGCCGAGCAGAGTACACTGCACACAATGTGTATTCTGTTATCCTTCACCACTCCCCACCCTGTCCCAGGAGTCTCCAAAGTCCAGTTTTTCATTCTTACGTCTTGGTGTCTCATAGCTTAGCTCCCTCATGTGAGTGAGAACATGCGATGTTTGATTTTCCATTCCTGAATTACTTTACTTAGAATAATAGTCTCCAATTCCATCCAGGCTTTTGTGAATGTCATTATTTTGTTCCTTTTTATGGCTGAGTAGTATTTCATGGTGTGTACATATACATACCACATTTTCTTTATCCACTCATTGATTAATGGGCATTTGGGCTGATTTCATATTTTTGCAGTTGCAGATTGTGCTGTTGTAAACTTGTGTGTGCCACTATCTTTTTTGTATAATGACTTATTTTCCTTTGGGTAGATACCTGGTAGTGGGATTCCTGGATCAAATGGTAGATCTAATTTTAGTTATTTAAGGAATCTCTACACTATTTTTCATAGTGGTTGTATTAGTTTGCATTCCCATCAGCTGTGTAAAAGTGTTCTCTTTTCACTGTATCCATGTGAACATCTATTATTTTTTAATTTTTTGATGATGGCCATTCTTGCAGAAGTGGTATTGCATTGTGTATTTTATTTTCATTTCCCTGATAATTAGCAATGTTGAGCATTTTTCCGTAGGTTGTTGGCTATTTGTTTATCTTCTTTTGAGAATTGTCTATTCATGTTCTTAGCTACTTTTTGGTGGGTATTTTTTTTCCTTGATGATTTGTTTGAATTCTTTGTAAATTCTGGATATTAGCCTTTTGTTGGATATATAGATTGTGAAGATTTTCTCCCACTCTGTGGATTGTCTATTAACTCTGATGATTATTTCTTTTACTGTGCAAGAAGTTTTTCAGTTTAATTAAACTATTTATCTTTGTTTTTATTACATTTGCTTTTGGGTTCTTGGTCATGAAATCTGCCTCAACCAAAGACTAGAAGGGTTTTTCTGATGTTATGTTCTATAATATTTATGTTTTCAGATCTTAGATTTAAGTCTTTGATCTATCTTGAGTTGATTTTCATACAAGGTGAGAGACAAGGATTCAATTTCATTCTTCTACCTGTGGCTTGCCAATTATTTCAGCACCATTTGTTCAACAGGGTATCCTTTCTCCACTTTATGTTTTTGGCTGCTTTGTTGAAAATCAGTTGATTGTAAGTATTTGGTTTATTTCTGGTTCTTTATTCTGTTCCATTGGTCTGTACACCTATTTTCTATACTAGTATGATGCTGTTTTAGTGACTATGGCCTTATAGTATAGTTTGAAGTCAGGTCATGTGATGCCTCCAGATTTGTTCTTTTTTGCCTAGTCTGGCTTTGGCTCTGCAGGATCTTTTTTCATTCCACATAAATTTTAGGATTGTTTTTCTAGTTCCATGAAGAATCATGGTGGTATTTTAATGGGAATTGCATTGAATTTGTTGATTGCTTTGGGAAATGTGGTTATTTTCACAGTATTGATTCTACCTATCCATAAGCCTGGGATGTGTTTCCATTTGTTTGTGTCATCTGTGATTCCTTTCAGCAGTATTTTGTAGTTTTCCTTGTAGAGGTCTATTAGGTTAGATTTGGTTAGGTTTGTTCCCAAGTATTTTATTTCTTTTTCTCGAAGCTATTGTGAAAGGGTTGAGTTCCTGATTTGATTCTCTGCTTGGTTGCTGCTCGTGTGTAGCAGAACTACTGATTTGTGTATATTAATTTTGTATCCTGAAATTTTGCTGAATTCGTTTACCAGTTCTAGGAGCCTTTTGGATGAGTCTTTAGGGTTTTCTAGGTATATGATCATATCATCAGCAAATTGTAACAGTTTCACTTCCTCTTTACTGATTTGGATGCCCTTTATTTCTTTATTTTGCCTGATTGCTTTGGCTAGGACTTCTCGTACTATGTTGAATAGAAGTGGTGAAAGTGGCCATCTTTGTCTTGTTCTAATTCTCATGGGGAATGCTTTCAGCTTTTCCCCATTCAGTATAATGTTGGCTGTGTGTTTGTCATAGATGGCTTTTATTACCTTAAGATATGTCCCTTCAATGCTGATTTTGCTAAGGGTTTTAATCAAAAAGGGATGCTGGACTTTATCTAACACTTTTTCAGCATCTATTGAGATGATCATGTGATTTCTGTTTTTAATTTTTTATATGGTATATCACATTTATTGACTTACATATATTAAATTATCCCTCTATTCCTGGTTTGAAATCCACTTGATTATGGTGGATTATCTTTCAATATGCTGTTGAATTCCATTCTCTGGTATTCTTGCCTGTATTTCATCAGGGATATTGGTCTGTAGTTTTTGATTTTTGTTTTGTCTTTCCCTGGTTTTGGTATTAGGGTGATACTGGCTTCATAGAATGATTTAGGGAGGATTCCCTCTTTCTTTATCTTTTGCAATAGTGTCAATAGAATTGGTACCAATTCTTCTTTGAATGTTTGATACAATTCAACTGTGAATCCATCTGGTTCTGGACCTTTTTTTTGGCAATTTTTAATTACTATTTTAATCTTGCTGCTTGTTATTGGTCTGTTCAGATATTCTATATCTTCCTGGTTTAATCTAGGAGGGTTGTATAGTTCCAGGAATTTATCCATCTCCCCTAGATTTTCTAGTTTATGCGTGTGTAAAGGTGTTCATAATAGCCTTGAATAATCTTTTGTATTTCTGTGGTATCTGTTGTCATATCTCCCTTTTCATTTCTAATTGAGCTTATTTGGATCTCTTCTCTTCTTTTCTTGGTTAATCTTACTAATGGTCTATCAATTTTATTAATCTCTTCATAGAACCAGCTTTTTGTTTATCTTTTGTATTGTTTTTATTGTTTCAATTTCGTTTAGTTCTTCTCTGATATTTGTTACTTCTTTTCTTCTGCTGGGTTTGGGTTTGGATTGTTCTTGTTTCTCCAGCTGAGTAAGGTATGACTTTACATTGTCTGCATGTGCTCTTTCAGACTTTTTGATGTAAGCATTTAATGCTATGAACTTTCCTCTTAGCACCGCCTTTGCTGGATCTCAGAGGTTTTGATAGGTTGTGTCACTATTATCATTCAGTTCAAATAATTTTTAAACTTTCATCTTGATTTCATTGTTGACCTAATGATCATTCAGGAACAGGTTATTTAATTTCCAGATGTGCATGGTTTTGAGGGTTTTGTTTTTTTGGAGTTGATTTCCGGTTTTGTTCCTCTGTGGTCTGAGAGAGTACCTAACATAATTTCAATTTTCTTAATTGTAGCCATGGATGCTAGCACGTGCTCCAGTAGAGGTAGGAGGGGAGTAAAGTGGCCCCTGTGAGGGTCCTTGGTTGTATTTTTGTTAAGTGTGCTGCTTTTGTGTTGGTTGGCCTCCAGCCAGAAGGTGATGCTTTCAAAAGCACATCAGTTGCAGTCCCATAGGGAGGATGCAAACTTGCCTCGGACACCTGGTTAAGTATTCACGTTTCTCAGGCAGTGGGCAAGGCCGTAGACCTCCCAGGAGATTATGACCTTTGTCTTTGGCTACCAGGGCAGGTAGAGAAAGAACACCAGATGTGGAGAGGGATAGGCATGTCTGAGCTCAGCCTCTCCTTGGACAGGGCTTGCTGCAGCTGCTCTGAGGGATGGGGATATAGTTCCAAGTCCAGTGGAGCTATATTCCCAAGGGAATTATGGCTGTCTGTGCTGACTTATACAGGTTGCCAGAACAGTGGGGGAAAGCTGGCAGTCACAGGTCTCACCCCCACCCCCATGCAGCCTGCAGTCCCAGAGGCTGGTCTGACTCCCACTGTGCTCCCCCAACAGCACTGAATCTATTTCCAGGTAGCTGGTGACCAGGGCTGAGAACTTGCCCCAGTCCATGAATTTCCCCATTGAGAAAGCAAGCAGACCCACAGTTTTCTGGCATCTCAGGGAGACTGCAGCAGTGATCTAGTTCCTTCAAAGGTTCTGTGGATTCTCTCAGTTCTGGTTTGTCCCTATGGTAGTTCTTGGAGCAAAAGTTCATAATGTGAGTCTCTACACGCTGTTTTGTGCATCCAAGCAGGAGCTGCCAGCTAGTCCTGCCTCCTATCCACCATCTTAATACTAATACTTATATTTCTGTACAATATGTATTTCACTGGGCACTTTAAAAACAGTATTTTTGACTGGGCATGGTGGCTCATGCCTGTAATCCCAGCTACTCGGGAAGCTGAGGCAGGAGAATCCCTTGAAGCTGGGAGACAGAGGTTACAGTGAGCCAAGATCACAGCATTGCAGTCCAGCCTGGGTGACAGAGTGGGACTCCATCTCAGAAAAAACGTTTTCAGGATCATGAATCAAGCAGCAGAAAGGAGAGAGGAGGGGAAAAGAGAGGAGAGAATAAAGCTAAAGAGATGTCAGCTTCTCTGAAAAGACATGTAGCCCTTGTGCCCATGCCTCAGGCTGGCTTCTCTTAGAAACTCAGAAGTTTTCTTTCCATGCATTCCATCCCTCCTGTGACCTTCCAGGAGAGT
This sequence comes from Saimiri boliviensis, assembly GCF_048565385.1. Classification (NCBI taxonomy): domain Eukaryota; kingdom Metazoa; phylum Chordata; class Mammalia; order Primates; family Cebidae; genus Saimiri; species Saimiri boliviensis. The sequence goes on from NC_133463.1 coordinate 83,448,087, forward strand.
AAGATCTCAGCAAGGCCCTCATCTGATGCTGATATCTCCATCCTGGGGCTGCCAGGGGCAGTATGTTTAGTTGTTTACATGCTGAGAGACACAGCCTTTATTTGGCAGGAAGTGTGAACAAACAGACCTGAGGCAATTTCTTTCCTTCACTACCTCCTCCTACAATAACTCTCACTCTCTCCTTTCTTCTATCCTTCTCTCTCAGAGAGCTTTAATGCCAAGAACATCAAGTGGGGATCACAGTTCTGGGTGTGAGTCATGGTTTCACTACTGGCTAGCTCTGTGACATTCTGCCTCGGTTTCTTCATCTGTGAAATGGGACAAAGTTCTTGTCATCTCTTCCACTGTGCAGTCAGTTCAGGTAAATGTATCAACGTCCTGAATTCAGTGAAATGCATCACACCTTTTCTGATGGTAGGTGCAGCAGCTGCAGAAATGGCTAAGACAAAGTTTGTGGGAAGCATTAAATGAGTCAGTGTGGAATAATGACCAAGGTGAGGGATTTTTTTTCCAGAGGACACTCGATCCATGTTCAGGACCTATGCTTTCCTGATCCATGGGGTTAGGTTGACTCCCTGGAGAGCACTGTAGTGCAGGGACGGCTGTGGCATGTGTGCCTCTTTGTCCACCAACCCATGGGAGAAATCACGAATCAACCTAACATCATCTCAGGATTCTCCTTGACACAGGGCACCTAGGAGCCACTGACCATCAGGCAGAAGCCGAACCTACATGCTATTACAGGAAAAAACCAGCACAGCTTTGGAGTAAAACGAATGTGGTTTGAATCTTGTTCATCTGAAACATTGAGCAAGTTTGACAACCGCCTAAATGAAAGTATTCATCCACTTCTGTGTAAAGAATATATTTCTGCCTACCTCCCAGGTTTCTTGTGATAATCAAACAAAACTAAATATCATGGAAGTACATATACATAATACTTCTTTTCTTTGTTTCTTTTTTCCCCCCAAGATGGAGTGTCGCTGTGTCACCCAGAACTGGAGTACAGCATGGCCCAATCTCGGCTCACTACAACTTCTGCCTGCCAGCTTCAAGCAATTCTCCTGCTTCAGCCTCCCAAATAGCTGGGATTGTAGGCATGCGCCATGATACCTGGCTAAATTTTGTATTTTTAGTAAAGATGTAGAAATGGGGTTTCACCATGTTGGCCAGGCTGGTCTCGAACTCCTGATGTGATGATCCGCCTACCTTGGCCTCCCAAAGTGCTGGAATTACACGCATAAGCCACCATGCCCGGCTGGTAGTACTCCTTTTATACCCCTGCCCTGCCAATTCTAAACAGGCCTTTACTCTGACTCTCAGTTTTGACCATCTGTAAAATATTATTAATAGTGCTGTTCTCACAAGGTTGTTTTTGAGTTTCCAAGTGCTGCCCCTTGGATATGACAACTCTCAATCATATCCAGGTAAGAACTTAAAAGTCTTGGCCTGGTGTGGTGGCTCACATCTGTAATTTCAGCACTTTAGGAGGCAGGCATATCACTTGTTTGAGGCCAGCCTGGCCAACATGGTGAAACCTAGTCTCTACTAAGAATATAAAAATTAGCCAGGCATGGTGGGGTTCACCTGTAATCCCAGCTACTAGGAGGCTGAGGCAGGAGATTCGCTGGAATCTGGGAGGCAGAGGTTGCAGAGAGCTAAGATCACACCATTGCACTCCAGCATGGGCAACAGAGTGAGACTGTGTCTCAAAAAATAAATAAATGAATAAAAGTCCTGACTCTCACCCTCATCACTGTCCTCTGTGCACAATTAAACAAATGTGCCCACAGCTGAAGTTCTGGTTTGCCTCAGTTTCCCTTCTATCCTCTCCCCAATTTTGAGAATCAGTCAGCATAAGTTGGGGAAGGGTTACTATGTCCAAGCAAACCAAAGAGATATATCTTGATCCAGCGTGTGTGTGTGTGTGTGTGTGTGTGTGTGTGTGTGTTGGGTTGGGGTGGGTGGAGAGGGGAAAGGTGAATTAATGCATTCAGTAGCAGCCCCAACCACCTCCTCCTCCTAGTTTGCTCTTCCCTGGGGAAGTGGAAGTGGAGGCCAGAGCCCAGATGTTCTTTAGAACTCTTGGGGGTCCGGTTTTTCCTCAGCCCCTTCAGGACCTTTAGTACCTCAGGGAATAAATGTTCCCACTCTGCATGCCTTGGGAAGGAAGGCAGCTGGTGTGTCTCAAAGGTTTCCCCAGCTATTTCCTCTTCCCCAGTGGATCCCACCAAGGCCTGATCAGGGCTCCTAGGGCACAAAATTTAAGGGAGACCTCACTCTCAGCCTCCTGCAAGTGCCTATCCTCCACTCAAGAGTGAGAGCTTCCTTAAATGTCATACTCCTTGCTTGCCTATCCAGCCTGCTCCTGAAAGTATAGAACGAGTTGAATAAAAGCATGAAATGTTAGATGGGAATGTTTGAAGGAGGGGGCTTTAGAGTCGGGCCCTCCCATTTCAAATTCCAACACCACCACTTGAGTTGTGGGACTTCTTGTAATTTAACTACACAGTTTTTTCCCATTGGTAAATTGGAGATAATAGTACCACTTTCACACTCACGCTGTGAGGATTACATTAGGGACTGCATTTACATAAGCAAGGAAGCATTCATAAGAATAAAAGAACAATTTTTATTAGACTGTATAATACTGAAAATAATAGGGATCCTGGGGAAGTGAAAGAACATATTCCTACCAGGTGGCTGGTCCTATGCTAGGTGCCTTATGTAAGTTTTTTCATGTTAAGCCTCAAAAATCTTCTCTATATCACAATGACCCCACTTCTACATGTTAAGACATAAAGGCCACAAAGGATAAGGAACTTGGCCCAAGATGTTTGATGGATATGAGGAGGTAGCAGTAGTTGAGCTCATGTCCCTGAAATTCCAAGTTGTCTGCTCTTTCCTTATGCCCTAAAGCTGTCTTAGCTTGGAAATCTATGCACCAGGTACATGGTACCTCAGCTGGCTCTTCATTAGGATCATCTGTGTGGCTTTATAAACACACTTGCCAGAGTTTCAGGCTTGGCTTAGAATCAACTACGAATCTGTGTTTTGAACAGGAAGCCCAAGGATGAGGATGAACCGTCAGGCTTGGGCACCATTGCAGGCTGGGTGACCTCTAAACTCTCTCTACCTCCAATTTTCTATGGACCAGCCTCATGAGAAAGTGAGAGTGAAAGTGATGATTAAACTGTAAGAATGAAGTGCCTTGCTAAGGAAAGGCTGGCACTTTCTAAGGACATATAGTTAAAACCCAATAGATTAAGATTCCTTTAAGAAATGAGTAATACAAAGATTAAGGCACATCTGATATGGCTTCTTGAATGGCTGCTCAAAGATTTATAGGCAAAGGACAAATCAGCTCTTCTGATAGAGAAGAAAATACATATTATTGCTCACATCTGGCAGTGGAAGCTAAAGTTTGCAGAAAAGGAGATGTGGCTGGCAATCTTCAAGCAAGGTTCCAGAGTGCTTTTGCAAATTTATTGTGGGTGAAGAAAAGGAAAATCCCCTTTAAGTGAATGGAGAAGGTTTGGTTGTCAGTCATGAGTCAAGTGACTTGGCATGTTAAATTTCTTTCTTGGTCAGGGTTTTTATCACACACAGAATATGAGCAAAGGAACTTAGAGTAATTAGGAGGTAATGAAGTTGTCAGAATAAGCTATTGACCAAAGAGCAGACAAGGGAATAGATGAAAAATTTAAGTGTTTCTAATTTAGCTGATCTGGAAGCTGCACATCCTTTGGCCATAGGGGAATTATCCTCAGTGCCTAATGAATGAGTTTTTCTGTGCAAAGCAGGGAGCATCCCAGAAGACAACGGAAGAAGGAATTGGAATCAAAGTCCAAAACGGTAACGGTGTTAGTAATAGAAATTATAATTAATCCCTTACATTTTTATCTGTCTTTGCAAAGCACTTGAACACATATTATCTCATTCAATTTGCACAGAAACCTAGGAGGGAAGAAACATTCACGGATGTAAGTACGGAAACTTGAGGTCAGAGAGTGTAATCACTTGCCTAAGGGTCGCACATTACCCTGACTAGTGCAGGATTGAGACCTGAATTCTGGTCCTTCCAGCCCACAGTAAAGTCCTGTTCATTATACATTGACATGGGGAGGATTGAGGGTAATTAGAGTAAAGAAACTGACAGGCCAGTTACATTAGATCTGTGCAATGAAAACTGCCAGACCCTGTTTCCTTTCTTCTTGCAGCCCTTCCTGCTTCCCTGGTCCCTTCTGCCCTCACTTCATTATTCAAGAGTTTTAATCTAACAAAGTGGGTTCCCTGAAAAGAATCTGGGCTTCCTCTATTTATTCTGGCTGGTGCTGCCAGTGGGGAAAAAGACCAAAGGATAATCATTTACTCAGCACAGCTTCTGTGCTTTGCCCCTGATATGGTTGGGCTTTGTATCCCCACCGGAATCTCATCTTGAATTGCAATCCCCGTAATCCCCACGTGTCAAGACCAGGTGGAGATAATTGAATCGTGGGGGCAGTTTCCCCCATGCTATTCTCGTGATAGCGAGTTCTCACAAGATCTGATGGGTTTATAAAGGGCTCTTCCCCCTCTTTGCTTGGCATTTCTCCTTCCTGCCACCTTGTGAAGAAGGTGCCTTGCTTCCCCTTCACCCTCTCCCATGACTGCAAGTTTCCTGAGGCTTTGCCAGCCATGCTGAACTGTAAGTCAATCAAACCTCTTTCCTTTATAAATTACCCAGTCTTGAGCAGTTCTTTATAGCAGCATGAGAATGGACTAATACAGTTCACACGTCTCTTTTATTCAGTGCTCGAAATCACTCTGCAAAGTAGGTGTAATTACCCTCTCAGCTGTGCATGCAGAAACAAGGACCCCAAAAGTCAAGACACCTCACCCTAAAACTCCACTAAATAAGTTGTACAGCTCCATAATCAGTATTTATATTCATTTTACTATTATTTCCACCTGCCAGGTCATGATAGCTAGAGAACAACAGGCCATAGAGATGACAATTTAGCCGTGAAGGCAAAAGCTGAGAGTGAATATGGCTCAACCTGCGAGTCTGCAAAGAGCCCTCTAGTCACTGGAACATTATCTGCCCAGGCTCAGCCTGTCCCATAATTGTGCCTCTCCAGAAATCTGTGCTTAACTCTGATCTGCTTGATCCATAGCCCTCCCCAATGATCTCTTCCATGTCATGGCTACAATTGCCCCCTTCTTGCTGATAACTTCTCAGTGTGTCTCTTTTGCCAGACTTCTTTCCTGACCCACAGATTTCCATATGCAACTATCTGAGCTGAGCACCTCACCTCTCTGCTTCACATCCATGTCCTACTCAGCATATGTGAAGGCAATGAGATTACACTCCCTCTTTTGGGCTTTTTAAATCAAACATGTGTGTGGCTTCTTGAACTCTGCCCTCTCCTTTGCACTCCACACTGAATTACTCATCAAGGTTGGGATAATTCTATTTCCCAAAATTCTCTTGAATTCAAGCCTTTCCTTCTGGTCCTAAGGGCAGCCTTATGTCAGCCCCCCATCCTCTCTTTCACCTATTCAGTTAGAGTAAATTTAGAGGTGGTTTTTAACATCTACCCTCTCACATCTCCAACCAACTTTCCACTGTAATGCTGAAGTGACCATTCTAAGAGGAATGAATATCAGGTTGTACCTTGCCCCTTCTTGTGGTTCTCTTTAACTTCACATTGAAGTCTAAGCTATGCAGCATGAGATTAAGGAATGTTCGTCACCTGTTTCTAATTTTCTTCCCTTTCTCATCTTCTACATTTGCTAACTTCAAATTTGAGGTTCCAGGAAGCCCAAACTGCCTGCACCACCCAAGAATTGTAGCTTCTCTCACCTCCTGATGCCTGTTTGTGCTATTTCTTCTGCCTATAGCGCCCATCTATTTCCTGTCCTTCAGAAAAAGTTCTATTTATTCATCAAGTCTCATCTGAAGTTCTAGCTCCCCTATGAAATGTTACCTTACTCATCCACTAAGACTGAAATGCTATCTCACCTCTACTCGCCCCAAACTTTGTTATGTACCTGTGTCCCAGCTGTGGGATGCTGAGTAGCAACATCGGTAGGAATGACTGTCTTCTCCATTTGACTGGGAACTCTTCAGGGAAAACACCAAATATCTACTTATTTTGGTATTGCCATAAGGGTCAGGAAAACAAAATAAACAGTAATCATCCAGTCTGTGAATCTGTCTGACCTATGCATACTATAAAATATTTGGCATCATAAGTCTTCATTAGGCAATTACCGAAGTTTTTCCATTTGAGCAGAGGGAAGATGTTTTATTTCTGATTTTTCTTTAATTTGTTGCCAAATGAAATTCTACTTTCTCCTCCTGTTCTCTATTCTTAAAATTGTTGCTCTTAAATTTTAAACAAAGATATTTGTGTATGGAAATGAAATTGATACTATATACACCTATTGAAATGTCTCAAAATGATAATATCAAGGACTAACAAGGATACAGAGCAATTGAAAATTTTATGCATTGCTTGTGGGATGCAACATAACAAGCATTCTGGAAAACAGTGTGGTAATTTTTTATGTATTAAACTGCACTTACAATATGACCCAGCAATCCTATTTCTATTTACCCAAGAAAAAGAAAGATGCATGTTTACAGAGAAGCTGTACACCAATATTTATGGCAGTTTTATCCACAATTACCAAAAACTAAAAATAAGTCAAATGTAATTCAACTAGTGAATGAACAAATAGACTACAGTGCATCAAAGCAATGTAGTCATACTCAGTATAAAAAGAAACAGACTGCCTAACACATTCTATACACATGCAGCTCAGGGTAGACCATACATGCAGACATGCTTTGTGAGCAGTGAAGCACATAGGGTGTTGTCATTATCATTTTCAGTCTGATAAATATTCTAATGTAGGCAAAGAAATGAAACACACTGATTTTTCTCCAATCACTACCTAGACTTGTGCTTTGCTGAATTCCCCCATCTTGTCCTTTGGCGGCATCCTAGGAAGACTCCATCACTTTCCTGTCACATCAGAAATAAGACTGGCTAGTCCAATCGAAGCTGCCCATCTCCTTGCAGATGCTACCCTCGTTTCTTCCCTGACATGCAGCTCCAAGCTTATGTGTACCTGAGGGCCTTGGTGTGGGGATGCTGAAATTTTCTCAATTCTGTGTCCCCTCCTCTTATAGAAAAGGGATGAAGGAGTGGAAAACACCTTCATAATGGACCAATTTTTGGTGTATTCCTTGAAGCCCTAACCCCCAAGGAGATGGTTTTTGGAGGTGGAGCCTTCAGAGGATGATAGGATTCATGTTCTTATAAAAAAAAAAAGGAAGAGAGACCAAAATGCCAAGCCCTTTGCTTGGCTTTCACTGGCCTCTGGCAGATTCTCTGTGTGTCTGGCACTGCTGTGTCTCCCCTAGGGGTGTAGATAGCATTCCTGGGAGAAGAGCCTCTGGGCTGCATGGTGCCACGGTGTAGGACAGCGCCCTGGCTTGGTCTCTTCCAGTACCTCTCTGTTCCCACTCTGCCTGATACAACTAAAAGCACCCTGCCCCATGACTAGACCTCTTGGCTGGGCACTGACATGGGCTCTCAAGCTCAGCAGCATCCTGCAGCGCTGACTTGGTCCAGGAAAATGCTACATCCTTGCCACACTCAGCAACGTGGCACGTTACTCATGTCAGTCGTGCATGGCTCCCATTGCCTGGTAGTAGATTAGATGATTGGATTCTTTCCCACCCTAAGAAGATTAAACCTTTTCATCTGTGTATCTGACTTGTGCCCTCAAGGGGGGCAGGGATGATGTTCCCACCATAAGGTTGTGCTTGGTTTTATGACTCTTGAGCTCTCAAATGTGACACAAAATGAGTGTTCTTCTTCCAAAAAGAAGCTTCAGGGGTGTATTTTCAACAACTCTCCTTGCTTCCCTCTCATGAGGAATTGCATGTAAGGAGTGGGGAGTTTCATCTGGAAGCTTCTGGTAGGAGGAGCCATATGAAGTGGAGCTACCCTTGATGTGCAATCGATCAAAGCCACTGCCAACCAGCAGCCAACTGTAATGTGAGCTAGAAATTATCTATTGTTGTAAGCTGCCGAGATGTAGGAGTTATTTGCTACCTCGGCAAACAAATTCCCCTACCTGCCCAAGCAAATCAGCAGGTCGCTACAAACACTGAGATCCAAACTTGGAATGTGATGCCTAGGATGTAGTATTTTGATTGGCCAGGACTGGGTCACCCCTCTTACAGTCACCCATAACCTCTATGAGAGATTCTCATGGAGTTGCTTTCTTTTGGCTTCGAGACTGAGAGACTCATCTCTTGCCACATACACTGAACTCCAACTGTGCTTCTCTGGGAAAACTGCCTTGATGTGCTAGTCTTCTACTTCTATTGGCTGGAGAGGGGATGGGAGGACAGGGGATGCAGCACAGCTTGCTCAGCTGTGTCTCAGTAATTGTTGGAGGCATTGTCTCCTCATTGAACTTGCCATTATTTTCCATTATTTTTGGTGGTCTATAGATAGACTGTTCTGTCTCTCTCTCTCCTCTCTCTCTCTCTCTCTCTCTCTCTCTCTCTCTCTCTCTCTCTCTCTCTTCCTTCCTCTCTCTCTCTCCCCCATCTCCCTCCCTCCCTCCCTCCTGCCCTTCCTCTCTTCCTTTTTCCCTCTCTCTCACCTCAGCATTGAGTTCTAGTACCCAAGTATCCAGTTCCGGGATAACAGAAAACTTCCACTCAATACTTAGTGTGATATTACTGCTATGAACACACACCTCAAGTGAGAGTTGGGCAAAACAATCAAGCAATCTCTTCTGAGGTGGAGGACTGCTAAGGCAGTCCTAGATTCTGAAAATACCACTCACTCACAAGTTCATTTGCTTGTGCATTCATAACTTTAACAAATACATACAAAATACCTACTAAACTTACAGATGATGCTTGAGAGACACCTGAGAACAAGCTCTGTAAGGGCTTTATTTGTGCAGGAAATGGGCATGACGAAGGCATGGATGAGCCTGAAGCCCACAGGGAGCTGCCAGAATTCAGTAAGACTGACATTCTGGTGCAAGGGAGAGAAACCCACCTCCACTGGCACCGACAGCAGAGGGAAGTAATGTTTAGGCCCATGTAGTTGGCAAGCATGGGGATAAGTTGGGTCCTGGTTCACAAGCAAAGAGCTTCAAGAATCTCTCTGCCTGTGGCTCCTCTTTCTTTCCTGCTGGCCTCACTCTCAAGCACGGTCTCTCCATGTTGTGGCCTCCAGCTGCACTTATTTACTATTTTCTTAGGTTCAAGATAAAACTTAATTTCACTGGCAGAGTTTGTAGAGTTACCTCTAATCGGTTCTGGTTTGTGCACTTTGACATTTCTGAACCAACCTCTACTGCCAGAGGAATGCACTATTTTGATTGGCCAGGACTGGGTCATGTGACTGCTCTGAAGGCAAAGATGGCATTGGCATCACCTAAATCACAGTGACTGAGAATGAGGGAGAGTGCTAGACAAACGGACCACAATATCTACTTTAGAGAGCACCAGGGACCGGGAAAAGAGAAGGCTGGAGGGGTGGGCAGGAGCCCATCGTGACAGAGGGTAAACTCTACCCTGAGGGCAGGCAGGAGCCAAGAGTGGCCAATTTATGTTTTGAAAGATGTCTTTGATGCCAAGAAAAGGAAGACTTAGTTGGGTGATGGTGAGGGGTAAAGAGAAATTAGGAAATCAGGGGCAGAGGGGGCGCTTTGGGATACTCCTTTTTAGTTATGAGGCAAAGTCCCAGAGCTAGGAAGGAGAGAAGAGGCATAAAATCCTTTTAGGTGTAGAAGATAATTGATGTGGAGATTGGTCGGTTGCGGCGGATGAGGGCATGGGCGGATGTTTGCAGGCTCAGGGTTCCTGGGCTCTGCAGGCTGTGGTTACTCTGAGATCCCAGGGAAGCACTGGTTTCTCTCTGCTGTGCCTGCTGAGCTGCTAACAAGCAACCCTGAAGTGACTCAGGATCTACCTGCTCAGAGTCATGGTCATGTCAAATTCTGGGCAGTACATTCTGGGTGGAAGTCCCAGAGGAGCTTGTCAGCTTGTCATTTCAAAGCTCTAGAGATATTTTGTCACCCAGCCCCAGGAAAATGCAAGCAATTTTGGTGTTAACAAAGATCTGCTAAACAGAGGCCAGTTTTCAGAGCAAGAAAAGGCAAAGCAAAGCAAAGATAATTAGTTTCACATACTGCAAATGTTACCTTGGTCCTTGGGGTTGCAGATCTCCTTCAAACTCTGTCCAAATTATGAAGTTTGACTTAGAAAATTGGAGGAAACGGCAAACACGTAATCCATTTGTACTTTTTATTATTGAAAAAAGGAAATGTCAATTAATAAACATATACTATAATCACACACTAGTGATACCAAGGTTTGGATTCAGAGAATACTTCAATTTTAAAAGTTTTCGAGTCAACAAATATTTATTGAGTTCCTATTGTGTATCAAATGCTATGTCAATAATTTTGCAACTGGGCTATAATTCTCAAATTACAAGTGACAGAATGGAAGCCCAGAGAAGGCCCGTGACTTATTCAGCGTCAGAGAGGAATAAAATGTGCATTCACCCCACTCAGAGGGATCACATGAAGATCAGGTACAGGAATTAATGGTCAAACATTTTGTGAACTGCACAGGTTTGTAAAAATGAAGTTGGCTATTATTATTCTTATGGAAATACTTGCCAACAGACCACTTTGCCATTCACATTCCCTGTGCAGGGAAATTCAGTGGAATACTGGTGTGCCCCTACAGCCCCCTGAGCCCTGAGCTCACCTCTTTGAGATTCAAAACTCAAAGTGCAGTAATCAATTGGTAGAGCTGCTGATTCATTCTCTGGCGTTACTTAGGATGGAAGTAAAGAAATGAGGCTCAGAATCTGGAAGACCCAGGGAAATGAGCCTGAGTCCCCTCCTGCCTCCTCCTGCACCCCTGGTTAGCCCTAAACCCTGCTGCTTACCAAATGAAGTGTAAACCCTCACTTTGTCTGACAAGGTTTTACATGGCCTGACTGACTCCCTCCAGAGCTCACCACTTGCTTACTCAGCGACAGTCGCTTGCTGGGCTTTCTCTTTCTTGGATATGCCATGTTTATTGCCTTCTGGTGGTTTTTTACTTTGTTGCTCCCTTTGCCTGAAATGCAGTTCCCCTGATTCTTCACCTGGCTCTTTCTTCCCTTTAGGTCTCAGACGGGGTGTTTAGAGAGGCCTTCCCCAGTCTCTATGGTGACACCAGGCCCAGATTTAGCCGTCTCTAATCTATTGCTAATTGTGTTCGTAGCACTTACTAAACTTTTCTTGGATATATATTTGTATACTTGTTTATTATCTTTCATTCTCATCTCCTCCTACCCACATCTGAATTAAAAGTCTTGAGACCAGGGCAGAAGTTGGCCCCATTCACAGCCACGGTACACAGAACAGTACCTGCTATGCAGAAAACACCTGATTTTTGTGTTTTACAAAACTGCTCCATTATCACCAGAAAAAGATCTCTGTAAAGTATTGCTGACTTTAAAAGCAAGGCAGAAGGAGACACTAGATGTGCTTGCATTGCAATAGAAACCCAATATCCAACAACTATAGAATTCAAGAACCACATCTTTGTGAAAACCTAAAGTCTAGAAAATTTTATGCCACCTTTTTCATTCCTATTTCTTGACATCTGTCAAGGAAAGCCCAGTTCTTGTTGATCTCACAGGCATCATTCAGCCTCAGCAAGTCTAGATGCAAACATCTTGAAGGGTCAATATGTTTACTCTCCCTTCACCATGCACAGGGCCAGAAGCTGCCTGTGGTCCCTCTCACTGTGAATTGCTACTTGCTCCCAGGAGAAGCTTTAATGGGGTGCTTCCCCTTGCTGGAGGATGAGGGTGCTGGAGGGCACCTTGTGAGAAGGGCTGAGTGTCTCGAAGAGCACCTGAGCAGGACCCAGCTTGTTCATGAAAAGACCCGAAGAAGCACCAACAAGCAGTGCCAATGATGCCCTCCCCCAGTAGTATAATAATAAGCAGTTTCAGAACGTTTTATTTTTTATTTTTTAACTTTTAGTTTCAGGGATACATGTACAAGTTTGTTCTATAGATAAGTTGCATGCCATGGGGTTTGCTGTACATATTACTTCATTACCCAAATAATGAGCATAGTACCCCGTAGGTAGTTTTCTAATCCTCACCTTCCTCCTTCCCTCTACCTTCAAGTAGGCCCCAGTGTCTATTGTGTGTGTGTGTGTGTGTGTGTCCATCTGTACCCAATGTTTAGCTCCCACTTGTGAGAACATGCACTGTTTGGGTTTCTGTTCCTGCATTAGTTCACTTAGGATAATGGCTTCCAGCTCCAACAACGTTGCTCCAAACACCATGATCTCATCATTTTTATGGCTACAGAGTATCCCATGATATATATGGACCACATTTCCTTTATCCAGTCTACCACTGATGGGCATCTATGTTGATTTCATGTCTTTGCTATTGTGAACACTGCTGAGATGAACACATGTGCATATGTCTTTGTGGTAGAATGATTTATATTTTGGGGGTATATCCCCAATAATGGAATTGCTGTGTCGAATGGTAGTTCTGTTTTATTATCTTTGAGATATCACCACACTGCTTTCCACAGTGGTTGAACTAATTTACATTCCTACCAGCAGTGTTTGAGCATTCCCTTTTATCCACCGCCTCACCAGCAACAGGTTTTAAGCCTCAGGATTATGGAGTAGTTTGTAACACAGCCAGAGATAACTGGAATAGTTATTATGCACCATCAGAGAAGGGCTTACCCCTGCAGGCACTATTTCACCAGGTACAGTTTGGCCAGTGGGAGCCTCTGGAAGGAGACTGAAAGGCAGGAGGTGAGAGAAGCCTCAAACCAGGTCTCTGGCAGCAGCTGCTGCTCTTCTGGTTCAAGCTCTTTCCAGAAGGACCCTCTGTGCTTCTGGTTTTGCCAGGCAAGCACAGTCTGTGCCACATTACACTACCTGCCCCCTTTATCCCTCCAGCCTAGGGTTGGGAGTGGCTTCTGCTGGTTCATCACAGTTCTGTCTTCCGCAATACTTCCATCAGTTTTGTAGTTAAATGCCCACATTAAATTCCCTCTGTGGAAAATTGATAATTTCTGTTTTGCTGATTAAATTTTGATTGATATATCTCCTGTTGCAATTAATAAGCCATCCCTGTTCTTTTCTATGTCCTCACTCTTTTTCTATGCTCCCAATCTCCCATCAAAATATAAACGTGCTGTTACCCTGAAAGCTGTACCCTTTGGCCTCTCTGATACATCTCTTCTAAATACCCTGCCTTGCCTCCAAGACTTTGCATTGGATGCTCTGTTCACCAAGGAAGCTCTTCTTTCAGATGTGTGCCAGGCTCATTCTCTCACCTCCTCCAATCCTCTGTGCAGGCTTCACCTTCTAATAAGATTCCCTCAATCCCTAGTTAAATGGTAGCCCCTGCACCTCCCCCTGGCCCTCCTAGTCCCACTTATCCTGTTTTTTCTCTCCATTTTTGCAGTGCTTATCATCTGTGAACACTCAGCACAATTTTCTTTTTTATCCTGTTTATTTTCTATTGTTTCCCTTCCCCCTTCTGCATAAAGCTGATTTATCCCAAGTGCCTCAGACAGGGATGGCACATGGTGGGCATTCAGTAAGCATTTGCTGAAGACACAGATGAATGTCTAAAGCAGAGAAAAGCCACACCTTTGGGGATGAAGCAGATGAAAGGGGCTGACCGCCCAGGCTGCTCACTTTTCACTTCCCCCACAATAATGTTCTTTTTAGGGCCTCACGAACATGGTTTAAAACCCACAGCTACAGAGTCCCTGAAAGCCCTGAATTATTTTTGCATATATATTTATTGTGGGCTCACAACTTATTATAACAAAGTTTGCTTTACAAACACATTCACTGAGTTTTAATAAGTGACATATCCCAAAATGATTTGGTAGGGGGTGTATCTAAACAAAAATATAGAAAAAATAGGGTTTTTTCATGGCAGAGTTTCTCATAGCATTTAATAGGTTCAGGACTATTCCCAAGGGGGACTTAGAATATTTCTCAAGTTTATTTGACCACAGAACCCCTTCACTGTTAAAGATCTGGGGAGCACTTTGGGGAATGCAGCTCCATCTGCTGATATCAGCCATCCACTCATTATTACAATCATTTTAATCACCATAAGTATTTTACTCATAATCACCATTACAGTAATTCTACATGCACATCAACCCTTGTGTCATACGATCTTAATGATTATTCATTTTAAATGATTGACTGTAGTTCACCTCTCAGTGCACATTAATGAAATTCCAGTTCTAAGAAGTAGTCAAGATGGTAGACAGGCAGAATGAGCTCTCCAGTGGGAATCACTCAAACTGGATCTGGTTGTGGCTTTATCACAGGTGTGTGACTTGGGGCAGAAAACAGAATTCTGCCTCAGTTTCTTGTTAACAGAGCTGTCTTGAGTCAATCTAGATGTTGAAGCTAAGATTTCTTCCATAGACAGCAATGAGGAAAGTAAGCACATGTTTCCCCATCCCTATGCAGAGGAGCTTTGCTGCCTTTACCTGGTGTAGACCTGCTGCTGTGTATCTCTGTGGCAGGCACCATTTTCTCTTTTTTTTAAAAAAAAATTTATTACACTTTCAGTTCTGGGGACCATGTACAGAATGTGCAGGTTTGTTACATAGATATACATGTTCCATGGTGGTTTGCTTCATCCATCACCCCATCATCTACATTAGGTATTTCTCCTAATGCTATCCCTCCCCTAGCCCCCCACCCTCTGGCAGATCCCAGTGTGTGATATTCCCCTTCCTGTGTCCATGTGTTCTCATTGTTCAGCACCCACTTATGAGTGAGAACATGTGGGGTTTGATTTTCTGTTCTTGAGTCAGTTTGCTAAGAATTATGGTTTCCAGCTTTATGCATGTCCCTGGAAAGGATATGAACTCATCTTCTTGCATGGCTTCATAGTATTCCGTTGTGTATATGTGCCACATTTTCTTTATCCAGTCTATCATTGGGCATTTGGGTTGGTTCCAAGTCTTTCCTATTGTAAACAGTGCTGCAATAAACATGTGTTTTTATAATAGAATGATTTATAATCCTTTGGGTATATACCCAGTAATGGGATTGCTGGATCAAATGGTATTTTTGTTTCTAGGTCTTTGAGGAATCATTGTACTGTCTTCCACAGGGTTGAACTAATTTCCACTCCCACCAATAGTGTAAAAGTGTTCCTATTTCTCCACATCCTCTCCAGCATCTGTTGTTTCCTGATTTTTTAATGATCACCTTTCTAATTGGCATGAGATGGTATCTCAATGTGGTTTGGATTTGCATTTCTCTAACGACTAGTGATGATGAGCTTTATTTCATATGTTTGTTAGCTGCATAAATGTCTTCTTTTGAAAAGTGTCTGTTCATATCTTTTGCCCACTTTTGGATAAGGTTGTTTGCTTTTTTTCTTGTAAATTTGTTTAAGTTCTTTGTAGATTCTGGTGATTAGCCCTTTGTCAGATGAGTAGATTGCAAAAAATTTTTCCCATTCTATTGGTTGCCAGTTCACTCAAATGATAGTTTCTTTTGCTTTTCAGAAGCTCTTTAATTAGATCCCATTTGTCTATTTTGGCTTTTGTTTCCAATGCTTTTGGTGTTTTAGTCATGAAGTCCTTGGCCATGTCTATGTCCTGAATGGTATTGCCTAGGTTTTCTTAAATGGTTTTTTATGGTATTATGTCTTATGTTTAAATCTTTAATCCATGTGGAGTTAATTTTTGTATAAGGTGTAAGGAAGAAGTCTGGGTTCAGCTTTCTGCATATGCCTAGCCAGTTTTCCCAACATGATTAATTAAACAGGGAATCCTTTCCCCATTGCTTTTTTTTGTCAGGTTTGTCAAAGATCACATGGTTGTAGATATGTGGCATTATTTCCGAAGCCTCTGTTCTGTTCATTGGTCTATCTCTCTGTTTTGATACCACTCCCACCCATGCTGTTTTTGATTACTGTAACCTTATAGAATACTTTGAAATCAGGTAGCATGATGCCTCCAGCTTTTGTTGTTGTTGTTTAGGATTGTCTTGGCTATGGAGGCTCTTTTGGTTCCATATGAAGTTTAAGGTAGTTTTTTCCAGTTCTGTGAAGAAACTCAATTGTAGCTTGATGGGGCAGGCACCGTTGAGCAGTGACTCTATAAATTACTTTTGGCAGTATGGCCATTTTCATAATATTGATTTTTCCAAACCATGAGCATGGAA
The DNA here is from genome assembly GCF_048565385.1 of Saimiri boliviensis. NCBI lineage: Eukaryota > Metazoa > Chordata > Mammalia > Primates > Cebidae > Saimiri > Saimiri boliviensis. The sequence goes on from NC_133463.1 coordinate 83,464,369, forward strand.
TGTTTTCCCATCTGTTTGTGTCCTCTTATTTCCTTGAGGAGTGGTTTGTAGTTCTCCTTGAAGAGGTCCTTTACATTCCTTATTAGTTGTATTCCTAGGTATTTTATTCTTTTTGTAACAATTCTGAATGGGAGTTCACTCATGATTTGTCTCTCTGTTTGTCTGTTATTGATATATATGAATGCTTGTGATTTTTGCACATTGATTTTGTATCCTAAGACTTTGCTGAAGTTGCTTATCAGGTTAAGGAGATTTGGGGCTGAGATGATGGGGTCTTCTAGATATACAATCATATGGTCTGCAAATAGAGACATTTCTACTTCCTCTTTTCCTAGCTGAATATCCTTTATTTCTTTTTCTTGCCCGATTGCCCTGGCTAGAACTTTCAATACTGTGTTGGATAGGAGTGATGAGAGAGGGCATACTTGTCTTGTGCAAGTTTACAAAGGAAATGCTTCCAGTTTTTGCCCATTCAGTATGATATTGGCTGTGGATTTGTCATGAATAGTTCTTATTATTTTGAGATAAATGGATATATAGTTGAGAGTATTTAGCATAAAGGGCTATTGAATTTTGTCAAAGGCATCTATTGAGATAATCATGTAGTTTTTGTCTTTAGTTCTGTTTATATGATGGATAACTTTTTTTTAAATTGTACTTTAGGTTCTGGGGTACATGTACAGATCATGCAAGATTTTTCATAGGTACACACGTGGCAATGTGGTTTGCTGCCTCCATCCCCCCCATCACCTACATCTGGCATTTCTCCCCATGTTATCCCTCCCTGAACTCCCAACCTCCCCGGTGTCCCTCCCTTAGCACTCCCCCAATAGACCCCAGTGTGTGATGCTCCCCTCCCTGTGTCTATGTGTTCTCATTGTTCATCACCTGCCTATGAGTGAAAATATGTGGTGTTTGATTTTCTGTTCTTGTGTCAGTTTGCTGAGAATGATGGTTTCCAGATTCATCCATGTCCCTACAAAGGACACAAATTCATCAATTTTTATGGCTGCATAGTATTCCATGGCATATATGTGCCACATTTTCCTTTTCCAGTCTATCATCAATGGGCATTGGGGTTGGTTCCAGATCTTTGCTATTGTAAATAGTACAGCTATGAACATATATGTGCATGTGTCTATATAAAAGAATGATTTATAATCCTTTGGGTATACACCCAGTAATGGGATTGCTGGATCAAATGGAATTTCTATTTCTAGGTCCTTGAGGAAGTGCCACACTGTCTTCCACAATGGTTGAACTAGTTCACACTCCCAGCAACAGTGTAAAACTGTTCCTATTTCTCCACATCCTCTCCAGCATCTGTTGTCTCCAGGTTTTTTTTTTTTTTTTTTTAGACGGACTTTTGCTCTGGTTACCCAGGCTGGAGTGCAATGGCACAATCTCGGCTCACTGCAACCTCTGCTTCCTGGGTTCAGGCAATTCTCCTGCCTCAGCCTCCTGAGTAGCTGGATTACAGGCACGCGCCACCATGCCCAGCTAATTTTTTTTGTGTGTATTTTTAGCAGAGACGGGGTCTCACCATGTTGACCACGTTGGTCTCGATCTCTTGACCTCGTGATCCACCCGCCTCGGCCTCCCAAAGTGCTGGGATTACAGGCTTGAGCCACCGCGCCCGGCCAGTCTCCAAATTTTTTAATGATCGCCATTCTAACTGGTATGAGGTGGTATCTCAATGTGGTTTTGATTTGCATTTCTCTAATAATCAGTGATGATGAGCATTTTTTTCATGTTTCTTGGCCTCATATATTTCTTCTCTTGTAAAGTGTCTATTCATATCCTTCACCCACTTTTGGATGGGTTGGTTTGTTTCTTGTAAATCTACTTTGGTTCTTTGGAGATTCTGGATATTAGCTCTTTTTCAGATGGGTAGATTGCAAAAATTTTATCTCATTCTGTTGGTTGCTGGTTCACTCTAATAATTGTTTCTTTTGCTATACAGAAGCTCTGGAGTTTAATTAGATCCCATTTGCCTATTTTGGTTTTTGTTGCCAATGCTTTTGGTGTTTTAGTTATAAAGTCCTTGCTTATGCCTATATCCTAAATTGTTTTGCCTAGGTTTTCTTCTAGGGTTTTCATATTGTTAGGTCTTATGTTTAACTCTTTAATCCATCTGGAGTTAAGTTTAGTGTAAGGTGTCAGGAAGGGGTCTAGTTTCTGCTTTCTGCACACTGCTAGACAGTTTTCCCAACATCCTTTATTAAACAGGGAATCCTTTCCCCATTGTTTTTGTCAGATTTTTCAAAGATCAGATGGTTGTAGATGTGTGGCATTGCCTCCAGGGCCTCTGTTCTGTTCCATTGGTCTATATCCCTGTTTTGGCACCACTACCATGCTGTTTTGATTGCTGTAGCCTTGTAGTATAGTTTGAAATCAGGTAGTGTGATGCCTCTGGCTTTGTTCTTTTTGCTTAGATATGCTTAGATATGTCTTGGATATGCGGGCTCTCTTTTGGTTCCAAATGAAGTTTAAGGTGGTTTTTTTCCCAGTTCTGTAAAGAAGGTCATTGGTAGCTTGATGAGAATAGCATTGAATCTGTAAATTGCTTTGGGCAGTATGGCCATTTTTACGATATTGATTCTTCCTAACCATGAGCATGGAATGTTTCTCCATCTGTTTGTGTCCTCTCTTATTACCTTGAGCAGTGGTTTGTAGTTCTCCTTGAAGAGGTCCTTTACATCCTTTGTTAGTTGTATTACTAGGTATTTTATTCTCTTTGTAGCAACTGTGAATGTGAGGTTGCTCATGATTTGGCTGTTAGTCTGTTATTGGTGTATAGAAATGCTTGTGATTTCTGCACATTAATTTTGTATCCTGAGACTTTGCTCAAGTTGCTTATCAGTTTCAGGGGATTTTGGGCTGAGATGATAGGGTCTTCTAAATTTACAATCATGTCATCTGCAAGTAGAGACAATTTGACTTCCGCTTTTCCAAATTGAATACCCCCCCCCCCCTTTTATTCCTTGACTAATTGCTCTGGCTAAAACTTCCAATACTATATTGAATAGGAGTGGTGAGAGAGGGCATCCTTGTCTATGCTGTATTTCAAAGGGAATACTTCCAGTTTTTGCCCATTCAGTGTGATATTGGCTGTAGGTTTGTCATAAATAGCTTTTATTGTTTTGAGATATGTTCCTTTGATACCTAGTTTACTGAGAGTTTTTAGCATAAAGTTGTTCGATTTTGTCAAAGGCCTTCTCTGCACCTATTGAGATAATCATGTGGTTTTTGCCTTTGGTTCTGTTTATGTGGTGGATTACATTTATAGACTTGCATATGTTGAACCAGCCTTGCATCCCTGGAGTGAAGCCTACTTTATCATGATGGATAAGCTTTCTGATGTGCTGTTGCAATCAGTTTGCCAGCATTTTATTGAAGATTATTGCATCTATGTTCATCACGGATATTTGCCTGAAGTTTTCTTTTTTGTTGAGTCTCTGCCAGGTTTTGGTATCAGGATGATATTGGTCTCATAAAATGATTTGGGAAGGATTCCTTCTTTTTGTATTGTTTGGAATAGTTTCCAAAGGAATGGTCCCAGCTCTTCTTTGTATGTTTGGTAGAATTCAGCTGTGAATTTGTTTCAACTTCTTCCTGGTTTAGGCTTGGGAGGGTGCAAGTGTCCAGGAATTCATCCATTTCTTCCAGGTTTACTGGTTTATGTGCATAGAGTTGTTTGTAGTAATCTCTGATGGTAGTTTGTATTTCTGTGGAATTGGTGGTGATATCCCCTTTTTTGTTTTTTTTTTTTAATTGCATCTATTTGATTATTCTCTCTTTTCTTTTTTATTAATCTGGCTAGCAGTCTATTTTGATCTTTTCAAAAAATCAACTCCTGGATTTATTGATTTTTTTCAAGGGGTTTTTGTGTCTCTATCTCCTTCAGTTCTTCTCTGATCTTAGTTATTTATTGTCTTCTGGTAGCTTTTGAGTTTTTTTTTTTTTTTTTTTTTTTTTTTTTTTTTTTTTTTTTTTTTTTCTTGCTCCTTTAGCTCTTTCAATTTTGACAATAGGTGTGGATTTTAAATCTTTCCTCACTTCTCATGTGGGCATTTATTGCTATAAATTTCCCTCTAGACACTGCTTTAAATGTGTCCCAGAGATTATGGTACATTGTGTCTTCATTCTCGTTGGTTTCAAAGAACATCTTTATTTCTGTCTTCATTTCATTGTTCATCCAGTTGACATTCAGAAGCCAGTTGTTCAGTTTCCATGAAGCTGTTAGGTTCTGAGTTAGTTTCTTAATTCTGAATTCTAAGTTGATTGCCCTGTGGTCTGAGGGACTGTTTGTTATGATTTCTGCTCTTTTGCATTTGCTGAGGAGTGATTTACTTCCAATTTTCTGGTCAATTTTAGAGTAGGTGCAATGCTGTGCTGAGAAGAACGTATATTCTGTGGATTTGGGGTGGAGATTTCTGTAGATGTCTATTAGGTGCACTTGGTCCAGATTTGAGTTCAAGTCTTGGATATCCCTGTTAATTTTCTGTCTCATTAATCTAATATTGACAGTGGTGTGTTAAAGTCTCCCACTATTATTATGTGGGAGTCTAAATCTCTATGTAGGTCATTAAAACCTTGCTTTATGTTTCTGGATGCTCCTGTATTGGGTGCATATATATATATTTAGGATAATTAGTTCTTCTTGTTGCCTTGATCCCTTTACCGTTATGTAATGCCCTTCTTTGTCTCTTTTGATCTTATTTGGTTTAAAGTCTGTTTTATCATAGACTAGGATTGCAACCCTTGTTTTTTCTTTTTTCTTTTTTTCTCTCCATTTTCTTGGTGCATCTTCCTTCATTCCTTTATTTTGAGCCTATATGCGTCTTTGCACATGAGATGGGTTTCCTGAATACAGCACACCAATGGGTCTTGACTCTTTATCCAATTTGGCAGTCCGTGTCTTTCGATTGGGGCATTTAGCCCATTTATATTTAAGGTTAATATTGTTATGTATGAATTTGATCCTGCCATTTTGATGCCAGCTGGTTGTTTTGCTCATTAGTTGATACAATTCTTCATAGTGTTGATGGTCTTTATAATTTGATATGTTTTTGTAGTGACTGGTACTGGTTGTTCCTTTCCACATCTAGTGCTTCCTTCAGGACCTCTTGTAAGATAGGCCTGGTGGTGACAAAATCTCTCAGCAGTTGCATGACCAAAAAGGATTTTATTTCTCTTTCACTTATGAAGCTTAGTTTGGCTGGATATAAAACTCTAGGTTGAAATTTCTTTTCTTTAAGGATGTTGAATATTGGCCCCTACTCTCTTCTGCCTTGTAGGATTTCTGCTAAGAGATCTGCCGTGAGTCTGATGTGCTTCCCTTTGCGAGTAATGTGAGCTTTCTCTCTGGTTGCCCTTAGCATTTTTTTTTCTCCATTTCAACCCTGGTGAATCTGACGATTATGTGCCTTGGGATTGCTCTTCTCAAAGAATATCTTTGTGGTGTTCTCTGTATTTCCTGAATTTGAATGTTGGCCTGTCTTGCTAGGTTGGGGAAGTTCTCATGGATAATATACTGAAGAGTGTTTTCCAACTTGGTTTCATTCTCCCTGTCACTTTCAGGTACACAAATCAAATGTAGATTTGATCTTTTCACATGATCCCATATTTCTTGGAGGCTTTGTTCATTTCTTTTCACTCTTTTCTTCTCTAATCTTGCCATCTCACTTTATTTTATTGAGTTCATCTTCAATCTGTGATATCCTTTCTTCCACTTGATTGATTTGGTATTGAAATATGTATGCTTCATGAAGTTCTTATGTTGCATTTTTCAGCTCCATCAAGTTGCTTATGTTCTTCTCTATGTTGCTTATTCTAGTTAGCATTTCAAGGTTCTTAGTTTCCTTGCATTGGGTTAGAACATGCTCCTTTAGCTTGGAGAAGTTTGTTATTACCCACCTTCTGAAGACTTCTTCTGTCAGTTCATCAAACTCATTCTCCATCCAGTTTTGTTCCCTTGCTGGTGAGGAGTTGTGATCCCTTGGAGAAGAAGCATTCTGTTTTCTGGTGCTTTCAGCCTTCTTGCACTAGCTTCTTCCCATCTTCGTGAATTTATCTACTTTTGGTATTTGAAGTTGGTGAGTTTTGGATGGGGTCTCTGAGTAGACTTTCTTTCTATTGATGTTGAAGCTATTTCTTTCAAGTTTTTCTTTTAACAGTCAGGCCCCTCTGCTGTGGATATACTGGAGTTTGCTGGCATTTCACTCCACACCCTGCTTGCCTGGGAATCACCCATGGGGGCTGCAAAACTGCAAATATTTCTGCCTGTTCCTTCCTCTGGTAACTTTGTCCCAGAAGGGTATCTGCCAGATGCCAGCCAGAGCTTTCCTGTATGAGGTATCTCCCACTCAAGATAGACAGGAGTCAGGGAGCCACTTGAGGACATAGCTTGTCCCGTAACAGATCTCAAGCACTATGCTTGGAGATCCCTTGCTTCCTCAGAGCTGCTGGGCAGAGGCATTTAAGTCTGCTGAAGTGGAACCCACAACCACCCCTTTTCCCATATGCTCTGTCCCAGAAGGTGGGGGCTTTATAAGTCCCTGACAGGCTGCTGCCTTTTATCACAGATGCCCTGACCAGCAAGAAGGGAGTCTAGTGACAGTCTACCTGCAGAGGCCTTGCTGAGCTGATGTGGGCTCCACCCAGTTGCTGTATAAACTTCCTGGAGACTGCTTACATAGGCGAGGTTAAAACTGCCTACTGGAACGTCAGCAGTGGCAAACCCTCCTCCCCCACTGAGTTTGAATGTCCCAGGTCAAGCTCAGATTGCTGTGCTGGCTGCAAGAATTTCAAGCCAGTGGATTTTAGCTTGCTGGTCTTCATGGAGGTGGGATCCACTGAGCCAGATCACTTGGCTCCCTGACTTCAGTCCCCTTTTTCAGGAGAATGAGTGGTTCTGTCTCACTGGTATTTCAGGTGCCACTGGGATATGAGGAAGAAAAAGAAAAGAAAAAGAAAAAGAAAAAAAACAGCTGCAGCTAAAACGGCCACCTAGTTTTGTGCTGGAAACCCAGGGTGCTCGTGTTGTAGGCATCAGATGGCATCTCCTGGTCTGTAGGTTGTGAAGACTGTGGGAAAAATGCAGTATCTGAGCCAGAGTGCCAGGGTGTCAGGAAATATCCCTAATGACTTCACTTGGTTAGGAGAGAGAGTTCTCTGGCCCCTTGCACTTCCCAGGTGAGGCGATGTACCACCCTGCTTTGGCTTGCCCTCCTTTGGCTGCATCCACTCTCTAACCAGTCCCAGTGATATGAACCCGGTACCTCAGTTGGACATGCGGAGATAACTCACCTTCTGGAACACTCTCACTGGGAGCTGTGGACCAGAGCTTCTCCTATTCACCCATCTTCACAAGCACTGTTTTAACAGTAATAGTCTATGTCACAATGTCTGCCAAAACCAGTGCTAAAGATACTTCAAATAAGAGTAATGAAGGAGAGAATGACTTACTCTTATACTTCAAATAAGAGTGATGAAGGAGAGAATGACTGGTGATACTTTACTACATGAAGTTTATAGCTTTAATGATCTGTATATAGCAATACCCCTATACACTCTTTTCTCTCTCTCTCTCGCTCTCTCTTTCTCTCTCTAATGTGTGCATTAAAACTGAAAAACATTATGTTGCAAGAGATTAAATGTGTCTAAGAGACCAGGTAAGCTGAAAGAGTTTTGAGAAAGGAGAGATTATCATTTCCCAAAGAAGGCTGTGAGGTCAGAGCTTGAGGGTGTTCTCTACTCAGGAAGAGTATTTCTATCTGTAATGAGAAGCAGGTTCCTAAAAGATGAGTGTGAGTCAACAGTCCAGAGGTAGAATGTCAACTGCTTGGTTATTTAGAGGTTAGACTAAAAAAATGTTAAGAACATTTCCTTCTCCAAGTGCTACCCAGAGTCCCTGAGAAATCAGATACTAAAAAAGCAGACACTCACTTTCTTAGTCCAGTCCCTCCATGTCAGACAATCCATAGTTGAACCTACCTTTCAAAGGAGAAGATACAGAGCACTTGAAATAAAGCAGTTGTACCTGCAATATTTTCAAGTCTTTGAACCTGTTTGAATCCTACAGGTGACAAATTTATCTAGAGATGAGTCCAATCATATGTACTTATGGACTTATACTCACCTGGAAATTATAAAGATTGTCTCCAAAAACTACTAAATCTAAAGGTGAAGGAAAAAAGTCTCAAATAGTGAATTTGCTTTTCAAAAACCTGGGAGAAGTTCTGACAAAGAAAGATATTACCCAAGATTGGAGGTGGAATAGGCTGTCTTCTCTTGAGTTCCAGAACTTGAGCAATATGAGCCCAGGTCCTTAAAACATGCTGTAAATCAAAGCCAAGAAAATCAATCTTAGGATAACAGACATCTGCAAGGTCTCAAATCTGAGCCCCAAGCCAAGCACGAATGGGAAAAATAGTGTAAAACAAATCAAGGAGGGTCCTTTAGGTAAGACCTGGCCCTCCCACTAATTCTCCAAGTGACATTTGACAAGTTCTTTCCACACACTGGGCTTCAATTTCCCCACTTCTAAAATTAAAGGATTGGTACAAGCACAGCATAGATTCCTACGTTTGTGCTTTCAGTGCAAAGATGGGCATTGTCATTGGGTCAAAGCACTCTCATCCACTAAGCACAGATGCTGCCTCAGAACCCTTTTCAACATTGTGTTTGAATGTTGAACCAGAGATCATCTGGACATTCTCGAATCAATGAATCAATAATGTCAAAGATTCTTTCCATGTAGACATGCTTTTTACTTCTATGAATTAAAGGAAGATTGCCCACAGCATGAAGGACTTCAGGTTATGAGTGACTTTCAGTACAATTCTTTGAAATGATGGTTCATGCACATTCTGGGTAGAAGAAGCACCTTTTTAAATGTCAAATAATTTTTGGTCATTCTAGCTTCCTCTCACTACATTAGTACCACCTCCACAGGTTTCCTTTAAATGTATAAATAGTTTAAATAATGGCTTAAAATTTCTACCCAGAATGTGCATGAACCATCACTTCAAAGTATTTGCACCTGAAAGTCACTCATAACTTGAAGTCCTTGATGCTGTGAGCATTTTTCTTGATGAAAAATCCATTAGAAAGACAAAGTCATAGGTGCTGGCAGGCATCTTAATGACTAAATCCTGACTGCTTTTACAACCAAACATGTTTTTAATTGAACTTCCTTGGAGACCACCTCCTCTGTGGTGTCTTGAGGAATGATCTTGCCTGCTATCCTTGTGTGAAGGACAATTCACAACTCCAAGTGCTAATTATCCTCTGGAGGAAAGAGGAGAGGGACACTAACCAGAAGCTGATTTCATAATCTAGGTCAACTCTCTGGAGTTGGTCTTTTGTTATTTTAATTTCCTCAAGCTCATTATTAGGAGGAACCTATGAACTCTTGATTAACTGGGCCCCAGTTGAAGAGAATGCTTAATTTTCAGTAAGCTCTTCAGAGTTCTCCTATCATAGAGCAGGTGGCAAATAATGGCACAACAAGTTCATGTGAAGGAACTCAGAACAGCAAAAGATGCTTAGGGAAATAAAGCATGTATGGCCTTGTGACGTTTGTGTATTATTATGTAATTCTGTTTGTTTTAGTTGCTAAAAATAGCAACCTAGTTTTTGCCCATGCTTCTACTATGGGTCAGGAGTTCAGGCTGGGCTCAGCAGGGATGGTTCATTTGTGTTTCACATGATGTCAGCTCAGGCAGCTTCACTGGGTTAGAGGATCCAAGGTGGCCTCACTCACATTCAGTTGAAAGCCTTGCTTCATCTCTACCACACATCTTTCTCTCCAGATGGTCTTTTATCAGCCAGGAATCTAGACTAAGCCCTTTACATGGCAAGTGGGTTGTATGAATACACATTATTTTCAAAGCCAGAATTTGTACTCTCCCTGAAATATTAGCCTTTCAGGAAACATCAAAAAGTTATGGGCACCCATAACCATGGTAAGGAAAAGGAGTTCTTGGTTCTTACTCCTGCCATTGGGATCTGCTTACTTTCACATCCCAGGCTACTTCTGGTTTGGAGATACAAAGTAATGCTTAGACTGGAAAAGCATTAAGAAGCCTTCATTAATTGGCTTTCTTTGGTATAAGTTATAGTAGAAATCTCTGTGTATCTCAGTGTGAGATTTCTGCAAACTTCTCCCTACTACAGAGCATTATGGAGTGTAAGCCATCTGTCATCCTTCAAATCCACTGTCCACATGTACTGTCTCTGAGTTTATCTCATTACCCACCTGGCTGCAGACTTCAACAGCTGTTCCATTGCCCCTAAACAATCCACTTGTACCAAAGCATTAGTAAGAAATGTAGATTAATTGACAATTACAAAATGGAAAAAATTTACATAGCACAACCCTCAGCAAAATTAAGAAGAAATATGTATCCCCTGTTAGACATTTCTCTTTTCTAATTCCCAGTTCCTTCACAGAATCTCTGGAGTTTTTTTTTTTTTTGTTGTTGTTGTTGTTGTTGTTTTTTCAATTTCCTCCCACTATACCCAGGCTCTCTGGATCCTTTCTCACCTCTGACAGATGTTACTAGGTCTTTCAAATCCACCTTGCCTCTATCATCCAGAGTGATTCGACTCCTTCCTCTTAAATCCTTGACCTTTATATTAAAACATCTCTTTTTTTCTGTTTTAAGAGCAGAACCTATAAAACCTGAAAGGTGGAAAGAGAAAATAATTCTAAGCCAGTTCTACCCAATTGTTCCACTAACTGTATCACCACCATCCTTCACAACCAAGAGAACAGCAAGAAGACGTGACTCCAGAAGCTTGTTCCATGGTCTGGGCCTATTCATTTACTCAACAAACATTTGTTGAAAGACCTAATCTATGTCAGACACTATGCTAGCCAGTGCCACAAGGCTGAACAACACATGTCTACATGTATCACACATTCTGGTGCATGGAATCTGGCACACGTAAATAGAATGATGTATAGATGGACTTCAGTGGAGGAAATAGTGTTGTCAAAGGAAATAGGAAAAACTTTCTTGACAAGGTGGTTAAGAAGGACCTTCCTGAGGATGGGGCAGTTAGGCTAAGATCTGAAGGATGAAATGAAATATTAAACTCTTTTCTTCATCCTGCCATTTTCTTGCTCTCCATGAATAATCCCAAAGAATGTTCAAAAATAAGAGAAAATCAGCATGAATGACTTAAATTGGCAAATTATTTGGCATGTTCCAGGGAGAGTAGAATAGAGTGAGCATGGGGAAAATGGCTCAGAGTGAGGCTGGAGAGGCAGGTTGAGTCCGGCTTGTGTGGGACTTAAAGGGCCAGGTATTGCTCCCAATGTTTGGTTGGGAAGTAGAGCCACTGCAAGTATTAGGAAATAAGGGATTTAGTATAGGCGTTGTTTCTTATCCACATGTGGGAGACACTGGGAAGTGGATGTATGGAAGCAGGGAGTTGAAGAATAAGAGAAACAGTCACTGAAACACCAGCAAGGTGGACAGGTTAGAGCAGGCAGGAAAATCTAAATTCAAAAGCATGCCAGGTGCCTAAAGTGAAACCATGAAGGGGTGCTCCAGATGGGTCTCTGGGAGCTGCTGTCTCTGGGTAGCAGTGGCATTTGTGTAACTGCTGTCCGTGGAGTTGCAGCCAAGTGCCTAAATTGTGGTCAAGAGCTAGGAGGGTGAGCTGGATGCAGTGGATCATGAATAAGTGGTGCCTAATAGCTTTCTCTGTGCCTGTTCATGGCCTTCTGTAACCACAGCTACCTTCTGAGAGTCAGAGCTCTGCTTTCCTTCCAACCAGCAAGACCCCTCTTGGTTCACTCTAAACCAGAACCACACCGGAAATGGGATTTTGGGAAACAGAGCATCCAATCCTCCAGATGAAGGTTTCGCTTTTATACTCATAGAAAGGAAAGCTCACTCACGTTTACCACTCCAAAGTCTATAATAGAAAATACCAGTTCCTTACCGTCTAACTTAGCTTCCTTTTACTCCTCCAGCTACCACATTTTTTCTATGCTTGATTATTACTAACAGAGTTATTAAGCACCAAATTCTTCAAGTCTCCCTTTTTCTGACAGACAACTAAGAGTATCACATATTCTTTTCTTGGGCATTTAAGTTCCTCTATGAGTTTACAGACAGCACATGACCCACCCCTTCACAGGCCTAAAGATCTTGGGGTTGGAGGGAGGACAGGTTTTGTAGACTTGACTCAGGAAGCCCATGTGGGTACTACTCACTAGATGGTAATCAGGGGAAGGTTACCTATCTGTACTCGTAACTCACCCACCTATAAAAGGGTATGGCAAAGCCTACCTCATAGAATTGTTAAGGAGATTAAATAATGCATTATAAGTGGACAGTTTGTGTGAGACATGTTTTATTCATGAAAAGTGCTCGGTTAAGGTTAATTCACCTTTTATTTTCTTCTGACATGCTTCCTGGACTAACACACAACTTTGGGGTTGCCCATTGACATTATTTTTTTCTATTTCTCTTTATTGCACACCAGCAATATTGCAGCCATTATGAAGCTTCTACAAAGGCTAAACCAATTCTGTCATTTATCATCCTTTTCTAACATTTCAATACTATAATCAGCTTTGTTAACTCTAAACAGTCATGGTAATAATGGTCTCTAACTCAGATTGTTTACTAGGAGTGAATGAGATAATGTGTGGAAAGGGGTTAGAACACAGCTTGTCACATAGGAAAGACTCAGTGAATGTGAGCTATTCTTACTACCATGGTCTTCATTACTATGTGCATTCATCTTTCAAAGAAGTTGGTCAAGTCCTCTGTGGTGGGAGGAGCCATCAAGGTACTGGACCCTAAAGTTTCCCCATCTTCATAAAATGAGTAGGATCCTGGTCAGGCACAGTGGCTCATGCCTGTAATCCCAGCACTTTGGGAGGCTGAGGCAGGCAGATCACCTGAGGTCAAGAGTTTGATTCCAGCCTGGCAATATGACAAAACCCAATCTCTATTAAAAATACAAAATTAGCCAGGTATGGTGGCACACTCCTGTAATCACAGTTACTCAGGAGGCTGAGGCAGGAGAATCACTTGAACTCAGGAGACAGGTTTCAGTGAGCCCACACTGCACCATTGCATTCTTGCCTGGGCAAAAAGAGGGGAACTCTTATCTCAAAGGAAAAAAAAAGGCTCTAAGCTCACAGGCACCCCCAAGAGGTCATGGAGTGAACTTTGTTCTACTTCCCTCTGATTTGAAACTCTGGATCCTTGTTGCCCAGGACAAATGGGCAATTTTAAGCTCCTTGAATGACTTTTTCCAGGAGTTCACTTTCCTTATCTAAAAAGTCCAGAATCGTCTTTTTAGATAATTCATTTTGCCTCTTTCTAGGATCTTCAACATATTTATAATTATTTTTCTAAATGCTTATATTTTAATAAAAAATAATGTCATTTACTGAGCACTTATATATATCTGACACTATGTTGAATGCTTAAGAACCACTATTTATCTTCTTCACGTTGACCAATGAAGTAGAAGCAGTTATATCAATTTTATAAAGGATAAGACTGATATATATCTATACATATATACATTTTATATACACATATATAAGCACATATATATTTATACATATATACATGTATATATATACACACACACATACATGTATATAAACATATATTATATACAAACATTGTTCTAGTGGTGGCCACTTGACAGTCTGAAATAATCCAGAACCCTTCCTGACACTACATATAACATACAAATAGAAATGATTTATAAAATGTTATAATTTAAAAGACAAAAAACCACATACACATAACTTAGGTTTCACATAAAGAAAATCAGCAAGTACCAGAAACAAAAAGGGAATCAAGTGTTAAATGTAAAATCTTAGATTGTGGCCTCTAAAGGTAGGGAATAGTACTGGACTCAGAAAAATGCTTAAATGTTTATGGGCCTAGATTTCAATCTCATGTAGACATAGAATATATTGTCTGAAGTCTGTGATAGGAGGAAAGTTGGAACCCAGACTGCATAAAGCTAGAACCATATAAAAACAATTTTTTTGGTTACCATAGAAATAGAAGCTGGGTGTGGTGGCTGATGCCTATAATCCCAGCACTTTGGGAGACTGAGGTAGGAGGATCACTTGAGCCTAGGCGTTCAAGACCAGCTTGGGCAACATTGTGAGATCCCTTTCCTGCAAAAAATTAAAAAATTAACCAGGCATGGTGGTACACACCTGTAGTCCCAGCTACTTGGAAAGCTGAGTCAGATGGATCACTTGAGCCTAGGAGGCTGCAGTGAGCTATGATCAAATCATTGCACTCCAGCCTGGGGAACAGGGTGTGACCTTGTCTCAAAAATAATTAGTTTTTAAAAAGTAAAAGAAAAAATTTTAAAGAAAACAGACTTAGAACTCTTACCACCAACCTTGGGAATTTACACACACACACACACACACACACAAAGCCTCTCTCCATCCAGGATTTTTTTTTTTTTTTTAAGCCAGGGGAAAGTGCGAACGCAGTCCTCCACTACCGCAAATTATGCAGTCAAGTCTCCCACATTTGGGGAAATCACAGGGGTCAGCACATCCAGAGTGCAATGGATAAACCTCGCCCTGGGAAAACCACCTTCGTGATCATGGTATCTCCCCTGCCAGGCAAGTATTCCATACAGGATTCTATGGAAAATAAAAACTCAAACTTTTCATTTCAATTGGGTTTGGAAACTGAACTATACAGTGGGAATAGTTCAGTAATCTCAACCTAATAGATTAACATACATAAAAAAAAACAATTTCTGATTTATGGTACATTTGGAGCCAAAACAAGATACTGAAACCACAAATTTACTCCCAAAAAATGCATGAATGTCCCACAAGGCAGAAAAATTAGCTCTTAATAAATATGTATTAACAATAAAAATGTACAAAACATATGAGGAAGTGACTCACCACAGGGAGTTTTAATGATCACAGTCATTAGGTAAACCACTGCTCCCAAGAAGTGGAGACAATAGAACCGTCCAAAAGGGACGATAAAATAATAACTTTCAAAAATTATTAAACAAGTAAACTGTAGGTGGCAATTAGATATTTTTAAAAGGTCAGATTTCTTTGAAAGATTGAGAAGTTAAATGACTAGGTATTGAAGAAGATCCAAGATGGTCGATTAGACACAATTCCAGCACACAACACCCAGCGAGAGAGAAACAGAAATCCAGAGATCTCCTAGCTCCAACCGAGGTACCAAGTGCATTTCAATGGGTCTGTTCCAAAGGTCAGCAAAGCCCATTCAGGGGAGATTGGGGCAGGGAGGGGTGCTACTTCACTCAGAAAGTGCATCTGACCAGCTAGTCAGAGGCTCTCCCTCTGGCACTGGGGACCAGATACAGCACTTCCCGCAAAGCCTCAGCAATACACAGAACAGGGGATCTTTGCCAGTCAAGCCCCGGGAATTACAAGTGCAGAGTTGAATGAGAGCCTGTGGACTGAGCTATCGCCCCCTCTCCCTGTCTGGAGAGAGAGGGAGCTGTAAGCAGGAGCAGCTGGGCAGGCCCCTATGCCATGACCAGAGAGAGAGGAAGCTGAAAGCAGGGGAGAGCCAGGTGTGGCTGGGCGGGTCCCTCCCCTCCCTCACAAATCCCAGAGGGCTGAAGCTCTGACTCTAGTGGGTTGTGCAGCCAGTGTCACAGTCTGAGATGAACCCTGAATGATCCAGCCCAGTGGAGAAAGGGCACAACCCCCCACTAGAGGGGTGGGACTGAGCTACATGTTTTAACAAAAAACACAGGAAGCCTATGTAGCAATGGGATGGAGTTCTTGACAACCCAGCAGCACCTACAAGTCAGCAGAAGAGGTGGGCCTAATCTTCCAGTATAAACAAAAAAGACAGAAAGCTTCCCTAGTAACCTGAAGGAGTCCCTAGAAACCCAGTATCACCTCCACAGGCAGACAAGTGACCTCATCAAGCAGCTTCCTGACACCACAACCAGATAAATCCACAAAGATGAGAAAAAAATAGCACAAAAAAGATGAAACCATCAAAGAACAGAGTTCATCTTCTCCTTCAAGGGATCACAACTCCTCAACAACACAGGATCACAACTTGACTGAGGAGTGAGATGAATTGACAGAAAAAGGCTTCAGAAGATGGATAATAACAAACTTTTCTGAACTAAAGGAACACGTTCTAACTCAATGCAAAGAAACCAAAAACGTTGAAAAAATATTAGACAAAATGCTAACTAGAATAACCAGCTTAGAGAATAACATAAATGACTTGATGGAGTTGAAAAACACAGCACAAGAACTACATGAAGCAAACACAAGTTTTAATAGCCAAATCGATCAAGCAGAAGAAAGGATATCAGAGATTGAAGATCAACTCAATGAAATAAAAAGAGCAGGCAAGACAAGAGAAAAGAAGAGTGAAAAGAAATGAACAAAGCCTCCAAGAAATATGGGATTATGTGAAAAGACCTAATCTACGCTTGATCAGTGTACCTGAATATGATGGGGAGAATGAATCCAACCTGGAAAACACGCTCCGGGATATTATACAGGAGAACTTCCCAAGCCTGGCAAAGCAGTCCAAATTTCAAATTCAAGAATACAGAGAACTCCACAAAGATATTCCTCAAGAAAAGCAACCCCAAGGCACATAATCATCAGATTCACCAGGGTTGAAATGAAGGAAAAAATGCTAAGGGCAGCTAGAGAGAAAGGTCAGGTCACCCACAGAGGGAAGCCAATCAGACTCACAACAGATCTCTCCGCAGAAACCCTATAAGCCAGAAGAGAGTGGGGGCCAATATTCAACATCCTTAAAGAAAAAAACTTTCAACCCCAAATCTCATATCCAGCCAAACTAAGCTTCGTAAGTGAAGGAGAAATAAAATGCTTTACAGACAAGCAAATAATGAGAGATTCATCACCACCAGACCTGCCCTACAAGAGCTACTGAAAGAAATACTAAGCACGGAAAGGAATAAGTACCAGTCGCTGCAAGAGCAAACCAGTTGGCAAAGACCAAAAATGCAATGAAGAAAATGAGTCAACTAATAGGAAAGAAAACCAGCCAGTAACAAAATGGCAGGATCAAATCCACACATAACAATATTAACATTGAATGTAAATGGCCTCAATGCCCCAATCAAAAGACACAGACTGGCAAACTGGATAAAAATTCAGAATCCATTGGTGTGCTATATTCAGGAAACCCATCTCACATACAAAGACAGATAAAGACTTAAAGGGATGGAAGAAGATTTACCAAGCAAATAGAAAACAAAAAAAAGGAGGGATTGCAATCCTAGTCTCTGATAAAATGGACTTCAAACCAACAAAGATCAAGAGAGACAAAGACAGACACTACATAATGGTAAAAGGATCAATTCAACAGGAAGAGCTAACTATCCTAAATATATACATCCCCAACACAGGATCACCCAGATACATAAAGCAAGTTCTTAATGACCTAAAACGAGATTTAGACTCCCACACAATAATAGTGGGAGACTTCAACACTCCACTGTCAATATTAGACAGATCATCAGGACAGAAAATTAACAAGGATATCCAGGACTTTAATGCAGAGATGGACCAAGTGGACCTAATTGACATATACAGAATGCTCCACCCCAAATCCACAGAATATACAATTTTCTCAGCACCACATTGTACTTACTCTAAAATTGACTACATCATTGGAAGCAAATCACTCCTCAGCAAATGCAAAAGAACAGAAATCATAATAAATAGTCTGTCAGACCACAGCACAATCAGACTAGAAATCAGGATCAAGAAACACACTCAAACCTGAACAAACACTTGGAAACTGAACAACTTACTTCTGAGAGTCGACTGGATAAACAATGAAATGAAGGCAGAAATAAAGATGTTCCTCAAAACCAACCAGAATGAAGACGCAAATTACCAGAATCTCTGGGACACCTTCAAAGCAGTGTCCAGAGGGAAATTTATAGCAATAAATGCCCACCACAGAAGAGAAGAAAGATCTAAAATTGACACCCTATCGTCAAAATTGAAAGAGCTAGAGGAGCAAGATCAAAGTACTCAAAAGCTAGCAGAAGACAAGAAATAACTAAGATCAGAGCAGAACTGAAGGAAATAGACAAAAAACCCTTCAAAAAATCAATAAATCTAGTAGCTGGTTTTTTGAAAAGATCAACAAAATAGACAGACCACTAGCCAAATTAATAAAAAAGAAAAGGAAGAAGAATCAAATAGATGCAACAAAAAACGATAAAAGGGATATCACCACTGATCCCACAAAAATACAAACTACCATCAGAGATTACTACAAACAGCTCTACTCACATAAACCAGTAAACCAGGAAGAAATGGATACATTCCTAGACACTTGTTTTCTACCAAGGCTAAACCAGGAGGAAGTTGAAACCCTGAATAAACCAATAACAAGCACTGAAGTAGAGGTAGCCACCAATTGCCTACCAACCAAAAAAAGTCCAGATCCAGACGGGTTCACAGCCAAATTCTACCAGACAAACAAAGAGGAGCTGGTTCCATTTCTTCTGAAACTGTATCAAACAATACAAAAGGAGGGAATCCCCCCTAACTCATTTTATGAGACCAACATCATCCTGACACCAAAACCTGGCAGAGGCTCAACTAAAAAAGAAAACTTCAGGCCAATATCCATGATGAACATCAATGCAAAAATCTTCAATAAAATACCAGCAAACAGATTGCAACAGCACATCAAGAAGCTTATCCATCATGACCAAGTAGGCTTCATCCTGGGGATGCAAGGCTGGTTCATCATATTCAAATCCATAAATGTAATCCATCACATAAACGGAACCAAAGACAAAAACCACATGATTATCTCAATAGATGCAGAGAAGGCCTTCGATAAAATTCAACAGCACTTCATGCTAAAACCTCTCAATAAACTAGATATTGACAGAATGTATCATAAAATGATAAAAGCCACATATGACAAACTTACAGCCAGTATCATATTGAATGGGCAAAAGCTGGAAGAATTCCCTTTGAAATCAGGCACCAGACAAGGATGCCTTCTCTCACCACTCCTATTCAATATAGTACTGGAAGTTCTGGCCAGAGCAATCGGGCAAGAAAAAGAAATAAAGGGTATTCAAATAGGAAAGGAGGAAGTCAAATTGTCTCTCTTTGCAGATGATATGATTGTATATATAGAAGACCCCATTGTCTCAGCCCAAAATCTTCTCAAACTGATAAGCAACTTCAGCAAAGCCTCAGGATACAAAATCAATGTTCAGAAGTCACAAACATTCCTATATACCAATAACAGACAAACAGAGAGCCAAATCAAAAGCGAAATTCCATTCACAATTGCTTAGAATAAAATACCTAGGAATACAACTAACAAAGGATGTAAAGGACCTTTTCAAGGAGAACTACAAACCACTGCTCAATGAAATAAGAGAGGACACAAACAAATGGAGAAACATTCCATGCTCATGGTTAGGAAGAATCAATATCATGAAAATGGCCATACTGCCCAAAGTAATCTATAGATTCAATGTTATCCCTATCAAGCCACCAATGACCTTCTTCACAGACCTGGAAAAAAACACTTTAAACTTCATATAGAATCACAAGAGAGCCCGCATATCCAAGACAATCCTAAGCAAAAAGAACAAAGACAGAGGCATCACACTGACAGACTTCCAACTATACTACAAGGCTACAGTAATCAAAACAGCATGGTAGTGGTTCCAAAACAGAGATATAGACCAATGGAACAGAACAGAGACCCCAGAAGAAACACCACACATCTACAACCATCTGATCTTTGACAAACCCAGAAATACAAGCAATGGGGAAAGGACTCCATGTTTAATAAATGGTGTTCAGAATACTGGCTAGCAATGTGCAGAAAGCAGAAACTGGACCCTACCTGTCACCTTACACTAAAATTAACTCCAGATGAATCAAATATTTAAACATAAAACCTAACACCATAAAAACATTAAAAGAAAATGTAGGGAAAACCATCAAGGACATAGGCATAGGCAAGGACTTCATGACTAAAACACCAAAAGCAATGACAATAAAAGCCAAGGTAGACAAATGGGATCTAATTAAACTCCAGAACTTCTGTACAACAAAAGAAACCATCATTAGAGCAAATTGGCAACAAACAGAATGGGAAAAAAATTTGCCATCTACTCATCTGACAAAGGGCTAATATCCAGAATCTACAAAGAACTAAAACAGATTTACAAGAAAAAAACGACCCCATTCAAAAGTAGGCAAAGGATATGAACAGACACTTTTCAAAAGAAGACATCTGTGAGGACAACAAAGATAGGAAAAAATGCTCGTCATCAATGGTCATTAGAGAAATGCAAATCAAAACCACACTGAGATATCATCTCATGCCAATTAGAATGGTGATCATTAAAAAATCTGGAGACAACAGATGCTGGAGAGGATGTGGAGAAATAGGAACACTCTTACACAGTTGATGAAAATGTAAATTAGTTCAACCATTGTGGAAGACAATGTGGAGATTTCTCAAGGATCTAGAAATAGAAATTCCATTTGACCCAGCAATCCCATTACTGGGAATATACCCAAAAAAACTATAAATCATTCTACTATAAAGACACATGCACACATATGTTCATTGCAGCCCTTTGTACAATAGCAAAGACCTGGAACCAACCCAAATGCCCATCAGTAATAGACTGGACAAAGAAAATGTGGCACATATACACCATAGACTACTACACAGCCATAAAAATTGATGAGTTAGTGTGCTTTGTAGGGACTTGGATGAATCTGGAAACCATCATTCTCAGCAAACTGACACAAGAACAGAGAGCCAAACACCGTATGTTCTCACTCATAGGTGGGTATTGAACAATGAGAACACATGGACTCAGGGAGAGGAGCATCATACACCGGGGGCAGTTGGGGGGGGTGGTGTAGGGGAGAGGCAACGGGGGGTGGGGAGGGAGGGGAAGGTGGAGAGGGATAACAGAAATGCCAGATATAGTATGTACCTAAAATAAAATAAATTTTTTAAAAAATAGCTTAAATATGATTTTAAAGAAAAAATGGCAGAAGAATTTCTTCCTATTTCTGTTATGTGAGGCATACTCAGCCTCCCCTCCTACTTTTATCTCGTTTTTTTGTTTGTTTTTTTGTTTCTGAGATGGAGTCTCATTCTGTTGTTGAGACGGAATCTCAAGTCTGGAGTGCAGTGGCACAATCTCAGCTCACTGCAACCTCTGCCTCCTGGGTTCAAGTGATTCTTTTGCCTCAGCCTCCAAAGTAGCTAGGGTTACAGGCATGGGCCACTGCACCTGGCTAATTTTTGTATTTTTAGTGGAGACAGGGTTTTGCCATGTTGGGCAGGCTGGTCTCAAACTCCTGACCACAGGTGATCCCCCTACCTTGGTCTCCCAAAGTGCTGGGATTACAGGAATATACCCATTGCTGGCCTTCCCTTCTAGTTTTAAACATTAACCTATTCTTCAAAGTCAAATGGTCTTCTCCTGTCATTGAACTTTGGTTGACTCTATTTTGTTATTGGGAACATTTTCTAGTTAAGAAACATTCTTTCATAGTGTATAAATTATTAGTATTCCATAGGAAATCTTAAAAGGTGAAAATGGACTTGATTATTCCTATTATTCAAAGCTTTTAAGTCTTTTTTCTTGGAATCCATGAATGGATGGCCATCTGGCTTTCTTGTTACCAGTACAAACACAGTAACATTTTTCCCAGTAAAATTATTGCTGATTCCCTCTTGAAAATAAAAAAGACTACATATTAAAAATTGTTCCTGAGGGGAAGATGGCCGCCTAAGAACAGCTCAGGACTTCAGCTCCCAGTGAAGGTGCAGAGGGTGAGTGGACGCCGCATTTCCAGATGAACTCTTATTGCCCACAGACCAGGAGATACCCAGGCAGAGGGGTCGCCAGCGTTGCAGTCCCAGCCGGTGCGGCTGTTTTGGCCCCTGTGGGGCTGATTCCACCCGCGCAGCTGCTGTGACCACGCCCTGTTGCTGCGGTTCTCCGCACAAAAGCCACTGGTCTGGGAGCCCTCTTAGCTGGCGAGCAGAGCCCTGAGACGGCAGAGTTGCCCATTCATCTGAAATAGCGAGTCAGGCCAGGAGATTCCTAGGCAAAAAATCCGCCAGGAGCCGGCGCTGCAGTTCGAGCCGACTCCGTGAGTCGCAGCACGGGAGATCCCGGCGCCTTTTCAGCAGGCGACCCAGACTCTGAGTCAGGGAGCCAGGTGATCAGGCTCGGTTGGTCCCACCCCTCCACCCCCAACAACAACAAAAACAAAAACAGTAATTGGAAACCCTCTGGGTTGAGCCCTCCAAACCAAGCACAGCTGAACCGGGATGGTCCGGCTCCGTGGGGGAGGGGCTTCTGCCATTACTGAGACTCTCCACCTCTACAGAGGCAGGCTGCTGTTGCCGAGGCAACCTGCCACAACAGAGAGAGTCCGCCATAACAGAGGCGGGGCCGCCGTTGCCGAGACAGTTCTAACTACGCCCATATAAAAAGGACTACAGGGAAGAGCTCAGGGCAGCTGGGCGGAGCCCACAGCAGCTCAGCAAAGCCCCTGCGGGCAGGCAGTGGCTAGGCGTGCTGCTAGCTGGGCGGGTCAGACCTGAAAGAAAAATCAAAAAAGGCAGTAGTGCAACGGAAACTCATAAAGCTCCAACTCCCTGGGACAGAGACAGACAACAGGTGGATAAACCCACAAAAATGGGAAGAAACCAGCGCAAAAAGGATGAAAACTCCCGAAACCAGAACACCTCTCCTCCTAAAAGGGATCACAACTCCTCACCAGCAAGGGAACCAGACCGGATGGAGAAGGAGGGTGATGAAATGACAGAATCAGACTTCAGAAGGTGGGTAGTAAGAAACGACAATGAGCTAAAAGAACATGTTCTAACCCAACGCAAAGAAAATAGGAACCTTGAAAAAAGATTGGACGAACTGCTGACAAGAATGGACAGCATAGAGAGGAGTATAAGTGAATTGATGGAGCTGAAAAACGCAACACGAGAACTTCGTGAAGCATGCACAAGCTTCAACAGCCGAATTGACCAAGCAGAAGAAAGGATATCAGAGGTCGAAGATCAACTCAATGAAATAAAAAGAGAAGGCAAGAACAGAGAAAAAAGCGCAAAAAGGAATGAACAAAATCTTCAAGAAATGTGGGACTATGTGAAAAGACCTAATCTACATCTGATAGGTGTACCTGAATGTGATGAAGAGAATGAATCCAAGCTGGAAAATACTCTTCAGGATATTATCCAGGAAAACTTCCCCAACCTAGCAAGGCAGACCAATATTCAAATCCAGGAAATACGGAGAACACCACAAAGATATTCCTCAAGAAGAGCAACCCCAAGGCACATAATCGTCAGATTCACCAGGGTTGAAATGAAAGAGAAAATGCTAAGGGCAGCCAGAGAGAAAGGTCGGGTTACCCACAAAGGGAAGCCCATTAGACTCACAGCAGATCTCTCAGCAGAAACCCTACAAGCCAGAAGAGATTGGGGGCCAATATTCAACATCCTTAAAGAAAAGAACTTTCAACCCAGAATCTCTTATCCAGCCAAACTAAGCTTCATAAGTGAAGGAAAAATAAAATCCTTTGTGAACAAGCAAGCACTCAGAGATTTCATCACCACCAAACCTGCTCTACAAGAACTCCTGAAAGAGGCTCTACACCTATAAAGGAACAACCAGTACCAGCCACTCCAAAAACACACCAAATGGTAAAAGAGCATCCACACAATCAAGAAACTGCATCAACTAACCAACAAAACAGCCAGGTAGCATCAAAATGACAGTATCGAATTCACACATAACAATACTATCCCTAAATGTCAATGGACTAAATGCCCCAATCAAAAGACACAGACTGGCAAATTGGATAAAAAGCCAAAACCCATCAATGTGCTGTATCCAGGAAACCCATCTTACATGCAAGGATACACAAAGGCTCAAAATAAAGGGATGTAGGAAGATCTACCAAGCAAATGGAGAGCAAAAAAAGGCAGGAGTTGCAATTCTCATCTCTGATAAAATAGACTTTAAAGCAACAAAGATCAAAAGAGACAAAGAAGGACATTACATAATGGTAAAAGGATCACTGCAACAAGAAGAGCTAACGATCCTAAATATATACGCACCCAATACAGGAGCACCCAGATACATAAGGCAAGTTCTTAATGACTTACAAAGAGACTTAGACTCCCACACAATAATAGTGGGAGACTTTAACACCCTATTGTCAATATTAGACAGATCATCCAGACAGAAAATCAACAAGGATATCCAGGACCTGAATACAGACCTGGAACAAGCAAACCTAATAGACATTTACAGAACTCTCCACCCCAAATCCACAGAATATACATTCTTCTCAGCACCATATCACACCTACTCTAAAATTGACCACATAATTGGCAATAAATCACTCCTCAGCAAATGCAAAAGAACGGAAATCATAACAAACAGTCTCTCAGACCACAGTGCAATCAGGTTAGAACTCAGAATGCAGAAACTAACTCAGAACTGCACAGCTTCATGGAAACTGAACAACTTGCTCTTGAATGTTGACTGGATAAACAATGAAATGAAGGCAGAAATAAAGATGTTCTTCAAAACCAATGAGAACGAAGACACAACATACCAGAATCTCTGGGACACATTTAAAGCAGTCTCTAGAGGAAAATATATAGCAATGAGTGCCCACATGAGAAGAAAGGAGAGATCTAAAATTGACACCCTATCATCAAAATTGAAAGAGCTAGAGGAGCAAGATCAAAAAACTCAAAACCTAGCAGAAGACAGGAAATAACTAAGATCAGAGCAGAACTGAAGGAAATAGAGACACAAAAAACTCTTCAAAAAATCAATAAATCCAGGAGCTGGTTCTTTGAAAAGATCAACAAAATAGACAGACCACTAGCCAGATTAATAAAAAAGAAAAGAGAGAATAACCAAATTGATGCAATAAAAAACGATAAAGGTGATATCACCACAGATTCCACAGAAATCCAAACCATCATCAGAGATTATTACAAAAAACTCTATGCACATAAACTAGTAAACCTGGAAGAAATGGATAAATTCCTGGACACCTGCATCCTCCCAAGCCTAAACCTGGAAGAAGCCGAAACCCTGAATAGACCAATAACATGGTCTGAAGTCGAGGCAGCAATAAAGAGCCTACCACCCAAAAAAAGCCCAGGTCCAGATGGGTTCACAGCTGAATTCTACCAGACATACAAAGAGGAGCTGATACCATTCCTTCTGAAACTATTCCAGACAATCCAAAAAGAGGGAATTCTTCCCAAATCATTTTACGAGACAAACATCATCCTGATACCAAAACCCGGCAGAGACTCAACAAGAAAAGAAAATTTCAGGCCAATATCCATGATGAACATAGATGCAAAAATCTTCAATAAAATACTGGCAAACCGATTGCAACAGCATATCAAAAAGCTCATCCACCATGATCAAGTAGGATTCATTCCGGGGATGCAAGGCTGGTTCAAAATACGCAAGTCCATAAACGTAATTCACCACATAAACAGAACCAAAGACAAAAACCACATGATTATCTCAATTGATGCAGAGAAGGCTTTTGACAAAATTCAACAACCCTTTATGCTAAAAACCCTCAATAAACTAGGTATTGACGGAACGTATCTCAAAACAATAAAAGCTATTTACGACAAACCAACAGCCAATATCATACTGAATGGGCAAAAACTGGAAGCATTCCCTTTGAAATCTGGCACTAGACAAGGATGCCCTCTCTCACCACTCCTATTCAATATAGTACTGGAAGTTCTAGCCAGAGCAATCAGGCAAGAAAAAGAAATAAAGGGTATCCAAATTGGAAAGGAGGAAATCAAATTGTCTCTATTTGCAGATGACATGATTGTATATCTGGAAGACCCCATCATCTCAGCCCAAAATCTCCTGAAACTGATAAACAACTTCAGTAAAGTCTCAGGATACAAAATCAACGTGCAAAAATCACAAGCATTCCTATACACCAGTAATAGACTTCAAGAGAGCCAAATCAAGAACGAACTGCCATTCACAATTGCTACAAAGAGAATAAAGTACCTAGGAATACAACTAACAAGGAACGTAAAGGGCCTCTTCAAGGAGAACTACAAGCCATTGCTCAACGAAATAAGAGAGGATACAAACAGATGGAGAAACATTCCATGTTCATGGTTAGGAAGAATCAACATTGTGAAAATGGCCATACTGCCCAAAGTAATTTACAGATTCAACGCTATTCCCATCAAGTTACCAATGACCTTCTTCACAGAACTGGAAAAAAACACCTTAAACTTCATATGGAACCAAAAGAGAGCCCGCATAGCCAAGTCAATCCTAAGCAAAAAGAACAAAGCAGGAGGCATCACACTACCGGACTTCAAACTATACTACAAGGCTACAGTAATCAAAACAGCATGGTACTGGTACCAAAACAGAGATATAGACCAATGGAACAGAACAGAGGTCTCAGAGGAAATACAACATACCCACAACCATCTGATCTTCGACAAACCTGACAAAAACAAGCAATGGGGAAAGGACTCCCTGTTTAATAAATGGTATTGGGAAAACTGGCTAGCCACGTGCAGAAAGCAGAAACAGGACCCCTTCCTGACACCTTACACCAAAATTAACTCCAGATGGATTAAAGACTTAAACATCAGACCTAATACCATAAAAACCTTACAAGAAAATCTAGGCAAAACCATTCAGGACATAGGTGTAGGCAAGGACTTCATGACCAAAACGCCAAAAGCAATGGCAACAAAAGCCAAAATAGACAAATGGGACCTAATCAAACTCCACAGCTTCTGCACAGCAAAAGAAACAGTTAGTAGAGTGAATCGGCAACCAACAGTATGGGAAAAAATTTTTGCAGCCTACCCATCTGACAAGGGGCTGATATCCAGAATTTACAAAGAACTAAAGCAGATCTACAAGAAAAAAACAAACAAGCCCATTCAAAAATGGGTGAAGGATATGAACAGATACTTTACAAAAGAAGACATACAGGAGGCCAACAAACATATGAAAAAATGCTCATCATCACTGGTCGTCAGAGAAATGCAAATCAAAACCACATTGAGATACCATCTCACACCAGTTAGAATGGCGATCATTAAAAAATCGGGAAACAACAGATGCTGGAGAGGATGTGGAGAAATAGGAACACTTTTACACTGTTGGTGGGAATGTAAATTAATTCAACCATTGTGGAAGACAGTGTGGCAATTCCTCAAGGACCTAAAAATAGAAATCCAATTTGACCCAGCAATCCCATTACTGGGTATATATCCAAAGGATTATAAATCATTCTACTACAAGGACACGTGCATACGAATGTTCATTGCAGCACTGTTTACAATAGCAAAGACCTGGAACCAACCCAAATGCCCAACGACAATAGACTGGATAGGGAAAATGTGGTACATATACACCATGGAATATTACGCAGCCATCAAAAACGATGAGTTCACGTCCTTTGTAGGGACATGGATGAACCTGGAAACCATCATTCTCAGCAAACTGACACAAGAGCAGAAAATCAAACACCGCATATTCTCACTCATAGGCGGGTGTTGAACAATGAGAACACATGGACACAGGGAGGGGAGCACTACACACTGGGGTCCGTTGGGGGAAAATGGGGGAGGGGCGGGGGGTGGGGAGGTGGGAAGAGATAGCATGGGGAGAAATGACAGATACAGGTGAGGGGACAGAAGGCAGCAAACCACACTGCCAAGTGTGTACCTATGCAACAATCTTGCATGTTCATCACATGTACCCCCAAACCTAAATTGCAATAAAATATAAATAAATAAATAAATAAATAAATTGTTCCTGAAATTCAATATCCTGAAATTCAATATAGATCAGTTGGCTGTCAGACTAGACACAGCTGAAGAGATAATACATGAACTGGAAGATCAGTCTCAAGAATGCCATGCAGGCATTCAAGACATGAAACATACGAAGAATGCACAAAGAGATCTAGTGGGTCAGATAAGAAAATTCATTGTTTCACTAGTAGGATTTGTAGAAGTAGAAAATAAAGAGATCACGTAAAGGTGATATTTAGTCATATAACTATGAACTTTCCAGAGTGAATAAGATGTAAGTTCTTAAAACATAATCCTGAGCGAGAAGGGTTAGATGAATCTTCTCAAGGCAAAATAACCAATGAGCAGTGGAGTCAGATTAGAGAGACTCAATCTGAATGCAAAGTTCTGCATTGTAACCAGCATTTCTATACTGCAAGCAAATCTTTGGTATTTTCCTTGAGGGCTCAAATTGTGACTAACTCATGGAACCCTTAGTCTTGTAACAAGAGTCAATTTCTATCTGGTTTAAATCCAATTAAAATCATGAAGCTGTTGAGTTAACATTTTCTAAATGTGTGGTTTTATAATTGTTAAATTTGTCCCATAAGATGTTCTTTTGAGGGTGGTAAAAAGTATGAGTGAGGAGAGTCTCTGGTCAAATACATTTGCAAATTAATTACATATCATATATCATTTTGTAGAGGCACAGGAAATACAAGTATATTAAATTTTCTGATATGTCTAGAACAAAGATATCTGTTTGACTCCAGAACCCATTTCTCCTCAAATATCAACTATTGCTTTTCAGAATACTGTGTCACAGCTCTGTACAATATTAAAGACAATTTTCCAACTTTTTTGCATACTTTAATTTTTAGGTAATTCACTACTGGCCAAAAAACCTTCTCTCAAAGTTTTTTTTTTTAAACACTGAAAGAAAGTGTTTCATCTTCTACCCATTGGTGCTGATCAGATTTTGTAAGGTTACACAGAAAATGTCTTAACTTGGTTAATTTATGTTACAGTTACAAATGACCACTACATTTCAATGATTTACAACAAACTTTTTTTTTTTTTGCTCAGGTACATATCAACTTCAGGTGAGTAGAATCTCTGCTCTTTGATCTTTATTTCAGGACACACACTAAAGAAGCACCTTCTATCTTGGTCTTGTGGCCAAGAAGAAAATGAGTAGAGGAACCACACATGGTTATTAAAGCTTAATTGCGGCAGTCAGTACATTCTCTCACATTTCCTTGGTCAAAGCAAGTTATATGGCCCAGTTGATTATAAGAGGATGGGAAGGCATGGTCCTTCTGAGGACAGGACAGCCAATATTTAAGACCTACCAAATAGTCAATCACAGAGTCAAATCCCTGCACCAGAAACACTGGAAGACAGCTGCCATGTGCTCCACAGCCTTGTTTTCCCCAGCTTCTCTCATTTTCAATTCTTTTTCTATTGTTTTATGACATGATTTTAAGCCTCTTGGGATCTTTTTTTCTTGGATATGCTCCAGTTAATGTGAATATTAATAACCATAATCACTTCTGGTGAATATGCCTGTGGCTCTGCTTTGTCCCTTACTGGCGTCATCTCTTATAACACTCACAACAGCCCTGGGGATAGGTGTTATTATTCCCATTGTACAAATGTTCAGATGGGTATACTGAGGCTCAGCCTGCTATATTAATTTAACCAAAGTCACACAGCTGGCACAGAGCAGAGGCTATCTGAAAGCTCGGCTGTCTAGGCTGCCTATAAAGCTCAGCTACTAACTTCCAATATAGGCACCGTCTTCCTGTGTAGCTCTGTTCCCCGGATATGTAGGAGAAGCTTGAGATGAGTTGACACCTTTCTCCTTTTAAGAACATATGCTGTGGGACGTGAATGTCCAAAAGTGAGATAGAAATTCTGTGTTGCAACAACTGAATCAAGAATAAGAATATGTTGGCACATCTTTCAGAAATACAGTCTCCTCTAAGCACCTGGAGGCCCTCTATGCATTTAACGTGCATTAAAACCATCTGTACACTCTGAGTGCACTCATCAACAGAGCAATTTATGGACATGATCTGGATCACAGATGTAAAAAAAAACATTATTTTGTCTTATATATAAACTGATATTTTATAAGTGGCCACCTTGAGCCCTGTGTTAAGGAGGATGTAGATGGATAATCCAGTGGCATAACCCATAACAGTGTCTGATGAGAGGAAGGAAGAGGGAAGCTAGGCTTATATTTACCAAGCATTTGTCATCCCTGTCCTAGGGAAAGCCACCCCTGTGATTGAGAGAATAGATCTTAGAGAAACACTGAACCGATATTTAATTTTATAGAATGATAAAACAATATTATTTTAGCACCCCTGAGCATATATTTCATTTCACTTACTCCTCACAACACAGTGCAAATAGGCACAGCACTCCCATTTCCCAGTCAAGAAGATGAAGACTCAGCGCTGCCAGCTAACTCTAAGACCCACAGCAAGTAAATGGCAGAAGCAGGACTCAGTCTTATGTCTGATGTACCTACCCCTGATGCTAGACTACAGCATGACACCATCTAAAATCCTCAGAGCTCAATAAAAAGTCCCCCTGTTCTCCATAGAACAATTTCAAGATATTTAACACCATTCTCCAATTTCAAGATATTTAACACCATTCTGTTCTTGCCTTTCCTCCTTCTCACTGGCTAAAGTCTCACTCTTCTCAAAACACAAATGGCTATGAGGCAAGGCACTTTGTTGGACCAGATCGTGCCTCCTAAAGGTGGCAGGTTTGCATCACGACTTTACATAAATGCTCTTGGCACTGACAGCGGGAGGCAGGCAGGAGTGCGGCTCTGCCATGTGACAAATATAGAGCTGCTGTCCTTAAAGCTCTAACAAGAGACTAACCCTCAAAGGAGATGCCATGCAATAAATAATTTTTGCCATAACACATTTCTTCCCTTTGCATAAATTTAACACCCTGCTCTCTGTACAATATGTGATCTTCCTGCTAACTCCCCATAGACAGAAATAGCTCTGGTAAGATGTGAGAAAAGACAAGTGGCAGAAAGGAAGGAAGACACAACACTTTGGAGAACTTGACTTCAGTGTCGGCTTCTCTACAATGCATATTAACTTTTGCATTCTTCATGATTAACAGTACTCAAAAGGACTGCAGTGGAGCAGATCATCAGTCCAGTGGGATCCCAGAGCATCAGATAAATGGTTTTTGGACTTGAGATGCTGATTCCCTGTTTGCTTTGCCAGATATTTCCTTGTTTCCAGCCTGTTTTCCTTCTCTTTCCCGTAACAACAATCACCAGACCACTTCCCTTACTCTAAACATGAAGGACAGCCCAGGCGCCAGCCTCCAGAGTCAATCCTGCCTCTGATTAAAGGGTTCTAAGAAGGTCTAGCAAAACTCAGATATTCAGCTAGCAGATCTCTGGGTTTCTGGCTCAGCTCAGGTTTTTGTGGAACTTTGAATGAGAATATGCAAATGGACCTGGGGTCCTTCTTTCTGGAGATCAAAGCACTAACACCAAAGTCTGCCTTAGATGTTTGCAGTCTACGTAAATAATTTGTCTCATATTATTTTATATCCCTCAAACAGGGCCTTCTGGCACCTGGAAAATCTTTAATTTGGGGGTAGTATCCTGTGTTCCCTTTGATCTAGATAGCCTGCACAATCATGGTGCCTTAATCTCAAGGGAGGAAGCGTACTGTTTAGGAAGTCCTCATTCCTGCAGATAGAAGACGCCCTGATTAGGTAAGAGTGCCAGATCAATACTCCTTTTTTGCCAGAATTCTGAGAGCAGTACCTTTTGTCTTGTATTGTTCTTCTCCTATCTCATGTCATTGTATTGGGAATGCCAATCACAGTCACACATCCTCTGCACCTCCAAGCTTCAGTGTGACCACATGATCACAGCCCCATCTCTGGAATCAGACAAGCACTTTATAGGACTAAAGTGAGAATCGTCAAGTCACAAGCTCAGAACTGGCCAGAATTTTCAGTTTCAAGTGACAGAAATGTCCAACCACAAAAATAGAACAGATGGGCCTGTGTAAACTGAAAATGAAGAGTTGATTTACTTTAGAAAGAGTCAATTCAAGGAATTTGGAGACGTGGTCAGGTATGGGCCTCTCTCCATGGACTCCTTGTCCTTTCTTTCACCCACATATCCAGGTCTCTGCATTTGTCTGTGTTCTTCACTGTCAGGTGGCTTCTCCTAATGTGATAGCAAAGGCACTGGCAGACAGCCCCAGGCTTAGGTCCATTATGTCGTCAATCTGGAGGAAGCCAAGCACTTCTTTTCAAACGGATTCAGTCCCAGGACTGACTCTCATTTGCCCAGCTTGTGCAGGTGAGCCTATGGCTAATCGCAACTGTGATGGGTAACATTAGGTGTCAGCTTCACAGGATTGAGGGATGCCTCGATAGCTGGTGAAGCATCGTTCTGGGTATGCCTGCAAGGGTGTTTCTGAAGGAGACTAACATGTGAGTCGGTGGACTGGGAGAGGAAAACCTGCCCTCAGTGTGGGCAGGCACCATCCAATCAGCTGCCTGCACGGGGCATGGCTAGAACAAAGCAGCCAGAAGAAGGAACATTCAGCTTGAGGAATCTCCTCTCTGTCCTCAGTGAGGCTTTTTCTCCTCCTGCCCATGGACATCAGACTCCAGGTTCTTTGGCCTTTGGATTCTGGGACTTGCTCCAGAAGCCTTTTGGGAGCTCTTTCATCTTCACCCTCAGCCTGGCAGCTGCACTATTGACCTCCTTGTTTTGAGGTATTTAGACTTGGATTAAGCCACACTACTGCATTTTCTCATTCCCCAGCTTGCAGATGACCTATTGTGGGGCTTCACCTGTAAAATCATGAGAGCCAGTTCTCCCCAATAAACTCCATTTTATATGTACATATATCCTACTGGTTCTGTCTCTCTGGAGAATCCTCATACACCAACTAAATAGCTTAAACACCATTAGATGGAATTCTGTCATATGCACCTGTAAGAAATGAACTGATAGGTTCCTCTCTGAGGGGTCACTGACTTAGACCTTGGTATATCAAGAATCCATAGGAAGGAGATTAAGGCTAACAGAAGACACACCAGGGCATAAATATATGTGAATTTGGGGGATGATAAAAAGACAGAACTCAACCCCAGCTCACCTTTCTCATCTCTCCAAAGTCACTAGCTTGCCTAATATTGCATAAATGGGAAGTTCTGTCAACTGCTGCACCTGCCTGGTATGGTGCATGCCTCCCTGTGGTGGTCAAATGGGCTTGGGGTTTCAACATTTTGTAGAAGTTACACATGAGCACTGAGATTGACACTACTTTGCTTCCTGACACAATGCTAGTTGGCATAAAACGTCAAAAGAATCTCCTGATGGCTGGGCATGGTGGCTCACACCTGTAATCCCAGAACTTTGGGAGGTCAAGGCAGGATGATCACTTGAGCCCGGGAGTTCAAGACAAGCCTGTACAAGATGGCAAGACCCAGTCTCTACAAAAGGGTAAAAAATTAAAATTAGCTGGGCATGATGGCACATGCCTATAGTACCTGAGCAGTGAAGCCTCATCTCTTAAAAAAAGAAAATAAATCTCCCAGTTACTCTCAACGATTCAAGAAACATGAAAGACACAGCATGAGAACATTAATAATGATTAGGCTTCTGCTGCATTCCTATGACCTAGACTCCCATTCTTATCACTCAACCCCAGTCTAGGTCACTTGTTTTAATGTTCCAGTTATAGTTTTAGTTCCTGACCTGATACATAAGTCCCCCTAGGAAAATTGAAGCTGTATTCTTGAACCCCCAACCAGTGCTGGAGAGCTACTGCATCTTGGCATTCTTGCAGGTTGACCATAGTCTGCAGTATTGGTGAAGGTCATCGAGTCCCAACCTCAGTTACTAAACATAACCACTGATGCCACCCCTAGGTCAACATGCCCAGAATTAATTGAATGCACCAAATCTCTTCTTCCCAATCTGCTCTTTCTCCAGTGCTCTCAGTTTTAATAGATAACATCACAATTTCTCCATTTTCCTGATCCAGAAATTCAGAGGCCATGCCTGACTCTGTTTTTCTTTACCCCTACCCCTATATCCAATCACTCAGTCCTGTTGATTCTACTTCTAATAGTTATTCGTAATCTAACTTTCTCCATCTCCACTGCTAGCTCCTTGGCCCAAGCCACCAGCATCTTTCAACCCAAATACCGAGTTACCAGTTTCCATTCTTGCCTTACTCTCGCCAATTGTTCATATAGCAGGAAGAGTGATCTCTTCAAAATACAAGGTGAATTGTGTCATTCCCACACACACTGTCCTCCAATTGCTCCTCTTTGTCTCAGTTCCTATTCCCCCTCTAGATATTTATACGACTGCAACAGGTCAATTTTACATGACAACCTTTTTAGCATTCTACATCTAATCTTCATGTTTATCACAACTTGGATGTACCAACTACTTGCGTTACCATTTTATATTTGTTCTCCCAGGTAGATTAAATTCTGTAAAAGGTAAACACTGTATCTAGTTTTCTCCCCATTTCTCCAGAACCAAATTCCTTATATAGTTAATGCTCAGTAAAAATTTAATGAATATGTTTATAAATGAATGCCATAACACATTCAAGCAGTGTCTAGGCTGAGCCTGAATAGTCATCATTCTGAAATGTTGCAAAGAGAAACCTCTGTTGTGAAGTTTGAACTAGATAATTGTTAAAGCTCCAAGTAATACTTTGATTACCTTTCAGAGTCTCATTTTCCTAATGTTAAATACATGTCATCAGTGCTCAATTTTACAGCTTCAAACATAGAAGATACAAGAGGTAAATGCTGAGATTTCACTATTTGTTAACCTATCATGGGAGGTACCATTTGTTTTCACAGTATGTTCATTGTCTCATTTTATTTCCATTTTTAAGCCCTTTCTCCAAAATATGGGAGAGAGAGAGACAAAATTTTATTGACCTGATTTATCATCATCATAAAGATTTAAGTCAACCAATCCAACAAATTAGGGGATGGTTTTAGTTCTTACAAAAGGATTCACCAAAGGGGTTCCTTGAAAGTATGCTCTCTGATGGCACATAAAATTTGATTTGATTTACAAAAACTTGATTTGCACGTAACTATTCAGGAACATATTGATTGCTTTAAGTGAAGTACACTGGGACATAACTACCTCTAATCTTTTATAACAAAGGCAGCAATTGAAATTGCTTTTGCTAAGCAATTTTTGAAATTGAGGGTTCGATCTCTTTGCTGGCTTTCCCTCACTCAGAAGATTCCCTGTCTCCCCACACACTTTCCTTCTCCTAATTAAATGAGATAACCATTTTATATTATTTGTAGACTGCAGTAGCTGACAGAATCATACTCTCATCTTAGGGCCACTGAAAAAGCAGCTCTAGGGGCTTAATTTCTTTTGCCTTCCTCTTTGTTAATACAGGCACTTCTTATTCTCACTTCTTGGAAGCATTTTAGAGAGCAATCGATTTGTTGGTTATTAAAAAGTGGTCAATTACCATGGTATTAGCTGGACCCATATTCCCCAACCACAATGTCATTTTCACCCCATAAGAAAGTTTGCCCTTTGTGTGCGTGTCTGTTTGTTTGCTTTATTTAGCTTGTGGTGTGGAGTGCCTAATAAGGAATCCTGACACTAGTTTGCACCATCTCCAGATTGAATTTCTTTATAGATCAGCCTCAGTAATTCATTTCCCAACTGGTTCTGATCAATACAGCTTGACTTGGCTTAAGGTTAGAGAAACTAGTAAAACCGTGGTACTCATAGGGTGCCTAAAAGCACCTCCTTCATAAAGGCTGTCTTTGATGATGACCTGTCAAACTGATCCCCGGCCTCTTAGTGGAGTTGGGGCCTGAGCTCTACTCAAGCCACAAAGCTGCCATTGTCTTGTTCTCTTTGATTCTATGAATGCAGAGGCCAGAGAGGCCTCTACGAAAACAGCATGGTGTGAGGGCACAATGAGTAATGGCACATCAGGGTATGTGAGCCCCTGGCCCAGTTGTACTAAGAACTGACTGTTGAGCTTCAGTGAGTGGCTCACGTCCTGAGATTCTGTGTCAGCATCCACAGACTAAGGCAGCTGGACCTGTTGATATCTAAGGCTCCACTGAGCTCTGACGTACTAAGGTTCTGTGTAAAGGCAGCAAGTCCTGCTGTATTCTTAAGTACTTGCCTCAATTTTCAACAGCGTACTCTGAAATGACCACCTTTTGGGTAAAGGGATCATGACAAACTGCTTTCTCTCTGCCACAAGGATCTCAAACCAGGCTTTCATACTTCCCAGCTGTGTGTCCTTGGCCAAATCACATGATCTCTCCTGGGTTCTGTTTCTTATCTATAAAATGATGACACACAGTTCTTTCTTTTACCCATTGAGGGGTGAGGATCCAATGAGGTCACAGATGATGTGAGAAACACTTTGGAAAGCAAAGCAGAATACATAAAAGAGACTGTTTAATCAGGTGGCCATTGCATTTCCAGAGAATAGAGGCATGAACACCCCCCTGGAGCTTCATAAATCTGGCTTCCTCCTACTGCATGCCCTCCCACACTCCCCACTGTGGCTGTAGTTCATGCTGGGCCAGAAATCATGGCTTGTTTACAAGCTATTTGAATGCAGAGACTCATTAATGTAGGCAATGACAACTATCTTTGGGGACTACTGCACAGATTCAGCCAAATAAACTCAGCCATCCTGTTCACTCCACCTGGACAAAAGCCCTAATACCCACTTGGTCAACCAACCAGCCAGTCAGTTAATGCTCTGTCTAGCACACTGTGAGCACCAAGCTCACAAATGCTCCAGGGCAGGATCAACCTTGTGGATGAGCTGACCTCATATTCTTTTAGGTCAACAGTGACATTCATAGACTATTCAGTGATGTTCTAACAGAAGGCATGTCTATACATTTTTTCCTAAAATATTACTGACTTTTTTTTCTTAAATGCACATCTGTGGACCTTAGGATCTAGAAATATAACTATATTCAGCAATCATTTATTAAAAAATATAATATCCTGCATCCTCACTACAAGACAAGTTTCCTTTTACCCAATGAGGGTGAGGATAAAATAAGGTCACAGATGATGTGAGAAACACTTTGGAAAGCAAAGCAGACTGCATAAAAGAGACTGTTTAATCAGGTGGCCATGTTATATAAATGTTCTCACTTAATATGTTCTTTGCAACATCTCTGTAAAATGAGTATTCACTTAGCAACATTACTTGAATGAATGAACACATTAAAAATTAACATCATTAAATGATGAATACTTGTTGAACACTTTCTACATGCTTGGCATCATGCTAAGCAGTGAAGATACAGAAATGAGCAAAATAGGCAAGGTAGCCATTATCGCTGAGCTTATGGTCTAAGTATTATAATCCCCATTTGTAAATAAACAATCTGAGAACACAGAAGATTAATTAACTTGCCCAAGGTACACAGTAAGACAATGCTAGGTTAAGGGATCAAAAGTTAGCCTGGCTCTGGCCACCATGAAGTGACTGATACCAATGTCCCTTCCTGACCCAGTGATGAATCTACACAAATTGTGAAAGTAAATGTTTTCAGGCATTGGATGTCAAGCAGAGCAGGACTATCATCCTGAAGAAAAGAGAATCACACAAGACAAGCCTCCTATTTATCCCGGTTTTCTGTTTCAGAGCACTCTCTCAATTTCAACACAGAGAAGTGGGCCGCAAGTGAAATGGTATTGCTCAACCAAGGAGGCAGAGATCATGTTTGTTCAAAAGAGCACCTGAGAGGCAGGAGCTGCAAGAGGCACATAGGTGATACATATGTTTGGGGATTCCCACTGCATGTGCACCAGGACAAGACTACTCAAAGCCTAAGAGAGAGCAGCTTCTGAGAGCTGAAAACTGAAGGGAAGTTGCTGAGGTCATGGA
Organism: Saimiri boliviensis; assembly: GCF_048565385.1. Classification (NCBI taxonomy): domain Eukaryota; kingdom Metazoa; phylum Chordata; class Mammalia; order Primates; family Cebidae; genus Saimiri; species Saimiri boliviensis. The sequence goes on from NC_133463.1 coordinate 83,502,215, forward strand.
GAGCTGAGACACGTTGGAGTTCCAGCCTAGTCAGAGCAGAGACCTCACTGAGAACCTCAGGTATTCCATTGAGATTTCAAGGACCAACTGCAGAAGGGCCAAACTGTAAGAGTAAGGACTCAGCCCTCGATTGAGAATCGATCCTTAGGGCGAAATGAAGACAAACCAGGCTTAACAAGGTAGAAAACCAATTTTAAAAAGGAAAGATTTGAAAAATTCTAAAACTGAAAATTATAATAATTAACTGTGTGTAATTGCTTAACAGAATATTAGAGATGACAAAAGAAAGGATTAATAAACTTGAAATAAAATCAATAGAAGTAATCTAAGCTGAAGAATAAATGGGAGGAAAGCTTGAATAAAGAAAAAGAGCAGCATTGGCACATGGGATAGTATTAAGTATCTAGTTTATACATAACTGAAGCCTCCAAAGGAGAGAATATGCAGGAAAAATATTTCAAGACAATTTCCAGACCATCCCAAATTTTATGAAAATATCAGCTTATATATCTAAGAATCTCAGCAAACCTAAAGCATGGTAAAAACAAAGAAACCCTGTAGTAGCAGATGGTAGAACAGCACTGATCTTAAAGACACAAAAGAACTGATAAGAGGATATCATATTTTTACTAATAAATTCAACAATGTAGATAAAATTGGCATACACACAAATTCTTTGAAAAGCATAATGTAACAAAAGTCACACAAGTCCTTTAAAATTAAAAATGGATTGTAAAATGTATATGAAAAAGCAAAGGACGTAAAAAACAAAAGTCTTGGAAAAGAAAAATTTGGAAAACTCATACTCTCTGATTTCTAAATATACGATAAAGCTACAGCAATAAATACAGTATTGTACTGGCATCAGGATAGACAATTAAATCAATAGGACAGAAGGAGGGAATCTACAAATATATCTAGACATTTGGATCAATTGATTTTTTAAAAAATCATGCTAGCAATTTAACAGGGTAAGAAAATTCTTTTCAATAAACAGAGGGAAAAGAGAAATTCTAACCCTTTCCTAATCAAACATGAAAATCAATTTAAGATGGATCATGGACATATATGCAAAAACCAGTCCTATTAATCTTCTTTAAGATAAGGAAGGATATTTTCAAACTCTAGAAAGATTTCTTAGAAACTCTACAAAAATTACCCAAAAGAAAAAAGCTGGCAAACTGAACTTCTTCAAAATTTAAGACTCTTCACACACACACACACACACACACACACACACACACACACACACACAGACACACAGTTAATAAAATAAAAGGGCAAATCACAGACTTGGAAAAATTATTCGCAGGACCTATATCTTACCAAAGACTCATATCAATAATATAGAATAATCTCTGCAAATTAATGATTTAAAAAATTATGTTGACCAGGCATGGTGGCTTACTCCTATAACCCCAGCACTTTGGGAGGCTGAGGTGAGTGGATTGCCTGAGGTCAGGAGTTCCAGACCAGCCTGACCAACATGAGGAAACCCCGTCTCTACTAAAAATACAAAATTAGCTGGGTGTGGTGGCGCATGCCTGTAATCTGAGCTACTCAGGAAGCTGAGGCAGGAAAATCACTTGAATCTGGGAGGTGGAGGTTGCAGTGAGCTGAGATCACACCATTGCACTCCAGCCTGGGCAACAAGAGTGAAACTCCATCTTAAAAAAAAAAAAAAAAAAAAAAAATGTTGTACAAATAGGCCAATGACTTGAGTAGACACTTCACAAAAGATATATGAATGGGCAACGAGGTTATAGAAAAAGCTCACCATTTTTAGTCATCAGAAAAATGTAAATTAAAGTCACAATAAAATACCACTACATACCTACTAGAATGGCTAAAATTAAAAACAAAAAATGTGGGCTAGAATGTGAAAAAACTGAAACCCTCATACATGCAGTGAAAATGTAATGACAGACTTTAGAAAACTCTTTGGAATTTCTCACAAAATCAAATGTACATCAGTTTTACAACTTAGCAATTCCATTCCTAGGTATTTACCCAAGATAAATGAAAAGATATTTCTAAGAAAAGACTTGTCTAAGAATGTTTATAAAGCTAAATTTAATATCCCAGATCCAGAAACAGCTCAAATGTCCACCAACAGGAGAATACAAAAGCATGTACTATTCTATTAATTCAATTAAATGCTAATTAGCAATAAATGCTATGAAGTATTGATATCCACAGCAACATGAATCCATCTTAAGAACATTGTACTAAGTGAAGTAGCTAGACAGAGCACATACTGCATGATTCATTTATATGAAATTCAAGGACAGGCAAAACTAATCTATGGTGATTGAAATCAGAACACTGGTTGCCTTTAGGGCAGTAAGGATTAAATAAAAAGAACCATGAGATAACTTTCTAGGATGATTAAAACATCCTTCATTTTTAGTGGTGTTTTTTAGGGGGGGGGTATGTATTTGACATAACTCATTAAACTATACCTTTTAAAATCTGTTTCCCTGTATATAAATTTGCCTCAGTTAAGATAATCCAGTCTATTTGACTTCAAAGACTGTATTTGTTCTACCATACTATGCTGAATATCAGGCAAAAGTTAACACCTAGAAATTTTGCCAACCTAAAATGAGGCAGCACATTGTGGAGAAAAAAATAGAATGCACTTTTCTGTTAAATGAACGTAAGTGAGCAAGCTGTTTATAAACTATAAAAGTGACAAATATGTATAATTATATGTAAATACTATTATTACAAATTGTTAAGGCAGTATTACACCCCATAGGCTTTGGAAACCATGACCATTTGTATTCATTATCAATTGTTGCATAAAAATAACAAAACTAAGTGGCTTGAAACACCAAATTTTATTCTTTCATTTTCTGTGGTCAGAAGTTTGGGAGTACACACAGTTGAGCTGTTTGCCAGGTCTGCAGTCATCTGAAGGGTGGAGGGTCTTCTTCCAGGTTTGCCCCCTGGTTGTTGACCTGCCTCAGTCCTTCACTGGATGTCTACAGGAGGCCTCAGCTCTCTCCACAAATTGTTCAGGGTTCATGGGACGTGGCAGCTGGCTTCCCCCAGAACAAGTAGCCCAAGAGAAAGCATGAAACCAAAATGGAAGCTGCAGTCTCTTTTATACCCTGATCTTGGCAGTGACATGCCATCACTTCTGCAGTAGTGTGCTGGCCACACAGCCCTTCCCTGGTGCAAGTGGCAGGAGAGTGTTCCAGTACTACTATTTCAAGAGAAGCAGGGACCATCACCATCTTGGGAGACTGGCTGCACAATAATTTTTTCACCTTGTACCACAGCTCATTACATGTGGGATCTGGGACAAGTTACTTATTCCCTTGAAGCCTCACTTTCTTTATCTATTAAATAGAACAGAATAACTATATTTACCCCCAAGGGATTCAGCTGGTAATGTTAGAAAGTTTTTAGAAGAGAATCCAGAATAGATTATGTTTTCATTAATGTTATACCGAACCACACAAAAATTAGTATAGTCCTAGAGAATGTCTGGTGTTACTCTCCTGGGCCAGATTGTCTGCCTAAACACTCTTACAGTCTGACTGTAAATCTGACTTTTGAAAATGGCACCTTTTAATTTAGGTACCCAGATCTGTTAAGTTCTATAATCAAACTACATTTCGTAGCTTCTCCCCATCTCTGTGATATGTGCCTCGTGTGATTAGTATCTTTTTCCTTCTATTTTCCCATTAGACTGTGAACTGTGTTTAAGAAACTCTGTGCTTTTAATCTTCTTTAAAATTTTCATGGTCACTGTTTGAAGTTCACATTGATTTTCACATAGCCAGGGCTCAAGCAGTGCTTGCTGGTTACAGACATTTTACAAAGCAGAACACCAGAAAGTAAATGTAACCGTCATAAGGTATATCAATCAGTTATTGCCCAATAACAGTGTATAAGAAACCACCTCCAAACTTAAAGTCATGTAACAACCTCTTATTCTCTTGCTCATGGGTCTGCAGGTCAATTAATGGGTTGATGTTAGCTGGACAGCTCCACTTTAGGGTCAGGGTCAGCTGGGCTGGGTTTCTTGCTGCAAGTTAGACTCAGGCCTATGCCACCTGGGGTTATTCTGGAACCCAGGCTGAGGGGCAGTGTCTACCCTGAGGAAGCTCTTCTCAGGTAATAGCAATAGCACAAGACTATATAACAATATAACCACGCAATGCACGTCAAGTCTTTTCTTGCTTTGTCAGTGCCACCATCCCATTGGCCAAAGCACGTAACATGGGTGAGCCTAAAGTCAGGAGCAGGGAAATGTACACTCTGTTTCTAGCGGGAGGAACTTTAAAGTCACATAAGAAAGGACATGAGCAAAGGAATAAAAATTATGGCTAACAAATGTTCTATGTATTGATACAAAGTTATTAGAACTACTTAAGAACTAAGTGTTGCTGAGAATATTTGACTTTCTGGGAATATTTGAGTATTCTTTCCGTTCTAGAACTGGGAAACACTTGAGAAGTGAGTTAAACCTGAAAATCTGCATGAGAGTCCTTTGATACAAAGCATAGATTTTAGCAATCCTACTTTCCCCTACAAACTAGTTGGGGGCCCTGTCACAGGTCCTTTAACTTCTAAGTGTTTTTTCATCAAAAGTAAAGGCAAGATAAAATCTATGCAGGTTTTGAAAATTAACGTAAATTAACATACTACATATTGGCACTAGATGTTCTCAATGTTTGTTTTCCCATATATCTTGCTAGAGACACAGGGAGGGTGGAGGGAGCTTTAATTTTCTAGCAAATTTGGGAACCCTGAACTCAGTAAGGGAAGGACTCAGCTTTCCTGAAATGAAAAAGAGGTAATGACAGAGACTCTATACTACATTCACCTTCTTGTTGCTTAAAGACAAATGCATAATCAACTGTCATTCATCTTGGGTACTGAAACACTAAGTTATTACCATAGAGACATAATTATGAGTAATTCAATGGAAGTGTTTTCCAAAATCTTTTTGAATTAAAGTCTAAATATCTACCTTTTCAGTCAATTCATGTAAGTTAGACACTGCGGCACATATCCTGTTTTCCTTCAAATCAAATCACTGAGTTATTTGTAGCAAACTTATCAGAAGCAAATAAATGAATCTTCTCCAGCCTTATTCTGAAGGTACAGCTTCTACTCTTTTCCCTAGGAAGTAGGATCTGCCTCACCAAAGCAATCTGCAATGTAACACTGTTTTGTTTCTACATCTCTATAAAGGTCTTCGAGCGGGTCAGTAGCTTTTGAAAAAGCAGTTCCAACAACATTGAAATAAGTCAGGGCTCTCTTTGCTAGAGAAACCCATAGAGGAATCCTTCAAGATTTGAAAGAGACCTGTGAGCTCTCATCACTTCTATCTCTCTTTCTCACACTCTAGAATCAGTCTCCACCAAGACAAAGTACATTCTGCACCCAAAACACATTTCAAATTCATATACACAAACCCATGAGAAGCAACTTGGGCTGCAACTATAGCCTTTTTTTTTTTTTTTCTTTTTGGAGGCAAGAGTCCTACTCTGCCACCTAGTGCCAGTGCAGTGGCACAGTCTCAGCTAACTTCAACCTCCTCCTCCCAGGTTCAAGCGATTCTCGTGCCTCAGCCTCTCAAGTACTCAAGTAGCTGGGATTACGGACATGTACCATCATGCCCAGCTAACTTCTTTGTAGTTTTAGTACAGACAGGGTTTCGCCATGTTGCTCAAGCTGGTCTTGAATTCCTGACCTCAAGTAATCTGCCTACCTCAGCCTCCCAAGGTGCTGGGATTACAGGCATGAGTCATCATGCCCTGCCTATAGCCTTTTACATGCTCTCCCTGCAATTACTCTCATCCACCATCCCAATTCATTTTCACATTTGCAACCACAGTGTTTTTTTACAAACCCAGAACCACATCAGATGTCTCTCTGGAGAAAAAGGCTGCAAAGCCTTCCAGTGATTTCTCATTGCAGTTAAGACAAAAACCCAAACTTGTCAAGGGGTCTTCAGGAGTCCATTTGGGCCTGCTTGCTCTTCCACTGGTTTGTATATACTTCAACCTCATCTCTAGTTATTTAACCACACTGTACTAAACTTTCTCCCAGCTCCTTACTATTCCAGTTCTTTCCTTCTTGGGATCTTTGCATAGTTGTTCCCTCAGCCTGAACCACCCTTTCCCCTACCCTTTACATGTCTGGTTTCCTCTTATCATTCATCTCAATTTAAATTTCACCTCCACTGAGTGGTCTTCCTTGATTCCAATAGATCTCATCATTCAGTGCCACCACTCCATTCATTTCCTTTAGTATTTACCCTATTTGTTATTATAAATAGATTTATGATTTAACCTGTTTGGTGTCTGACTTATCCATTGGACGTGAGCTCCACAATGACAGGAGTAAAATCTGTTTGTTCACCATATCATAATAGTGCACAGCCCTATGACCACCCCTGGTAGATGTCCAATAATTACTTTTTTTTTTTTTTTTTTTTGCGGCAGAGTCTCCCACACTGTCACCCGGGCTGGAGTGCACTGGCACTATCTTGGCTCACTGCAACCTCCGCCTCCCTGGTTCAAGTGATTCTCCTGCCTCAGCCTCTCGAGCAGCTGGGACTACAGGCACCCACCATCATACCTGGCTAATTTTTTGTGTTTTTAGTAGAGACAGGGTTTCACTATTTTGGCCAGGCTGTTCTCAAATACCTGACTTCATAATCTACCTTCCTTGGCCTCCCAAAGTGCTGGGATTACAGGTGTAAGCCACTGTACCCAGCCAACAATTACTTTGTAAATACATAGGTGGATGAATAAATAAATGAATGAGTAAACGAAGGAGGCTAAGTCATCAGTGTTTACCCAGATATCCAAAATATCTTCAAATTCCCATCAGATGGCCCTCCCTGGGGCATTGCCTATGGAACCAGGCGTCTGCTCTGAAGTCAGGCAATGTCTCCTGGAGGACAAAGCAAAGCTTGGAAGTAAGAGAGCCTGGGTTCTCTTGGTCTTTGATCTGCTTCCAATTTCCCACATGACCCTCAGCAAATTTCAGAGTCCTTCTGAACCTTAACTTTTTTGTAGTTAAAACGAGGGCTTGCAACCAACTCAGGGATGCTTAACTACAAGGGCCATGACCCCTATGGATGTCTATCTTCTTTTAGGGTAGTTAGCTTTCAAATTTTAAGTGTCTTTTACTCCAAAAAAGGTTAAGAAACATTGGATTACGTTAACTTTAAAGTCTCATATGCCTCTGACAATCTGTTTCTATAAATGGAAGGCCCATGTACTAGTCAAGGTTAGATATGGTTGCATAAAACAGAGACCCCAAACGACAGTGTCTTAAACAAGATTGAGGATCATTTCTGTTTCCATCTCCTATGGGTCTGGAGGTAAGCATTCCAAGGCTGGTAGGGATTCCAAGCTGCCAGAGACTCCAGCTGCTTCTATCTCATTGCTCCAATGCCCCTTGGGCAGGACTCCTATCTGAGTGGATATTTTACCACATGGATCGACAGATATTCCAGCCAGCAGAATAGGGATAGGGACAGAGTGAAAACATCACGTAGCACTGCTGCTAACTTCCTATTGACTACACCTGGTTGAAAGAGTGGGAAATACAGACACTCTTTTGAGTGGCCACGAGCTCCGCTAAAAATCAGAGATTCTAACATTTAGGAAGACCAGGGCAATAAAGAGTCTTAGCCGAAATCAGGGATTCTATGCAAGTCTTGAGAGATATGTCAGAGCTACCCACTGTCACAGATATGCTAAGTAACGGGGAATTTGGTTTACAGGCTGCCATGTGTAACTACAGAATTTATAGAGCTTAGAACATCTGATTGAATGTACGGCTCCAAGAGAACTCAAAAGTTGTATAATTGAATCCTTTTTGTCTACGTCAGTCTTCTTATAGCAACCATTGTGGTTTCTTCCTGAATTTAATGTATTTATGTCTAGAATTAATTATTTATTAAGCACCTATATCTACGATGTACACAAACAGTGTTTTAAACTCTATATAAAGAGGCCCTGCTTTCCAGGAGTTTACAGTCTAATGGGGAGGCAGACAACAGACCTTCTTGAAGATAATCAGTTCTCATAGAAGACAGTGGGAGCAGAAAGAAGGGGACCCTATTCAACCTTCTTGCAAATCTTATAGTTCAAGAAGGCCCCTCTGCAGGGGGGCAGAGGGGGCTCGAACTGAATTTTGAAAGATGAGTAATGGACATAGTGCCCGGCAGGGAAGGTGGTAAGAAAAAAAGGGAGGAGGAAGAAGTGGGAAAAGAGCATTTATTGCATTTAAAAAAAGTAACTAGAGGCTTTCAGATTGCTGACCTGGTAACAATTAGAACTGATCTTAGACTTCATAATATTTACATATATAGTATTTTTATTATTGAATAAATGATGATGATGTTTTCTGGAACAAACAGGCTACACTTCTCTTTTTATACACCCTTTTCATACACTCATCCCATTACTCTAGGTGGCTGTGTGTTTGCCTGTCTATCTCCTTTCCAGATGGTGAGCCTCAGAAGGCAGAGGCTGTGTCTGTTTATCTGCATAGACTCAGACTCCATCAGGTCTGACACAATAGCAGTTTCAATAATTGCTTGGCAAATGATTGAATGAACAGGTGTTAGCATGATGAAGGGGACCAGACCTTCTAAGCAGAGGAAACAGCATCCAGAAAGATATGGGAGGTGGGGTAAATTCCTCTCTGTTGGAGGCCAGTGTGCATACTGGAGCAGAGGGAATGAAGGCAGCTGGGTGAGAAGTCAGCCACTCAAATGTACTTCCTCAAATGCGACAGCCCTTTCCAAGGCCCCCATTAGGTATAATGCTATAGCTCACACCTTTCTTATATTGTGCCTATTACCATTTCTAACCATACAATTGAGAAGTAGTGCACGGAGATTAAGAGTACAGGTCCACTTCCTGGGCACAGATCCTGGCCCTGAGACTTCCTAGCTGTGTGATCTCGAGCAAGTTACTTATACTCTCTGTGAGGCAGTTTTCTCATCTGGAACATGAAAATAAAAGTGTCTATCTCATAGACTTGTGGAAGGCTTAAATGAAAAATAATCATTTAAAATGATTAGAATAATGTCTTGATCATTAGTGCTTAGTAAATATTATTATTAGGTAGATAGGTAGATTGATTGATAATATACAGATAGATTAAATTTAGATAGAAAAAGACAGCGAGATGACAAATGAATAATGTGAGATTAGTTAATTAAGGTATATCTACCCTATTACATTATAAGAAAGGTTAAGAACACATCTTACTATTATGGAGGCAGCCTAGTAACGTGTCTGGAATAGAGAAGCTATTTAATAAATGTAGACTGAAACCTACATTTGTTGAATGCAAAGATGTGGCTGGAGAGGTAAGAGGAGTCAGATGACATGGGATCTTATAAGGTGTGCTAAGAAGGCTGGACTTTTCCCTGAGAGCTGGCCAGGTTATTGAAGGAACATGAAATGATCTGATATGCAGTAGCTCAGAGACTGGACTGAAGGGAAGCAGGTAGGGAGGCCCAGAGACCAGCCACTCCAGTTGAGTGAACAATCCAGGCACTAGCTGATGAGAGTCTGGACTGAGGAAGAGGCAGCACAGAAGGAAAGAAAAGAGTTTTACATTCTCTGACTTTATGCAAGTTGCATCACTCAATCTTAGTTGACTTATTGGCAGAGCAGAGCTGAGAACACTATACTCACAAGGTTTTTGTGGGGAATATGTAACATACAGGAAGAGTGATTTACATCTACTTGGTGCAGTAGATAATCAGCATGTTACTCCACTTCCCTCACCCTTCTCCATCACTAAACACATTCCTCCCCCCAGGCACACATGATTAACTTCCTATTCATTGGTCAGTAATCAGGAAAATAGAACCTAATCTTCTAATCAGATACTCTTAAGAATGAAACAAACCTTTAAGTTAAATTAGTCCTACTTAAAGATGTTTAGAAATGGAAGAGATCCTAGGTTATAATTTCTCCATACACAGATAAACACAAAGGATCAGAAAGGTAAGGTGATTTTCCCAGCATTGCACAGCTTGTAGGCATTAGAGCTGGTCGGATTTATACCCAACTGTTGATTTCACAACCACCACTATTTCTTCCAGCTTGTCTGAAAGGTTGACCAATGTTTGATGTAATATGATTATTAACATCCAGGAGTATTTAACATCCAGGAGTATTTATTAACCATCTTCACAAACACCAATGTCAGTTAGCTTAAGGTAAAAAATGGAACTCTGGAACAATAATATCTATGACGTATAATACACAGACTGTGTTCCAAGGACCAGACACTTTATTTATGTTCCTTCATTTCATCTTCATTACTATTCCTATTTTACAGATTAGAAAAGCAAGTCTCAGAGAAGTAAATAATTGCTTCTAAGTGATAATTAGGACTCAAACATGTTAATACATTAAACCAGCTACACTAAATAGCTTGTATTGGAGTATTTATTGCTTGCTAGATACTTTGCTAGACACTAGATCAGTCCAACTCCAAACCAGCTCTGTCTTTATTCCAAATCAATGCTCACTCGTGCAAAGCCCCAGTTGAAAACACCTCGTATTGAACTCCTGGGCTAATTTTTCTCTAGCATTCTGATTTTTTTGTATTAATTACTATTTTCAACTATATTTTAAATATCTTTATTTCCTTCCTCTAATGTGTCAAATTAAGTCTGTTTAACTCAATGGATGCTTAACTGAGTCATAACTATGTAAACACAATATAATAGGTCATATAAAAATGTCAAATAAAACAGAATCCTCGCCCTGAAGGAGAGGAGAGTTTCACAGTTTTATACAAAGTGGTTTAAGGATTCAATAGAAGTGATAGACTGCAGGGTGGAGGGAGGAGAAGAAGACATTTAATGAAGGCCTATCCTGTGCCACATGCTGTTGATTCGTGCTTCCCATATATTATCATGTAAACCCTCATAAGAGTCACTTCTGGTGGAAAACAGAAGAGCATTGAGCACTCAGAATGACTAACCTACTCAAGCTCACACGGCAAGTGTTAGTGAGTGGTAGAGGAGAGGTTCTGCCCCAGCCTGATCCCCAAACCTACACCCTCTTCATTAGGTCACACTACCCCCAGAAAGCAAACAAATACTGGAAGATGAGGAAGCCATAATTCTGAGAGGTCTATCTCCTTTAATTGTTTTTCACTCCCATGTTTAAAATCTAGGCATACAATGTTAAAATGGGAAGGGGATTTAGAGATTATCTGGTTCTAAGAAGTCAAGTAGATCTGTGTACATGGCAAATGGGAAAGGAAATGCTGACCTAAAAGCTAATTAATCTGACCTTCTAATTTATGAGATGAGAAGTCCAGAGCCCAGAGAGGTAATGTCTTTGTGTATGCTGAAGACATGAATTAATCCCAGGCACATTGATTTCTGTATCGTCCCCACAGCTATTGATGCAGTGTGAGTTGCTAGCATAAGGATGACCTTGTTTAAGCTCAGGTGGCTGGAAAGGGGGAAGGATAGAAATGGATGAAATATTAAAAAAAAAAAAGCATTGGAGAAAATAGTTGAAATGGATCTGCACTTCCAGAACTAGATGGAGAATTCAGAATGGATACATATCCAGACGCTAGAAGAATAGTTAGAAGAGGATGGTCAAAAGATAGATAAGAAGACTCAGGTACTGGGAACAAAGAGGGCAGTCCTAAGACCTTGGAAACAGCCAAGAGCAGTGAGACAAAACCATGAGAAGAAGTGGGACTTGAAATTAATAATGAGGCCATGTCGCAGAAGGCAGATCAATCTAGCTAAGAGGAAAACCATCATTAACTGGACACCATGCTGGTTATTTCTGGATGCACTAATTTAATTTTCACAAATGCATTGTGGGCTAGATATTCTAAACACTGATAAGTATATGGAGATACTGAGGCTCAGAAAGGTAAACAACTTTTCACACAAGTGAAACTGAAACCCTTATCTTTGATTTCTAGCAAAGTGATATTTTAACTAGCTTAAAGATTCTCAATTCTGGGTGACGTTTTCCCTCCCAGGTGTACCTAGCAATCTTTGGAGATACTTTGCAACTTATGTTTCCACTGGCATCTTGTCAGTAGAAGCCAGGGATGCTGCTAAACATCCTACAGAGCACAGGGAAGTCCCTACCAACAGAGAATCAGCCAGCTCCAAATGCCAGCCATGTTGTGGTTGAGAAGCCTTGGTCTACACTGCTGATGTTACAATGTATTTTGAAGCAAGTACTTTGTATTTGAAAGTATGCATTCACTCACTAGTCACACATTTATTGAGTGCCACTACTTATAGACACTGTTTTAGACTCTGCTAATACAGAATTGAACCATTAAAATTTTGTCACCTTGCGGTGGCTCATGCCTATAATCCCAGCAGTTTAGGAGGCTGAGGCAGCCAAATCACAAGGTCAAGAGATCAAGATCATTCTGACCAACATGGTGAAATCTCGTCTCTATGAAAAATACAAAAATTAGCTGGGTGTGGTGGCATGCGCCTGTAGTCCCAGCTACTCAGGAGGCTGAGGCAAGAGAATCGCTTGAACACAGGAGGCGGAAGTTACAGTGAGCCAAGATCGCACCACTGCACTACAGCATGGTGACAGAGAAAGACTCCATCTCAAAACAACAACAACAAAAAAACTTTTGTCACCTTGGAATTTATGTTCTAATAAACATACCATCAATAATTAAGTCGGCCAATAATGACATCAGCAGGTAGGTAGGCAGTATACAAGCCATAGAATTGAAGTAGCTTACCTAATGACAGTGGCAAAAACATTCTAATGAAGAGAAAGAATGGAGTTCTTAGCCTTTCACATTCAGAGATTAGAAAAATTATCAATATCCAGCAATGGTGCTGGAGAGGAGCAGCCATGGGGTAAAAGAAGAACCAGGAGAATGAGTTTCCAAAAAACCCAATGAAATGAGTGTTTCAAAAAGAAGAGAGCAAACCTGAGTCAGAAGATGTGAATGCAAATTCTGGCTCACCACTCCCCTCCATGGTAATAGATCACTAGCTTCCAAGAACTCAGTTTATCTCCTTGTGGCTTAATTTGTTCTTCTAAAAATAGGACTCCTGAAGGTTGCTGTAAGAGTAATATCAGTAAATGAATACAGAAAATCTTCATAAATTGCTTTATGAATAAAAGAGATCATTATGCCCTCCAGAAAGCCTGTGTGTCCAGACTTCGGTTTCTTGGTTTGTTTGTTTCACAGGAACCATAACAAAGTAAAGCTATTGATGAGAACAAAGGGAGGTGTTTTCTGATATGGCACCACTTATAATGTGCATCAGAAACCACCTGATAAAGGAATGCAGGGGCATTTTTTCCCAAATGTGTTAAGAATGTTTTGGCTAAACATTTTTATGTAATTTACTTTTAATAAGTTCACTTAATAAGCCATTTCCCTGTTGTTAGAGCAGAGCCAGTGCAGTCTATAATCACACTCCATTGTCACATAGGGAGAGTATTTGAAGGTATTTCCCCAAAGCATATTTTGGAACTTTAGAAAAAGAAAAATAAATAAGTACTGGGTGAGCAACCAAAAATATTTACTAAGATGATAACTTGCCCTTTAAATCTGGAGCAACCTTAAATGGAGTTTCTCAGTTTTTAAAAATAACCAATGTTTACATTGCATTTACCATGCACCAGACACTGTTTAAGCACTTTACACACAAAAAAATGCATTTCATCCTTACAACAACCTTATAAGGTAGGTACCACTGTGATCCCCATTTTATAGATTAGAAAACTGCAGTTGAGAAACTAACAGAGGTCACCTCGCTGCTAAAGGGCAGAGCTGGGCATGCCCCCAGAGCATCCAGAGTCTGTGCTTGCAATCACACTTCCACATCCCTTCTACCATGAGATGAGCTAACAGACACAAAGAGGCATAGGGACTTAGCCAGGCTTCACTGCTAGTTAGTGATGGAGCAAGGGCAAGTTTGCAGTTTCTTTGTCTCATTAGTGAAGATGACCAAATAGCCACTTTTTTGGCAAAGATTCTAAGATTTTTAAGGAGATACATGAAGGCAAGTATGAATGGTAAGAAAGAGGAGGATGGCAGTCGTACAGCCACTCCTCCTAACTACGGGAAGCTGCCAAATACTGCCCCAATAAGGCCTGACCAGTGCTCCTCTGCCTGTGCTATCCCTAGGCCACCAGCCCTGATGAGTGAAATAGCCTGGATGGCCTATCTGTTGGGGATATTGTCAGTATGGTTTTTATGTTTTCAAAGGCTGAGCACCCATGAGAAGCAAAAGTCTCTACCTCTGGCAATTCTGCAGCATTATAATTCCTCACGTACAACTTCTCTGGCCATCCTGGGGAAATGAGTGACCAAATCAAGCAGCCAGATAAGTGTAACTCCCTCTGGAATCCATGCAGGCCACAGAAGAATTAAAAATGCCAAATTAAGGATTGTCAGACTTAGGAAAGTCAAGCTATTTACTACCCAGGAGCAATCAGTTAAGATCATAGAAATCTGGACAAATAACTAGAAAACACACCTCAGAGAACAATTTCAGACCAGTGAGCAACAAAGAATGATTGTCTGGCTAAGCCTTGTCCATCCCTATTACCTCCAATCCTATTACTGGCAGATCTCTGTAGAACCATCTACTCAATATCATCTTACCATAGGGCCCTACTCTGGATCTGCCTGAGGAGTTAATCCTCTTTCCTTTCTCTGTTTCCTCACTCCTCCCATTCTGTACAGGAGAGAATTTCAAGACAAATTCTTCCAAGAGCCAGGCACTTCATTTCTGCTCAATTCCGGTTTATTATAAACAAAGAGGGATATATATGAGATATATATATATATATCATATATATATATATGATATATATATAATTAGCACATATATATTTATCCTAAGGCTGATGAGAAAATGCAGAAAAGGGTAGAATTGTTTCTGTATCTTTAACATTGAAAACATGTTTTTCCTATTGATCTCGGAACTTACATTTTTCACTAATCAAGGAGAGGGTTTTTTAATACACTTGTTGTTTGTATTTAACAGTAGAACACAGAACATCAGCAGGCTCCCTTGCATAATAAAACAAAAATTTTTACTATCATTGAACATTTATCAAAACACACAGATGGATAGATGGTGAGTGTAGGGATATACATAATGGAGCTTGAGATTTACAGAGGCATTGAAGTCTTATGCTGAATCAGAGAAAAAACTATGAGAATATTCCTAACCTACAGTTATTTTTAGATATCTTGAGTGTCTACTATGTGCCAGGCATGCTGTCTGAGGCTCTACAGGACTCTTAATAAGCCCCAGAAATTGGTACTATTATTGTATTCTCATCAATAAGAAAACATAAACTCAAAGATTGAGTAACACCAAAATTACAAAGCAAGTAAGTGGCAGAGCCAGGATTTAATCTTAGTCTATATCCACCTGACCTCTCTCAGCACAGGCTCTTATCCATGAAGTACTACTGTCTTCTACCAAGTGACAATAGGTATTTATTTTGCTGAAATACAATAGATCTAATCCATTATGTAATCTGAGCCCTTGGTTTAACGGGGGAAAAAAACCATGAAACGCACACTCACAAAATCTTATATTCATATCCCAGTTGTGACATTGGTAAGGTACAGGATCTTGGACAAGCCATACCTTTTGGAGATTTGATTGTTCTTGAAATGAAGAAATGGAACTGCAATATCTCTAAGATTTATAAACATTTGTACTCAATCAGATCTCATGCACCACTTCCACTGTTCTTGGCTACATGCCTCTTGGACCACACTATAGTTCCAAGGGTCAACTGGTGACTGAGAGCACAGACCCCCAGCCCTGCTTTGGCCTTCCCACACAGCCAGTCTGATCAGTTGTACTCATGGGTTTCTGGTTCCTTCCATCATGTCTGCACTGAATGAAATGACACCATCTCTTAGGATGAGGGATCTGGCATGTTGAACAACCACTGAAGAATCCAGGCACTACAATTCAGAAGGTCAGGTTAGTTAGCTTCTAGGGCTTCCATCCAGTAATGGAGTTGAGGGGCATATTTGTGAGTGGGCATATACAGTCATCCAAACAAGGAGAAATCCTCACTCCTTTCCTTCTAGGAGTTTCCAGCCTAGTAAGAAAGTATAAAAGTAGAACTTACCAAAAGCTATGATGAATATAGCCTTAAACTTAAATAATTTGTGCTAACCTGTTTTATATTTTCTGGGACAGTCTTTAAAATTATCCATTCACTGTTATTGTGTGAATTCTAACTGAGTGGGAGGTTGTTGCATCAGACCCTATTAATTCTGGTAGGGATGGCACCAGGGTCAGGAGGGTGAAAGGAGAACTAGAGTCAGCACAGAGACAGGGTTTTACTAGTAGGAAACATACATGCAAAGAAGTCCAGTGGAGGTGAGCTGGGGAGGAGAACCACACCTGCCTACAAAAAAACCATGCAGTTTATATAGAATCTTCACTTACCACCTTCCCCTAATGACTTCCACCTGGCAACCTTCATTTAACCCAAAACAAAGGGCCTCAATCCCCTGTACTGCCCAGCATCCATGTAAAGATCCAGGGGCTCAGGTGTTTCTCACAGATAAATATTGGATATCTGGGTTGGCCTCTCCTGGATTGCCTAGCTCAGAACTCTGAACACACATTCGGGTGCGTCTGCCATACAGGGTCATTCTCAGGGTATGCTCAAGTCGAGCTACTGCTGTCAGGTCCATCTACCATACAGAGGTGAAAACACAAGAAGCCTACCTAATAAATCATCCATCCCTGTATTCTCCTTGCAATAAGCTGTTCCAGTGTGACTTCCCCCACAAAGCCCATTGTATTAGTTCATTTTTACACTGCTATAAAGAAATACCTGAGACTGGATATTTTGTAAGAGAAAGAGGTTTAATTGACTCACAGTTATGCATGACTGAGGAGGCCTCAGGAAACTTACTATCATGGCAGAAGGTGAAGGAGAGGCAAGGATGTCTTACATAGTGGCAGGTGAGAGAGAAGAACGAAGGAGGAACTTCCAAACACTTATAAAACCATCACTCTCGTGAGAATTCACTGATTATCGGGAGAATAACCTAGGAGAAACCACTCCCATGACCCTATCACCTCCCTCCCTTGACACATGGGGATTACAATTTAAGATGAGATTTGGGTGGAAACACAGAGCCAAATCATATCATTCTACCCCTGACCCATCCCAAATCTCATGTTTTTTTCACATTTCAAAACCAATCATGCCTTCTCAGCAGTCCCCCAAAGTCTTAACTCATTTCAGCATTAACTCAAAAGTTCACAGCCCAAAGTCTCATCTGAGACAGGTCAAGTTCCTTCCACCTAGGAGCCTGTAAAATTAAGAGCAAGTTAGTTACTTCTAAGATACAATGCGGGTACAGGCATTGGATAATGCTCCCATTCAAAATGGGATAAATTGATTCAAAACAAAGGGGCTACAGGTCCCATGCCAATCCAAAGTTCAGCAGGGCGGTCATTAAATCTTAAAGCTCAAAATGATCTGCATGTTTTGCATTCAGGACATGCTGATGCAAGGGGTGGGCTCCCACAATCTTGAGCAACCCTTTAACAGGCTGGCATTGAGTGCCTGTGACTTTTTCAGGTACACAATGCAAACTGTCAGTGGATCTACTATTCTGGAAACTGGAGGACCGTGGCCCTCTTCTCACAGCTTCACTAGGCAGTGCCCGAGTAGGGTCTCTGCATGGGGGTTACAACCCCACATTTCCCATCTGCATTGCCCCAGTAGAGGTTCTCCATGAGGGCTCTGCCCCTGCAGCAGATTTTTACCTGGACATCCAGGCATTTCCATAAATCTTCTGAAATCTCAGCAGAGGCTCCAAAAGCTCAGCTCTTGTCCTTTGTGCACCCACAGGCCCAACATCACTTGGAAGCTGCTAAGGCTTGGGGCTTACACCCTCTGAAGCAATGGCCCAAGCTGTACCTTGGCCATGGCTGGAGGTGGAGCATATCGGATGCAGGGCACCAAGTTCCAAGGCTGCACAAAGCAAGGGGGCCCTGTCCAGGCCCACAAAATCATTTTTCCCTCCTAGGCCTCTAGACCTGTGATGAGAGGAGCTGCTGTGAAGATCTCTGACATGCCCTGGGGACATTTTCCCCATTGTATTGGTGGTTTACATTCAGACCCTTGTTACTTGTGCAAATTTTTGCAGCCAGCTTGAATTTCTTTTCAGAAAATGGGTTTTTCTTTTTTACCACATGGTCAGGCTACAAATTTTCCAAGTCATTATGGTCTGCTTCCATTTTAAACTTCAGTTCCAATTTCAGATAATCTCTAGCAAGTTCAAAGTTTCACAGATCTCTAGGGCAGAGGAAAAATACCACCAGTCTCTTTGCTAAATCATAGCAAAAGTTACCTTTAAACCAGTTCACAAAAGTTATTCATCTCCATCTGATACCACCTCAGCCTAGACTTCATTGTCTGTGTCACCATCAGCATTTTGGTCAAAACCATTCAACAAGTCTCTAGGAAGCTCCAGACTTTCCCACATCTTCCTGTCTTCTTTCGAGCCCTCCAAACGGTTCCAACCTCTGCGCTTATCCAGTTCAGAACCCACCTCCACATTTTCAGGTTATTTTTACATCAGTACCCTACTCTCAGTACCAGTTTACTGTATTAGTTCATCTTCACACTGCAGTAAAGAAATACCTGAGACTGAGTAATTTATAAAGAAAAAAGGTTTAATTGACTCACAGTTCTGTATGACTAAAGAGGCCTCAGGAAACTTACAATTAAGGCAGAAGGTGAAGGAGAAGCAAACACATCTTACATGGTGGCAGGTGAGAGAGAAGAATGAAAGAGGAACTTCCAAACACTTAAAAAACCATCAGATCTCATGAGAACTCACTCACTATCATGAGAACAGCATAGGGAAAAATGTGTTCATGATCAAGTCACCTCCCTCCTCCACCATGTGGGGACTACAATTTGAGATGAGATTTGGATGGGGACACAGAGCTAAACCATATCACCCATCATCCCAAGATAACCAACAAGTGGAGTGGATCCCCTGCCAAGCAACCTGCTGCACCTCTATACAGCTCATTAAATGCAATGGCCATTATGCTAGTGCATGCTCTGCATTGCTCCTATCCTTCCTTCCACCTTTCTTTCCTTGTCCTCAGTCTTACTACCCTGATTTTGCAACTTCCAAATAAAGCTTTAATACTTAATCCTCGTCTATGGCTTTTTTTTTCTGTGAAACTCAAGAGTAGATAACAGTCATTGATACCAAATTTATATTTGAATTCAGTGTCATCTGGTTATGACAACCCTACTTCTCGCTCCTAGTCTGGCATAAATCTTCAGTAAATTTATCATTCCTTCAGTGTCACTTCATGGGAAGAATAAAGTTCAGTAGCTGGAACATTTTGATGACACCCCTCATATCTATCAGGGCTCCTTTGAAATATCCTAGTACCAGTGAATTGAAAAATGGCCCCAGAATACACAAAACAGGTCAGTGCAAATTAGACAAGTTTAATATAAGGTTATGCACATCATGTTTTGTTTTGTATTTTTGAGACAGGGTATCTCTCTGTTGTCCAGACTGGAGTACAGTGGTACAATTATGGCTCACTGCAGCCTCAAACTCCTGGGCTCAAGTGATCCTGCCACCTCATCCTTCTGAGTAGCTGGGACTTCAGGTATGCACCACCATGCCCAGCTAATTTTTGTATTTTTTTTTTTTTTTGTAGAGATGGAGTTTCTCCATGTTGCTTAGGCTGGCACATCATGGTTTATCTTAAGTTCTACTTTATTAACTTCCCACCAGGCTCAAAGCTCCTTGAGAGAATGAACTGAGAATTTCCCATGCTGTGGATGATTATGTAGCTCAAAAATATCCTCCCCCACCACTGCATACTGGATGAAAGCCCAGTGGCCATGTGTAAATCATATAACCCTAAGTCCCAGTCCCAGCTTGTTGATCTCAGAGAGAACATCCAAACCTCTCTCCCGTGAATTTTAAGGTTGAAACAGAATGAAACTAAATGGACATTCAAAAATTCTCTCTTTAGCAAGAATTAATGCAAAGTGTGATTATATAAAACCACTGCAACAGCCATGTGGCAAGACAAGGTCGACAATGTATAATAGTCATGTTTCTCCTAGCAGCTGAATGTCTGCAGACAAGACACAGTCCTGATCCCCAGTTAGATCAACAAATATTAGTGGAAATGATAAAGAAGTGAATGGATGAATTAGTGATGGCTTCTTTGACATTCTGTTAGAGGCAACTTGCCACATCCCCTCTGGTTTTCACTCAAAGTCTTTACTTAAGGAATCTGAACTGTTCCTCAGACCCTGAGGATGAAGGTCTCCCTCTAGCCAGTCCTTGATCTGGGTGTTAGACCCGAGCTGGCTGTAAAACATGTGGACAGCTCTCGAAATGCACAAATGACCTTAGACTCCTTAGCGTTGACCAACAGCTTCCTTTAGTTTTGTCCCTCCCTTTCTCTTATACCTGCCTCCCACCTAATTTCCCACTTTCATTACACTTGCCATCTTCTTCAGCCCAATAAATGACAAGTGTCTGATCATCTGCAGTTAGATATTGCTTTAAATTAAATTTAATATCTAATGCTCATTTATTTATTCAATAAATATTTATTTAGCATCTACTATATTCCAGATCACTGCAGAGAGAATAGAGAATTAAAAAATAAAAATTATTTTCCTTTTGGGATTTGCATTCTAGTGTGGGAAGACAGATAATGAACAAATAAGCATAACAGTTATGAAGAGAAATTAGACCAGATAGGTAGAGCAGGTGAGTCATACCCATTCATTCCACAGAGTTGTGAGCACTGACTGCACAGGGACTCAGAAGGAAATGGGAATACACCTGGACTTCAAGAGGCTCAGAGGCTGGGAGGAGCAGAGACCGAGGGCTGCAGGAGATTTCTGTGCCAGTTCAAGTAAAGGCAAAAGAAGGGTGTGGTCACTTCTACTGAGGAAAAAGGGATAGCAAAAGAAGCTAAGGAGGTCTTTGAGAAGCAAAGGATATATAAGCTGAACCTTGAATTCAATCTCTGAGCAGACAAGGAGAAATCCTATATTCCAGGTTGAAGGATATTCTACTTTATAGCCTTGCTCCCCAAAGTGTGGTCTGTAGACCAGTTATATCAGCATCACCTGGGAGCTTAGTAGAAATTAAAACTCTCAGGCTGACCCCAGGCTCACTGAGTCAGAGTCTTTATTTTAATCAGATGCCCAGGTGACATCTATGCAAACTTAAGTTTGAGAAACCCTTTCTCAACTAGTGGCTTTCAGACTTTGTGGTACATTAGAATCACTAGGTTGGGGAAGGGGCAGCTTTTTAAAAATCCTGATGCCCGGCCACAGTCCCTACCAACTACACTAGAATCTCTGAGAGTGGAACCAGACACAATTAAATTTAAAACTCCTCCTGGGGTGAAAGTCCTGCCTGATAAAATTTCTCACCCCAACCTATGTGCATTGTCCTCAGTAAATACTCAAGGGTCATGCAAAGGGACTACTTTGTGAAATAAGAGATCTTAACTCTCACTTGACAAATATGGCTACGTTGGTCATAAACTCCCAGAACGCTTAATCAGAGAAAGAAGAACTTCCAACTGTTAAGTGGGGGAGGATGCGAACATTTTCACCGAGTGCAAAATGGATTTCCCTGCCTGGTGACAAGCTGGCAGATCCGGCCTCCTGCAGATGGCTGGGCTGCTGCAGACACAGTGCCGCATATCTGACACATACGTGTTGGGCTTAGTGTTCCTTCCTGCGCCAGAGCAGACGGAGTTGGGAAGAGAGGACAGCGGTCTTTGGCGGGAAGGAGAGCAGGCTGCCCCAAGTCCTCATCAATAACAGGCTCTGTTCTTGAGGAGCAGCCAAAACACGCACTTCTCACCAAAATTGAGTCATACTGAAAAAGCAAGAAGTGGAGCCAAGATGTAAACTTTTGTCAAGAACTTTCTTACCAGATCTTGCCTTTGTATATCTTTTGAGCCATTCCTCCTCAAACTCTAATCTCCCAACTAAGTCTGTAGGAAGTGACCAGAGCTAAAAGCACATGGGAGTGGAATGTTCTGGACTGTAGCATCTGAAACTTTGATGTGAACCTTGGATCTGGCAGAACTTGCCATTACACCTTAAAAAGTGATGCAAATCTCTGAATCTCATCCCTTGGAATGCTTTAAAATATAATTTTCCTCATCATTTACACCCTCTGTTCTTTCTCATGTCCCTTTTACCTCCCTGTTATCAAGGTTGGGGGCCAGAGATCTACTGGGTTTTCTAAGAATACAACAATTTAAAGGCACAGTCAGAGGCTGAGAATTTCAGAATGCCAGATGGGTTCATCCATGAGTCAGTCTATCTCCATCTCTCTAGTTGCTGGGTTCTATATTCTAACTCTGTACTAATTGGCTTCATACACTCTCATGAGTCCATCCATGTCTTTATCCCAGTGGCTCACAAATCTGTGTCTCTGGTCCCAGGCTTAAGCTCCTGATTCAGGCTATCCAACTGCCTCAAATTCAAATGTCCTAAAACTAAATACTGTGGTGTCTTTGGTCTCTCACACACACACAGACACACACTCTCTCTCTCTCTCTCTCTCTCTCTCTCTCTCTCTCTCTTTCTCTCTCTCTCTCTCTCTCTCTCTCTCTCTCTCTCTCTCTCTCTCTCTTTCTCTCTCATTCAGGCAAGCATATTCACACTTGGCAGAACTTGGGCTTCCTCCGGCATGCCCCTTCAGAGAAAGTCACCACTATTCATCCAGTTACTTGTCAAAACTTGTCTCTTGCCCTCAATTCCCTTCCTTTTATCCCTATAACAAATGGATTATCAGCTCCAATGGATGCCACAACAAAAATGCACCTCCATTCCTGTGCATTCTCCTGTCATAATCCTAATCCAGATTACTGTCCTCTGCCACCCAGAACACTAACCCCATCTACCAGGACTGTTCCAGGCTAAAGACCCTTCCATCCACTCTTCCCGTGGGAGCAGAATGATGGATCTGGAATGCAGATCTGATTACCACCTTCCTTTCTTAGAGACATTTCCATCCCTTTCCACTGTTCCTAGGATCAAGCCCAAGCTTCTCAGCCTGCCTTCAAGGAAGACCCTTCAGGAACAACCACAGGTGCCTCTGAAGCCTCAGCTCTCACTAGACCTGCCTCACACCTTCTCACACTTCTCTCAGCATAGCAAACGTCTTTCTGTTTCTCAAATGCTCTGCATACCCTTTTTCATCTCTAAATGCAGGTGCATTTTCCTTTCTCTCAATGCTTCTCCTTCTGGGTAACTTTTCACATCTTTCAGGCCCTGGGTTTAGTTCTGCTTTGTACAGTAAGTTTAGACACACAAAAACTGAACTGGGTGTCCTGCTGATTGTTATCATATGCTCCTGTGTTTTCCCTGTCACAGAGCTTAACAGACAGCCACTGTTTACTGATCAGAGCCTGGATAAGACAGTAATCTCCATGAGAAGAGGATCCTTGTCTGTAGGGTGACGGCTCTGTTCTTAGCACCACAACAGACACTTATCAAATATCTGACAAATGACTGAAAGTCCCCTCCTGATCTCCCAATACCACATGAGGACAAAGTCTCATAAACCCTTAACAGTCCTCAAATCCCACTGAAGCTCAGCTAAGGCTCTCATCTTTTAATCAAGCTCCTATCACAAAGACCCTCCCAGAATATTTTCCTGTCTTGAGTTTGGCCTGTTTTCTACCCAAGAAGCATCTTTCTGTTTCCATATCTCTTTGATCATTTCTCTTGCTCATTTAAAATCTTTCTGTAGATAACCATTGTCTTCAGGATAAAATATGACCACTTCAACATAGCAAACAGACCCCTTTGAGACAGGACTCACAGAGTCATTGCCTCAGTTTCATTATTCTTCAGTTTCTACCTTCTTCACATCTCATTTTTAGGTTCCCAAATACTTCAAGGGTGCAGGGCTTTCTTATGCTTTTAAAAATATGGCTCTTTCTGCCTCCAATGTCCTCTGCCTTTCCTTGTTTTCTCCATCTTGGCTTGTAACCACCACACTGTCTTCAAAGATTCATCTCACCTATTCATTAAACAAGTGTTTGCTGGCCGTATACTATGTGTCAGGGCCTGTTCCGAGCACCAGGGGCACATTGTTGAACAAGACTAACTCGGGAGTCTTGGGAAGACTAACAAGGGAAGGGATTCTAATCCCCTGGAAGCTTATTAGAAATTAATATTCTCAGACTGACCCCAGGCCCATGGAGTCAGAATCTTTACTTTAATCAGATGCCCAGGTGACGCCTATGCAAACTAAAGTTTGAGAAGGCCTTTCTCAACTAGTGGCTTTCAAACTTTGTGATACATTAGAATCACCTGGGTCGGGGAAGGTGCAGAATTTTTAAAAGCCTGATACCTAGGCCACAACCCCTACCAATTACACCAAATCTTTGAGGGTGGAACCAGACACAGTTAAATTTAAAACTCCTCCAGGGGTGAAAGCCCTGCCTGATAAAATTTATTTCTCACCCCAACCTATGTGTATTGTCCTCAGTAAATACTCAAGGGTAGGGTTACACAAAAGAACTACTTTGTGAAATAAGAGGTCTTAACTCTCACTTGACCCTCTCAACCGATAATTTGGAATCTCCTGGAGGAAAACTGGATGCTTATGGTTGCCTTCCTAAATGTTGCCTTTTCTGTTACCTCTTCCCCTGCTTTATGCCTTGCTTTGCACTTGTTCAAGCTTCTCTTCTTGTCTCTGTTTATTTGGCTTATGTAAACAAAATCACAGGGATCATATGGGAAAGGGACCATGCCTGATTCATCTTACAGCCCCCGCACTGAGCTCACCATGGTAGATATTGAAGAAATATCTGTGAGACAAATAAATGAGAAGTTAATAGTTTCTTAGTTTTTACCAGTAGTTGAGGCTCTGAGGAGACACAAAACTGGTAAATGTGATGAATGAGATGACCTAAAAATGTGGTTCCTCAGAAGAGGGTTGGTCCGAGTTGAGCATTCCAGTGGTAATAGTCCTGTAGCCAAAGGATAGCAGAAAGGTATTTGTCAGTGAAAATGAAGGTTGTGCCTGTGGTAGAATTGAGGTCCCTCCATCAAAATCTGTGTTTTCCTACTGGACTGTCAATGCACATTGCATCCCCATATCTTACATATATTAACATGGGCTTAGTTGTTGCAAGTTCAGAGCAACACTTTGTTTCTATAACCTAATCATGATTTAGCAGCCTTGAAATATTTATTAAGATTTGACATGTCTTTGCCACGTGACCTATTAATATTTTGGCAATATTGGCTAATGGGAAGCTAAATGTAACTTAACTGTGTATTACTAAGGAAATGAACTAGTATAATATAGTGGATATATGCTTCAAAATTGTATGCAGTTGTAAGCAATGAACTTGATGGACTATGAATAACAGATGCTCTTAAGAACACAGTAGGGAAGTAGTTTAATAAAAGGAAAAACAAGATTTACAACAGAATACCATTTATATACTTAAAATATGCACATTCAAAATACTATGTATTTTTCACAAGGATACAAGTATAATTAAGGAACATATATCACACATTAAGGTAGGTGACTAACTGTTCAAGAGGAATGGAGAGATTGAGGAACAGGGGAAAAAATAAACAGAAATGGGATCTTAAACTGAATGAGGATGTCAATGTAATATGAACTAATATGTTACCTGTCCCTAAGGCTTAATTTTAAACATTATTGCAAATATAAGGGATTTTGACCCACTACCAATGTGATATAAAGCAGCTTCACACTCTAGATGTTTGTTGAGATAACCCCTTTGCCCTTCCCCTCTACCCTAGCCACAGTCCCAGATTGCTGAAGGGGATAATTCTTCGTGAGTTATACCCAACCTGGCAAAGAAGGTGAATTAAATGTAAAACCTTGCAAGGATCTATCAGAAGATACAGGATAGATTTTAAAAAGGAAGAAAATCCCCTAGTCCTAGAAGACTGAAGCTTTTAAGCCTGAAATGAGTTGCTGTCTTCTTAGGAACATCTAACCAGATCCCTCACAACAAAAAACCCTGAGGCACTGTGGAGCTCTCCTTGGTGCTGAAAAAAGCCCCTCTGGCGGTTTTCCTGCCATAGATCCTGGTTTTGCTGGCAAAGACCCGCCTGTATGACCCTATTGTGTGATGGCTGTTAACCACAAGGGTTTACTAAAGCCAGAGGTTAGAGGTTTCTTCTTAGAAAGAAATAGGCGATCAACCTCGTTTTTCTATATGACTATGACTGAAAAAATATGCTAATGATTCTCTCCGGTTCAGCCTTGTATAGTCTTGTATAACTTGGGTAGGTAGCAGTGTCATGATATCTCACATATACAACTTTCCCAGGTTAGAATACCTGTGTCTTTTGGGATAAGAAAAGTGAGAAAATTACAAAAATTGGGCTAAAAGAAAAAAGGTTTAGGGAGTACATAATGTATCTCATTTCAGCTTTACCTAAGAAATGCCCTGAAAGAGTTTCTAAATACATAAATTATTGAACTTCTGGCCAGGAATGGTGGCTCTTGCCTGTAATCCCAGCACTTTGGGAGGCCGAGGCAGGCAGATCACTTGAGGTCAGGAGTTCGAGACCAGCCTGGTCATCATGGTGAAACCTTATCTCTATTAAAAATACAAAAATTAGCCAGGTTTGGTGGCATGTGCCTGTAATCCTAACTACTCAGGAGGCTGAGGCATGAGAATTGCTTGACTCTGGGAGGCAGAGTTGGCAGTAGCCAAGATGATGCCACTAAACTCCAGCCTGGGCAACAAAGTGAGACTCCATCTCAAAACAAATAAATAAATAAAATAAAAAATAAAAAATAAATAAATTGATTTTCTATCTAGAATATCTTTCTCTTTCTTAACCTAAAGGAAATTCCCCTAAATGTTCCTACTGTTCTCAATCTTAGAACTCTTTTCCTGATAATAAAATCAAGTATGGGCAGGCACTCTTAAAAACAGAATTCTGGGTCAATAAAAAGTGGTCCAATTTAAACCAAGGGCACCCTAGAAAAGCAAAGAATTCTGGTCTGATGGTGGATATCAGATAGGGTAGCACTGTACCTGAATTCTCATTAGAATAATGCAAAAAGGCCGATAATTAAACATATACTGAATATCTACCACAGTTTATCATTAGAAGAACTATAAAAAATAGGTATTTTACTCACATTTTCTAGGTTACAAAACCAAAGTTCAGGAGATTTAGTAGGTTGCACATACTGAAACAAAACTAATAAAAAGAATAAGGATTTGATCCCAAACCTAGTTGATTCTAAAGGACTTTTAATTTCCTTTATAATAACCAAATGATTCCTGTTATTAAGGACTGGTAGGATTGGCCATGGCACTAAACATTTATGTGTATGACCTCATTCATTTCTCCCAATAGTACTAGAAGGTAGACACTGTTATTATTTACACGACACTAAAAAATTTAAGGAAGAGGCCAATCCTGCTCTTGTCTAAGGTTACACAGTTGATGAGTGGTAGAGATTGGATTCAAATAAGTTCTAGTCTTATCCCAATCCTCTGCTCTTACCATTCCTCAGTAGTTCTTTAACCGGCCTCAAAATAGATGACGCTAAAGTTCCTTCTTTCACTGGAAATTGTCTTGATTTTTTTTCACTGTAAGCGTGATCCTAGGACTGAATACATATCTTTATAGACTCTGCTCCAGAAACTTATTGGTGTTTTGTCATTAGTGGCTCAATGCCATCTTTAATAACTTTTACCTATGTGTCTGGGAATTGAAGCAGAGGACACAATTGAGTTTTTCATCTTAAATTCCTTTCCCAAAAGTAGGCCTACAGGTGACCACAGAAGAGACGAGGAGGAAAAAGTGGAAGCTCTAATTCGCACTGGTGTTGGTGACAGCTGGAGAGAGAGTTACAGGTACATCATTTGATTGATGCAATAAGCTGCAAACAATAATACCTGGCAAATGACTAGCTTTTAAAGTAATTTCCATACTGTGGAAAATTGAGAAATAAATATTGAAGATGATGTCTCTGAGCATCTTTCCCCCTGGAGGTCACTGATCACAGAAATGACATGGCTGGTTCAATATTTAAATCAGACAGGGTACCCTATTCAGGTATCTGAGGCTTGATCCAAGATTGCATTTATTCCCACAGGCCTTTCCTTGTCCTAACCTCCTTCAGGAATATGAGGAGAGTTTAGGGAATTACCTCATACAGAGGCAAAGAAAGTGATTTCCTGACTGATGTGATTTACCCCCTAACTTTCCACACAGCTGTTCCATGAAGCCTAAAATATTGTCATTAGAGGCACGACTTTAGTTGGAAAGACAACATTGTAAAGTGAAAAGATGGTATTATATCATTAAATGTTCTTTGCAAATATGATATTTAATAAACACATATTTTATTGAATATTCTGTTATTGAAAATTAAGATCAGTTCCATTTTCTACTACTTTAATGCTGCACTGATTTAATGCTTTTATATACTCATCTCTGTAAAAATCTATTATTTACTTAGCATATTCTAAGAGTGGATTGCTAAGTCAGAACTTCTAAAGCTGGAGATGTACATAGGTAAAAATGTTTGAATAACTTTTTTACAACCTCTACAACTTTGAAACTTTTGTAGTAATTTGCATATGGGTTGTTGTTAAGTCAACTCCTTCCTCGCCCCTACTTGTGCCATTGGTTGTTCGTGCCTGTGTTCATTCAGCACATCAGGTTGCCCTTATTACCCTTGTTAAAAGCAATCTTACCAGTGTGAGCCCATCACCACAGCCTGATGATTGCCCTTTAGAGTTTTGCTACAGCCTCAAACATATGATCTGCCCCTCCCAACATTGAGTCAAAAGTAAGTACATCTTCTAAGCCTGTAGCTGGATCATAGTTGGGGCACATCACATGAATGCTCTATGTGGACATGAATCCATTAATAGTCATGAGCACAAATGTCCATCCAGTTCCCCATCTTCATCATTACATTGTGAGTAACAGACTGTCCATAAGGGTGTCCTTGAAAATCATTTCTGACTGCCCCTTGCACACCATTTTAGTGACAGTGTCAGTAATGGAAAATTATGTGACACAGGGGGTTGCATTAGTTCCTGGGAAATATTATTTCTCTTATGTACATTACCACCATCCCCTTCCCCATGTACACACACAAATCTGCAGAATAGTATGTTCTTGCGTGTTTCTGGGCAGGAATTAATGTCCACTCAGAGTGTATGATATTTAAACTTAAGACATGAATGACAAGGAGGGCCAGTCATAGGAACATGGGAGAAAGAGGAACATCAGGGGAAGAGCAACGTCGAGGTTGACAACTTGCAGTCTCCCAGGACCAGGGCAGAGGACACTGCAGGACACTGAGTGATGGGTTTGACAGAGAATTGAAAACAAAGCCTGGAAGCTGTGGCAGGAGGAGCTGAGAGAGATACCATCTGGCCAGAGCTGACAAGGAAAGAGAGTGGAAGCAGCAAGCAGTGGGTGGATGCTGTTTTTATGACATTTTCTTCAAGTGGTTTTGCATTCTGTTCTAAGATTTTGTTCTCCTTCAATCCAACTCAGAATTTGTTTTTCTATTACTGATGATGTTACATGTCATATATTTGTTTATTCCTTTTTAGTTTATGCCAGAAGGATTCTTACCAACTCCAAACCTGGGGGAGTATTTATAAGTGCACTTGTTCTTCAAGAACAAGTATATGTCACACAAGGTCTGGCAGAAGAAGATTTGCATGTCAATGATGAAGCATTACAGGAGACCAGGGCTATCCCTGGCACCTCTCTGAGCAATGGAAGGGTCAAGAGAGGCTTTTCTAAATTTGCCCAAAAGGTGCCTCCTATTACTAATGAACAAGGGTTTGGGAGTCAGGAGACAAGGGTTCAAATCCCAGCTCAGCCACTGTGACCTTGACCAGCTTACTCCACCTCGGCCTCATCTATCAAACAGAATTTCTCTGGAAGAATCTAATAAACCCACTCTTAAGCCATCCTAGTCAATCCAAGTATACTCTGCTACAGCAGAAATTTGAGTCATTGTTCTAAAACTCTCCTTCCACTCCTATCACACTCCTATTTTCATCCTGATGAGACTCCACTTGAGTTCTTCACCCTAGTTCTGAGCTCTGGGTTTCTTACCCTGTACTGAATGATGCTCTGTCCAACCCCAGGCTCCACCATTTTCCTGATTCTTCCAGGCAGATGTACTAATTCTTAGAAGCTAGGGTGTAGGCACCCCTCTACAGAACACAGCAGGACAAAGGAACACTGGCTATGTGTTGTCATTTGAGCAGAAGTCCAGACTGTGTATGCCAGAAAGTTTTTATATACTTCCTGGAATCCTTTTGTACCTTTATCTCTTGCTCAACTTACTATTTATTGGAGGTTTGACAGATTCCACTATGGCTTAGCTGTGCTCTGAGCATAGAAGTGGAGTTCCATACAGGCATAAACTAGAACATTGAAGACAGGGCAGCAGTGCCTTGGGACTGGTGGTGGAGGAACATTTACTCCCATTCTTTGAGTTCTACTTTAGGCATTTATTTCTCTGACCCACCCCAAGTCTCAATATCTACCTCCACCTTGAGGAAACTCAGGAGAGGAAGTCAAGGATCCAATGAGTGACATGGGGTGAGGCCACAGAGTTTCTTGGCAGCCTCGGGACACCCACTATTTCTGCACATCTATGTGATAAATTCCAAAGAGTACTTGACTCTCTGTCCCTGCAGTAGGGAGGCCTGAAGGTTGGGCTGGCCAAGTTGAATTCGGTGGGAGTGGAAGGAGAAGGAAACTCAGTCTGTCACAGCCACAGATTCCAAATCCGCCTGCTCATTTATAGAGCCAATGTTTTTATTTTCATTTCTCTGACTCTTGCATGTCATTTCCTGATCTATGCCAAATTTGAAGGATATACAGGTGTTATTTGTCATCCTTCAGGTTCCACATGTTAAAGGTTTGTCTGGAAGCTTCAGAGATAGTCACTGGAATTGTCATTTGGAGCCCCAAATAGTGCAGAGAGACATCGTTTCTACATGGCCAAGGTGGAAAGCTTTGGTGCTTCAGAAAACCTTGGTCTTACAGGATTTGCACCGGTGGTTTGCAGCATTTTCTACTACGGCTGCATGCGTGACTGTTAAATGACACCAGCCACAGACTATTGGTGAATCTTGATCCTGGAGTCTCGCCAGCTGATTCTGACTAGAGTGAGTACCACTGAGGCAAACATGAGCTTATAGGAAGAGGAATCTTTTAGGCCCAGGGCAGGTCTTGCACAGTGCAGGCAGAGTTTCAGCTTATGGGCTTTTTAGCCAGCAGTGGGAGGAATATATATATATATATATATATATATATATATATATATATATGATTCTTTTTACCATGTTTCTCAGCAAGAACTGTAAGCCAGGACTTAAAATTGGAAACGCTGCAAAATTCCATGTGGATGACAGAGGCACTAATAGATGAGGATTAGACTTTAAAAGGGAAATGCTGGGGCTAAGTGAATCAGCTGCCCCACGCATGTTCTAAGGATCAGTTGCAGCCTCACATGGATACATTAGCCCAGGCCATGATTTTGATTTCAGAGTCCCAGATTGTTGCTTCACCCACTAACCAGTGTGGATTCTTCCATGACAAAAGGAGAAGCAGAGCCCCGTAAGACATAGGATTAATGTCAATATCTCAGGTTGAGTTAGAAGACAATGTAATAACAGTTTCACAAATCTGATAGGCAATGACAATACTGAAAAGTTCTGTGTACAGGATCCTTTCATTCTAAAGTCATAGAAGAATTCAACTCTTGGATAATAAGCACCAGGTTGATTGTCAAGCAGGAAAGGAAAATGAAGATTATCATGGTGATGAAAACACAGGGAAAATGCAGGTGATTTTTGTAGTGTTTGGGGTCTGGATCCAGTCTAGATAGCCAAGAAGGTTAAGTCCCAGAGTACAAGCTGGACAGATGTGAAAGGAGGCAAAGATGTACCTGGGCCCAGCATTCTTAAAAATGGAGCCAAAGGGAAGAAATGATTTTGTTGTTACTAGGTCAGAGAAAGCAGTAAGGGCCAAATAAGTCTAATAAAAAGAGAGTCAAGAACTGAGAGAACAGACCAGACTGCCTCTTAGAAAAGGACTCCAGTTTCAATAAAGTGTTTAGAATATAATTCCCAAAGATCCAGGTACAGACCACAATTGGGGAAATTTCTTGGACTCCAGGATAGCCATGCCAAGTGGTTACACAGGTCTGAGGAGGCCAGCAGTGTTAAGTAAGCTCAGGGAAAAATGGTGTCAATATATGTGCCCTGAGGGTGAAAATTAAAATAATTTATGGAATTGGAACCTAGAGAAGAGGTGATCATTATAGGAATATTGGAAAGTGATCAAAAATTATGTCAAGGCTTAGGCTAGATGTTGGCCTGATGGAGGAACCTTTTTTAGAAGGGAAGTAAAATTCAGGAGGATGCATCTGGTCAAAAATTGTTTGAACTATGGATGTTTCTGGAAGGCCCAGCTCTTCTCAACTTCATTGTTTTTACCATGTTGTACTCACAGGAGAAGATCTAGATGATGCTTGAAAACCAAATCCCCTTGTCAGTAAGACAGGCAATGGAAAGAAAAGGAAAGGAAGGATTTCAGCCAAGAGAGCACAAAAGGAAAGTAATGCATTTAAGAAGCAAGTTAAAAACGTTAAAAGTCCAGCCAATCAGTTTTGAAGTGAGTTTAGAAACAAGGAGAAAGTGGAACGTCAGAGACATCTTAAAGATGGAGCCAATGGGAAGAAGTGACTGCAAGGAATGCATTAGAGAGAGCATATTTAGCTGCTACTGAAGTTGTACCAATTAACCAGACCTGAACAACTGCAGAGCGGGGGAAAAGCAAACCTCTGGGCATGAGGCCATGGCAGAGGCACCAAAGCTCCTCAGGCCTGTAGGTCCAGAACTTCAGAAACCTGAGCTGCATCTCAGCTGAGGAATCTGCTAAGGATGCTTTTGCAGCTGCAACCAAGGGATGTCGGCCAGAGGCAGGGCCACAACCACTACAGCTCAAGCCCGGACACAGCTCCTACACCTTGTGGCAGAGGGGGCCAAGGTCACCCCGGAACTAACAAGCGGAGTGAATATGAAGAGTCTGAAAGCAAAGCAGCACAAGAAAGTAGAGAGTTTTGGGTGGGGGGGTGGCCTACAAGAGGCAAATTGTAACACACCACTGGAATATCTCAACTTTGCAAGCAGACAGAAATATCTCAGCTGCCACCTTCTGAGAGCAGAGGCAGTGTGCATGGGGTATAGGGTTAACACAGCAGCAAAATTAACCTCCTAATGGGAGAATTCTGTGCTCACAGCTAAGGAATCTGGATAACTGGCTTAGACTTGCCAATATCCAGAAAAAAAAAAAAAGTGTTTCTCCACTTTCCTAAGAGATCCCGGAGCTTTTCCTCTGGCCTTTGACAACAGAGATGATATAGTCTAGATTAGGAACCAGGCCCTGGGAATATCATTTTTCTAGAGATAACTCATACTGGAGTTAGGGTTTTCTAAATTGATTGTGGGGTGGAAATGGGGAACGGTTGGGGGAGATTGGCACTGTGGTGTTGGTTTATTAACTATTTAGGCTTTTTAAATGGTAAGACACAAGAAAATAGTTGAGTTTCAATGAACATGGTGGCCTATATAAGCATATACCCATTCTAGTGAAAAGTTGCTGAGGAGCAAGCCCAGGCAGGCTGGTGCCAGAGGGTCCATGTGTCCAAGTACCTCCCTTGCGGGATCTTTATGTCACCATTTAATATCAGTGCAGAATATCTGGGGGTTTCCATTGGACAACATACTAGAGTGAATAACAAAGAGTAAATATTTTTTAGCCTAGAGTTCAGGGAATCTCACTTTGGGTCTTCTGTGGAAACGGTTAGACTCCTACCAGCAGTCCCAGGAGGAAGAAGAAAGAAGGATTTGGGGAAACCTATAAAGATGGGGCCGTGCTTTTTGATCTCCTCCTCCAAACGAGAGAGCTGCAGCCTGTTTGATCATCTCAATGGATCTGGAGGACAAGGAGTCTTCAGTAAGTGTTCAAGGGAAAAACATTTCCCTTTTGGATCAAACATGCACTTCCAGCTGTTCTCCAGGTACTCTGTTTTCTGCCCAGGAGAGAAGAGAGATTCATCTAACTGGGGAGACTGGGTAGAGGCAACGGGCCTCTTGTTCCTCTGCTGGGGAACCCTGCAAGGTCAAATGCTGTTCCTGCAGTTTGGGATTCTCAAGTTCAGTTCAAAGGGAGATTATATTAAGAAGCCCAGATACGTTCACACAGCTAATATCTATTCTTCAATCCTGCTTTTCCATAAAAAATTTATTTATAAATCTCCCAATTTGCCAACTGTTGTGAACAAAAGTGATATTATGGATTCTGCTGTCTCAGATCTCAACAGTAACTTAGTGAGTATCAGGGATAATATCAGAAATTGTGGAGGGACCTTGGAAGAGGTGGAACTCTGGAGATGAGTTAGTGCTGCTTGCCTCACCTGCTTCCACACCCCAAGACTACTTTCCTCCTTCCAGTACTCCAGATACTCTGTGATCTGATATGCTGAGAGGCATTCCCCTTACACACTCACTTACTTTGCAGACAGGGCTGTAGCTCTCACGTTGAATGATATCCCATGATAACTTACCAATATGTCAGGTACAAGACTGCATGCTTTGTTTACGCCATCCTACATAAATCCTATGAGGAGGCTTTATTTTTATCCCCATTTTATAGACAAAGAAACTGGCTCAGAAAAGTCACATGACCTGTTCATGTTCCAATAATAGCAGGAAGCAGAGCTGAAGATTCAGCCCGGGCACCGTCTGACACAGAACTAATGACACTCCATTCTAGGGCCTTTCCTTACACTTCATAGAGGCAGGGATGAAGTCTATAACCGCCAAAGTAACTTCCACAGGACTTTTAACCAATATTGAAAGGGTGGCAGTGGTAGAAATTAAAAACGATGAAGAAACTCCCATGTCGTCCAGGGCATGAGCAAACAGGAGCTCATATATACTACCGTAGGCATTTAAGCACAATCTTTACAGAGCTCAATTTATTGATGTGTAGGAATTTGTTCTAGGAAAATAATTATAGCAGTACACGAAGATATATGTGCAAAGCAGTTCTCTAAAACATTATTTGTAACAGTTAAAAAAATGCTTTAAACAACCTAAATATCCATCTCCAGGAGTACTAGTTAAATGCATTAGAGTAAATCCATCTGAGGCACTGCACTGTGACCATTTACAATAATAATACAGATCTATATGCATTGACTCAGAAATATGTTAACTGAAAATGGCAAGTTACACAACACTAGGCATCATAGCATCCCTTTTCTCTTAAAAAATAAAAAAAGTGTGAGCCACCATAAAAAAAGATTAAGAAGACCCAGAAATCAAACCTCAGCAATGAGGCAGTCTGCTCAGTGGTAAGGAAGGAGGGCTGCAGCCGGGGACCTAGATTCCACTTGGTTCTTGCTTGTGACCATAAACAAGTTCCCGAGCCCTCTCAGCCTCAGTTTCCTCATCTGAGAAGTGGAGATTGCTATGGCTGTTCCTCTCTTTTGCTTTTGGCTTGAGGATTAGATGAGATGGTGCATGTCAAGTCTCAGCATAGACTGTGCCACATGCTAGATACTTAGCACATGGCAGCAGCCTTGATATTTATGGGGGTACCTGTTCCAGTTATCTAGTGTGGTATAAGCAACTCCCTCAAAACTTAGTGTCTTCAAGCAATAACCACTTTATTACGTCTCACAGTCAGTGGGTCCCAAATTTGGGTAGGGCTTGACTGATTCTTTGCTCTCTGCAGCATTGCTGGGGTTATTTAGAAGTGCTTGGGTGGTAGATGTGTTGGTTAAAGCATCCAGTGTCATTTCACTGACAATTCTGACACCTTGGTCTGCATGGCTGGAAGCCTGGGCTCAGCTGAGACTCTTGACTGGAGCACCAGTCTACGGCCTCTTTAATATGAGGGCCTCAGGGTAAATGGGCGTTTTACACAGGACCTGGGTTCCTTTAAAGACACTGTTGTTGTCATCTTTGGAAAATACAATCTGCCACAGAACCTATATCTGACATCTTAGGGTTTGGCAAATGTAAAATATATATGTCAATAATATAAAGTATGTCTCTATAGACAGAGCTTTAGGAATACTTTATATAACTGAACACAAATAGAGACACATATAAAGATAGGTATCTATTCTGTGGCAGAATTGCCTTAGCTGAGGAGGCAGGCCTGTTGCATGTAAAGTCTGAAATATTTGTGCAGAAAAGCAACGGAAAGAAGAAGGAGACGCTCACTTGTTGTATATATAGCATAGGTTTTGCCCTTTACAATAAAACGATGTATTTCACTTTGCTTCCCCTGTTGCTATGGTATCTGTCACTTTATTTATAACAGTGTCTGTTCAGTTGCATCTATATACTTGAGAAGCTTTTCTGCTCTAAGAAAGAACCATAGCAAGCATAAGGGTATACTAGGGTAGGGTGGGAGGTATGGTCAGGATGTCCTTGTTCATGCTGTTTCTCTGCTCTCCTGAGTTGCCTCTCTAGTTCCCCAACAGCTCTTAGGCAGAGGGTTCTTACACGTGTCCTGCACTCCTCACAACTGGTTATGCATGTCAGAATTGAGGTCTGCCTTGAGCTCTCTGTTGCATCGACAGCTGTGTGACCTTGGGCAAGTTACTCAGTATCTCTGAGCCTTGCTATTTATTCTCTTCTGTCTTCCCTTGGTAAAACAAGAAGGCTTGAGCAAAACTTACCAAGGCCTCTTTTCAATCTAGCACTATCTATGGTTCTCTCAGTTTCTGGAGAAACCTGAGCCCTTTCTACTGGATGAACTTTGCCTACCTGACTTCCTCTGCCTGTTAGACTCTTCCTTTGCTCCTCATCATCCTTAATGTCACTTCTTCTGATGAGCCTTTCCTGATCTACCCATCTGTCGCAGATGCACTCAGTGCTCCACCCTTAGGCTCCCATTTCCTTAGATCAGATTCTTGGCAATCTAGGTGTGTTCAGTTTCATCAGTCAGCCCCTGAGCCTCTTTAGCAGGCGTCCTCAAACTTTTTACACACGGGGCCAGTTCACTGTCCCTCAGACTGTTGGAGGGCCGCCACATACTGTGCTCCTCTCCCTGACCACCAGTGAAAGAGGTGCCCCTTCCTGAAGTGCCGCGGGGGGCGGGGTGGGGGCGGATAAATGGCCTCAGGGGGCCGCATGCGGCCCTTGGGCTGTAGTTTGGGGACGCCTGCTCTTTAGCCTCATGCTGCTCTGCGGCTCCCAGAAGCCACCTTGTCTGAATGCAAGGGCTTGGGGATTTATGCTCTCAGGGCTGAAGGGTGCAGAAGTGTACCTGCTTCAGCACCCTCATCGCTAATTGGGAAAACTCTGCCCGATGCTGTGTCTAGAGCTCCTCTGTTGATTGACAAGGATTTGGCTTGAATTCACTCACTTACTTGTTTCCTTCCCTTCTCCATTCTACCCACCATCTAACTTCCCACTCACCAGGTTGCCCTGAGAAGACTTCATAACACATGGCTCTCACTCACAAGCTCTTCTCAGGGTCGACTTCTGGGAAACCCAGTGGGAATCACTCTCTGAACTAGCTGAACTAGGTCCCTCTGCAGTGCTGCCTATTTCTGCATCCTTTTTGCTTCCAGGGCATCAGGCACATAGTTCAATCCATAAGCATTTTTTTTTTTGACTTTATAAATCTCTCTCAGCCCCTCTAGGCTGTGTGTTTTGTGAAGACAGAGACTATTTTTATCATGTGCACTATTTTGTGACATAATATAGTTTTTGGAACAGGAAATGTATGCAACAAATGTGTTAAATGAAAAAAAGTAAAGAATCATAGAACAATTATCTTTTTATGACGCCCACCTGGGCACATTCATCTTTGTTCTCAATACTGCCTAAAATATTCTCCCTACCATGCTTCCATCTAAATTAGTTTACTAATTATAACCAGTAAATAAATGCTTGGAAAATGTCCAATGTCACTATCAATTTACAAAAGCAAATTAACATTAAATGAAACATATAAAGAGCTCTTTTAGCTCAATAGGAAAAGGACAACCCAATTAAAAATGGGTAAAGGACATAGTCGACATTTCTCCAAAGATATACAAACGGCCCATAAGCCTATGAGGAGAGGCTCAGCATCACAGTCGTCAGGAACATGCAAACAAAGCCATATCTGTAAGGAAGCCTGTTGGGATGTGGGCGCATAGGAGCTTCTACTCTGTGCTTCCAAATTTTTTGTAGTGTTGATATATTCGTTTTATACTTTTAAAAATATCCTGTAACTTCTCAA
The DNA here is from genome assembly GCF_048565385.1 of Saimiri boliviensis. Classification (NCBI taxonomy): domain Eukaryota; kingdom Metazoa; phylum Chordata; class Mammalia; order Primates; family Cebidae; genus Saimiri; species Saimiri boliviensis. The sequence continues at coordinate 83,540,596 of NC_133463.1, forward strand.
AGCTCAATGCCAGTCCCGACTTCCACTTGACACCCATCCAGAATCACCCCCCTTGCTACATCATTCTCTCACTTTTCTAATTTTTTAGGTGTTTTATGGCTTATAGGACACAATCTGGCTTGTGATTAAGAATAATGATATTGATAGCTATCATTTATTGAGTGCCTTCCAGAAGTCAGAGACTTGAGAGTATTTTACGCAATCTTCTCAATACCCTAAGTACTTTTATACTCCATTTCCAGATGAAGCAATTAAAGATGAGAGAAGTAAAGTAACTCATCCAAGGTTACCCATCTGTTAACAGTGGGGTTAACAGGGCTCCCCGAATCCTTCCTCTTTGGCAGCCCCCCATGACAGCTCGGCGTTTCTACGGGAGAGACAGTAACAGACACCTCTGAGGCTTGTCCATATCTTATCAGTGCTTGTCTTCCACATTGGAAACTTTGTTCCAAGTGGGTAGGACTCTGGCTAAGGGATTTCTCTCACCCCAGAGCATGGCTCCCCTATGCAGAGGGCAGGCCAGAAGTATGGAGACCAAAGAATTCCAGGAGAGGCCCTTGACCAGTGTGAATTGGAGTTGGTGGATAAATACCCCAGCCTCCTTGCCCCTTGGGTAGAATAAATCGGAGGCATGGTCTGCCTGGTCTCCCAGAAGTCCCCATGGGATTGGGCTTCAGTTGCCCACAGCAGTGCCCTGCTCACAGATGCACCATGTATTGGCTTCCTTTACTTTCCCGGGTCCCTTCCCCATGACTGCTTCCTTGGATTCACTTCCAAAACAAAAAACAAACAACAACAACAACAACAACAACAACAAAAACCCTACTTGCATCATATCCTTGTCTGCTCTAGGGTAACTCAACTTAGACAAGGGCCATGAGGAGGGACTTACATCTGGAAGGAAAGTGGGTCTAGGAGCCTTGCTTTGATGTAAGTTTTGTTGTTGTTGTTGTTGAGACAGAGTCTCGCTCTGTCTCCAGGCTAGAGTGCAGTGGTGCAATCATGGCTCACTGCACCATCTGCCTCCAGGGTTCAAGCAATTCTTCTGCCTCAGCCTCCCAAGTAGCTGGGACTCAAGCACGCACCACCACACTGGCTAATTTTTGTATTTTTAGTAGAGACAGGGTTTCACCATGTTGGCCAGGATAGTCTTGATCTCTTGACCTCATGATCCACCCACCTTGGCCTCCCAAAGTTTGAGTATTATAGGCATGAGCCGCCATGCCAGGTCACAACTTTTCCTTAGCTTTAAACGTTATTATTGGGGCATGGCCTCAGGGAAAAGCTAGTAAAGACTGTGGGTTGGGGGCAAGGCAGCCATAAACCTCCCCTGATTATCTGCTGCAAACCAACCTCAGATACTCACACCATGAGCACCTGGACAAGTCTCTGTTGTTTCCTGCCCCTCAGCACCTGGCCTAATTCTGACCACTTAGGAGTTATTAAACACATGGTTATGGGTTTCACCTACCAACCTTATTTTGCTGAACTGCTGACTACTTTTAGGATGAGAAAGAAGGCTGCAAGTTGAGAAACCACATCTCCAAGCCTCAAGGGATCCTGCAGTGTGGAAATGCAGATCTGTGCTCCCAGCAAGCCTGGGTGGGCATCCTCAACCTTCTGCTTCCAAGCTGTGTGACCTCAGGTAAGTCACTTGGCATCTCTGATCCTCAGTCCCCAATTGCATGATGGGAACATAGCAATGCCTACCTGAGGGGCTGAGTCTGGGGCTGAAGGAGGAAGTGGCATGATGGGAGTGCTCAGGATTGGTGTTTGCAGGTAAAGATTAAATAAACTCTGCTGCTGCGGGTTGCCAGAGTATTCTGTAGCTCTGCCTGCTCTTCACTGGAGACTCTTGTCCCTGAACTCCAGACTTGTGATGGGAGCCTGTACTCCAAGTAACCTCTCACAACTGCTTCAGCCCAGCTAAGCTCTCCTGGAGCCCACTGGTGTCTGATGTGTCCTTGGGGCCTCTCCTTCTGAGGATGCATCTGTCTCCTCTCAGAGCTATCCTCCTAGGGTGTGTGCTAGACCTTGGCTGATAATTGGGCCACTTCAAGATGAAATAAAAAGAATAATAATTACTATTATTATTTATAAGCTACTCTGTATTGGGGATCCTGCATCTATTCCTTCTGATTCCCTAATTATTATCACTATTTTACAGATGCATCCAAAGGCAATGAGTGAGCAAGGGGCTGAGCCTACATTGGAGCCTGAGTTCTTCCCAGACCCAGAACTTCACTGCCTCCTGGGCTCATGGAGCCCATCGTCAAATCAGAAGTAGCTCTAAGAAGCCCTTTGTTAGAAAGTGAAAAGCCCAGTTCATCCCTGGTCCACCCTGCATGATTTCTGTGTTATGACTCCGGGTGTGCACACAGGCTTAGGAGAAGTGAGCGAGGCCCTTTGTTCTTTGGAGACGCCCAGTATCAGAGCAGGTGTAAAGCTTCACAAACACAAAAATGCTTTTTAGTACGAACTGCTCACATTGGACAAATGAGGACTGAAAACAAATACAAACCAGCCAACCCATGTCATGAATTGCAGCCTTGTCTAGGCACTGCTTCCTGGCTAATTGCTTTTCTTAACAGCAGGCAATAAAGCTATACAATCCATTAAAGCTCAGGGTCCTGCTGGGCTCCCCATACCCTGCAGCCTCTTAGCTAAGCCCCATCAGCTTATGCAGATGATAGAAGGCATGGGATGTTATGGGCCAGAGTGGAGAAAGCATCCCCAAACCCCACCCTTCAGAAGTGGGGTTCCCTTCATTGAAAGTCTCCAGCTATGGGATAAGAGGGGATTGGGTGAATACTTGGAAAGAGGCTGAGTCCCAGGCAGACCAGGACTGGAACGCTGGTCATCGTCATTCACGAGCTGTGCCACCTGGTTTGCCTCACCTCTTCTTCCTTCCTCGTCATAGAATGGACACAGGACAAGGGCTGCTGTGAATCTTTCTGAGGATCCCGTCTGAAAGTCTGAGAATCTCAGGTACAGGACCCAGCACAGTTCCCGGTACATGGACAAGCTTGGTGCTCCCTGTCCTTGCCCTACCAATAAGCTCTAATTTTGCCTTCAGGTCTAGAATGAGGACTTTTAAAAGGATGGAGAGAAGGAACTAGAGTTGGTAGGGGAGTGCATCACAGAGCAGAACCACGGGGCTGGACCTTCTGGATCACACACCTCCTTCCCTTCATCTGTTTCTCCATCAGGAAGCAAGACCTCTGGGGCCAGGAGGGCCCATGGCCCTGCCATTGAATGTGGCAGGGATAGGACAGTGATGGAGGCCAGTGCTCTGTGCCACCTTGGGAGAGAGCAGGACTGAGGGGAGAGATTGTGAGGGAATGGAGGAAGCCAAATGGGGCTAAGCTGGGGTGCCATGGAAGGAAGCCAGGAGCCTAGAGGTCAGGACTCATGAGAAACCTATGTGCTTGACAGTGCCAGTTTCCCCAAAACAGACCCTTCCAGACAGGACCACCAGACCCTGGTGCTTCCCATGCAAGGGGATTGCTAATCCTTCTCCAGCAGCTAGGACGCATCTTTTCACAGGTATGAACAAGGGAAGAACAAGGGAAGAACTGGCTCAGAATTCCTTGGGGGCTGTCAGGGAGGGGATACACCCAGCAACTCCCTGCTCTCCGGACTGTCTCCACTCACCCCCCTCCTTCTTTGCCTGCCAATTTCCCTGCCTTCCCTGGTCTGTTTGTGATGGGCTAAGGGCAGCTTCATCATTTATCGATATGCATAGAATAGTTCCCAAAGCCCTTGGGAGGCAAAGTACTCCAGAGCCTTGTCAGATCAATATACAAGGGCAAGAAATTGTTGGAGGATTATAAGAAGTGGTTTACTCTGAACTTCGCCTACTGCAAAAGGAAAGGCCAAAAGGGAAATAGTTTACTTTCATTCCTCAGTGATTTTGCTCATTTTAAAAGGCAACATGAGTTGCTTCTAGCCCATGAGTGGCCCTCGCCTTTCCAACTGTAGACACCTCTTCCAATGAAAAAATACAAAGGTATGGGGTTCCCACCCCTGTTAACTAAAGAGTAGCTGTTGGTCCCAGCAGAGTCACTTATCCTCCCCAAAGATCAGGTGCTGCTTTCATAAGACTTTGATTGTATTGATAACTAAATTATATGGATGATAGCATTTTATTTATTTTTTATTTTACTTTACTTTCTGGGATACATGTGCAGAATGTGCAGGTTTGTTATGTAGGTATCCATGTGCCATGGTGGTTTGCTGTACTTATCCACCCATCATCTAGGTTTTAAGCCCCACATGCATTAGGTATTTGTCCTAATGCTCTCCCTCCCCTTTCCCCCTACCCCCTGACAGGCCCCAATGTGTGATGTTCTCCTCCCTGTGTCCATGTGTTCTCATTGTTCAACTCCCACTTATGAGTGAGAACATGCAGTGTTTGGTTTTCTGTTCCTGTGTTAGTTTGCTGAGAATGATGGCTTCCAGATTCATCCATGTCCCTGTAAATGACATAAATTCCTTCTTTTTTATGGCTGCATAGTATTCCATAGTGTATATGTGCCAAATTTTCTTTATCTAGTCAATGATAGCATTTTAGAACTATTCAGATATTGGTTTCTCCGATTTTTCTCTTATGCTCACTGTGAACTTTCTGCTTGTGCAGAGGCTTTAATCCCCTAATTATTAGTAATACCTTGTTTTCTAAGCTTCGATCTGGAGAAGAATTAACAATATCACTGAGAAATAAAGATGAATAAATAAATAAATGCCTTCACCAGTTAATTGTAACCAATAAATTTGATGATGGAAATTCAGAAGTGGACTAGAAAGGTACTTTAAATTTCAGGACTGCTACCTGCCTGGAGAAACCTTAGCCTTATACGAAGGAGGATGAACATGAAACCCAGAAAGAACATTTTTAATCTCAAGGTAAACTAAACAGAGCGAGACCTTTCAGAACACAGAGAGAGATGATGGATGAGAAACGGGGTGGGAATAGAGAAAAGGAGCCGGGGGAAAGAAAAGGAGGACTAGAAGGAAACCAAAGAGCTCGAAGCTGAGGTCACACACTCAGAGGGGCTGGAGGTGGGTATCGCAGATGGGCCGTGAGGGTGAAGTAAAGGGAGGATAATATGCTATCCACCATCTGTACCTTTAGTGGTGGTCCAAGCTTTGGTCCCATCATCTGACCTGCTGTGGTGAGACCCTACGGGGAAGGCACTGGTGTCTCAAGTCCTTTTTGGAATAAGATGGGATAGAAAATATTAAAATAAAAGTGATATCAAAGGAAGTAGACACTCTGATTCTGCAAGCTTGAAATCCGTCATCTAAACCATGGTTGCCCGTCCCCAGCAGTCCCTGCCTACCCTCTTTACTAGATGACAGTAAAGTCCTGAGGCAAGAGCTAGGGCCTTCTGTGTGTCAGCAGGTGTCAGACACCAGCAGTGTAAGTACTAGTCCAGCCCAGTGAGGGAAACAGGAATGAAAAGCCTGGCCCAGCCCTCACAGGACTTCCGGCTTAACATGGTGTCAAACACAGCATGTACGGAACAATCCAGAGAGTGTGGGCACATGGAAATGTTGTAGGACTCTTGCTCCCCAAACGCACCAATTGTTTTAGGATTTTGTGCCTGTGTGGAGAATCTCTGCTACTATGCTCTCCCTCCTCCACCAGTGGACAGAGGCTACTCAAGCTTCATGCTCAGATGGCAGAGCCTCCCTCCAGGAACACACTATACCCACTCCCCCCAATGGAGTAGTGTAGTTGTAGCCTTGACCCTTTAGCATGGGGGCTTCCTGAGGACAGAAACTGGAGCACACATGGTTAAATCATTGTTGGATGAATAAATAACTGAATGAGTAGATGGGTTTCAGAACCAGCTGTTACTAGCCATGAAATGCTCAATGTGGTTGAGCTCCTAGTCTGAGTATCCTTATATATAAAGTAAGAAAGTAGACAGAGTTTATGAGCTTTTAACCCTTGCCCCAGCAATCATAAAACCTTATCCAGATTAGTTTTTACTGTGGCTTATATTGCCCCCCAAATTATGTTAATTTTATAAATGTAAAGTTTTATGATAATATTTAGTATAATTTTAAAAACTATATATCCCCCTCATGCCATCTTTCCCCTATTGAGAATCACTGGTCACTATGGCTCTATCCTCCCAATCTGAGGGTGTCTCCAGTGCTGAGGGGTGATTTTCTCCAGTTTCCTTATTCAACACAAGTTCATCAAGTGTCTATTATATGCTGTGTGTTAGGATAGTTGATGAGCAGAGTGTCTCTGCTCTCATGGAGCTTACCAGCCAGCAAAGAAGGTAAGCAATGAGCAAGCAGAGAGGACATGGTTCCACAGCTGTGGCAGTGATGAAATCAACACAGATTGAAAGCTTATGTCAAGCCAGGCACCGTGCCAAGGGCCCTTTGTGCAGCATTTCCTTGCAACCTCACAAGAGCTGTGCAAAACAAGTGCTACAGTCATTTCTTTTATTATTGTTCAAAATGTGACTCAGAAGGGTCAGGCCGTCAGTGTAAGGCAATAGCTAATCAGTGGTTGTCTTGCAGTTGGACCTGGGATTGAACCTATGTGGTCTGTCTTCTGCCTGTGTTCTTAAACCCAAGACTAGATTGGGTCTGATGTTGGAGAAGTCAAAGAAGCTAATGGGAGCCGGAGCAAAAGCCCTGCAGCAGCATGTCTAATGCCCCAAGGCACAAAAGCAAGGTCTACCTGAGGAAGTTCACTACCACTACAGTGGCAGGGGAGTCAAGTGCAAGGAGAAAGGCCAGATACTAGACAGCCATCTCTTCTCTGCTCCTCCTCCTGGGTTTGGGGATCCTCAAGCCCCAGGTAGAGATAAATCTTTTCTGGTCAGACACAGTGAGTTGAGCCCAGAGCCATCCTAACTAATTGCCTGGAAGTGCTGTTTTCTTTTTACCTCCTGCCTTCGGGTCCCAAGACCACTATTAACTTAGCAATTTTCTCTCTCTCTTTTTTTTTTTTTTTTTTTTTTTTATTAACAAGACCTGACAGGCACAAGGATAGAGCCACTACTTGTTTCCATAATCGTTTGACGAGCACATAATGAGAATCACTTATCAGATAAATATGCTACAATTAGCTTGGAACCACAATGCCATCTGTGTTTTTTAACACCCAAATGTGGTTGAAGCCGATGCCAGGAGCTCTTCTGATGATGCAGAGACAGTCAGGATGACACCTGAGGGGGATCCCAGGAAGTGTCATGGCCAGATGTTGGGGACAGAAGGTTGAGGAGTCTTGGACCTTTCCTGGTGACTCAGAGCTGTAGGGTCAACTCTGGCTGGGGATCTGGAAAGAAACTGTCACTTCTTAAGGTTCTGAGCCCCAGGAGAGAGAGAGAGGTGGGCTGAACACATCTGTTTCTTTCTTTTATCACTTTGTTAATTGGCTCATGAAGGGAATGAATCTTTCCTGATGGAGAACACAGTGTGTTGTTCATAGCAAGCAATGAATAAATATCTTCAGGATTGAACTGCATAAAGGTTTCTGGTAGTCCAGATCAACTCTCTAGAAGTCTCAGGGAAAATGCCCGAGCTCAGAGAGTTTCTCCAAGTTTATCACCTGGAGGTGAGTGTGGGAAGTATCCACATGTCAAAAGTAAAACAGATCCAAACATGGAGAAGTATAGTTTTGTTAGGTTTGCTTTTGAACAATTAACTGTGAAATGGGATTTTAAGATTTCTTAGCATTCCTGGGCAAAACTGTCAAGCTGATTAAGTTTGTCCTTCAAGGCACCTGCTCCTCTTATTTTATCTCCCCTTTCTCTCTTTTTGAGTTCCCAAAGCAATTCCTGGAAAGCTAGTTAGCACTGGTCCAAAATGCCAGCCTGTTACACCTGATGTTTAGCTGCATGAAATAAGAACCCAGCCAGGGTGACATAATCATATGAGCATCTTAAAAGAAGTACATCCTACTAGACATCAGAGAAAAAATTAAGGTAACAAGAATCTACTTTTCTAACTTAGCAGACTAGCAAAGAGCTAATATCTTTGAGAATGCGGAGAAATAAGAACTTTCATGCATCACTGGCAGTGAGACAAACTAGGAAATCACTTAGGAAAGCAGGAAGATCATATCTGAGGATGTTGAAGTAAGCCTGCTCCACTGTCCTTCAACTCCATTGCTAGCAGTGCCCTGAGGAAATACCACAGGTGTGCCCAAGTTGTCATACCCAGAGTGGTCAAGCATTGTCTGTAACAAGTGAAAAAGAAGGAAAGTCAGGGGGAGAGGGAAGAGAGCAGAGGGGAGGAGAGGGGAGGGAAGGGGAGGGACGACTACAAAACAAAAAGAAACCTATTTATCAATAAATAAATGAATAAATCGTGATACAGTTGTGAAATGCAATACCTAGCCATTCATGAACTAGACATACATCTATCAACATACTGAATGAGAAAAGCAAACCTCAAGAAGATTCATAAGTATAAAACCATAAATGCATATGGAAATGTTTTAACATACACAAAACTACGTGTTGCTTCCAGAATCACACATTTACAGTAAAAACCTGAAGCCATGGTTCAATAGGAGGTGCACAATTTTTAGAACCTGACCACCTCTGGGGATAAGAGCTGAATGGAGGGGCTTCCATTTTATTTATGTTTGTTTATTTTACTTTTTAGTAGTATATTAAGCAAATATCTGATTGGAGAATTTTTGTTTATCATTTGCTGTACTTTTTAGTGTATTTCATAATTTAAGCAATTAAAGATGAGCAGATGCTTGCATGTGTGTCAGAGCCTGGGTTGAAGGAGCACCCAGTGGAATTACTGGTCCTCAGCTGTCTAGGACAGAAAGTCTCCACCCTTTGCGAAGGAGTGAGGGTTGGCCTCTCCTTCTGGTTCACTAGATCTCATTTTCTTGGGTATCATCTTTCAGATTTAAAACATAATTTGAAACATAAGCACCTCCCTATCAAACCCCAGATATTTCTGGCCATCTGTTATTTCATAGATCTAACATTGCCTCTGGCTTTTAAAACTCAAGATGTATTAAAGACTTAAACATAAGACTTAAAACCATAAAAACCTTAGAAGAAAACCTAGGCAATTCCACTTAGGACATAGACATGTGCAAAGACTTCATGCCTATAACACCAAAAGCAATGACAACAAAAGCCAAAATAGACAAATGGGATCTAATTAAACTGAAGAGCTTCTGCATAGCAAAAGAAACTACCATCAAAGTGAACAGGCAACCTACACAGAATGGGAGAAAATTTTTGCAATCTGTCCATCTGACAAAGGGCTAATATTCAGAATCTATAAATAACTTAAACAAATTGATAAGAAAAACAAAAAAAAAATAAAAAGTGGACAAAGGACATGAACAGACATTTCTCAAAAGAAGACATTTATGTGGCCAACAAACATGAAAAAATGCTCATCATCACTGGTCATTAGAGAAACGCAAATCAAAACCACATTGAGATACCATCTCATATCAGTTAGAATGGCGATCATTAAAAAGTCAGGAAACAACAGATGTTGGAGAGGATGTGGAGAAATAGGAACACTTTTACACTGTTGGTAGGAGTGTAAATTAGTTCAACCATTGCGGAAGACAGTGTGGAGATTCCTCAAGGATCTAGAAGTAGAAATACGATTTGACCCAGCAATCCAATTACTGAATATATACCCTAAGGATTATAAATCGTTCTACTATAAAGACACATGTATGTTTATTGCAGCACTCTTCACAATAACAAAGATTTGGAACCAACCTGAATGCCCATCAATGACAGGCTGGATAAAGAAAATGTGGTACATATACACCATGGTACACTCTGCAGTCATAAAAGGATGAGTTCATGTACTTTGCAGGGACATGTATGAAGCTGGAAACCATCATTCTCAGGAAATTAACGCAGGAACAGAAAACCAAACACTGCATGTTCTCACTCATAAGTGGGAGTTGAACAATGAGAACTCATGGACTCAGAGAGGGGAACATCATACACCAGGGCCTGTGGCGGGTGGAGGCTACGAGAAGAATAGCATTAAGAGAAACACCTAATGTAGATGACGGGGTGATGGATGCAGCAAGCCACCGTGGCACGTGTATACCTATGTAACAAACCTGTACGTTCTACATATGTTCCCCAGAACTTAAAGCATATTTTTTTTAAATATCTAATTTTACTTTTATATACCAGGTAGACTGAATTCTTAGCCAGGGCCTTAACAGGCTACATACAAGCAAAACGAGGAAGTGCAACAGAGGTGTTCTATTGCAAGTGTGTGGAAGATAGAAGAGAAAAAAAGGAAAGTTTTAATGCAAGTGTCTGGTCCCCTAAGCCTGTTCTATCTTTAAATTAAGTCAAATAGGGATAAGGAGAAAGAGAGTCCCAAATACTTCTTGTCTATCTGCATAGCTTAATTTATTCTGTTTGAATACTAAACTTTCTTAAGCCTAATAGTCTAATAGTCTCAGGAAAGTGCACATGAGTGCGTGCGTGCGCACACACACACCCTAAACAAACAAACAAAAAACCCTGCCCTTTCAATGATCCTACTGAGCATTGCACTGTCTTTGGTCCACCTGACTATGAAATTCTATTCATTCCTTACATAATGATGTGTGGAAATAAGTAACATTTTGCATTGATGCTACAATCCATATGGGTCCCATCAAAAGTAATTAAACCACTAGGAGAACTCCCAGTATGCAACACTTTCCCCATTGAATGTGGGTTCTGATTCCTCTCACAAAACTGGCAGATGATGAGGCTTACTGATACCATCCTGGGCAATTCAGCTTGCTTTTCAATAACCGTTCAGAGTGTAGCCAAGGCGTAGAACACAGAATCCAGTAATTGTATGCTTTGTAAATAATGACACCCACTATATAGCAGGCACTATGTTACGTATGGGAAGCAGATATTAACGGAACATGGAAAGAGCCAGAATCAAAGTAAGAATTGCATTCAGCAGGAGCACAAGAAAGGACTGATTCATTCTTGCCATGAGGAATGTGAATTGGGTCTAAAGGATTTCTAGTTTGTACCAAGCAGAAGGGCAGACATACCTGGTAGAGGGAAGGTGCATGTAAAATCTGAGAGCTCAAACTACCCAAGAATCTCTGCAGCATCTTCACAAGCCCCTGCAGTTGGTAGCAATTAGAATCATCCCCAGTGTATAGGTGAGAACACTAAGACTCAGAGAAGTCAAATAACCTGCTCAAGGCCACGGAACAGAGCCTGGTTTGCCATCTTTTTAACAAGGTTTTCTCAGGTCTTTTCAGTCTTCTGGAATAGTCTGCACATGTTCCTTGATCTGTTAGGTCTCTGTTCGGACGTTCAGAACTCATAGTGAAATGAGCTGAGTTAGAGTGCTGCCACAGCAAAGAGACCCAACAGCCAGAGCTGTGGAAATGATTCATCTAAATAGTCTACATCTTTAATTGGCATTTATTGAGGAGTTTAAAATCCTGGTTTGAACTCTACTTTTGCGAAGTAATCTTAGGCATACTAATTGCCTGCTGAGCTAGTTTTCTCTTATGAAAAATGGGTCGACTCCCATGACAGAGTCAATCCAATGGATAAATAGGATACTCCATGTGATGATATTCTGTGTGCTCTAAAGAGCTGCATACATGTTGGATTTATTATTGTATTTTATTATTATATATTATGTCATAAATATTGTTATAATATGCTAATATGCCATATATATCATTAATAAAAATATTTTCACAAAGGAAATAAATTTTAATAGGAGATTGCTTGCGACAAAATACTGTAGTTTAGAGGAGTTATTTAAATTTCAGGTCACAATCCAGTCACAGGTCCTGAAAACAAGTTGGCATTTTTTTTTAATGTAAGAGAATATAGTTCCTGATACATAATGAATTGTGATATAAAATTTAGTACTACTGAAGGGTCTTGATCAAAAAATTCTTAAAAACTCTACAATCAGAAGAAAAACCTAGAAATAGTAGAAATCAGTAATCAAAAAGGACCTTGGAGATGGTGGAGTCCTACCACCTCGTTGACTAGATAGAAATCTGAAGCCCAAAGAGAGAGCAGGGAGGGGAGGATGATTTGATCAAGGTCTTAACAGCTGTGAAACGGCAGAGGCAGGTCTCAAAGGCTGGCTTCTGGATAAGGCACTAAACCACAAAAAGACAAGCATAGAAATGAGAGCTCTTGCCTTCCAGAAAAGGTATTCATGTATTTAACTAATATTTATTGAGCAGCTACTCTGTGCCTAGACCCATGCCTAACTTCAAAGAGTTGCCTTTTTCTTTTTCTTTCTTTAAGATGGAGTCTCACCCTGTTGCCCAGCCTGGAGAGCAATTGTGCAATCTCAGCTCACTGCAACCTGCACCTCCCAGGTTCTAGTAATTCTCCTGCTTCAGCCTCCTGAACAGCTGGGGTTACAGGCCCGTGCCACCAAGCCCGGCTAATTTTTTGTATCTTTAGTAAAGACAGGGTTTCACCATGTTGGAGTTCCTTATTTTTTAATGAGTTAGGAAATATTAACAAAAATGGTACACTGAAAAATAAAAATTATTTCTGGTTGAAATAAATTCAATGAAGGAAGTAAAGTAAGAGATAAAGAAGGGTGGGTGGAGTCTATTTGAAGGTGGGTCAGGGAAACCTTCATCAACAAGTGACACTGAAGTCGAAAGCTGATGGGTGGTGTCTCCGAGCTTGTCTTGGTCTTTTCCTCATGATCACAGGATAGCTGCTGCATGTGGAGTATCAAGCTCTTTTCAAGTCAGGAAGAAGGGGTAGGCGAGGGAAAAAGGCGATGCCATGTGCTTATTAATTTTTCATGAGAAAAAAAATTATTACCAGAGGAGAAATTTCTGATTAATTTTTTAGATCAATACCTGTGACCTGGCTGTGCCCAGCTGCAATGGATGCTGAGAAAGCAAGGACCTCATTTCAGCTGATCATGTTGCTTCCAAACGAGAGTGGGCTTTGATCAACAAATAAGAAAAAGGCGATGTGTATTGGGTAGGTGGCTAACAGTGATTGCTATGCATACCATTCTATTACCTATTCCTGTGCATTTGTTCCTGGAATTCCTTCTACTCAGCACATGCTCTTTTTATCTAATGAAAGTTAGCCCATGGCATCACTGTTTTCCCTCCCCTTTCCTTCTTCCTGACTCACACAGCACTGTGCCTCACATTATGGCAGCCAACGTGGGACCATGAAGGAAAGACCAAGGTATGCTCAGAGACTTTCATTCTGAAATTGACAAGCAGCTGAACCAATACGAGCAATAAAGAGGCAACTTCCAGATGTCTCGTTATATAACAGAAACGAGGTATATCCTTGTGTAAGCCACTGCGTCCAGCTTTCTCTTACTTTCAGCCCAAACAGAATCCCGACTGACCTGCGGCAGAGTGGGGAGCGGCTTTGCACAACACCCAGGACACCCACGAGTTGCCTTCCTTACGTGATGTGCCTTCACTTACCTGTGCCTCCTTGGGGAAGGAGGGCTCTGCATCTCCCTGGAATTCATTTCTGCGCTGACATTGAATAAGGCGTCCAATGTGAAGTCAGAGCCGCCGCAGACCAGTAGTCTCCGTGACTGCTGCCCTGCCTGCTGCCCTGCCTGCCTGCCTGGCTGACAGCCACTGACCTCTGATCTTAATCATCCTGCCCGTGTGATGCTAGATGGCTCCACAGCTTTTAATCTCACACCTGTAAGTCTGGAACTCCCCACCCCCACCGCCCGCAGAGTCTGTTGACTCCCATGCCTCGATTCTACCTTAACTGCCCTAGTCTTGGTTCCAGCGATCTCAAGAAGGGCCCTGGAATGATATAACCATGTCTGATCGTATTTTATCTATATCCTGTAAGATGGTGAACTTTGTTTTTCTAATAAGCAGCATATTTCTTGATTCATAATTGATTATACATTATTAGTCCCAGCTTTTTGTCGGTCTGATTGTTTCACAAATTGCAGGTGCCCACTTTAAATTAATGCTGATTCGGACTTTCCCAGGTGCATTATCTTACATTTATCTATATTAAATCTCATCTCATTTGCTTCCAGAAACTCCCATTCTTCTCTGTTCTTTTAGTCTCTCCAATATTTGTTGTTTTTTGGAATTTGGTGGCATCTGAAATGTAATCAATTTTTCTGTCTTTCTAAGTCATAAATGAGCTTCAAACAAATGCCTCTAATGTGTATAGGAGAAGAACCTGGATTTATTGCCCACTGACTAAGTCTCTCAGCTGGGATTCCCCCAAAAGTGCACCCTAAGTTGAGGAATTGGTACATGATGTTTATGTGGAAGGACAGTGAGGGGGATGGAGGAAAGGCAGCAACGGGTATATAATTGAGAGGGTTATTGAGGCTAGCTTTTGGGGCTCAGCCTACTGAAGACCCTCTGGCAGACTTTATAAAGTACTCCTCACTGACTCGTGCTCACCATGACTTGATGATTACTTGTGGAGGTGTGTGGTATGGTTAACTCCCTAGCATTTACAACTGAGCTTAAGCCTGGCAAGCTTAAGGCAGAGATGGACACAGATCTTGGAGTAGGAAGGTTTGTCCACAGGGCTGTGGTGACCTCCATGCTAAGGAAGTAAGAATGGCCGCCACAGTTCACCCTTCACACCACTCAGATCCACTCATGCCACCCGTTAAGAACACTGGCTCTTCAAGGAATACTGTAGATTCCTCATCTGCCTCCTTTACCATTCATTCATGATTGTCCTCTGCCCTGGCCAGTACTTCTACTGGCATAAGTTGTTTTTCCAGTGGGGAACTGAGAGCTTCATCTTTGAGGATTCAGAGCTCCTGACAATGTGGTGGTGCCTTTGTCACATCATGGCTGATGCCCTGCACATTTACAGTTGTGACCACCAGGGATGGAAGCAGCAAGAAGCACCTCAGTAAATCTGTTGAATTCCACACTTACTCTTCTTTGCTTCTATTGTAACCAGCAGCCCCAGCTTTTCCTGATAATCAGTCATTTAATCATGTAGGTACAGCAACTCTGTGTGTGTGTGTGTATACACACACACACACACACACACACACACACACATATATATATATATATATATAGGCTTGGCTTTCTGGTCCACCAGCATAAACACTCCAACATAACCAGAAAGCAAAAATAACCTTAGGCTTAGCAGGATTCTTAATGTGTTACTTGGAGGAAACATCCTTGTCCTAGGAAATATGACCTTTTTAGTCCATCGGGGCCAACAGTTACAGGTTTGGGAGGTAAAAATATTCCTAAGAGGTTTACAGGGAGTGATGGTGACAGGCCAACAGGCCAACATGACTGATGCTCTTTATGTCCACTCCATGGGTCTGTCCACATGCTTCTTCCCTAGACTTCCTGGTCTTCAATCCTCCAATCATGTTTCTTTAGATCTCATCCAACCAGTGATGCCATTCACCCCTGTGTATAACCTTTCCTCAGACCAGTTCTTCCTCCACAGAAAGCTGAGTCATGCTGAGATATCCCCTCCCCACCTTCATGGACACTCCTGAGTGGGACTGAGTGTGGCAGCAGACTGTGGTCAGCACACTAGCTAATCTAGCTGGCCCACCAAATAAGCAGGACTAGGATTTTCCTACTCCTTCACTCATCGTAGGAAGCCCCATAGGACAGCACAGGTGTGAGTGGTGGGAGAGATTCTCTTGCAACAGATGGTCTGGGTCACCTGTTTGTACAATTTATCCATGCCCTCCAGATCTGCCTGAGCTTGACCAGCATGGACTATTTTCCTCATAAGATGACTGTTGTGCACCTGCCTACCCTTATGACCTGGTAGATCTGACAATACCCGGCTCGTGATGAGTAGCTCCAACTCCAGGGTTATTTGATGTCCCATGATCAGATATTCAGTCTTTATTAAGATCCAGTAACACAGCAAGATCTGCTTTTTGAAAAGTGTACAATTCTCTATGATAGAAATACATCTTTGATCCAAAAACCTAGATGTCTATCCTGTGATTACCCTGTTGAGTTTGTCAGGCTGTCTACACAGTGTCTTTGTTCACCTGGATGTATGTAGTGTCATAAGAGCTGCCGGATTACATGGCTTCATGGCAGAGAAACTTACTGTAGCCCGAACCTATTGCAGAGCCCTCTCCTTCTTTCGACCCCAATCAAAACTGGCAGACTTCCAAAGCATCCAAAAAACTGTTGGGGCACTATTCCCAAACACGGTCCATGCTGCCATCCAAATCCAAAGAGGCCCACTAAGCACTGTGCTCATCTTTTACTTGTAAGAAGCATAAGGTGCAATAACTTGACCTATAGTTTAGAAGGCATGTTCTGATATTCACCAGATGATTAGACACCTAATTTCACACAATTTCACCAATGTGGCAGTCACCAGACTCCCCCTGCATTTATCTCCCATCCTCTAGCAGTGTCAGGGGCTCAGAAAATGATACCCCCAAGTATGGCCCTGTGACATGCTAAACACTTTGAACTGAAAGAGATTGAGAAGGCCTCAGGCACAAGGTCTCTCTGACTTTCCCACCCTCCTTTCTTTCTCCCACAGCCTTTTGCTCCCCTAGAGGAATCATAGAAACCAGAATTACTCCTATCCCCCAAAGAAAGCCACATAACCTAGAAACTAACCCTCTGAGCTACCTCCCCTGAAAATGAGTCATATGACCCTCACTACAGGGGATCCTGCCCCATACTCAGGGTGATACGGTTTGGCTATGTCCCCACCCAAATCTCATCTTGAATTGTAGCTCCCATAATTCCCATGCATTATGGGAAGGAGCCGGTGGGAGATAGAGAATCTTGGGAACAGTTTCCTCCATACTATTCTCATCATAGTGAATAAATCTCACGAGATCTGATGGTTTTATAAAGGGAAGTTTCCCTGTGCAAGCTCTGTTATTCTCTCTTGTCTGCTGCCATATATGTCTTTCACCTTCCACTGTGATTGTGAGGCCTCCCCAGTCACATGAAACTGAGTCCATTCAACCTCATTTTCTTTACAAATTGCACAGTCTCAGGTATGTTTTTACCAGCAGTGTGAAAATGGACTAATACACAGGGGGAAGGAATGCTACACAAAAAGGCCAAAAAGAAGCTAAACAAGCAGGCCTTGCTGGGCTCTCCTCCCAAGTGCATTCACATTAGCTCAGACCCTTCTGATCCAATCATGTTTCTCCACAACTATCCACTTCTTTCTTAAGATTTAGCATAAAAATGCATCATTTTTCTCTGGATCTTTGGGTCTTCACTTCTGGAGGCTCCTGTGTCACACAAAACTTTATTAAATAAATTTATGATGATTATATGTTGCTACCCTGTCTTTTGTTGTGGGAGTATCAGACAAGACCCTTGTAAAGGAACGGTATTATCTTTTTGTCCCTACAACAGACATGTGAGTTTTGGTGAAGACATAGCAATCTCTGACATGTACATGTATATACATATGTGTGTGTATATCTAATTGTTTAGATTTGTCAAACAGTTCATCCCAGCTTTGACAAAAGGAAGTATGAACGGAAAAGGGAAGAATGAGGATTGTCCTTCTCTTCTGCACAAGCACATTTTACTTAAATTTACCCAGAATTACAGTAACTTCTGAGTGTTCAATATTATGGATTCACTGAGGTAAGAACCTGTTCACTGAAATTCAGAAATTATGTAGAACTATACAGACTAAATGGACTTCAACACTGTTAATCCAGTTAGTAGAATCACCAACATTCCAGTCATTTGCAAATTCCATATAAACAAAATAGTATAAAGAATGAAAGGCATCAACAAAAATTAGGAATTAAGGATGGCATATGTATCACAAAGGAGTCAGAGAGAACTTTCTAAGCAAGACAGGAAGCCCAGAAGTTATAAGGAAGGAAATTAAATTCTTTTGACTGTCAAGAGAGTATAAATCAAAATCAAAAGACAAATGATAAATTGGGGAAAATATTTTCAACTCTTATGATAGATAAAGGTTAATAGAAAGAGCTTTTGCAAATTAACAAGAAAAATGCCAACAACTCAAAAGAAAAAAAAATGGGCCAAGGATAGGAATAGTTAATTCACAGCACAGATTATCCAAAATGCCAATAGACATAACAGCTCCTAGATAGAAACTGATTCATTTCAATATAAAGCCTCCTCTTCTGCACATTGGAGAATAATTTTATGTGGAATAGAATAGAAATAAAGTGGCTAAGCACTTGGAATAGTGACAAAAGAGTTCCAAACGTGAGCTCCCTCTATCTGAGCTCAGTGGAGCAAAACAGAGCTCCCAAGTGAAGGTAACTGGGAGACTTCCAGGCACCAAGAAGTTGCTGGAAGGACTTAGGAAGGCACGGAAAAGCTGTGATCCATGATTCTCATTTTGGTAAGTAAGTACCCACTTACTCATATGCAGACTCCATCAAGTTTGGAGGATGGCAGAGAGCCAGATCTATACTTGAACCCATCACTGACATTTACTACTTAAATGGCTTCGGCAAGTATTATGGATTGAATTGGGTCCCCCAAAAACATACAGTGAAGTCTGAACACCCAGGACTTTAGAGTGCCAGTTTATTTGGAAACAGGATCATTGCAGATGTGATGAGTTAAATTAGGATGAGGTGATAATGGAATAGGGTGGGGCTTTAACCTATGTGACTAGTGGCCTCATAAGAAATGAAAAAGAAACATGGAGACACATAGTAAAAAAAGATGGCCATGTGACAGCAGAGGTGGAAGTCAGAGGGATGCATCTAAAATCCCAGGAATGACAGGGGTTGCTGGCAAACACTGGGAACTGGAAGGGGCAGAGAGGGTTTCTTTTCCCTTGTAGGTTTCAGAGGGAGCACAGCCCTCCTAACACCTTGATTTCAGACTTCTCACCTTCAGAACTGTGAGCCAATAAAGTTCTGGGGTTTTTGTTTTTTTGTTTGTTTGTTTGTTGTTGTTTGTTGTTGTTTTGGAGGGGAGGTTGTTGTTCTTTGTTTTTGTTTTTTGTTTTTGTTTTACAATTCCAATCCTTATTTATAAGAAAATAAAAGCTCCCTCAAGGGTACAAAATAAGCAGCTCAGCATGATGTACAGACAACATTTTCCATTATTATACAGAGTAAGTTTTTCCTTGGGATCAGAGCATTTCAGAGATGTCTTTCTTCTTGTGGTCTCTAAGGTATATTTGCATAACTGAAGATCTGGTCATGGACACATCCCTCTGCTCCCTCAAAGGCAGAGTCTTCCGGTTGTTTTAAGCCACCCAGTTTGTGGTGCTTTGCTACAGCAGCCCCTGGAAACTAATACAGCAAATAGCCTGAAAGAGCCTCAGTTTTCTCATCAGTAGTAGAGAGGTAACACACTGTCCCTCCCAGGAGTGCTGTGAAGGTAGATGCCGGGTTAGGTACAAATGCCTCCCACATAGTAGCCTCTCCAAATTCTGTGTCTCCTTCAAGCGTTTATGTGTTCAAAAGGAAGATACAATGCTGGCCTTGTATTTTCTCTCCATTAACGTGTATATAATATCTATCTATCTATCTATCTATCTATCTATCTATCTATCTATATATGTATATAGTATTTTTAATATATTTATATTTTAATTTTTTAAATGTACTTTAGATTCTGGGATACATGTACAGATTACACAAGATTGTTGCACAGGTACATTCATGGCAAGGTAGTTTGTTGCCACCATCCCCCAATCACCTATACCTGACATTTCTCCCTATGTTATCCCTCCCCATCCTCCCTCCCACTATCCTTCCCCTAATGCCCCCGGCGGATCCCAGTGTGTGATTCTACCCTCTCTGTGTCCATGTGTTCTCATTGTTCAATATCCACCTATAAGAGGTATTGAGAACTTGCAGTGTTTAATTTTCATTCTTGTGTCAGTTTGCTGAGAATAATGGTTTCCAGGTTCATCCAGGTCCCTGCAAAGGACATAAACTCATTGATTTTTATGACTGCACAGTATTCCATGGTGTATATGTGCCACATTCTCTTTGTCCAGTCTATCATCAGTAGGCATTTGGGTTGATTCCATGTCTTTGCTATTGTAAACAGTGAACATATGTGTGCATGTGTCTTTATAATAGAAAGATTTATAATCCTTTGGGTATATACCGAGTAATGGGATTGCTGGGTCAAATGGAATTTCTATTTCTAGGTCCTTGAGGAATCGCCACACTGTCTTCCACAATGGTTGAACTAATTTACACTCCCACCAGCAGTGTAAAAGTGTTCCTATTTCTCCATATCCTCTCCAGCATCTGTTGTCTCCAGATTTTTTAAGAATCACTATTCTAACTGGTGTAAGATGGTATCTCAATGTGGTTTTGATTTATTTTAAAAAATAAAAGTGCTAGAGTGTGGTTGGGCATGGTGGCCCACGCCTGTAATCCCAGCGCTTTGGGAGGGCAAGGTGGGCAGATCATCTCAGGTCAGGAGTTCGAGACCAGCCTAGCCAACATGGTGAAACCTCATCTCTACTAAAAATACAAATTTAGTCAGGTGTGGTGGCACATGTCTGTAATCCCAGCTACTCAGGAAGCTGAGGTGGGAGAATCACTTGAAACTGGGAGGCAGATGTTGCAGTGAGCTGAGATGGCCCCATGGCACTCAAGCATGGGTGACAAGACAAGAGCAAAACTCTGTCTCAAAAAAAAAAAAAAAAGTGCTAGAATGATGATTCCCAAATTGGATTTTAAAATAAGGATTTTAGGGTCCTTCTCGTAGAGGCTATATAGACATCTGAGGAGTACCAGTACCAGTGGAATAGACTACATAGCAAGAAGTAGCGGGTTACCATAGAACTAATACTAGATTTGGAGTCAAAGACCTGAATTCAAGTCCCAGTTCTTCCATTTCCTGGCTATGTTTCACTGAGTAAGATTAGTTTCCAACATCTGTTGTAACAAATTAGCACAAATTTGGTGGCTTAAGAGAACACACATTTTATTTCTTGTATTTCTAGAGGTCGGAAGTCTGAAACCACTAACTGGGCTGAAATCAAGGTGTCAGCAGGGTTGCTCACCTTCTGAAGACCAGGGAAGAATCTATTTCTTTGCTTTCTCCAGCTCTAGAACTTCATTCCTTACATTCCTTGGCTCTTGGTCCCCTCTTCTGCCTTTCGTCAGTATAACATCTTGCTTCAGTTGTTCCATTGGCTGCTTCTTCTGTGGTCAGATTTTCATCTGATTCTGTCTTATAAGAACGCTTATGATTACATTTAAGACCCACTCAAATAATCCAGGATAATCTCCCCATCTCAAAATCTGCAATTACATTTCGGAGTCCCATTTGCCATTGTATGGTAATGATCGCAGGCTCCAGGGATCAGACCTGTATTTCACTGGGCCTACTACAACTTCAGCCTCTCTGAGCTTCAGTGTCCTTAAAACTGGGATAACGATGCTTACCTGTTAGGACTGTCGATATGATTACATCAAGTGATACATTTGAAAGCATCTAGCAGAGGGTGTGGAAAATAGAAACTGAACAGCATACAGTAGTTAGCCTTTGGAAATCTTCTTGTATAGCATGTAGGTTGGGGTTGTGTGAACACATACCCTTGGTAAATTCCCTTGCAATTGCTGCTCCTTTCATAACTGGCATATCCCCACCTGCTTCAGGGAAAGATGCTCTTGGGTTGGGAATAGCATTCAATTTCCAATACACACCCAACAAGACTATGGGACAAAGCAGATTCTTCTTTATCTGAATCTTGTGTGAAATGGATCTTGCAGTTTTATTTTATCAAATAAGAATTGCTTTATCTTTTATTGCTCTTTCAACCTTTAGGGAAACATAGTGGGGTTTTTTTTGTTTGTTTGTTTGTTTGTTTTGTTTTGTTTTGTTTTGTTTTGTTTTGTTTTTTAATTCTCACAACCTTTTAAGATGAATCTTCCAGCAGACACCCATGACTTCAGATAACTCTCCAATACCAGGCCCCCTTCTTTCAACCGTTTCTATTTTTCTCTTTCTCACTGTGTCATAAATCTTCATTCCTTTTGTTTATCATTGATTCGTTCAGGTAGACACATTTTTCATACTGCATTCTTGAGCCAGAGTTGTGTTGTTAACCTGTTTTAATTAGATCGCTGCGTAGAAATTTTAGAAGGCACGTAAAATCCCCAATGTTATTTTTTTTTCTTTTTAAATTTTATTTTTCTTGCTTTCAGCTGGGATTGTAACAAATACTCTCTATCAAGGTTGACAGATCAATTGTGAAAACCTTTCCACCAAGTCTCTGTAAAAATATCATGTACGAAGACTTTCAAAGAGAATTCCTCAAAACTCAAATCAATTTATGGGCTGGCTAATGCAGTTCGGTGGTGCAGAAGAGGAACAGGAAGATGCAGTCACAGGGACCTATGCTTGGTCATCCAAAAAAGCTGTGTTCTGTGGTTGTTCTGCAGTGTCCTAACTAACCATGTGACATTGGGCAAGTGACTTGGCCTTTCATTTTCTCAGGTTCAACATCAATAAATGCAGGTAAATTTACTTTCCACAATGTTATTGTGAAAATTAAACTAAATAATAGATGTAGAGTACCTGGCACAATTCCAGAGATATACATGTATGTACATATCTCTCTCTCTCTGTCATCTGTCCATCTCTTCATCTACCTATCTACTTGTCTGTCTGTCCATCCATCCATTTATTCATCATCCATCTACCCACCTACCCATCTATCCATCCATCCATCTATCCATTCATCTATCTATTCATCTACCTATTTTCACAGATGATAGATGTAGATATAATATAGATAGCTATGGCTATGGCTATAGACATAAATGTAAATAAATGTTTCCTTCCACCATAGGAATAGGTAAGTCATTACAGGACATATTAATGTACTCATCAATCACTCATTTACTCACTCATTCTCTAAACATTTATTGAGCCTTCACTGTGATGTAGGCAGATATTCAGGCAGGTAAAGATGGGCTACAGTTTTGGCTTTTCTTCTCTGGCAAGTACTGCTAGTTGCCCACTAGAGCAGATGTTGTTAGTGCCACACCATTATTTCTTCCCCCTTAACTTTTCTGTTCATGTCAGTCTCACTTCCAACTGCCAACATCTGCATCTCTTTTCCAGAGGGATTTTTCTTGCTCCCAGAGCTCGTGTTGCTGCTGGAATGGCAGAAAAATCCCCAGGGAATTGGCATGTCTCTGGGAGTCATTCCCAACCAGTGACTGACAGGAGCTGGCATATCAATACCCCGACTCCCTCAGCACTTGTGTGAGATAATGCTGAGGTGTGTGTGTTTAACATGACTTCCAGAGTTCCCCAGAGGGATAACTGCATCATGCGTAGTGGTAGATGAATAGATAACACAACTTGTATTGCCTGTCTTTCCTTCCCTGTATCTCTTCCCTACTTCTCTATTACTGATTTCTTAGCAATCAAATTCTGCCCCAAGCTTGGTGCCTGGCTCCTTCCCACTAGTTGATCTCTGGTGATTCAGCTTAAGCCATCTAGATGGTGCCAATGTGCTAGGAGAAAAAGAGTCACAGAAGGAAAGGAATCTGGGTGCCTGAACAACCTGGGGGCAGTGGCTGCCTGTACCCATGGGCTGCTCATCTCAGAGCTGTTCTGTGAGGGAGAAACAGAGGTACAAATCTTTAAGACATGCCTGATACAGCAGTCGAAGCGTTTGTCCTAATTAGTACATCCTCTGGGAGCATTTCAGTCTAGATGGGGAGGAAAAAGAAGATAAGAATTGTGCTCAATAAATGCACAATAGGTTGCCAGAAAAGCATGTTTCTTTCTTTCACACATTATATCAGGTAGTCATCTTGTAGCTCCATGAGGTGAGTGATTAGCTCCATTTCACAAATGCCTACTTTCTAAGCCCCCAAGAACAGAACTTCTTTCTGTCCTCGAATGCACCATTTCCATTTGTTTCTAGGCCTTCTATCTTCCCTGACCTTCTGCGACTACTTCTAACTCCGCCCCCTGAGCAGCCTCTAGCTGATCCCATGGATCCTCAGGTCTCAATATATTTGTACATCTTAAAGAGTCTTTGCTGATCCCAGGCGAGGTCAGCTCTCCTGATTCGGGATTCACAGCGCAGTTTTTTGGCACTCATCACACTTGTTTTACCTGTTTGACAAATTGCATCTGTCTTGCTCACTGTTTCTTATAGAATTAATGCTCAAATTTTTTTTTATTAATTGAGCTCAGAGAGGCAAAGAGATTTGATCAAGTTGCAAGAGATAACTTAAAACACTGCCTGGCACATGGCAATTGTTAGCTACTATTATATTTGTTGGTATTATCAAAGCTATATCACTAGAACAGAGCAGGGCCAGAACTCAAATTTCATTTCTCTCCTTCTATTGATTCCCAGACTGAGCAGGAGGAAGCCCTGATTCTGCTTCTCCCATCTCCTTCTCCTGGCAGTGGTCATATCTGCCTCTCAAGGATGCTGTATGTGTCTGTGTCTTAATTCCTC
This sequence comes from Saimiri boliviensis, assembly GCF_048565385.1. Taxonomy (NCBI): domain Eukaryota; kingdom Metazoa; phylum Chordata; class Mammalia; order Primates; family Cebidae; genus Saimiri; species Saimiri boliviensis. Next base: position 83,564,994 of record NC_133463.1, read on the forward strand.
TACTAAATGTTATCTCGGAACAGGGGCTGTGTCTTATTTGTGTTTATATCCCAGGACAGGTGTTCAGTAAATGTATGTAGAAGGATGACAGAGAGGGAAAAAAATGAGTGGAAATGGATGAAAAGGAGAGGGAGGTGTTAACGATGGGACTTGGTTCCCTAGGTGCCATTTCTCCAAGAAAATGAAATGTTTTCTTCATAGGATTTTCAAATCCTTTCCCACTTTAATTCAACAGACTGCAGTGTTGCAGACAGCATGGCAGAGTGAAAAGGGAAGACTTTTGAACAAACAGGCATGGGTTTGAATCTTCGCTATGCTACTTTCAGCTGTGTGACCTCAACCCTCTCTATGCCTCAATTCTCACATCATGAAATCAGTAAGTATAGTTTAGTTATGATAGTTAGATGAAATATTTTTCTCAAACAAATAGGTTGGAGCTTGGAACACAGGAAGCACTCAATAAACGGCCATAATTAGTACTCGAGTACTTTTCTGAGCCCCCACTATGTGAATGGCATCATGAGGACTGTAGCATGAACACAGCTCAGACCCCAGGAGAGCAGCCAGCAGCAGGTTTGTGCCATGTTGTGGTCATATCCTTTTTCTGTTGCTGCTGTAACAAGTGGCCACAACTCAGAGCCTTAAAACCACTCAGACTTGGAGGTTAGAAGTCTGACATAAGTCGGGCACAGTGGCTCATACCTGTAATCCCAGCACTTTGGGAGGCTGTGGTAGAGAGATCACAAGGTCAGGAATATGAGACCAGCTTGACCAACATGGTGAAACCCTGTCTCTACTAAAAATACAAAAAAAAAAAAAAAAAAAAAATTAACACTGTGTGGTGTTGTGCACCCGTAATTCCAGCTACTCAGGAGGCTGAGGCAGGAGAATTGCTTGAACATGGGAGGTGGGGGTTGTAGCAAGCTGAGATCATTTGCTTACACTGCCTCTTTTAAGTCTTCTACCCCTGAGAGACAGGTACTCCTGTCTGAGTGACAGAGCAAGACTCCATCTCAAAAAAATAAGTCTGATTGATGCAAGTCTAACTGAGTGAAAATCGGGGTGTCAGCAGAGTTGAGTTCCTTTCCAGAAGCTCTAGTGGACAATCTATTTCCCTGCCTTTTCCAGCTTCTACAGGTAACCTACCTTCCTGTGGCATCTCTCTACGCCCTTACAGTGCAGCCACGCCCTCTCTGAGTCTCCCGTCCTACCTCTCTCTGCCGCTTTTCATGACTCTCATGGCTACATCAAACCTGCTCTGATAAGCTAGGATAATTTCCCTACTTCAAGGTAGGCTGATTAGTAACCTTAATTCTACCTAGAACCTCAATTCCCTGTTGCCATGTAAGGTATAACATACTCACATGTTCTAGGGATTAGGATGTGGAACTCTGAAATCTTGGTTTTTTTTTTCATATTAACATATTACAGTGGTTAAAAGCACTAGCTCTGGAGTAACATGGACATAAGTTCTAATCCCAGTGCTGACAGTTGCCAGACTCTTCATTTATCAAATGAGTCTAATAACAACCAGTACTGAGTTATTGCTAGAAACAAGATAATGCACAGTATCAGGTGTTGCTGTATGACAAACCACACACACAACTGAGTAGCTTAAAACAACATCCATTGATTTATTTCTCAATCACACTAGACAGTTCTTTTACCTCAAGGCTGTTAATAAGATTACATGAAATAATGTAAGTCATATAAGACTTTGCAAAAAGTAAATTTTGCAATGTATAGACCGCAGCTACTGAGATGATGACAGAATGAGCCCTAGACTAGGAGTCCAGTCTCTGACGCATGTGAGCAGTGTGACTTTGGGCAAATAATCTCAGCTCTCTGTGTCTTGGTTGCCACACAAATTGACTGTGAATGAGAAAGGAGTACCTGTCTCACAGGGGTGGGACACTTTAAAAAGGCAGTGTAAGCAAATGACAATATTATACCAAAGCTTCCATGGTTACAGGGAAAGGCCCAAAGCGAGTGTCAGGAGTCCTGGGTTAGATGCTCTGTCTGCCATCAGAAGCTGGTTCACCCTGGGGAAAGCCCTTTTTTTAGAGCCTTAGGGGCCTTGAACAAAACAAAAGGGTTGGACTCAGTGGTCTCTAACTGAACTCCAGATACTCCTGCCAAGGAGTTGGCCACATTGCAACCTGAAATGAGAGGGCCCTTGGTCCCACCCCACCCCCATCCTCTCTTCCCACTTCTCAAGGATAGGATGCTAAAGTCCTTCCGAGGCAGGGTGACCAACGTGTCTCTCTGCCCAGGGCTTTCCTGGTTTTAGTAGTGAAAAGTCCCACATTCCGGAAAACCCCTAGTTCTCAGACTCTTGGAGTCTGAGGGGGATGGGGATGGAGGGCAAGCAGTCCTCTTGGAGATGCCCGTCCAGGTCTGAATCAATGAGGGAGGGCTTATGGAGACATGAGGCTGGAGCCTGTCCATTGCAATATGACCCAGGCTGATTACCAACTTCATGAGGAACAGAGTGGGGCTGACTGTGGGCTGAGTCAGCCAGGACCATCCTATTTAGAAGCGACTTCCTGAGACACAGGAAGCGACTTCCTGAGACACTCTGTGCTCTGTAAAGAGCCCAGAGTAGGAGTCAGCCAGACCCATGCCCAGGTTAAAAAAGGTATGTGTGCCACCCAGAAGAATCACAAAACCCCTCTATAAATCAGGAATAATAACTAGACTCTGCCTGCCTTTCTAGGAGGCTGATGTATGAGGATCAAATGTACAGGAAAATGCTTTGCAAATTGCAAAGGATGCAGAAATGATAATACTGATTTATTTTTTGAATAACTCAAGAAACATGTTAGTGGGAGCTGGGTGAGAGGGTTTAAAGCTGTTTGTGTGTTGCACTATCGACTTCAGTTCAGAAAACATAAACTAAGCCCTGTAAGATCCATCAGGAAACAATAGAAGCCTGGTGACAAGAGAGATCCTAATCCCAGAGAGAAGAAAAAATCTAAATCCAAATGAGAAACAAATCCCAGTTAATGAAAAGGTTGCCAGTTATTTACACAAGCTGTCAATGTAGCTTATCCAAGAACCAGGACCAGATACACCTTAGAACAAGGGTGCAGGCATTGCTGTGAAACACACTTAAAAACACCTTCGCTATTTATTTACATGGCCAATAAGCAGCAGAGAAATCAATTTTACTCTAACCTGCAAGAACTCACTGCTGTTATCCTAGAGTCTTTACAGAGCGAAACCTACACAGCCCTTAGAGAACACCCAGGGCAGGAGAATGCTGCCATTCCCCCTTCCTGTGCCTTACACAGGACATTGCTGGCCTGCATTGTCTGGACAGAGCCTCAGAATCCTTCCTAACACATCCAAGTTGTCATTTTTTTCGCATGAGCAAATGTTGAGAAATGCTAAGTATATGATTGCTGAGAAATGCTGAGTGTATGATAGAAGACATCGTTTGCTAGGAAGAACGATGGCAAGGAAAACCTAGCCCCCACCAAGTGGAAAACTCTTTGGGGCATTTTAAAGTGGCAGGACAATATATAAACATACACTGGTTAAAACAATTCTTTAAGCCCAAGATATATGACCTTGCCCCCATGACTCCCTCATGAAGAATACTTTTTAGTTTGTCTGTGATCAGTGGTAAGCGGGCACCAGCTGCCTACCTGGTATATTTTTGTGTTATGAGAAAGTACCAGACAACTATTTGTTAATAACTGTCACCTGTTCAGAGAAAATAAATATGTGGGTCAGAGTCTGCTCCAGGCCCTCAGGCCAGAATGCTGTCAGCCCCCTGAGGCTCTCAGCTCGGAAGCCTGCTGGCCCCAGAGAGTCCCACTTTGTTGTTCTATCTGGGTGTCTGCTCAATTCCTTCAGCGCCGCCTGGGTGTGGGTCTCTACAGCTGAGCTGGTCTCCGTAAGCAAACGGACCCAGCAAGCTTGTATGACTTAGTCAAGCATTTTTTTCTCTCATATAAGTTATGAGACGAAAAGCATCAAAGGAAAACATTAAAATAACATAATATAGATTTAATTATACTGTACAGTCTCATTAGAATGATTCCATTAGAAAAGAGTTAACTTTCCATCACTCTTTTTTTTTTCCCATCACTCTTTATAAACATCCGAATTTACATTTATGTTACCTAGTTGTAATCAGACTGCATTCTATTTTCCCTTCTGCCCTCTTCACTCTCCGTCATTTGATGCATGCAATTGTGTGGTTACTCTAGAGAATTTTTGTTTTGACAGCAGTTCATTACCTTGAGACACTGGACTTTGCTCTGTGGTTTTTCTCTTCAAAGTTGGCAACTGTGAACTCCATGGCTTGTGAGCAACTTTGTACAAATGATTTCTATTATTAGTTTGCTCAGACTGCCAAAACAGAGTCCCACAGACTGAGGGAGCTAAACAATGGAAATTTATTTTCTCATCAAACTAGAGGCCAGAAATGTGCGACTCACATGTCAGCAGGGTAGGTTTTCTCAGAAGTGTCTCTGCTTGGCTTATAGGTGGCCATTAGTTCCCTGCGTCTTCAGTCAATCTTTCCCCTGTATTCACCTGTGTCCAAGTCCCCTCCTCTTATAAGGACACCAGTCATACTGGGTTAGCACTCACCCACATAGCCTCACTTTGGCTTAATTGCCTTTTTAGATACTCTATCTCCAGCTAAGGTCACATTCTGAGGTACTGTAGGTCAGGACCACAATACATGAATTAGGAATAGGGGCATAATTACACCTGGAACAGCTTATTTTCCATCTGGAAAAGATCTGTTTCCAGACCTGGAACAGGCCTCATCTGCTTCCTGCCAGCCTCTTGCTCTCTGCCTGTTGGCGCCTCTGTGACATAACCTAGAGGTACTTACACCCCGTGGCCAACCCCTGCCCAGGGAGCTGTAGGAAACAATGGGAAAGCTCCAGCAGAGAAAGCTTTCTCCCTTCCCATCACATTAGACCATTCCAAACCACAGTGTCCAGGCACATCCCACACAGCTAAGAATCCTGCTGCATTTTTTGGGGGAAACTAACTACCTCAGCGATGAGTCATTTTGTACTTTGCATTCTTCCTTCTCTACCTCACTGCCCTCTTTCCTGCTGTATTGACCATGTGTTTCTGATGCTTTGACATCTGGGGTCTTACCCCATCCAGAGCCCACACCCACCTCCCTTCTAGTAAGTGCTTACAATTCCGGCTGTTATTCATTCACCTTGCCCTAATTAACCTAGGGCCAGGTATCAGACCATTAGAGACAGCCCCTGCTGAACATCCCAGAGCCTGCTGAAATTATTCAAACTAGCCAATCCTAAACCTGTTTACCCTGCTTCACCCGTTCCATTCCTTCTCACAGAATCCAAAGGCGTTTGCACCCCAACCTTCTACCACCACCAACTTCCTGACCAACCCTGCCACATCCCTGTGCGGTCCCACGTGGCGTGGCCTATCCCTTCCTCTTGGGACCTGTAACAATCTTTTCAATAATAGTTATTTTCTGATCTGTTGGCCTCACTATACCTGAATAATAATAAAACCTACATTTTAAAACAGCTGCCTCTTACCAGCCTAGTATTTTACCTCCAAGGAAGTATTAGCACACCAGATGTGCCTCAGGTTTCCTTTTTCTAGGATGACTGGGCTAAGGTATTACCCAAAGGGAAAAAAGACATAGCTTCCTTGCAGGCCCCTGAAGTTCCAGGTAATGTATTCAGATCATCATTAATTTAATTCCATATGAAGTAATCCAAAGTAATTTACAAGTCAAACAGAGACAGTTTTATAGGTGTCATTGCCTATTGCCTTTCTCCAGAAAGATCAAGCAATGTAAAACTGATGTTTCTTTCTATCCCTGACAACATTTGTTTGCCATTGTTTATTCAATAGAAGTTCACTAGGAAATTAGAAGTTGCTTGTATTTAATGGGACTTTAATTGCTAATGAAACCATGCGTTTTGCATAAGTGTTTTTTTGTTCCTGTTGTTTTATTACAAAGACATACATTGGGCATAAACTTCCAACCTTGGGTCTGGTGGCACAGCAGACTTACAGGGATTTACCTAGCTGTTGTAGTGGAGTCAGTACTGAGACCTTACTAACCCCAGAGATATTGTCCCTCCCAAGACTTGTCAATTCCTAGAGGAAGCAAGTGATTCACCTGCAAGGGGGCCTTTCCCATGCAAACCATCCAATTCAGGGCCCACACCCACCACCCTAATGAGTTTTTACAATTTGACTGAGAACTGATCTCGCAGAGAGAGCAGAGGCCCGAATTCCTGACCTTCTCGGAGGGGGATATATCAGGTGCTGATGTGAAGGCCGTACACCCGGTTGCCAGGCCCTTTGGTGAGGCAAAGCTGCAGCAATCTTACTACTTCTCTTGAGCTGCATATCTGGACCAGGGTCTCCTTTAACCATGCTGACTTTATGCACAAACTGGGACATGAATCCAACTGGGGGCCTTTGAGCTTCACCTTCAGAAAAATAATGCTTGTTGGTAAAGCACTTTGAGATTCTTCTAAGAAACCCAGATTCTTGGGACAAGGTGTTATTATTTAGTTGATGGGAAACAAATACCCACCTAATAACCATAATTATGTTGTCAAAACTGTTTAAAATCTTCACCCTGCTGAGATGACAGTGATGTCAGGGAGTTTTGTGTTTAGTAAATTGGAACATTATCATGAAATTAAAAAAGAAAAGTTGTATTACCAAGTAATTCATTGGAATGATTTGATATTTCAAGGGTAACCACCAAGTAGTTTCAGGAACATGTAATTATTTTTTCACTCTCTATTTTATGATGCATTACTCAGTAGCTGTGTGGTTGACTGTGCCTTGTAAAATAGAAGAATCAGGAACAACAAGTTATTAACAGATCGAAGTCTAGGTGGGAATACAGCTTAGATTTTTTTGAGCATCTCCTACTTTTGGAACTGAGAAACACATGTGGTAACAGCATTTCATAATCTCTCATACCAGAAGCATATGGAACATGCCCACACATAGCCAGGCTCAGTAGACACTGACATACTAGTAGTGTCCTCATTATTTGGTGCATTCGCTGGTCTCTGTGCTGTTGCACATGCTACGTTTGTTGCTGAAATCCCACTTTTCCCTCTGACAAACACTTAATTACTTGATATTCTTCCAAGCTTTATGTCATCTGCAAATTTCACTTCTATCACCTCTGTCTTCATCAAAGACAGCCCTGGTATAGTCACTTCGATTCTCTTTCTGCCTATACTGTTAGTACCCACCCCTGTTGTCCAAGGATTAATAATCCAAGGATAATATCCTCTGCAAAGCCTTCTCTGACTTTCCTGGGTTGGTTTAAGTATTCTTTCCCATGTATCGCTGTCCCATATACACACTCCCATTTTAGATTTACCAAATTGAATAGAAATGGTCTATTCCCTACCATATAGCAAGTTCCTTGAGGGAAGTGGTTGCCTGACTTCCTGCCTGACTTCCATGAACAGATATTGAGTAAGCCCCCATATGGGTTGGACACTGTGCTAGACTCTGAGGATACAGTGGAGGTAAAGCTAGAAATGGCTCCTGCCCTCATGGAGCTTCAGATTTCATGACATTTTATTTGGCATTTCAGTCTGAGCTTCTGGCCCAAAGCCTTCTTAATAAATGTTCAAGGAACAAATGGCAAAATATGAAAGAACGGAAGATGGAGCAGGGAAAGGACAAGGTGAGAGTTTGGAAGGATCTTCACAGGAAGGACGTCAGTAGAATATGAAATGTAATTTCACATTCTTGAAGAAGAATGGCTGCTTATAAGACCATCTCAACTTCAATTACTCAGGAGACAGAATGTAGAAGACCATCTCTACTCCAATTGCTCAGGTGGCAGAACGAGGGCCAAGGGCTGAAACTTACAGGGGAACAGAATTACCCTGTCAACCATCAAGGGACATAGAAAGAAGAAGCTGAAGTGTGACTCTTGGAGATGCTGTAAATGCCAGAAGATTGCCTAGCCCAATGCCTCAACATAGTAGGTTTTGAAAGAAAGGAAAATATGGATAAAAAAATGAACAGGTCTGCTACCTAAAATGAGCCCACTCTTGTGAAACTGCTCAGGGTTGTCTGGAATAACTTAGCTCCGTTAGGCTGAGCAAAAGTGGTTCCACGGCCATGGATTTATGGTCAGTAAAGAATATAATCACCCACAGTCATTGTCATCCTTTGTTCCAGAACACTCCTGGATTCATAGAGCTGTGTTAGAGTCATGTCTTGTGGTGGGAAGGGTCCATTGTAGCAGGATCACTGTAGGAGATGTAATGAAATAAGTGGTTACCCCACATGGTCACTAAACTACATTGGAGGGTGAATTCATGGATGAATAGATTCTTATGGACAATATAGGCCAGGCGTCCCCAAACTACGGCCCGTGGGCCGCATGCGGCCCCCTGAGGCCATTTATCTGGCCTCCCGCCACACTTCAGGAAGGGGCACCTCTTTCATTGGTGGTCAGTGAGAGGAGCACAGTATGTGACGGCCCTCCAACGGTCTGAGGGACAGTGAACTGGCCCCCTGTGTAAAAAGTTTGGGGACGCCTGATATAGGCATTCATCGACATTGAGAGTAAGCCTCAAAGACAAATCTCAGCCACCTTGGAGAAGCCCACCCTGATATCCCAGGCAAAAACTTCACTGTGTTTCTTTTACCTCACTTTGATTATAACCAGTGTTATATTTTTAAATGTAGAATAATACAATTCTAGTTCTGATATCATAAAATATAGAATAATTTTTGATATTATTTTCCTTACAATTCACACAAAGTAACAAATCTCATCTTTTTTTCAGATTATCTCTGAAAAGCAGGACAAGGCTATACAAACAACCCCAAATTACAACTTCCTACATATGATGGGACAACTTGACCCTATGTACATGACATTTGTCCCCAATTCCCAACCCAAAACCTCAGGCTTCCTAAGAAGAGACCTGGTAGTCATTGGAACAAGCTGGAAGTAGATACAGAGGAGGAATTAGGGGTTAGTGAAAACTCAGGGGGGTACTGACAGTATAGGCAGAAAGAGAATAGAAGTGGCTGTACGTGAGCTGACTTTGATGGAGACAGAGATGATAGAAATTAAATTTGCAGATGACATAAAGCTTGGAAGAGTATCAAGTAATTTGAGTGACAAAATTGACATTCTGGGAGAGTAGGTAGCCTGGCATACAATCAAGATATAACAGAGTAATGGATAAAGGAAGGAGAGAAGATTCAATTCAAGAAAAGCAAAGAGAGGCTAAGCCCAGCTAGCTGTGATAGGTTTAGACCAGAGTGCAGATCACTTCAAAGTCCAGGCGGGGCACACAGTAAGTCTCTAGAGATTGTGTGTCTAGTACCAGAACAGCATCCTTTGTAAATCTGCTCTCTGCTCCTAGCTCTCCTCCTTCCTGACTGTTTACCTAAACTTGAGACCCTCAGTTACCTTATTGCATTATGACCTTGGCAATGTGCATAATAAGAGTCATGTCATTTATATAATCTCATTTAATCTCCCCTACAACCTTGAGAAGAAAAGTCTTTCAACCTTAATTTTCATGTTAGAAAGCCAAGTTCAAGAATATTTAAATGATTTGGCCAAGGTCATGCAGCTTGGAATTGATGAAGAACATCATTTTCAAGTCATGGGCCAAATCTAACAACATGAACTCCACTGAGGCAAATGTAAGGTCTTGATTTGGAACCCCGCAGTTATGCAAGCCTGGGGTAGACATGACTTAGCGGAAGTGTATAGGGGAGACAACTCTAGCTTTTAGTTTACTGCATGTTTAATCAGGAGGGAAATCAACTAACTGGCAAAGGCATGTGTGTGATCTCAGGCTGCACTGATCGATGTTCTCTCTATTGTCAAGGTGGATGACATGACTGACTATGCTGAAACCACGAGTGTCTTACAACAGTTGACTAAAAAGTAAAAAGACTAAAAGAGATCATCAAAGTCAACGTTGGGAACTCGCTGGCTTTGGGGCTGAACCTCCTTCCACAACCAGTGCCCTGAGTCCCAGGCTGTGGGAGGACACTGCAGGGTGCCACAGCATTAAACGGTCCAGATACCTGTCTGTTGATTAAGACATACTGAGTTGGACATGGATGAATCTGGAAACTATCATTCTCAGCAAACTGACACAAGAACAGAAAACCAAACACTGCATGTTATCACTCACAGGCGGGTGTTGAACAATTAGAACACGTGGACACAGGGAGGGGAGCATCATACACTGCAGTCAGTAGAGGAGGGGCTAGGGGAGGGACAGTGGGGGTGGGGAGGGTGGGGAAGGGATAATGAGGGGAGAAATACTAGATATAGGTAATGGGGGTATGAAGGTAGCAAACCACCTTGCCATGTATGTACCTATGTAACAGTCCTGTATGATCTGCACATGTACCCCAGAACCTAAAGTACAATTTAAAAAAAGACACACTGAGTTGTTCCTTTTATAGTTAGACCATGTCAACTTGTCTCTTCAGAAACATCATGATTCTAGTTCAGACAGAGAAGTAATCCTGTTACACATTTTGCCCATCTCAACTTCAACATGCATGCTGAGTGGCTCTGCAATGGGCTACATTGTGTCTCTCCAAAATCCCTGTGTTGAAGTCCTAACCCCCAGTGCCTCAGGATGTAACTGCATTTGGAAATAAGGTCTTGAAAGAGGTAATTAAGGTTAAATGAGGTCCTATGGATAGACCACAAGCCAATATGACTGGTGTCCTTATAAGAAGAGGAAATCTGAACACAGTGACACACTGAAGAAAGGCCATGTGAGGACACAGGGAGAAGATGGTCATCCCTGAGCCCAGGAGAGATAACCCAGAAGAAACCAAGCAAACCAATACTTTGATCTTAGAATTCTAGCCCCTAGAACTGTCATAACAAAAATTTCTACAATTTAAGCCACCTAGTCTGTGGTGTTCTGTTATGGTAGCTCTGGGAGACTATTACAGACTCCAGCACTGCTGAGCATGCTTAGTCATCTAGCATAAGTAGTTCTCCCGTTATCAACTTCATTGGAAATCCCTCAGTAATTGATTTTTATTAATGACTTCATTTGAAAATACCACCATTTCCTGCCAAGGACTGTACCAGGAATCAGACATGACCAACTCCAAGAGAAATGCAGTTTCTAGAAAATGAAGGGAGCTACCGTGTTCTGCTTTGGTCTGCTCAGATCCTGCTTGTCTCATAATATTTCTTTCTTATGTTCAAACATTCATATCGATGTGTCTATTCATCTGCCCCATTAGACCATGAGCAGCGTCAGGGCAGCTGTTCTCTCAGCCATTGTTGTAAGGTAAGTGCTATTCTCCTTACGCATGCACACACACACACACACACACACACACACACACACCCCACATCATACAGAGTGTCTGGTTCAATGAATATTGGTTGGATAGATGAATAACACCCACCAAGAAAATTCCTGACAATAATGCATTTTCCCATGATCTTCCTCATGGAGAGAAAATACAAAGGCCAAGACCCATAAATTCGCTCATAATTTAGGCTTCTGCAAAGGAAGCATCCTTTCTCATTATAACTTAATCAATTGGTCTCTATTTGTCTCTCACTGTGATTGGTTCAGAAAGCATCAGTCCCCCTAAGAATGCGTGCGATCTCTGTAAACTTTTAGAATGGAGTTCCTGAAAGTTTAAGAATGGAGCTGAGCTTAGATCAGCCTTTGATGGGTGGTACCCTCTGCTCAGGTATCATCTCTGCCTCAGTCCTTACCAAAGCAGCCTCTCCCTTTTCTATTTCTTTTGTGGACATAATTGCCATGATCTTCCTGGGCTGGACACCAAAGGCAGTCACTTCCTCCAGCTCAGTTCAGAGAGCTCCTGCGTGCACATCTGCCCTAGTTTAAAACCCTCAAAGGTTCTCTGTGGCCTCAAACAAGTTATTTTACAAAAACGTCTGAGGAAACAAAACCATGCTTCACACTATTGCTTCACTATTTTGGTAGCAATTCAGAATTTATCTTGCAATTTTCAACAGTGTTAAAGGAAGTTGTGTTATTTTAATTTCTGTGGAATAAGGAAGGTAAAATATTTCTAAAAGTCCTTTTGGTAAAGTCCACATTCCTTTAGATGTCTCACAAGCATGACCTGGCTCCTACTTTCTGTTCCTCAGCCTCACTGGCTCCTTTTCCCTGCTAGTCTCAAAATCCTGAAGGCTGCTAGACACTCGTGTATCCCACACCTTTGCACACTGTCTCTTCCCCCTGGAACTCCCTTCCTTGGTCAGTCCTGCTTATTTCCTGAGGCACAATCCTTATTACCCAAGAAAAGCTGCCCTGGTTTCCCTGTCAGCAACTTTTTTTTTTTTTTCGAGATGGAGTCTCACTCTGTCACCCAGGCTGGAGTGAAGTGGCATGATCTCGGCTCATTGCAACCTCCACCTCCAGGGTTCAAGTGATTCTCCTGCCTCAGCCTCCCGAGTAGCTGGGACTACAAGCACGTGCCACCATGCCCAGCTATTTTTTTTTTTTTTGTATTTTTAGTAGAGACAGGGTTTCACCATGTTGGCCAGGATAGTTTCTATCTCTTGACCTTGTGATCTGCCCACCTCAGCCTCTCAAAAGTGCTGGGATTATAGGCGTGAGCCACTGTGCCCGGCCCTGTCAGCATCTTGATTGTGGCCCTATAATGGAATTTGGGCTAGTCTTTCTTTTGGGGTCTTTCTCCATTAGAGACAGACAGTGGCTCTTCCAAACCTGCACCTCCATGCCCGGGACAGTATCAGAGACAAGATGGGGGTGTTCATGGACGTTTGGCGCAGGAAGGAATGAGAACTGGAGAAAACAGGAAACACATTGGAATGGGAGCTCCCAACTCACAATCCTTGAACCTTGCAGCTCCACCTGCCTCTTAAGTCTTCTGAGGGCTTCTTAACCCACATTGCATCTTACAGTTATGATGGGTCCATGACAGAGTCTTGAGGCATTTGCCTAATTCACTTACGTTAACTCAGTTTGCTTCCCTGGGCTCACTCCCCTTACCAGGCTGTTGTGCCTGGTGTTTGTTCTCCAAGTCTGTCAGCAATGTTTGAAATTTAATCAAGATGTATGGACTAAAAGAGAATTTGTAGTATTAGTACATGTGCATGTTGGGGTTAGAGCTAGAGCCATCAATCATGCCTGAAAACTTGTCAACAAGGTGAAATAGCCAGATGCCTTATTCTCAAAATTTTCTAATTCTCTTTGAACAACAAAAAATGCACCATCCAGAAAACAGTTTTTTTGTTCTAACAGATGTCACCTTCAACTACAACTGTCTACTTTAAAAAGAAAATGTTCTAGGTACACTCTAAGTCTTCTTGCTCAGACCTGATTTAGATCCAAACGATGGGACTTAGGAAAATAGAAAGAGGGAGATGAAATCAAAGTTCTTAATGGAGTCCAGAATGGCAAAATAGTAAAATAGAAAGCACCATTTACCATATGAAAAAAAAAGGGTAAATCATAGCTGAATACTTCATGTAGTCAGTAAGGCTACATCTGGTCTTGTCTTTAGTTCTTACTCCCAGAGACTCCACGTCAGGAACTCCTTTCAACATGAACAACTTTTAGAGGGAACAGTAAACATAGTAGATAAAGAGTCATGATTTAGAGTCAGAAACAACTTTAGACAAGTGACTTAAACACACCGAACTTCAGTTTTCTCTTCTGCTAATTTTGGTCAATAATAGTATTATCTCTTTCCATGGGAATCAAAAAGGATCATTCAGGAAAAAAAAAAATTACTAATCAAAGTATCTCCTACCCAGTAAGCACATTGTAATTAGAACATCCAAGTCTGAAATACAAAACATGCAATGTAACAATGGTATTTAGTAGGAGAAAAATCAACAGTGCCATATGGTTCTCAGTAATGATAAAACGCTGTCTAGCAAAATTTTTGAAAATAGACTTTCTGGATGAAAAGCAGAAAATGCAGGATTCTGTGGACACACAGACCTGGGTTTGAGTCCCAGACATTCTACATTTTATTTTGTAAACTGTTTCCTATCTTTATACTCAGTCTTTAAAATGAGTTTAATAAAACCCTCATTATGCAGTTCATGTGAGAATTAAAGTATAACACACAGAAAGTGTCAGGGTTAGAGCCTGGTATGTGTTCAGGAAAGGGCAGACATGATTATTAACATCAATCCTTCTGAGTTTCCACCAAAGACACAATAAGAAGAGCACACTGTACTGAAAGAGGAATCTTGAGTTGAGCCCTGGTTCTTTTACCAGGAGGGGCTGGATGTGTATTCTTTTAGAGGCCTCAGTTTTTTCATCTGAAGAATAACGTCAACTATATCTTTTATCTTATTGCTGCATAGTTACCCCAAATTTAGTGGCTTAAAACTATAGTTATTTAGTTAGCATATGTTGCTTTGGATCAGCAACTTAGGCTGGGCTGAGTTGGGTGGGTCTTCTCGTCTGGGCCAGGCTCCTTCATGTGCCTGTGGTCAGCTTCAGGCTGGTGGAGCAGATCTCTCTTTCTTCCAGCTAGAACTGTCCCCCTGTGTCTCTATCATCCAGCAGGCTAGCCTGGGCTGTTTCGTAGGGCAGCGGTGGGTTCCAAGAAAGCAAGGAGTAGCACATGAGGCCTCATGAGGCTTAGACTTGGAAGGGTCAAAGACCACATCATACCGGCCAGTGTAAGTCATGAGACCAACCAGATCCAAGGAGTGAGAAAACAAACTCCATTTCTGACTGGAAGAGCTATAAAGTCACATTGCAAATGAAGTGTGTGGATACAGGAAAGTCCTTAATTTGGGTCATTGGTGTAACCTGCCACATCTCTTTTCACTCCTGTCTCAGAAATATCTCCTTCTTTCAATTCCCTTAGCTTTTACCTTAATTCAAATCCTTACCACTTTTTATGTGGACAATAATAATAACTACCTACATGGTCTCCTTGTCACATAAAATGTACCCCTTTGATCTACACTTTTACAATATATAGCAAATCATTACACAGTCTGACATCAAAATTTAAATGAAGGCCGGGCATGGTGGCTCAAGCCTGTAATCCCAGCACTTTGGGAGGCTGAGGTGGGTGGATCACGAGGTCGAGAGATCGAGACCATCCTGGTCAACATGGTGAAACCCCGTCTCTACTAAAAATACAAAAAATTAGCTGGACATGGTGGCACGTGCCTGTAATCCCAGCTACTTAGGAGGCTGAGGCAGGAGAATTGCCTGAGCCCAGGAGGCGGAGGTTGCGGTGAGCCAAGATCACGCCATTGCACTCCAGCCTGGGTAACAAGAGCGAAACTCCGTCTCAAAAAAAAAAAAAAAAAAAAAAAAAAAAAAAAAAAAAAAAATTTAAATGACTTAGAGAAGGAACCCACATTCCTCCCTGTGGCATTCAGGGTCCCTCACTGTTTTCTTTCCCATTCATGTTTTCAATCAATTTCACACACCCTCATATCTTGCATTGCAGCTCACCCGTAGCTTCTAGTCACCCCTCAGGTAAGCTGAAAGGGATACCTTTAGATCATCTGCCTAGAACCCCTTTTCCTAGGAAGTGGCTCACTTATTCCAGCAGTAACTCTGATAAGAAGAACTGTGTTTCTGCAACTTGGACCAAGCCCGCTGGCCACAGGTGATGGGTTCAAAGGTATATATCAAAACAGCCCAGTGAGTGGCAGAGTCCTTTCCTTGAAATTTTTGGAACTTGGCCCATAGGAATCATTAAGTGAATCTGTAGGTAAACAGCTGTAAGTAGAGGGGCACTCTTACCATTTTGTTCAACCTATCCTGGAGCAGTTTTCCTGTCTTGGTTAGTAAACCATAATATTTTGGATTTTGTGAGACAATTTTTTCTCTCTTCGTCTAACTTGATTTTTTTCTTTTTTGGTGACTTATAATCAGAATAGTCCTGAATGGTACTCAGGTCCTACATTTTTGCCCTCTACGCCTTTTTTTTTTTTTTTTTTTTTTGAGACAGGGTCTCACTCTGTAACCCAGGCTAGAATGCAATAGTGCTATCTGGGCTTCTTGCAATCTCCACCTCCTGGGGGTTCAAGTGATTCTCATGACTTAGTCTCCAGAGTAGCTGGGATTACAGGCATGTGCCACCATCCCTTGCCAATTTTTGTATTTTTAGTAGAGAAGAGGTTTTGTTGGCGAGACTGGTCTTGAACTCCTGGCCTCCTGTGATCCACCTACCTGGGCCTCCTGAAGTGCTATTTAATAAAATCCTCTTTGTGGAGTTCATGTGAGAAATAAATAACATGTAGAAAGTGCTGCAGGTGTGAGCTACTGCCCCTGACCCCTCTATGCCTTTAATCAACTCAAAGAGGCTCCCTTCTCCCACCTTGCTGGTCTCACTCACTCTTAAGGGTCCAGTGCAGATGGCGGCTCCTCCATGACAACTCCTTGCTTTTCTAGCACAGCTGCACCATCGCTCCCTCTGTCACACTCCAGAACACTGCTGCTTCTGTTAGGGAGCTTCCCACTGTCTGAGTATAGAGAGCTAGCTGCGTCTTTCTCCTCATTCAATTATGTCACCCATTTATTATTTATTATTACACATCTTAGCTTAAGTTCCCACAGAAGGGAGAACCAAGACAAGGACCTTGTTCAGGTAAATTTTTGGAAGGCAATCAGGCAGCAGGAAACACAGGAGTGGAGAAAGGAGGAAAACCTGACATAGCATGTGTGGATGCCGCAACCATTGTGGTAAACAGGTTGAACCTATCTGCAGCCCCAGGAGGAGCATGCAGACTACCTCTAGGAATTGTACCCCGAGGCAGAGTGGGAGAAACACTTCTCTAGGTACATCAATATCCTGTTTGGGCCTTTGTGCCTGTCAGTGAGATTTTTCCAATATGAGCGACACCAGAGAGATCCTGAAGTAGCAAATGGAAGAAAAACCGTGCATACTTGGGATATGAGTTATCAGTCTGAGGTGAGTAGAAGCTTGCAGGAAACTGTCCACTGCCATCAAAGCTGAAAGGAGAGGCTGAGAGGATGTGGGTCAAGGCCTGGGCGCTGTCTGGGGCAGTCACCTTGTAGAGCTCAGATCTGTTTGTGTACTGCATTAAATACAGTCCGCGACTGAGCCTGCAAGGTGATGGTCAGCTACAATCTTAGGAAAAGCCTTTCTACACCAGCCTTGGTTGAACAAGCTAGATACCCCACTGCTACACTGAGTCTGAAGCCATAATTAATTTTTATTTCCCACCCATCTGCCACACATTACAGGCGCACTTTCAAATTCACCATTTCTGTTGCATGATGGGTGCCTATTACTCCTGCTTACCTTAAGGCTTTCTGAATTTGACAATCCCACCTCCTGATGCACAACTCCACCTACACGGTCATTTAAGTCCTGTGGTTAGTTTCTCAACCTCAAATAGGTCCTAGTAGCATATCAGAAACTGCTTTTTGAAGTAGCAAATAGTTTCCTGACACAGGAGGCATGGTCTTGCTCAAGAACCTTAGTGGCCCGAGCTATGATTCTTGAATTGGGGCTTCCAAGAGACTTCAAACTTATATACCCTGGAAATGTCTACTACCATTGAGTCTGCTGGATCACACAGCTTAATAAGAAAGCTTACTCAATAACCTACAACTGTTATGCCACTGGAAACTGGGAGCCTCTGAGCCAAGTAATAAACAAGGTACTGCAGTCCTCCCAAGTGGTCACTGCTGCCTCCCAGTTTCCATGAGGACTCCATAGGCTGGGCTCTGCTCTTAGCGGCTGTGGTACAAGATGAACTTATCACCTTACCTTAGAGGGGATGTGCTGGAATATCGCAGACCACTGACTCCCAGAACACTTCACCGATATGGCAGACCCCTGAAACTTGGTAAGTTTACCTCCCACCATCTGGCAATCATGCATCCTGTTAGGGAATCCAGGTGAATTGCTAATTACTGCTCACCAAGTTTAATATGATTTCATCAATATAGAGCTCTCTTGTGATGTTCTAAGGCAGTCGTCCCCAAACTTTTTACACAGGGGGCCAGTTCACTGTCCCTCAGACTGTTGGAGGGCCACCACATACTGTGCTCCTCTCACTGACCACCAGTGAAAGAGGTGCCCCTTCCTGAAGTGCGGCAGGGGGCCGGGATAAATGGCCTCAAGGGGCCGCATGCAGCCCACGGGCCGTAGTTTGGGAACACCTGTTCTAAGGACTGCCAAGATGATAGGGGTCCATGCAGAATATATTATGATAAACTGCTTTTGATCCTCCTTACAGATGAGGCTTGGAAAAATGCATGACAGATTGATAGCCTTATACCAAGTACCACAGCTGTTTTGTTTCAGGAAAGATATCATATCTTATACAGTAGTTTCAACTGGGGCTACCATCGGTTAAATTTACTATCCCTTGGTATACAATCCATATGCTTTCTTTCTGGAGCTCTTACTAGTGGATTGAATGTGAGATAGATAGTAGAGAAGATCATCTCCACATTCTTTATGTTTTTGATGGTAATATTAATGCTGTAATCACCAAGAAACTGACATTGCTTCTGATTTACTCTTGTAGATACGTAAGGGTTATGATTTCATGAACTTCCTCTTAGAGAGAAGTTTCAGGTGGTTCCACTTCGAGGGGAAAATCTTAAGAGCATTCACTTCACCATTGCTTTCTTAATGGCTCTTATTACACAGGTCAGGGAATGAGTACCTGAGTCTTTCCAGCTGCAAGGGATCTCCATTTCAATTATACACTTGGAAGTCAGGAAATAACCAAGAGGGTGGGCATGCATACCCACTGCACACTATGGAATGGACTCAAAGACTCCTTCACTGCTTGGCCTCCATGAGCCTCCCATTTGGCTGGGGTGGGAAGAATATTGACGGCATTTAAGATCTCACGGAATGAGTGTCAGCTCACATTTGGTATTCCCCTTCCCCCAAGTTTCCAATTACTCTGGTACAAGTTCCTTTGCAGGAGGATCAGGGAAATATTTGTTTAATATACTTGTGATGACATTGCCAGTGCATTCGTGTGTCCTGAACCTATGAACTGGCTTAGATCTGGAAACTAGGTGAGGAGATTTCATTTTTCCATGCTGCTTGCCAGCTTTAGATTTCTGCTGTTTATGCGAATCAAGCAACAACTCGTTGGCTGCCAGTCTGTCTTGCTACTAGGAACTCCTTGATCTATCAGCCATTGCCCCATGTCCCTAAGAGTCAGGGATCATTAGTTGTCCTCTCCTCTTACTGTTCATGACAGTGATGATGGCTGTTTTGCCTCTGATGTTTAAGTGTTGTCATCTGACCTCTGCTATTCCAGAATTGGACCATCCCATTAGCACTGGGCAGCCTCATTCCAAAACAGCGTCTTCTCTGGTGAAATCCTAACCTCTGAGATCCCCAACAAAACCAGTGTCCTGCTACTTTTCTTACTCCCTAAGAGAAAAGGCTGTTCTCTGGACTTTCTCAAGGAATATAGTCAGGTAGTGAGTTCTCTATTCTCATAGAATAACCCATTCTAACACCCCTGCTCTGTGAGCCTTTTGAACTCCTCAATATTCTCTACCCATTTGCTATAATCCATCATGTGGTTCAAACTTCACAAAGCTATTAACACAGTGTATGAGGGTCAGCTTTAAGTATCTTTGCCAAGATATTTAAACCCTGAGGCACAGGAGAGTATTCACATTTCAATAAATTGTTCCCCATCCAGACTTAAATTCTGCCTTCCCTGTGCCAATCCTGCTTGCTTTCTCAAGATTTCTGCCAATTGATATATTGGCTAACTCCTGTCATTTTTTATTTTTATTTTTTTGCATTTGTTTTACTTCCTCCTAGTCTAATACTAGACTGAATTCCTCAAGTTATTAACCTGGAGCCGTGATAAGAGGCAGCTGGATGTTGAAGAGAACAACTATTTTGATGTGAGGCACCTGCCTCAGGTGTAAGGTTTTCAGGGTCTCTAGACAATCAATCAATCAATAAAATAAAGGAAAGAAAGATCTCGCTTTTCTAATAAGAGAGAAATCTGGGCTTCTTCCAGTGCAGGGGTTTTAGGAAAATCAAGAGGTTAAATGTTCTTGGATACTCCATCCAATTTAGGTCTTGGGGTCCTGAAATTAACATAGGAGACTTATTGATGCTCTGAATTGAGTTTTACCTGCAGGTCATCATGCTTACATGAAATGCAGGTCTAATTTTTAGTGCAATATTTTCTACGACTGCAAGAGGTAAGATTTTCTTACAATTGAGCATAGGGACTTTCTAGTTTTCATTGTGAGTTTTGAATTGACAGGTAGCTGTCCTGAACCTGTTATTTTTTTTTTCCTCAAGGTTACCAATACAGCTAGAAATAAAAAAAGTAACTTCCAGCCCATGGATTTAACCATTCTTCAGTGGCTCTCCCATAATTCCACCTGTGCCTCATTCTGATTCACCACCATGGCCAGTCTTCAACATTATGGTGTTAGTGCACGAACGTGGTTATCATCACCCCACCTACTGCTGGGGCTTTCATCTCACCAGCGAGTTTTCCAGTTCCACGGCTTTACCTTGAGAAACTGCTTCTAGGACCATTCCTGGTACCAACTCTTTTAGTTTGGGCTTCCTCTGGAAACCAGGGCCTGAGAAAAGGACATGTGAGCTGGTGGTTTAGTTGAGATTGAATCCAAGGAGCAGGAGTGAAGGGCCAGTGACAGGAGGGGAAGGAGGAAGAGCCAAGGCAGGGTCAGTCATTGGGGTGACTACTATAGACAAATGGGGCCCAACCTTCCTGAGCACTGCAGAAGAGTGTCCAGGATGCCTCTGAGGGTTTTCCTTCCGAGGACTAACCAGGAGAAGCAGGATACCCACCTGTTCTAGAGGTGCCCCTATGGGCACTATCCCCTCTATGTTTCCCGGTCGCTCATGGGCCTTGCTGAGGAAAAGTCTACAAGTATCAAGGAATCAGGGTAGACCAGAAAGATACATGATGTGAGCTTGGTAGGAGAAACACCAGCATGAGGGGAGTACAAGCCTGCATGGCACTGTCCACCCCATTAGGTTCTTGGACAAGAAAAGAGTCTCACCAGGGAATGAAGGGATCTGATGCCTTATATGTGGCAAATAATTTGCTTTATTTCTTTTTTTAAAAATTTTTATTTTAGGTTCAGGGGTATATGAGCAGGTTTGTCATATAGGTAAACGTGTGTTGCAGGAATTTGTTGTGTGGATTGCCATTTAGGTACTAAGCCTGGTACCTATTAGTTATTTCTTCTGATCTCCCTCCTCCCACCCTCCACCCTCTGACAGGCCCCAATGTGTGTTTTTGCCATGTGTGTGTCCATGTGTTCTCATAATTTAACTCCCACTATTAAGTGAGAACATGTGGTATTTGGTTTTCTGTTCTGGGGTTAGTCGATTAAGGATGATGGCCTCCAGCTCCATCCATATCTCTGCAAAGGACATGATCTTGTCTTTTTTATGCCTGTATAGTATTCCATGGCTTATATGGACCACATTTTCTTTATTCAGTCCACCAATGTTGGGCACTTAGGCCAATTCTATGTTTTTGGTTTTTTTGTTTTGTTTTGTTTTGTTTTTGCTATTGTGAATAGTACTACAATGAACATACACATGCATGTGTCTTTATTGCAGAACAACTTCTATTCCTTTAGGTGTATGTGCAATAATGGGATTGCTGGGTTGAACTGTAGTTCTCTTTTTTGCCTTTTGAGGAATTGCCATGGTGCTTTCCACAATGGCTGAACTAGTTTGGACTCCCACCAACAATGTATAACCATTCCCCTTTCTCCACAACCTTGCCAGCATCTGTTACTTTTTGACTTTTTAATAATACCCATTCTGACTGGTGTTAGACGGTATCTCATGGTGGATTTGATTTGCATTTCTCTAATGATCAGTGATATTGGGCTTTTTGGGGTATGCTTGTTGGCCGCATGTATGTCTTGTTTTGAAAAGTGTCTGTTCATGTCCTTTGCTTACTTTTTAATGGGGTTGTTCTTGTAAATGTGTTTAATTTCCTAAGAGATGCTGCATATGAGACCATTCTCTGATACATAGTTTGCATAAATTCTGTCCCATTATGTAGTTATCTGTTTATTCTTTGATACTTTCCTTTGCTGTGCAGAAGCTCTTAAATTTAATTATATCCTATTTGTCAATTTTTGCTTTTGTTTTGACTTTGTTGTGTTGTGATTTTGTTGTGAATGGCAGACTGGATAAAGAAAATGTGGTACACATACACTGTAGAATACTACACAGCCATAAAAAAAGGAATAAGGTCATGTCCTTTGCAGTCTTCATCATGAAATCGTTGTTAGTTCCTATGCCCAGAGCTCCTATGTCCAGAATGATATTACCTAGATTGTCTTCCAGAGTTTTTACAGTTTTGGGTTTTACATTTAAGTTTTTAATCCATCTTGAATTGATTTTTGTATGTGGTGTAAGGAAGGGCTCTAGTTTCAATTTTCTGCATATGGCTAGTCAGTTATCCCCAGCACCATTTATTTAATAGGGAGTCCTTTCCTGATTGCTTGCTTTTGTCAGCTTTGCCAAGGATCAGATTATTATAGGTGTGTGCCCTAATTCCTGAGTTCTCATATCTGCTCCATTGGTCTATATGCCTGTTTTTATACCAGTACCATGCTGTTTTGGTTACTATAACCCTGCAGTATAGTTTTAAGTTGGGTAACAGAATGCTTCCAGTTTTTTTTTATTTTTATTTTTATTTTTGCTTAGGATTGCCTTGTCTATTTGGGCTCTGTTTTTTTGTTGTTGTTGTTGTTTTTGTTTTTGTGGGGTTTTTTGGTTTGGTTTGGTTTGGTTTGGTTTGGTTTGGTTTGGTTCAACATAAATTTTTAAATATTTTTTTCTAGTTCTGTGAAGAATGTCATTGGTCGTTTGATAAGAATAGCAATGTATCTACAAATTGCTTAGGGCAATATGACCATTTTAATTATATTAATTTTTCCTATTCATGAATGTGGAATGTTTTTCATTCATTTGTGTCATCTCTGATTTCTTTGAGCAGTATTTTGTCATTCTCATTCAGAGATCTTTCACCTCCCTGGTTGGTGGTATTCCTAGGTATTTTATTCTTTTATGGTAATTGTGAATGGGATTGCATTCCTGATTTGGCTCTCAACTTGGCTTCCATTGATGTCTAGGAATGCTAGTAATTTTTGTATATTGATTTTTGTATCCGGAAACATTGCTGATGTTGTTTATCAGCAGAAGGAGCTTTTGGGCCAATACTATGGGGTTTTCTAGATATATTGTCTGCAAACAGGGATAGTTTGACTTCCTCCCTTCTTATTTGGATCTCTTTTGTTTCCTTCTCTTGCCTGACTGTGGCACATAATTGTGGATTGACTCAAATGTTTGAACCAAAATATTCCCTTCCAGTTCTATAAATTTGATTTGTCTTACCCTGAGGTGATACAACAACAACAAAAAAGCAGGTGCTGAGTGAAAATGTCTTTCAATCAAGTATGTGATGACAAATTTCTAAAAACATCTGGATGCTTAGTGAAATTTATATTCAGTTTGCTCTCTTGTTCACACATACATACACATGGAGAGGGAAAAGAGGGGGAGAAACATACAAAAACAAGGGGAGGAAGCAGTAACCTCTGAGCATTATAAAGAAAGGGGGAAGTGCAGCCTCCACCTGATCTCATCCTACTTCTCATGTTTGAACTCATACCTATAGGCCAGTGCTTGCAAGGAGGTTCCATTTTGCAGAGACTGTGATATAGGGGCAGGGACAAGAAGTATTTATATATTAAGCTTTCACTAAATCATTATCCTAAGGACATCTCTCATTTCAAAGCTTTGATGAATTCTTTTTTTGCAAGAAGTCAACAATTGAATTTACCTTTGGAGCAGACCATTCTTTGTTGTAGGAAAACTACCTTGCAGATGAAAAAAGAGGAGCATTGTCCTTCAAACTTGCCCTTCCTTGCTGCTCATAGCTATGTGTACATAGATCAAAGATCCCCTCTCAAGTGAAGAGTTTAAGATGCTCTGGATCCTAGGAGCTAACTGAATCTGTATGAAAAGGCACATGTATTGAGGGCAGAGCTGAATATCTACACTGCGTGTTTCTTAGAATGTTGTCCTCTATATTGCTTTTAGAATTGAATTTTTAAATTTCATCCTGGTGGGGTGTGTGTGTCTGTGTGTAATATTTTCTCCCTGGGAATAAGAAACTGAGCCCCTGAAGATGCACGAGTACCTGACCAGCATCTCCAAGTATAGCAGAATCTGCAAGTAACCCATATTAGGTTGCTGATGCTTCATATATGGTAAAATAGAAGCAGGTAATTCCAGGATGAAGATCACCAGCTAGGAGCCTTGCACTCCTTTGGGACAACTGGATTCTGATGGGACTATCCTGTTGGAAGACACAGCACAAGGCCAACCTGCATGAGGAGGGGGATGTGGGGCTTCCAAGTGGCAGTGGGCTTTCTCTGGAAAAAGCAAATCTGAAAATAGGGGAGATGTGTCTGCAGGCAGATATTACAGAAGGAAAAGGAGAGAACTTGAACCCATGGAGGAGCAGAGATGTTCTCAGTGTCTCACTGAAATAATATAGAGAAGCAGCCTGACTTCTGCTTAGCAAGATGGGCCAGGAGTGGTCATAAGGCATTAAATACAGGACCAGTCCCTGGGGAGAGGCTCTAACAATAAAATATGAAAGTGGCTTTATCCAGTGTAAGTGCCTCTGAATTGCAATTCCCTTGTATTATGCTCAAGCCTGCAGGCAGGTTCTGCTAAACCTTACAGAACCACACACTTGAGATGGTAGCAGAAAAAGAAGAACATCCTCTCTTCTCCCCAAAAGGCACTGACCCAAGCAATGAGGGTGCTTCCAGAACTGCGGTATTCTATAGAGATGCCATCACAACAGCAGTGAGTGAGAGATGCCCACCCCAGCCGGGAATGAGATAGAACTACAGTGAGAAAACATGCCAGGAACCCTCAGACATGCAAGAGGGAAGGACTCTGAAACAGTGGGATGGGGCAGGAAGGAATTCCTGCCATACCTCCAGTGGGGGGACCACAGGAGCTGCAGGGGTTGGATTTTCTTCTTCTCCCTTCAAAATAGTTAATAGTCTAACTCAATTTGTGACCAGGCTGATCTCTCCTTTAAAGTGACCTGAAACACAGAAAGCCCCAGAAAATTCCTCCAGAGCTATCTGATACCACCTTTTAGTTGAAAAAAGAATAATGAAATCCCTATTTTCATAATCTTAAGTCGTATTTTTCACCTGTTCCATCTCCCTTTACCCTGTTTAATAGAGAAATTGAATCTGAGCTGAGCTTTTAATTAAAAATCTCATAATAATAACAAAATCCAGAAGATAAGGAAATTGAATTTTAAATGTGGATTTTTTTTTTTTCTTTTCTCTTCCTCTCCACATTTCCTGTTGTTTGGCATGTGCAAAGTTTATTAGAACAAAAGCAGACAGAAAAACTTTTGGCATAAAAATGAACAATGCTGTAGAAGGTTTATTTTGGTGGTGGGAATTTCATTGCCTTTAACTCAGCAACTCAGATGCAGACCAAGGGCTGGGCAGTGCCTCCTAAACCTGAAGTTTGGAGATCCCCAGACCACTTACAGCTTGCTAAATAAATCACAGTCCACGCCATAAGTTGCAAACCACAGAGGGTCAGGGAGGGTAGGCATGTGACATGGAGGTTAAATGGACTAAAGTCTTTAATAGAGGGGGAAAGAGAGATCCCAGGGAAGAGAAGCTCTTCTGACAGGTAAGAATTTTCCTTCCTTTACCTTATATCTAACAGACTGACAACAGTGACATTGTTTAATTATGGGATATACAACCCATTTCTTCCATGATAGGGAGTTTAAGACTGCAATTGCAGAAGAAAGAATAAAAATAAATCTTCCATAATCCCAGCACTTCAGGAGGCCAAGGCAGGAAGATTGCTTGAAGCCAGGAGTTTGAGACCAGCCTGGGCAATAAATGGAGACCCTCTCTCTCTCTCTCCAAAAAATTAAATTAAATTAAAATGGGCTGAGCATGGCAGCATGTGCCTGTTGTTCTAGCTGCTCGTGAGACTGAGGAGAGAGGATCACTTGAGCCCAAGAGTTTGAGGTTGCAGTGAGCTATAATCATGCCACTGTGCTTGCTCCAGCCTTGGTGACAGAGCAAGACACCATCTCTTAAAAAAGTTTAAATGTTTAACGTCTATAAATGATGCTTATTACTTTGGTTATACAAAAATTTTAAAGAGCAAAAAATGACACTATTTCATTTACATAGAAAATTCCAATGTATTATCAAATTACTAATGAATAAAAGAGTCTTAGTGCCTTATTTTACCTTTATAGCTCAATAATTCCTTTAGGTGTCTGAGACTAGAAGCCTTAGAGGCTGGGAACACTGTCCTCCTGTTGACATTTTCTGGTGTTGTCATAAGCTAATTTATGGATGGTATTGTCACAAGATTTTAAAATCTATACTATCAATCCCTGATATAAAGAACCGTCTGGAATGACAAGGATAGTATAAAAGAAAAAAAATTATTCAATAACACTTGTCAAAGCATGGTAAGGTAGACTTTATTCAGGATCATGGCCATTGACATAGGGGCCACCACACTGAGATCTTGCAGTAAGGGAGAGATGTTGACTCAACTCTGAACACAGCGTGAGCAAGTGGGAATTGACAGCAAAGGAATAGTGAAGGGCCCAGTAGATTAAAAAATTACTAAAAGGAGACATCAGGGTGCAGAGATTCTGGCTAAACTGGATTCTTAATGAAGATAGGTCAGACTTTTCAGATATCCCCTGGGGGATGGAGGTGGATGAGGAACCCGATCAGATGTGGAGGATGATCTCATATCAAGGATTGGGGTTGGGTGGTAGGTTCTT
Organism: Saimiri boliviensis; assembly: GCF_048565385.1. Lineage (NCBI taxonomy): Eukaryota > Metazoa > Chordata > Mammalia > Primates > Cebidae > Saimiri > Saimiri boliviensis. Next base: position 83,591,833 of record NC_133463.1, read on the forward strand.
GCTAAATTAAGCAGGGTTCTTTGTTAAAATTGAATTTCACAAGGAAGTGAACAGATAGACCTAGGAGAAGTTTCAAAAGCCTGACTAATGTTTGGCCAAAGAACCTTTATCAGTAGGTTAGCATTTCCATTGGGGAATTGAGAGCAAACAATAAGAAAAGTTGACATTTTAAAGCTTGATATTGTGAATTCAGAAGGACATGTTTGTTGTGTGTTTGCTTAAACCCAACCTCATTATGAAAATAATTTGAGGAGTTCTTCACATAACACAGCAAGACAGAAAATAAAAATAATAAAAACTGAGGCAAAGAGAAAATAAACTGGAAAAAGAAGATGAAAACAAAATTTTAAAAAGTCATCAAGCAGAAAAGCATGCTGTGAAATTCGCCATGATTATTCCAGTTGGGCCACAAACTTACTTCTTAGCAGGATGCACTAATTTTGGGAAGGCACATAGGCCAGCCCTAAAATTAGCACTTGGGTTCATTTCCATGCAATGGGTAAAGCTAGGTGGAAACTTTATTCATATGAGTAGAGATCTGTCCCTGGGAAAAAGAGCCACATAAGTTTTTCCTTAAAATTTTTTTTTTTTTAATTTTAGTTTTTATTTGATCTGGGGGATATCCATGAAAAAACTTCAAAGCCAGTTTGATGTATTGTAGATGGAGCATTTATCACTCATTCAACAGTGATGTGTTGAATACCTATTACTTGCCAAAATCTGTACCGGGTGCTGAGGATAAAGGAACAAATAGCCAAGCTCACCACCCACATCAAGCTAGGGGAGCCAGACAAACAAAAGGCTGATGACTCAGCAGGGGGATGTCCCTGCAACCTGGTACGTGTGGGCAGAGTTGGGACATCCTATAACATGGGGAGGGGGATGTCCCTGCAGCCTGGTACAGGTGGGCAGAGTTGGGACATCCTATAATGTGGGGATGTCCCTGCAGCCTGGTTTGAGTGTACAGAGTTGGGACATTCTATAACGTGGGGAGGAGAGGCAGGGAAAGGGGAGTCCCAAAGAGGTAGAAACTTATATTCCTTTGGCCTCTGTGGATTTATTTCATTCATTCTTTCTTCATTCATTCAACAGCACCAGAGAGTACAGAGCCACAATTCCCTGAATCTCACAGTCAACTGACACATCTCAGCACTTCATGCCTTTCTAACTCTCTCACGTCCTCACTCCAACTACATCTGTTATTCAATCACAGAGAATTTGGTAGTCTTATATATTTCCATTCTATGAGTGATTTTTATTCGATAATATTTACTCCTCTAACAAAAGCAATTTTGCATCTGTCCCACTATCTGCTATTGTGGTATTACGAAATACCATAAAGGGAAAAATGTCAGATTGGAAAGTGTCCTGGAACCTGGGAGCAGAGACTCTTCATTCAGGTCTTCACTGAGATGTTTCCTTGTGTGACCTTGAACAAGTCAGCTGGCTAGCCTCTCTGAGCCTCAACATCTCACCTGTCAAATGGGGATTAAACAGTACCTGTCTCACAGAATGAGAATTAAATTAAATAATGGATGCAGAGTGCTTAGTATCCAGAGAGTGTCTGAGAAATGTGTTTCTTCTTGGGCTAGAATATGTCTTGGAGAAATGTTCCTGTAATCAATTCCATTTCTCAACAAACATTCATTTTCACTGTATGCCAAGCAGAGCAAAGGGAATAAGAGAAATATATAATCCTGCCAATGGGAGACATGTCTAAATGTCCACTGGCTCAACTGTACCCACCTTCATGCTCGTAGAATTCCAGGGCCTCATTTCCAACTCCTCCATGAAAATTGTTTCTCATGTAAAAGATACATTTTTTTTCCCAAACCAGTCTACTTGACAGATTCATTACCCAGTATAATAGTAAGTCACCAAATAAGGCCTGCAGTGATCACCGCCTCTTAATATTTTTGTCCTTGTGTAAATCCCCTACAAAATTAAATCTGGGCTTGTATTGTGACTGGTTTTAACCATTAGAATGTGGTGGAAGTGAAGCTGTCTAACTTCCCATGCTGGGCATTACAATATTCTCAGTTTCCCTCTTATCTCCTGGAATATTATCCCTTGGAACCCAGCCACCATGCTTCAGAAACTCAAGCCACATGCAGACGCCACATGGAAAGGAACCTAGGCCCTCCAATCATCAGCCCCCACTGAACTCTCCGCTGACAGCCACACCCTCTGCTAAACATGTGAGGTGTCTTGATTGTCTATTAATCACAGAGAATTTGGTAGTCTTACATATTTCCAACCCTTGGTTGGCTGCCTTGGATATTCTAGCTTGGTTGAGCCCTCTTGTGACTGCAGCCCCAGCTGGTACCATGGAGAAGGACCATACTGTTGAATTCAGTCCCACCATAGAATGCAGAGAGATAATAAAATGGTTGTTTTAAGCCTCTGTGTTTTGGGTGGTTACGTCACAGCAGATCACTGAAATAACTAGAGTTTGCCATGTTCTTTGTCTCCCACTTGTCCATGTATAATGCTGGCAGAGACATCCAGAGAAGTCCCATTGGCCCTCCTAAAGACTTGAGTGTCCACAGCAAGGATTGGCTGCCGAAGATCCCAACCCTTCCAATGTGCTGTCTTTTGTGCAGACGTACGGGAAATGCTACTGCTTTTGACATTGGGCTCCATGGTAATTCTGCATCAGCCCAGAGTCTCACAAAGCCAGTCTTACTCAGAGACTGCTTTCAACTCTTTCCAACAGGACTCAAAATTAGTCCAAGGGGATTGTAGTGGATGCTGCCTGTGCCCTGCTTTACGCCTGGTGGCACATGAGGCAACTTCCAACTGCCAGTCTGTGGGCAGATGGCTTTTTCTAGGACTTCAGAAGGCTGCTCTGCCCAGTGCTTATTGGGGTTTGGTATATAAATATCCCAGTTCTCTCTCTCCTAGAGTAAAATAATACAGAGGGATATGTTTTATATCATTTTCCAGAGTTTGCCCATGAGATTAAGCTCCAGTGCCTGCTATGGTATTTGGCTTTAAAATGCACCCTTAGTGGCTTGCTTCTCTGTGGAAATCCAAAGAAAGTCCCTCATGTGAGACAGTTGCCATTCCATTTCTGTCTAAAGCTTCTCCACACCTTAGCACACATTAATTGATTTAACTTTAAATAAGCTAATAGATACTCACCTAAAGATAAGACAGTTACCAGTTCAGTAAATTCAGTGACTGGATTCCAATGTCTTCATTTGTTTAATGGATGCCTACAGATATTTACCAGCTCAATAAAGCCTCTGTGTTTTGGGGTGGTTACATAGCAATAGATCATTGAAATAACTAGAGTTTATTAACAGCTATTATGCAAGCTATTCTGAGGTTACTTGTAAACCTCCATTAAAGCCCCTAACACTCTACCATGTAGCTGGTGTTCAAGTAGAGGACCGTACATATATTGAGGACTGTACATATATTGAGGACTGTACATATATTGAGTACTTACTATAGTACTAATGCATTGTAAGCATTATACATATATTAAGTCCTTGTCTTTACAGCCCTCCCAGGTAGATTTTTTTTTTTTTTTTGAGACAGGGTCTTGCTTTGGCACCCAGGCTGGGGTTCAGTGATGCAATCATGGCTCACTGCAGCCTCGACTTCCCTGGCTCAAGTAATTCTCCTAACTAGCCTCCCAAGTAGCTGGGACTACAGGCACATGCCACCATACCATGCTAATTATTGTGTGTGTATATATATTGTAGAGATGGGTTTTGCCATGTTGCCCAGGCTAATCTTGAATGCCTGGCCTGAAGTGGTTTGCTTGCTTTGGCCTCCCAAAGTGCTGGGATTACAGGTGTAGCTATTGCATCTGGCTCAACATAGCTGTTATTATCACCTCCATTCCATGGATGAGGAAGAGGAGGCTAAAGGAGGTGATCCATCCCATGGCCACATAGTCAGTGGTAAGGCTGGGATTCGAACCCAGGTTACATGACTCCAGAGCCCAATGCTATGCTACTGCTTACCACGGCATAACTATTAGCTATTTTAAAAAGTAAATTGACCCTAGGCTTTAAATGCACTTTAGATGCATTCAAAATATTAAAATTCAAGAGAAAAAGGGCAAACCTACTGTTTTTTTAAGTGGATCTAATTTTTAGCTATCTAGCTATGTAAACTCATCCCAAAAATGACTTAGACTCTTTTCTAAGTAAGCCCAAAAGCCAAGGATAGAAGGTATAGAATGACAAGGCTTGGCTCACTATATAGAAGAGCTTTCTAATGGTCAAAAAATGTTCAACAATAAGACAAGCTGCTTGAGTAATTTCTGGATCATTAAGAGTATTCAAGCTGATGTTACAATCACTTCTTCTGATGTTGTGAAGGGGGTTTGTACATCCAATCACGATTAAACTAGGAGACATTTAAGACCGTTACCCAAAATTCAATAAGTCAAATTAGTTGATGTTTATTAGAGTACGAAATTGTTTATTGTGTATTTTCATGAGCTACTACTATCTCTAGTGTGGATCTTATTTTTCTACACACCTTCCTTCCATCCTCCCTTCCTTGCATGATCGTTCTGAATAAGAAATGCTGCCTATGGTAGGCAAGCATGGGGGTGCTATCAGAGGGCGGCTGTTAGGACATAACATGGATTCTCATTTTATTTTATTTTACTTTAGGTTCTGGGGTACATATGCAGGTCATGTAGGGTTGTTGCATGGGTGCACACATAACCAGGGGGTTTGCTGCCTCTATTTCCCCTTTGACTATACCCAGCATAGGGGCCAATGGTGTGCTAAACCTTTGATGAATGATCCCTTTTTATTTTTCTCAAGAGCCCTCTGAGGTAGGATTCTTATCCCTATGAGGTAAGAGCATTGAGGCTGAGAGAGGTGCCAAACTCATGTCAATGGTGGTGCCACATCTGCCCGATTTCAGAGCTCTCTCTCCTCCCTCTACGAAGCCTCTCCCAACAGAGAACTGTTAGGCAGCATGAATTGATTGTTACCCATTCCTCACCACCATGCTGGACCTATTCTAAAATTACCTCTCCTGAGTTTTGCTAAGAACCACAGGAGTGACTTAATTGAAAGGAAGGGCATTTTAGGTTAGAGAAGGTTGTCATGTTTTTCTTTGATTGTCAGCTCCCAACACATACACACAATTAGTGAACTCGCTAAAAGCATTGCTTCTCAGATTGTTTTTTTCCTGGATCGCACTAAAATTGTGATTGTTTTACAATAACTGCTACTGTGACACAAATTACCTTTAGCAAACATCGCACAGGGTTAATACTTTCACCAAATGGAGGGGCTGCCTGTAGAACGCCTCAGGCAGGGGAGGTGCCAGTCACAGTGTGGGCTTCAACAGTGAAACAAACTCTTAGCCTTTGAGCGTCAAGTACAGCCCTACCCAGGTGAGCTTCTCTTAAAATCAAACTTAGGGATTGACATGCAGCTTAAAAATATTAGCTGGACAGGTTTTTTTAAAAAACGTTTCTGGTTTCATTTTTGTGAGGGTTGTTTTTGGTTTGCTTTACTTGTTTGTTTTGCTAAAGGGGTCTTTGCTTTGCAAATAATTTTGCTTAATGTTCTTCAAATTGCCGCCCTGCAAAACAGAGCAAAAACTCCAGACTGAGTTGTAGCACCACCAGTTCCCAAAGCTAACCTGGTGCAAGTCATTTAACTTATTTGGACCTCATTTCTGAAAGACAAAAGGGAGGAGGGGAAGAAGAGGAAGGCAAGTAAAGAAGAGAGAGGAGTAAAGGAAGATGGGGACAAGGATGTGAGGAGAGATGACGATGAAAAAGAAAGAGGGACAAGGAAGAGGAGAGAAAGTGGGAGGTAAAAGGAAAAAAGTCAAGGGATTGACAATACACCTCAGGCTATCGTGGATCCAGAGATCCAGAGGTCTATGATTCTCTAACAGCATACAAGATTTACTTCCTGTGTCTGATTGACACACGGTTTTAGGTGCCACCTCTGTCACTGAACACAGAGTCATGCAAATGAGCCACATGGTAATACTGCCATCAACCTCAAAACTTGCTCCCATGTAGACAACAGCAGATCTGTGATAACTGACCTAGAATTGTGGTAGCTGGAGATAGTTGCATAGTATGTAAAAACAGGGTAAAAACCTCCTGTTGTAAGGACATCAGGCTTGGCCATAAGCTTGGGTCTGGCCAGTGGCACATGGGTGCAAGAGATGTCCACCACTTCTTTCAGAACCTTATGTGCCTTGGCACCTGCTCTTTTCCTTCTGCCCAGGAATGGCCATACCCTCATCCTGGTCCCAGAGCAAAGACGAAAGTGAGAGAGTAGCAGGCAGAACAAGGTCTGAGCTGACCCAGGAGGGAGAAACAAACCTTATTGTTATAAGCCACTCTGAGTGGGGCTTGTTTGTTTCTACAGACTTACTGTGTTATTCCAGAACTACTAGTCACAGGGAACCTCAAGGCTGGGGGCAAGTGTGGAGAAATCACATGCTGTAATAAGTAGCAGGATCCAGCACTCCTCCAACCTCACTTCAACTGATGCCCAGCTTAGAGCTTCCAACTCCCACTTAGCTGGTTCCTACCTGCATATTCTTGGTCTAGGACTCTCTCTCTCTCTCTCTCTCTCTCTCTCTCTCTCTCTCTCTCTCTCTTTCTCTGTTTCTCTCTCTCTCTCTCTCTCTCTCTCTCTCTCTCTCTCTCTCTCTTTTTCTAAATAAGCTTTCCCAGCCTCCCCTTAGTTTCTGATCCTGCCAGCAGGGAGAAGCCAAACTGTGTTTTCTCCCAGTGGTTCTGTTCTCAGTTCTAGACCTCTAGAGAATACAGGGGAGAACTTTCAGGTTGAACTGTGAACTCCTCTGTGGCACAAAGGACTTACCTGAGTACTGTGCTTAGAAACTCAGCTAAACTCCAGGCTGTCTTCCATGTGCACTAAACCTAAACCATGTCTTAAAGGTTTAGGTTTAAACTTAGGTTTCTTGACCATGCCAAGTCTTTGCCCAAGAAAATGCAAGGCAGCCAAACCACAAGATATGCATTGTCCCAAAGCATGTTGCCCCAAAGCACGTTGCCATATCATTTTCAGTATTTTTCCACTTACCCTCCTTCTACAATCTATTTACCTGTAACCCCAAGTCTCCTTTTGGTTCCCCCTTTTACTTCCCACAGCTCTTTTGGTTCTCTCTTTTGTTCTCTCTTTACAAAGCTCAGCCACCTTTGACTTAGTTGGAGTTAAGCTCAGTTTATAGGGAAGTCTGTCTCTCCTACTGCAGTCATTTAAACAAAACCTGTCTTGCCACCTTTAACAGGCATCCAGTGTTTCACTTGGACATCAAGGACACCTGATGGGGACCCCTATCGAGTATCTGCCATTTCTGGGAACTCACACTGGAAGTTTCCATTTCTTCCATGAAAATGTCTTCTTTCCATCAGTGTACATTACTGCCTGGCATGTGAACTTCATAAACCGGTCCCTCTGCTGTTCTTCCTGGCTCATTCCAACCACCTGCTTTTGCATCTGGCATGTTCTCTGCCTATGGGACTCCTGTAGATGTGCAGCATCTAACCTAGCCTTGGCATCAAGGGTGTTAACCTGGGGAAGGAAACAATCAAGCTGAACATTGACACCTGACAAGGAGCTACCCTTGGAGTCGGTCAATGGAAGGAGTTGCACATATCCCAGGTAGAAGCAACATCTGCAGGAAGCTCAGGAGGCAAGAAAAGAATGCATCCAAGTAGGAAAATATTAAGACAATTTACAAGAAGCCAGGAAGGAAATGAGACTGCTGGTGTTGAGCTAGGTCAGAATCACAGGAGGTTTTTAAACAGGGAAAAGTCAAATGAGAGGTTTGGAAAGATCAAAGGGCAGTGGGGAGGAAAACATTCATCTTATTTACTTCTCACTACCCAGAACTTAGCAGGGCTCTTCTCCAGTTATTCCTTAGCAAGTGCCTAAACACTAACATTTACCAAAGGCTTAGTCCATGCCTCACACTTTGCTAGGTGCTCCATAAACACCTCATTTTATGTTCAAAAGGCGCCTAAGGGAGAGGCGTTGTACTTACCCTCATTCCACAGGAGAAAACCTAATGCTTAACTTGATCCCCCAATTCATAAGAGGTTGAAGAGTAAGAAAGTAGTAAAGCTGGGGTCAGGCCAGCTGCGGTGCAGTTTTAAGCTCGTACAGCCCCAAACACGGCTAGGAGCCTGGTGCACGCCACACTCCCTGATAAAAGTCACCTGGGAGCTTTGTTAAACTGATAGATTACCAGGAGGTCTCAGCTGGGATCCCAGCAGTCTGCCACTTTTTACTAGTCTGTTAGTTATTGCAACAGCCCCAAGTTATTCTTGTCTACAGGGAAGTTTGGAAAACATCGGGTAATAGAATTTGTTGAAGTGAACCACCTGGGTGAGAAATGACAGTGCAGAAAAGGGTTGAGGAAATGTGTAAGTCCCAAGAGAGGGCAAGAGGAGAGCACAGAGGAATTTGGCCCTCTCTGGGTGTCAGTGTGGCCTCCCAGGCCCCTCCAGGTTCTAAGAGGCAGGCAAGAGCCATAACTCCCAAGTCATCACCGCAAACATCCAGAACCTCAGACAGAAACATACAGTAAGGCCTGGGGTATCTCTCGGCAGCAAGAAGCTTTCTGAGACCCTCCCCTGGTATAGAGGCCCCATGTAAGCTGAGCCAGCTCTGCTGAGGATGCTCTCCTAAGTTCTTTCTGTCATAATCAAGCTCACCACCCACAACTATCCGAGGAGTTTCTCACATCTGGCCTGACCTTCTCCTGAAGGCAGCCCCACACTTTCCCCAGTGTTTCATCCCTGGACCTCAAAAAGGGCCCCAAGGCTGCTGGGAATTGGCTGACCCTCACCCAACCTCCAGCCCCCATCCCACCTGGGCTAGCAGCCCATTCGGCTTATTATTTCCATAGTAACTACCACCTACATAGCAATCACCTGCGTCTCCTCATTGAACACAGCTCTCTGACGGCAGGAGCTGGATAGTCTAGCTTTCCCTTTCTAGCCTCTGGTACATTTCATACCAAGCTTACAACTAGCATGCCCTGCATGAATTCATGCAATGAATGAACACAACCCACCCAGGTAGAGAAAATTAGGTGTGTCAAAGACCTAGAGCAGGAGTTGGCAAACTTGTGAGAAGCCAAATAGTAAATATTTTAGACTTTGCTAGCCATATGGTGTCTGTCACAGCCATTCATCTCTTCCGCTGTAATATGAAAGCAGCCATAAAGGATACACAGATGAATGGGTGTGTCAGTGTTCCAACAATGTTTACAAAACAGGCTGTGTGCTGGATCTGGTCCAAGGGCCATGGTTTGCCAACCCCCTGGCCTAACAAATGTCTTGTTAATTTGTTAATTTGAACAAAATACCAACTTGTATTTTTTTTTTTTTGCAGTGTCCATCAGTTATTTTACTGAATTTATCAGATCTATAAGAATTACTGGATGGAGGATTAAATTAATTCTCTCTAAAACAGGAACAAGGCCCATCTGCTTCTACCTCTTAATTCAACTTATGACACTCCTGCCTAAAAGAAAGAGGTGTCCCTCTATGCTTAATGAACATTGAGATTTCAGCCTTCCCTGCAGACTTGGCCATGGGTCACTGTTGCAGCTCTTAGCTTTCCTCTCGACTCAGAAAGAAACCTTAGCCCAAGGCCTCAGCTCCAAGAAACCAAATTCTCTTTTCAACTCTAGCCCAGGCCAAGCCTATTCTCCATCACCATCAAAGGGGAGCTCAGGTGAATGTTGTCAAGACAGGCAGACAGCAAATCTAAAGCACAGGTAGGGTGCCTGACACTGAAGGCACTCTGTTAATTTTCCCTTCTCTCCTTCTTTCTCCCACTGTCAGCTGGAGGAACACATCACCTCCTGAGAAGATGGGCTGACTGGAGAGCGGGGGTGGCTGTTAGGCAAGGGCTCTTGGCATCCCTGGGAGAGTGACAAGAAATGTAACAAGCTCCCAGATCGCACCTTCTTGTCCAACTGTTCCCACCAGATTGGCTTCTCACTTTGAAAGATTTCCCCAGACAGGTAGCACAGGACAAAGAGATGTCTCTGCGTTTTACTGCAATCAGCTTCGGTCCTCATCCAGCATTCCCATCTAACACTTGACACTTCACGCATTTTTCCTGGATCCCTTTAGTCTATTCCAGTGTTTCCCAGATCCAGATCAGTGCAGATCTGTGATATTTTCACAGTCCAAGGAGAAACGAAGAAAAAAAAAAGTGCCAAAGAGCCCTTTCCTGTTGCCTCCACCATTTAGTATATCAAATTCCAAATCTTGTCCTCTGAGGACTTGTCGAAACCTTTAATTACGTACTTATGTATGTGCTTATTTAATAGCTGTCTCTCTAGCAGTCTGTATTTTTCATAAAGAAACAACCACGTTTGTTTTCATTTCTGAATGTACAGTGTGAAGTGTGATTTTTCACAATCTATCCCAGCTGGCAGGGCATGGCAGTTCCCGATGATGGGGCATCACCCTCATGGTGAGCACACTATACCAGTGTGTTTCAGCCAACTCTCAGCCCTGCCCAAAGCCAGATATTGTGCTTGCTGAATATTAAGTGTGAAGTATTTACGTATGCTAAATATCAGCATCTTGGGAATGAATTAATGAATGTCGATGTTTTTCATAAAGCTAAGTTTAGTCAATCTAAATAATTTTAAGAGAATGTCTTTTCCATTTTCTGATGTGAAAATACTTTTCCTTTTAAAAATGAAGGTAGTAATAGTAAGTTATTCTTTTCTTTTAACATCCTATTTAGTAGAATAAAATTATTGGGAAACCATGTTGGTCCTAAAATCATTTTTATTCATTAGAAGTTAATCAAATCAAGGATTCAGAGAGTTTTGCCTGATGATAGCTTTCATCATTATTATTATTATTATTATTATTATTATTATTACTGAGGCAGAGTTTCGCTCTTGTTACCCAGTCTGGAGTGCAATGGCACGATCTTGGTTCACCACAACCTCCGCCTCCTGGGTTCAGGCAATTCTCCTGCCTCAGGCTCCTGAGTAGCTGGGATTACGGGCACGTGCCACCATGCCCAGCTAATTTTTTGTATTTTCAGTAGAGACGGGGTTTCACCATGTTGACCAGGATGGTCTCGATCTCTGGACCTCGTGATCCACCCGCCTCGGCCTCCCAAAGTGCTGGGATTATAGGCGTGAGCCACCGCACCCAGCCCTCATTATCATTATTATTAAGGTACAATTCATATACCATGTATTCAAATAGTTGCACAATCATCACCATTATTCAAATCTGGAACATTTACATCACCCCAAAAGAAACCTGGTACTATTAGCGGTCAGTCTTGATTTCTACCCCCCAGTCCCATCCTCTGACAACCACCAGTCTCTTTCCTGTCTCTTTGGATTTGTTTATTCTGGATATTTTATATAAATTGAATTATGTACTACATGGCCTTTGTGTCTAGATTCTTTCAATTAGCAGTATAAGTTTATGGATCATTCACATTGTATCATGTACCAGTACTTTATTCCTTTTTATGGCTGGAAAATATTTCTTTGTATGGATATACCACATTTGTTTGTCAGTTGTGTTGTTTCAACATTTTGGCTATTATCAATATTCTTGTGAACATTTATGTACAAGTTTTTATTAGAAGACCTGTTCTAAATGCTTTTGTGTATACACCTAGAAATAGAATTATTAGGTTATATGGTAACCGTATATTTAACAATTTGAAGAATTACCAAACTGTTTTCCAAAGTGGGTTCACCATTTTACATTCCCACTAGCAATTAGGGAATTCCAATTTCCTTACATCCTCACCAGTACTTGTTATTATCTGCCCATTTAGCCATCCTAGTGGGTGTGGAGTGCTATCGCTGTGGTTTTGACTTATATTTACCTAGTGGCTCCTGACGTTAAACATCTTTCCACATGCTTATTGATTATCTGTATATTTTCTTTGAAAAAACATGTCTGCTTAAATCCTTTGCCCATTTTTAACTGCTTTATTTGTTTTTCAGTTGTTGAGTTGTAAGAGTACTTTATGTATTTGGATATTAGTCCTTTACCAGATATGTGATTTGCAAATATCTTATTCCTCCATATGAGTTATTTTTTAACCTTCTTGACAGTTCCCTTTAAACAAAAGTTTTTAGTTTTTATGAAATCTAATTTACTATTTTTTTTCTTTTTTCACTATGCTTTTGGTACCATATCTAAAAACCATTGCCTAATCCAAGATCACAAAGATTTGCATCTATGTCCTCATCTGAAAGCTTTATAGTTTTAGTCCTACATTTTGATCTGTGATTCTTATTTAGTTTATGATCCATTTTGAGTTAATTTTTATATATGATGTGAGGTAGAAGTTCAAATTTATTATTTTGCATATAGATATTTAGTTATCCCTGAATCATTTGTTTTTTGAAAAGACTATTATTTTCCCTATTGAATTTTCTTGGCATTCTTGCCAAAAATTAATTGATCATAGCTATGTAGGCATATTGACATACTCTCAGTTCTATTCCATCGATATGTGTCTATACTCAGGCTAGGAAGGACCATACAGTCTTAACTGCTGTAGATTCGTGGAAAGGTTTAAAGTCAGAAAGTGTAAGTCTTTCAACTTTGTTTCTTTTCAAGATTGTTTTGGCTATTCTGAGAACATTGCATTTCTCTGTGAATTTTAGGATCAGTTCATCAATTTCTTAGATAATGATTCAGACCATGATCTGTAGCAGTGCGTGAGGTACCTGAGCAGAAACCTGAGCTTGTCCCAAAGACAACTCATCTCTGGGAAAACTAGAGGCTTAGTGAATGGAACGGGGATCCTAATCTTGAATTCCACTTTTTAAAGAGCTTCTGGTCCTTACATTTCCAGGGTTTCTACCCTTCCTGTACCTTTGTCCAAGGGAAAACACCAGTGACTGTTAGAGGATCTTGCTACCACGGATGCCCAGAGCACACTGTGGTTGCCTATGGTGGCCCTCATTGTGCTATTATCATTGGTTAGTCTTTTTCTCATTTAGGAAACATGGCAGAGATGGAAACAAAGCCCTCTGTGGTGACTTTTCTTCCCAAACTGTGTTATTCTCTGGGCTCTGTTAAATAGAAGTTACTCTGACTATATGGTTGCATCCTCCCAAGGGTCCTGGATGCTTACCTTCCTTTCAGGAGAATGCAAGACGTTATGGTGGGGGTGGGGGCAGGGATGGGGGGATCATAAATTCACAGAACATTAACATTAAAAGATATCCTAAAAACTGGCCAGCTTAGGACTGTAAATTGGGACAACCTAGAGAGCCATTATCAATCTCTAACAAAGCATATGCGTACTCAATTCCTGGCCATCCACTCATTAGTATACTTCCTGGAAAAGTGCTCCAACATAGACATGGAAGACACACACATAGAAGTTAATGGCTACAGGTTTTGTGAAAACACACACATGAGAAACCCCCTAACTGTCCTTCTATAGGAAATATACCAGTGCCTCATGTTGGTCTTTGCAGCCATGTTCGTTCCTGTCTAACTCTATGATTATGCTTATAAGAATTTGTACTGTGGTTATTACTTTCTTTCATAGTGCTGCCCTCTACTCTCCCCACTCCAACTCTACTTGCCTTGGATTTCACCGGGACCTCTTTTACTCTGTAGCTCCTCTCCTATCCTCAGCAAGGAGATTTTTTTTGGTCTCTTGGGTTTGCCTTTGAGTCCTTGTGCCTTCTCCCAAGAGCTGTTTGCCCACATTTATTCGTTTAGTCTGCCAGTGTGTGTTGAACACCTACTACATGCCAGACCCTATGCCAGCTCTGTTCATAAGTAACATGTGGTCTCAGCTTGAAAGGTGTTTGAGGTCTAGTGGTAAATAAATGTAAAACCGTTCCTATGTGCCAGACATTGCTGTAAGTGCTTTCCAGAAATAAATTCACTTGATACATTATCAGTCCCATTTTACAGATAAACCAACCAAGGCTAAGAGGTTTAGGTAAACTCCTAAGATCACACAGCTATCAAGTAGTACAGCCAGGATTTGAACACATGGAAGGTAGTGCCAGAGTCTGGCCATGAAGAAAGTAGTCATGTAAGCAAACAAAGACAGGTAGGTGTGGTGAGGACTATGAGACCCACAGCTCAGCAGGCTGTGGGAACCCAGAGAGGGAGAATGTTCAGGGAAGACTGCCTGGAGGAAGGGACCTTTGAGCTGAGTCATGAGGATGACTAGAACTTAGCCAGGTGAATTAGACATGTGTTTTCCAGACAAAAGAAAAACCATATGAAAATGTCATGGGATCTCTGGGGTTTCACTTTTCCATCTGGAAGACTCTGTGGCCAGTGGTGCCTTTCCAAGTTTTGCTCAGGCCTACAGGGCTCAAGCCTGGCAGGCTATGCTCAGCTTGTGCTACCAGCCCAGATCCCACACATGCCAAGGACACAGAGCAACAAGGGGTGCATGAGCAAGGGAGTGCAGGGTCCAACTACTGTGCACAGCCAGGTACACTGGCTTCTGCAGTGGGGCGGGCAGCTCCAGACACCAGTACAGGTGCTGGCTCCATGCTAGGCTGCAGCTGGACCAGGCATACCACATGTGGCTTCCACTTCAGACTCCAGAGAATGCAGTGGCAACCAAAAGCTTGGAGACAGCAGGAATTGCAGAGCCCCAAAGAGGGTGCCCTGGCTCAGGGAGACCCTGGGTCTGGGTTCCCAAAAAGGTCACAGCTATTTTCTCCTTATTGTTGCTGGCAATGTGGTGAGCAGAGGGCATGTTTGAGCCCTATTTATGTTACAGCTCTTTCAGTCCTGCCATTTGGCAGGTCCTGAGTTCTTGTCCCACATCCAGGAAGAATGAGGTATATGACAATTGGAGGGCGAGCAAGGTGCAGAGGTGTTCTATTGAGTGACAGAACACCTCTCAGGAGACCTGAAGGGGGTAGCTTCTTTCCATAGGCAGATCATCCTGTGAAGTCTGCAGCCCTTAACAGAGAGAAGACCTGGAATGGGTAGCTCCTATCTGCTGGCAGGTCATCCTGAAGAGTGTACAGCTCTCAGCAGAGAGAAGACCCACCATGGGTAGCTCCTCTACAGATCATCCTGTCATCTGTCTGAGTCTGAGTCCAAGGTTTTTGTGGGCTTTGGAAGGGAGGAAGTGCATGCTGATTGGTCCATGGGCAGCCATAGAGAGGCTGGAAAATAGCACCTAAGTTCTCACTCCAGTCAGCAGAACTGACAGCCTAGCCCCCAGGCTTCAGGTCATTCCTGGCTTGAAAGTGGGGCTTCACTGGGGACCCAATTCTTTCTGCCCAGAACCTTGTCTGCTTTCTGCTACCATCAACCTGCTGCCCATAGCACAGGCTGTTGGTACAGAGGGGCATCTGCAGGCCTGCACCAAGCTACCCTTAGCCCTGCTCAGCCTCCCTTCCATGCTCATTGGTGCCAAAGTCTGGAGAGGGCCAAGGCAGCAGGGTGCTGGCATGTCAGCATTGCCCTGAGTGCCTGCACATCCAGCCAGGTCATGAGAGTGCCCGGGCTCAGCCTCAACTTTGCTCCAAAATTAGAACAGATACCAGAGCAGAGAGAAGCCAGGCAGCGAGAGCAGGTACTTACAAACTTGTTTGGGGAGATGGGGTTTCTGGGCCCTGGGAGCATAGGGATGCCTGGGTCTACAGCTGCAGCTGGGTGCTTGCAGCTGCACCTGGGAGGGTGGGGCTCTTGACCCTTCAACTTAGAAGAGAGTGTGGCTCTCACCTGTTCCCAGCTTCCATCAGCTCCATGGAGTGTGCAGCCCTGGCCATGCCTTCCCCACTGCAACTGGAGTCTTCACAGAGGCCACCCCAGATGGGCTGCCTCTGCCGTCATGAAGACCAAGAGTGCCAAGGGGTAAGCATGTTGGTGTCCTGTGAGATGTTTGTTGAGGCAATACCTGAAGGATTGAGAGAAGAAACTGGTGGAAGGCAGACAGAAACCAACATGCAGTTGGTCCATTTCATATCCCTTCCTTTCTTTTTAAGGCAACATAATGTAGCTGAATGTCCAAGTGCCCAGGTTTTCAGTCCAGAGATTGCTTGTGTTCAAATCTCAGTTCTAAAGTTTCTTAGCTGTATGAATTTGGATCTCATCATGTCTCATTTCCTCATCTGTAAAATGAGAATAATGTGCCTGCCTCACAGGACTGTGGTAAGAATTAACTGACTTTATACATATAAGTTAATACACTGTCTCATGGCAGGGCTTTGGACCTGGTGTATGTTCTTTATCATCATCCTCATCATCATTTATTTGGTCATTTATTTGTGGAACACACTTATTGTGTTACAGGACCATGCAACTGGAGGATGGAGCTATGGAGAGTAAGTCTTTAAGCTCATGTTTTCAGTTATTCTTGCCAGAAAGTGAACTCAAGGCTAGTAAGGGGCGATATGCTTCCAGCTTGTCACTTGGAGTAATGCAAAATGTCCCTACATGTCCCTTCCTGATGTCAGCAGGCAAGGCCACTGCTGAAAGACAAGGACTTCTATTAACAAGAAGCACAAAGGAGCTCAGCATATTAACATTTGACTTTGCAGAAGAAAAGACAAGGGCACTGAGTGGGTCTCAGAGGCAGATACGACCTCAGAGGACCCTAGTGGGATCACAGCCAGTAGAGAGATGCTCTCCAGGGGCCCCTGGCATTGGGCGACCCTGGAGCCCACAGGAAGAACACCAGTGGTAATGACCACATTATTATCATTGCTATTTTTGACAATTTGGCCCTAACTTACATACCTAGGATGTTTTACATTCAATGAGCACTTACATGTATTAGTTTATTTGAATGTCACCATACCCATGCAAGTCCACAGAAGCTGGTCTTGTTTTTGATGTTTTATTTATTTGTAAATGGAAGGCCAATTAAGTTGGTGCTTAGTGGCAAACCTGGAATCCTAATCAAGACTCTCCATCTCTCAGGTCAAAGACGTTTTTACTATAAATATATCCCTCCTCCTCACTGATTGTTCCTGAAGAAACAGGCTAGTTTGGGGCCAATTTAAAGAGGAGAACTCACCATCCAGGCCACTGACATGAGCTGGCAATGGCATGGCTGCTGCAGCCTGAGCACTCTCCCCTGGAGATGCCAGAAGGCACAAGGAGTCCTACATACCACCCATACAAGGCTGCACTAGGTCAGGGCTTCCCAGACTTTGGAATCTGATGGATTAGTAAAATTTCAAAGAATATTCATAAGGTGACCAATTTTGTGTTCTGTAAAGTGAGAACACAAAAAAACAAATAGTAAGAAAAACTCTACCATATGATATCACAAAGAAAGAATATGTCAGCATTTCCTCCAAATCCCCCATAAAGGAGAAATAATTCAAGACGAGATAAAGGATATTCCCTGCAAGATAGCAAAGTGAGAACCTTACGCTGATGCACATCCCATTCAGGGCTGCTCTGTATGTTTGTACAGGTTGTGCACTGCACAACTTCTTGGGGAGTTGAGAATGTCATTCATTAGAACTTTCTCTGTTCTACTCTTTCTCTTTCACCCAGGCTGCAGTACATTGGCACCATTTTGGCTCACTGCAACCTCTGCCTCTCGGGTTCAAGCAATTCTCCTGTCTCAGCCTGCATAGTAGCTGGAACTACAGGCACACATCACCATGCCAAGCTAATTTCTTTTGTATTTTAGTAGAGACAGGGCTTCACTGCGTCTCCCAGGCTGGTCTCGAACTCCTAAGCTTAGGCAATCTGCCCCGCTTCAGCCTTCCAGAGTGCTACCCAGCCCAGAAATTCTTTCTAAGAGGCAAACTGGCAGTTTGGAATACCTTCTAGCATGTCAGTTCTATAATCTGCTGTGCTCCAAGGGAATAAAGAAATCATCTGGTCCAGAAACTTCAAGTTGTGCTTCAAGAATCACAAGGGAATCCACCAGGTCTTTTCAAGGGCCACTTACTCTAAGCAGAGCACTAGTCTTTTTTGTATGATAACCCTGCATGCAAGCATTTATTGAAGAAAATATTTTGCAATAATACCTTATTATTAACTGAAGTCCATATTTCACTTGATTTCCTTAGTTTTTACTTAATGACCTTTTTATCTTCCAGGATCCCATCCACATCCTACTCCAGCCACATTTTAGTTGTCACGTCTCTTTATGCTCTTCTTGGCAAGGCCAGCTTCTTAGACTTCCCTTGTTTGTAATGACCATGACAGTTTTGAAGAGTACTGGTCAGGTATTTTGTCCTTCAAATGGGATTTGTCTAATATTTTCCTCATTAGGCTGGGATTATGGGTTTTGAGGAAGAAGACTACAGAGGTAAAGTGCCATTTTCATCATATGTCAGGGGTATATACTATCAACATGAATTATTGCTGCTAATATTGACCTTGATCACCTTGCTAAGGTAGTGTTTGCCAGCTTTTTCCACTGTGGTCACTCTTCACACTTCCTTATTCTGTTTGAAAGAAAGTCACTACATATGGTCCACACTTTAGAAGTGGGGTGCTATGCTCCACTTCCTTGAGGGCAGAATATCAATATAAATTATTTGGAATTCTTCTGCACTGAAAGTTTTTCTATTCTCCCTCATTTATATATATATATATATATATATATATATATATATATATATATATATATATATATATATATCAGTGTGTACTTGTGGATATTTACTTTATACTTTGGGTTATAATCCAGTAATTTTTTTCCTCCCTTCCTCTCTCCTTGCCTCCCTCCCTTCTTCCCCTCCTTCCTTTGCTTAAATTCTTCCAGCTTTGGTCACTGGGAGCTCTTTCAGTGGGTTCCTGTGTCCCTTTGACAGATCTTCATCATTATAAACTCTTTTTTAACATTTTCTTGCTTTTTGTCATTACAAGGTTTATTTTGTATATTCACTGCCCAGTCGTGAATCAGCTGTTTCTCCAAGGAGGTCTGATTCCTTTTGTTGGAGAATGGTATTAGCAGCCAAGATCTGGGCACTAGGTATGCTGTTGCTGCCAGAGTGTTATGCTTCTAGGTCTTCTCAACTGACAAAAGAAGGAATATATGTTTATATACATGTATATACATATATGTATATGTAATATATGTGTATATATGTATGTGTACACGTATCTATTATTTATACTGACCAATCTATATGCACATATCCATAAATATTTCTAATATAACCACCTATATCTGCATTAAAGTGCACATGAGTTCATATGGATGTCTCCAACTCTAATTCATCACTCCATCATTCTAGCTTCCCGCTCTATTAATCTGTAACCTCCCACTTCAACAGTGAGAAACTTGACTCCCACTGCTCACCAGCCATTTACTTAATTGTTACATTCCAGTATTCATGATGTTGGTATCAGAATTTTTGACCTCTAACCCCACAGAGAGCAACTTTATCAACTAGAATATGATGTTTATGTGTAGTTTCATTGCCTTTGGTCTTAACAGGTTCCACTCATTTTTAAAGCATATCAGTAACTTTTTTCCCTGCCTCCTTCAGTGAGGTTGCCTCATATATTTGTAATACAGTTAGAGTGCTTCATCACATTCTTCATTCCATCCTGTCATCTACTGACCCCCTGTTACTTGCATATATTAATGTTTACTTTTTGTGTGTAAAGTTCTATGCATTTTGACAAATGCATAGTGTCATGTATTCATCATTACAATATCATCCCGGATAGTTTCACCACCTTAAAAAAAACTCTCTGCTTTACCTATACAACCCTCCCTTTTCCTGCCTTCCAAAACCCCAAGCACTCACTGATTCTTTAGCCTTCTCTGTAGATTTTCCTTTCCCAGAATGTCATGTAATTGGAATCATAGAGTATACGGTCTTTCAGACTGGCTTCACTCACAATATACATTTAAGCTTCCTCCATGTCTTTCATGCCTTGATGGTCTATTTTATTTTGTCGCTAAATAATACTCCATTGTACAGATGTATCATAGTTTGCTTATTCATCAAGAAATGTCATTTTGTTGAAGAACAAGTGGGTTTTTTCTAGCTTTTGTCAATCATGAATAAAGCTGATACAAACTTTCATGGGCAGGCTTTTTAATATGGACTTAGGTTTCCAGATCAATTGAGTTATTTACCTAGGAGCACAATTGCTAGATCAAATGTTAAGACTGATCTTCACTTTGTAAGAAACTGCCACAGTGGCTGTATCATTTCGTATTCTCACCGGCAATGAATGAGACTTCTTGTTGCTCCACACCTTTGACAGCAATTGGTATTACCAGCATTTTGAATGGGTAATTCTCCAATGGCCAATGAGGTTAAGCATCTTTTCATATGCTTCATTATCATTTGTATATCTTTTATGGTGAGGTGTATGTTTAGATCTTTTGCTTACTTTTTATTGTGACAAAATATATGTAACATAAAATTACAGTTTTAATCATTTTTAAGTGTACAGTTCACTGGCATTAAGTATATTCATAAAATTGTGCAACCATCACCAACATCCATTCTAGTGCATTTTTCATCTTCTAAAACTAAAACCCTATACTCATTTTACAATAACTTCCCATGCCCTCTTCACCATAGCTTCTAGTAACCATGATCCAACATTCTGTATGAATTTGACTATTCCAGGAACTTCATATAAGTGGAATAATAAAATAATCTGACATTTTGTGTCTGGCTTATTTCACTTGGTATATTATCTTCAAAGTTCATGTTGTAGCACATGTCAGAATTTTCTTTCTTTTTAAGGCTTAATACTATTTCATTATATGTATAGAGCACATTGTGTTTATTCACTCATTGTTCATGAACCTTTGGGTGGCTTCCACATATTGGCTGTTGCAAATAATTCTACTATGAACATGGGCATACAAATACCTCTTTGAGTCCCTGCTTTTAATTATTCTGAGTATACACCTAGAAGTGGAATTGCTAGATGATGTGGTAATTCCATATTTAATATTGTTGAGGAAATATTATACTGATTTCCACAGTGGCTGTACCATTTTATATTCTCACCAATAGTATACAAGGTTTTTAATTTCTTTACATCCTTGCCAACACTTGCTATTTTCTGGTTTTATGGGTAGCAATCATCCTAATGGATGTGAGATAGTATCTCATTGTGGTTTTTGAGTTTTTCTAGTGATTAGTGATGCTGAGCTTCTTTTCTTGTGCTTGTTAGCCAATTGTATACTTTCTTTTAAGCAATGTCTAAGTTCCTTACCCACGCTTTAACTAGGTTGGTTGGTTGTTGTTGAACTGATTGCCTATTTTTAAAAATTGAGTTGTTGTTATAATGGTGATTTATAGAGTTTTTTGTATGTTTTGGATATAAGTCATTTCTTAGATAGTGTTTTGTATTTTCTCCCATTCTGTGACTTGGCTTTCAAATCCCTTAACAATATCTAATCCAGAGCAGACTTATTTAATTTTAATAAAATCCAACTTACTAATTTATGTTGACATAGATTTTTTTGTATTGTATCTAAGAACTCATCAACAAACCCAAAGTAATGTATATTTCTCCAATGTTTTCTTCTAGAAATTTTACAGTTTTGCATTTATACTTCATTCTATTCTCCATTTTGAGTTTATTTTAGTGAAAGGTGTAACATATGTCTAGGCTTATTTATTTTTTATTTACTTGATATGAATACTCAATTTTTCCAGCACCATTTTTTGGAAAGACTGTCTTCTCTTCATTGAATTGCCTCTACTCCTCTGTTGAAGATCAGTTGACTATATTTGTGTGGGCACATTTCTGGACTCTATTCCTCTTTGTTGATTGATGTATCTATTCTTTCACCATTTCCATGTTGTTTAATTACTGTTACACTATAGTATGTCTAAAAATTAGATTTTATTAGTCCTCTAATGATTTTTCACCTTTGTTATTGTGTTAACTATACTTGGTCATTGGCTTTCCATACATACTTTGGAATTATTTTGTTGGTGTTTACAAAATACCTTGTTGGGATTTGATTAGATTTGAATCCATAGACCAAGTTGGGAAGAGCTGACAAGTTAACAATATTGAATATTACGATCTGGGATCACAAAATATCTCTCCATTTATTTAGACTTTTAAAATTTCTTTCATAAATGTTTCATCATTTTCCACACAGAGGTCTGGTACATATTTTGTTAGCTTTACGCTTAAGTATTTTATTTTGGGGATGCTACTACATGTCATATTAATTTTTAAATTTCAAAGTTTAAATGTTCACTGTTGGTATATAAAAAAGCAATTAACTTCTTATGTTAATCTGTTTTCCAATAACTTTGCTATAATCACTTATTATTTCTTGGAGATTTTGGCTATCCTTTAGTATTTTTTACATACACAAATATGTTGTCTATGAATGAAAACAGTTTCGTTTATTTCTTCCCAATCTGATATATATTTTTTATTTCTTTTCTTTTTCTTTTTGTTTATTTTTCTTTGCCTCGTTGTACTAGCCAGGATTTTTTTGGTGTGATGTTGAGTAGAAGTGGTGAGAGAGGACATATTTGCCTGGTTCCTGATCTTAGGAGAAAGCATTGTTTTACTTCATTAAGTATAATGTTAGTTGTAGGTGTTTTGTATTTGTTTCTTATTAAGTTGAAAAACTTCCCCTTTATTTCTAGTTTGTTGAGAGTGTTACTATGAATGTGTATTGTCAAAAGCTTTTTCTGCATCAGTTGATAAGATCATAGTTTTTTTTCCTTTAGCCTGTTTATATAGTAGTTATACTGACTATTTTCAAATGTAGAACCAGCTTTGTATATCTGGAATAAATCTCACTTGGTCATGGTGTATCTATCGTTGCATTTTATTTGCTAATATTTTGTGAGAATTTTGGCATCTATGTTTATGAGAGTTGTTAGTCTATACTTCTCTTTTGTTGTAATTTCTTATTGTAGTTTTGGTATTAGGGCAATACCAACCTTACAGGATGAGTTAGAAAGTTTCTTTCTGGTTCTATTTTCTGAAAAATATCGTGGATAATTGGTATCTTTTTTTTTTTTTTTTTTTTTTTGCTTAAACATTTATAGAAGTCACCGGTGAAATCATCCGAACCTGATGCTTTCTTTTTTGAAAGTGTATTAATTATTGACTCAAATTATCTAATAGATAAATATAGGACTAGTCAAACTATTTATTTCTTTTTTAGTAGTTTATATCCTTTCAAGTAACTGGTCTATTTCATCTAAAATCATCAAAAAATGATTCATAATATTTTTTATCCTTCAACATCAGATCAGTAATGATAACTGTTCTTTCTTTCTGATATTGGTGATTTGTGTCTTCTCTCTTTTTTAAAAACTTGGTTAACTTGGATAGAGGTTTATCAATTTTACTGATATTTTCAAATAATCAGCTATTTTTCTATTGTTTTCCTGCTTTCAATTTTATTGATTTTTGTTCTAATTTTTATTATTTATTTCCTTCTGTTTTAGGCTTAAATTGCTCTTCTTTCTCTAGTTTCTTATGGTGGAGACTTAGATTTTTTTAAATCTTAAATCTCTCTTATTTTGTAATATATGCATATAATGCTATACATTTTTCTCACAGCACTGCTTTTACTGCACTGATTTCTGATAAGTTGTATTTTCATTTTTATTTAGTTCAAAATATTCTGTTAATATTTTTCTTCAGATTAGAAGAGTTCATTCTAGGTTATGGGCACAGACTGGCAAGGAGAATTGAGAGAATGTGCCATTATTATAAAATGCAAATTTATTTCGTATGACAGCAATAAAATATGTGACAGGTGCCCAACAAGGAGAAAGACTTAAGAAGTGAGAGGACAGATCATGAATACCTTCATGTGTCATGATATAAAGACATTATATCTCAGAAGTAATGGAGAACTATTATACTTATTAGTTTTGAATGTAGATACTACCCTTCTATCAGAACTCTGTTGTTATGTATAAGTTTTTATCACCCAGCATCTAATCAGTGTAGCTTACCAAAGACAATGGTTATGGTACCCTGATATCAGGGAAATGTGGAATGCTAGTCCCTCATATACTACAGAAGCCTAAGCAAAGGGAACAGGATAGGTTCCTCCTCCCCTAGACTGTACCAGGTTGCCCAGCTATACACACTCAGTCTGTTCCAGAATTTCCCCTTACATAATGTACATCAGAATTTTTTACATCATTCTCCCTTCACTGAGTATTTGGATGAGAGTGCAGTGGATCCTGACCTTTCTTCTTTAGCATTTCCAATGACAGAGAAAAATTTGAATTGCCTCTATTAAATCCCTTCGTGCTCAGAATACCTGGAGGGATTTATTTTTTCCTGAAACACATCTGGTTTCAGCATTTGATACAGAAATGGATCCAAGAAACTGGACATCTGATGTGAGTTAAATTTGAAGGTGGTAATGGCCCCATCTCAAATGTTGGGAGTGTTTGGCTAATATTGGCTGTCTGACAAACCATTACAAAAACAAAATGTGCTCTGGGGACCGTAAGCTGGTTTATAAGCAAAAATAAAAAAGACAGAATCCTGAAATATGGGACCTTGAAGGATCAGAAAATCTGACTGATTCTAAACAGGAATCAAATGGCAGAAAATAAGATTGAGACAATCTTTGATCTAAATAGGTAAACAAGAAAACAAACCAAACTTTGCAACAAAGATCAGATTAAGAATGTGGCCTGTTCACATAATTCTGATAGTCTCAATGTACTATGAAGTTGAGAGAGAAAAGTATGGGAAGGAGGAAGCAAAGAAATACGGCTGGCTGAAGAACACATCCAGGAAAGATCTTTTGCTGTGGTGATTGGCAAGTGGAACTGACTGGAAGCAAATAGCTCAGAAGTTGACTAAGATTTTGGAAGGATTATATTATCAAAGAAACCACAAGTCTAGACAGAAAAACATCCTTGACAATGTGACAATTTAATAACCGTTAAAACAAATCATCGAACCTCCAACCATCCATAAGCAAAGAGCAAGCTCCAAAAATTATACAACCCCCAAGAAGAGCTTCATCTCATTACCTACTTCAAATGTGCTCCTGGAAGATAATAAACAAGGTAAAAGCTCCCGGAGAGTTAAGTCAGGGCCACTGAGGAAAATGAACATGGTAGTTCTATGGAAAGAGCAGAATAAAGTCTAGGTAATCCACCCTCTGCTAGGGCAAGAAAGCTTCATAATGTCTGCTCTGCCCTGTAGGATTCCCACCTTGCTATGGTCCAGCAAATGTTATATGCCTTCTTTTCTCTCCTTTTATGAATGGAAGACTTCAATGTGTAATTTCTATCTCTGTTGCACCATTATACATGAGAGGAAAGAAATAATTAGTAATTTTTGTTTATAAGTCCCCACATATTTAAGCTCTGCTGTATGGTCTTCCATGCCATCTCTCTCTTTCCTACCTGCAGGCTGGAAGTTAACACCCAGGATGACCTTGAGAATCATGCACTGCAAGTGGCAGTACCCATTAACCTGCGTCCCTGAATGACCCTGTGAAACAAAGCCCTCTGCTGATCCACATTACATGGTGATATGAGAGAGAAATAAACATTTATCATTTTAGGCTGTAAAAATTATGTTGTTTCTTAAAGCAACTAGGGTTACCTACCCTAATAAATACATTGAGCAACTATCTAAAGCCATGCAACAACTCAGAAAAAAATAGGTCCTGAGCCCAGGTCTCTTGATCTTAGTCCACTAAGTTTTCTACTCTTGGACTATGTCCTGTGCTGAATTTAAAATGACAGGGAGCTCACTCCCTCAAGGCCCATCTTTATTCGCTAGAATAATGGCATGGTCCTGTTGTTTTTTCAGCTTACCAATCTTGTCTAGGTTAGTGAGCATGATGGAGGCATCGTCTGCTGACCCAATTTCTCTCCTTCTTCTGTGTTGAAAGATTTTATGAAGGACTGTAACTACACAATCACCCTCCTCCTTTGTGAGCTTAGACAACATTCCCCCCTTTTTTATTACATTGACTGTCCTTGCTTGCCGAGGCACTTTTATGTCTGTGGGAGCGACTGCCTTACTCTTGAGAAACTCAGGAATATCCCTCAGTGCTTCATATAGCTTGTCACAATATTTTTAACAGCAATTCTTCTTGTGTTTCTCTGTGAGAGTCTCTCACTGGCGTCTCCCCTGACGACACTGTGAGGTGCTGGAGGGCTCTGGCAGCCAGCATTGCCGTTCTTGCAGCAGCAGGAGCAATAGCTATTTACCAGGGCTGTATCCATATCCAGCCTCTCTTCTGTCTTAAACTTGCCACCCATGGTCTCCTCCTGAATGTAAAGGCTTGAGGTTAGAGTTTGGGGCTTTCTTTGCAGGGGTAGGGAAAATAAATACATCATCCTAAAATAGACTATGAGGTTCAGAGGATTATATATAGAGAGATTACAGCAGCCATTATATTAATAGCAAGCATTTGTTTACAAAGTACTTTCATATGCAATCAACTTCTACCTGCTAAAATAATCTAGGGATGGATTTTATAATTTGGTGAGTAGTCTTTAAGATTCAGGTCTTATTGGTTGCCCAGGGAAGACTCTGCCACCTCCATCATCACCTCCACTTTATTTAGATGCCTTTGTCTTTCCTGTGTTCCCCCATAGTAACCAATGCTTATCTCTCTTACAATATGTATCTGTTTTGAGAACAAAGCAGCCATTCATCTCTAAATCTCAAACACCTTAGCCAGTGTCTGGCACATGGAGAGCAATCAATATTCATTAATCCAGCATCGATTGAGTACCTACTATATGCCAGGTCCTGAAGCAGGCATGGATGATACAGGATGAATGACACACACAAAAAGCACCTGATCTCAAGGAGGTTTAATTCATGGGGGGAAGATATACAAGAAAGATGCTCAAGAAAGTAAATAAGAAGGAGCATGTCTAGGAGTGACAACTGTCATGGAGACAACATGGTGGTAATGGTCGGTGGTGAACGGGCAAGGAGGGGAAACTTGGTGACTAAGGAGCCTCTTTAAGAAAAGATTTGCAAACTGAAAACTGAATGAAGAGAAAGAGGAAGGAGGAAAGATGTGGGTAAAGATAAGTCCAGATAGAAGGAACAGTCAAAGTCTTTGCTATATTAGAGGAACAGCAAGGACGGTGTTGCCAGGTTGGAATGAGCCTCAGTAGATGAAGCTAGACAAGCAGCCGGGGGCCAGGCTATGCCAGGAGCCATGAGTCATCATTCTGAGAACAAAAGGAAGCCATTGCAGGGTTCGCGCAAGGCAGCATTATGATTTGGCTCATGTTTTTGGAACAATCCCTCTAGACTGCTGGTGCAGAGTGGAGGGCAATGGTAAGAATGGCCACAGGAATACCAGAGAGAAGTCTGCGGCTCCCAGCATGGGCTGAGGGTTTGGATGAAGGTATAGGGGTGGGACTGGGCTGTGTTTTCAAGGCAGAGCTTGTTTTCAAGGCAGAACACAGTATCCCACTGAGGTGGAGATAATCCAACCCCTAAGCACTTGATGACATTTGTAAAGCTTCTACTACACGGCAAATGCTTTGTATTTGTTATTTCATCCTTGTGTTTATAAAACATTTATGGATCATCCTAGACATCAGGCACTAGGAAGTAGGAATTATTATGTCCATTTCAACACTTGGGAAACTCCGTGTCAGGAAGAGATGGAACCAAAGCCCCTGAACTGGGAACAGGATGCAGGTCTAGCTCCAATGTCCATGCCATTTCAATTACACAAAACTATATTCCCTCCCACGGTACTCAGTGAGGTAGAAATTCCCAGGGCCTTATCTCCATACTAAAATCACTGTAACTATGAAGAGTAATCCTACCTGGCATTCCCTGAACATTTACTACGTACGGGGCTCTGCACCCGGAGAATGATGTACATCATCTCATTTAACTCTTGAAAAGCCTGTGCCGAAAAGATGGAACTGAGGATCAGAGAGCCTATTAACTTGTCCAAGCTCACTCAGAAGTGACCTTGCTGAATACTAACAATGCAGAATATTTGCTAGTAATGCAGAATATTACTTAGTAATAGAAACAGATTTTAAAACCCAGCTCTGCAGGGCTCCTCACCATCATGATTTTCTGTCCTCAGTGATACACAAATAGCATGTGTATTGCTTCCTGCTCTGTGGTGCTTTTTCAGAAGTCACAGCAATTCCCGTAGGATTTATTAAGGTTGGTGCAAAAGTCATTGCAATTTTTGCCATGACTTTTAATAGACCGTGGGCCAAGTCAGGCTGGCCCTAGAAGAAGGGGGAGCCAGGGCTGACAGGGATGCCTGCCGAGGCTCCCACTTGTCCTGCTGTCTTGTTTTCAGAAGTAAAGCAGAAACACAGCCCAGGGTTCACCCGTGTAGGTCAACTTTCAATAAGCACATCAAAGCACCTGAAAATATATCCCAGACAGATCTTTTCAGGCTTACATAGGAGAACCATTCCTGAAAATATTGAAAACATTGCCAATGAAAGTGTTGAACCACTTTTGCAAGTGACCCAAGACTAAAACTTTTCTTCTTTGCCTAGAACGGCGTCCCCTTCATCTGTCTTACATTGTAATCAGATACAACCTTGATAGAATGAAAGCAGAGGTCACGCTGAACAAACTGCTACTTTACGTGCTCAGAAAAAGGCTCCTTTGTAACAGGGAAATTACAGCATTTCTATAGAGGGATTTTTCTTAAAAGGACAGGCTGCTTTGTTCAAATGGTGCTGATTTCAGCACTCTGAGGAGATGGCCCTTTCAGACTGTCAACCTGCTGAAATTTGTGGGGTTCCTTTTGTTTGTAGAAACTTGCATATATCACGGGCAGTATATTAAAATAGAAATTGTAAACCATTGTTAGGCAATGTTTTGATTGTCCAAAAAAAGTCAGATGAAATATAAAATGGTTCCCACTTTACAGTTTGCTTAGTGTCAGGCATCATATGGGCATGTATAAAATAGGGATCAACAGATCTCTGTTGATTCTGAGTTACACTTTCTGTCTGCAACCACACTGATCCTCTTGAAAAAAAAGTCAATATTTTTAAGCAATAGTATTTTAGATCATAGTAATAAATATACTTGCATTTAAAAGGAAAACAACAGGGTATATACCTAAAAGAAAGGAAATCAGTATATCAAAGAAATATCTACACCCCTATGTTTGCTGAAACACTGTTTACAATAGCTAAGATTTGGAAGCAACATAGGTATCCATCAACAGATGATTAGACAGAGGAAATGTGGTACATATACACAATGGAGAACTATCCAATCATAAAAAAAGAATGAGATTCAGCCATTCACAACATTATGTATAGAACTGGATATCATTATAGTAAATGTTATAAGCTAGACACAGAAAGACAAACATCACATGTTGTCACTTATTTGTGGGATCTGAAAATCAAAACAATTAGATTTCATGGATATAGACAGTAGAAGGATGGTTTCCGGAGGCTGAGGAGTGTAGTGGGAGGCTGTGGGGGAGCTGGAGAATAGTTCATGCATACCAAAAATATTTTAAAAATGAATAAGACCTACTATTTAATACCATAGCACAGTGACTAAAGTTAATAATAACTTAATTGTATATTTTAACATAAAGAGTGTAATTGGATTTTTTGTAAATCAAAGGATAAATGCTTAAGGAGATGGACACCCCACTTTCCATGATGTGCTTCTATCACATTGCATGCTTGTATCAAAACACCTCAGGCACCCCATAAATATATATACCTGCTCTGTGCCCAGGAAAACTAAAAATTGAAAACATAAATTAACAAATGGTAAATGAGAAAATTTAAAATTTTTTTATAAAAGGAAAACAGTAACATAATGAAATTCTTGAGTAATGTAACTCTTCCTGTTATTTACAGGAAGAAGGGAAATATAACTTAGAACTGTGGTACTTTGCAATCAGCTGGAGCCAGGCCAAAATTTATGAAATCATATTGCAAATCCAAGTGTGAAAATATGAGATGTGTTTGAGCTAAAAAACAAGGCTTTGTGTCAATCGAAATGCCACACATGTCACGTCTCAACATGTAACACTATCAAAAATTAAGCAAAGTGTTTCATTTTCCTGGTGTCAATTTTAACACCTACAAATATTTTTGGCATTGTAATTACTGTTTTCATTCTATTAGGCCTTCTGTGAGTAGGAATGTTTTGTCTACAATTCTAATAATCACTCATACTTTTCATGAGCAGATTTATTGCTTCATTAAACCTAATTGTTTATAGCTAATAATAAAAGTTTTACCAAACCTAGTAAACCTCATAATCTGTGCTTCAAAAGTGTTTGTTTCTCACTCCCTCAATGTGTTATGAATGAAATCAGTAATGTCATTTTTCAGATTGCCTATATGTGTGGTTGGGTAAAATGAGACTCCTAATATCCTCTTGCACATGTTAGAAGGAATTCAAGTATAACATTCTTTAATTTGATTTGCAGTGCAGAATGTTTTGTGACGTAAGTCTAGGTAGGGAGGATCTGCATTCTCTTTAGTGTCATTATTCCATTGTATTACTTCCCAAGAAACAGAGTAAAAGTTTCATCAATAGAAAACTTATGAGTGTCTTCTGTGTACCAGAGCAGTAAGGAGGAAAGATTCAATCCTGGAGGTAGAAAGATGAGTTTGATCTCAGATATACTAAGGAAGACCTACTTACAGCCAAGAGAAAGAACACCCCTACTACGTCCATATTGCAATGCATCCTGGTTTGCATGACCAATAAACTCATGTTAGACCACTGAGTTTTCTGAGTTTATGCATTACTACAGCAGAGCCCAGGCTGTTCTAAGAGATACTTACTTCTTCAGGTTGTCATGTGTATCAAATGAGATATGCATGTAGAATGCCTAGGACACTGTCCAACGTCTTGCACCTGCTCCCCAAATGCTTCTCCCCCTCACCCAACCCATACCTAAGTTGGATCATAAGCATCAATGAAGATAGAAAGGCTCGACCATGGCCCAAGTGGCATGTTATTTTTGCCTCACTCTCTGAATGTCATGACAGCCCAGAAATTGTGATAGAGCCTACGCGGGCATATGCAAATGACTTAAGACTGCAAGGTTTACAAAAAGTTCTGATAGAGCTCTTGGGCTAACACAAGCAGTCCCAGTCTGAAAGGTTGGAGAGCATTTTGATGAATATATATGAAGAGATGTTTTTCTCTCCCTGTCAGGCCTTCTGTAGCTGAGAGAATAAACATTTGAAGCTGCCTGGGCCATTAATCAGATATGATATTCAATGGAATTGGGATCACTGGTCAGCCTGGTGCTGGCTATTGGCAGAGATAGTTCATGAGTTCCTACCAGAACACTTGCTCAGAGTTAGGAACTTGTTCCAGTTACCCTAGGAGGAAATAGATTGTTTATTCACGGACACTAAGGATAGAATGCGGGGTTCAAGTTCCTTTTCTGCCTTAAACCAGCTGTGTACTTTGGGAGGATCCTACTCTCTCTAGGACTTCCTTTCCTCCCTGGTACGTGAGTGGATGGGAACACAGAGCACTTTGTACATTTCCTGCAGCAACAGCAGAATCCAGTTTTCAAGCAAAATCATTATGTATAAATTCAACATAAAAAATGTAAAAGTCGAAATGTTTAGTTTGAAATAGGAACAACGACGGGGAGACACTCCCAACAGCCACCTTCACAGCCCCCAGGCAGCTCCACAGCAGCCCTTGCTCTGCAGGATTTGGTTTGAAAACTTCAGGCATAGATCCTCTCTCAGGTTTTTTTGAGTTCTGCTACTCTGTGACTTCCATGGTTTTTTTTTTCCACACCGTTTACTGCAAGGTTTCCGCCCACAGTGGGCCTTGCACGGCCTGCTCTCATGCTGCTTACTTTGCAACAGTCAGTCTGGCGTCAGTTTTTCTCAAACAAAGACGAGTTCCTTTTCTTTTAAGGAACTGGAAAGAGGTCCTTCAACAACTCTAAAGCAGCATGTATGTCTGAGGCTCTCCCCTTCTCTCTTTCCCTACCTTGGAGAAACAAAGAAGATAATAATACAAAGCATTTCCTGTGTGTTTATAGTCCTGTGGTTTACTAAGTAATTTTAAAGGCTTCGATCAGCTTAAGAATATGGAAAAGGATGAACAAAGGTGAGGCCATCCCTCTTCACCTGCAAGGTCCCCAGACAACCCCCAGAGTGGACCCCTCTAGGTGTCATTGCCAGCCTTTCCCTTTGAGGCCTCTCACCTACATCCTACCTGCATCCTGACTTCTCTCTCCAGCTGCCCCAAATCTGCCTGCCTCTCTGGATGTTGCTTTACCTACAGAGTCAGCTTGACTCTCACTTCGCACTTTGTTTTTCCAACACTGGCTCTGCTCTGTTTTGGGTATTTCCACCCCACGCCCCCTGCAGAAAGCAGGTGGGATCTGGTGCCCTGCTCCTCCGGAGACCCCGCCCCCTACTCCAAACTCATCCTGGGCACCACATCAGTTGAGTATTCCTGCAGCACAGCCTCCAGGCCCCTAAACTCCATGCTGCTCTGAGCTCTCCCAGCTACAGAGCTGCCCCATCCTTCCTGTCTAGCAGAACATACATGCAGTGTCCACTTCTACGACTTTGAACTCTGTGTACAGTCAGTCTTTCTCTTCCACCACTCCTGATGATAAGCCTTTGAAAGTGTCGGATAACTCCTGCCAATTTCAACTGTAATCACTGAGGTGAAGCCCTAGCCTGGCTGTCCTTGGTTCTGTCTAGAATAAAGTGGGAGACTAGAAGGTAGAAGGGAAGATGAAAAAGCTGGCTTTAACATGCCCTGGAGCCCTTGAGACATGAATCCTACACACTCCTAGTCTCCTAAAGGGAAATGGAAACAGTGATAAGGGTAAGTTGGTGGGCAAATAAAACAACAACAACAATTATAATAATTGCTAACACATATCATGTTTATTTCTGCCAAACATTCTAGTCTCATGAATTCTCCACTGGATCCTCACGACACTGAGGCAAGCACTGCCGTTATTCCCAAAGGCGTTATTTTTTCAACGTGGTGTAGTGAGATCTAGTGTAAGACAAACATAGACTCAAATTCAGCTCTGTCACCTTTTGGACTTTTCACTTAAATGAGTCATTTCATTTCTCTAAGCCTCAGTTTTCTCCGAGGTACAGCAGGAATAAGAATGCTGTGTGTCTCACAGGATAGCAGGAGAGCTAAAGGAGATTTGCCCATAAATGCTTAGCTCAGGATAGGACATAATCCCAACATACTGGTTTTTCTTTCTTTATTCAGAAGGTATTCAATGTGAGCATTACAAAAATCAACACCTGAGTGACAAGGTTAAAATATAGGAGTTACATGAAAAAAGCTCAATATTTCCTCCAAGCTCTATGGATCCCAATTCATTCATTCATTCATCCTTTCATTCATTCAATAGACACTTTTTGAGCACCATGTGTGTTTCAAGCACTGTTTTAGGTAGGTGCTGGAATACAGTAATGTACACAGTAGGCAAGCCCCTACTTTTATGGTGCTTCTATCTATATCTAGTACAGTGAACTGACAATAAACAAGTAAAAAGAAGATGTCGAGTGTTTTAAAGTAGACAGCAGGGACCATTTAACGTCTCTCCATATGCCAATTCATGCATGAGCACACATATACATGCACACACCAGAACACAGGCATGTCCAGCGACATGCACACTTGTATGCAAACTCATATGCAAACTCATACCCATGCATCTTTGCCTGTGTGCTCTTTCAGTGTCTCCTTTTACATTATCTTTACCCTGCTCAGCCAGAGAAATCGATTGCCTTAGGGAGGATTAGGGGACTTACAGCAGTAATACTGAGAAAGCATCTATATGGAACTGTTGATTTCCAAAGTAGTCACCCAGAGTATGCATAGACTAGAGATGTCAGGCAAGGGAGGTCTGACCAGAGAAGAAGTGGGATACTTTCTGTAGCAGAAGGAGGCAGTCTGTGG
The DNA here is from genome assembly GCF_048565385.1 of Saimiri boliviensis. Lineage (NCBI taxonomy): Eukaryota > Metazoa > Chordata > Mammalia > Primates > Cebidae > Saimiri > Saimiri boliviensis. The sequence goes on from NC_133463.1 coordinate 83,625,644, forward strand.
GTCCTCAGCCAGGATGCAGATACTGCCTGGGTCTCTGAAAATTACCCCCACACTCCATGCTGCAGCCTCAGCTGTAAGGTGGGATGAGGCCACAAAATCCCTGCATAGGGGATGGCTGCTTTTCTCCACCATGCTTATGTTAAAACCGGATTGGTAAGCAGCAGGAAAAGAGTGAAGCCTGTGGAGGGGTGGCCCTGAGCTGCTATTCCAGTCTTCCCATTTCTAGGAGATGCAGAAGCTTCCATGTACCCTGATGGAGGTATTGGACAGTGATGTCGAGTGGACAGTGGACAGTCAGAGGCCTGAAGCTGGAAGGGGAGCCACTGGGAGCTGGAACATCATGGCTAGAGTAAAAGGGGAAGGATTTTGGAGCGGTCTCCATGTGATGTCCACATAGGATTAGCGATGCCTCAGAGGACATAGCTCAGGACCTGGTATTGAACCAAAGTGGTCACTGCACAGTGGAAACATCAGGACAGGATGTACACCAAGATCTCTTTCTTCCAACGCTGCGAAGGCAAAACTTCCCTGAACACCCTCACAGTCCCTAGGAAGGTGACTAGAGAGGGGAGGGCGAAAAAAGAGGAAAGGAATTGTTCTGGTGAAGAGTTAGAACTTAGAATTGATGGAGTATTTTGCCAAAAGAGGTTGAATTCACCTGAGATCAGCTGTTTTAGATTGAAAAAAACTGAGTTTATTTTCTCCCCATCACCCATTCTGCATTACTATCTCCAACAGCTGTAAGAGGAAGGCTCTGGGGCAGGATGATTTCACCTACAAAGAAAAATTAAGCATCACTTTGGCACATCTGAGTTGTAGTGTGTACTTCCTTTCTACGACATAAACAACAGTGGGCACAAGGTGTGGAGAGAGAGAATAATGGGGTAGGGAGGCAGACATTAGCTAGTGTGGTTATAGCAGTTCTTACTGAGGTAGTGACATTTAAACTGTGACCTAAAGCATAAGAAGGAGCCAGACACACAAAGGACCTAGGAAAAAGAATTTCAAGAAACAAGAGCAACATGAAATATGGCTCTGTGATGGTAAAGAGCTTAGCAGTAGTGGCAGGAGATGGAAGGAGGTGAGCCATGAGACATGGGATTAGAGATGTCAATAAGAAGCAGATTATTTAAATCCTTATAAGCCACGGTAATGAGTCTAGATCATCTCTAACTAGAGCGGCAAGTCACTGGAAGGTTCCAGTATGGCAATAATAGGATCCAATGCATATTTTTTAGAATTTCCCTCTGGTGACGTGTATGTAAATAATACCATGTGGAACAAGGGTGGAGTGGGGATCTGTCAGAAGGCTACAGCCACCCCCCATGCAAGAAATGATAGTAGCTCTGACGCAGTAGGAGAGAAGGGGAGAGACATAGATTTGTGAATCCATTGGAGGGTTGCTGATTGCTGGTGGATTGGATGTGAGGATGAGGGAGGGGGAGGAACCACCAGTGACTCTCAGGTTTTTAGCTTGAACAGCTGCTGTCATTTATGGAGATGATGGGCACCGCCTGTGGAGATCCTAAAATAAGGCTGCAAATTGTTACCTCCCTCCACCCCCACCAAGGGGTGGATTTTGCATCCTCCCCTCTTGACTCTTGTTACTGTGTTGACTAATAGATTACAGCAGAAGTGACCCAGATTTCCAAAGTGAGGTCATAACTGTCCAGGAAGCCTCCCTCTTCTCCACAGGAGCACACACTCCTGGGTCTCTGTGTTGTCACCATTCCGGTATTACGGCTACAAAAAGACAAAATTTCAGCAGTGTCAAGCAACCATATATGACGTTGACAGGTTCTGAAGACCAAAAACTTGTGGCCGGGTGCAGTGGCTCATGCCTATAGTTCCAGCACTTTGGGAGGCCAAGGCAGGTGATCACCTGAGGTCAGGAGTTTGAGACCAGCCTGACCAACTTGGTGAACCCCCATCTCTACTAAAAATGCAAAAATTAGCCAGGTGTGGTGGCAGAATCCTGTAATTCCAGCTACTTGGAAGGCTGGGGCAGGAGAACAGCTTTGAACAGCTTGAACCCGGGAGGTGGAGGTTGCAGTGAGCTGAGATCGTGCCATTGCAATCCAGCCTGGGCGACAAGAGTGAGACTTCATCTCAAAAGAAAATAAAAATTATGCAAGATAGAGTGGAGAGTGCTCATCTCCACTTGGCCATGCTGGTGCTCAAAGGCCAGAGGCTGGGCTGATCCCAAAGTCTCCCTCACTCACATGTCTGGTGCCTGGTGGTCTCTACCTAGAGTGGAAAGTCACTGCAAAGTTCCAGTAAGGAAATTATATGACCCAATGCATACTTTTTAAAAGTTGCCCCCAGTGATGTATAAATAATACTGTAGGGGAACAAGGGTGGAGTGGGGATTTATCAGAAGGCATGCCCCATGCAAGGGGCGTGGCCATAGCCACACAGCTCACAGCTGAGGCTGGAACATCTGGAGCCCTTCGGCTGTCTCTGGCACCATAGAGTCTCTCCATGTGTCTTCCAGCATGACAGCTTCAGGGTCACCAGGCATGTGTGTATCAGTCCAGTGCTCCAGGTTGTGCCATAGAGAGTAAGGCAGGTGGAAGCTGCATCACTTTTCTAACCTAGCGCTGGAAGCATCATGTCTATTCCTATAGAAGCAAAGTACTAAGGCCAGCCCCTATTCAAAGGGAGTGTCTTCATCCATTTGTGCTACTATAACAAAATATCTTAGGCTGGGTAATTTATAAGGAATATAAATTTATTTCTTCCAGTTCTGGAAGCTGGGAAGTCCAAGATCAAGGCACTGGCAGTGTCAGTGTCTGGTGAGGGCATATTCTCTGCTTCCAAGATGGTACCTCTTGTGGCATCCTCATGTGGCCAAAAGGGCAGCACTGTGTCCTCCTGTGGCAGAAGAGCAGATGGGCAAAAGGAGGCCTCACTAGTTCTCTCCAGCCCTTTTATAAGGTCGCTTACTCCATCTATGAGGACTGAGACCCCATGGTCTCATCCTCTCCTAAAGACTTCACCTCTTAATACTGTTGCAATTGGGATTAAGCTTCAACATGAAGGGGCAAAATATTCATAGCAGGGAGATACCACTTCTTGTGAAGTCTATATAAGAAGCATGTAGATATGGCCATGTGAGAATTTGGCTACCTTAAGGCTGCCAGGCTGGAGAGGCCACGTGTCGATGCTCCAGTTAAGAGGCCAGGTGAGCCCAGCTTCCAGCCATCCCACTGAGGTACCAGGTGTGTGAACATCTAGCCATCCTGGACCCTCTAGAACAGACCACTTACCAACAGAATGGCATCAGGTAGGCCTCCACCAAAGCCACGTGGAAGAGGTACCAGCTGAGTCCTGTTCAAATTCCTGAGCCACAAAATTATAAAATATAATTAAATAATGGTTGTTTTAAGTAATTAGGGTTTTGAATAGTCTGTTACACAACAGTAGATAACTGTAGTGATGGGGAAAATCCATTATTTGGAGACAAAAAATCGCTGGTGAGAGAGAATCAAGAGTTCATTTGTAAACCTCTTAAGCTTGACGTTAATGCTGTTGTCAATGGGGCAGTTGAAGAAGCGAGGCTGGAGCTGCAGGCAGAGGCTGTGGGGGACCCATGGGCTGTGTCAGTGTCAGGTGTGGCTATGATTCGGGGGGAAGCCCTGACTTCTACATTTGATAGAAATTCTTGGATCCAGTTCACCCACTCACGCATACATTCATTCACAGTGTAGGCCCAGGTGAGGTATTTCACCTTTCTGAGGAGTCTCACTTTCGTCATTTGGAAAAGGAAGAGTCCTTGTGCACAAGTGAACCAATACTACCTGTATAAAAGCACTCAGTAGACAGGGTACAGTGACTTATGGCTATAATCCCAGCACTTCAGAGACCAAGGAGGAAGGTTGTTTAGGCCAGGAATTCAAGACCAGCCTTGGCAACGTCACAAGACTGCCCCCTTCCCCCACGTCCATCACCACCACCATGACCCCAACTCTTCAAAAAATTTAAAAAATTACTCAGGCATGGTGGTGGCATGTGCCTGTTGTCCCAGCTACTGAGGAGGCTGAGGCAGGAGGAACACTTGGGCTCAGGAGATTGAGGCTACAGTGACCTCTGATCGCACCACCACACTCCAGGCTGGATGACAAAGTGAGAGGCCTTGTCTCTAAAACAAACAAAGAAAAAAGCATCCAACAGGGCCTCTTTCCCTATGTCTTCCCTCTAAGGCACAAGAAACAGCCTAAACCGAGGCCCAAAATGAGGACGGAGACCCTCATATCCCCCTGTGGTACTAATGAAGAATATATGGCTATTTATATTATCATTGTCCAGGATAATACATTGAAAAAAACAATTCTTAAAATAAAATGTAATTTCTAAATAAAAAATTTTTTTAAACATCCAGGTCTCAGGTGACTTTCCCATCTTACAGAAACAAGCAAGAAGCCCACATTATTATTTTCTTTTTTACTCAAAACATTGAGGAAAAAGAAATCCTTTCCTTTTTAGTCCTGAACCACATTCACATCCCTGCCTCCCATGGAGACTTTTCTTTGGCTGCAATTTACAAACGTGAAAAGCTCCCCTACAACCCCCACCGGAGAAAGACTTTATTTAGGAGTAAGAAGGAAGGAGGGTCCTGCTGTGTCCCCCTTTTGTCTACGTCTTCTTTCCTCTAACTCAGGTGACACAGAAAGAGAAGGAAAATTTCGCACCGGGAAAGGCCCTGAATGCAAGACAAAACAAACACGCTAAAACCAAACTAGGGTCAGAGACCTGCTTTCCAAATTAGGTCTTGGGGGTGCATGGAAATCGAGGGAGCTGCCTTACTAAAATTTGCTCTGGCTTCTGGGAGCCACATACCCTTTTCAACATCCCCCGCCCTCCACGACTCCCCACCACCAAACGAAAGAATTTCTCTCGTAGAAAAACAAGATCATAAGACCGTAATTGTTTGTGGTTTTTGTTTTCCCTAAGTAAGACGTGGTAAGTATATGTTAATGTATTTGGGGAAAGAGAGATTTGGCTGGAGGGCGCAGGAGGCTGGAGGTGTATGCTAATTGCACATTCTCTATTAAACCCTCTAGGTCCCTAAAGCTCCCTCCTCCCTGGCAGAACATCACAGAGGTCTCACAGGTTGCTTTGAGGCTTTTGCAGAGGCTGGAAGACAACCCTTTGGAGTTCAGGTATGATGATCACTGAGTTTTATTCTGGCCCCACGGTGATAGGCTGTGCCACTCAGCCTGCCTTCTCCTGGAGAGAAAGGTGCTAATTACAGGCAGCAGGGTGGGGACAGCACGTCAGGGGGGCCAGAAGCTCCGGCCCTAGCTGGATTTGGACCTAGAGAGCTGCTCACAAATGAGCTCAAGCCTCGCATGTGCCTCTCAGCCACCAGCGTGGACTGTTAGGGGCTTTTTAAAGTAAGACAAATATATCTCCCAGCAGCCTGGGGTGGCGGAGAAAGGGAACAAAGAATGAAATGGTAAGGCACAAAGAGCTGTTCCTGCTGCTTTGGCAAAAGGAAGGGTGGAGAGGTTTAGGGAAAGTCACAACCCTGAGCATTAAAGACACCTTCTGGGAGCGTGGCCTTCCCACAGCCACTGTTCACCGAGGTATGGTAGCGTAGGTCGAAGGGAGCTTCCAGCCAGCTAGCACAAGCCTCTCCTCCTCCAAGGGTGGAATCTCCCTACCACCCACACCGCCATGTCTCTGCCTGATTCCTTTGTGAAGGGCAACAATGCCTCCTGGACACACACCCCATATTTCCAAGGCTCTGGCAGCTTCGTCCTCCTCATGTAACCTTCAGACAGGCGCCCTCCCCACCTTCCTCCCAGCACTCCGTCAGCTCCTGCCCACCACCATCATTCTATACCATGCTAGGTTTTGAGGGGTGAGCTGTTAATGGGAATGAGTGTGGCTTGCATCATGTTTAGGAGGAAAGCATCCCCATCTGGTATCTACGGGCTGGGGTTTAGCCCAACTCCCCTCTGGCTCTGTATTGGCAAGTTGCTCTTCTACTTTGAACCTTAGTTACTCGTCTGTAAAATCACGGAGTGACCTGGGTGACCTTTGAGTGCCCTTGTCCCTCCAGCCCCAGGGATTCTGTCTCCCTAGTACCACAATCACAAACTGGATATCAGGCTGATGGGCTTTAGCCCAGCATGGCTCCTCTGATGGCGGTAGGCTTGGTGTTTAAGGCAAATGTAAATTATTATGCTAGGAGGGCTCAGCACACATCAAAACACATCATAGAGAAAATAGGAAGTAATTCCTTAGAAAATCAAACTGTGAGCGCTGGAGTCTGAGACCCAGGGCTGTGTTAGTTTCATCTTGCTGTGGTGACAAATAACTATAAACTTAGTGGCCTAAAACAACACACATTTACTCTCTTACAATTCTGGAGGTCAGAAGTCCAGAACAGGTCTCACTGAAGTCAAGCTGTTGGCAGGACTTGTTCCTTCCGAGGGTTCTGGGATGGCGAGCATCTCCTCATCCTTACAGCTCCTCAGGAGGCCTCCTGCACACCTTGGCTCACAGCAGCTTCCCTCATCTTCAAACCAGCAGTGTAGCACCTTTCAATCGCTCTCTGACTCAGTCACTCTCAGACTTGCTTCCTCTACATTTAAACTCTACATTTAAAGGACCCTTGCGATTATTTTGAGCCCTCCCAGATAATCCAGGATCACTTATTTACTTTAAGGTTAACTGATTAGCAATTATGACTCACCAAGCCCCCACAATTGCGTAAGCCAATTTCTTAAAATAAATCTCTAGATGGACAGACAAACAGATATGTAGATAGATAGACAGACAGACAGATATACACGCATACACATACATACACATATATACACGCAGACACACAGACACACACACACACACACATACACACAACCTATTAGTTCTTGCCTCTCTGGAGAATACTGACTAGTAGAAACTCCCCAAATGTATTATAAGTCGTTGTCTAATATCTGTATTTCTCATTCAATTGTAACTTCCATGTGTGAGAAAACAGGGTCTGTTTTGCTCAGCCAGAAGCATACAGGGTACCAGTCAGCATCTGCCATGACTCACAGCTCAGTGCATTATGATCCTTTCTTCAATGCTGCAGATTGCATGCAGGTTCACTCTTATATGTGTTTTCACATTTAAAGATCCAGACAATGGCAGAAATGTATAATCCCCTTACTGAGAAAAAAGCAAGTAATTGAGAAAAATACAATCTATACTACCTAGGATAGTGTCTGACATAAATATTATTTCTTGAATAGTTGTATAGATGAGCTGCCTCTGTAGAAGAGGGAAGAGTTGGGAAGGATTGGGTAGGCCTAGTACATTACCATCTCTTTTAATCTTCATAATAAGTTTGCCAGGAAGGACTTGTAATTTCTATTTTGCAAACAAAGCAACTGTGGGCTAGACTGAAAATTAAATCCAGTTCTCTCTGGCCCTAGTGTCCAGACTCTTCATCTGATCTTTTTACCCTGAAGAATTATTGGAGGAGGTAAAGCATGCCAAAATGTTGTCTTAAAGGATTGACATTTACAATATAAGTACAAATTATTATTAGCAGTGGGAAGTTTGATTGATATGAATATGTACTACAAAAGCAATAAAAAGGTGATTGATGAAAACTCTCAGGTCCTTTGTATCTTATGAATGTAAAGAAATGCTCGAAGTGAGAGCTACAATCCAGGTTTCTCCTCCATCCAGATCTTTTCCTATGCATCTCTCTAGGCCAAAGCTTCTTTTTCCTATGGCAATGTGGAGTAGTTGACATGTAACCAGTGAAAATTGCATTTGCTTTTCACCATCTACTAGGATAAGAGAGGCAATGATCCAGTAATCCAATTGCCAAGTGCCAATTTCATTTGAGATAATTGCTGATAAAATCAGAAAGAAAACTTCAGCAAATCTGAAAACAGATTATGGCAGAATTCAGTGGCACAATGGACTGATATTAAATATTGTTTCAGTGTTTGGGATCAGACTTCTTATTGAATCTAGATGAACACTGGGCCACGAGATTTGGATTAAAGCCAGGCAAAGCCAGGTCTCCTTTCATTTATGGTACTTGGATTCTGTCTTGGAAGTGGATTCCTGAAACAACCTTACCTGTTTCTACCTCAAGTTCACAGCCATTACAGATTTAGATTAAGAACAGCTTGGCCTGAAATCACAGTGACCTCACTGTGCTATTTATGTACTCTTGCCATCACTGCTAGCCTCACCTAGGAGGTGGACATTACTTTCTTCATGTAACTGGTGAGAATTTGATTCTTGACTCAAGTTCACATTGATAGTAAGGGACAGAGCTAGGATTCAAACCTAGGTGGTTTGTTTTAAGGGACTTGATCACCCCATTGGACCACACTGCCTCTTAATATGTTCTGAATGATGGTAGCCATATCATATAATTGAGGGTCAAAAATCTACCTTGAATAATCCTATTTAGCTTTCTACTATGATTAGTTTAATTTGATTACTTCCACAGTCCGCTTCATAAATGCAGCACAGAAAAAGCCGAATGTAATTAAAATAACTAACTATTGAAACAGATGTGCATCTGCAAAGCTGAGTGCAAATTGAATTTTTAAGCAACATATCGTATTTTATATTCAAAAACATCTCCATTAATTTGTTCATTCAACAAACATTAGTGCCTTGATGCCAGCAGTCACTTTAATAAACCCTGAGAACACAGAGATGAATGTGACTCTGTATCTGTTGAGAAGCAGAGACTTTAGTGAATGGTGGTGACTAAGGAAATCATGTGATGATAAGTCTCCTCCTTAGTTAACCCTCCTCTCCTTTCCACCCTAGACCACCCCTCTCACAAGGCTTCTATCCTAGGGCCCTCTGAAGTTCTTTCCTGCTCTCTGGCTGACTCCATCCACGCTGTCCTGAGACTGTGGCTCTGTGAGTTCATTCTCATTCCCTCTGCAAGGGTACAGATTAACTCTGAGCATCAGTACTGGCTTCTCTATTCACGTGACCCAAAGAGTTCTGGATGCAATAGTGTCAGACATATTTCTGCTATTTCTCTTACCTCATGGAAATCCAGCATTTGCCTATGCAATTTCTGCTAAGTCTAAGAGGCTCTCTTTCTCAGAGCTTCTTCAGCCTCTTACGTTCTTATGTTGTGTGCCATTTCTGTCCTACATCATGCTGACTGCAACATGAAAGCAAGCTCATTCCTAATTTCTACATGCATGTCCAAACATACATGCATGCATGTATGCCCACACATGCAGACATGTGTACACACATGCACACAGCACAGATATGCTTGCATATGCACAAATACATGTACACACAAGCAAACACAGTATAATGGTTACTTTTGTGTGTCAACTTGACTGGGCTGAAGGGTGCCCAGATAGCTGATAAAACATTATTTCTGGGTATGTCTGTGGGAGTGTTTCTGGAAAAGATTAGCATTTTAATCAGTAGACTGAGTAAAGAAGGTCTGCCCTCAATAATGTGGGTGGGCAATATGTAATTCATGGAGGCCACAGATAGAACAAAAGGGAGAGAAATGACAAATTACCTTTCTCTCCTTGTGCCAGGACAACCATCTTACCATTGGACATTGGAACTCTTCAGGACTTTGGACTCTGAGACATCCACCAGTGGCCACCAGGTTCTCAGACCTTTGGCTTTAGACTGAATTACACCATCAGCTTTCCTGGGTTTTCAGCTTACAAATGGCATACATGGGACTTGCTGACCTCCATAATGGTATAAGCCGATTCCCATAATATATCTCCCCTTCTAGATCTCTCTGATATATTCTGTTGGTTCTGTTTCTCTGGAGAACCCTCACTAATAAACACACACACACACACACACACACACACACACACACACACACACCACTTACTACAAGCATTCATGAGTTTGTTAAACTTTATTGAATATTTGGTGCTGCAGGTGGGAGGGATAGCATCACATACCACACAGCTCCCAGCTGTCTTGTTTTCCCACCTGTCCTCCTTCCTGCCATCTCTGCTCCTTACTATTCTCTCCAGGATTGTCCTGGGGTACTCCAGATTCTTCTTTTCTTTACAGAGAATAATTCAGCTCCCACCCACTGCATGTCCTCACATACCTGTTCTGTCTAACCCACCAAACAGGGCACAAAGTCCTTCCATGTAACAGCCCTTGCATTTTCCATACACGGCCGTTGTATTTTCCATATACAGCCCTTGTATTTTCCATACACAGTCGTTGTATTTTCAGCTTGAAAAACTTGTTTTTCCACATGCTTCACTTGTGGATTCATTCACTTAGCAAATTCACTGAGCACTTACTCTGTGCTAACACTGCAGGGACAGTGAGGTGCAGCAGTCAGTAGGACACTTAGCCCCTGCTGCTCTCAAGGAGCCCATCACCCAGCAATTACAGCACTCAGCTCCCTTGGTTAGTATATCACAGCAAGGGGCATTAGGTGTCCCAGAACTTTCCACAACCAAGTTGCTGCCCTCATCACAGCCTGCCTTCAGCACAGCTTCCCCCGCAACTATGCCTCTTTCTCCTTCAGATGAAGGAGTCCTTGGGGTCCTCAGAGTGGCTAACGGGCACTCCAGATGTTCACTGAGAAGGCTGAAAGTGGGGGCTCGAGGAAAAAAGAAGCAGACAAGTGCTCGTGTCTGGAAGTTCTTTCATAGATAATGAGACAGTTTGGTGGAGAGAGTGACAGGGTATCCTGGAGGAGGCAGGGAGGCAGGCAGCCTCGGGAAACCTGTTACCAAGTAGCAGCAAAACGCCACAGTGCAAGCACCAGCAGCCCAGCCCAGGGAGAGCAAGGGAGGCAGAGGAGCAGGGACTGCTGGCTGGGTCAGGCTGAATCACAAAATCTGTGCACCTTCCCTGTGCACAGCACACAGGGCCTCTCCCGGCATTCATGCTCATTCTTGGAACAGAGGAGGACTGCAGAGGGCACTTTGTGGTTTTAAGGATACTGTGGGGAACCGTGTGCAAAATAAATTAAGCATTGGCAATGGGAAAAATCAATCCAAAAGTGATTTGGATTTGGACCTTCCCGGAATGGGCTTCTGAAAGCAGGGCCTGAAGATTCTTTCTAAGAGGACAAAGCTGCTGCTTATGAAGACAGAAAACTTTAGGAAACTTCCAGGGGAGCCAGGTAGGAAACAAGTGATGGTTTCTAGGCCTGGGGAGGAGAAAGCCGACTGAGCATCCTCCAGGAAGATGTAAAAATGCACATGTTGACCCTGCATAGAGGGAGGGAGAGCAATGTTAAGGGCTAACTTAAGGACTGCTGGCACACCTCCTGTGAATTAACCCATTTAATACTCACTGCAACCTATGAGACAGGCCTAGGGTCATGGTCCAAAGGGAGACCCTTATCCCTTTTTTATTTTTAGTCTGTCTCTCATCATGACAGGGCAGACACTCAACATATGGACTATCCAGTCACAAGTTTAAGCTCAGTCCAGAAACTTGTCCCAATCAGTAGCCCCTTGGACACCCTGTAGGCCTAGGAGTGTCATGGCACAGTCTGCCCTCAGGACAAGCCAGGGAAGAAGCCCTGTGTTAGAGGGCTTGGTTAGAGGCTACTTAGGCCAGGAATTCGCAAGCTATTCACACCTAAAACATGGTGTGGCAGGAGGTATAGAGGATCCCTGTGAAATGTGCTCCTGGCCCTCAGGGAAGGGTGTGGCTGGAGGAGGCCAGAACAAAGCTCTCCAGAACACACATTGGCTCCATTCTCACAAATGAGGAAACCCAGGCCCCAGAAGGTCAAGTAACTTGCCCATGGTAAGGGAGTTAAGAGGAGGCAGAGGTAGGATTTGAATGCAGGCGGCCTAACTGACTCTTACAGGTGGCTCCCCCTGCCTCTCAAAACCTCAAGGCTCAAGATAAGTGTGTGTGTGTGTGTGTGTGTGTGTGTGTGTGTGTGTTGGGGGGAGGGGGTTAAGCAACTACTTAAAAGAAATTCTGTTTATTAATTTTTAGGGTACACAGTAGGTGTATATATTTATGGGGTACATGAGATATTTTGATACAGGCTTTCAATGTGTAATAATCACTTCAGCGTAAATGGAATATCTATCACCTCAAGCATTTATCCTTTCTTTGTGTTAAAAATAATCTAATTAGACTCTTTTAGTTATTTTTGAAGGTAATATAAATTATTGTTGACTATAGCCACCCTGTTGTGCTGTCAAACAGATCTTATTCATTCTTTCTAACTGTACTTTTGTGCCTGTTAACCATCCCTCCTTCCCCCCACCCCGCTATCATTCCCAGCCTCTACTAACATCCTTCTACTCTCTAGCTCAGGCGTCCCCAAACTTTTTACACAGGGGGCCAGTTCACTGTCCCTCAGACTGTTGGAGGGCCGCCACATACTGTGCTCCTCTCACTGACCACCAGTGAAAGAGGTGCCCCTTCCTGAAGTGCGGTGGGGGGCTGGATAAATGGCCTCAGGGGGCCGCATGCAGCCCACGGGCGTAGTTTAGGGACGCCTGCTCTAGCTCCATGAGTTCAATTGCTTTAATTGTTTACCTCCCACAAATAAGTGAGAAAACATGAAATTTGTCTTTCTATGCCTGGCTTATGTCACTTAACATAGTGATCTCCAGTTTTATCCATGTTGTTGCAAATGACAGAATCTCATTATATTTTATGGTTGAATAGCTCTCCACTGTGTATACCACACTTTCTTTATCTGTTCACCTGCTGATAGACACTTAGGTGGCTTCCAAATCTTGGATATTGTAAATAGTGCTGCAATAAACATGGGAGTGCAGATATCTTTTTAATATACTGATCTTGCTTCTTTTGGGTATATACTCAGCAATGGGATTGCTGAATCTTACGGTAGCTCTATTTTTAGTTTTTTGAGGAACCTCCAAACTGTTCTCCATAGGGGTTGTACTCACTCGCATTCCCACCAACAGTGTATGAGGGGTCCCTTTCCTCCACCTTCTGGCCAGCATTTGTTATTGCCTGACTTTTGGATGAAAGCCACTTTCACTGGGGTGAGATGATATGGCATTGCAGTTTCCATTTGCATTTCTCTGATGATCAGTGATGTTAAGCACCTTTTTCATATACCTGTTTGCCATTTGTATGTCTTCTGTTGAGAAACGTCTTAACCAAAACAACCCACCAAAGTGAAAAAACGTCTTTGAAATATCAAGCTTTACTTTAAAAATATGAAGTTTGCACGCTAGACCAAAATATCCCAGCGTTTGCTTTAACTTAACAAGTATGTTAAATTCATTAATATTGAACACAACCCATATTCCAGGAGGGCTTTCTGTGTTATGCTGTGTCCTGCCCAGCACGCTGCTAAGCTCTCCAAATTAGAGCATCACAGTGAATGATGGAGGTCCCCGAGGATGTAGGGCAACTGGATTACATGTCCCTTTTGAATTAATACTTTTTTCTCTTGGATTATCTACACTAATAAAATTAGCCATCAACTTCCTCTGTTTTGAGGAGCATACACTAAGTGGCTTCTGCCTACACATTTTTATTCTTCAGCCCTATATGAGGCCACCTCAATGAGCTAGGGCATGAAACACTTGAGCATCATGCTTTCCTGGGAGATCACTGTCATTGTTTGACTCTATCCCTTATCACTTTACCAACTGATGGGAGTAAAGCCTAAGGCAACTGGCCTGGAGGCCTAGGAACCCAGTATCCTCCTGTCTGCAATATTCATGTTGACCTCAATCCCAGTCCATTTCCTCTCATGCCCTTCCTTGACCCACTTCCTTAACGTAGAGCTGAGATATATTTCCATCTAGAATCCTGAATCTCCAGTGTTACCCTTCCTCCTGAGTTTTAGGGCCTACTCAGTGCCAGCACACCTTTCCTGATTTCTTTGTCAATCCAGAAACAGCTTCTGCGGTGGATGGTCTTCAGGACGGTCTCCATCAGTGTCCTCCCCCGACATGTGCGTGCAGCTTCTCATAACAAGAGATGCTGTTTCATACCTGTCTTGAATGCAGCCTGGCTTTAGAGACTTATTTGGATAATAGAATGTAGGGAAAGTGATACTCTGGGACTTCTGTGGTGGGATCAGAAGCAGCCTTTCAGCTTCTTCCCAGACCTCTTGGGGTGCTCATTGTTGGACCCAAGTTATCCTGCTGGAGAACCAAAAGCCAAATGGCAAAGCCATGTGTAGGTTCCCCATTTGAGGAACCAGATGAGATACCAGCCAACAGCCACCATCATCTGACAGCCATGTGAGTGAGCTGGCCTGGACACCTGGCTTTGGTGAGCCCTCAGGTGACTGCAGCCCCAGCTGACATCTGACTGTGCCCGCATTGCAAACCCCAAGAAAGAACTCAGCAGAGCCCAGTCAATCTGCAGAAGCAAGAAGGAAAATGATAAGTTCTGGAGTAGTATGCTAGATAACAGTAGCTCCTTGAACATGATTTTAGCCAGTAACTGTGCTCAAGGCAGTTTGAATTAAGTTCATGTGTGATCTAAAGTTACTCATGCAAACTAAGGCAAAGGGGCTAGAAGAGAAGTAGATCTTGCATTAATACAATCATTCTGAATTCAGTTCTTCCACAGGGATGTAGGGGACTTGGGGACCCTGGACGATGTGAAAGTGCCAACTAATGGGTAGTTTGTGTAGTTTTCTTCAATGGCGGTAAATATACTTAAAACTTACCATTTTAATGTATATCGTGTAGTGTCACAGCGTTGTGCAACCATCACCAACATCCAGAACTTTGTCATCTTGCCCAACTGAAAGTCCATTCCCATTAAAAACTAACTCCCTGTCCTCCTGAGGGAATGTATTAACTCCTCTTCCAGGGTCCACAAGGGGCGTGGTTTCAAAGCCAAGAAATTCTCAGCTACATGCCCGACCTGCCTTCTTTCCTGTCTCCAACCCGGAGCTTAGAGGTCTTTGTCTAACTTTCCTGAGAGGGAAAGGTAGAGAGCCCAGGTGTGCTCTTTTGTTTAGAAAGCACACGAAAAGCTATGGAGGAGGGGCTTTTGATTGTGAGCCTAGCAGCCAATCCAATATTGAAGTCAGAAAATCAATCACTCCAGAGGAAGTTTGGAGAACTCTCACTGGACGAGAACTTGAATGGGGCGGGAGAAAGTCCCAGACTAAAAGACGCCCTGACCCTTACCTGCGTGGATTTTCTATACCAAATTAAAAAGAGTAATAATGTAGTCAATCATTTTTAATATAGTCCTTACACAGGACTGAGAGTCTGAAGCAGGAGCTTGACTATCAGCCGGTGAGGGTCTCTTTCCTGTCCAAGGAAGTCCCTAATCCCTTAGGATGGAATATTAGGCAGCTATTATGTACAATGTTTACATAGTCTTTAGAGATACAGGAAAATGCTCATTTTCCATAAAGTATAAAATACAATAAAAACTGTGTGCATTTGGCCTGAGTGCAATAGGAATCTCTCTTATGCCCACCTGTCTTTCAGGGAGGGGTCCCAACAATTAAATTGATCAGATTCCAGGCAGTTGATTCACTGCGCCCTGCAGGTCAGGACATGAATGTGACCCTCTTTCTTCTCTCTGTTTCTTTTTCTAAATGGGTTCTCACTCCGTCTCCTCTTTTACACCCACAGCAGAAGTAGTAAGAGGTGCTCTTTCCTGGACTTCCAGGTGATGGCTGAAAAGTGGTGTGATTGGCCATCTGGTTTGTGGGAGGGGTGGTAGAAACCCCTGGGACTCCTGCTTGAGATCACCTGGCTTAGCTCATTTTATCAGAGTGCTTTGCTTTGGGGGCTGGAGCCCAGATCACTGGGCAATACAACCTCACACTTAGTTTTACCTCACACTGTTTCTTGTATATACGTCTCCCTATGGATCTCGTGTGTATGTCTTGTGTTTCTTGCCTGTATGTCTCCCTGTGGATCTCGCTGGAAGGATGTCTCTGGCCTGGACTAAGATTCCTATGTGCCTGTTATTCCTCAGCCATAATATCATCTTGGTGCCTTGGAAAAGCACCCCGAGCCCAGCCGTATTCCTTTATTCAAAACATGTGTATTGTGCACTTACCATGTGGCAGGCGCTAGGAATACATCAGAGAACAAAGCTGAAAACTGCTAGACTCATGTTAGGGGAGAGGGAAGACACTTGATGGCAAGATGGAAAGGTAAATTTTATGTTATAAGGTGAAAGTTGCTAGAAGGTATGAATGGAAATAAAGCAGGTCACGGAGACAGGGTCCAATTTTAACTGGAGCACTCAGGAATGGCATGACCCGGAAGATGACATTTAAGCAAAGATTCAAAAGAGGTGAGCCCAGGCCAAATGAGCTGTGGCTAAGAATCCTTAAGGACAGAAGGAAGGTTCTGTGCAAATGCTGGGGGTAGGACAGTGTCGCATGTCTGGATCAGAAAGAGAACAGAGGGCCAGGCCAGAGAGGGCCTGCAGGTTTTTTCAGGACTCTGGCCTTGACTCCCAGTGAGATGGGAGCCATTGGAGGTAAACACACTCTGAGGTCTGTTTGCAAAGGTGCCCCTGGCTCACAGAGTTGAGGAAACAATCTGGGGAGTAAGATGAAAAGCAGAAGAGTTCAGAGACCAGCAATTCCTGAGATTCTACAGTGAGGTTATGAGGCATGGTTGATTCGAGATTAATTTTAAAGGTAAAGGCAATGCGGTTTTTTGATGTGTTGGGTGTGGAGTATGAGAGAAGAAGAGTTCTCAGCCTATGCAATGGAAAAAAAGGACTCATCCTTGAACTGAAACAAACAAAAAAAAAGTGAAAGTACAGGTTTGGAGAGCAATTCCCTTATACTTCATCTTAAATAACGTAACTGTTATTTACAGGGGTACTGTTTTGGAATTGGAATTGGGCTCTGCCTGTTAACAATGGTATAAACATGGTCAAATTATTTAACCCCTTGAGGCTCCATTTCCTCACCTCTCACTAGTACAATGGGAATGATAGTAACTACCTTACAGGTTTGTTATGCAGACTGGCCACAACTTGATGAAGTGCCTTGCATGGTGCCTAACACATAGGGGATGTTTGATTAATGTTAGCTGAATGAATGTTTAAATGAAAGAATGAGTGAATGAGTGAAATGCTTGTGGATATAATTAAGTAGGAAGGACCAGAATGTGAAAATTAAGCAGGAAAGGCCAGAATTATGTACACTGTGTGTTCATTCATTTCTTTTTCTACTATGCATTTAAAAATATAGGAAATTTGTTGACAGCTGTGATTCCTAGTTCAGCCAGCATTCTGCAAAAAGATGCACTGCTTTGATGGTAGATTTTAAACCTGTAAGAAAATGGGAAAGCAGTTGGTGACTTTCTTGTCCTACCTTGCTTGGCAATGACCCAGGAAGACAAGACAGCAATTTTTATTTTTTTATTTCTTAACCAATGTTCCAGACAGAGAAAGCAGGGTGTTGGATTAAAGTGTTCTACTCTTCTTCTCATTGGCATCCTGGGCAGTTTGAAGCTGGTCCAGTTTGTTACCAGATAGTGAGATGGATTAAATGATCTACTGGAATATAACAGGTTACTTGCTTAAAAGATAGAGCCCTGTCTTAGCCTTTTCTTCTATCCCACATAGTGGCAAGCAACTAGAGTACTACTTACAACTACTAGAGTAGATGCTTAACAAATACATGCAAGGAATTTGGTTCATTTAGCAACCACGTGTTTGGGAACAATGCTAAGCCTTGGAGTTGTAACCCAGAATGTCACTTTCTAGGTGGTGCAGGTGCTAATGTTCTTACTGATTGCAGACAGGTAATGGGCACCTGTTATGTGTCAGACCCTATAGGAGACCTGATTATTATGTCATCTGAAACCTTCACAGCAATGCTATGAAGTATTATTATCCCTATTTTTAGGATGAAGACACAGAGGCTATGAGAATTAGATGATTTGCCCATAGTCCCACAATTGCTATGAATCAAAGTCGGTATGTGAACTTATGTCAGCTCAACAATTTTCATTATGTCACGAAAAGAAAAGCCTCACTCACACTTGAATAATTATTCACTCACCAGTCAGATAAGTACAATGGGGCCAGACTCAAATTCCGTAGTTCTCATCTAGCAAGTCTGGGTTTAATCCAGTTCAATTTGCTTTCTTGTTTAGGTAACTAGAGGGCATCAGGAGCTGTTTCATGCACTGTGCAGAGACGAGGAAGAGGTTAAGCCCCGTCTACGGCTGACCTCGTGTCTGGGTGAGTGGGAACCATAGTGTCATCCTGAGTCCTGCAGGGGCTCTGCACCTCGGAGTGGACATGGGACAGACAAAGGTGGCAATGGTTTATCAGGCCACCTTTTCCCATTTCCACTAAAAATGTTGAGATGTTTTATATTTTAGGTGAGAGGGAAACAGGGATAAAAAGATGAAGAGACAGAGGGAAAGAAAAAAAAAGAACAATAGGCAGGCAGGAAGGAAGGAGAAGGGAAGCAAGGGAGGGAGGAAGGAAGGAAGGAAAGAGGGGTAGAAGGAAGGGAGGGAAAAAAGGAAGTAAGTAAGTTAGGAAGGAAGGAAGGAAGGGTGGAAAGAGGGGTGGAAGGAAGTGTGGGAGAAAAGGAAGGAAGTTAGGAAGGAAGGAAGGGAGAGAGGGAATAAGGAGGGATGGAAGGAAGGAAGGGAGGGAGAAAAGGAAGTTAGGAAGGAAGGGAGGGAGGAAGGGAGGGAGGGAGGAAAGGAAGTTAGGAAGGAAGGAAGGAAAGAAGGAAAGAAGGAAAGAAGGAAAGGAGTTACTTCTATCGAGAATTTCTGTTCAATCTAAAATGAAGCCTTCAGTAGAAAGAACAAGATCACCATGGTGAAAACTCAGAGAACAGTTATTGGAAGAAGACCATAGCCAGTGATTTGAGACATATTACAAAGATAACTAAAATTGTATTATGAGAACTCTGCCTATTTTAAGAATTTCTTCACAGCCACGTATCATAGAGAGAGAGAAAAAAAATAAGAGGGATCAGATGCAGGATGGGAAAGCACTTTATATTAGAAAAATAATGGTGTTGATATCCTTCGACAGATCTTTAAGCAGTTTGTTCCTTTGCTTAATTAATTGTAGATTGCAGAGAACTCATTCCGTGACAAGACTTTGTTCAACTGACATGACTATCTAATGAAATATAGATTATTTTATACTATTTCAGAAATGTTATCTGTCAGATGTTGATTATGTAGATATTAAAACAGGCATGGATTATTTGGCCACATTTTTTTCCCTCAAAATGTTATCCTCATAGGTTTTCAATCAATTGTTTTTCTCTGTGTCTCTAACTGTGAACACTAAAGTCCATTTCAGAGTTAAATTATGCTGTGAAAGAAGAATGCAGTTTTCAAATATATAACAAAACTTATGAGAAATAAATAAATCTGTATATATTTAGGATAAAAATAATTCCCCCAATGAAATCACCATGATTGTTTTTTGTCAATGATTCATAATGGGATCAGAATAAAGGAAAATATACAGCGGGTGTCTGTTTGAATAGGTTTAATAAAATAAGTTCATAGACTGTTGGAGGCAGGAAGGTCTTATTCTATCGATTTGAAGATGAAGCAATTAAGCAAGAGAGGACTGTGACAATGAGTCATAAGCCCTTAGCCCTTCACCTACCAATGAGGTAGATGGAGGACCCATGACAAAGGGTTCTTCTCCCTCTAGGCTATCCCTTCCTGAGCCTCTGATTTAAATGTGCCACCCACTGTTCTTCATTCACAGCATTTATCACCTCTTCCCATTTCCATATTGATGTGTGAGCTTATTTGTTTCATCTATATCTTCCCCAGGGAGAAGCACCAAGGATTCCATGAAGCCACAGCCATTTCCCTGTTGCTCCTCAGGCCAGCCACATGGTGCTCAACTATTGCTGAATAGATAAACAAATGAATGACTGAGACACATTCTGATAATACTAGAGGTAGAGAGGAAAACCTGAATTTTCTGAATACCAGTTATGGGAGGAAGAAATATAACACATTTTTTGGTTCACATAGATTTCAAATTTATTCAAATGGATGTGATTTTTTTTTACATAATTGGCTTTCTAGATCTGATAGATAACAAACTATTAAGTAATTTCACATTTTCTTTCACATTTGGAGCTGCAAAATCCCTGAAACTTGATGCTTCTCATGAGTCCAGGAAAGTATGCCATGTATTTAAAGCTCTCCCTGCCTTCACCACCTTAAAAATTCTCCAGATAACAGCTATAGGCATTTTTTTTCTAAATGCAGAAACTGATTATTCATAACTAGTTTTCCTTTTCTTTTGTGTTTATAAACTACCACAGCTCAGAACAAATCAGCCCAATATCAATTTGTTGGATATGAAATATATTCAGTAGTTTAAGTCACTTATATTACAATGTAATATTAATATTACATTTGAACCTGTTAATGGAAATACTTGTCACAAATTCAGGGCTACAACAGTGATGAGTCATTTGTTCATCTGCTCAGCTAACATTTACTGAGAACCTCTGGCCTCCAGCCTCCAGGAAAGCACAGCCCTGTGAAGGCGATGGATGAGTGAGAAGCAGGCGGCCATGCCATGAGGAAGCCCAAAGTGCTGGCAGCCCAGTGGAGAGGCACTGCCCCCAGGAAGGGCCCCAGGAAGGGCATGGCAGCAAGATGACTTGTGAGGGAACAAGTACAAGTGTGAGGGAGCTGCAGGAGGAAGGAGGGGAGTGTGGTATCAGTTGGGGAATAGGAAAAATTATTCTTTAGAAGGGAAACAAGGGCAGAAAAATGTAGCTATCCCAGACCGTAGAGTACAAGCCTGAAGCAGATAGAGTACAAGCCTGAAGCAGACAAACTATAAATGAGACTGTATGAGTCTGTTTTCATGCTGCTGATAAAGACATAGCCAAGACTTTGTAATTTGTAAAGAAAAAGAAGTTTAATGGACTCACAATTCCACGTAGCTGGGGAGGTCTCACAATCATGGTGGAAGGTGAAGGAAGAACAAAGGCACATCTTACATGGCGACAGGCAGAGAGAATGGAAGCCAAGAGAAAGGTGAAACCCTTTATAAAGTCATCAGATCTCCTGAGACTTATTCACTACCATGAGAACAGTATGGGGGAAACTTCCCCCGTGATTCAATTATCTCCCACCATGTCCCTCCCACAGCAAGTGGGAAGTATGGGTGCTGCAATTCAAGATGAGATTTGGGTGGGGACACAGCCAAACCATATCAGTGGTTTACAGTTCAGGGGGTAAGAAACAAGTCAACAATTATATAATAATAAGATGAATGCTTTGTCTGGGGAACTTCAGGGAATTAGCCCATACCTAGGAGGGGCTCCATGGAGTGATGAGGGGAGGTCATGGTCATACATAGACCCTGCTCAAATGAGCAGTTACTTGAACTTGGGTAGTCCTATGATGGGCCTTGGAAGACTGACTACGAATACATATAGGGGTAATTCTCCAGAGGAATATTTTCACCATTTGGTGCACTACCTCATTGACTTAGAATCTGAATAATCTTTGGCCTCAATTTCTTTATCTGTTAAACAGGAATGATAATATCATTTGATAGATGCTGCACAAAAATCTAATTTCAACTACTGCCCCAGCCCCCAACCCAACCTCAGCATTCCCAGTGTTTTGGCCTCTTGACCTCTCCCCGGCTTCCTTATCAGATGTGTCTTAACTCTTATTTCAGAAAAGGTGACTTCTTCAGGAAAAGTACTGTTTTAGTTCAGAGACTAGATATTACTTCCAGCTGTGAGGAATTGGTGCAATGCACTCATGCTGAAATCACTGGAATAGTCTCTCCTCCTCTCCCTTGCCTCTCATGCAACGTCCTCAGGACTTGGCAATTTACCAAGTCCCCAGACCTGTACAATGCACAAAGGGAGATAAAGGAAGAAAGAATAAAAGAGGAGGGAAAAGGAAAAGGACAGCAGGGAAGGAAGGGAGGGAGGCAGGTGCAATTTCAGCCCCTTGAAAAGGTAAATCTTTCATAAGTTAACAAAAAGAGATCTAAGACTATGTGTGTCTAAGGTCCTGACTTTTTCAGATCAGCTCAGATCTCTGTGGCCTGGAGCAATCCAGTACTTTTCCGAAAGAAGTGAACACTAATCAAGAATACGATTGAGCCCAATAGGTGTAGGAGACTGAGCACACAGGAGAATGCCCTCTCTGGAAGAAGTCCATGTATGGACCGGGGACACAGGAAACAGGCTGCACACCCTGGAAAACAAATCCTCAGGGCAGCCCCATCACTGAACAAGTTAGCACAGGCTCTGGTCTCAGACAAGAACAGAACGGAGAAAAATAGAATTATCTTTACTGAGCAGGAAAGAATAGAATCCTCTTTACTGAGATTGTGAGTAGAGAGAACATTCATGAGAAAGGCCTGTGTTAGAAGAAGTGCGCCACCCACTGGTTAACTACTGTGATGATTCTAGATTTGACTAGTGAAGTGGGCAGGACCCAGGGTTTGGAGTTAGATCTGCATGGCTTTGAAGCCTCCTGACTTACTAGTTATGCGTGTGGTCTCAGGAGGCAATTGCGAATTTTGGAAGATGCTTAGCATAGAAGAGCAGATGGAGAGATAGAGAGCACTCTGTGATTGGTTAAATGCCTACTGTGTGAGAGACTCTGCTCTTGGTGACTTATGCGAGTCATTTTATTTAAAATCTTCTACATTGACAATTTTCTCTCCATTATTGCTATGCTCATTTTTATATAATGAACATTCTAGTTTTTATTTTGTAGAGGAGGAAACTGAGCCTCAGAGAGTGACATGACTGGCTGGAGGGCACACAGTTGGAGAGCTGCAGAGAAGGCACTGGAACCAGAGCTGTCTGTCCTGGAGACCCATGTTTGCTCTGTTGCATCTCAGACCTGACCCTTAACCTCTGCTGACCGTCATGGTCAATTCCTTCACATCTTAATGGTTCCCTCTTCAGAGGGCCTTTCCCTCCACCGAAATTTGAGATGTTCCCTGAATCATCTTTATCACTGCATTGGTCTTCCTTCTTCAGAGAACTTTTTACAATCTGCAACTCCACATTCCTTTGTTACCATAATAAATATGAAACTAGTATTTATTAGAGATGGATGTCATCCTAATATTATTCTAAGCACTTTTCTTGTATTGTCTCCTTATATTTCACATCAGTCTTAGGAGGCCAGCTCTTAGCAACTGACATGTTAGTTTAATTCATTCCATAACAATGCTGTGAAGATGACACTGATATTTTCATTTTTTATATAATGGACCTGGGACATGAGAGGCTAAGTAACTTCCTCAAGGCCATGAAGCTAGTAAGTAGTATGTATGCCCCTCCACTAGACTCCGTGCTTTTTGAGGGTAGGAAACCTGTTCCAAAGCCTGAAATAGTAGCAGGCACATCATATACAGTCAGTAAACACTGAAGTCAATCTAGAGATGAGTACCAAGGGGAAAGAATACAAAGGAGTTATGATGCTAGCGATGAGATTTTTTTTCTGCGCTCAGAAACAGTAGCTGCATCTCTGACTCCACTGATTTACTACACTGGTTTACTGAGCTTTTTAAGTTCCTAGGTGCTGGCTTAGGTGCTGCAATCTGGGGAGCAGTGTGTGTGTGTGTGTGTCTGTGTGTGTACTTGCGTGTGTATGCACGTCTCATGTCTATGTAGCTATGTGTAAATGCATGTGTGCAAGCATGTGCATGTGTGATGGGCTGATAGGTTAAGGTTATGGAATATCTGTTGACTCTATCTTAATTCACCATTATGACATTCTGGCAGAAGGATCAGAACTTGAGGTATATAAGCTTATGACACCCCAAGGGAGAGACACAAGCCACGGAAGAAACTGTTCTCTTGGTACAAAGAAGAGTAGTACGCGATAGAAGGAAATGATGGAAATGGGTTAACAGCCCGAGTCAGAAGAATATTGAACTTTAATCCTATGAGCAAAAGGAGCCATTGCAGGTTATGGAGCATCCATTCAATTCATTTATGGTACATTCCCCAAAACCCAAAGATCTACATGGCTGAAGTAATATTAGAAGAAACTGGCAAAATAGTCAGGACCAAATTGCACAGGGCCTTCCTGGCTCAATAGTTTGGTCTTCATCTAAACCAACAGCACTGGAGACCCCTGAAGGGTTTTAAGTGACAATGAGAAAACCAGCCTTACATTTTTAAAGATCAGTCTTGGTACAGTGTAGATAATGGACAAGAGGGAGGCCAGAGGGCATGAAACCAATGAGAGGACTGCGGAGAAGAGAGAGTAGGGGAGAGAAGTGCAAGGAATCCGGAAATATTTAGAAGGAAAAGCAACAGGAAGGGGTGACAGTCACTGTGGGAGTGAAGGGGCCGAAGTGGTTTCTGGAATAATATTCAGGTTTCTGGAATAATGGAGAGGCTGTTCATTGGATAGACGACACTGAAAGAGAACGAGAGTTGGAGACAAGGGGAAGAAGAACAAAATAAAAGCTATTTGTAAGAGGATGAACAACTATTTTATGAAAGGTAGAGATGCAAAAGCAAAACCAAGACCATAGTAATCCTTTAATCAGGATTTTGTTTGTTCTAAGGGGTCTTGGGCTAATTGGAGGGCCAGTTATAAAAGACAACTTGACATCTTGGCAAAACTATTCAACGACTGACCACGACAGCTCTCCCCATACAGCCTCAGGTTCTCAGCTAATTTTAAAGGCCTGCCTAGAAGCAAATTTTCCAGCATTGGGTGTATCTCTGTGGCCTTTACTTGAAGTAAATTGTTCTCATGTCATTAAAACTTAACAGCTTCTTCAACAGAAGTGACATTATTTCTTTGGAACATAACGTTTTATTTCTCCCTATGTTTTAGAAAATCTAGGAAAATCAGTGCAAGAGCAATTTCCGGAGATTTTTTTTTCTTATCTACTTTATACAGTTTGATTTGATGAGAAGCCTAATTTTATTCAAGGATACATGAGCTTACTGTGATTATTATTTACTGAGCCTACATGGTGTGCAGGCAATTGCATGTATAAAGTATTACTTAATTCATCCCAATTATTTTTGTAAGGTCAATATTTACCATTGAGGAAACTGAGGCTTAGAAAAGTTGTCACTTGCTAAAAGTTATCAGATACTTGGGGTTGAAAAGCTGGGCTCCAAAATCTGCATTTCCTACTGTGCCTTCAAGGAAGTAGCCGCTTTTTTCAAAGTAAAACAATAGAGACTTCTTTCTGATTAGCACAGGAGGGAAACATTGCCATACATTGCTTGGTTAGGAAAACAAACAAACACTGGATGTTTGGCTTCAAACTTGTTGATGCTTAACTAACTGATGACTTCTGTGAAATTCAATCTCCCAAACTGGATTTTTTTAGACTTTCTCCACATTCACAGATGTTCAAAGATGAAAGGTAAAAGGAAACCACTCTCATTTACTAATTACCTGCTATATGCCTGTAGGAATATTTGACATAGGAATTATCCCCATTTTATAGATGAGAAAATGGAGGCTCAAAGAAAGGTGAAATAACTTGACCAAGTCATGCAAACAAGCTAGTAAAGAGGGAGCAAGAATTTCATTCCACTTGGCTAATTCTATTATCCCTTGATCAGGAAATACTGGCAAGTCTTTGTTTTGTCTGTGAGAGTTTTACAAAATCAAATTATTCTCAGACTGTAGAATGCTAAACAGTGGATTTGAGTGACTTGTATCAATGTATGGCTTCTTGATTTTGCTGACTTAAGCATTTTCTATCTTTATCCTGGACAGACAAGCACAGTTTTTGTTTGCTCTCAGCACCCTAGAGAGGGACAGTACTCAGACCAGTACTGAACACTAGGGAAATCAACTGGGCAAAATTTGTTTACTGAACTGAGATTTTTCTCTTCATTTAAGAAATCTTTATAAAGTATTTACCATATGTCTTGCCCTGTTCTGAGCACTTTCAACTATTAACTAATTTCATCTTCAGTGAGGATGAGGTAGGTGCTATTGTAATCCTCTTGGTACAAGTGAGAAAACTGAGGCACAGAGATGTTAAGTAACTAGCTCAGAATCATACAGCTAGAGTGAAGCTGGCTCCTTAGATTAGGATCTTAACTACTGTGCGAGGCAGCCCTATACTTGGACGAAGAAGCCCAGTTATTTCTTGGGCAGAAGCGTTGGGGCTGCAGCTTTTGTGCTTTCCTTCACCTGAGGACTGTGGGCCATCATCCACGTGCCCTAGTGTATCCTTTGTTCCTGCTCCGATGCCTGCAGCACTTGCCTGTCTTGGATCCAACAGGGCAGTCACTCTGGGAGAGTCCAACAGGGCGCTCTCCACGCCCTTAGTGCTGATCAAGCCTCACACTTCCCTTAAAAGAAAGAAGGGCATTCAACAGGTATTGGGTACACACTGCGTGCGGCTCGGTGCTTTACATATAATTGGGGACATTGAATGTTGGCAAGTGCCACACACTGTCCCAATCACTTTTCATGACATTGAACATTTAATTCTCACAATCACGTTACATGATGGGGACAATTTTTCTCTGCTTTATGGATAAGGAAACTGAGATACTAAAAGATTAAGTAATTAGCCCAAGGACACAGAGCCTAAAAATGGCAGAGCTTGGATTTGAACCCACAGATTCTACCTTGAGAACCCGAGCTCCTAGACATTGTGTCTACAGCTTCCACAGGGTAGCAGAGGCATGGAAGACATACTACTTTATTTAATGTTCACAACTACCCAGCGAGGTGACTACTTTTTCTCCCGTGATACTGATTAGAGAGCTTGGTTCAGAGTGGCCTGTTAACTTGTCCTAGATCACATAATGAGTTAATGAGAGAGGCATGGTGTGAAATTCCGGGAGAGCCCAGAACCTGTGCTCTGTCGGTGGCACCAGGACACCTCTCTGCCTCTGGTTTCTCAACCAGAAGCCACATATATGCATAACCTGAGGATACCGAACACTGCAGGGATAAAACATAATTAACCAGAGTAGAAATTCACTAAGCCAGTTTCAAATAATTAAGATAAAATTATTTACTACAGCACATTGCAAAGGGGTTTGGTCTTCTTTGCCTCTTCTATATCTATTCTCCAGCTTTTTCAACCTCAGTCTCTATCCTGAAAAATTTACCTTTATGGGATACATCAATTGGTCTCCCCTGCCCCCCTGGCTTCAGTTCCAACTCAACCAGTGGGAGGCATTTGCAGTAGATCAGAGGGTGGAAGAGTGAGTCCAGGGTGCTTAGTGCCTTGGCTCCTTCCTAGACTTGCCGCTGTTCAGCAGGGCTGGTGTCTTCTATATTCAGCCACAGCTCCTGCTGGAGGCCTGCTCCCACCTCCACAGCTCATTCAGGTTCTGACATCTACTGTGCCCTGGCTTCTTCAGGCACAGGATAGGAAGGTCTCCCACTGGTGGCCTAGACTGCTAAACTCTTCCCTTTGTGTCTCTTTGCCCTTCCCACACCTTGTAAATAGCTCTTTATGAAACTCTCTTTGATGACTCCTTTTGAGTGCACAATTTGCTTCCTGCCAGGATTCTGACCAATACATGAAATTATAGGATACACGAAATAAAACATAAAACTCACTCTAGCATAAGAAAAAACTCAGAATAAAAGTTTATTTTTAAAAACTGTACTGGGGGCTGAAGTGATTTTGCATGCATTTGTTCATCTCACCCTCACAATTGGCCTATAAAAGGGTCATAATATTGATCCCACCTTGAGGCTTAGGTTTTTAAGCAACTCTCCAAGAAGAAACAAGGCCATATCTAGATAATATTGAGGTTCACAGTGCATCTGTTCCTGCTTAACAATGAGTAGAGGCATAGTGGGGAAATGAGAGCACAGGAAGTCAGCATCTCAACCTCTAAGCTACAGCCGAGCCCATGGAAACATCTTTGGTGCATGTTAAGAAAGAAAGGGCCACAGCAGGGGGCACACACCTGCCTTCCAGCTAGTCTCCCTCCTGGTTGCTTACAGCTAGTCCCCGTCCAGCACTAACTTGAGCCACAGCTTCTCTCTCAGACCCACAAAAGAGGGATTTCCTGCTCACAACACACCTTGTTCTGCCTAGAAGACTCTACTTCTTCCTAGTATCCAGAGTCCACTCAGAAAGGCAGTCCAGTCCTCCTGCCCTCCCTTTCCTCACTCTTCTGATTCCCTGGGTCATACCTGGCTGAATTGTCAGATCTGATGCCGTAAAGGGAATTTTGTTTTCTTGAACCAGCATAAAATGCACAACTCTATTGTTTTATTCCTTTCAAGATTTTTTGTGAGTGCCTCCTCCAGATCATCTGAGATTATGATGGTAGTTATATAGTAATAGCACCAGCAGTTGAAGTGGTCATAATTGCAGATGCCAGCTCTGACAGAGGCTGCCAGTTGCTTCCTAAACTTCAATCGTCCTCTACTCCTGACTGAGGAACTCTACGTTTGTTGGACGATGCAACGTACCCAGTGAAAACACCATAGTCACCAGCTCTGCCCCTTGCAAATAAGGGTGTTCATGTGTGATACAGTCTGGTTAATGATACTCTGGCAAAAGCCATTTGATGAGGCTTCCAACAAGGCGCCCTACCAGCTGAGCAGACTCAACCAGTGCTGGGAATTCCCCCTTTAGCTCTTTCCCTTTTCCTTGCTCCTGCCTGGAATCGGGCCATGATGCCCAGGGTGGAATGAAGACACCACAGCCACCAGCCACATGTGGCTAATGAGCATTTGAATTGGGGCTCTCATGAGTAAATAACTGGTTTTAATGTTATTTTAATTAATTGAAATGAAATTTTACAATAGAAGCAGTATAAAGTATATTCCCATTAATACAATTTTATATTTTGGACAGAACCACATTTTACCTTAGCTGTTGAAAATTTTACCTTGGATTGAGATGTACTGTAGGTGCAAACTACACACCAGATTTCAATGACTTAGTCAAAATAAAAAAGAATGTAAAGTTTCATCAATATTTTAAAGTTATTGATTACATATTGAAATGGTATTCTTGATATATTGGATTAAATAAATAACCTTATTGAAACTAACTTCATCTGTTTCTTTACACATTGTCAACTGGCTTCTAGAAAATTTAAAACTACACATGTGGCTCACATTTGGATGGTGTTGCTCTACTGATGCTGCACCCATTCTGTGCCCCTAGAGTGCCAGGCTATGTGACAAGCACTTTAAATATATCCAGCTCATGGAGGTCCTAAAGTAACTGTTTGCAGGGAAGGGGCTAATATTGCCTTCATTTTGCAAGTACAGAAAAAGAGGCCCAAAGGCACTGCCTTGCCCCAAATCTTCCAGATTATTAGGGGCAGGCCCACAGCAGCGTCAGACTCCTCAGCTTATGGCCTCAACTGCCATATGCTCAAGGGTAACTTACTGTTGAACTATGCACAGATCAGGATATCTTAGTATATCTAAGTTGCTGCTGCTTGCAGACCAACAAGTACACCTACGAAGACTGAGAGAGAATTTGCTCTCAGGATAACATTTGCCAGAGGAAGCTGGAGTGTTCCCATATGCCACCTGTCATCAGAGGCATGATGAAGTCGATCAAGGTTGTCCAGGTATAACCAGTAACCTTTGTCCCTCCATTAACAACAAGCAATGGATTTTGAGGCGTTCTGTGTCACCCTCGTATAAATCCAGACAAGGTGAGGCTGATACTAGTTGGAAGGCTAGTGCTGTGCTAGACAGATACCAAAGAATGAAATCTACAGAGGCTTTCAATGAGTCTGCAGTCGGGTCACCAACAAAAGCCTACTTCGGTTTTGAGAAGAAATGTTTCTCTTGTAGTTGTACGATCTAACGTAAGTACACAATCTCAGCTTTATGTCCATTCTTTTTCCACAGCCATTTTTGTTAAGTTTGTTTCTTCCTTTCTTAGCTAAAGAAAAACACAAGCCCAGGTTGGCGTTTTTTATATGAGCCCCGGATATTCATGTTTGCAGTGGATACTAAACACTTTATCACCCCCTTGGTAGCTGTTCAGACGCTAAGGGTAACTTGATACTGACAGAAATATTTTGTTTCTGATTATGTTGTCAAACTCAGATATGTGCAGTTTTGCTGTAAAACATTCTGCTAATGTGGATGGAATTGCTTTGTGTGTATCTCTATGCATCCTGACAAGAAATAGTGGGTTAGGAGATGGACACAGATATTTTTACTACTGTGGCAATAATGTTTTACATTTCGACAGTGCTTTCCAGATCACAGTATCTTCCAAAGCACTTGAGGTGGTGATGACTTGACGCATTGTTGAAATACAGCAAGTACTTTGGGCACTCCAGCATCACATATAATCTTTTAGACCAGGAAGCAAAAGATAGAGGGTTTTTGCTGCATTGAGAAAAATAATAAGACACATTTCTGTGATGGTTATGTCCAAGAGCTTAGAGCACTTTTCAGGGTTTTCTCTGCAAATCTTTACTGTTTTCATCAGACCTCAATAAAATAGGAAAAGAACAACTGCTATTAGCTACCCTTTACAAGCTCAGAAATAGGGGCGGTGAAAGCTTTGGATTTTGAAAATATTACCAAGTCAGACACTGATGGGGTCAGATACAGACCCTGTCCCCTCTCATCCTTGGCTCGTCTGTCCCCACCTGCCTGTGCTACAGGATGGCCAGATGACCCTGGACACACCAATTTGTGTCATTTTACATTATTACCTTTTGTGCCTATATTTGAAATAGAGAAAGGCTTAGCATTGAGAAACATTCCTCCTTTAAGCTTTCCTTATTTTCTTCTTTCTCCTTTTCTTTAATCTTCCTTTTGTTCTTCTGTCTTTTTTCTCTATCACATTTTTCTTTCCTGCCCCCTTTTCTTTGTCTTTTTTCTTTTTACTGTCTTCCACATAAAATCATCTTTCACTATCCACCTTCCTAGGATGGAATTGCTGTCTGGGGTTTCCTTCTCAAACCCTCGTGGTTATCAACCCCAAGGCGAACTTTGTGGGGCATGTGTTTCCATATGTGGCCACTAGGGGGTGTGTGTGCAATATCTCTGTGTGTTTTTATTTTTTAATTTTTTTTTATTATTATTAAAAAAAATTTTTTTTTTTAAGCTGCAGAAGGACATCGAGGACTAGATTCTTTTGTCAAAGAAGAGACCTGGTGAGAGAAACTGAAATTTCCATCTACCAAATACTGAGAGTAGGGTATAGATTTGTAGGGCAGATGGGTACAGAGACAGAAGGATAGGTGTCTTCATGTATGTGAGTGACTGGGATTGAAGGTCTGATTCCACCCTCACACTGGGTGGAGAGTGTGTGTGTGTGTGTGTGTGTGTGTGTGAGAGAGAGAGAGAGAGAGAGAGAGAGAGAGACATAAATGACTGATTCCTAGGTAAGGGTGTGCCATCTTTTGGTGCCTGTCTTACATGACAAACGCATTGGCCTCAGGTGGCTGGGTAGCGGTGCTGTTCCGGGACTGCATTTTAGGAGACATGCATCTAGAATGAATGTTGAGTGCTTGCTGTGAACTGACCTCTGGACCAGGCACGGGGTTTGGGCAGCTGAGCAGGCTCTGAGGACAGTGTGAAGGCAAAGTGGTCCGCAGGTGACCAGGATCAGCTGTGTTAAGTGTGAACAGGAACACAAACAATGCTGGTGGAGGAGACAACAGAGAGTGGAAAAGCTGTAAAATGCACGTGGTACCTATGTGAGCTTAATGCTTTAGTTTCAACCTCAGAATGATCCTGTGTGAGAAGGACAGTAAGCAGGACAACCGGGGCCCAAGCTGAGGCTTCTCTGGCCTTCAGTGCGGTCAGATTAGGACTTCACAGTATGGCACTGCAGAGTTTTGGAGTAAGTGGGATAGGATTCACCTTTCTTAAACAAGAGGAAGAGGAAGCTGGTAGTGTGAGCAGCAGTTCTGTGCAAATATGAAAACTTCCTCATAGACACACTCCCTACATTGTGTCTCGTCTGATGACATTGAGTTGCTGTGGCTGTCTGGCTTACTGCAGTTAGTGTCATAAAGGTCAGGGAAACATCTGTGTCTCCCCAGGAGTCAGCAGGTGGGGAAAGAGGAGGCAGGTGTGGATTCTGGCAGACAGTGCCATGGCGGGGAGCTGGGGCTGCAGGGACTTGCTGCGTTTTCTGAGATGGCCCAGTGTCACTGGGTGAAGTGGGTTTGGGAAGTACCCTTCTGTCTTGGGGCTGAGAGGCTAGTCCCAGACCTAGATGTGAAAAGAAAGAGCAACCACAGTTCCTTATTGCAGCACAGGGCTTCCAGTCTAGACTGAGCATCTGGTCAGTCTAACCACAAACTCTGCAGATGGAGTAAGCAGCCCCAAGTGCCTTGGCCTTAAGGGCCTTTGGAGAAGTCCGTTTTGCCCATGGCTATGTCCCCTGGACCCAGAGCAGTCTCTGCACATAGTATGTGCTCAGTGAGTACTGGTGTATACACCAGTATTTTGGCCTGGAAGCTGAAAGACCTGAGTGTGAGTACCACCTGCAGCTGCTTGCGGGGAAAATTACCACCTTTCCCAAGACCTGATTTCTCCTTTTCAAAAGGATCAGAGGGTTAGTGCCTGGAGAATGGTGATCTCATGAAGATCAGCAGAGTGTACAGCATGGCATGGAGGTGCTCCACAGCCAACAGCTCAGCCAGGTTGGTGGGTGGGGACAATTTCCTGAGCATCTCACAGAGACATTCATCTCCCTCCTCCCTGGAGGACCCTGCATGAGCACTCCCAGCGCTTGGCAACTGCCCTCTTGGAAGCTTCTCGGAGAAGGAGGGTCTGGAGCAAAAGATTCAGTGCCCTTGCTGTCAGTTTCCCAGTGCATAGCCCTCCTCCCCAGCTGCTGGAGGACTGACTCTGCCAGCTCAGATCAGGGAGGGATAGAGAGCCAGTCAGGAGTGTCTGAGACTGCTACCTGGGAAGGCAGAACCAGGAAGGGAGAGAAAGAAGGGTCAGAGAGTCAGGCTGGCCTGGGATACCCCGCTGACAGCTGTGGAACCTTACGCAGGCTGGTATTAAACTGCCCCGGGTCTTAGTTTCCTTCTTTTTAAGTGATGATAAATAGAATTTTCCCTACAGGGTGTTGAGAGAACTATAGCAAATGCAAAGTTGTAAACACAGGGCTGACCCTTTATCAGTGCTTAATAAAAACAGTGATTCTTCAAGGTCTGGACTGTCACTGGGGCAGATGGTCTGAATGAAAGACACGGAGGGAGGAGAACTGTTAGAATAGACATCGTCTAAGAGTTCCGATGAAGCCTCTGGGCATCCAGACCCCATTCTCCTCTTCTGTGCTCATCCCAGATACTGTCCATCCCTCTTCCCCCCTTTACAAGCAGCTGTCAGGGAATCTCACCCTAGAATGTAAGTCCTGTGACACAGGAATATAAGCCAGAGGTGTGTGCTTCCCTTCAGCTGTAAAAGGAAAAGACAATGTCCCATAAGTCCCTCCTGTTGCCCCACAGGACTACTGGCAGAACTCAGCTTTTGGGGGTGGGGACTGGGAAGCTCAGGCTCTAGGTTAATTAACCAAGTGGCATATCCAGGCCGGTAGAAGCCAGGGATATAGCCATGCTGCCCCTCTGGGTGAGGGTGGTTTGGGAAGTACCCTTTTGTTTCTGGGGCTGAGAGGCCAGTCACAGACCCGGAACTGAGAAAAGCAGCCACAAGCAGCCTACAAGCCTGACTCTGGACCCCAGGTCCTTCACTTAGTCGGCCCGTGGGGAAGTACAGTGTGTCCGGGAGCGAGATGGGTGTTTGCCCAGCATCCCTGGGAGTTATAGCTGAAGGGAAGGTGAGGGAGGCTCAGAAGGCCCAGAAGGCCCAGAGGATGGCCCTACAGCAGGGAAAAACCCAAAGCAAAGCTTAGGTCAGCATTTAGAATATGTGGAATGCTGTTTTGGGTATTTCATTAAGAGTTAACACATTTAATCCTCATGAACTTCTTATAAAATCGGTTTGGTTGTCGTGGCCACTTGACAGATGAGGATCCCGAGGTGAGGAAACTGGCTCAAGGTCTCAGCGAGTGAGCAGCAGAGCCACGATTCCAAATCCGGGCTGTTGAACCCCAGAGGCCTTGCTTTTAACTGTGTCATTTTTCTGCCTCTTGCAAGTTTAGACTAAAGAGATACATGAGGAAGACTCTTACTGGGGACTCTGAAAAGGCACTTTCCCCCGGGGAGCAGTGAGTTCTTGTGAGTGAGGGCAGTTGGGTACTGGGGTCTGTGACTTAGAGCTTCCAAGACTTCTGCCACCTCCCACTCCCCTTGGGGAGTGCAGGGACTGCCTGGGGGACTGTGGGGATTGTTCTCAGACCACTGGCTGAAAGTGGCAAGCCACTGATTTATTCCTTCAAGGTACATTTCTGGTACCCCCCATACCTGCCCCCTGCACCACAGGCTGGGAACCTTCCCCCTCAAAAACAAAACTCAAGCTCTGTCCCTAGGACGCTCATGGCCCACGGAAAATAGAATTACGGCTGTTTGTAAATGACCTCTGACCAAGCTGGGGGGACACTGAGAAGTGACTGGCTTTGCCAGGGAGGTCCTGAGAGGCTGCCAGGGAAGGTGACATTGAGGCAGGAACTTGAGCTGGGTGTTAAAAGGCAGGAAACATGGCAGGACAAGGACTGGAGTCCTTGGCCTCCTGGGGGACGTTTATTCCACACGCCTCGGGAAATCTGAAATGGGCTGGGAGAACATTTGCTGGGGGTTGGGGGTGGGCGGAAGGGGACAGAGGACATTGCCACCGACAGGCGGGGCGTCCCAGGGCCTCTCCCCGGGGGCGGATGAGCTCAGACGCGGCTCAGTCATCTGCGTCCAGGCACAGCCGGTTTATGACCTACGAGAATGGCAACCAAGGAGCAAGCCGGGGCGACAAAGACGCCCAGAAGGGCACGCGCTTTTACGTAACCAACCTCTGCGCTGGAGGGTCTCAGGAGGCTGGCGCTCGGAGCCCAGGCGCGAGGAAAGGACGGCGCCCCTGACTTCGTCTCCTGTAAATACGAGGGGACGGCAACGCGACATAACTTAGAGAAGTACAGGGAGCTTCAGAGAGCAGGGCGGGCGGCCCGTCTGCCTTTCCGCACAGCGCGTCTGGGGCGAACTCGGGCGCCCTTCCCAGCCCGGCCCTGTACCTTCTTTCCAGATCACTCGCTGGGTGACCTTGGGCAAGCCGCTTGACCTCTCTGAGCCCCAGTTTCCCAGCCCGTGCATCTGGAAGGCTGTAAGAGCATCGTGGGGCTCCCCACTCGACCCTCAGGGCCAGAGGTGGGCGCTGGGCGCGGGGAAGGGGCTCTTAGACGCGCCCCTCCTCGCACGCGCCCAGCCGGTCCCGGCGGGCTCTCAGCCGGCAGCGTCCTCACGAGGCTGCGCGCGGCGGGGCGGTGGGCGCAGTGCGCAGGCGCGGCGGGGCGGGGGCGGGGCGGCGGGTGTGGGGCGGGGCGGGGCGGGGCGGGGCAGGGCGGGGCGGAACCGGCGGGGCGGAGCCGGCGGGGCGGGGCTGGCGGCAGGCGCGGGTCTCCAGGAGCCGCGGCTCAGAGTGCGCGGGGCGGCGCGCGGCGTGCAGGTTGCGGCTGCAGCTCTGGTTCCGGTGGGGGCTGGCGGGGCTGGCGGGGCTCGCCGTGGACTGCCTCAGGGTCGCCGAGCACGTTGCCCGCCCGGCCCGAGGGCTCGCCTAACCGCGTCGCCCTCGCACGCTCGTCCTCGGCCCGCGCCCGGAGCGCGGGGGTCGCCGGCGCTGGGCACTCGGCGGCCACCGGGGATAGGGGCTGAGCGGCCGGTTCCCGCCCCCGGGCCGCCGCCGCCTCCCAGCCGACTGCCCGGCTTGGCCGCCGCCGCCGCGTCTGCTCCCCGGGTCCGCTCCGCGGGGGGCGCGGGCGGGGTCGGGGGTTGCCGGGCGCCGCCGCCCGTGCGCCTGGAGTCCGCGTCCCGGGCCCGGCGGCCGGCGAGCATGGAGGAGAAGTACCTGCCTGAGCTGATGGCGGAGAAGGACTCCCTGGACCCCTCCTTCACGCACGCCCTGCGCCTGGTGAACCAAGGTGAGGCGCCGACCGTTAACTGCCTGCCCGCGGCGGTTGGGGGCCGGGTGGAAACGCGGGGTCCGGGGGGCGCCGCCGTGCCCGCTGCTGTCAGCGAAGGAGGCTGAGACGGAGGCCCGGGCGGCCCCCGGGGGCGTTTCCGCGGGGACCTGGGAAGCTGTGGGACACCTGGGGCAAGACCCAGATATGAATTTGGGGGTCTTGGAAAGGAAGGAGAAGGCTGGGGCTCATGGGTGAGACTTGAATGAAATCTTTGGGGACTCGGGGACACCCAGGGGAAACTTCTGGAAGGGGGACAGTGACCATTGTTGGGGACAAGGTTGAATTATCTCGTGGAAGGGGAGCGTGTTGGACTTGGGGAAGTAGGGTGTTTGGTTTGTCTAAGGTACTGGAGAAGAAGCTGGAGGAAAATGGAAGGACTTGAGGGGCTCAAATGCGGAAGAGGCGAAGGGAACAGGTGCTTGGATTGTTAGCGAAGTTTGGGGACCTTGGAAGAGGGTTGGGGTCAGACCCCCAGCACCTGAGAGGAGAAGACCTAGGTGGTCCCAGGGGAGGAGCCCAGTTCCCCCTCCCAGCCCTTTGTCTCTCCTGAGTCCGGGCACCAGCAGCCCTGGGGTGGCAGCCAGCCCTCCCCAGGGGTGAGCAGCCCATGCCAAGCCTTGCAGGCTGGCCCTTGGAGATGTCAGGAGGGGAGAAGAGGCCAGCAAAAGAGCAGCCTTCCTGGGGGCGTCGGGTTGAGTGACCCTCATTGGTGGTGGGCTTGAGGTTCGGAACGGTGATGGAGGAGTCTTTGCCATTTTCACTCGACTCCAGCCAGCTCAGGGTGTGAAAGGTCCCGGGAAGTACCGCAGGACAGGGATACGGGGGTTTCTGGAGGCACGCCTACCCGAGACCGTGTTCCCCTGGCTTTCTCTTCCTGTGGCTTCCTGAATCATCCGCTGGGATGCCCGGTAAATTAAGCCTTCCTTCCCAGGAGCAGTGTCCTACCCTTCCTGGAATATGTGTTTCCGATGAAGATGGGTGTGGGGGCCACTGGTCTGCCTTTTCTCTGGGAAATGGCAGCAACATGATCTGGTCAGATTTGTTACCTTTTGCATGAATTACTTGGGCACTGAAAGTCTGTGGTTCCCTAGATGAATCAGGGCTGCTGCTCTTAATGCTCGCCCTGGCTCTTTTATTGTTGGAAGTGAAAGATGAGGCAGACATATTCTATTTGTATATGGATACCTATATTTTAAAACGGGGACCTCCAGTATTTGCCTGTTTCAGCCAGTTCTTCAGAGTAGGGTGTGTGTGCGGTCCACTGATGGAGGTGGAGAGACTCTTACTGTCTCCAAGAATTTAAGAATATTTGAATTGTTGAACAGAAATAGGCTTATGGAGCTCCCCCATTTTATTTTAATTGCAGGCTTATTTTTATTTCTTTAATAAAATGGACTCGTGAAAAAGTAATGGGCATGCATTCCTAAATCAAGGAAGAGAATTTAAGTTTGATGTCTGTGCCCTCTGAACAGTTCTGCAGTTGATTTTGTACTCCTTGTGCCTGATGATTTACATGTATCTTTTATTGCCTGCTGGGCTGTCATCTCTGTGAGAGAAATTTCTTTGTACATTGCATGAGATCCGTGGCATTGGAAATATTCCGGACTGTGAACTCAAGTGCATTTTTCCAAATAAGCTGAATCAAAGTTAGGTTGTACTCAATTAAGGAACAGTTAAAATAAAAGTATAGTGCATTATCTTATTTTAAAAGTCAGAATTATTTTCTCTGCCATGTTGCCATAGTATTGTGTTGCTGAAACATCCAAAATTTTTTGGATTCTGTGTTTTTACTACTGTTCATTGCTTCCAGTTACTTGAAACAGATATTATTGGGAATATGTTTCCATTTAGTTTTTTTCTAGGTGTTAAACTTGATAACCTTACTTTTCATAAAAGTAATTCTTGTAAGAATATAGTTCTCATATGTGAGGAAGGAAAAGAGGAGGTGAAGGAAAGAGGAGGTGCTGCTCAGACTCTTGTCTTACTATTGATTTAGATTGCTTAAGACTGAAACATTTTTCTCCTAAATCATAGGCTGATATTCAGAATGCAAAGCTTTATCATTTTAAATATTAATTCTGCTCTGTTATGTAACTCCAAAATTACAAGTGTCTTAAGTCTGACATTACATGATTGTGAGGAAGCTTTGATTTTTAAATCTGACCATCTTATTATTGACTATATGAAACCTTTTTTTTCTTACTGAGTTATATTTCTGTTTGCCTCTAATGCAACTATGTTTTCAGCAGTTAGTCACATTGGAGTTACTATTTCAGCCCTAAATTGTAGAGTGGGTCAGCGCTGCAAACCTTAGCATGCTGTGTAATAGATAGATTTTATGGTATCTCTGAACTCTAACAAGGCCTTAAGTTTGCATAACATTTTAAAGTTTCCAAGGCACTAGTTTCATCCTCACACTTGCATCCCGGTAAGGAAGATGTTCATGTCTTCATTTTTCAGGGAGGGAGCTGAGGATACCAGCTATCTAAGCTTGTGGGCACCTGAGATTTAATTTGAATTCTCAAGGCGTCTGTCTCTGAAGCCGTTGCGCTTTCTTATTCTGCCTTCCCACAAAGTTGGAAAGAAATACTCCTCACTTGCTAACTTAAAACTCTGCAAAAATCAGTGTAATTAGTATGATCGTTTCCAGTTGTCTTAAATGTATGGGAAATGATGTATATCCTTTAGGAAGTTTATCCTGATTTTTACAAGAAATTTCTGTCTGTATTTGCCTTCTTTGAAGATGCAAATATTCATGGTAGATTTATCTTTCAGGATTTTAATGTTCAGGCTGAGAGGGACTTTTAAATTAAGGCCCTCCTGTGACCGATATGTTAGTTTAATAATCAATGCATTATGATAATGAAACAGTTTATAGATGAGGTATAGTCGTTTTTTAAAAATTCAATATTCATAAAGATTGATCAGCTTCGTAACTGAATTACTCTTTTCCTAATAGTCTTTGAGAACTTGAGCTAGGATGCCAATAAGAAATATAATTCTGTCTGGTATACATTAGCTTTTATATTTTTTCCAGACTTGTGTTTCATGGTGGGCATTAATTGCTGATTTTCATTTTCCCAGGATAAGTGCTTCTCCTCTCCCACCTCCTAAATACTGAATTTGTTTCTGGAATATTTGTTTATTTTTTGAGATGGAGTCCTGCTCTGTTGCCCAAACTGGAGTGCAGTGGCTCTGTCTCAGCTCACTGCAACCTCTACCTCCTGGGTTTGAGTGATTCCCCTGCCTCTGCCTTCCAAGTAGCTGAGACTATAGGCATGCAACACCATGCCAGGCTAATTTTTGTGATTTTAGTAGAGACGGGGTTTCACTATGTTGGCCAGTCTGGTCTCAAGCTTCTAACCTCATGATCTGCCCACCTCGGCCTCTCAAGGTGCTGGATTATAGGCGTGAGCCACTATGCCCGCCCTCTGAATTTGTTTCTCTAACAAAATTAATGGTTAATGTTTATTTGATGTTAAAACTCAAAGAAAATGTGCTTTATCCCACTCCTGACCCCCCCCCACCCCCTTATTGCCTGTAGGGTGAATTGACATGGCAGTTCATGCCGAGGAGGTTAATTGGAGATGAAAGTAGTGTTGCATGTTTTATGTTATATTTGCTAGTAGGGGATGTGCTGACTCTTACTAAAAAACATCTTTAGAAATGTCCTACACATTATAATTTAATCCAAGTCTCCAATATTGGTTTGGATGGTTTTCAATACAAGCTAAGTAACCATTAAATAAGATTACATAATGCTGTATTTTTAATTATCTGATATAATGTATGGATTGGTGGCTGGCTCACTGCCAAGTCATATTTAGTTGTTGATTACAAGAGGAAGCGGAGCAGAGGATTCAAGATTAAGGTGGTCCAGATTTGTGTCTAGGTTGATAAAAGTTTTTGGTTGATATGTCAAAATGGTTTTGTATCAATTTTGCAAATATTACAACTCTTAGCATTACTTAGAATAAATGTGGGGGGTAAAATATATAAAGGGAAGATTATTACTTTACCTTACATACATCTGTTTGTAATCCACAAATCCCAGTGGCTTAAAACTTGATTTTGGGGGAACCTTATGGAAATATTTCTGATTTGCTTGAATGTCATAGACTTGTAAAGTGAGAGAGTAAGAATGAGAATTGCAGAATTGTGTTTAGGTATGGAGCCTTCATGCTATAGTTTGTGATTTTCTGTTTCAACCAGAGGAGGATGTGATTATTTACTTTTTAGTTTTTTATTGTTTTTCTTTGTGTTACCAGTTTTTTTGTTTTGTTTTATAAGAAAATGTGATGACTCACAGTGTTAGCTATGCCATTTCTGAGTTTTATACAGTGTATTATGATTAAAACTGACCCAGTGATTGTGAGTTCCAGGGTTTTGGCATTGGACATCAGTAACAGGCTTGTAGAGAAACTGCCATGCGGGTTTCTGTGCTAGGTCCTAAAGGTAGAGAGGAAAAACACAGTCTGCAACCGTGAGAAGCCCCTGCTCTCCTCTGTATTTGTTTGAGAATGAGTTTTCAGTTTGTAGATGCCCTCTTTCCTAGGGAACATCTTAGTTCTTCAAAAACCCTGAAATATTTAGTGATTGGATGGCTTAGATTTATTAAATCAGCCTGTGGACATTTTTGAGGCACTTGTTGGTACTGGATCATGTTTGCAATCTCGAAACTAGTAACAGGTCAGAGATGAAGAGTTATCAGCCCAATTTTTCAGTTGTAGAAACCAAGATTCTGACAACTAAAGTGACTTGCCCACAGTGACATGCTTATAATAATAAAATGTCAGAGTGAAGGGTCAAGCTTTGTTCTTTTTACAGGTCCATTTTTTTTTTTTTTTTTTTAAATCATGTCCTACTGACTCTCAGAGGTCTAAAGGGTTAAGTTACTCGTCCACCTGTGATGGTACAGTTATGGACAGAAAGAGAATGAATACCCTGGCCTTTTCATGTGCAGTTTGTTTTTCCTCTAGCCTGTGCTGAATTGAAAGATAAATTATACAGCATCTATTTTCATACTTACTTCTTCACATTTCTGCTCTAAGGTAAGTTCTCTGACCTTTTCCAAAATGGATTGGATTGCCCATTTTCGGGTGTCACATAGCACGCGGTGCCTTTAGGGTGTGATCCCATTACACTGACTTATTTGGATCTTTGTTTTCCCTGGTAAAGAGTGAGTTACTTGGAAGGCAGGGCCTGGATTTCCTCTGTATCTTCAGCACCTAGCGTAAGTCTCAGCACAGGGCCCTTGGGAACTCTAATCTTCATTTCAGTGTTATGTGTTAATTATGAAGGGTAGCAGAATCAGAAAGTATATTTGGAATTCAGCAGTCAGTAAAGAGTTTTGCTTCTTACGGCTTTAGAGCACCTGAACTGGGGAATTGGGGGTGGGGATAAAGTCTAACAGTTCTGCCTGTATCAATGACAGAAGGTTCTAAGTGAAATGCAGTGTTAAACAAGCAGAAAAATGTTCCAGAGTTATTTGAATGTGGTTGAACAGTAGGGATCCTTCTCCAGGAGATAATGAGAAGATGCTGTCAGATCTGCTTTGAATCAGATGTTTATTTACTTTTATTCCTTCTTAAGGAATTTATGAAATCACTGCACTCTCATCAGTTAGCTCCCCTTCTCTAAAATCCTAACGGTATTTCTGACGACAGATTGAAAACAGAATTTTGGAAGCCCTAGTCATGTGCCAAATAAGGCTTCTTACCTGAGAGAGTTAATCCACAGTTTTAGATGCCTAAGGGAAACGCAAAAAGCCAGAGGAGCAATTGAAATTGCAAATTGAATGCCAACAGCAGCTTTGATATCAAAAGTTCCATTTGCCTGTTGTCACCAGTCCCACTGAGTGGAGACAGAATGACTTACATCTTTTACCAAAACAATAGAAGGGGAGAGTGTTCCTTGGCATTGGGGATAATGATTATTATAAAAGCTACCAAGTGGAGGGCTCTTCTGTGCCAGGTGCTTTCTGTGCATTCTCTCTCATCCCCACAAGATTGTGCAAGGTAGGAGGTTTTATATTATATTCCCTGCATGCCTCCTTTGCTTTTTTCAAATAACACCTCTAAGGCTGAAAAACACTAAGTAACTTGCCCAGTCAAGGTACACAGCTTATAAGTAGTCAGGCTGAAATTTTAAATCAAGTCTGCAGTGTTTTGATAAGATACTTTAAGAAAAGAGATAAAAGGACAGAATTCAACATTGTTGTTTTTAAATGAAAGTTTCATTATAATAGAAGCCTCTTAGGAATTTCTATTGGTGATGAATTTTTAAAAGAGGTTACCGAAAATGTATTTTCCCAAAAAGGCAAGCTCACTTTTTTTTCTCCTATGCTTTCCGGCACTATTTTTCAATCTTCGGTAAGCATTCAAAGTAAGAATTTTTAAATATGTATATATTTCAGTGACCAAAAAGAAAATAGACAAACATTCTGTGTAGAAGTAAGTGAAATTCTTGCAGAAGTTCTGTCTCTTGAAGGAGTCTCCTAGAGGTGCAGTGCTGTTTGTATTTTAATACTGTGTTTATCACAAAGACGGTTGGGATATGATATCACGGATATAGTCAGTGTATTATATATTTGTAAATTCTTCGTCTTCTAAAAATAGGTTCACAAAAGAAAAAAAAATAACCACAGATGATGCTTTTGGCTTTCTAGAAGGGAGGAATATGTTTAAATATACTTGCCCTGCAATTGCTAATAATAGCAGCTACCGTTTATCAAGAGCCTTTTCTGGTTTACATGCTTTATGTATGTCATTTCATTTAATTAGTTTAACAGTCTTAAAAGAGTAAGCCATTTTACATTATTTTATAGATGAGAAAACTGAGGTCAAGAAGGTCACATGATTTGCCTAAGGACATATAGCTAGTAACAATGAACCAGGATTCAGACCCTGTTTGCCCAACTGTGTGTACAACACTGTGTAGAGGGTACCAGTTAGCAGCAGATAGAGGTGGACGCTTTCCCTGGGTCTTGTTTTTTGTGTTTTACTTTTGTCAGGAATTTGGCATATGCAGCTCTTCAAATTAAATACCTGGTATTGGACCAGTGATCTGGTGAGCAGGGAAGATTGCATACTGTATAGAGAGCACACAGGGGCATGGCAAAATGGCATAGAAACTTTCTGATCAGTGGCAACATCTGCTGGGTGGCATTTACTTGGGAAACAGTTATTCAGCGAGGAATGAGCTGGTGCAGAAAGAGCCATATGATTAGGAGAGGTGACAGTAGCGTTCTAGTCTGTAACTCCTTGCAAATTACTTTATTTCTCAGAGCCTCAGTTTCCCTGTCTGTAAAATTGGGGACCTTATGCCTTCTTTGTAGGGTTGCTGTTTTAGACATAAGTACAGTGTCTAAGACACAGTAGTTGCTTAATAAACATTACCTCCTATTTTTTTTAAATGTTCTAAGATATGTGAGTATTGGCATCGCTTTTCAGATGTAATGTATATAATAATAATTTAATACGTAAATCATCTACTTTCATTTCTTAGGGTAATTTTATGTTGCTGGAATTATTTTAGTTTTCCAATCCAGGAAATATTGAAGGAGAAATTCAGTCTTTAGGAAGCTTCTTTCATTAATATCATGCACCAAATTAGCAACAGCTCTGATTGATTTTTATTATGCTATTCAAGACACAGCACCTGAAGCTTAAATTAACAAATGAAGCTTCCATAAAGTTTTATGACTGCATATCTTAAAACATGTCTGGACACCCAGCAGCCTCTCTTCACAAGCACAAGATATCTTACTCTGAATTGGTAAGATGTAAATTTCCATAATTTTGTGCATTTTCATAATTTTTCACCAATCAGCCGCTGCTGCTATTTTAAGGATTTTAAAAGGTGTTCCTAGCATATTATTGATGTTCTTCC
This sequence comes from Saimiri boliviensis, assembly GCF_048565385.1. Taxonomy (NCBI): domain Eukaryota; kingdom Metazoa; phylum Chordata; class Mammalia; order Primates; family Cebidae; genus Saimiri; species Saimiri boliviensis. Next base: position 83,669,465 of record NC_133463.1, read on the forward strand.
CTGGTATGATAAAGGGCAAGAGTATGTGAAGGCACCCTTTAAAATGTCTCTTTTTGCCATATATCTCATACCTAGGGTCACTGTTGATTCGAGCTCCCATAGGAGAAAATATAGAAATTATGATGAAGAAACGGGGCAGTTTTCATTTTCATCATTTTTCCTTATTATCTACTGAAACGTTTGTGCCGTTTGTGCTCTGCTTTTCCTCCACTAGATGGCGCTCCATATAGCTAGGTTACCCTCTTAAACTGGTAGCTATTTCTGAACTGAAATGAGTCTTGATCGATAAACGTTCATTGCTTTTTATTTTCATGCATTGATATTTTTCATATTTCTAATATCTTAAGAGGCATACTTGCTAATCAATATTTGTATAAAGCCATGACTTTTTTTGTAGCCACCATTTCTCAAGTGCCTAAGGTATGCCTGGTGCTGTAGCTAGGTTCTTCACACATTTCTTCCTTTAATCCTCTGACTACCACGTGAATTTAATTTTGTTGTTCTCCTTTTACAGGTAAGAAATGGAGGTTAGAGGAATTTATAACTTGTTCAAGGTCACAAAGCTAACGTGTTTTAGGAATCAGCGTGCCCTAAAGAAAAATGTATTCCAAAAGCATAAAATTGAAATCTTTTGTCAAAGAACTCGTAAGGATAGTCTGACTTTTGGTTACTGGTCATTATAATATGTTTATTTTGGGAGAAAATTATACTCCTCAGTTAATTGCTTTGGAGTATGTAAGTCAAATTCCCAAATCTGATTTGTGTAAGGAAGCACACAATAGTAACAAAAGATTTGTCAGTCAGTATGGAAATTTCTGCTTCCTCTTGCCTTCTGTTTACTGACTTGAGTGGGCTGAGACTTGATGAGTACCAGGTATCAGATGTGGGAAGAATTTTGGACAAAGCCATGTTTCCTGTTTTAGTAATTTTTGGCAGGGCTGAATACTGTCAATGAGTGCTCAGGACTTAAAAAATGTATACTCTTGAGGGTTTTTCATTTTATTCATTTATTCAACAAGTATTTGTTGAACTGCTAAGTTGACCTGTGAGTTCTGGACCATGACTTTACCTCACTGAGCCTCTGTTCCCTCATCTGCACATGGCAAGATGCCACTCCAGTGGTTGTCACATATTTTAAAACAACCAAAAGAATATACTTGGATTGTTTGTAACAGAAAGGATAAATGCTTGAGGGGATGGATACCCCATTTCCCTGATGTGATTGTTATGCATTGCATGCCTGTATCAAAATATCTCATGTACCTCATTAATATGTACACCTACCATGTCCCCCAAAAGTAAAAATAAAAATTAAAAAATATTAAATGACAGTTACTTCATATTTGTTCAATTTCACTATAAATTTTTAACATAGAATATATTTGTTGCATCTAAGATGAGATCATTACACTTACATATCTGTTCCTCATATATCATCTTTTATATGTGAATTCTGTACCTCAGCTTTTGGTTAGCTCCCACTGTAGTGAGTTATCTGCCCGTAATTTTTTTTTGTTTGTTTTTATTCTTTTAGGGCTTGCTTCTCCTACTGACCTGTGCTGCCTGTCTTCTTGCTTTCAGTTTGGGTGTGTTCAGAAAATATAAACAGAAGTCATACACTTAGCAAAATGATCTCTCTCTCTTTTTTTTTTTTTTTTGTCTACTACGTGTAAGCCACAGGTAATTGAAAATGATGCTGAAATCAGATTCAGACTATTTGGCAAAAAAGAGCACTTCAGAACACAGATTTTAAGTCAGACAAACTTGGGTTCATCTCTCAACTGTGCCACTTCTTTGTGTTTTGACCTTGGATACATGAACCCCTCTCAGCCTCACTTCCATGTCTAGAAAATGGTGATTAAACAAAAAAACAAAGAGAAGAAAATGGCCTGCAGAGTTCTCTGGGGTTTCAATGAGATGTGTGTGAAGAGTTGTTTAGCGTCATGCCTGGCATGTAGTAAGTACAGAGGAAATGGTTGCTGCTGCCGTCATTGTCATTATCACCATCATTTTTTAATCAAGTAGTTTCTAATCCAGTGGAGGAGACAAACATGTAGACAGAACAATTTTAGGAATGTGTTAAATGCTGTGTTAGAAGAATGCACAGAGGTTTTGGGGGCTCAGAGGATGACATCTAGCTTGTCCCAGGACCAGGATGGGCTTTCTTGAGGAGTCTTGTTCAAAGAACCATTAGCCAATAACAGAGATCATTACAAGACAAAGGAGACCACTGGGGCAGCAATGTATATAACTGCTCCTCCAGATGATAAATGCCATCTCCTGTGTTCCCATAGCATCCTGGTATCTCATGGCATACTGTAGTTGTTTACCTGTCTGCTCCCTTCCTCCTCCTTCCCCCTTTTAATAACTTTATTTCTTCTTCCTGGTATTAAACAATTATTTTGAAAGAATATTAAATTTACGGAGGAATAATGCTGTGCAACCTTGTGTAGCCATTTGCCTAGATTCCCGGTTGAGATTTTGCCGTCTTGGTTTCATCATCCTCTGTGTGCATGATGTTTCCATGGCCCCTTTGAGAGTCAGTTGTGTGTATTATGGTCTCTTTACCCCTGAATACTTAAATACCCTGGCGTGTATTTACTAAAAATAAGGGCCTTCCCTTTCATAACTGTAGTACAATGACCAAAATTAGGAAGTTTAGCAACCACACAAGGCTGTTACCTTATCTGCAGCTCACACGCTGATGGTACCACTCGTTCCGGTTTTGTCTTCTGCAGGATCCAATTCAAGATCACATATTTTGTATAGTGTTAGGCTTTAGTGCTTTAGATTGCAGTAGCTGCTTTGTCCACCTTTGCCTTTCATGATAGGCATTTTGGAAAACTATACAAGGCCAGTTTTTTTGTAGAATGCCTCTCCAGATAGTTGTCTGATGTTTCCTTAAAATTCGATTTATGTCGCACACTGTCTTGACAGGAATGCCACTGAGGTGATGGTATGTCCTTCTCAGTCCCTCATACCTTGGGCACACAATATCTGTGTTGTTATTGGTGAGAAGTTCAGTCACTTGGTTAAGGTGGTGCCAGTTTTCTCCTCTGTAAAATCGCTACTTTCCTTTTGTAATTAATTATTACTTCTAAGAGGAGATATTTTGAGACTATGTAAATATCCTGCTCCTCATTAACCTCTCACTCACAAATTTTAGATCCATTAACATTTCTTACCTGAATTATTACTATGATTGTTGTAAAATGGTAATTTTCTGACAGTCATTCCATCTACATTTACTGGTTGATAATTCTACTGAAAAGGAATCATTTCCCCTCCTTCTTTCTCCCTTTCTCTCTTTTTCAATCCCTCTTTCCCTCTTTCTTATTCAGTCTTATCTGTCTTCTAAATTCATGCATTTTTCTTTAATTTGGTGGGTTATAATCCTTTATTATCACTGTGTAAATTGAAGCTCAGATTGTTTAAGATTTGGCCATTGGGAGCCTTGTGCTCTGGCTCCTGGGTCCATTTGAGAGGATCATTCCGTAAGTGGTCTTAGGTTTTGTTGTGTTTTCTTTTTTTGAGACAGAGTCTTGCTCTGTCACCTAGGCTGGAGTGCAGTGGTGTGATCTTGGCTCACTGCAACCTCAGTCTCCAGAGTTCAAGCGATTCTCCTGTCTCAGCCTCCCGAGTAGCTGGGATTACAGGCACATGGTGCCATGCCCAGCTAATTTTTGTATTTCTAGTAGAGATGGGGTTTTGCAATATTGGCCAGGCTGATCTTGGACTCCTGACCTCAGGTGATCTATCTGCCTTGGCCTCCCAAAATGCTAGGATTACAGATGTCAGTCACCACACTCGGCAGTATTTTTTTTAATGGTCTGTAACAGCTTCTTGTTCCATGCTCATCGTGTACTTGCTCTGCCCTAGCCCTTGAATCAGCCATTTTTTTCCCAAAGGTGCCCTGGTTTCTTTTAGTGTGGAATGCTGTTTAGAAGCCAGGATTTGGAGTGCCGGTGGTCACTGCTTTCAGGCTGTTTCATCAGACAGCTGGGAAGCAGATACCTATCTATGGCTGTACTTTCACTGTCTTTATGCTAAACTCTAAGCCTAGGGCCAGCAAACTTTTTCTGTAAAGGCTAAAGAGTAAATATTTTGTGTGCGTTCAACTCAACCTCTGATGTTATAGCAGAAAAGCAGCCATGTCCATGACTATGTGAATGAATGACAGTAGTTGTGTTCTGATAAAACTTTATTTGTAAAAACAGGCAGTGCGCTGGATTTGGCCATGGGCTGTGGTCTGCTTACCCTTCCCTGCTCTCAGCTGAGAAACTAGGGGACCAAACTTTATTACCAAATTTGGTAAAATTCATTTGTACCCATGCCATCCACAATACGGACACAATAAAAGTTATTTGTATCAACAAATGAGTGAATAATTTTGGGCTCTTTCTGTTGCAGACCTCTCATGGATCGTTTGGACATCAGTGTCTTATGACTTGTCAATGTGTTGAGGTCCTTATTTAAAGACAAAGGCTTTTAAAAACGTAATGTACACAATATGCAAAGTAATACTGAGAAAAATTACTTTTTCCCCTTTGAGGATATTTTTCTTGTCATGATGAAATAGTTGCCTTTCCTTAATGAAAGCATCTCTCGAGGCATAGCCATACTGCAGGCAGAAGACATGACCCTTGCTTTGGTCTGGTGTTGCTGGCATTCTGTGTAGGCTCGGCTGAGAGGCAAGACTCCAGCACCAATCAATTGGGTGAAAAATTTCAAAGTTATACCCTTTTATTGCCTCAGAATAGATTTGGTTCTTCAGTTTTTTAAATGTAATTTATTGCCCTAATTTATTCAAAAAGGATTTTCTTACAGCAGTGACAAATCGGGGAGTGATCCCATTCTCAGAGAAGAGTATGCCATTAGGAAGGACCACCTATTGTTAATGCACAGATACTGCCATCAAGGGGATGTTCGACACTGAAAGACACCAGGTACTAGAGAACATCACAGTGGATACCAGAAGCTTGAGCATAAAGATGCATGTTCATTCCATTTAAAGTGTCTCTGATAACTCTAAAATAAATTAGACTTTAATTACTGCTTACATTTTTATCTAATTTCAAAAATTGGAAAGTTGATTTTAAACTTGTTGGTACATGGCTTCTCTGGTGATCAACAGGCCATTCTTAGTCTGTGAGAAGCAGCCTGAGGTTCTGCTTGCTCCTTCCTCTAGAATTCAAAGGAATGGCTTAACGTACTGGGTCACAAAGCAATCCTTGGCTCTGTGAAGCGTCCTTGTGTGCTCATGAAGGAAACCGAGCAGGCTTCCTTCCTCCCTTGGCTTTTATGCTCTGGGTCTCGAAGTGCCTTATAGGATTTTGATGTAATAAGTTTTACTGGTTTTTATTTTTTGTTTTAACCTGAAAAGTACTAAAGTGTCTCTTTCTTTCTCTCTTATACTCATGAGGAATTTCTCCTCCTTTATATGCTGCCCGTATAATTTGGTGTACCACCAATTCAGAACCAACAGCGATAATAGTGCTATAGGGTTTATAATAGCTTAAGAGAATAAAGAGACCAAAATGTCATGCCGTTAACAGTCAATTGATTGTATTCTGGATTGCATTTTTCTCATCTCTTCCTCCCCACCCCATGGTCAGGGTTTTGCTGCTGCTGCTTTTTTTTTTTTTTTTTTCCCGAGACAGAGTATAACTCTGTGGACCAGGCTGGAGTACAATGACGTGATCTCGACTCACTGTAGCCTCCGCCTCCCGGGTTTAAGCGATTCTCCTGTCTCAGCCTCCCAACTAGGTGGGATTATAGGTGCCCACCACCACACCCAGCTATTTTTTGTATTTTTAATAGAGACAAGGTTTCACCATGTTGGCCAGGCCGATCTTGAACTCTGAGCTCAAGTGATCTGCTCACCTTGACCTCTGAAAGTGCTGGGATTACAGATGTGAGTCACCCTGCCCAGCCGGGTTTTGCTTTTTAAATGGGTAAAGGATGTGTTTCTACCTGTGGTAATAGTAAGCTTGAATAACTTCAGTTTCTTCATCATGAAAATGTCATAAGAGAATCTGTGTAGCATGTCTGACATGTCTGTAGGTACTCACAAAAGTCAATTAGGCTACCAGGACAAGTTTTCTTGTTTTCCTCCTTCATGGAGCCCAGCATGGAATATTAGATACAGAATTGATACTCATTGTATACTCCTTGAAATGTTAAATTAGAAGAATGCTTGTGATTTCTTGGCTCACCTGTCTTAGGTAGGGCACCATGTTACTTTCAATAAAGGGTCTGTAGCAGAAGGTCTGGAGTGAGCATTAAGGCAAAGGAGTAGCATAATCTACATTCATGCTTCAGACTTTTAGAGTCTTTCAGGAAATCACTATTTAGGCTTCCGGGGGAAACACCCCTAAGAGAAGACTGGTAAGGTGTCTGTTTCTCCACAGTCTTTCCCATTAGATTGGAGGAGTTGTAGTTATTTCTCCCCATATTCAGTAAGGATTACATGCTTAGGCTGGGCTAAGTGCTGGGATGCAGAGCAAGGTAATACTTTATCCCTGCTTAAAGAGTGTTCAGCTCAGGGGGAAACAGCCAAATTAAAAGCCATTTATATTGTAGGGTAGGAAGGGCTGTAATAAAGACAAGTGCACACGCCACTGTGGTGCTGCATAGGAGCGATGCTATTCCAATTCGGGGAGGGAATGGGGACTTGCATGTGTCTCCTGCTGTAGTGGTAAAAACATCCTGGGCTCCAGAGTGTGATATAGCTAATGAAAGTTCACTTCTCAAAGTCTCTTTGCTTAGTGTTAAACCATAGCATCTCTGAGCACAGTGGGGCTCCCTGTCTGGCTTACTGTCTGCAGGAAATGTGTTCTGTTCTCTTTGCTCGCTCTCTGTGTTCCAGCTGTTAGGGTAGTACCGTCCTCTGTGCATGCAACATTGCATTTATCACACTGTGATCATGATGATTGGGGTGGGCGTTCTTTCTCCCATGAGAATCCAACTTTCATACAAGCAGGGAATCTGATGCATTGCCTTTGATTCCTTCTCCAGTCCTCCCTGCGGTACCTGGGAGATAGTGGGCACTCAGTAAGTGTGTGTAGAATGAATAGCCAGTTGGTCTCAGCTTCCTCATCATGGATTACAGCAATGAATTCATTCTTTCAGAATGCAAGTGAAAGAAGACTGAAAAATTAGAGCTTCTGGATACTGATTTTGAGGAGAGATCTGCCATTTTTCAGAAAGGTGTGCCAGGACTTTTCACACTATGGCAGTGTGGGCACTGGCCTTGGCTCTGGGATTCAGACTTAATTGGAGGTACCCCTCTGTTACGGAAGAGTTATTGGTCCCAGGCACATACCTTCATTACTCCAAACTCCAGGTTTTTACTTTTAAAAACAGGCACGACACAAGGTCCCAGACACATTGAGGATTCAGTGACCTCCCATCAAGATGGTGCCTACTAGAGTCTAGCCTCCAGAGATCTGGGGCATTTATTCCCTCCTGGGTCTCCAGTGCCCAGAGCTGTGCCTGCATGCAGTAGACACACTGTTTTTGTTGAATGATGTGTGTGAAGGCTCTTCCTAGCGGTGTTATTTGGAGAATAAGGCAAATGCGAAATGTGTGGAGAAACGGGACAAGAGGAGTAGACAGGGACTAGGATGAAGGGCCTCACACATGGCTAGGGAGAATGCATGTGTTTTAAGGTTCTGGATCACAGTTAAAGGATGTCATGCAGGGGAATGGCGCGGTCAGCTCTGTTTTAGATGGATCGTTTGGGGGTACTTAACAGGGAGGTTGAAACGTTTTGTGTTATGTGAGTTTCAGGAGAAAAACCCAGAAAAGGTCTCCTCAGAAGATAGCCTTTAAGCCTCTTGCTTATTGCATGGAAGCTCCATCTTCTAGCATTCAGGTGCAGTCTGTCTTCCAGAGGAGTCCACGGAGTCCATGAGAATGGCCACCGTTCTCGCTCATTGCTGCTGGTGTTATAGTTTTGACAGAATAGCAGGATCCTTGTCCTCTAGAGACTTGAGTCTATCACCAACATATTTTCAGCTCCTTTGCCCCTAGACCATACCAGGAATTAGTGATTTGTCAGTTCATAGTTCACAGTCTCATAGTTCATTTAATTCACTTTAAAGTTGTCAATTTCTTTGTAAGTAACCTGTAAAAGACACCTTTCCAGAACAGGTTTCCCATCTTTTTGGAAAAAAAAAAAATTCTGGATAAACGTTCCTAAGTATCTGGATTTGGATTCCATATTTGGAGAGAAAATGTTGGTCCCAACTCACATTACATTTACATAAAGAAAGCAGTATTTCTTCTGATTAAACCAAATCCCAATATTCACAGTAGATTTTATACCACAAACTTTGCCTTGAAGCCTAACATATGCAGTATGCATGAAACTAACCAGCTGCCCAGTGGAAGTTTGCAGTATGTCTTGTTTAGTTTCTCAGAATTCAGACTTCATTTTAGTTGGCTGAGTCTCATAAACTCTGGTACTTCTATGCAATGTGTTATCTTTTAATTATTTTATTTAACACCATTGGCCCAAAATGTTAATGAGCCAGTTTATATTGTTTAATATTCTCTAAATTCTTTCTGAAATCAAGCACTACTAAGAACATCACTCATTCAATTTAGTTCAATAAGGAGTGATATTCTTAAGAGATTTCATTTTAGAACAAGGTGTATCTGTGTAAAAAAAATATGTTTTATTTTCAAGTTTCAGATTCAAATGTTCTTTGAAACCTATTGGAAATAAAATGGAAAAATGAGATGAGAGTATGTTGGTTTTCTATGGCTGCCGTAACATAACAAATTGCCACAAATTTGGTGGCTTTATGACCATAGGGTCCTGGAGCTCAGAAATCCGCATGGCTCCCACCGGCTCACATGAAGGTGTGGGCCCTGCTGCACTCCTTTCTGGCCCCAGGGGAGAGTCTGTGCCTGAGCTTTTCCAGCTCTGGAGGCCGCTCACATTCCTCAGCTTGGGCCCCTTCAACCAGCTTCACAGCCAGCAACTCCAGGCTGAATCTTTTTACTCTGCCATCTCTTTTCTCCTCTCTGTTCCACCTTTCTTTTCCATTTGTAAGGTCCTTCGTGATGACATTGGGCTTGCCTAGATAACCCTGGATAGTTTCCCCATTTTAAGGCTGGGTGATTACCAACCTTAGTTCCATCTGCAGCCCTAATTCTCCTTTGCCATGTGACTTAACATTTGCAGGTTCTGGAGGTTAGTGTGTGGATGTCTTTGGGGAGCCATTATTCTCCCTACCACAGAGGGATGACTGGGTGTGGCAAAAAACTGATGTTTATCAAGTGCCTAGTGTATCTTCAGCCTGTTCTCTTTTTTTTTTGAGATGGAGTTTCACTCTTTTGCCCAGGCTGAAGTATAGCGGTATGATCTCGGCTCACTACAACCTCCGCTCCCTGAGTACAAGTGATTCTCCTGCCTCAATCGCTAGAGTAGCTGGAATTACAGGAGATTTTTTATGTTTTTAGTAGAGACAGGGTTTTGCCTTCTTGGCCAGGCTCATTTCAAACTCCTGACCTCAGGTGATCTACCCGCCTTGGCCTCCCAAAGTGCTAGGATTATAGATGTGAGCCACCATGCCTGGCCTTCAGCCTGGTTTTAAATCTCAAATTAAACATCAGGGTCCTAGAGACATTAAGTGACTTGTCAGTGTCACATAATTATTAGTAACAATGAGCTGTGATTTGTTGAGTTCTTGCTAAGTGTCCGATCCCATGCCAGGAGATTTACAGGCCGTATTTTTTCCCAAGCCTCAATATCCCCCTCTGAGATGCATAACATAAATTCCATTTTACAAGTGAGAATGCAGGCTCTTCTGGAAGTTGTCACTGATGCAATGTCACATGGCTAGCTGATAGCTGAATGCTTTGGACTTCATCAGTCTGATTCCCAAACCCATGCTGTCTCTGCTAAATTACAGTGGACTAAAATGGAAGGGCCTTACTTTGTCTTGCCTCCCACATCACAGTGCAATCTTACCTGGACGATCTGGGTAATGTTCAGAGTGTCTCTCAGGGTATTTGTCAGGTTATTTGGTATCACATGTCAAAATGACCAGGTAATTAATCAACTGACTTGACAAATTTTCTTTGTTTTCCTTCCATCTTCCCATTTTTATTAGTAAGAATGTGTTGTGCCCCTTTACTGCATTTGTTTTTCATCAAATGGTGTTTTCTCATCCTAATATGCCGCAGTCTGGGAAGTGGAAATCAGTGTCCTTGCACTTGCTTTCCCTTCTGCCTCTTCTGTGCTAGGTGCATTGTGTTATGTGATGCTCTTTTTAGGTAATAACACTATTACCATTGAGTAGATGAGGAAACTGAGCATCAGAAAGTCTAACGCTCAAGGTTATGTAGTATGTGGTGGAGTAAGAACTTCAGTTTGTGTCTATTTGGTTTCAGGGGTCTATAGTTCATGGCCTCAAAAACTTTTCACGTTTGGTGGGTAAAAAATTATAAAAATACAGAGTAAAGGTTAAAGGTAAATGACATTGAAAGATAGGAATAGAGGAAATGTTGAAAGGCAGTAACTGTTTGCCAAGTGAATTATTCTAGCAATTGATATAGTAGGCGTTCAGAAGAGAAAGATTATTTTAGGTCGTGGTCATTGGTGATGGCTTATGAGAGAGAAGAGATTATTACTTAATATACATATGATTTGTTCTGGGATATTCATAATCAGTAAACAAATATGTAATAATCATAGTGATAACTAGTATTTATTGCACATGAAACTCCAGGATCTATTTTTGAGATCTTTTTATACATTATTTAATCTTTGCAATAATGTATGTAGATTATATACACAGATACATATAGATAGATAGATACAGCCATATAGATAGATAAAAATAATCTGTCTTATAGATATTGTTTCATAGATACTGAAACTAAGCCTGAGAAATTAAACCTTAGTGTTTGCTAATGTGTAGCAGGGCTTGCTACATAAAACTGAGTTCTGCTTTGACTTCAAAACCTGTGCCTTTTTTGCTGTGCTGTAACGGGTGTATCTTCTTCACCTTCACAGATTTGTGTGTCATTTCTGCATATTTGTTCAACATGGTTGAATAATTTCATAAACTTGAAACAATTTCATAAAATATTGGGAATAATTTCTAATATTTCCAACTTGAAATAATTTCATAAAATGTTGGAAAGATATAGAGAAAGAAACTAAAAGTTTCTGACGTAATAAATAAGCAAATTAAAGAATGCTCAGATAACACAAATATACATATTTAAAAGTAAGGCTAAAATGTGCTTGACTTATATTGACCCTAATGAGCTCAGTGACATGAAACAATCTAGGAGTTGATTCAGTTATTTTTTTCCATTGATATCTGCAGTAGGTTGAATTGTGGCCCCTAAACATGTCCTTATCCTGTTGTTCACAGTTTGTGAATCTTACCTTATATGGTAAAAGGTGCTTTGCAGAAATGATGAAAAATCTTGAGATCAAGAAATTATCCTGGATCATTTGGGTGGACCTGTTATCACAGTGGTATTTATAAGAAGGATGTGCAGGATCAGTCAGATAGAATGCAGTATCACAACAGAAACAGATTGGAGTGATGAGGCTGCAAGCCATGGATGCTGCAGCTTCCAGAACGGGGGTACCCTGTTCAGATGTGGCCCCAGTACCTGTCCATGGCTTGTAAGGAACTGGCTGCACAGCAGGAGGTGAGCAGCCAATGAGTGAACATTATCTCCTGAGTACCACCTCCTGTCAGGTCAGATCGGCATTAGAATCTCATAGGAGTGTGAACCCTGTTGTGAACTGTGCATGTGAGGGATCTAGGTTGCATGTTTCTTGTGAGGGTCTAATCTCCTTGCATTCCCATCTGTGGAAAAATTGCCTTCCATAAAACTGGTCCCTGACATCAAAAAGTTTGAGGACTGCTATTCTGGAAGATGGAAGGGACAAGGAAAAGGATCAGAGCCTCTAGAAGGAATGCTGCCTTACTGTTCTGGAGGCCATTTTAGATTTCTGGCGTCCAGAACAGTAAGATAATACATTTTTGTTATTGTGTTAAACCACTAAGTTTGTAATAATTTGTTACAGTGACAACAGGAAATTAATAGAATGGCCTTGAGAAAAATGTGCACTTGAGAACACAGGAGATGTTCTCCAGAATAGAGTATTTGTTAGTTCATGGAATAAACCTCAGTGAATTTTAAAGGATTGAAATTATGCAAAAGATGTTTTCCAACCACAGTTGAATGGGATTAAGAATCAATAACAGAAAGAAATTTGGGAAATTCAAAAATATGTGGAAATTAACAGACTCCAAAATAACCAGTGAGCCAAAGAAGAACTTACAAGTGAAATTAGAAAATATTTTGACATAAATGAAAAGGAAGACACTACATATCAAAGCTTAAGAGATGCAGCAAAGCAGAACTTAGAGAAATATCCCTACATTAAAAATAAAGGTAAGTCTCCAATCACTTACCTAACCTTCCATCTTAAGATACTGGAGAGCAAATCTGAAAGAGCAGAATGAAGGAAATAACACAGGTTAGAATAGAAATTAATCAAATAGAGAATAGAAAATTAATAGAGAAAAGTCAACAAACTGAAAATTGGTTCTTTGAAAAGACTGACAAGATTAACAAAACTGTAGCTACACTGACTAAAAAGAAAAGAGGGAAGACTTGTGTTCTGTAGATGTCTGTTAAGTGTAAAATTAGGAATGAAAAAAGAGGACGTTACTACTGACCTTATAGATACAGAAAGGATTCTCGGGAATACTGTGAACAATTACATGCTAATAAATTAGGTAAGTTAGATGAAATGAACAAATTTCTTGAAGGACACAAATAACTGAAACTTCAAAATCTGAATATACTGGTTTATAAATTGAATTGATAAACAACAACAGCAAAACCTACTCCCTAGGAAAAGCCCAGATACAGATGGCTTCACTGGTAAATCCTAGCAAATATTTAAGGAATAATTCTTAATTCTTCAGAAACTTTTTCAAAAAACAGAAGAGGAGGGATTGCTTTCTGTCTTAGTCCTTTGGCATGCTATAACCAAATTTCTTAGACTGAGTAATTCATAAGCAACAAAAATTCATTGCTCAGAGCTGTGCAGGGTGGAAAGTACAAGATAAAGGTGCTGAGAAATTCTGTGTCTGGGGAGTGCCTGTTCCTCATGAATGGCACCTTCTACGTGTGCTCACACGATGGAAGGGTGAAAGGGCAAACAGACTCTCACAAGCCTCTGTTGGCACTAATCCCATTCATGAAAGCAGAACCCTTCTGACTTAATCACCTCTCAGAGGCCCTACCTCTTTGTACTGTCACCTTTCGAGTCAAGTTTCAACATATGAATTTTGGTGGGATGCAAACATTTAGACCATAGAAGCGGCCCAACTCATTCTTTGAGGCCATTATAACCCTGGGTCCCAAGTCAGAAAAAGATGTCACAAGAAAGCTACACATCAGTATCTCTTATGAATTTAGATGAAATTACCTTCAACAAAATATGAGCAAACCAAATCTAAGAACGTAGAAAAGGGAGGATTATGCACCATGACCACGTGGGATTTATCCTAGGAATGCAAGATTGGGTTAGTATTAAAAAATCATTTAATAGAATACTTCATGTCAAAAGAATAAAAGATGCAAACCTCATATTATTTCAGTGGATAAAGAAAAAAGCATTTAACAAATTCTGACCTCTTTCATGATAAAACAAAATCACCTAACAAATTAGGAATAGAAAGGAACTTCTAAAGGCAATAAGCTGCAATATGTAAAAACCCACAGGAAACATTACATTTGTGAAAGACTTTCCCTCTAAGATCAGGAAGAAAGCAAAGATGTTGTCTTTATCACTTCTATTCAACATTGTCTTGGAGATTTTAGTCAGGGCAGTTGGGGAAGAAAACGAAAGGCATACAGATTGGAAAGGAAGAGGTACACCTAAGTCTTTGTAGATGGTAATCTTGTTTGTAGAAAACAAGGAATCCACTAAAAAACTGCTAAAACTAATTAACTTTAGGACCATCCCCTTTGAATTTAAATTTAAAGTTGAATATTTCTTCTGATAATAACTGTAGTATATACTTTACTGGATTATAAGTTTCCAAGATTCTTGTCTGTTCTGTAGAACTCTGTATAACTACCACCTATGCAAATATATATAAGGCACTCTTTACATACTTGAATGAATGCTTACTATAGAAAAAAAAAAGGAAGATGTAAAAAAGTAGAAAAAAAGAGAAATGTGCCCCCTCTAAAGCAATCAATTTAAGGTAACGGTTATATTTTGGATGATTTTCATCAATTTCATTCTTCATATGAAATTTTATATTTATAGTTTAATATTTTGTCATAGTGATTTTCTTAAGTCATCAGAAAGTTCTGAATACTGTTTTTCATAGCTGTGTAGTACTCTATGTTGCATATGTCATATTGTTAACTGATTCTTCACTAATGAGCATTAATCTAAATTATTAATAATCTCGATTTGTCTGTTCTGTCTTTATACACTGGTCATCTCTGTTTTTACCTCGAACACATTAAAAACCTGAATTGACCTCCTAATCACCAGCATTATTCTTCTCCCTTTTTAGATTTGCAGTTTAAAAGGTAGCAGTGTAATAAGCAAATCCAATGAAGTTATTCCTTTGTTTAAAAATTTTTCATTGGCTATCAGATCAGATCTTCAAGATAGCTAATTACTTTAGGATGGTATTCACTGCCCTGATTACCTGTCAGCCTTATTTCTGCCATTCCTTTCTTTGACCCTTAGCTTACAATCATGCTGGATTTCTTGTGTGATTCATGAAAGCCATGATTTTTTTTAAATGTAACGCTTCTGTGTGCTCTGTGTGTGTGTGTGTGTGTGTGTGTGTGTTTAATCACAAGTGATTTTTTTTTATCTTATATGCTTATCAACTCGTATTCTTAGAGACTCAGTTCAGGTATCATCACCTACAGGAGACTACTTTGTCACCCGCTTTACATTATGGCCTCGTTACCCACTCTGATATGTTAGTCACTCTACATACCTCTGTCATTGTCTCTGCCACCCTGGGTTCGAATCTTCTTTATGTCTCTCCTGTAGAGGATATGCTTGGCGAAGGCAGGGATGTGTATCCGTGGTGCTTGAAACAGAACAGGTCTTCTATAAACATCTATTGAGTGAATGCTGCAGTGAAGCTCTTTGTGTACAACTCTACCTGCCAGTCAGATAATTTCTTCAGGAGAGCTTCCCAGAAGTTGAATAACTAGGTCTGAGTTAATCAACATTTTAAAGGTTCTTGACCTACACTGTCGACTAAGGTAGTCAAATTGATTTATAGATGGTTCATACTAGTTATGCTGTGCCATCATTGCATTTGAGCACTTAAGTGGGGCCTTCTAAATCATATTTTCTGGTAAGATCTGTTCAGGTAAGTGGTGCTGTCACTGCTTGGGCCATGACTGTTTAGGAAGAAGTAGAAAACCTTTATTTGGCAGGCTTGCAGCTTGTCACCGTTGTAAGTACTTGAAAATGGGAACAAAATGTGCCAAACTAGAAAACTGAAAGTTTGGTTTTCCATTTCCCATCCTCGTGTTTGGTTCCCTTTCAAATATAATTTGTTGTTCCTTGATACCGTTAAATGGGCAGAGAGCTTTCTTTGGCACTCAGCGTAATGCTCACAACAGTAATAGGCACACTGCCAGAGTAAATGCTTTTCAGAATTTGGAAAAGCTGTTGGAGAAGCACTTCTTTCTGGTTTCCTTCTGGGATTTGCAAAGTTAATAAAATATGTCATTAATGTCATTGGACATTACATTTAATGTATAACCTCATAGCTGCTGATTGGGCTGATTAAGTTACAGTGGCTAAAGTTTTCTGTAGGCAGAAAAATAATTAACAATGATGTATACAGTCTTTGGATTTGTATTTGATAAAACTTGCAGTAGGTTACAGAGCATTTCCCAGTGTTGCCCTGGGAAATGGGAAATGGTCAGTTTTTGTTTGTTTGTTTGTTTCTTTGTTTGTTTTTAAATAATCCTTAGTACTAGAAAAGAGGGAAGGTAGGATGAGCTGTTGGTTACCAGACTGGTTTCTGGAAGAAACCTTGTGTCCTCTGAAATAATTCTTTACCAGCTACATGCTCAGATTGTCATTATGCTTCTGTAGACCCAAATGTACCTATGTATCATTTTTTTTTTCCCAATCTCCATTTACTTTTTTGAGTTTTTGGACATGTGTGTATGTTGGGGTTAGTGAGAGGTGGCATGAGAGACTGGAAGCTTGCTGCTTGAGATTATGATTTCATTGTTTGGATAAGGGGTCTCATAGAGTGGATGTAAAATGGGCCCTGCAGCTGATGGCTGTGAGGACTTGGGCAAGTTAGGCTACCTCTGCAGCACTTTGTGCCTCTGATAAGTTGGCTAACACCAGCTGTAGGTAGTAGGGATGTTGGGAGGTGCATGTGAATGTCAGTAGCAATAAATGAAATATTTGTGAAGCACCTTATTTATTAGTGCCTGGCCAGTAGTAGGTGCCCACAAATGTTAATTCCTTTCTTTTTCATAAGGCTATTATCATCAGAACATCTAGGAAAGAATTAAATAACAGGTGGTGCTTTTTTTGTTCTCATGATTATTCCTGGAGACAGTATCATTTTTTTGTTCCTCCCTTAGCATTTCTAGACATCAGGTATCTTTCTTTTCTCCTCTCTTCCTCTCTCTCTCTTTTGCATTAGAAAGAAAAGTCAAAACTGAAGGGTTTTCTTTATCGAATTGTATTTATGAATTAAATACTCTTTGCAACTAGCAGATGTTTGAAACTTGCTAATTGTATTTATGGACATGTGGTACAGTGCTCAGACCTGTCTGAAAATATCTTCTCAAACTAGTAAATTATTACAGTTGTGTTGTTGTGCAGCACTGAACCCAAAGCATGATGGATTGTGGCAGGTAAACACATTCTGCTGCTGTTAGTAGTTTGTTGTGGTTTGTAACTGCCCATACTGGCTGTCATTGCCATCAGATTTGGGTGTAGTAGATGTTGTCGTGGTTGCTGTGGGAGAAAATGGAGGGAATTTTCTGCACTTTGGAATCTGAAGTTAATTAGTCTTTGGAACTAAACAGTATAAAGCATAGACATCAAATTTGTACTCTGAATTTGCATTATTCTTTGCTTTTCCTTTATGAACAGAGGAGGATATTCATGTCATGAGGTATCATATCCTTTTGATAGAGGATATTCATGTGATGAGGGTATCAGGTTTAGGTGCCTGGTTCTGTCCCCTGCCGGGCTTCCTGCTGCCCATCTGCCGTCTCTTGCAGGGCTGAGCTTACTCTTCCAGATTTGGAAACCTTGGAGTATTTGATGCTTGAATGCTGTCATGACCCGCTCATTCTCCCTTTTTAAGGATGTTGGGACTGTCTGTTTCTGGGCCTGGACAGGAGATTTTTAGATATGTGTAGAGCATAAACGAAGATTTCCCACGGTTTTGATGTAGGATGACTTTGAATGTTCTATTTTTGGAAGATAGGATTGCATGGTGATGAAGATGAGGCCTCTGGAATTGGACGGCTTAGCTTGGGGTCTGTCTCGTCCCTGTGGCTTACTAGCTGTATGTCCTGGGGCAAGTAATTTCACCCTAAATTTCCTCAGTAAAGTAGAGGTAAAATGTGGAATGGTAAAAATAGCCACCTCAAAGAGTTAATGTGAAGTGATATGCTAACATATGTAAAGCATTGTGAAATAAAAATTAAATTATAAGCCACCAAACTGACTGAACAGATCCTTCTTGGCCAGGGATACCCTAGAAAAACTTCCTGGCCATAATAATATGGGAGGCTGATCATGCCTTAGTACACTCCCTTCCTCACCATCACTATACCTTCTTCCCTAAGAGTTAAACAGGAACCAACCCTGAAAGATGAAGACTAGAAAACTTCGACTGACCCACTGACTGACACCTGGGCTAGCCCCTCCTTTCCACCTGCTGGACCTGCCAGCCACTTGGCTGTGGTTACAGAGCTTCTCTCTTGAGACCTGACCATTGCCATGAACTGGCTCTGGCTGGTTTCCAGAGGCTGCACACAATGCACCTCTGTGTCTAAAATTTCACCTTTGGACATTTAGAGCCTGATTTTACTGCATTTTAATGCTAAATCTCCACCACAAAGTGAACATGGCATTTATGTAACATGGATGTTTTTTCATTATGCATATGTGAGTCCCCTTTCATGAATATTCACGGCTCCTCCTATAAGCTGTTAAGTATGTGTGTTTGAACAACTTGCTTAGCATAAAACTTCTCCTCTACCCTCTCTCCTTCAAAGTCCTGCTTTAGATTTCAGCCAGAGGCTCAGCCTGCAGGTTGCAACCCTTAGAAAGTTCTCCTTTCCAAATTTATGTATTTTAAGTGACAATATTAATTGACTGGGAGGTAGTAACATTTTTAAAATGCTAGCCGTCATTATTATTTTACAGATGTTATTTCTCAAGTGCAGTGCTAACTGTGGAGCACATGAAGAAGAATAAGAAATAGTTCCTGACATAAGAAACTGCAGTTGACTAGAATGTGTACAGTGGCACTGTATACAGTGTGATAAATGCTGTGTACAGAAAAAATTCTCTCTCTTCATCTCAATTATCTTCTTTATTCAGTTCAGTTTTCTTCAGCACACTTCTTTGTTATCTGACACATCCATTTATCATGTCTCTCCCCACTAGAATATCAACTCCGTGTAAACAGCACTTTGTCTGTTTATTGCTATATCCTAGTCAGCAGTGACTGACATGAAAGAGACATACAGTACAAGATACTGAATGAATGAATGTTGAAAGTGCTCTGGGAGGAGAAAACAATACATTAATGTGAATGAGACAAGAAAAGCTACAGAGAATGTAGTTTTTAAGTTGGGCCTTAAAGGATGAGTAAGAGTTTGCCAGGTATCTAGATGGTAGAGAAAGACGTTTTCACCAGAAGAGCCAAAGTTTAGGGATAAAGTATGACAGTCTATGGCATTAGTGAGGGAAATGGGTCACACATGTTGTCACATCAGATCATTTGAGGCCCAGTTTTCCTGGAGATTCATTTTTCTCCTTGATTACTTTTTGTCAATTCTATGCTCTTATATAAGTTTTTGCTTATTGCATGATTTTTTTTTAATGTAAGGATTCATATTGATAGCGTTATTTTTCTGAGTGAAGTTAATTTCCAGAATACTAGCTATTCCTCAGTGATATAATCAAGCACAAATAGGACTAAATAATGATGATAAGGATAATGGTGATGATGATGACATTTACAAAGCGCTTTACAGTGCCTTCACTGAAGCATTTTCACCTGTTACTTCATTTTGGCCTCCTAGTAACACTATGAGGTATGCAGGATTGATTGGCATCCAAAGTGTGTGTGTGTGTGTGTGTGTGTGTGTGTGTGTATTTGTATATATATATGTATATATATGTATACATATATATACACACACACATACACACATATGTGTGTGTATATGTATATATGTATACATATATATGTGTATATATATGTATATGTATATATATACACACACACACATATATATTTAGGCCCTCAAAATTTAATGTTTACAAAGATACACCATGCAAGAATCCTTTTATTACTACCAAGGGCCTTAGCTCCTGTCTGGTGTCTTTGTTGCTAACTTGTGTTAGGCAGTAAAGCAATCTGGACCAGCGGGCGCAGAGCAGCATGCTGGAGACGCCTGGTCTGTGCATTCCATTGGGGTTCCCACTCAGTTTTCTGAGAGTGGGAAAGTCACAAGACACACCTGGACTCATCTTCATGTATCTAATAGTTTGAGAAGCAAAGTAGAAGAGGTCAGTGAGATGGGGTGATGAGTGAGTCTCTCTCCAGTACATTTCTAATCATTTATTTTTCTCTTTAAAGGTACCCTTTTTCCTTAGAATGGAAGCTCTATGAAGGAAAGGTTTCTGTATTACTCACTTTGATTCCAAACAGTCAATACAGTACTTGACATTTGGAAAACAGCAAACATTTTGGATGAATTGATGGTATATAGGTGGTAGCTCAGTTTGTCTGCAAGTAGTAGTGCATTTTGGCTTAGGCTGTCATCTGAGCTCCAATTCATGGATAAAGGGGAGGTGAGGGAAATTTGCACACAGCCCACAGATTAGAGGTTTGCTAGTAGGAAAGGCAGATGCTATCTTCATTTTCTAAGTGAAAAGACTGAGGCCCAGAGAGGTTAAGTAACTTACCCAGAGTTATATGGCAGGTGAAGTGGAAGAACTGTTTTCAATTCCGGGTGTCTGATATCCAGTTGAATGGCTTCTTCAGCTTCATTAGAAAGGATTACTAATATTTATTTATATGGAATGGGTGCATATTTAGATATGTATGTTTTGTGTTTTGTCTCCCATATGTCTTCAGTATGTTAACAGTTTGAATAATATTCCGTGGTGGTGTGTAGATTCATTATAAATTGACATGCTTAACTGTCACAGAAATTGGAGAAATATTGTATCGGATAAGATCAAACATGAATCATACTGCGCACAAATACTTATTTTAAAAAATATATCTGATGAAAGATATATATTTAAGAGACTCTTAGTTTCTTAAGAGGATGGTTTGAGCTAGTGTTTGGACAAAATAATTTTTCTTTTCTATCACATCTTTTGACCCTAAACCTTTAGACATATTTAAAACAAATTTTCTTTCTTTATTCTTTCCTTTATATTTCTTTAATTTTTCTCAACATTATATATCTTTTAAATGTCTTATATTCAGTATTTAAGTACATTTGTTATTTGACATCATTTGTATTTAACATTACATGGAACACACACTTCTTATGTTTGCTAGGCTGTAGTATCTGCTCACAGAAAGAAAGATATTTTAACAGTTCAATAAATGAAAGAAATGTATGCCTGATAAAGCTACTTACTTAGTAAGGAGCTTAGAGGTGCTACTGGTTCCCAGGAGGGCCATTCTGGTGTCTATTTCTGCTCATTGTTGGTTTCCTAGCACATGGTGGGCTTTAAATGTCTGTGGAGTAAGTGAATTTATTAAATACCTCCTGTAGTAGATACTGTTCTGAGCTACATAGAGGAGAGGAGGGGAATAAAGATGATGTTCTGCTTTCAAGATGTACATAGACATGAAAAATACATTAAGAGAATGAAGTGTTACCATTGTGATCCTATCATGGTGGAAGCGTGGCCCAAGTGTGGGGAGAGCCATTGAAGAGAGCCCTTGGAGAGCACAACTAACTCCTGGGTATGTATGGAGGGAGTTGTCGCAGGAATGGTGCATTTGAGATTGTGTTAGTATAAGTGGGATGGAAAGAGAAAAGGGAGACAGGATAATAGCATATACAAAGTCATGGAGCCCTGATAGCCCATGGTGGATTTTGGAATGGTGAAGAGTGTTGAGTGGATGGCTTCTGTAAGGAAGGGAGAGAGGATGAGCGAGAATGTTCAGCTTGACTAATTCCACCTGGGTATCTGTACTGATTAATGGAATGTGGACATTGCTTTAAAAGCAAGCGGAGTAATCTTCATAACTGTCAGATTTAAGAAATTGTTATAAGATGATTAGAACTTGTTACACAGAAGTGCTTCAAAAATTATATCTTTTAAAAAATCATTCTTAAAAATTTTAGTTTTAATGTTTTCACAAATTAGTACTATGTGTGCATGTGCATATTTACATATATATGTATGTATATGTGTGTGTATAAGTGTATATGTGGGACGTCAGTATTCAGAAAACATCTCTGTATAATATATAAATATGTATATATATAAAATTGCCATATGTGGTTCTATGTAAAATTATATATTTTATAAAGTTAGACATATTTGATTTTAACTGGTAAATTTGCTGATACAGATACTGATAATGCCTTGCTTAAAGGAAGATTACTACCATATTGATTTCAGAAGCAGAACTAAGCAGGGAATGAATTTTTTAGAACATTGGATTGTTGTTACCAAATTATTGAATAAGTAGCATTGTCAGGTATACATGATAAGTTGCAGGAGGAACCATGTTTATTTCATTTACTAGGTTGTTAAAATAACTGTCTTATTGTGAGTAGATACTGCTGCCTGGAGAGACAAGAAGTTTGCAGACCTACTTCAAATTCAGCTTATTAGGAGAAACATTTTTTTTTTAAGTATTTATTTTTTTATGTGTTCTCATGTTTGGATTCAGCATCTAGAGATTAGAGAAAGTTAAGGATAGCAATTCTCAGACAAGTTCTAGTAATCCTTTTGAAAAATTATGCCATCCTTAACAATAGACTAGGTTGAGAAATAGACCAAGATGAGGAAGCAAGCCTACTGATAGTCATAGTATGGATTTCATAGTTGATGGGGAGTCTGGGTATTACCAGAAGCATAGAAAGAGTAGATGTTCAGTTTGCAGCTACTAAACAACATCCATGATATGAACGTTGTATGGCATCATAAGGAAAAGGGGCTTGATTTTTACTATAGTCAGCATCAAGGTAGTTCCTGCCTTGCTTATGATGCTTAACAAACATTTTCTGAGTGGCTGTTAAGTGTTTGTTCCCAGCTAAGCCTTGGTTCTTAACCCAGTACTGCTAATTATTAGCTGTGCAATGTTAGATTACTTTTCTGAGCGTTCTGATTTTTCTGAAAAATAAAGGAAACACTGTGTGTAAAAGCCCAGTAATGTACCTGCTGATAGGGAATGACCGTCCAGTAAATGGTAGCAGCTATTAGTCCAATTGTATTTTTAAATAGTTAATCAAATTTTAGCTAGTAATATATTTAGAGGATTTTTTTCTTTTTTGGTAATTCTGCCCAACCCCTCCCCCAACTCCTTTCAAAGTTTGCCTTGCTAGCTAGACTCTAAACCCCGAGGGGACAGGGCCTGTTTTTTTTGTTTTGTTTTAAAATTTCCACCATATCTCTCACGGTGCTGGACAGATAATGTGTGTATGGTAAGATAATGTGTGTCTGGCCTAGACTTAAATGTGTATATTTATACTAGTTTTTAACAAAAATAGTTTAAAAAGTAAAAGTAATGAATAGAAAAAAGCTTATAGAATAAAAATTTTTGTACAGATGTACAACTTGTGCTTTAAGCTCAGTGCCACTACGAAAGTCAAAAAGTTAAAAAAGTTTATAAAGTAAAAAAGTTATAGTAAGCTAATACGAATGATTTATTGAAGAAAGAAGAATATTTCTTAATAACTTTAGTATAGCCTAAGTATACAGTGTTTTCTAAAGGCTACTATAGTGTACGGTGATGTCCTTCACATTCACTCACTCAAAGCAACTTCTACTCCCGCAAGCACCATTCATGGTAAGTGCCTTATACAGGTGTTCCATTTTTTATCTTTTGTACCATATTTTTACTGTACTTTTTCTGTGTTTGGCTGGATTTAGATTCACAAACACTGTTGTGTTACTGTTGTCTGCAGCATTCAGTACAGTAACATGCCATACAGGTTTGTAGCGTAGGAATAAGAGCCTACACCATATAGCTTAGGTGTGTAGTGGACTGTACCACTAGGTGTGTGTAAGCTCATGCCATGATGTTCCCGCAAAAATGAAATTGCCTAATGATGCATTTCTCAGGACAGATCCCCATCATGAAGTGACATGTTACTGTTTATGTTACCAGTACGGACTTTACCTTGCCTGATTTTCTAGATCTTTTTGTCTGTGAAGAAAGACAGTTTGGTTTTTTTTTCCCCCCAAAATCTGAGTTACTTTTATATTTCTTTTTATTCTGTTATTGTACTGGCTAGGACCCCACTACATTGTAGAGAAGATATGATGAAAGAGGACATCCTTTCCCTGTTTCTGATCATGGGGAAAAATCATCCAGTCTTTCATCATTAATTGTGATATGTGTGGGTTTTTCAGAGATATTCTTTATTCAGTTTAAGAAGTTTCTTTTTCCATTTTGCTGTGAGTTTTTATTATAATAGTTTAATATTTTAAAATACTTTTCTGCATCTCTTTAGTTGATATAATTTTATTTGTCTGTTAATGTGATGAATTATATTGAATGTTTTCTAATGTTAAGCCAGTCACCTAGGGGTGATCTGCAGTAGGTGATCATATGTTATCCCATTTAAATATTGCTAGATTCAATTTGTGAAAAACTTAGTAAGAATGTTTTCATCTTTCTTTATGAGGAATGTTGGTATATAGTTTTCCTTTTCTTGTAAAACTTTGTGATTTTGGTATTAGGCTAAAAAAATGAGAAGTATTCACTCTTTATTCTGGAAGAGACTGTTTAGAATTGTTATCATTCTACCTTACATGTGTGGTAGGGTTCACCAGTGAAGCCATTGGGCTTAGAGTTTTCTTTGAGAAAAGCTTTTAAACTATGAATTCAGTTTCTTTCATATTTAGAAGGCTATTAATGCTACCTTTTCTTTTTTGAGTAAGCTTTGGTAGTTTGTTTCTTTTAAGGAAATAATCTCATTTGAATGATCAAATGTATTGGTGTATAACTTGATAATATTCTCTTATTCTTAAAGAGAATGTAGGATCTGTGTTGGTGTCACTCTTATTCCTGATGCTATTAATTCTTTAGTCTCATTTTTCTTTCTTAATCAGTAAAATAATAAAATAATAAAATAATAAAATAACCAGCCTCTGGCCAGAGGCTTTTATTTTACTGAGCTTTCCAAGGCATCAACTTTTGGTTTTATTATTTCTTCCCAGTATTTTCTATTTGTAGTTTCATTCATATCTGCTTGTTATGTTTTCCTTCTGTTTCTTGAGCTTGATTTAGTAGTATCTTCAGTTGTCAGCTTAGATCATTGAATTGAACCTTTTTTATCAATGCAAAATCCTGAGCAAGCTGATTTTCTGCCCTTCCTCCAGAGGCAGATGCCTTTAGTGTTGGTGCTGTATGTGTGTGTAGGGTAAGCTTTTTTAATCTACAGTAGGTTCAGGAGAATGTCTTCTCATCCCCTCTACTACCACCACTCTCTTTCCCAGGTGACCTATGTCTTTGGTTCCAACCCCTTGGCTGGAACCTGGGGAGGTAGAGGAAGGCATTGATTGTGAGGGTTACTTATCTTGTCCTAGGGGCAAATGGTTTTTGCTTTATGAGAGGGTCTGTGATAATGCAAGCAGAGTTATTTTTTATTTTTTTGTTTGTTTTGTTTTTTCTCCTCTGACTCCCAGTGGCATCTAATCCCCACTTGTGCCACCTAGAGGAGCTCTCTTAAGTCTCCTGCTCCTCTCCTAATCTTGTTTGTGAGCACCTAAGTGAAAGCCTGTGGCAAATGTTGGCAAGTGAGTGTTTTCTCCCAGGTGTTTTAAACCATTACAGGAGCCCACATTGAGCCTCTGAGGATTTGGTAAAATTTTGATTGTTTTCTTCTTACTTTCTTTTGTAGCTGCCACTTCTGTGCTCTACCAAAGGTGAAGCATTTCTTGGGTCCTATCTCTCTTTGGCGGGGTTTTAGAATTCAACCCACCTGTTTTTGTGACCTTAGCTTTCTGATGAGCTAAAAAATTATTTTGTTAATTATCCAACTTTTTGACATTATTACAGGGCAGGCTGTGTTCTCTTGCTGCTTTCTGAATCCTAAGTAGAAGTTGAATCTCAGCCTGGTAGGCCTTTAAATGCAAGTCTACCTTTAGGGCTCCGAGGAATAGCTGAATTAGAGGTAGAGGAAATATATCATGACAAGAATTAGTTATATCAGGCAGAACATGAGATCAGTCAGAAGGTGATACTTTCTCCTTCCTGAATTTGTGCCAGTAAAAAGTACTTTTACTCCCACTTCATCCTAGTGTCTGTTGATCCTTTGCAACTTCTTATTTCACTTACCATATTCCATCATGATTTTTTTCTTTAAAAGTCTGTTTAAGCTACCCAAATCTGAATACCTAAAGATTAGGGGCTTATTTTAATCATTGTTTTTCTAGCTGCAGTTCAGTGCCAGGTCCATGGGCCATCACTGGATGGATAGGTAGATAATTGGAATGGGAAGAGTGGTGAAGAGTAGAGAAGAGTGGTGTAGGAAGAGTTGATCTTTGCCTCTCCGGAAGTGGTTAGAGAATTTGAGGAAGGAATATCTGAGATGGAAGTAAGTTACTTGGTTTTAAGTATAGATATGTGGCATTTTAAATATTTTAGAAATTGTAGTTTAAGCAAGTAAATATTCCTTTTGAAATGTAAATATGTGCTACAGAGATATGTGTTCCCTTCCAGGGAAATAAAAGTAGACTCTGCAGATGAGCCAAGGGCTATGTTGGAGATAGAGCACACTGAACCCTTGAGCTGAGGTGCACATTTAACTACAGCTATAGAGATATGTGGGCACGGATCTAGTTTGAGAAAGCAGAAGTAGGAAGGAAGACTTAGAGAAAGGGAAAGGTCATGCAAAAAATATATATATATATAGCAAAAGGATAGATCAATGACTTGAGGAAAACACTTCAGAAGCAATTTTTTTTTTTTTTTTTTGAGATGGAGTCTCACTCTGACACCCAGGCTGGAGTGCAGTGGCAAAATCTCAGCTCACTGCAGCCTCTGCCTTCCAGGTTCAAGCAATTCTTCTGCCTCAGGCTCCCAAGTAGCTGGGATTACAGGCATGTGCCATCACACTTGGCTAATTTTTGTATTTTTGGTAGAAATGGTGTTTCACCCTGTTGGCCAGGCTGGTCTCGAACTCCTGACTTCAGGTGATCCACCCGCCTTGGCCTCCCAAAGTGCTGGGATTACAGGTGTGAGCCACCATGCCTGGCAGAAGCATTTTTAAAAACAAGTATGGGGTTTGAAAAAAAAAAAATCTGTTAGTATCCACCAGGCTGAACATGAAGGAGGCTACTTAATACTGAGGCACATGGCTGCTTTGGCAATTTCTTAACTTAAATCTCCATATCCTGAGATATATATATATATATATATATATATATATATATATATATACACACACACACACACATACATATATAAATTTATTGCTATGTGATCAACTACCTCAAACAAAGTGGTTTTAAACAGTATTGTGTTAACCCACCTGGGCCGGACACTCAGCATGGTCCTCCCATTGCTGCTTGTGGGCTGGTGGTCAGTGGATGGGAACTCAGCTGGGAACTTAGTTGGAGTTCTTGGCCAACTAGCTTGCCCGTTGCTTGCTCATAGCTTGCCCATAACCTTATCATGGGTTGGCCTTCTTAGAGCACAGGGGCACGGTTCCCAGGGGGACTGTTCCAAGGGTGATCAATTAAGAGGCTATGACAGGATAGAAATGCATTTTATGACCTAGACAAGGAATTCCCAGAATGCTACTTCTGCCACATTCTGTTGGTTCAGTCACTAAAGTGAGCCCAAACTGAAGGGGAAGTGAATTAGACACCTCTGTCCTTGGGAGAAGTAACACAGGGAAGTTGGGACCATCCTCGTCATTTAAATGGTGATGAGCACAAACAAGGTTTCACTATTTGACAAGGAATACTGACCTTTAGAGCACAGTGGTATTGTCCAGTCTGAATATCCCCACTTCATTCCTGGACAGCTCTGAATGCCAATTGAGTCAGAAAATCAACCCTGCTGTTAACAGTGGATATGTCAGAAATGCTCCCTAGGTACTAAAGGCAGATTTAAAAGAGTATTTCTGAAAAGGAGATTTTGTTTCATGACTTCAGCAGCCCCTGCTTGTGTGTTTTTTGCTTCTTCATTGCTACATTTTAGTGGCTGTTTTCAAGGCCTTTAGGGTTTGTAAATGTTTCTTTTCTGCATGAATTTAACCTTATTAGCTTTTATCACAAGCATCACAAGCATCTCTTGTGGTCTCTTACTAATAGGAAGTGTCATACCAGAAAACTCTTTTCTTGGGCATGAAGGTGGAGTCACAGGCACAATTTATAAGGTTATTAGGACAAAAAAAGTAATATATCAAAAGATATTGATAATATGTTTTACTATAAATGCCTGAAACAGCAGGTGTTTATTAATGTCTGCCATATGTCAAGCACTGTGCTTAGTAGGTGCTCTTTAAGCAGTGAAGTTATTTAATTTTTTCAGTAACCATGGTATGTAGATAATATTTTCCTCCCTTTTGCAAATGAATAAAGTGTTAATCAAGTGAATAAGTTACCTATTTTAGATCATAAGGTGCTTCACAAAACTAATAGAAGTTGGACAGTCTATTTGTATTATTCCATTTGACTTCTTAAAAATATATTCTTATTCTGTTAATAATTGGATCACTATCAGATGATTTACAGGTAATAATACAAAGCAGAGCTGTCCTTTTGCACTAAATTACCATGGCATGATTGTGCCTTCCTTCCTTTATGCTACCTGATGAACCTAGGTTGGTGGTTTGATTCTTAAGCTAATGTGTTCATTAAAGGATGATGCCTGCCTCTATATGATGGGGATGAATGGGCTAGAAGACATTCTCAACCTCAGAGATGAAAAAAAAAAAAATCCAGCTATGTTCTATCTTTGGGGATTCTTTTGTGGATGACAATAAGAGAGCTTTTTAGTTTAAGGAATGCTTAGCAGCAGTCTCCTAAGTGGTTCACCCACCATACTGCATTGCTTCTCAGGAGGCAAGCCATCCTCCCTAGGGTGGCCACAGTGATCTTTTATCAGCCAGACCGGATCACATGATTCTTGTGTTGAAAACTTTTCAAGAGATCTTAGTTTACATATCCTTTCTTTGATCTGAAGTGAACTGAATTGAGCCCTTCTGCTGATAGATTTCATAGCCCGGTGTACTCACCTGTCAGAACATTAATTAACCTTTGCTGTAATTATCTTCCTAATGGCTTCTTTCCCTGCTTACTTTGTTTCTTGAGCTTCAAACCTTTTTCTTGTTTCTGGAAGAATTCTGCAGCCTTTGTATAATCTCCAAAATGTTAGAGACATTCAATGAATCGGTGAATGAAAATGATTTCAAGTAATGGTGAAAAGTTGTTTTTTCTTCTTTCTAAAAATATCATTAAGTATACATAGATTAATCATTCATTTAGTCATCTAAAATATGTTAAATATGTACTCTGAAATACAAAGGATGCGGAATTCAGAAAGTCATTGATCTGGCCCCCATGTGCACAATCAAGTGTGAAGACAGCACTAATACCTGTGGTAAGTGCTATGGAAGCATTGCACAAACATACCTGTCCTGGACAAAACTGGGTATTGTTTTTAAAAAAAACTACATAAATTTGAGTTAGATCCATTTCAGAGTGGTTTTGCTCGTTTTATATACTCTTAGAATTGACTGACTTAGCATTTCTCATACCCTACAACCAAAGGTCAGTTTGGGTGCCTATTCCAGTGGGCAGGCACCTGATTATACAGGTAAAAGAGGTGGAATATGGCAGAAAAAAACATGTGAGAGTGCAGTTGTGATTCTGAAGGGTAGACATTTTCAGCATCTTTTTTTTTTTTTTTTTTTTTTGGTGTCATTTCGATGAGCATATGTGAAATATAATGACAGTACATAAAGGTAATACCAGTATCTGCTGACTTCAGGCATTGTTTATATTTGTTTTCTGTTTTAGTTCCTTACAACCTTCCTGCACATTAAGCATATTATTGTGTATATTTTGCCAATGAAGAAACAATGTCAGAAATTAATTTTGCTAAAGTCATGCAGCTGCTAAGTGGTGGAGCTGTAATTTAAATCCACTTTTGCCTAGTCTTGAGTCATTCTTTCTGCTAATCCACCTTAATGCTGTTAAAACTCCTGGTAGACTTGACTGTGTGCCTTGTGTGTATGTTGCTTTATCTATACAAAATGCAAATTGCAACTCTCTTCTTATCTGGAACTTGGTCTTTCATTTTAATTTCCTCTTTTTGGAGATATAAAATCTTAGATAATGGGATATAGCCAGCAGGCAGCATTTTTGTATGACACATTATCTGCACATCTCAGTTTGTTCTTTCATTGCATTTTTTAAGTTATTCATTCTCACTCTAGAAACAACAGAATGTTTTAAAGGCATTTATCTTATTTACTTTCTCTTCCTGAGTTTTTAACCCTGCCAAGAAAGAGATTACTTTGACTTTTTATTTGATCAAAGAGACTTTTTATATCAGGTGACAATGAAAACTATTTTTAAGCAATCTCATTTTTCCTTTATCTGATCATTTCCATGCCAGAGTTCTTACCCCCTTTTCGCCCCACAAAACTAAAAATAAAACATAAAATTGTTTTGTGACATGTAAAATAAAGTTTCTAGCTGTTAGCCTATAACAGTTACAGTTACAGTTTACAGTTGCTAGTTTACAGGAGTTAAAACTATATAATGGCTACAATACCTTCAGGACTTTAAAATAGAAAATCACATTCTCCTATTTAGTAGTTTTTCATCTCATTAATGAATTAAAGAAAGTATGTCACTGATTCCAGAAAATCACTGCACTTTCTGATAGACTTAGCCCCCAAAACATGGATTTCAAGAGAAGATAAAAGTTTAGTACAGAAGTCAGAGGTCAGTGAGAGAAAATTCAGTTCATTGTGAGGTGTCATAAGCCAGGATCTGGGTAGTTTTTTTTTGTTTTGTTTTGTTTTTGTTGTTGTTGTTGTTGTTGCTGTTGTTGTTTAAAGGGATTAGAAGTAATAATGCAGCACATAGTGTGCTTCATATTGTGCCTCTTAAAGTCTTGTTTCCGAAGAATAGAAACTGACTTTGGCCAAACAACAAAACAGATTCATCAGAAGGATTTGAGGAGCTCCAAGGGCTGATGGAAGATAAAGGACGTAGGTTTTTAAATGGGGGAGAACAGAGGCCACTCTAAAGAGGAATTATCTGGAAAGGAAGTAGAAGTCCACCCTCTTCACAGAAGGCAGTTTGCTCTTAACTACAGGCCGTGGCTGGGCTGGGTAGGGAGAGGCATGGAGCTCGAAGATACTTCCTAGGAGAAATGAAAAAGCTCAGAACTTGTGGTTTAGTTAAGGTCATTCAACTAGTTTATGAAGAAGACCAAAAGGGATCTCACATCTTCTGATGGTATGAAATTCTTTTATGTATTCATTTCTTCATCCAGTACTTGGCACGCTCAAGACCCTCTGCTGAGGGCTGGCCTTTAGCCACAAGTAAGACAGATCTAAACAGTTTATGGTAAATGCTACAAAGTAGTATAGGGAGAATGCTTGTGAAAGATGAGTAAAACGATTAAGTAGGAATTAGTGGAAACATTAAGTATATCCTGCTCGAATTAAACATTCTCACTAAAGAATGTGGTGACCATTGCTTTAGCCAAAAACATGGACTTTCAATCAGATACGGATTCAGTACCTACTTGTTCCACTTGACAGGGAAAGACAAGACCTTCCTGCATTTATCTCCCTCCTTTGAAGGTTCATTAACATAGTATATTGAAAAGCGCCTGAATTGTTTGTCTGCCGTTTGGTGGGCTCTCAATAAATGCTAGTTCCCATCTCCTCCTGTTTTTAAACTATAGCTAGAACAGTTTATGGTTGAAAGAGGTTTAATTTATAAAACAAACAAACAAAACAGCTGAATTCTGAGCTCCTTTTCTTGATTCTGTTGTTTTCTTAGAATTGAAGGTCTTGGAACATACCCGGTGGTGACTCTTCAGCATACATAAAGGTGTGATGCTTTGGCATTCAGACTTTTCCAGGGCTTCAGAAAATACCAGTCATGACATGGTTCATGTTTTGGACAAAGTTTTTTTCTTTTTTTCCTTTTAGCATATTGTTTCTATGAGTTGTAAAAATTATTTCCTGAAGAATCATGTGTCTGACAAATGAGAAACTTAAAAGGTATCAAAGAATGCTTAAGATATCTGAATACATTTGAAAGAAAACAAATTAATTCAACAGATTTGAGCTGGAAGTGAGATTAGAGGAAAAGAAATATAAAGTCATGAACCTTTTACCCATTCTTTAGTAGGATTGATAGCTTTTACCAGTTATCCAATGATGTAGGTTACTATTTTTTTTTTCTATTTTGCAGAAAAATTTGAGTGCAGGAATTTTTTGTTCTTCTTTCATAGATATCGTATAGTAGAATTTTCCTCAATGTCTTACATTTAGTCTCAAGACAAGTCTTGTCCTTGCCAAATGACCTTGTAATCACAAGAAGACATTTTCAGATGCTGTTGTATAGTAATTCTCACTTTTTCACTCTTTACTCCTTGGCCTTACAATGTGTGAATTCTTTCACTGAATTCATACTATCACATCTTGCACTTTTTGCACGCATTGTTTGAAGCCTTTTAATTTGCTTCACTCCACTGACATAGGTAGTTGCAAGACTTATAGAGGATTTTATAACACTTTAAAAAATATATATATAAATACATATATTTTTATTCCTGAACAGTCTTGTGATGTTTTTTGTTAAAGTAGTTTAACCTTAGTAATATTAATAGCATTCGACACTAAATCATCAGAACAGAACAGTCACAGGGCATTGCCATTAGGTGCAGTTTTGTCTCTGAGCTATGAATCTTCCTGCTACTGCCCTATATAAATGTCTCCCTAGACTTCCCAGTCCTGTCATAAAGGAACTTAGCATAGCATTAAAAGCGCTTCCCAATCTGTCTACCTTTTCAACTTTGTCACCTGATACTCTCCCCTTGTACCTTATGCTTTTGTCACACTGCTGTTCTGTATTCTTTGAGAACATGGATATCTCTCTGAAGTTTTCCCAGTGCTGTTCCCTATGCATATGATACCCCCTCCACATATCTAAGCCCATTTGTTTAGATTCCCTGGCTTTTTTGACCTAGAAGTGTTTATCTTGTACATATATTACAATACTTTATTTGTACTTTTGATAAAATGCTTGCAATTTATACTTTACATTTTGAGTATCCACTTGTACTCTTTATTAAATATATGTTTCTTGAGAATTTAGGGCCGACATCATATTATACAGTAATATAGCTACCATTTATTGAGCTCAGGGATGCCTGTCTCCAAAGTCCATGTGTGGTTTTCCCATCCCCTCGAGCTGCTGCTTAGAATCATTGTGTGTTATGAGATATGAGAGCACGTTGTAGGCACTCAGTAAATTCTTGCTCGATTAAAGAATAAATGTCTCAGTTTCAGTGGCGTCTCTTTCTGCTGGTCATATCTTTTTCACTTCCTTTTTGTTTTTTATGTGTATTCTAGATGTATTTGGTAGTAACTTCTAGCCACATGAGGCAATTTAAATTTAAATTAATCAAAGTGAAATGAAACTAAAAATTCAGATCTTTGGTCACCTAACCACCTTTCAAGTTGTCAGTAGCTACACATGTAGCTAGTGGCTGCCATATTGGACTGCACAGACATAGAGCATTTGTGATCATTGAAAGTTATTTTGGACAGTGCTGGTGGTCTTCATGTTTTGCACATGTGTGATATGACTGTATGATGTACTTTTAGGATGGAAATAACATAGTGGACAAACAGTTTCATACAGAAATATACCTGTATATAATATAATAAAACACTTTTCAGTGTTAGATTGTTCCAGAAGTACATTTTTCTGTAGACCTTGGGCACATGCATGGTTCTCTTAACTGCTTTATGGAAACTGCTTTGTCCACCTGCTACCATCACTGTATTATGGAGGGAAGCCAACATATTTTTTTTCCCTGAAGCTCTGAGCTTTAGAGAGCTAGCTAGGCTGCAGAGGCCTAACCCTGTAGCCCTGGTTTAGTTGGAAAGGTTCCCTGTAATGACCCTTGTACTTATATCTGCGAATTAGACGTGGCCTCCTGGGTTGAAATTGCCTTGGGACTCTTGATATGGTGACACTGATATAGGAGTAGCTCTTTCAGGTTCTGAAAGTATTTTTTTAAAAAAACCATGATCTCATTTAGTTTCACCTCAGCTAGTGAGGTAATAGGTGATCTTCATGTTGCAGATGCAGAATTGAGTCTCAGAGAAGTTAAGTAACTCACCTAAATAATCCCAAATTATATGTTATGACAGAAGAGTTCCAGAACCTTCAACTGCATGTTCAAAATTCTTGTAATTTTACCATGTCTATACCCCTGTCAATGGTAGGACTGCCACAATTGAACAGTTTTCTGAGTCAAGAGAGTTTGGAGTTACTATAATGATACTTTAATCTTTTTTGTTTAATTCGAGTTATATTCATATTTAAATTTTTACTAGCCTTTTATTAGCTGTCATAAATAAGCAGAAGTATAGGGTGTAGTAAGAGTTGTTAATCACAACTCCAGAGGTAGACCTCAATCTGCTAAGTGATAGTCAAGAGGACAGAGTACGTGCTGGCCTATTATTTGAACTCATGTTTTTATTAGTTTTTATTACTTCAAGTCTCACTAAACTGTGCTCCTGTTTACATATCATTACTAATTTCGACTCTCTTACTGCAGTTGTCAAAAAAGCTAGACAGTTTTGCTTGTCTAGTGGCTGTAGGTTAATATGCTGTTCTGGGAGTGCCATAAGCAAAAACAGGTGACAAAATAACTTGATTAAGCATTCACTTAGGGCTATTTTTGCATTTTCCTCTAAGCAACTTAATTTTACATTCATCTTATGCCTCCTGCTTTGGCTTCATTTGTTCCCAAGCTTGAAGTCATGGAATTTAAAGAACTTGGCTGGTTGTAGCATTTGTATGTAATACCTGTAATACAGTTTCTTTGTCAGAGGCATAATTAACAGTATGATTTGTACATCTACTGCCTTCTGGTATTCACAACACAGTTTGTAAACTTAATTAGTTCTTGGAATAGCAAATGTTTTAAAGATGATAAATACTTTCCCTCTGAATAATGTGTTGAACGGTTATATATTCATAGAAATTTACTCTATGCCACTCAAATTAGAATGCTGATAGGTATGCTTCTCAAGGTAAACGTTACCTGCAGTTGCATATTCCCAGATTATATTGTCTTCCTATGCTTTTCACAGGGGAAATCAGACATTTAGTTCAGATAATTTAGCCTCCAGGAATATTCATTATGGTTTCATTGTATAGAGAACATCTATGCTAATGTCATTACATAGATGCCATTTTCCCAAACTTTGATGGTGATCATGATGATATAATACTGGGGGAGGAGTGGGTAACAAGCAAGCACACCACTATAACAGTACTTCACTTATCCTCTGCTCTCAGCTATTCAAGATGTAGTTGAGACCAAAGAAGAAAGCAAGTAAGCATTCTCAGCAGCTCAAAGAGATGCTGCAAAAAAATATGCTGATGCCCAGGAAAGCTTGCCTTGCCTTTTCTTTAGGGCGTTATTTTCATTAGTAAATAACAGTTCTAAAAAAGTTTAGCTATCTGATTTTCCAAAAACAATATTGAAGTAGAGGAAACAAATTAGAAAGACCTCAATGCCATTAGATTTGTGATTTTCAACCCTAGGAATCGGGGATGGGTCACACATGCCTGCGTCATGCCTACATTTTCACCCATTTTTATGCATGGAAAAACTAGAGCTCAGTGAGGCCAAGTGATTTGCCAGAGCATCTCTAGTGCTGAGGCTTGGTCTTTCCACCAAAACTTTGGCCTGTCTACCACTTCGCTGACCTGCCTGTGGTCCCTTGGGCCCCTTGAGAGCTCTCCTTCAGGCCTAGTGTGGTACCTGGCACACTCTACTTAAGACTTCCTGCCTGCTGATTCCCAGGTACTTTCCACTATACTTTATGAATTTACCAAGAGGGTGTATCAATCAGGTAAACTGAAATCATGCCAGATATTTTAGCAGAGAGGATTTAATAGCAGGAATTCAGTATGAATAAAATTAGAGAACTCATCTAATCTGTGTACATATGGACAGCATTCGGCATGTAGGTAACTGAGGCCCAGAGAAGCGCTTTCCAAGGTCCTGAAGTTCAGTTGCGGCAAAGTTTAGACTACTGACAATACTTTTGAGAGTCCGATTATGTACAAGGTGCTGCTTAACCCATAAAGCAAATGGGGAGTACTGAAGCGACACAGAAATAGTAGCGTAGGGTTAGCAGCAAGCCATCACCCTTGAGGCTGGAAAAGAAAAAGGAATAATTTGGAGGAAGTTGCACCAAGACCCCTTTAGTATTGTTACCTCCGGAGCTTGAAAGGGGGTCCTCACAGGGCTGGGACTCAGACCTCCGAGGAATGGGTCCTGGCTTGCTGAGGAGGTATGGTGGCCATGGTTCTGGGAATCTAAGGTAAAACATTGCTGTAACTGCTAGTATTTAGAACCATCACTCTGGTCTGCTGCCAGGAACTGAAAACACAATGGGAAGGAACAGGCCCCCTACCTCACATTCCTGATTGGCAGAACCTCATAGGGAGCCACTGGCAGAGGAGAAATGAGGTTTTCAGAATCTCTGCCAAGCATTCCAGGACAGCATAGAGGGGTAGGTGTGGAGGAGTATAGAGGGCTAGATGTGGAGCTAAGAGACCATCATAGCTTAATAACTGGCATAGATGGTTTGTTTGTGGAAATGAAAGATAACCTCCACTTTTGTTAATTCAAGCCTGTATTCTTAAATGTTCATTAAGTCTCATGCTTTTTCATAAAACATATCATTTTTATTCACTTATATTCACTGAAATACACAAAAAATTTCTGAATATGTGTTCTATTTAAGGTGCAAAACTAATGACTGGGGATTAGATGATGAATAACACAGTTTTACCTGTGTAAGATAGTCAGTGGGACAAATGATAATATATGTGTAAATCTCAGGGTTGAAAGGAAACTTCAAGTCCAACCTGCCATCAAATGATTGGATCCTTTCTTCTGTAACATTCCTATCAGACTGTGCTGGACAGGGCTCTATTGTTGAACATATATATATATATATATATATATATATATATATTTTTTTTTTTTTTTTTTTTTTTTTTTTTGAGATGGAGTCTCGCTCTGTCTCCCAGGCATGGATGCAGTGGTGCTATCTCAGCTCACTGCAACCTCCACTTCCCAGGTTCAAGCGATTCTCCTGCCTCAGCCTCCTGAATAGCTGGGACTGCAGGTGCCTGCCACCACACCCAGCTAATTTTTGTATTTTTAGTAGAGATAGGGTTTCACCATATTGGCCAGACTGATCTCAAACTCCTCACCTTGTGATCTACCCACCTTGGCCTCCCAAAGTGCTGGGATTACAGGTGTGAGCCACCACACCCGGCTAAACTTAAAAATATTTTAAAGATAGTTAGTTCCATCTTTGGGCAAATTTATTGTTAGAATCGTCAACTCAGTAGTTTGTACTGGACCTCTTTTCTCTATAATTTCTATCTTTGGTCCTAATTGTACTGTTGGTTTTATTACTGACCAAATCTACACCCCCCCTTTTTTTTAACATAATATGCAAAACTGTTTATATTATAAGTTTTATTCTCTCCTAAATAATTTTTCCTGTAGCATAAACATTTTCATTTATTTCAGCTGGCTTTCCTAGGCAGTGCTTTTCAACTTTTTTCTATTATTGCCTCTTTTATGGAGCCTTTGTAGACATCTTTTTCCCTAATTATCTGCCCACCCCAAATAAATAGTGAGACTGCAGATATATTATATATTTGTTTATGTATCATGGCCCTTTGGTGAGCTGGCAGCCGTAGTTCCTGTAATTATTGGCAGATTCTTCAAACGGATCTGGTAGAATACTTTTCTAGATTCCTGGCCATGTTATTTGTCTTAGTGTTACTATCTTAGTTAGCCAACCATGTGGAATATAGATCATCAAATTATTCCACCTCCTGTTTTTAAGATGAGAATAGAAGACAGTCAGGCATCCACCTAAGGTACTTATTGTTAGTTTTAGTTAAATAAAGCTCTGTATTTATTATTGGTTCTGTCTTGTTTGCCCAGACAGGCCATGTGAAATGACAGACCATGTGAAATGAATATTCAGTCTTCAAGTAGATCAGTCTGTTTTCAGTAGATTTGGCAAGTGGAACCCCTTAGAACGTGTAATTCCTTAACTAAACATTTTTTTTTTTTTTTTTTTTTTTTTTGAGATGGAGTTTTGCTCTTGTTACCCAGGCTGGAGTGCAATGGCGCGATCTTGGCTCACTGCAACCTCCGCCTCCTGCGTTCAGGCAATTCTCCTGCCTCAGCCTTCTCAGTAGCTGGGATTACAGGCACGCGCCACCATGCCCAGCTAATTTTTTGTATTTTTAGTAGAGACGGGGTTTCACCATGTTGACCGGGATGGTCTCGATCTCTTGACCTTGTGATCCACTCGCCTTGGCCTCTCAAAGTGCTGGGATTACAGGCTTGAGCCACCGCGCCTGGCCTTAAACTAAACGTTTTATGTTTGGACAAAATGAAAACAAATGCTACTGACTGGTTATTTATTTATTTTTAACAAAATTCCTACATATTTTTAATGTGTAACTTGTTTCAGAACATGAAGGTCTATATTTAACTTGACAACATCCCTTAGAGGAAACCCCCAGTGGGAATGTCCACTGTGAAGAGATAGCATCTGACTCCCAGGCAGAGCAATTTATAAAATGTGACTGGAGAGTGACCTAGTATGCACAACACTCCCTGTCTTTAAATTGACATGGGAAGATAGGTCTCATTTTCAATAATTCTATAGATCTATGCCAAGATATTTCATTTCCATGAAGGCTGTGACTGTTAGTCTGTGCAATTTGATTTTTCATCAGAGTCTTAATTTTCTATCATGATTAAATATGAGTGACAAGATGAGTGTTTCTGCTGTACTTTGCTTTTAAAAAGTGTTTTTCTGTTTGGCCATTGTCAGGTGGCTTAGAACATTGTGTATGAGTAGAATTCTTTATAGAAAAGTGACCCCCTTTAATATCATCATACAAAAAATACAATTTAATTTCTGAAGGTTCTTTCCTCACCCTCAATTTACTCTGAACCTTTACTGTGTAAATAGGGACTGATTAGGAAACTGACGTAAAAGCGTGTGGACATAGAATGGTAAATCCTACTTAGAATTTCTTTTAAATAGTGTCAATGTATTATTGTACATCTAACCAATATAACAATATTCATTTGTAGGAAAATAATTGAGAATAAAATGCTTGTATTATATGGTTTTTATTGAATATCATTAGTACAGTCATATTTCTATCTCAAAGTGTGGTAATGCCAGCGGGATAAATGAGAAAGACATTGAATCTTCACACAAAGGAAATGGGTTTTATAATGAGTGCAGTCTGAACAAAACTAATCTCTTTCTTGGATCATTACTTCACCTAATCATAAAACCTTTTTTAATTCAAATCTTTGCAGGATTCTAATTGATGACCTCTGGAGCCTGATAATTGTTTAAGGTAGCTGGTCCTTTGCAGTATACTTAATGATGTTTGCAATTACAAGTGAGAAATGTGATTTAACCCATAGGTGTAACTAAAAATGTAGATTTTCCTCTTTCAGTCTTTAATAGTTATTCCCATCCCCTCATCCCAAAAGTTAGTGACTTAAGTCATTACTAACTTGAATTAGTCCAGTGCACCGGTTACCTCATTTAGTCTCTGGGTTTATTGAATATTTATTTGATAAATGCATTGGATTATATTAAGAATAATCCTCAGTTATTTAGAATAGATAAGAGTCTGGTCTGTTTGGAAAGATGGGAACTCCTAGACTTTTTTTTCTGTTGTTTAGCTATACCTTCCTGCCTGTCATTTTTGATTTAAGTAAAAACTTAGCCAGTCTTTCTAGCCAGTTTCAGTAAATGTTTATTTCAAAACTTTCCTCACTACCAGATAAAAATGAGTCATTAGAAGAGAAATTCACCAATATTCACCGTTGGGATGAATAATACTGTAGGTGAACCTCAATCTCAATCATTTGTTATCCTCACCTCTATGCATAATTGCATGATATAACTTAGTTTGCATGATTGTACATTTATAATATTTTTGAGTTCCTCTGTTGTTTCTGTTATGTATCTTAGTAAATGAGAATCATTAAATGAATATAGTTGACTATTCTGATAAAATTACATATTTTTTTGGAGGTCAAACAATCTATTTTATTCAGTTGTTTCTTGAAAGGTTTCATTTTGTTTTGAAGCCAGCATTTTGTAATGTGGTATTTGGAGAAACAAGCTAAACCTTTGAGAGTCAGACAATGCTGGAACTGAACTTTAGCTCTGCCATTAATTAGTTGGAGGAAAAAGGGAGTGATAGTTTCTGTCCCAGCACTCTGAGAAGTTACGAGGACTGAATGTTGAGAAAGCCTCCTGTTTAGTGTCTAGAATATGATAATTTTTCAACTTGTTAGATTCCTTCTACCAGTTTTAGGGAACATTCCATCTTTAATTTCTACTCTTTGGTTTTTATCGTTTTAAAATTGTAGCAAACGTTTGAAATTGATGAACTTATTTAAAATCGTTAGAACATAGTACCAAAATCCGGTAACGTATTCATTTGTGAAGACCTCTGAGTACTTCCCCTTGTTTACAGGATAAATTTTTATCCCATTGAGGCATTGAATGACCATGTTTTATCTTTGGGTTTCTCTTTCCTGTCATAATGCCCTTCATTTTGTAAAGACCGCATATAATTAAGGAGAAATTCATGTGATAAATGCTACACTGGTAGCATTTGTTTTCCTAAAAAGACTTTTACAAGATTTTAATAATAATTCTGAATAGTGTTTGGAATTTGTAAATGTATCTGGACTTGGTTCTCTTCAATCATTTTGGTGTCACAAATTCTTCTTGAAATCCATTCTATAAGAGTTGAAAGATAAACTTAGGTACATTGAGATTTTATTCCACCCCCCCCCCCCCCGCTTTTTTTTTCAAAGACCTGGGTCTCTGTTGTCCATGCTGGAGAGCAGTAGTGCAGGCATAGGTCACTACAGCCTTGATCTCCGGGGCTCAAGTGATTCTCCTGCCTCAGCTTCCAGAGTAACTGGGACTACAGGGATGCACTACCATGCCTGACTAATTATTTTTATATTTTGTAGAGACATTGCCCAGGCTGTCTTGAACTCCTGGGACCAAGTGATTCTCTTTCCTTTGTCTCTCAAAGTATCATAATTACAGGTATTAGCCACAGTGCCTGACTAGGCACATCAAAATTATAATGTCTTTATTTGAGCGGACCAGGATACATGAATTGGGCAGCATCAGAGCTCAGGTGGTTCAGGGTTTCATCAGAGGAGAGTGAGGGCAGAACTTTTATAAAATGTTTGTAGAAGCAAGATAAAGAAAATATTTGATTGGTTAAAGTAGAAAGTCCCTAGTTAGAAGATAGTTAATGTTTGGTTTTTTTGTTTTGATTTTTTGAGATGGAGACTTGCTCTGCCACCCAGGCTGGAGTGCAGTGGCATGATCTTGGTTCACTGCAACCTCTGCCTCCTGGGTTCAAGTGATTCTCCTGCCTCAGCCTCCTGAGTACCTGGGACCACAGGTGCACACCACCACGCCTGGCTAATTTCTGTATTTTTTAGTAGAGACTGGGTTTCACCATGTTGGCCAGGATGGTCTCGATCTCCTGA
Source organism: Saimiri boliviensis (assembly GCF_048565385.1). Taxonomy (NCBI): domain Eukaryota; kingdom Metazoa; phylum Chordata; class Mammalia; order Primates; family Cebidae; genus Saimiri; species Saimiri boliviensis. Next base: position 83,710,813 of record NC_133463.1, read on the forward strand.
CCTCATTATCCACCCGCCTTGGGCCCCCACCCCCCTGCAAAGTGCTGGTATTACAGGCGTGAGCCACTGCACCTGGCCAGTTGATAGTTTTTGATGGTCTCTACTTCTAGGTTAATTGGTGCCTTCTCATTGATTAAGCTTAAGTTCTCTTCCTAAGCTGTGGCCATTCACTCTGAGTTGGGTTTCAGTTTGCTTCTGTATGAACCCAAGGCTCTGGAGCCATCTCAGTGTACTGGGCTTTTTTTTTTTTTTTTTTTTTCTTCTTCTCCTTAGCAGAATAAGTAAACCATCACAAATTAGGAATTGTATTTTAAGTAGACCATAATAACCTATGTTTGCTTTCTGTGTTGTAGTTTCAAAGCACATTCATGGACATTTCTTTTGATACTTGTAACAACTTGATGAGTTTCCCCAAAATGTAATAATCCAAAACATTTTTTCTCATCCCAAATCAAGATCTCTTTGCTACAGTAATACTAAGAAAGTAGAAGAAGCATGAACATAGTAATCAGACAACCTAGGCTGGAATCCTAAATCTCTGTTGGATGTAGGACTCTATCTAAAAGTTACTGGATGTCTATAAATAGGCATTTCCTTTCCCTAAATGAACATTGTATCTACTTTGCAGCAGTGTTACAGAGATTAACTACTTGGAAGATAGTCATTAAATAAATTCCAGCTGCTGATATCATTGTAGTATTTTTGTTAATTAGCCATGATGGGTGGAATTAATTAATTAATTCCTCCCCCTCTCTATCTACCTCCTTATGATTTTTCCATTCTTTTCCTCCTGTCTTCCCTTTTGGAAATTTGACTGTCATTTTCTTGTGTATTTTAATCTTAGGTGTTGTATGTATATTTAAGAACATTTTATGTACAAATATTTGCTCTGTTTATAAAAATCATTTTTTTCTAAGCATTTGTAATATTTAGCGTATCAACTGTTTCTTTCTTGCTAGATGGTATATTTATGTGTATTTATGATGAGCTTATTTGTCCTTATTAGACAGTAATATGTATCTCTACTCTGCTGTGCCATTTGTTCATGGAATATTATTTGCAAGATTAGGTGCTGTATGAATCAATCTAGTTGGGTAGTTATAGCGTATTCAATTCTGGTTTGAATGTAATGAGTATTCAGTTAGGTTTGGATTTCTTAAGTAAAATAATTCTTTGTTGAAAACATTTGTCATGTTGGAGGTTAAAAAAATTCCTTTTCAGACAAGCAGCTACAGTAACATTTTAGTAATTTGTCCACTAGAGTTTACAGTGGCTGCAAATACTCTTTATATTTCTTTTAAAAACAATTTAAATACTCCGGCTGGACTGTTGTTCTGTTTTGAAATAGATTTCTGAGTGTTGAGCATCTTGTATGAGCCTTCTATTTTATCATAGATTCAGGCCAAGGCCTGTCCTTTAATTAAAGTTTACACAAGAGTTAAGGTGTTTGGAAAGGGGGATGGGATAACTCTATTGACTTTATTAATTTCACACTAGTACGTCATTGTGCCGGCTGATTTGAATTATTCTTTACACTTTTCTGACCTTTTTTCTGAACTTTTATTAATAGCTCTTAAAAAAACAAGTTATAGTTTTTAAAAGAGCGCTTTTCAGCAGTGACTGCTAGCTAGCTCTTTACAAACTCACTATATCCCTTCCAATTGTTTTAAACATTCATTCTTTCATTTGTTCAACCATTTAATAACCATTTATGTAGCCCTTATCCTAAATCACTATGCTAAGTGTTAGAATACAGCAAAGATGAATAAATAGATGTTCTTACTTTCCATGAGCTTACCATCTTGTCGGGCACAGAAGTGTGAACAGTGAATATAGGAAAATATACTCTGTTACGGTACAAGTTTTATGCAGCAAAACAGGTCATTGTGAAGGCTATTATCAATTCATCTGTGGGGTGAAGGGAAAGTCAATGTTTTAATTAAGAGCTGGACACAGACTTGCAATATCTAGATTGCTCAAGAAATAGAAAGTTAAATTAGATAAAATCTCAAGACTCAAGAACTTACTGTCTAGTATAGGTAAATACAGTATTTGGCAAATTCCTATACAGAACTTTCCTGGACCAGGTATTGTTATTCTTTGCAAATATTAAATTATTTAATCCTCATAAAAACCCTATGAGGCAGATGGTGTTACTTCTGCATTTCTTTGATGAGGAAATTGTGACTTAGATTAAGTTACTTTCTGACAGCCATATGATTAATTACCATAGCAGAGATTCAAACTCAAGCAGTTGGAGTGTGGCCGCATTATTTCTAAGACTCTTAGTCTCTGAGGTTTTGTGTTTTAATTTCTTTACTGAGAAAGTTCTTACTACTTAGCAGTTAAGAATTCAGTAATCAGCAGTGTTCAAAAGGTGTCTTGGTTGCAGAAAGTGGATCCTTTTGCCATTATTTTTGTCTCTTTAATTTTTGAGACTAGAGTATCAATTTTTACCTTAAAACCATGGAAATTAGCCAATTGCATTGGGGGATAACCATGTAAGACCTTAGAATATTTTTTGATTTAATCATCTTAGGCTTCAGCAATTAAAGAACTATAGTCGTGTCTCCTCTGCCCCTCTTTTTTTTTTTTTTTCCTTCATCTACTTTATACAAAGATTGCTTCTGTTTGACTCCTTTGTACTCACTTACTCTGTAATTTACTTATTTTGACATTAGTGGAACTTGGCATTTTCATTTGGATTTGGGCCTAGAACTGCCGCCGATGCCACACAAAATTTCTACAGCTGTTCCTTTAAGTCCACTTTCAGAGCTCACTAAAGATCACCAGTGATCTTTAAAATTATCCCTTCACTTTGTGAATAACTTCACAAAGTTATTCTCACAGAATAACTTTGCTATAGGAGAATAAAGTGAAGGGATAAGCAGATGTGGCTACATTAAGAACATCCATTACTTGTAATTTACAGCTTTTAGAACATTTTCACATCTCACTTCAGGAAAGAAGGAAAAAAGAGATTAAAGGGTGTAGTCTTTAATTATTCACAGTAGCTAAGAGGTGGAAACACTCCAAATGTCTGTCAACCAATGAATGAATAAACAAAATGTGTTATGTACCTACAGTGGAATATTATTCCACCGTAAAAAGTAAGAAAATACTGCCACATTGCTGCCCCATAGATGACTCTTGAAGCCATTATGCTAAGTGAAATCAGCCAAGCATGGAAAGACAAATACTGCATGATTCCTCTTATATGACATAGCTAAGCAGTCACATTTATGTAAACAACATAGAATGGTGATTACCAAGGGCTGGGCAGAGGGAAAAGTGGGGAGTGGTTTAATGTGCATAGGGTTTCAGTTGTGTGACATGGAAAAGTTCTGGAGATCTGTTGTACAGCAGTGTGGATGGACTGAACAGTACACTTAAAAATGGTTAAGACTATACCTTTTGTGCTTTTTTAAAATAACAATTTAAAAAAAGTTATGAGCTTGAAGTCAGATATATTTAGATTTGAATTCTGATTTTGCTATTTATTGGCTCTCTAACCCAGGGGTCCCCAAACTACAGCCCACAGGCCGCATGCGGCCCCCTGAGGCCATTTATCCAGCCCCCGCCGCACTTCAGGAAGGGGCACCTCTTTCATTGGTGGTCAGTGAGAGGAGCACAGGATGCATCCGCATCCTGTGTTCCTGGAGTACTGTATGTGGCAGCATGGCGCCGCAAAGTGCGGCATTGCTCATGTACACTACTACTTCCAGTGAGGCGGGAGGTACGCGTCACAGCTCCAGAAGCGCGTCATATGACGCACATCCGGTCTGCTTCTGCTGCGCCCCACATCACCGGAAGCAGTGTGAAATAACAGCAGAAGTAGGAAGAAAGGCAAAGCACTATAACCATTACTACACAGTACAATGGCCCCCCATATTCCCCCAAATGTACAACAACATAATGGCCCGTATAACCTCCCTTTGCCCAAAAGTCTCCCCCCACATTACTACACACCGTGTTTCCCCTATTATAATACACTATCTTATATTAATTTTACCCCCAAAAGACAAGGGCTGTCTTATTTTTAGGAGGTGTCTTATAATAGGGGAAATATGCAGCAGTGGGCTTCCCACAGAAGAGGCCCACTGCTGCTGCAGATTTCCAGGACGCTGTATACACAGTGTCACAGGCTGATCACCGCCATCCCTGTATACAGCACTGGAGGCGGTGCTGGGCCTGTGACTCTGTATACTACTGTCTGGGTTAGTGGAGGCAGCAGCACTGGCTGTGAAGGGTGTCACACCTTGCATAGTCTGGCCCTCCAACGGTCTGAGGGACAGTGGACTGGCCCCCTGTGTAAAAAGTTTGGGGACCCCTGCTCTAACCTTTGCAAACTTCTTAACCGTTGCAGTCCTCAGGATCTCACTCTGTTAATGCGAGTGGCAGATCATATATTTGTTAGGAGAAAGAAATAATTTAAGTCAAACACACATCCCTGTATTTGGTGACTCATCATCAACAAAGTATTAATTATTATTTAATTACTACTGGTATAAGTGACTTCTAAAATAATTTTCTTTATTTTTCAATATTTTCCTGTGTAAATTTGTATGTGGTAAGCTTAGATGGATACTTTTGTATGTAAAGGAGGTACTAAAAAATTCCTTGTGTTTGCTGAAGATGTAGGGTTGGAGATTTTTTGTTTATTTGTTTGTTTGTTTGTTTGTTGCTGCTTTAGGTCCTCTTTCTACCCTTTCCTACTCTGCTGTGTGCCCAGAGGCTGATATGCATAGTAGAAGTCCTGTATCATCGATATATTTACCCTCTGGCTTTAAGATGGGTTAAGAGCTATCCACTGGTGGTCACCAGCAGAAGCTTGGCATGAGGGAGAAGTGAGCTCAGAATGGATATTTGCTTTGGCCCTTCCAGCTGTGTCACCACAAATTGGCTGCTTTCCTGTGTGCAGTCTGTAACCCCATTGGGCCACCCTCTCCATATAGTCTATTTTTCTTTTCCTTTGCTGGCCCCTGCTTGCCTTTTTAGATGGGTAAAATATTCACATCCTTCAGAAATTTAACGCAATGCAAAAAAGAGATACAGTGAAAAGTATTTCTGTATCTTATCTACTTTATTCCTTCCATAACAAATAGATAACTAGTTTCTTACGCAGTCTTTTGTTGCTTAATCACTGGGATGTGTGTTCTGAGAAATGCATCCTTAGATGATTTTGTTGTTGTGGATCATCATTGAGTGCACTTAAACACACCTAGATGGTGCAGCCTGTTGTACACCTAGGCTAGGTGATATAGCCTGTTGCTGCTAGGCTACAAACCTAGACATCATGTTGCAAAGTCAGAGTACATGTTGCCATACTGAGTACTGTAGGCATTTGTAACACAATAGCAAGTATTTTGTGTTATCTAAACAGAAAAAGCACAATAAAAATACAGTACAAAAGATAAAAAATGGAATACTTGCATAGGACACTATCATGACTGTAGCTTATGAAACTGGAAGTTGCCTTTGGGTGAGTCAGTGGGTGAGTGGTGAATGAGTATGAAGGTCTGGGTCATTATTGCACGCTTTTACACATCTGGTAGCACAGAAGATTTGTTTACACTATCATTGCCACAAACATGTAATGCTTTGTGCTTCGAGATTACCGCAGCTAAGCCATTATTAGACAATAGAAGTTTTTCAGCTTCATTATACCCTTACAGGACCATTGTCATATATGTTGACTGTAATGTTGTTACGTGATATATAACTGTATATCAATAGGGAGATTTTTCTCTGTGTATATGCGTAAATTAAACATTTTTTCTTACATATTGTGTGTGTGTGTGTGTGTGCGTGTGTGTAAACAGTGCATTTGGTAGCGATCTTTCACTATGAGAACATGAAGTTTCCTCACTTTGTACAGTAGCCTTATGCCATTTTATTCTCTGGGTATACATGAGCTTATTTACCCAGTCTCCTGTTGATAGGCATTTAGGTGGTTCCCAGTGTTTTACTATTAAAGACAATGTAGTGGATAATTTTGTGTATAATATTTTACATCTAAGTATATATGTAGGTTGAATTTCTAGAAATGAAGTTGGTAGAACAAAGGAAAAATAACAATCTATGTGTGTTTGATTCTATGAGAGAAATGAAGCTCCTTTAAAAATTTTACATTGCTAAGATAGAGATAGGAGAGACATCCAAGATGGCTGATTACTAGCAGCTCAGGATTGTAGCTCCCAGAGAAAGGGCACAGAAAGAGAGGACGCCACACTTTCAGGTGAATTTTTGTTGCCCACGGACTAGGAGATTCCCAGCAGAGGAGCCCCATGGGTGACCAGCGTGACTCTTGTGGCCAGCATGGTGGTTTCGTTGGTGCTTCGGCGTGGCGGTTCTCGGTGCACAGTAAATGGGACTGGGTTCCCTTTTGATCGACATTCAGAGCTCCAGGAAGGCAGAATTACCCTTTTACTTGATTGAAAAGGGATTCAAGGGAAGCCAGACTGGAGATTCCTGAGTAGAAAAGCACCACAAATCTTAATGCCGCTGTTTTAGCTGATGCAGTGGGTTGCTCAGATTTCGGTGCTGGGAATCAACAAGTTGGACGTCCACTCAGAGACCTAATTTCAAAGTTGGCAATCACAAAGATGACAGGTGGATAAACTCACAATGATGGGAATAAACCAGTGTAAAAAGGTTGAGAATACCCAGAATTAGAATGCCTCTCCTTCTACAGGGGATCACAGTTCCTCATCATCAAGGGAACAAGGCCTGATGGAGAACATTAACAGATTTAGGCTTCAGAAGGTGGATAATAAGGAAATTTTGTGAGCTAAAAGAACATGTTCTAACTCAATGTAAAGAAACTAAGAACTTTGAAAAAAGGTTTGATGAAATGCTAATGAGAATAGACAATTTAGAAACGAAAATAAATGAATTAATGGAACTGAAGAATACAATACGACAACTTGGCGAAGTATGCACAGGTTTTAACAGTCAAATTGATCAAGCAGAAGAAAGGACATCAGAGGTTGAAGACCTACTTAATGAAATGAAATGAGAAGACAAGATTCGAGAAGAAAGAGTAAAAATGAATGAGCAAAGTCTCCAAGAAATATGGGACTATGTGAAAAGACCTAATTTACGACTGATAGGTGTACCTGAATGTCATGAAGAGAATGAATCCAAGTCGGAAAATATTCTTCAGGATATTATTCAGGAAAACTTTCCTAACCTAGTAAGGCAGGACAATACTCAACTCTAGGTAATCCAGAGAACACCACAAAGATATTCCTCAAGTAGAGCAACTCCAAGACACATAATCGCTAGATTCACTAGGGTTGAAATAAAGGAGAAAATTCTGAGGACAGCTAGAGAGAAGGGTCAGGTTACCCATAAAGGGAAGCCTATTAGACTTACAGCAGACCTCTCAGCAGAAACCCTACAATCTAGAAGAGAGTGGGGGTCAATATTCAGTATCCTCAAAGAAAATAATTTTCAACCCAGAATCTCATATCCAGCCAAACTAAGCTTCATAAATGAAGGAAAAATAAAATTTTTCATGAACAAACAAGCACTCAGAGATTTCATCACCACCAGGCCTGCTTTACAAGACCTTCTGAAAGAAGCACTACAAACAGAAAGGAACAACCAGTATCAGTCATCCCAAAAATTTACCAAAAGGTAAAGAGTATCTCCATAATGAATAATTTACATCAACTAATGAGTAAAATAGCCAGCTAGCATTAAATTACAATATTGAACTCACAAATATTAATATTAATCCTAAATTTAAATGGATTCAGTGCCCCAATTAAAGACACAGAGAGGCAAATTGAATAAAAAGTTAAAATCTATTGGTACATTGTATCCAGATCTAACTCATAACGACACACAAAGACTCAAAATAAAGGGATCGAGGAAGATTTACCAATTAAATGGAGAGCAAAAAAAAAAAAAAAAAAAAAAAAGAAAAAACAGGAGTTGTAACTTTTGTCTCTGACAAAATAGACTTCAATAGTAACAAAGACCAAAAGAAACAAAGAAGGACACATAATGGTAAAAGGATCATGCAACAACAGGAGTTAATGATCATAAATATATACGTACCCAATGTAGGAGTACCCAGATACATAAGACAAGTTCTTTTCAGTCTACCCATCTGACAAAGGGCTGATATCCAGAATTTATAAAGAACTAAAACAGATTTACAAGAAAAAAACAAACAAGCCCATTCAAAAGTGGGCAAAGGATATGAACAGACACTTTACAAAAGAAGACATACATGAGGCCAACAAACATATGAAAAAATGCTCATCATCACTGGTCATTAGAGAAATACAAATCAAAACCACATTGAGATACCATCTCATGCTAGTTCGAATGGCAATCATTAAAAAATCTAGAGACAACAGATGCTGGAGAGGATATGGAAAAATAGGAACACTTTAACACTGTTGGTGGGAGTGTAAATTAGTTCAACCATTGTGGAAGACAGTGTGGCGATTCCTTAAGGATCTAGAAATAGAAATTACATTTGACCCAGCAATCCCATTACTGGGTATATATCCAAAGGATTATAAATCATTCTGCTGTAAGGACACATGCACACGAATGTTCATTGCAGTACTGTTTACAGTAGCAAAGACCTGGAACCAACACAAATGCCCATCGATGATAGACTGGACAGGGAAAATGTGTCACATATACACCATGGAATATTATGCAGCCATCAAAAATGACGAGTTCATGTCTTTTGTAGGGACATGGATGAATCTGGAAACCATCATTCTCAGCAAACTGACACAAGAACAGAAAATCAAACACCACATGTTCTCACTCATAGGTGGGTGTTGAACAATGAGAACACATGGACACAGGGACGGGAGCATTACACACTGGGGTCTGTTGGGGGGAAATGGGGGAGTACAGTAGAGGGTGGGGAGTTGGGGAGAGATAGTATGGGGAGAAATGCCAGATATAGGGGAAGGGGAGGAAGGCAGTCGATCACACTGCCATGTGTGTACCTATGCAACTATCTTGTATGTTCTTCAAATGTACCCCCAAACCTAAAATGCAATAAAAAAAAATAAAAATAAACATTTTTTTAAAAAAAGACAAGCTCTTATTGACTTATAAAGAGATTTGGACTCTCACACAATAATAGCGGGAGATTTTGACATCGCATTGTTAATATTCGACGGATCAATCAGATAGAAAATTAATTGGGACAACTATGATTTGAATTTAGACCTGGAATAAGTAAACTGAGAGAATATTTATGGAATTTTCCACCTCAGGTCTACAGAACATACATTTTTCTCAGTATCATATTATACCTATTCTGAAAGCGACTACATAATTAGAAGTAAATTACTCTTCAGTATTTGTATAACATCTCACAGACTTAAATGAAATATTGGTTGGCTGTTTTGTTTGTTATTTTCTTCCCTTCTTCCTTCCTGTCTCTGTTAAGTGCAATTATTGGTATAAAAGAGGATTTTAATACCTTTTTAAGATTGCATTCCAGCCTGGACAATAAAGCAAGAATCCTGTTCTCTCTCCCCCTTTTTCTTTCTCCTTCTTTCATTCTTTCAAAAAGAAAGAAAAAAAAAGAGAAGACAGAGATAGGATAAGATAAAAATGGCAAAAGTAACCAGAGTCAATAGAATCTCCTTTTTTAAAAATAGCATTTTTTTCTTTATCTCCAGGAAACCCTAATATCCAGTTATTAAAAATATGCAACCCAAACCAAATAAAAATATTTGAGAGTGAATTTACAATGTCAAATTTTAAAAATCTATGATTGTATCTTTTATAATACTAAAAATTATTTTGGTATTACCATTACAGAAATCATACAATTCTAGAACTAGAAAGGACCTTGGCAAATATGTAGAAGACTCCTGTTCTCTCTCCCTCTTTCTCTTCCTCTTTCTATCTCTCTTTCATTCTTTTTTTCTCTTTTTCTTTTTCTTTCTTTCTTTCTTCCCCCCCAAAAAAAATTTACATTACTAAAATTTTTATATTGAAAACTTAACTCATTTAAATCCAAAGATGATTCAGCTATTTTCAGAAGATTAGTGGATTTTAGTATGTCTGGTACATTAAAAAGGAAAGAGGCCATTGCTTAGGAAATTCTGTAGTAGACCAAAGCAAAACAAATAACAAACAAAAAACAATATAGATGTTATCACTGAAAACAAGATTTCTGCACTGAGAGAAGTTTGGTTATGTGATTTGAAAAGATAGCATTTTAATCCCCTATATTATCTAAAACCTTAATTACACATTTGCTTATTATTTCTGAGCTAGGAGATGGTATTGATACAGTAAGCTGTTTGGTACCAAATGTAATCTGGGGATTAGTGGAAGTCAAATCCCCTATGCATTCATCCTTGAAAATCTGATTGGATTTTCTCTATTGGTGGCCTCACTTTGCTATAGTTAACTAGAGGGTCATATCTATCTTGGTGGATGTCAAGCATCTTTCCTCCCTTGGGAAAGATGAGGCGGTGGTAGCAAGGGGTTTTTAATATGCAATTCACAGGTAGGGACAAGTGTAAATCCTTGAGACAGCTGTGTCAAGATTTCATAGATCATTTTGTACAATTCTCCACTTTTGTGCCTTGTACATTTCTGGATTTCAAAAAAAAAAATTAAGCTAGTTATAATCCTTATTCAAGTAGAAAATGCATATTGTTGATTGAACCGCATCTACTAAAAACAACAAAAGTTTTACCAGTTTTGAATTTTATATTGGCAGGCACAAGGACCTGAGAAACTATAGCAGCCGTGATTTAAACCAGGTGTGTTTGACTCCAGCAGTGGGGCTCAAGGCTTTTTGCATTGTTGTGTGGTGCTTTAGGCCCAATAACTGCAAACCTTCATGCTTTTGATACGGCATCAGGCTTTAAAAAAATTTTTTTTAAATATTAAACGTAAAATATTCCAACATCATTCAAAGTTAATATAGCAACAATACATTCCAGTGACTTAAGATTTGTAGGATGCTGTGTATATGTAAAGAGGAAATTAGGTAATTTATATAGATTTTCTTTCATTTTCCTTTTTAAAATCATAGATGATCTTAAAGTGTAATATATGATAAAATAATTCCTGATTTTTAAAAGCTTACCTATATAATTGTATTTGTTATTTTAAAATGTTAAATATCACTGATACAAGGAAGAACGGTGGAATTCTGAACTTATGGAGTAAAATATTGTGCATCTGATGTGAGTTTTTAACAATTCCTAAACTTCTTTGTTATTTGAAAAGAAAGAAGGCAGTTGAATCTATTTTGACACACATACACATACTTACAAAAAAATTTTAGGATGTTTCAGTGTGCCTGATTTTGTTGACTTTTCTAACTATGCCAAAGATATTTCCAGTTATTGCATAAATAGATCATGAAAGACAGGATTTATTTTCTTCTGCTAATAAAAGCTGAAGTCATGAATTGTTATACTTGGAGCATCTGATGTGAGACTTATTGCTCTTAAGAAAACACAACCAATGTAGCTTGTTTATACCATTGGTACTTCAGTTTTTAAACTCTGTGTGTGTGTCTCTTCTATTCATGGAAAATTTCTGAAAGAGTGTATAAGAATAGTTGATTATAATTATTTCTAGAGTTGAGGTAGATAAACCTTAAGAAAATGTTATATCCTGTCACATTGTTTTACATTTTTACCATGTACCCGTATTATTTTTATAGAAAAAAAATCAATAAAAATTAAAGGTGCTTTTCTATTTTTTTGAATATTTTTCCAGTACAGACTCCACTTGGAATTAATTTTCCAGGATCAAGACATAGTGTAGTACAAGAAAGCAGACAAAATGATGAATTCATTTATTTGGTGACTTAGTGTTTATGTCTTCTTGGAAGCTTTGATTAGAAGCTGAAGATATAATTTGCCATCTTTTCTTATCTTCAGTTTCTACCCTGCTTCCTTCCATCTCCCCCACCTCATCACTGTTAATTCCTATTGTATAGTGCTTTCAGACACTAAACAATTCTCTGATGCCAGCTGTGTATCCAATAATTCAATTTTGAAGCTAACTCAGGAGTTAGCATCAGGCCTCCTCCCCTCCCCACAGATCAAGGGCTTAATCTCACAACACTGCCCCCATTTCAGATGCTATCCTCAATATCATGCCCAGGCTACCCAGATTTTTACCTGACCACAAATTCGGAGGTTCAAGGATCCTTCCTTGGGTTTGATAATTTGCTGTAATGACTCACAGAACTCAGGAATGCACCTTACTTACTATTAGTGACTAAACTTTATCAAGGAGTGAGCGGCTTTGTCAGCATTTGTAAGTTACACAAGATCCTAAGGTTTTAGAACCAAATCATTGGATATTTTACCCTTTTCTCATTTTAAGTATGAAGAACTTGCATCCTAACTGATATTCTTTTTTTCTAATTGCAAATACAATTATTAGCAGATCCGAGATGAGAATCTTAGAATTTTTATGTCCCACTCAATGTCCTTTAAATTGTAATAATTCTTTGTTGCTCATTCAGAATCTTTGTTTAATAGACAGTGTTCTAGTTAGAAATGGGAGGCCACATATTATGATGGAGTGAAAGCTCCTCAGTGGTATTTTGAAGCCCATTGGCTGCTTCAGTAGTAACAGAAGCCCCAGGCCTGAAGCCTCCAGCTTTAAATAAATCCTTCATTTATCCCAAGATGCTGTAAAAATCTTTCTTACCCTTTTTTCTGATATAGCATAAAAAATGGTGGGAAAGACTGCACAGGCACCTTGTCTTTGGAGTCAAACAAATCTGAGGGTAAATCTTACCTTTGCCACTTATTGTGAAGTCACCTCTTTGAACCTCCTCTTTGTCATCTGTTTTGAGGATTGAATTAGGTCATGAATTCAATGAATCTTGTCCAGGGATGGCACATATTAAATTCTTAAATGTTCCTAGCTCAACAAGCAAAATCGATAAATATGTGTATTCCTTTGTCCAACTGATTCCGTCTTTGATACCTTCTCCAGGCTGCTATTTATCCTTCTCTGAACCTAGGTGTCTACTGGTTGGTCTTTGGAAGTAACAATCCATGTACTCATTCATTCAGCAGTCATGCAGACACCTCATTTTGTATCTCTTGTACATCCAAATACTATAGGCTATAAAGTGAATAAAACTTTATACTAAAATTTTCTAGAATCTGGAACTTGCTTAAAGATGTTTATGAGTGAATAGATCTTGCCTAAGAGAAATTTATGTTCTCATGGGAGACATAGCACATTTTATTTTTTTCCATCTAAGGGTGGTAGTAGAGTTGCACTTAAAATGCTTTAGGAGTATCAACGTGAGAGTGATTGATTCTTCCATTTTTGCCACCCCATTGAAGAAAGAAACATTTGCACAGAAAAAGATACTTAATGTGGTTAAGTCTCGAAAGGAGATGAAGATGAAATCATCAAAACAAGTAGAGCGAAGAGCATTAGTAAAGACATTAGCATAGCATATAGTCGTTATGTGTCATATACAAGGAGGGAAGATTTGATTGGGGAGGTGGGCTGCTGGAAGGTTGTCTAGGTTTTAATGCCATCATAGAATCAGTTTTTGGTTGTATAAGCCTTGAAACGCCAGGCAAGATTGATAAATAGGGAGGTTTCAGTGCTTTGTAACACTGGACTGTGAATGCTTTTATGGCTTTTCTTCTTTATTTCAGCCTCTATCTAGGAAACCAGAAGACCAAAGTAACTTGTTTTTGTTTTTGTTATCTGGTCTGTTGTTCTCCTTTGTTAGTATGAGCAGTTGAGGTTTGACTTTATAGAGCCATGATACGTGCATTTTTTCCATTTATACAGAATCATTGATAAAACAAGAAATGTACAGAATCATTGGTAAAACAAGAAATGTACTTGAAAACAATTGCCGCAGTAGTCCATACTTCAGTAGTAGTTGATTTCATTGCCACAATAGAGCTAATCAGAGCACCCAACCCCTGTATTTCTGAGTCATACACTTCATGGTTATCTTTTTGCCTCCACAGAAATAGAAAAGTTTCAAAAAGGAGAAGGCAAGGATGAAGAAAAGTACATTGATGTGGTGATTAATAAGAACATGAAGCTGGGACAGAAAGTGTTAATTCCTGTAAAACAGTTCCCTAAGGTAAGACAGTGAGGTCTACACTACAGGTATTTTAACCTGAATCAAAGGGGAGCAGATGTTTAATTTATATTCTGTTTGATATTTTCTAGAGGTGTTTTCTCTTAGCATCTCCTACACGCACTTCTAAAGTTTATTAAGAATTTAGTAAATTTAGTCATTCTATATTTCCCTTTAACTTTAGTATGAGTTACAGATTCTTGAAAATATATCCTTTTGAGTCAAACTAGCAATGTAACTTTGGGAAACCTATTCAACTTCTTTACACCTCTGTTTCCTCATTTGTAATATGAGGTTGAATGCTATAAAATTAAATGAGATAATCTGTGTTAAATGCTTGGCACATACATGTTCTAAAATATCATTGTTTATATTTTGTTTAAATTTTACCATTTTCCCTTTCTTCTGAACATTCATATACATGATTCTTGCATACTGTTGTAAATGTTAGTAGTTCATTTCTTTTTATTGATGAATAATAATTTGTTACCTGATTATACCATTGTTGTTTATTTATTTATCTGACCACTTTTAATTTTCTGGTTATTATAAATTAAATTGCTGTGAGCAGTTTTGTAAGAGTTGTTTCTTTTCTTTTTTAAAAAATTTGTTTTATTTTAAGTTCCTGGTTACACGTGCAGATGTGCAGTTTTGTTACATAGGTAAACATGTGCCATGATGGTTTGCCCCTTCCATCACCTACGTTTTAAGCCCCGTATGCATTAGCTATTTATCCTGATGTTCTCCCTCCCCAACCCCCACAACAGGCCCCAGTGTATGTAGTTTCCCTCCCAGTGTCCATGTGTTCTCATTCTTCAACTCCCACTTACAAGTGAGACCATGTGGTGTTTGCTTTTCTGTTCCTGTGTTAGTTTGCTGAAGATAATGGCTTCCAGCTCCATCCATGTCCCTGCAAAGGACATGATCTCATTCCTCTTTACGGCTGCGTAATATTCCATAGTGTATATGTACCACATATTCTTTATCTAGTCTGTCATTGATAGGTATTTGGGTTGATTCCATGTCTTTGCTATTTGTACAAGTTGTTTCATAACCAGATATGTGTATTACCCTTTATTAAAGACCTAATATTGAAAATTGTCATGTATTTAGTATTATAAGAAATTGCCATACTTTGTTCCAAAGAGCTTGTACCTTGTAACATTTCCACAAACAATGTGTGCATGTTATAGTTGCTCCATACCCTCATCAGTATTTGGTGCTGTCAGCCTTCTTTATTTTAGCTATTTTGATGGTATATTGGTATTTTCCTGTGGTATCAAGTTGCATTTTTCTTAGGATTAATGATTTTGTGCAGTTTTTTATATCCTTATTGGCTCTTCATGTATCTTCTATTGTGTCTTGTCAGATCTTTTCCTGTTTCTAAATGGGCTGCATGTCTTTTTATCATTAAGTTGTGAGAGCTTTATATATCCTGACTATGCATGTTTTGTTAGATACAAGGTTTGCAAATATTTGGCTCAGTCTGTTATTTTTCCTAATACAGTCTTGTGATAAGCAGAAGTGTTTAATTTTGATGACATCGGGTTTTTCTTTTATGGTCATTGCCTTCTAAGAACTAAGAAATCTTTGCCAACCTCAAGGAAATGTTCTTTGTAAGTTATAATCTTCTATATTTTCTCTACAAGTGTTACTTTAGCTTTTACTTTTAGGTCTATAATACATCTCAAATGAATTTTTGTATATGGTATGAGGTAGAGGTACAAGTTCATCTTTTTTCCCATATGGTTATCTAGTTTTTCTTGCACTATTTGTTGAAAGATGTTTCCTTCTACTGATTGTTTTGGTGCCTTTGATGAGAAAATCAGGTGAGCATGTACGTGGGGGTATATTTCTAAGCTTTCAGTTCACTACTTTTATTCCATTTATGGATCCTTATGCCAATACCACACAGTCTTGATTACTGTAGGTTTTTACATAGTGAACCATGAATTTAGGTAATGTAGTTCCTCCGCCTTTGTCCTCCTTTTTCAGGATTGCTTAGATATTTTAGATCCTTTACAATTACATATAAATTTAAGAATTTCTTTGTTAATTACTACAAAACCATCTGCTGCGATTAGAATTGGAATTGCATTGCATCTGTTGAGCAATTTGTGGGAGATTGGACATCTTAACAATATTGAGTCTTCATTTAATTTCTATCAACAGTGTTTTGTACTTTTCAAGACAGGAGTTTTGTATGTCTTTTATTAAACTTATTCCTAAACATTTTGTGTTTTTTGACAGTATCATAAATTGAATATTTTTAAATTTCTGTTTTCTAGCATTTTTCTAAAATTTTGAATATTAACCTTGTCTTCTGCTATCTTGCTAAATTTAAATTCACCTATTCTAGTAAGTTGTTTTGTAGCTTTCTTAGGATTTATCATGCATATAATTACATCATTTGCTTAAACAGTTTGCTTCTCCCTTTCCAGTTTCTATGCATCTTATTATTTTACTGTCAATATTTTGGCTAATATCTCCAGTATAATGCTGAAGACAAATGAGGAGAATAGGAGTTATTTCTGTTTCTAGTCAAGGAGCAAAGCATGCAGTTATTTTAGCATTAATAACTATATTAGTTATAGATTTTTGGGGGGTAGTTTGTTATTTGCTAGGTAGAAGAAGTTCCCTTCTGCTTTAATTTTACAGGGAGTTTGGATCCTGAATGGTTAGTAAATTTTTTTGAATGCTCTTTCTACATCTATTAAAATAAATATAAGATGTTTCTCTATACTGTTTATATGGTAGATTTTAATGGTTGATTTTTAAAACTAAAACCTTCTTTGTATTCCTGGGTTAAACCCTACTTGATGGTGACATATTATCTGTTTTATATATTGCTGGATTCAGTCACATCTTATGTTAATGAGTAATACTGATCTGTACTTATTTATTTATTTATTTATTTATTTTGAGACGGAATCCCACTCTGTTGCCCAGACTGGAATGCATTCATGCGATCTTGACTCACTGCAACCTCTACCTCCTGGGTTCAAGTGATTCTCATATCCCAGCCTTCCAAGTAGCTGGGATTACAGACATGTACCACCATGCCTGGCTAATATTTGTATGTTTAGTAGAGATGAGGTTTTGCCATGTTGGCTAGGCTGTACTCATGTGATTTGCCCATGTGCTTCCCAAAGTGCTGGAATTACAGGCAGGAACCACCACACCCAGCCTGACCTGTATATTTTAAAAAATTAGTATTTTGTCAGATTTTAGTGTCAGTGTTATGCTGGTTTCATAAGATGACTGGGGAAGTGTTTCTTTCCTTTTTGTCAGAGAACATATATCAGATTTGTGTTATTTATTCCTAAATATTTGATAGAATTCACCAGTGAAGCAATCTGGGCCTGGAGGTTGATGATGAATTCAATATCTTTGATATGACACTAGACAGTTTTTCTATGACATCTTTTGTAAAAATTTGTTTTTAAAAGGATTTGTACATTTTATAATATTTTAATTACTACTTCAATTATTTTCCTGATTCTTTCTCCTCTCATTCTTTGTAGATTTCAGTTACACATATGTTCAGTCTTTTGTCACTCTCACAAAGTTTTCTGTGGCTCTTTTTTTTTTTTTTCCCTGTCCTTCAGAGTTTATAGCTTTTACTGCTGTATCTTAAACTCATTGATTTCTATCTGTCTTCGTTTTGCTATTAACCCCACCAGGTAAATTTTTTATATCAAGAATCATAATTATCTGTTTGAGAATTTACATTTGAATCATATATACATGGATGTATATAAAAATGTTTTTTTCTCTGTTGAGATTTTCTATTTTTTAATTAATTGCAAGTGTTATTCTCCTCTGTGTTACTCAGTACAGTTAAATAGGTCCTTGAACATCTCTGTCTTCTAATTTCTAAGTCTTCTAAGTCTTGGCCATCTGAGATTTATTCTGCATTGGGAGTCTTATCTTGATGAAGAGTTATATTGCTTCAGTCCTTTGCACTTAGAGTAATTTTGGATTGTATGTTGGCTGTTGTGAGTGTACATTGTGGAAACCTTGGATTCTGTTGCATTCTTCAGAAGAATGTTGATATTTTTGTTTTAGTAGCTAATTAACTTGGTTGGATTCAGGGTATAAACTGTGTCTATTGGGTAGGAGTTCAAGTCTCAGTTCATTTCTTACCTTAGTTTGGTTTTGTTTTTAATTTTTGGCATACAATTCAGGAGCAAGCCAGAGAATTTGGAAGATTTCATAAATAATATTTGGTGATCTGCAACTGTTTTTTCTGGTATTCCTCCCTCACATTTCAACACTATGGTTTTCTCAATCTCTGCCATATTGTTTGGAAGGCCAAACAATATTTGAGATTTTATTAGTAAATTCAGCCCAGAGTATTTCCTTTTCTGAAGTCATAACTTCCTTTCAGAGTCTGCCTGTTTTCAGTCATTCTTCAGGGCTTCAGATAGTTAACTTTTAAATTTTGCTCTGAGATTAGGAGTTTACAAATTGATATTTATAGATGGGCAGCCTGTTAGAAATTTATTCATCCATACCTGCAGAACTCAGAGGAATATATGTGTCTTACAAACAGAAAATTACATCATAAACATTTTATAGACTCATTACTCAAACAAAACATGATTGGTAGAAACCTTTGTATATTGATTCTTTATGCTCAATGTGCTCTGTATACTTAATATACAATAGATGGGAAGATGACCAGGTTATAGATGCTGTCTTTAATTAGTTCATAGTCTAGTTGATAATGATTAACTTGAAATTAATACTTGGGTGTCTCTAAGTTTGTAAATGGAATAAAATGAAATGCAGTCATGTGCTGCGTAGTGGCATTTCAGTCAATGATGGACTGCATATTTGATGGTGGTCCCATAATATTATAATACTGTATTTTTGCTGCATTTTTCTGTATTTAGATATACAAATATTTACCATTGTGTGACAATTGCTTATAGTACTTAGTGCAGTAGCGTGAGATACAGGTTTATAGCCTAGGAGCAATAGGCTATACCGTATAGCCTAGGCATACAGTACTATATGCCATCTAGGTTTCTGTAAGTGAACTCTTTGATGTTTGCACAATGAGGAGATCACCTGACAATGCATTTCTCAGAATGTGTTCATGTCATTATTGACTCATAACATCAATAAAGTATATGAAATAAAAATCTCAAATATTGTTTTTCATTGTCAGCTTTGAGGCAAGGGAAGAAAAATTATAATTTCTGTGTTTGAGATTAGAGTCCATTTCAAATACTTACAATATCCGAAGTAGACTATTTAGAAATCTGCCTTCAGATTACCGAAAAAGGCTATTTCTGCTTGGCATAACGGAGCATGCAAGTTTCAAGCCAGCCCTGTATAAAGCTAATACAGCACTGCAATCAGTCATGAAGAAGCTTTCATGCTGGTATCAGTTAATGGAACGAACTGGAGGAAACTAACAGGACTTACTCCTCTGGAATAGCTGTGAGTAGAGAACAGCATAGTGTGGAATTAATCGTGATGGTACACTTCCAGCTTCTGGGGCAAGAGAAAACTACTGTTTGTGAACCTCCATCTAATAGAATGATTTCCATTAATTGAATGATTTCTCTTAATGAACTGTTTTCAACCCTTTATCAATGGCATAGCATTGGGCACATGAATCATTTCGTGTTCAGACCTTAATGTATATTCACTATCTTGAGTTATGTATCTAAGCTTGTAAAGGGTGAACTTCTAAATGCTATTTTATGATTTTTTAAAAAAGTTTTTAAGAAGCTTTAGAAGTTGTTCTCCATAGGTTTTTTGCAGATAAACCTCAACGTCTGGTGCTGAGCAGCACCTGCTTGGAACATGGTCAATTTAAACGACAAATCAACGTTGGAACAAGGTACTCTGTCTTTGAGGACCTACAGATGCATTATAGTTTAGGGTTTACATTAATTTTTTTGTTCACTGGTTCATCTGTCAGTGCATCAGTCTCTGTCTATACCTAGCATTTATTGAGGGTCTTCTCTGAGCCAGACATTATTTTGGGAAAATGTAAGTGATTAAGTCATGGTCTTTGGTTTCAAAAAACTGCCAGTTTTTTGGTGAAGGTAGATGAGTAAGTTAATATTAATTATACAGGGTGCCCTGAAAGGACAGAGAAGAGAATCCTTGTGGTAGCCTCAGAGAACGGTGCTCTAAGGAGTTGTCTCTAAAGAGGCTGGCTGGCTGGGATCAGAAGTGAGATGATGAAACTGAAGGGTGGTGACAGAGGAACCACTATATTGTAGCACAGAAGGCATTTCCGAAATTACAAGCTATTTTATTTGATTAGACAGATTTTTATAGAAGACATAAATGAACTGGTAAGAGAGCAGAGTGTGGGTGACATTGGCTGAAGGTCCTGCAAAGTTAGAGATTGACATTCGAACTGTTTTAAAGAATGAGGCTTTCCAGGTGCTTAATGGTGGGACACTGTTTTAGAAGAGGGAATGCCACGTACATAGTCAGGTGGGGGTGAAAGAATGATTATGGACCATTTGAAAAAGTAAGTTGTAATATGACATTAAATATATTATATCTCTATGCATAATTATCTGTTGTAAGTACCTGTGATGTGTTATTAAGTGAAAAAAGAGAAGTAAAGATACAGAAAATATAGGCTCCAAGTTGGAGAATTATTTGAAAATATGAACTAGAATCTTAACAGTTATTTTATAAAGAGTAGGCTTTGTGGTATTTTTCTACTTTACAGGTTTCTGTATGTGAATGTTTTAATAACTTAGTGTAACATTTATTAAGATAATTTTTTTTTTAATTTTTGGGATAAATGTTCCTGAGGTTTTTACTCAGGAAATACTTTCGAACTGTGATTGTGATTTTCAGGGTTTAGTGTGCTATGTTAAGTAATCTGAGCACATATTATTTGCAGTAGCTTTGTCTTAACCAGGAAAGTTTCTTATGTTAAAAGTTTTTCTGTAATCTGAATGTTGGGAATGTGATGTATTTGTTCTCTTTACATCAATCATTAGGTTAAGGATCTTTGAGAAATAAAACATATCTGTTCCTGGAATTTCCGGGAAACTTTCTTTTTTGAAGTGACTTGCATTTTTTCCTTGTAGTGTGTCATAGACAATTTAAAACCCCTGAAATTACTACTTGGTAGAAACCTATTCCATGAAAGTCATCATGGATTTACAGATTTCCTAGGATAGCAAATATTTTACAGTCATAGAGATATGTTAAATGTTGCTATTTTTGTTGCTCCTGATTGATTTTCAGAGACAACATTTTTTCAGAGAATTTATGTGAAAATGATGATTTTTATGTTCACTTGGTGATTTACCTCTAGAAATAAAGTGATAATGTACACGTATGCTAGTTTTTTGTATCTAAAGTGCCAAAACTAATGTGGTTGTCTTAGGTCATTGTGCTGCTATAGCAAAATACTGAGACTGGGTCATTTATAAAGAACAGAAATTGATTTCCTATATTTCTGGAGGCTGGAAAATCTAAGATCAAGTCACCTGCATTTGGTGTGTGGTTTGGGCCCTCTCGCTGCATCCTCACATGGTAGAAGGTGGAAGAGCAAAAAGAGCCTCAACTAATTACCTCTAGCCCTTTTAAAAGGCATTAATCCATTCATGGAGGCAGAGCCCTCATGACTTCACCACTTCCCAAAAGGCCCCACCTCAATACCCCTACAATGGCGATTTTCAATGTGAATTGGAGGGGAAACATTCAAACCATAGCAGCTGGCTAGTTGGGATTTTGAATCTTGTTGACATCAAGGAAGCCTGATAGTAAAAATAATCACTTAAGGATACATTTATTTACTATCAGTCACTCCTAGTATTCATTAAACTAGAAGGTCACTATGGATTGTATAAATTTAGAGAAACTGATTGGCCCATAGTGGCCAACTGTTTTATGATGTACAGTTCCCTTCCACTTTCTTATGTTGTCAACCCACATCTTGTAGTAGGAACTGGAAGGGAGAACTGACTAGTAGCAACAGGAGGAGTAAATCTTCAAAAGCTGTGTTTGTCCTGTTCTCAGAGGCTCTAGACTCCGGTCTTATGACACAGCCCCTGTCTCTGAGAATTGGGAAGTTATTTAGGTTAATATTTACAAATAGGACAGCATTGCAGACATATTGTGGAGGGAATTTAAATCTTAACTTTTGCTCTCCTTACAGTGCTTGATAATTGAGGCAGAAAGCAACACTTGAACTTAAATTTGTTAAATGAATCCAATAACAGCCAGGCATATATCAAGGGGTTCCTGAAATAATCTAGAGATATTGTTTGGGGGCATATTATTATCATTGGTGTTATTTTCCTGAGTCAATGAATAATTAAAAATTTGATTATAATTCTTATATATAGGCCCCCTAAAATTTGTATTACATTTAAAAGACTAGAAGCAGTTGTTACATGCACTTTGGTCACAAAGCATTAAATTTAGAAATTAAAGTGTATGTTGAATTTTGTTATATTTAACTCTTTGATTACATCTCTGCTTACTTTGAAGGTACATCATAGAGGATACATCTCTATGTCTATTGCTGAGCCAAAAAGTAAAAATAATTTTAGTGCTTTAGCAATATACTGCTGCTCTTATGTATTTTGGATATTACTATACTGGTTATTTTGACTCTGGGCCCCGTAAGGATCACCAAATTGGACCAACTGAAAATTGCGTGACTCTACTGCTATTGTAGATAGGAACTATGAACAGAACCTAATCCCTCTTTTCTAGGATGCAGTCTTTTGGGGGGAAATGGCAAAAATTCATGCCATAGACTGAACTATAAATTTTTGTTAAAAGAAATAATATGTAATTACATGAAAAATGAGCACCTAATACAAAGGAAGACTGAGAATCATGGTTATAGAGAAAGAAGTCAGGCTTATGACCCAGCCCGACCTGTGGTTTCTGGCACTGAGTGTGTCACCTGTCTCTGTTCTGTCAGACCAAAGGACCACTGAACACTTCCACTTGGTTATCCCACAGACATTTTAGAGCTTTGCTATGTTCATATCTGAACTTTAAACCTCCTCTTCTTGGCCAACTTTGACTTTTTCCTTCAGTTTCTTTACTTCAGTAAATGACAGACAGCTCAGTGTATTTGAGTGCCCGTGCCAGATATCACAAATAATTTTTGTCTGCACAGTTCTTCCTCATTGACCTGCTTACCTCCATCCTTCAGTTACCATTCATTTACTTTCTAAATTAATTACCGTCTATTTCTCTTTACATTTCATGTTCATTCCTTAATTTAGAGCACTGTCACCTCTTCCTGTCTATTCCAGTAGCCTCTTTTCTGTATCAGTTTCTTGCCTTTGATTTTAAATCTTCTATTTCATTCTCTCCACCTGTAGCCTGACTTTTGCAGTCTGGGATTTTCTGCATTAATGATTTCATATTTATTGGCTGCATAGCTTGTCTGCACATAACTCCTCCTGGAATATCTAACCTTGAGCAAATACAGATAGCAAGAATGTAAGATAGCTTATTTCAGATTGTATATTACTTGTATGTTTTTTTGTACACATATGTCTATGTTTATTTTGCTCATATTATATCATGGAAAAGTTACTTGTACACTTCATTGATCTTTAGAATTATGTCTAAATAAATTGGGCTGTTTACCATTTAGAAATAGATATTAGGTTAAAATTAGAGTCAATAAAACAACATCAAATAATCTCAACCACTACTACTAGTACCTAGTGATCTGTGGCTGGAAAATTAATATACTTAAATAATAGTATTTATCTATAGCTTTAATATATTGTAGTAATCTCTACAACAAAAAAAATCAATAAAAACTTTATTGAATAGTGCCATTTGATTTGAAGAAAAATAAACTTTAATTCCACAAGTATTTATTGAGAAACCATTATATAGGAAAAATGGTTAATTAAATGTGGGTCCTACTTATTCTCAAGTAATTTATAATCTAATAGGGGAAATCATAAATTTTACTAAATAATGTTGGATAAAGATTGAATTAATATAACAGAGGTAGAGGCTCAGCATAGAATTTAAAGGAGTGATAGAGAGTTATTTCTAGAGAAATAATTATGGAAGAAATAAATTTAGTCTTTAAGGATGAATTCAGGACATTAACAGAGATCAGGGAGAAAGGTAGAATAACTCTTGGGCTAGAATTACTTAATTACTGGGAATAGTGGATTATAACATTAGTTTAAATTGTAAGGAATATATTCTGGATGCCTTCAGTGCTTTTCTTGAGCGTGGAATTTTATATATCTAGAAGAGACCTGAAGTATTTGTGATATTGAAATAAACACCTAAATACAAGTTTGGAATGACTTACTGTTAGGAGATTAAAATGCCCGTGTAAAAAGTGATTGCTGTTTTCGGGGGTAATTATCAGAATCTTGGCAATTATCATCGGTAATGCAAAGCTTGACTCAGCGACTATGCCAAGAAACAAGTGTTTCGTTTCTGAGGAGGCTGCTCCATTTCATGTGAATGCCATGGTCCCAAGTCTATTGTTAGGTTTGTTATTGTTTAGAGTTTGGCATTTACTACACTGATACAATTCAAATGAGATCAGAATACTGAATACCAAGAATGGGTATTTATTTAAGTAATCATTGTGTTAGTGGTCAAGTTATTGAACTTAAAATGTCCCATTGAGCTAGTAAAAGAATTGATCTGTTCTTTCGTTTCAAGAGAATAAAGGGATAATAAACCTTGTTTGTTCTCCCTTTGTATTTTTGTCCTTGGGCAGGAAATGAGTAAGTGTAGATTATAAATGAAAGATATTCTTTGACAGTTTTGTTCTCCCCAGTAAAGTATAGAAAACAAGTGCTTGGGTGGTGTTCTGCAAAGAGGGATGCATGCTTTCTAATACATTTGGGTGCTGGGAAAATATATTAGAACTTCTATTTATGTGTAGACTTCTGTTTTTGTTTGTGTACACACATGGAATGGCTTTCTATGTGATAGGCATTATTCTAAGCACTTTACTATTAACTCATTTAATCTTTATAACTTGAGATGGACATTATTATTTCCTGATGACAGATGAAAAAAATGAAAGAACAAAGAAGTTGAGTAAATTAATAGAAGTTACTAAGTAGAAGGCACTTAAACCTAGAAGTCTGACTCCAGAGCCTATGCTCTTAAGAAATTAAACTTTATTGATAATTAGCACATGCATTAATATAGTACCCTCACATGATTTATCTAAGTCCAGTTATATGCACTTTGAGACAGTATCCTGAAGTGAAAGGGAGTATTACACAATGCAAGTCCAACAAGGATATTAGTATTAGATAAACAATGTAAATTTATTTCTCTAGAGGTGTATCTAAGATCAAATGTGAAAAAGCGGATATAAAGAATTTTTAAAAAAATGTTTGGATACATTACAAGATACAGATAGTTCTCAACATACAATCATTTAACTTAGGATTTTTTGACTTTATAGTGGTGTGAAAGCAAAACACCATTTAGTAACCCATTTGCTTTCAGTGTATTGGGGCATACAGCTGTTTATATGTGACTGGTTGCAGATTTATGGATTATATGCACTACTTTTAATTAAACCTGTCCTCCAGTGGGCAAATATTACTGCAAAAGACACTGTTATTTAAAGATTGTGGATAAATACAATCTAAATTAGTATGAAAACCATGGAGCTGATCCTTCTTTTGTGCCTAGTACAACTCAACTTTATAAAAATATTAGAAACAACTATGATCCAGTTGGATATGACAAGAACAGTCTTCTCAATTGGAACTATTTCTCTGCATATAGTAGTGTTAAGGATGAATCTCTTCGCCTAGGTAAGTATTGCAGTATTAACCAGTGATAGAACAAGTATACGATTTTTAGATGGATAAATATGTGTTTGTATACACACACAGTACCTATTGAAGGCATGAAGGTGTAAATGTGGGGGGATAATTCTTACGTTGCCTATCTTAAGACTGTGGAACATTTGAGGTAATAACCTATAAACTACAGTGTTTACATTTGCTGTCACCATGGAATGTACCGATGGACATGCTTCCTGGCCTTCTTTCTTTCTGTTTCTTAGCTCTTAAATTGATCTGAGATATATACCGATCCTGAGTTAAATTGGGTTTTGTCCAATAAGCCCCTTGTAGGTTAAAAATATTGTAAGTCAGAAATGTATTTGACACACCTAAGCTACTGAACATCAAAGCTTAGCCTAGCCTACCTTCAGTATGCTCAGAATACTTAACATTGGCCTATAGTTGGGCAAAATCCTTTAACACAAAGCCTATTTTATAATAAAGTCTTGAATATCTCATATAATTTATCAAATATTGAACTGAAATTGAAAAACCAGAGTGGTTTGGATACTAGAAATAAAGTTTCCTACTGCATGTGTTTTGCTTTCACACCATCATAAAGTCAAAAATTACTAAGGTAAACCACTGGAAGTCGAAAACTGTCTGTATCGTGTACTGTATCCAAACATCTTTTAAAAAATTCTTTACATCCTCCTTTTTACATTCTACTTTAGACCCACCTCTAGAAAAATAAATTTACATTGTTTATGTTTATCTAGTACTTGTATCATTTATTTTATAATTTTTCTCGGGTGTCTTTTTTAACATTTTTAAATAAACACTTAGAACTTAAGCTCAATTACAAGTTCTTGTTGGCCAGTTAGGCTCCATATACCAAAAATATGCTTCCTTTCATCTCTTCCTGTGTGGTATATTCTAGGTTTTGTTTTAATTAACATCTTGGGTAGTGATTAATATGTTTTAGACATTACTTTCAGTTGGCATTTGTCATTCACTTTTGTATACATGAAATACTGCTTGCCTGTCACAAGTTACATGCTGTTCTAAACAGTCATTGAAGTACAAAGATGAGTAAGACAAGGTTTCTGCCCTCAGAGAAATCACTACCTTGGCTTCTCAACTTAGGAAAAAGAAGGCAGGCAGGTAGTCTTTGCCAGGTTTTAGCAAAGACCATAATGTTTGAGGGTATTACAATTTAACTTTTTAATCAATAACAGCTTTGTCATTTTTATCAGTGGTGTGGTATATTATATTGTGGTCTGCCTCTGTGACCACACATGCATGCCTTCAGGCTCTGCCTGGTGCCCTGCCAAGAGTTTGCCCGACTCTGAGTCTCGATTACCTGATTGCTTGGAGCAGAACTGACACAATGCCAGTTCCAAGCCTGAGCTTTCAGAAAGACTGATAGCTTCTGCTTTTCTGATCTTGGAAGTCACACACCATGCACAAGCTTGTCACACTGAGGCCACCATGGTAAGTGGATGCTTAAGATACTCAGGTGGAGAAGAGTCAAGCAAACCAGTAGGAACTGGAGTCCCCACTGACAGCCACCACCAACTCATGAACCAACAGTGCTGAAGTTGCTGAATTGTGAGCAAATAAATAAGGTGGTTATTGTCAAAGACTATTCAGTTTGAAAGTAGTTTGTTATGTAATAGTAGATAACCAAGATAGCTTAAAGTGGAACTTTTCTGTCCCTAGTTTTCTCATTGCCAAGTCAGT
Organism: Saimiri boliviensis; assembly: GCF_048565385.1. Classification (NCBI taxonomy): domain Eukaryota; kingdom Metazoa; phylum Chordata; class Mammalia; order Primates; family Cebidae; genus Saimiri; species Saimiri boliviensis. The sequence goes on from NC_133463.1 coordinate 83,738,404, forward strand.
TAAGGTTGTGTGGAAATCATTCAGTTTACTTACAAATAGGGACTAATAATTTCTGTAGAATACGGTTTGTTCTGAAAAAGTTTTGATGTCTTTAATTGAATATATTATGGTCTTTATGGGGTATACCAGTTATTATATGTTGTGTGTGTGTTGGGTTAAGAAGTTTAACTCAATTGCAAAATGCTGTATTAGAAATTTTCTTTTTTTGGCCAAGTGTGGTGGCTGATGCCTATAATCCCAGCACTTTGGGGGCTGAGGTGGGTGGATCACCTAGGTCTGGAGTTTAAGACCAGCCTGATGAGCATGGTGAAACATCATCTCTACTTAAAAAAATAATAATAATAATAAATAAATCCAAATCTTTTTTTTTATCTTATGGGTCACTTAACTTTGCAAAATGCGACTTTTATTTTCTTTTTAAATACCAGAAGGTATCACGGTGCATTTGTGCTACTGCCATAAAATACTTGAGACTGGGAAATGTATAAACACAGAAACTTAGGTTCTCACAGTTTTGAAAGGTGGGAAGTCCAAGATCAAGGTGCCAGCAGGTTTACTGTGTGGTGAGGGGATGGTCTCTGCTTCTAAAATGGTGCCTTGAACACTGATTCCTCCTGAAGATTAGGTCTTTGTTCAGGAGGAGGACATAGGGTAGGTGGGTCTGTGCAGATTTCACAAATGGCTACCTTATCCCCCATCAACTCCCCAGGGGAAGCGGTTTCTTTATTCTCTCCAACCTCTGTGAGTTCCTGGGGGCTAGAAGGGATTTTTTGCAGAAAAAGCTCTTAAGGTTTCAAGTTTTCTAATCAGGTGATTTCCAGGGCTTCATAATCTCATGCTACCCACCCAGGTGAGCAAACGCTTGAGTTTTATTCCTCCCTGTAGATGCATGGACAGAGATACCTATAGGAAGAAATGGTTTTTGCCCAGGGACTTTATCATTAATTTGCTTTCTGTCCAGTTTTTTTTTTTTTTAATTTTTTTATTATTATTGTTTAAAGGGTGGATGTGACATTCTTTCTAACCCTGTACATCTGAACTGAGTGTGCAGTTTTTGGAGCACGGCAGTTTTGAGAAACTGAAAGAAATCCAGAATGGCTAAAATTAAAAGCAGGAATGTGATGAGGCTAGAGAGGTGAGCCCAGAGCTTGCTCAGGGAGGGCTTTTCACAGCAGTAGCAAGACATTGGCACTCAGGTTCACAGGACAGCTGAATCATGTTTAGTCAGAGATGTAATATGGGCAACCTTTGTGTGTTTTAAAAAGATCTTTCTGTTGATTGAAGGAGATGGAAGTGGATTCAGAGAAAGGACTCTACACTGGTCTGTGGAGAGGCGATGAGGGCCTAGACTAGGGTGGTTGTGGTGGTATTGAAGAAAATGAACAGGTTTAAGAGATGTTTAGGAGATAAAATTGTTAACATATAACTAATTAGTTCATTAAACATGTATCAAACACCCTACTCAGATATTGGAGAGAGAAAGCAGTAACACACAAGGCCTAGTCACTGCCCTCATGGCAGTAGATGACAGTCTTCAGGCTTGAGTTGCTGTGAAGATAGTTGCACCATTTGCTGGGACTCTGGAGAAAGAGCATGTTTGAAGCTATGATGGCAGAGCTCCAAGTTCAGTGTTGAGTATTGAGTTTGAGGTCAATAAAATATCCCTTTATTATGCTAATCAACTTTTTAGTGAGCACTTAGTTAAGGGAAACCTTTTAATGGAGACCATGACATGTTCTTGAGGTTTAGTTGTTTATGAAATGACAGCTTACCTATAATTGCTCCCCAAGGAACAGTGTCATGTCACAAATATAGTTTAGATCAATTAAAGCTAGTTCAGAAGGGCACTTGGTCTTTACCAGTGAATAACGTAATTATTGTAGCTTATACATCATGAGTGCAACTCGAATATGCTATATTTTGTTATACCATCTTCATCGTCACTTGAAAACCAACTCAGGGTATGTGACTTTTTCTGATTGATTAGTGGAAACAAATAGTTCAGCTAATCTTTAATGGAGAAATAATGGGACTTTGGATGGTTTGTATTTAAAAATGTAACATTTGTGTGTCTGTAAGAGATACAGTAATTGACATCTGGGGAAAAATTATTGTTCTTAGGAATGATAATATCTAAATTTGTAAAATGATAATTTTATGCATGCGAACAAATAAAATTAATAAATGAATATTAATGGACAAATGAATTTACTTGGACAAATGAGGTTACTTATACAAATGAATGTTAAAATGTATTTTCTTATTTCTTACTGTCTTGCAGATATAGTTGTAAAATAAAAAACAAAGAAGACATGGATAAGGAGAGACTTTATTTGAAAAGTTGATTGCAAGAGCACAGAAAGGGACTCTGGCAGTAGGGAGAGGGGTTATTACAAAAAGGAGAACACACTGACCATGAGAACTGTAAGTTATATCTCAGAAGTCAGGCAGAAAAGGGCTTTTCTTTCATGGGTGAAGTGAAAGAGGCCAGTACAGTGTGGGGAAGTGAGATGAATAGGTAATGGTGGCAGGATGGGAAGGTGCCCAGAGAACACTACCCTGAGCTTTTCTTGTTTTCCAAAGGCGCCTTCGGGTAGAGCTTGTCTGCTGTTTCAGATCAAAGGTGGATCAGAGTTCAGGGGTCTGGAGAAAGGAGAGAAGTGGAACTAAAGTTTAACTCAGGAGATAGGTCTTTTTTCTGATTGATGAGTGGAAACGAACAGTTCAGCTAATTTTTAAGGGGGAAAACAATGGGAATTTGTAGGGTTTGTGTCTGTCCTTGCTGTAGGTATTTAAAGGATCATCTGTGAGTCTTATCTAAGTCATGTGGGTAAGAGTGGTCCTTTGCAAGAAGCACTTTCCAGAAACACGAAAGGATGGAGAGATTTCTTAATCATCACTATTTTTAGGTGCACAGGGCTCAGGTAAAATTCAACATTGTCACAGTGCCTAGCACTTTATCTGATATTTTAATCTTTACAATGACTCTGAAGTGTAATGACTTTTATAAGCCACACCTGGTAAATGTGAAGCTGAAGACTAGAGATGCTAAGAAACCACTGTGTTCACATTGCTGGTAAAATGGGGCACTATATAATGACACTTCTTCAGAACCCATAGCAAGTGGGACGTCAGAGGTGTTGTGGGACTAAGGGCAAATATGAGAACTATGCCACCTTTGTTGTTTATTATGTTTATATCATCCAGAAAGTCCAAAATACATACTCAGTCTATCTATTGCTTAGGGCTTTTCTTTTTGTGAGTACTGACTGTGGCTACCTTGAAGGATTTTTGTTGTTGTTGTTTTGTTTTGTTTTGTATTTTTCTTAAAAAACTCTACATTAGGGTATCTTATAGAATGAATGCATGGAGGAAACTGATGCATTTTCTATTGGGAAGCAAGAAGTAGTCATGATTTACCTTAATTATAGCAAGGCTTTTAAAAATTGTGTGAAATTCCTAATAATTTTTTTATTCCAGATGTATGTATTGAGTGTCTGTTATCTGGCAAGCATTGTTTTAAACAGTTTATTTATACTGACTCATTTAATCCTTAGAACAACCCCATAAAGATAGGTCTTGTTGTTATTCCTGTTTTACAGATGAAGAAACTGAGGTGTAGAGAACTTAGGTAACTTGTGCAAGGTTACTCAGCTGGCAAACAGAAAAGGCTAGGTTATAAATCATGGTACTCTGGTTACAGAAGACATACCCTTAATTAAATTCCCTACTATTCTGCTTGTTAAATAAGGATCCCCAGACATATAAAGTTAAGTAAATTGCCCACATTCCCACAACTAGTTATTTTAGAAGCAATGAATTTTGTTGTAAGGCTTCTGTCAGCCATTGAATGCTTAAGAGCTCATGTGGGCCAGTCCACTCATTGAATAACTGGATCTAAGGGCTGAGCAGGTAGAAGAACCAGGAGCTCCACAGTGACCAGTCTTGTGCATGTTAGAGACACCTGGTGTCATTTTTCCTCACCTACATTCTCATCTTAGAAGTGTTTATTCTTGGTGATATTTAATGTGTGCTGAAACTTAAGATAGCAACCAAGGAATTCTAGGAAACTAGCTTCATTCACAGTTGTGGAATATAGCCATCACTGAAATAAATATAAAGAAATATATCAGGGTTTTTTATTTTATGTTTAGCCCTGTTTTATGTGGTTTGTGGGGAACATCATATTTTGATACATATAGCAGGAACTTAAATATTTGCCTTTTATCAATGATGTGTAGCACACGACAGTGTTTCTTAATGTTCAAGATTGAGAAATTACTTTCAGATATAAATGCTACAAATTTCGTTGGTTTGTTTATTTTTCCTAGTTCAACTTTGTGGGAAAACTTTTGGGTCCACGTGGCAATTCTCTGAAGCGTTTACAAGAAGAAACTTTGACAAAAATGTCCATCCTTGGAAAAGGTTCCATGAGAGACAAGGCCAAGGTAATATTAATTATAGAAAATGGCTACATTGTGAGTCATGTTATATTATGTACTCTTATATTATTCATTATATTCATACGTCATTACATAAGGTGATATATCTGTGACACTGTTTAGAAAATTGAGTCACTCTGGTCTGCTTCAGAATATGTAGTATCTTAAACCTGCATCTATAACCTTCATAGTCATACATTAAATAAAAGCATAATACTTAAAAGTTTTGATTGCATTTGTAATATGTCACCTTACAGGAAGTAAGATAATATTAAAATTATCATGAAAACAGATAAAAGCTATGTATAGTCTCATCCATTACTCTTTGCATTTTAGATTAGTGTTTTGGAGTCTTTCTGTGCAGATATTTCTTGTAGTTGAGTTTATAATGTATATACTTTTATTTCTTCTTTTTGTCATTTATTTGATATTATATGCAGTTTCGAATGTTATTAAAATTGATTTTTAAGTGTTTTAATGATTGCTTATTGTTCTAACACATAATTGTTTTACTTAGATGTATTCACATTAATAGTTTTTAAACCAGCTAAATATATGCTGTTATTTTTATTGATCATTTTCTTAAATATGCCAATTCTGAAAGGAATTTCACATATCATAATGTGTGTCACTTACATTGTTTTCTAATGAGACATGTTGTTTTCTCATTATTAAAAGATTTATGTTACTGAGAACCAAATCCACATTGAGCAATTGTATACCACAGAATGTTGAACAATGATATTTTAAACAGAGGTTATTTAGACACAATCCAACATCCTCACACAAAAAGCCATCTAAATAATAGCTTTTATAATAAAAATGGCCAGTATTTGTTTATTGAACTGCCACTGTGAGTCAGGCACTGTGTGAAAGATTTTACATGCGTTCCTTCTTGTTATCCTTGGTCAAATGATGGGAAATAATATTTTCCTTACTTTACAGGTAGGGAAACTGAGATTCAGAGAGCTTGAGTGTATTACCTGGGTTAATTTGAGAAATGTTTTTGTTTTGGGTTAACAATTTAATAAAACCATGGTTTTCTGACACCAGCACCCATGTATTTTCAACAGCATTGGAAAACTCAACATGCATCAGATTTATATGGAATACTGTTTAAAAATATAGATTCCCATACCTCTACTTGTTTAGGGTAGAACCTCAACATGAATTTTCAGTAGGTGTTTGAAATGATTCCAGTGCATGGCCTGTTTTTTTAATTCCTTACTAAACATTGCTGTCTTACATTGTGACTTTAATTCCCTGACTCATCTATTCTGGTAGTAGGAGAAAATGAAAATATGTATTTGGTCAGTTGGTCAGAAATTATGTGTATTTTGCAGGAAAGTACTCTACCCTTGCTCATATCTTAGTTCATGCTCTATTGAGGCCGTCTGGTAATGGGCTGCATGATATGAGTAGTGAAACCCACAAGCAGGAATACACTCTCCTACTTATTTAGTTTGTTGTTAAGGGGTTGATCAAAACCACTGCTTAGTCAGAAGCAGTGTTTTGTAGCATACAGTAGTGGCAATCAGGGCATCCACCAATAATTTTACAGGTAGAAGGGAAGGAAGGAAGGCACATCTTTATCTGGATTGTATGCCCAAGTTAACAGCAAGGGCCTGACTATCCATATAATGAAAGGGATCCTTAATATAATCAGCTTGGTGTCAGGGCTTGGTGGCCCTTCCAGATTATGTTGTATATCAAGGCTCTCTGCTGTTGGCATATTGTACACTCAGCATGTCAATAGCTGGTCATCTTTTTTGAGGGGGGAGAGTCTGTGTTGTGAAGTAATACATGACTTCCTTTTCAGTCGCTGTGGCCATTTTGCTGATGAGCACCTTGAGTTGCATGGAGGCTGCTGGGGAATGAGGTGCTCTAGCATCTGCTGCAATGGGTCCTCTGGACAACCTGGCTGAGTGCCTGCTTTGCATTTGCTTGGGACACCCTGTTTTTACACTCTTGACCGTCTTTTCCAGACCATTTATTGCCCATTCCCTGATAACTTTTATTTCTATTTCTTTGGGAATCAATATGGGGATTCTGCAAGTGGCTGAATGTGTATGTTCCATCAAGACTCTTGGGAACCAGGGAGGGGAGTAGCATACATTGTGGATTTACAATCCACTGAACCCACTGTCAGTGGACTGGGACCAGAAGTCTCCTTTACCTTCTGATCCCATAAGCCCCACTCTGCTTGGTGGCCCTCAGTGGAATGGCATTAGGTCAGAATCAGTTCCGTTAATTCTCAAATTGTCTAAGTGTTTGATCTCCTCAGTGTAAAGTCACTCTAGTAAAATGTCCAAGATCCTTCCTTGGATTTGAGATTCACAGAATTTGAATATATTATATGGGTTAATTAGAGAAATTCATTGTTTTGGAAGGACTAGAAGGAAGCTTGCACACTGGGAGATACCATAGTTATTATATGCAAACAGCCCTTTTCCCTGGATTTAGCATAGCTCTCTTATTCTCTGTATGTTTGGTTAAGGAGAGATTAATCATAGGCTAGGAGATGATAAGGAGGAGACCAGGAGATGATAAAGAGGAAGAGGAGGAGTAAAGCGTGAGAATTGTCATCTCCTTTCAAGGAACAACCTCAGCTGTTTAAGCAGCATGGGAAAAGCCTCACCAGACAGGCTTTTGCTGTGTGAAGCCTCTGTGGCATTTTAGTATTTGAGTACTCAAAATTGTTTGAATCCTCCCAAATGTCAGTTTATTCTCAGGTTTAATTTGCTCTTAGGTTTTCACTGTATTCAGACACTGTCCTGAGTCTCACGTAAGAGACAGCTGGGCATCTGCATTGTTATTCAGCCGCACACAGACTTGAACTCTGCATGTGTTTGTTGGCCCCGTCAACCTGTGTGTCTGCAAGCATTGCAACTTAGCCTACTCCTGGCTCTTTGGGCTTGAACTGATAACATAAATTCCCAAGTCTGTCATTTTCTTCTCTAAACTCTTTTCCACTGGCCTTGTCTACCTCTTGCCCACCTGTACCTTCCTCCCCATTTTTTGCCCATACTATGCTGTAGCCTCTGTCACATGATCCATCAGTCATTCTTTCTAAAGCATTTTACTGAAAGTGACCACAGGTGATCATGTAAGTAACAGGTTTGCAACTTAAATGGATACTGGCTGGGCGCTGTGCCTCACGCCTGTGATCCTAGCACTTAGGGAGGCCAAAGCAGGTGAATCAGCTGAGGTCAGGAGTTTGAGACCATCCTGGCCAACATGGTGAAACCTTGTCTCTACTAAAAATAAAAAAATTAGCCAGATGTGATGGTGCATGCCTGTAATCTCAGCTACTCCAAAGGCTGAGACAGGAGAATCACTTGACCTGCAAGGCAGAGGTTGCAGTGTGCCAAGATCAAGCCAGTGCACTCCAGTCTAGATGACAGAGTAAGACTCTGATTCGAAAAAAAAAAGGATACTAATATAATCAGCCCATCACTTCCTGAATTCTTAAATATTGATTTCAGTTGATCCCTTTTCTAGTTTAATTTTCAGAAGTTATCAGTTAATAATATGTTCATTTCTAAAGAGATTCCCATTACTTTGTGTTATAATCTCATCCTTTTAGTTTTTCAAAATGTTCACTATTTAAAGTCTAATGTGAATATAATTTATTTTATTCATTTATTTGGTACATTGATGAAATTATGGGAGTCATTACTGATGTATATCATCTGGTTACATGGCATAATAATCATGACAATGCTTTGGTCTCTTGAGCCTTCAGTTTATTCCAAACATCATGCTAGATGTTTTGCCCACATCATCTATACTGTACAATAATAGAATAAATAAAACTATAGTTATTTAATAATTATCATTACTACATTTATCATTTACCGAGTGCTTATTATGTGCAAGACTTAATCCTAAAGACGTTGTATCTGTTAACTCCTTTATTACTATAACAGCCTTGAGATAAGTACTATACTATTATTTTCCCCACTTAAAAATCACCCCTTTAAGATGAGGGTAATGTAACCTGCCCAAGTCATACAATTAATGTTGGGTTTGGGATTTAATGTAGAATTTCAGCATCTGTGTTTTTCTACAAATAACACATTGCCTCTCATCATTAATCTATAGAATAATAATAATAACTCCTCACTCTGGAATTATACCATGGCTACAGCTATGATAAGAAATTCTCTCTGTTGCCACTTAAGTTTTTGACAGAAATAAAAATGCTTGAATAAGAATGAATAATTATAATCACTTATTAAAATCATTATTTTGGCACTCTGTTAGAAAAGGATAAATGTTTGTTTCAATAATTTGTGCTTTCAGAGATGAATTGCTGTACACAGAATACATTTTTTTTTTTTTTTTTTTTTTTTTTGAGGTTGAGTCTCACTCTGTCGCCAGGCTGGAGTGCAGTGGCATGATTAATTGCAACCTCCACCTCCCGGTTTTAATCAATTCTCCTGACTCAGCCTCCCGAGTCCTGGGATTACAGGCGTGCGCCACCACACCCAGTTTATTTCTATATTTTTAGTAGAGATGGGGTTTCACCATGTTGGCTAGGATGGTCTAGATCTCCTGACCTTGTGATCTGCCCACCTCAGTTTCCCAAAGTGCTAGGCTTACAGACATGAGCCACTGTGCCCAATGAGAATCCAATTTTTAAAACTTGAGCAATGAGAAAGATTCAGATCAAATAGTTGAAATGTTCTGATTAGAACAATGAAGAGTTGGTGTAACTTTTTTATAGTCAAGACAAATTTCAAAGGGAATTTGTAGAATATTATGGGGCTTATGTTTACATATATTCCCTTATATTTTTTCATTCAGTTTCTGGCCTGTGGGTAACCCCCAACATGGGCACCAAGGAAGGACAGCTGTGCAAACTCCAGGCACAATTAGTACCAGAAGTATAACTTACTGCTTACTTATCTCTATCTTATGTACATAATCATACATAGTTCCATATAATCTCTATATATAATCATATAAGGGATTGTAGTCAGAGCTGTACAGACACATTTAGTGCTGATTTATTTAATCCTCTATATAACCATATAGTAGTCTGTAGTAGGAGAAATGTCTAGAGCAGTCACAGAACAGAAGCAAGTACATGGGAAAAACAGCCAGACCAGGACAAGAACCAATGACCCAAGTGATAGCACCCCTGCCTGAAAGGGTATGTGCTATATGGCAGGTCAGAGCCTAGAGGGCACCACTCAGTACCTGCTGCATGGCCAGCTTAGAGCAAGAGTTATTCCTCCTGAAATGGAGTTGCAGTACCTTGCATCCAGTTCTTGTGGAAAGTAGGCCTCAGGCCTGAGATCCTGTGAATAACTGAGGGAGAAGAACCCCTCTGGTATAATCGCACCACGTTTTTGGACACCCTGTCAGCTTTTCTCTCTACTGTGCTGGCTAATCATCCTTCTATAAAATATCTTAGAGAAGAGCACGTTCTGTCAGCTCCCACTGCATTGGTTTACAGCATCCTTTTACAGCAATCCTTTACAGTCTCCAGCCCCCAGATAAGAAGCGTTGGGCACGGCACTTGTGGCACACAGCTCACCTCCTTGCCTTGGTGACCTAATGGGGGTGGACCAGGGGTGGACCACCTTTTTGTACATGACCCTTTACTACTGTGCATGGCACAGCCCCCTACTGCACATGGCCCACCTCTCTGACTAGGTGACCTAATGGCATGGCCCCCTTGCTTGGCTTCTACTCACATGATTATGTATGCCCTATCGTTAAGCCTATAGATGACCTCACTCCTGACCCTTTCCCCTGTCTTGTGCCTAATAAATACAGATGCTTTTGGACGTTCAGGGCCTTGCCTATCTCTGCTTGTAAGTGGCGTGGCCCCCTGAGCCCAGCTGTCTTTTCCAGTCCTCTGTGTCCTGTCTCTTTACTTCTTGGATCCAGTGCCTCAGCACAGCGATAGGGGACACCCCATGACCTTGTAGGGCTGTGGCCCTACACTGGCCTACTTTCTATTAATGTGAAGGAAGCTAGCATGTATTGAATGCCTACTATATGTTAGGCAGTGTACTAGGTAGTATATAGACTGCCTCTTTTCACCAGGCATTTATATAAAGCTGTCCCTTGTGTTATCAGTAGTTCTACATTAATATACATGTGCTACTAATAAACTGGTTTTGCAAATTAGTATTGGATTACATACAGTCTTTCTAAACTCACATGACTAGTAATTGGCATAGCTGAGATGAAAATATAGCTGACTAAATCCCATGCCCATTTCTTGCTCTATGTATTAGTCTTCCTTTTCTTTGTAAGAGTTCAAATTAGTCAAGTAACAGAAGTTGAATCTTTGAAGGGTGAAGTCAGTTGGTTATGTACCTCTAGCATTTCATCATTGGCCTCTTGTCTAATTGTAAAATTAAAAGGTGGTATTGCCTGGGATTCTCTTGGTTATGGGATAGGCTTTTTAAGAGACTAGAACAATTTCTTATCTTTTGGGAATTAGTGTCAGATTCTGTTAATGTTAATCTGTCTGATTTTAACATTGGAAACAAAGACTAATGGAAGACCCAGATTCTGAAAAATCAGGACCTAAAATTGAAGGTTAGTTAGGAAAACACAAAGGAACAAAGTTAGTAGTTCCTTAATGATCTGTTGTTTCTTCTTTTAGTTTGCCTCCTGAATTTCATTATATAAACAAAGATTAAAAACTTTTGTCATAATTACATAAAATAATGTAATAAAATCTTTCATTTTGTTTTATTCGCTGTTTTATTCTCAGATAGAATATAGCACCTGGCATGTAGAAATGTTTTTTGAATGAATATGTGAACAAGCAAACTGACGTAGCGTTGAATGAATGTTTAATCATTCATTCAACAAATCTTTGTTGAACATCTGTATACCAAGCTCTTTTCTAGACAAGGAAAATGCACCACTAAGCAAGGCAGTCACAGTGTCTGCTCCATCATAATCACTTTCCACTAAGGGAAAATAGAAAATAGACGTGTTTTTTAAAATAAGGTATTTCAAATAGTGGTAAAGTGCCTTGTACTAGCATCACAGACACACAATAGCCAGTGTAGAAGTGAGCATGAGCTCAGCCAGGTTGAGAATCACAAAGGAAGCGTGTGCAGTGGCTGCTGAGGGATGAGTAAAGGAGACTGGAGAAGGTGAAGGCACCCTAGCAGCAGAAATGAGAAGATGATGGGGCTCCTGCCAGCCGGCGTCTGGAGGGGGATGTTATTCCAGCAGCAGTAGGAAGCCTCTGGACTGTGTAAAAGCCTGGGAATGTCAGGATCACATTTATAGCTTAAACCGTCTTCGTTAGAGTGGTGTCTGCTGTCATGTAAATTTTCTATGACAACCATGTGCCAAATGGATTGTTTTTATTTTTGGGGGGTAGTTTTTATTTTTATATATATTTTTTCATTTCTTATAATTAGACGTTTTTAAATGTTATTATTTTTTTCTTTTTTCTAGGAAGAAGAGTTGAGAAAAAGTGGAGAAGCAAAGTACTTCCATCTCAATGATGATCTCCATGTTCTCATTGAAGTGTTTGCCCCACCTGCAGAAGCTTATGCCAGGATGGGACATGCTTTGGAAGAAATCAAAAAGTTCCTCATCCCTGTTAGTACAGTTTTTTTTGATAGTTAATTTGTATTTTAAAGTCCTTTCTTTACTTTAGTCCTTGATAATTCTTGTCTGTAACTGTTATTTGCATAACTCCTTATCTGCTAAAAAGCTTTATGGACATCACCTCAAGTAGACCTTACAGTGTCCCTTTGAATTACCTGATATTGTTCCTTCTTTATATATGAGGTGTTGGAGTTTTAGGGAGATTAAGTAATAGGGCCAAGGTTACATGGCTAAAAAACTTACATAGCACAGTCACTAGTTCGGGTTTTGAAACTCTAAGTCCTACGATTTTATGTGACACTGTACAATTTTTTGGTTCGCCAACACAAAATCATTAGGGTCTTCTGTGTGTCATGCACTGTGCTTGGCGTTGGTGTATGGACTTGAATAAAAGTAGTCCCTGCCCTCATTTAGTATAATATAAGATGTAATTTAGAGGAAAAGAGAAACATCAACAGATGATTTTAGTACAACATAATAAATACAATAACAGACATAACCATAATGAGCACAGAGGGGATAGGCTATTTAGCTTCTGCCAAGTATTTTGGATGTTTTGTTAAAGATTGACAGTTTGTTTTAACCCTTTTAAACACCTTGACATTGCTAAGGATGTGACAGTTTAAAGGGAATACATCTCTACCTCTGTTAACAAATGTCGATTGAAGTCTTTTGTGTGATTTGTATGCTCTTGATAAAAGGACTTTTTATGTCATTTGCATGCTCTTGATAAAAAGAATCATAAAGCATTCAACACTTTGGCTCTGCAGACAATTTATTTTATAGAAGCTGACACATCTGCCAAATAGCTCTCTGGGATAAGACTGCCTTTAGTCATCAGAGGCTAGTTTGGTGGATTGACTTACATACTACAGCACATGTATTGTGATTATATTATCTGTGAGGAAAACAATTATTATATTTATAGGGAAAGGATATTGAAATCACTATTGCTTTTAAAAAGCTAGGACATGGAATTGCATTAAATATGTAATAACCCGGAAATGGAAATAGCTAGTATTTTCTTTAGTTCCCACAAGCAAAAGTGACAATCCATTTCTTCATTTAGTTTAAAAACAAAATTTCTAAGGGCTTACTATGTGATAGGCACGTGTGAACTAATAAAAGACATGATCTCTCATGGAGTTTAATGGAAAAGTCAGATATGAATCAGTTTTTCATATAAATGACTACAAAATTGAAATTATGGCAAGACCACAGCTAAGGAGAGGTATATGTTTTGGTGTGCATGCAGTGTGGACCAGGCAGTGTGGATCCAGCCAGGTGAGACAGATTCTATTTTCCAAAGATGGCTGCAGTAGCACCTTTTATCTCATGACCTTTACACTCCTTCATCCAGAGGTCCAAACTAGTTTCCCTCAATACCAAATCTGGACTGGCCAAAAGCATCTTTGCCTAAGGAAGGTCACTAAGATTTTCAACTGTTTTCTTTTAAATGTTTTTTAGTATTCTTTTACTTAAAATCCATTTTGAGTTAATTTGTATATTTGAGGTTAGTCTCTAAATTTATTGTTTTCTAAATGGATATCCAGTTTTCCTAGCACCTTATGTTGAAAAGACAATTATTTCCTCATTCAGTACGTTAGTACCATTGTTGAAAATTTACTAAACATAAATATAATGGTTTATTTCTGCATTCTTAAATTCTTTTTCATTGATTTACATGCCTAGTCTTCATACCAGTAGTATGCTCTTAATTACTTTAGCCTTAAGTAAATCTGGAAATCTAGGTTGTATAACTCTTCCAACTTCATTGTTTTTCACACTTTTTTTTTAGCTTTTCTGGCTTCTTAGCATTTTCATATATGTTTTAGGATCAGCTTCTTAATTTCTGTAAAACAAAACAAAGCTGGCTAAGATTTGATAGATATTATATTAAATTTGTAGATCAGTTTGGGGATAATTTTCACTTTAACAATTTTGAGTTTTCCAATCCATGAACAAGAGATGTTTCTTCACTTTTTAAAAAAGATAAATTTTTAAAATTTTTCTCAACAGTGTTAGTGTTCAGGGTGTCAGACTTTTCCTTTTCTTTTGCAAAATTTATTTGTAAATATTGTATACTTCTTGATACTATTGTGAGTGCAGCTTTTGAAATTTCATTTTTAGATGGTTACTAGTGTACAGAAATACAGTTGATTTTTATATATTGATTTAGTATCTCATGATCTTGCCAAATGTGTTTATTAGTTGCAATGTGGTGTTTTTTAATAGAATCATTACAATGATTAAGTGGAATCCTAATTAGTGAAATACAGGAGCATGTCATCTATGAATAGAGATAATTTTACTAGTTCCTCTTCAATATGGATGCCTTTAATTTTTAAAAATGTAATGTTGTTGTTATTTTCTGTTCTGTTCCATTCCTTATAACACTGACTAGAACCATCAATGCAGTTGTTGCTAAAATTAGGAAGAAAAATTCAATCTTGCACCATTCACTATAGGCTTTTTTTTATTGCTGCCCTTTGTCATGTTGAAGTATTTTTAATATTTCTAATTGGTGAGAGTTTTTATCATGAATATGTGTATAAATATGGATATTGAATTTTGCAAATCTTTTTCCACCTGAGATTATTGTGTGGTATTCGTCTTATTGATTTTGTTAATAACAGTGTATTACATTAGTTGATTTTCAGAAGTGAGGCCAAATTTGCATTCTGAGGATAAATCCCACTTGGTCGTGGCATATAGTCTTCTTTATAGTCGCTAGATATGGTTTACTAATAGTTTAAGGATTTTTGCATCTGTAATTTGAGGGATATTGGTTTGTAGCACAGTATTTTTCTGGAGTCTTTTATATTAACTTACAGTATTTCTGGTGCCCTTCATTTTTTTCCTGTGGATAGAGTTGCCATATGGTATTATTTCTTTTCAGCCTGAAGGTTTTTCTTTAGACTTTTCTGTAACCTAGGTCTGATAGCAAAAAGTGTTTTGTTCTTCTGGGAATGTCTTTATTTCACCTACATCCTAAAATATAGGTTATATAATTATTGGTTGATAGTTTTTGGTTTTTGTTTCTCCAGCACATTGAATACGCTACTCTGCCACCTTCTGACCTCCGTTACTTTTGATGAGGAGAGTCATTAATCATTTTGCTGTTCTTCTGTATATAATCTGTTGTTTTTCGCTTGCTGCTGTCAAGACTTTCTCTGCTTTTGGTTTTCAGCAGTTTGGCTGTGATGTACATGTTTATCCTGTTTGTTGGCTAAGCTTTGTGCATCTATAGGTTTATTTTTTCATTAAATGTGAAAAGTTTTCAGCTATTTAATCTTTTTCTGCCTTTCTACCCCCCACCACACCCCCTAATTCCAGTTACATGTATGTTAATACATATGGCAGTGTCCCATGGATTTCTGAGACTCATTTTTTTTCATCCTTTTTTCTCTGTGTACCTTAGACTGGGTAAGTTTGCTGGACCAATCTTCAAGTTAACTAATTCTTCTGCCAGCTCATACCTGCTATTGAACTCCTCTAGTGAATTTTTCATTGCGGATAATACGCTTTTAAATTTTTCTTTTGTTGCAAGTCCAATATCTGGGCCCTCTCCAAGACAGTTTCTTTGTACTGCTTTTCTCCTCCTGAGTATGGGTCATGTTTTCCTGTTTCTCTGCATGGTTCTTAGTTTTTGTTGAAAACTATTTAAGATAACATATTATAGCAAACCTATAATTGGATTTATTTTCTTCCCAGAGGGGTTATTTTTGTTGAGGTGATTTTTTTTTAATAATTTAGTTTCTTTAATAATTTAGTTGGACAAAATTTGCAGTCTGTCTTCCTCATAGTTACAGCTAATAATATCTCTTTTAACGTGTTTTTTCTTGATTTTATTTTTAAACCTGGCCTGCTAGAGATGTTGTCTGTGTCGGCATTGCTTAGTGGACAGCCAGGAGGAGCCAGGGGGAGGTTGTGCTCAGATACCTGTGTTAGGGAGGTTTCCATCCTCTGATGGCGGAGCTGTGTGTGTACATAGGGGAGTGGATCCAAAGAAGACTCTCATCCTGTCTGCCCTGGCTTTTCCCCTCCTCCAGGATTCCTCCTGTCTCCCCTGCATATATGTGCACTCGCCTTCAGGAGAGGATATATGGAGAGCTTTGTCTCACTGTCTTGCTGTCCATGCACATAGCCTTTTATCCAGCCGGAGGTGTGTGTCGAGCTTCTCAAGACTGTCTTATTTCCTGAATCTTGGTCCAATTTCTGTCTAGCCTGATGGTCAGTTTCTTGATGCCACCCAAGGCAGCAATACTAGGTGCATCCCTAGAGAAGAAGGCCAGACTCCATTTTTCTTACCTGAAAGGTAGCACTTTTAAATGAATAAATACATTGTATTTTCAGTTTAGTATTTTGACCTTTAGTCAGTTTTCAGACTCCTAAAATGGTTACTTTTAACCATTTGTCAGTTTTTATTTTGCTTTTTATGGCAGAGGCTTTGCTGAGCTCCTCTTTTAGCTGTAGCAGAAGTCACATGTCATATCAGTTTAACTTATGTGATTTTGGACATTGTTCCTATGAGAATATGTAGTTTTACTTCATTCTTTTTAATGTCTGCGTAATATTTCATTATATACATGTTAAAGAGTTTGTTTAATTGGTCCTCAAATAATGAACATTAAGGTTATTTTTATAGGTCACAATAGATAACAGTGATCCTAAGATTAACCTCAGACATAAATATTGGCCAATTTTGGCAAATATATCTGTAGAGTAAATTCCTAACAAAAAGCCCACTGAATTTCATTGAGTTTATTTTAATGATTTCATTTAAAAACTTTTTCTCTATTCTTCAGGCTAAAATACATTTGAATAGACTGTAAGCTCACTGGATAGTCAAATCCTGCTTACACATAACTTAATCAAAATTTTGATTGCATTTCCTCTCTTTATAATTCATAATGGTGTGAATGTTATAACAGTTTCACTTTTCAGATGGGGAGTTAAAATGATAATTTAAAATGTAAAATGACAAAAATAAGTTCATCTGTAAGCTACTATGAATGATTTGCATTCCCTATTACTTTAAAAGCATTCTTTCAAAGACCAAGAAAATTCTAATTGTAATGGTTATATCAGTAGTGTCCATTTGATACCAGGAGAAATAGTCACCTAGAATTTTTAAAAATTATCCCAAATTACATAGCTGTTAAATTCAGTTGGTTAAATTTAAGCTTAACCTCGGATGTGATTGATTCAAATTCCATATTTCTTTCCCTGTTATACTATTTTTAAATGTAGTTTTTCAAAGATGATATCTTAAATGGACTTTATAGTTTTCGTGATATTGTTATAGTCACCTAACCTTACTTAGAAGAATATTTTTTAATTTTTTATTGTTTTTGAATAGGGCCTCAACCGTGTTCTTTCCACATAAATCTGTTTTTAACTTCATACAATTTAGTATCACACCTCCTAACACTTTTCAGCAGGGCAAATATTTAACATTTACATAACACATTTTATTTAGAGTCTTACAAATCACTTATTTAGAAGGTGCTTTACAAATTATGTATTAATCTTCACACATTTCCAGCAAAATGGCTGGGGACATACTAATAGGCTTATTTTAGAGAGGTTAAAATATTGATGGAAAGATTCAGATGCTTCCCCTGAGGTCACAATACCTGAAATAAGTCAGGGAAAGAATCTGTATTTACAATAAAATATTGACTCCATTCTTCGTTTTTCCTGTCAATCATAGTGACTTGTATTAGTCATCATTTGCCTTTCCTTCTTCCTGCTTTGCAAATGTTAGCTGATTATGATTTCAACTTCCCTTTTGATTGGTGTTCATATATATATTTTTAATTCTAGAATGCCTTCCACAAGTTTCAAGTAATTTTTTTGCATTCTGCTTTTGAAAAGGGGTAGTATTTTTTTAAATTTCCTGAATTTCTTCATGTTTTTAATTCTAAATAATTAATAATTCAGGAATCTGTCTCCTCTGAATTGTCTATTTACACTCAAATATGCCTATGCTTCTTCTGTCTTAAAATCCTCTGCTCCTCCCTACAAGCTATGATCCTTTCTCTCTTTTTCTCGTTGTGGCCGTACAGCTGAAAGAAGCTGCCTGCCTTTATTTTCTGTGGATAACTGCTATTTATTCTTTATTCCACTGAAATAGATTCCAGCTCCACCTTTCACCCAAACTACTATTTTTGACAGTAGTGGCTTTGTTGTTAATGAATCCCATGGAATTAGGACTTGCTGCTTTGACAGAATGTAAATACAACACTGACTTCCTGTGGCTTTTGTAATGTAATATATTCTTATCCTTCTCAGTTTCTTGCCACACCTTTTCAGTATACTCTGTGAAGATTCATTCCTCATGTTTGTATCTAAGACAAGCTTCTCCAACCCATGGACCAGGTGCGGCCCAGTAAGGCTTTGAATGCAGCCCATACACAAATTTGTAAACTTTCTTAAAACATTTAGATTTTTTTTTGTTTTCTTTCTTTTTTTTTAGCTCACCAGGTATCATTCATGTTTTTTATGTGTGGCCCAAGACAGTTCTTCCAGAATGGCCCAGTGAAGCCAAAAGATTGGACACCCCTGATCTAAGCATTTTTTTAGTTTTAGTTGCTTACAGTTAGGTCTCTTGATTCATTTTGATCTAATTTGTGTGTATAACATGAAGTATTTGGGTCTCCGTTATTTATTTATTTATTTTTCATTTGTTTATATTTATATGGCTTTCTAATTACTGCAGCACCAGCTGTAGAAGACACTACTTAAAAAGCAATTGACTGTAACTTATATCTGAGCTCTCACTTCTATTTCATTGATCTTTATGTCTCTTTTATGCCATTACCAAACGGTCTTGATTACTATAACTTTGCCGTAAGTTTTGAAATGGGGACATGCCATCCCACCAACTTTCTTGTTTTTAAAGATTGTTTTGGCTGTTGTGGGTTCCACTGAATTTCCATATGAATATTAAGATCAACTTGTTCGTTTCTGCAAATAAGCCAGCTGGGATTTTAGTTGAGATTTAATTGAATCTGTAGATCAGTTTGTAAAGTATTATCATTAAAACCTCCTGTCCATGAACATTGGATATTTTTTCATTTTATTTAGATTAAAAGAAATTGTGAATGTTTTGTAGTTTTTATTATACAACTTTTGCTTCATTTTGTGATCTTATTCCTAAGTATGTTATTCTTGATGCTGAGGTAAGTGGAATTGTTTTTTAAATTTCATTTTTGAGTTGTTCACTGCTGGTGTAAATAAATAAAACTGAGCTTTGTATGTTAATGTTGTATCTTAAAACCTTGCTAAACTCCTATTAGTTTTATTTTTTTGTGGATTACTTAGGGTTTTCTATACACAGGTTTGTACCACCTGTGAACAGAGATTGTTTTAGTTCTTCCTTTCCTGTGTAGATACTGTGTATTCCTTTTTGTTACATAATTGTCCTGGATAGAACCTCAAGTACAATGTTGAGTAGAAGTGGTAAGAGCAGACATCTTTGTCTCGTCTTAGGATAACACATTTAATTTTTCATTGTTAAATGTGTTGTTAGCTGTGGATTTTCCTAGTTGATGAGTGTTTTTATCTTCAAGAAGTTTTGGATTCTTCCGTCAAATGTGTTTCTCTCTGTTGAAGTTACCATGTAATTTTTGTCCTTTATTTTATTACATTATTACATTAATTTATGTTTGGATGTTAAACCAACCTTATAATCCTGGAATAAATTCACCCTGGTTCTTGTGTATTAATTATGCTGCTGCATTTGGTTTCTTAATGTTTATTTGACAGCTTTAACATGTGTATGCTTAATATAAGCATATTTTTGTATAGTTTCCTTATCTTGTGCTTTCTATATCTGGTTTTCCTATCAGGACAATACTGGCCTCATAGAATGTGTAAGGTGGTGATCCTTCATATTAAATTTTTGAAGAGTTTGTGAAGGATTAGCATTAATTCTTTAATTAAATGTTTATTAAAATTCACTATTGAATTTTGGGCTTTTCTTTGAAGGAAAATTTTTGAGTATTTATTTTGACGTTTTTCTTATTAAAGAAAAAACTTTTTCTACACACAGCACTTCTGATAGCAGATGTTCCCCTTCCCCAAATACCAGCCAGTTCTTTGACTCTGCAGACACCAAATCAGTGTTCTAGGTGACTTACAGTTCTGACATTGTCTGGAGATACCATCTGACCTCACAAGTTAAAGATCAGACTGCTCTGCTTTAGGTGCCAGTTTTAAGTCCCAGGCCTCCCTCACTTCTGACCAACTTGACTACAAATTGAGAATATAGAACCCTCTCCTCAGATCCTGTGATTTGCCATAACAACTCACGTAATTCAGAGTAACAACCTGTTTACTATTACTGGTCACTTTATAGTAATGTAAGAGATACTATAAAGATGAATAGCCAGTTGAAGAGGTACACAGGGCAAGGTCTGAGCACAGGAGCTTCTGTCCCTGTACAGTTGGGGATGTACCACCCTCAGGGCAGACAGGTAGTTAATCAACCCAGAAGCTCTTCAAATTCCATCATTCAAAGTTTCTATGGAGGATTCATTATATAAGTATGACTAATTAAGTCTATGGCCATTGGTAACTGAGTCAGACTCCAACCCTTCTTCCCTTCCCAGAGGTATAAGGGGTATAAGGAGTTAGGGCTTGAAGCTTCAACCCTCTAATTCTGCCTTGGTCTTTTTGGGAAATAACTCCTATCCTCCAGAAGTTACCGCATTAGCATACTCAGGTATGGTTGAAAGGGGTTTATTATGAGTAACAAAAGATGTTCCTCTCACCTCTATTACTAAATTCTAAGGGGTTCAGGAGCTCCCTGTAAGGAACTTGCGGCAGAGAACAAATAGATCTTTCTTATTATTTCATACATGTTATTGTCTCTTCATATTTCTGTTTCTTCTTGAGTCAGTTTTGGTAGTTTTTGTCCTTGTTCATCCATGTCGTCTACATTACCAAATATTTTGGCATACGGTTGTTTGTAGAATTCCCTGATGATCTTTTATTTCTTTAAAGTCCAAGTGATGCCCCATTTTCATTTGTAATTTTAACAGTCTCTTTTATTCTTGGTGAGTTTAGCTAAAGGTTTATTAATTTTGTTAGCCTTTTAAACAAACTTTTGAGTTTGTTGATTTTTCTCTATTTTCTGCTCTTTTTCATTTGTTTCTGCTCTATTTTTTGTTATTTTTTTCCTCTTACTTTGCGTTTGATTTATTTTTCTGTTCCTCTTCTAAAGGTAAAAAGTTAGATTATTGGTTTGAAATCTTTTATTTTAAAAAAGTAGATATTTAAGAATTGAGCCTAGGAATTCAGGCCTGGAGTGAGCCATGACCGCACCACTGCACTCCAGGCTGGGAACAGAGTGAGACCCTGTCACCAAAAAAAAAGTAAGAGAGAAATACAGCAAGAAAGGCTCCTCAGTAATCTAATTTTAAAGAAAATTATCTTTAATAGGACTTAAAGTTTTGCATGATTTGACCTCTGCTCTGCCTTTCACTTTAAGCTTCTATTTCCACCCAGATTGTTTTTACAACTCAGCTATTTAGCACCTCTTTTGGTTCCCTGAACTCTGCATTACATTTCTTTCTTTCTTTCTTTTTTAATATTTGTTTGTTTGAAACAGAGTCTCACTTGGTCACACAGACTAGAGTGCAGTGGCATGATCACGGCTCACTGTATCATCCCCCTCCCAGGTGCAAGTGATCTTCCCACCTCAGCCTCCCAAAGTGCTGGATTACAGGTGTGAACCACCATGGTCAGCCTGCTTTAGGTTTTAAAATGTGTTTTTCCTTCTATGTGTGATACTCTGCTGTCCATCTTCTGGTACTTAGTCTCATCCTTAGGCAGCACTTCTTGTAACGAACTTACTATTTCCTTTTTGATTCTTTAGGCCTGAACTTTCCGTTTTCTGTAAAATAGATTACACTTGTAGTTACCCATGTCTTGGTTGATGATTGTTGAATGGAGTTCAGGGTGCTAAGGAAGAGGGAGATATCAAGGATGACTCCTAGAGTTTCTTACTTGAATATTTGGATAGTAGTGTAAGATGAAAGAAGAAGAGCAAATTTTCAGGAATAAGATTTAGGTGTTCAATTTTGCAAATGTTGAATTTCATAACTTGCATAGTTTTCTGTTGGAAGTATACAAAAACCCTGTGTCCCTGTGGTTCTTAGCTACATAAAAGCTATCCTATTGTATGTATATATATATATATATATATATATATATATATATATATATATATATATATATCCTTCCTCTTTGCTAGATTGAAGTCCTTGGATGTTAGGCCATGGCTTAATTCCTCTTTGTTTCTCTGTTGCTTGGTTCATCATAGGTAATTAATACCTGCTAGTTGAATTGAGTTGTAAATAACAATGCCCATATATCAATTTTTGGATATTTTAATTTTATTGTAAATGTCTCACTTGGAAAGTATGCCCAAAGAAAGGAATTAGTGGCTGATTATAGAAAATTTTAGCTTGAGGAAAAAATGCTGTATTTTTCTTTCTTCCTTTTTTTTTAAAAAAAAAATTGTCATATTTTTATTTTCATAAACTTGTATCTTGTCTTGTAAATTTAACTATTTTCCTAACCATTTTTTCTGTTAAGAATTACTTGCATTTTGTTCTAAATATTTTTATATTTCGAATATGAGGTGAATTATACTATCTTCTGTCTTTTGTGTAGGATTATAATGATGAGATCAGGCAAGCACAGCTTCAGGAATTAACATATTTGAATGGTGGTTCAGAAAATGCAGATGTTCCAGTGGTTCGAGGGAAACCCACCTTGCGTACAAGAGGTGTACCAGCCCCAGCAATAACCAGGTAGGTGTAATTTTTATTTTTAGGTTAACATACCATATTCCTTTATTAATAGCCCAAACCAGTTTTATCTAAACAAAACTTGTATTCATCTGTACATGGTGGCACATGCCTGTAGTCCCAGCTATTTGGGAATCAAGCCAGGAGTTCGTGGGCCATGGTGTTCTATGATAGTACCTGTGAATAGCTGCTGTACTCCAGCATGGGCAACATGGTAAGACCCCATGACTTTAAAAATAATAACAACTTTTTTAAGCCTATAGTCAAACAACGTGATGTCATATTAAGGGGATTTGCTTTGAAGTGAGGTGTTCTTGAGCTTAAATATAACCTGTGACACTTATTAGCTTAGATAATAAGTGACACTTATGAGCTTATTATTCTAGGTAAATTATTATTCTCTGTAATATTAATTTTTTAATTCTTTAAAATGAGGCTTGTTTTTTATGTAAGTAATTGCATTGATATGAAGACTGGGATAGCAGTCACTTGTGTTTTGCCATTGAGTAAACCGTCAGGCTAGTTTACTGCCACACCACCAATGCTAAGCACAGTGTCAGACACCAAGTCAATGTACACATGCTTGTTGTCTTTTTATTCACTGTAAATGCTCTATGGTATCTGTAAATTCTTGAGCTGGTCTAGGTACACAGATTTTTTATTTCTGTCCTTGGATTGGTGATTAATGTTAATGGGAAAAATATTTTAAAGAAATCATAAATCTGATACGACTACCTCAAATTTATTTGATAATTATTTTTAATTTTTCAATCTTTGTCCAAAAAGAGGTCAGTGGAAAGAAGAAATGCAAATTTTTTTCAGTTAAACTTACGAGTATGGATAGATTTTTATTTTAGATAGAATTTTGTATGAAAAATTTAAAATAGCATTCTTGTATATCTCTAAGTTTATTTGGGAAAACAAAAAGTCACTTCCTCAATTATGCGTTGGTGATCAGACCAATGTCAGAGCAGTTACAAATGCAGTCAACATAGGTATGGGCATGACACATGGATTTTCTCTCTTAATAAAAGGAGCTAATTATAATAGGGTTGCTATTGGTGATTTCATGAGATAATTTATATAGGTAGTAAGTGGTAAATCTCATTTCTATTTTTTCTACCGTTAAATTTACTTAAAATCTTAAGAAATTACTTTTACCTACTACATTATTTTCATATGGATGCTGTGACAAATTACCAGTTTTTTTGGCTAAAAATGATAGAAATGCATTCTCTCATAGTTATGGAGGCCAGATGCGAAAATCACTGTCAGTAGGCCAAAGTCAAAGAGTTGGCAGGGTCGCTCTCCCTCTGGAGCCTCTTGGGGGGATTCCTTTCCTTGTCTTTTCCAGTTTCTGATGACTACAGCATTTTTTGATTTGTAGGCACATCACTCTAACTTGTCCATCCTCACACAGCCTTCTCCTCTTATATCTATAATCTCCTTCTGCCTCCCTTTTACAAAGAGACATATGATTATATTTAGGGCACACCAGGATAATCCAGACTAATCTTTCTATCTCAAGATCTAAATTGCATCTGTGAAATTTCTTTTTCTAGATAAGGTAACATGAACAGGTTCCTGGGATTAGGACAGCATAATTATGATTGGCCTACTGTTCATCCTCCTGCATTTCCATGTTAGTTTTATCTTTGTTGTGATGAGAGCCTGTACATTTTCTCAAAATATGCCAAATACAAAAAAATACATTTTAAAAACTCTTCTGAAAGTCTCCAAACTTATCTTATCCCTACATTACCAGTTTACATTTGTTTGTTTATTTGTAAATTCAGGGTAAATAGTATGTGTTCATAGGTGGCTAGGTCCATTATTGATGCCATAGCAGATCGCAGACCTCCCAATCAAAAGGCATTGTCTCTTACTCTTTTGAAATAATAGAGATTCAAACATCTGTCCTCTAATCTCACACAAAAAGTGAGCAGAAAATACATATAGATAAGTAAAAAGAGAAACAGACCAGGCACAGTGGCTCATTTCTGTAATCCCAGTGCTTTGGGAGGCCAAGACAGAAGGATCACTTGAAGCCAGAAGCTTGAGACCAGCCTGGGCAACATAGCCAGACCCTGTTTCAACCACAAATAAAAACAAAACAAAACAAAAAAAACTAAAAAGAGAAACATAAGTCTCCCAAACATCACATACATATGTCAGCATTCTAATCTTCTTGGCGAAATATGGATAAAAATCTCTCATGGACGGCCTTAAATTTGCCTTCATATAATGTGATAATGTCTTTAGTGGCATTCCCATTTGCCGTATTCAGTTCCTTAGTCTTTTTTATTTTGCCTTTAAATTAAACCTCAAGTCATTTTGTTCTTTAATCAGCTCTGCCATCCTTCTCAGTCTAATCCACACTACTCTTCCATTTTCGGTCACAATGACTTTTTCAAATTAAATGTGATCTTATACTTTCCATACTTAAAATCCTTCAGTGACTTCCTTTCCTGTTAGAAGAGAATCCACACTTCCTCATATGCACTTACATGATCCGGCACTTGGCACTCTCCTCGCCTTTTTGACTCTATCTTCTTCCACTTTTCCATTGTCTTAACTCCAGCCTTACTGATCTTCTTTCTGTTGTTCCTTGAAGAACCACAGCTCATTTCTTTCCCAGATGCTTCCCATCTACTCTTCCTCTCCTTGGAGTCTTTGTCTCCAGGTGTCTGACTGCCTCCCTCTCAGCATTGCATCCTCAGCATACATGGGCCCCTAGTCAGAGAAGCCCTTGCCAAGCACCCAGTGTCAAGGGGCCATCCTCTCAGCCAGAAGTTGGTTCGGCACACCCAGTCCTGGTGGTGTCATTTGTCAAACTGATTTGCCTTATTTATTCACGCTGTCATTGGTTATTCCTTATTGGTAATGTAAATCCATAAAGACTCATGTGTTCCTAGTACCTTGCATGTGTTAATTGCTCAGTAAACAATAATGTGAATAAAGTGCTAAAGCACGTTCTTCAGCCTCTTTCTGATCAAGTGTTGATCACTAGAAATATTCTTTTGTTAATGCCGATCCTGTTTGCTGCAGGACCAGGTATGTCAAAATACTAGTTTTGTGTGACTCAACACTTGTGAGTCCTCCAGGATGCTGCCTTCTGTTCCTCTCCTAACATTCGGCGGCTTCTGTGCTGCTTTTCTGTTGGCCTTTGCTCTGGCCCTTTCTTCCACAAGGAAGCAGTCCCACCTCACGACGTTTGATACCAGAAGCAGCAGGAAGAAACGTGAACAAAGGAGAGTATGCCCTCTTCCTAAGTAATAAGTGTGTGTTCACAGATATTGGATGCTTAATGTAGTGGTTTTAAGTGAGGACATTAGGCTATCCCAGGCACCCAAAGTCATTTATCAGTTTTCGTTGAATTGGGGAAATTTTCAGCTACTGTTTCTTCAGGTATTTTACTTACCCCTTTCCCTGTTTCCACACTTATGGGAACTGTCAGCCTAAGATAATCCTTTATAGTTTCATTTCAGCATTAGATCATATGTTACTGGTTTTAATGATGTCACATCTTTGTAAAGCTAGTATTTTAGCAGATGCTGAGATAAACAATAATCATTATCTGAAAATAAATATGGATTGGGAAATGAAAGTGACAGTGTCCTATCTGATCCCATGGTTTGAAAACTGATGTAGTACTCTATATACATAATAATTGCTGCTATTTAATAATGAAATAAAATATTTCCTTTCAATTATAATACATATTATAAAATAATATGTTATTTCTCAAACAGCGGCAAAGTTGTTGGGAGATAAATATGTAAATTGGTACTCACAATTTAATCACCAAAATTGTTGCTTATTGGTTTGGTCTAGGGTAAATACTGTGAAAAAAATAATGAAACACTGAAGACATTGTGAATTGAGAAATTTAAGTCATGTGTCTTTTTGATAGTGTCCTATAGGCTGAGTCTCTGTTCATTTTCTGTTACTTTTTGCCTGTTTTACAGACCAGTCTATGTCTTGATGTAGCCTCAAAGTTCATTGACTCCTTCTTTTGTATTTTGAAGCCAATCAGATGATTTTTTCATTTCAGATCCTTTTTATTTTCAGATGTAAAATTTTCATTTGATTTTTAATAGTTTTTACTTCTCTGCTGAGGTTTTTTTTTTTTTTTTTTTTTTTTAATCTGTTCATTACCAGGATATTTTCTTTTGTAATCAGACCCAGGTTTGCTTGCTGGCTGCTCAAAAGCCAAACACAAGAGGCAAACATAGGAGGTGAGGGTTGATGGGAAGAAAAGCAGGTTTAATTAGAGAATCAACCAATTGAGAAGATGGTGAACTAGTGTTCTAAATTTTAATATTTACCCTATGGTTTTTAAAGGGAAACTTGGTGTGGGACACAGGTGGGAGTGCTGCAGAGCGCAGGGGCTGCGAGTCTTGTTCCAATGACTGTCCTGGATAATCACCCACCTGGAGGTCTGGCTGGTGTTACCTTGACTTCAGACCAGCGGTGGTGGACTAATTGTTCTTGACTCCTGCTAAGTGGGGGGATTCCACAGAGGCTTTGTGCCTGGTTTAAGATTATCCTCTGGAATTTCTTAGGCAAGAACATAATTTGATAAGCATACATTGCTGGAGGGGAGTTTCTAGAGAGGGAAAGAATAAAGAGGTGAGACAGGAGGGAAGGGAGAAAAAGTGGGTGATTTTTAAAATTGAGATCCCTGCTTATACTTTTACACATTATGAATTTTTGAGAGCTTTGTTTAATTCCTTCTCTGCTAATTAATCTAGTGTCATTGGAGTAAATATTTTGCTGTGAAAACTCTGGAATTTGTTATATTACTCCAAACAGTATTGCTTTTATGTTATTTTTTTAGAGTATTTTAGCAGATAGCTTAATTGAACTCCAACTGCAGACTGTATCTGTGGGTAAGCAGCTAAAATCTCAGATGAGATCCTTCATCCTTTTCAAGGATACTTAGGG
The DNA here is from genome assembly GCF_048565385.1 of Saimiri boliviensis. NCBI lineage: Eukaryota > Metazoa > Chordata > Mammalia > Primates > Cebidae > Saimiri > Saimiri boliviensis. The sequence goes on from NC_133463.1 coordinate 83,766,212, forward strand.
TCTGCTCTATGCATTGGTGGTTCAGTTGTCACTGGAGAGTTGATGAGAGTTCATACACAGAATTTGTGGCTCCCTATCTCTGGCTCTCTTCCTTCTGCAGTTCCTTCCTCACTTTCCAGGAGCTGTGGTTGCTCAAAACTTTGGCTTGTGATTCTTCAGGCAGCAAAGACTCAGAGCCTTCCATCAGAGTTTTAGCTGCCCAGCATGCCTCCTGCAGCCTGTCCTCATGCTAAACACCCTAAGAAGTCACCTCATTCAGTTACCTTTCTTCAAGTGTCAGAAACCCTTTAGAATCTACCTAGCGATTACCCAGTAACTTCAAGTAATTGTTTTTTGTATTTTATCCAAAATTTAGTTTTTGTCCGAGGTTAGGTTTGGTTAGAGCTTATGTTGTTATACTAGATGTAGAACCTTGTGGTTGTGTTTTGAGAACACACATGTGCCGGATATTTCATATGTGTGGCTCTTTAATGCCTCACAATAGCCATGTATAAGCTAAATATGATTATCCTTATTTTATAGATGATGAAAGTAGAACAATAAATACAGAGTTATACATCTTCTTCAAGTGTTAATGCAGTTAGTTGTTAGTGGAGTCAGCATTAATACCTAACTCCTTCAATTGAGTTGCTGCCCTCCTATGTTTCCTCTGTAGTTTTATATTTGAAAAATAGTACCCCAGTGTTTGCTGAATATACTAAATTTCTTATTAGCAGGCATTCAGTCTGAATATAAATGTAACATTAAAGTCGAAGTCCTTCACGTTAGAGGAGGAAGTTACCTGAATTTTTTAATGTCAAAATGTTATAAGCCAAAGCCAAAGTATTATAATTTCTTCATAATTCAATCAAACATGGTAAATTAAGTCTCCCAAGAGTGTAAAACTAGAAACAAAAGAGAATGAAATAAATCAGCTGATGAAAGAAATGCCAAGATAGGAATTAACAACAACACCTTCCTTATTAAAGTTATATTTTGGCCGGGCACCATGACTCAGACCAGTAATCCCAGCACTTGGGGAAGCCAAGTTGGTAAGATCACTTGAGCCCGTGAGTTTGTGACCAGCATAGGCTGTATAATGAGCCTTACCTCTACAAAAAAAAAAAAAAAAACTTAAAAATCAGTGGAATGTGGTGGCACATGCCTATAGTCACAGCTACTCAGGAGGCTGAGGTGAGAGGATAGCTTGATCCCGGGAAGCAGAGCTAGCAGTGAGCTGAGATGGTCTTAAAACATAAAGTTCTGTTTTAATATTTAAACCTAATAATATATCATCAATTGTACTTAATTCAGACACACATATTACAAAGCCAATACTTTGGCTGGTAGAGCAAGAAACAGTTAACAGAAGTAACAGTCACATTTACTTATGCTAAAGAAAACAGCGCAGATCCTTTAATGGACCCAAGTGGTGGCAGTCTTCATTGACTGGCTGCATAATTACTCTTGAATACCTCTGAATTAACTGCCTGCTTATTAACACCCTTGGACACACCTACAGCAACTGAATGTAGTTGGAGTTGGCCACTTGTTAGGATAATGAGGAAGTGTGTTAACTGCTGTGCCAAAGAGGTTTTAAGCTATTCACTTGTGATTATTAATAGCACTGTTAACAGTGGTTTGGGTCAGAAAACTCGATGCAACTGAGTAAAACTCCATCCTGGATACAGAGAATAGAGGTTCTCAGATGTGGAAAACATGTCAGTCTGCACTTTTCTAAGCACTTCCTGAAGGCCTCAGAAGAGAGGCCTCAGAGATTTTCACATTAGTATATTTCCCCTCTGTTTAATTATTGAAATGTACTGTTTCCAAAAGTATGGAGTAACTCCAGTTTGGGTACTATGCATCTTTTCTGAGTGAGCATCTAGCACAGGCACCCCCAAACTACGGCCCGCGGGCCACCTGCGGCCCCCTGAGGCCATTTATCCGGTCCCCCGCCGCACTTCAGGAAGGGGTACCTCTTTCATTGGTGGTCAGTGAGAGGAGCACAGTATGTGGTGGCCCTCCAGCGGTCTGAGGGACAGTGAACTGGCCCCCTGTGTAAAAAGTTTGGGGACGCCTGATTCTAGCACCTTGTGCTGTATTCTGCTGTCACTAGGACAATATGGCAATGCAATGACTAAGCCTGTTAATCACCAGACTAGCTTGGGCGCATAGTATAGACAGAATATGCCTTTTGCCCTTTGTATAGAAATCCAAGCTGTATAGAAATTCAGTGTGTGCTCTGTAAATATTCACTGAGTGGAGGTTAGGTTTTTAAAAATCTAAGAAATCTGTAATTGCTTCTATGTCAGGGTCACATTTACCCCCACCCCAACACCACAGATTATGTTTCATGTGGCTTTCCTGTCACTCATAGCACTAAGAGCAAAGCACTGTGAATTTAGCCTTGGACTGAGGACATGTTTAACAGTTTAATTTGCATGTCTATTGCCTGCTAGCATTAAGAATTTTTTTTTCCCCCTGAAGGGTAGCACATAGAAAAGAGAGCTTTAGAATCAGACTTAAATTCAAATGCCACTACCCCTACTACTTAAGTGGCACAGGGAAGCTCCTTCTCTACAGTTTAGTCAGATGGGGCAGCACTGCCAATATTACAGGTTTCCTCTGAGGAGTTAGTGCATGCCGTTTGTTAAGGTGGTTACTGCCTTACTTGCCACGCACGGAGCCCCAAACAAAAGCTGCTTCCTGTCTTCCATTTCACTCACCCAACTTTAAAGAATACTAAAGTATTTTAATTCTTTATGCTGTCTTCATTCTGGATATTATATATTTTCTTTAAAATTTTCAAAGCCTAAAACCATAACACCTTTACTCAATAAAAACTATAAGCATAATTAGCTGCTAAAATGGATTATATTCTAAAAAACAGGGTAACTCACCAGTTTTCGATATAGAGCTTTTTCAAAAAATAGTCCAGAACTTCACTTTCAGAGATGCTTATTCATGTATCCTCCTTTCCCCTAAAATTCCACTAAATGACTGGAAAAAAATGCTTCAAAATCTATAAACGTACTGGAAATTACTAAATTAGTAAATATAAGACATTTTTGGAAGAGAAAAAATGACGAGACTAAAATGGACAAGAACTGTCAGAGAAGAATGCATTGTAAAAGGCTGCCAGGGAGCTAAGAGTGTTTCTAAAGAAGCCCAAAGGAAACTCTGAGCTAACAGAATATACATAGAGAAAAGAATTAAAATGACAAGTAAACAAATATACATAGCTCTTAAGTCCAAATATAAAGATTCTGAAGAACTAGTGAAAGTAATAAACATGTGCTCTCTGAAACAATCAATGGAAACTTCTGTTTCTTAAAATAATTTAGGAGGTTGAAGACTGACCAGTCATCTGAATTTGCAGGAATTCTCCTTTCCAGTACACATTTGCTGTCCAGCCTGTGAATGATCATTTTCCTGTGCTCTGCTCTTGCCTCCCCCTGTAACTGGTGCCTAAATTTTATAGCCAGTTTTGTCTATAGAGCAGCCTTTCATCATCAATTTATATTGAAGGACCATGTTAAAATCTGGGCTTAGATTTTTTAACTTCACATTTTTTAAATATTATAATAGTTTGTTTAAACAATGGTGTCTTCTAAAGTTTATGAGACAACTCAGTTTTACTGTTTGGAAAACTAAACCTTAATCACCAGTGGGAGCCCTGTAGTTAATAAAAGTAATAATACGTCAACCCTTTTTATTCATAGTTGGATTCATTTTAAAAAATAGCAGAATATTTTAGAAGTTTTTGGAAATTCGTAAATTATTTCAGCTTTTGAAATAAAATGCAGTAATTAAAAAAAACAAATCTGTATGTAATTCTGATGCGCACTGAAATGAAAATATAGAATCATTAACTCTAGGCCTTGAGATAAAGAAATGCACATTTCAGAATTCAAAATACATAGAAAAATGTAGTGTTAAATTGGCTGCTGTAAAATTACTGGGCAAATTGGCAAGATAATTATAGAATTATTATTAAAGAAAAACTTTAGGTAAGGACCAGGTAAGAAGTTTAAATTAAGCATCAACATCAAGTTCACCAGAGGTTTTTCTAAGTTTAGATTGTCTTAAGATACAAACTAACATGACAGTTAGTAATTTGAAATTATAACAAAAATTAGACAGTTACAGGAAAGTTATACTTTACTTCCATGATATCTCCTAGGGTTGGAGGGGGGAAGTTTATCCTAAAAAAAACATTTATCCATGTGAATCTTCATAGAAGGTGAGCCCCACCAGTCTCTGGGCTACACTCCTGCCTTGTTTACTGTTCCATTCCCACTGCTCACAACAGGGCCTGTGGCACAGCAGCTGCCCAGGGCAGGTTCTGTGGTGGAAGGAGGGATGAAGGAGTGAGTGCTGTCTAGGAGGCCTTGCTCAGTGCGGAGTGCCAGGCTGCAAAGGCCTTGTTTCCTATTCCTCGTCTCACCCAGCCTCACTCCCACTGCCTTTCCACTCCTAACACCAAACCCAATTCCATACAGTTTTTTTAAGAAGAAAGAAAAAAAAACACCTCTCTGCCTCTTACTGTATTAAAAAAGATAGTTTGTCTCTATTATCTTTAATTATCTATGATTTTTATAAGGCAGCCTTACGGGCAATTCCGTATCTATTGATTATGAATTCATATCGTAGAAGGCAGCATGCACTTATTTTGACGAAACTTTCTTTTATGCATGCACATTTTAGGAATTTAATATTATGTTATTTTGGTAACATAAAAATAAATGTCCTTAACTCCACTGCCATTTGGAATGTTTAAAGCCTTCCATTAAAAAAAAAAAAAAATCTTTATTTGTAGAGACATAAACACCAAAGTGTTACATACTGAATAGAAATGTTACAAGGTATTATCTTTAAAATTTATTAAGAACGATATTATAGATGCTAAAGATTATCTTCATAACTGAAAATTATGTACTTTCCTTCCATCGTATATGAAGTTATGAGAAATTTTATTACGAAAACTGAATAGTTAATATTAGGGCCATAAATGTTTTACCAGAGTATGGTATGAATTATATTAATGTACCAGTCAATATTAAAAAGTATTTTTTTTTATTATGGAAAGGATAAATATAGGAAAATGGTAATATATTTCCTAACTGGATAAAATTATGGAAAATTTAAATAAAAAATACTCCTTTGGGGTGTTACTTAAATAGTTTGTTTTTCTGCTGGGCTTACCTGCTTGGGACATTCTCCCACCCAGTCACCTACCTCTCCTTCCTTCCAACTCTGTGCCTACTGTGTAGCCTGTGCATTTAACACTAACTGGGCTTGTAACCTGGCACAAGCACACCACATTCCAGGTGGAAAACAAGAGGACTTACCATGGAAATGAGTCTCTCTGCTTTTTCTTGCTGTAAGGTCCACCCAATTCCTCCTATTGAAATCAGCCTTCGGTATTCAATTATTTTTTATTAAAGCACTTTCTGATGATGTGTTGAGCAGTCACACTGGAGCTGATGAAGGGGAGACAAAAAGGGACAATCTTAGGTTTCTTTTAAAATCACTTTCATAGGCTTTGGGAAGATAATAACAGAGGCCAATAGTGTTGCAAATTAAGTAACTTCTGATAAGAACTTGTAGTTTAAATGCTAGCCAGGCATAAACAGACAAGAAATGCAACTATGCACAGTTTCTCTCGGTTACAGCCCAGCCAGCACTTTTACATGTCCTGTGCAACATTAAGCTGGAGAAATGTTCTGAGCCTGCTGTAAATATCAGTGCCAATGGGAGGAAGGTTGACACCTAGCTGGCCAACTTATTTTTTCCTAAAGTTTAAACAAGATCCACTAATGAGCTAAAACAGTTTAGAGCAGAAGGAACCCAGTAAGTATGTTCATATACAGCAGCTCTCTCTTCCCTACCACACTTTGGTTTTTCAGAAGGTTTAAGAAGTTTTCAGAAGTTTTTTCGGAGTTATTTGAAACCTTTTTGAAAAATCACCTATTTCTGATGCTAAATCATTAATATCACAGATTTTCCTTAATTCCTTTTTGTGGCAAGAATTGAAGTTACAGCTATGAGGAAGTCATTGTATTTAACTGAGTAAGTCTAGAGTTTAAGAGGGGAAAATCAGAAACAAACAACTGTAACAGAATGGTATAGAGGAAAAGATACATGAAGAAAAGAGTGCCATGGAAATAGAAATGAGGGTGCAAGTAATTCTGTAGGGAGAGAGCGGGTATGAACAAACAGAAGTAATCAGGTGGATTAGTGCTGGAGGGAAGTCATCCCAGTTAAGGGTGCAAAGTCTTGGAGGCAGAAAAGGGGAGCGTTAGAGGCTGGGGATTAGAGTGGGGAAGCCAGAGGTTCTGGGGTCGCCCCTGATTCTGACTTACTGTGTGGCCTTGGGGAGCTTGGGGTTACTTCTCTTTAAGCCATAGTTCCCTCTTCAATAAAATGGAAATAGGAAAGTAAGCACACACTTCCAAACCCTACTTAATTTTTAAAATTTCCTTTTCAAGGAATCAAACTATGCCATGATTCCTTTTCTGATTACTCAAAATAGTTTGACACTAAAAACTGAATTCCTATAGCACAGATATTTGATCAGTCCCTCAACAGACAACTGGAGGCAAATTACTTCTCTCTCAAACTTCTTTATTATGAGGATCATTGTTTCCAGACAGGAAGGAAATTTTTGCTGCATAGATCCAAAAGGCAATAGAGCTGATAGTTAGAAATGACAGAGAAAGATTTTTATTTTTGTTTTTAAATGAAGGAAAAAAGTAAAAGCATGCTAAAAATCAGAATTGGAAGACAGTTGGTGATACAGGCTTCAAAATAAGTGAGCTGTCTGTTATCAGAGATCATTTCACTAGATACAAAGAGAAGAAAAATAACTGTCTTGCCCTTAAGAGTATACTTCCTTATACACTGTCTTATTTGTCAACAGTTTTACCAATAACCAGCTTATCACTTGTTAGGTTAAATTGTAACTTGTAAATTGCCTTGGATTTCTTTTATACTCCATACAAGGTAGGATAAGGAAGCAGTTGCTCAGTTTTTTTTTTTTTTAATTGCCTTGAAGATTGAATGAAACATAGAATAAAAAGATATAACCAATAACTTGCTTCATAAAAGGGCAATAGCCTCTGGATCTAAGACTCGGCTCATCAAAAGATGATTTACAGACGACCAGCAGCAGCAGCACTTAAGAGCTTGTTAGAAAAGCAGAATGTAAACCCTGCCCTAGCCTAAAGCAGGGTCCTCAGGTGATGTGGATGCACGTGAACACGTGAGATGCCCTGCCCTAGAACCACATTTCAGGTGATCTCTAAAGTTGCTCAGAGTAAGAGCTGCCAGTACCATCTCTTCAACAGTTTTAGTCTTCATCAACTCTGACAGTTTCTTCCCTGTGTTCTAAGAGACTGTAACTGTAGGCTGTTTCGCCTTTTCCTTTTGTCAGCTCTCTCATTTGGGTGGCAACCTTAGACAAGGAAAACAGAGTGATTAAACTTAATTCTCAGAAAAGCACTCTCACAGAAATGAAGAAAGATTGTCAAATGTATTAGGGATGTTATAGGAAAAATACAGTTACCCCTCCAGTGCTTATTGCATCAGGACACAGAGACCTCAAGTGGATCTCTCGGTAGGTTTTTCACACTGTGACCCGTGAGAGACGACTAAGGCCCTGTTACCAGACCTTGCAGGCCTCGCTCTATGGTCAGCATGGGTCCTGCTCCTTCTAAATGAACCCCAGGAGTCAGCTGTAGTTTCCCAGGTCACCAGATTAGCAGTGCTGGAACTCGCTTGAGCAGTCAGGGCATCTGCCACAAATTCATTGTTTTACCTGCTGTGCATTGCTGCTTCTCATAAAATTTATAGACAAAAACCTGACAATTTAGTATGTGTTTACACACTCTTCTCAGACCACATTACTGTTGCTAAATGTATAAAACGAGAACTGACATGAGTTGTACTTTCTGTCTCCTTCCCTCATCTTTCACTAAACAGCCAAGAGGAAAGTCAGGACAGAGTAGAAGCAGAAGTCTGTGTACTAATTACCACTTACTACATGCCTGTTTTAGGTCACGCACTTTATATACCCAGTGCACAAACATCACAGCTATTCTGCAGTAAGATTTATTAGCCCCAGTTTACAGATAGGAAAACTGAGGCTCAGAGATCAAATGACAGAACTACATTTGAGTATTAGTATGTTGGAACCCAAAGTGTATGCTTCTTCATTACATCTTAAAATCTTGTATTAATCTGTAAACTAAGTAATTAGTTTTGTTTCAGAGTACCTTTTGTTGTTGTTGTTATTGTTGTTGTTATTTGTTCATTCAAAGCATGATATGGCAGCTCACTACAAAAACCTTCCTGGATTTTTTTATCTCTGAGTTTCAAAACCAGAAACCATGTAAAAACCAGAAACCATGTCACCCTGCTGAAAAACCCAAATAAAAGGAATTATTACATTGTAGTCCATCCATTAATCTGCTTTCAAAACTCTGTGCAGCTGTGTTATCTTTTTGCTCTTCTCTGACATTGCGATATTCCTATCAATATGGATCTACTTTTCTGTTGTGTCATTGATTATCAAGTTCTCACTATTAGATGTTTGTTCTCTTCTCATCCCCATGTTATAAACCCAGCTGTTCAACCTTGCCCTGAATGTCTTTTGTAGCACTCAGTGGAAACTGAGATTAGACAGGATTCTTGAGTTAGCATGTCATCTCCATCATGTCCTTCTTGCACCAGTGTCATCTAAAGTATTGTTAATGCTGTCGCTGCGTAAGAACCACGTCTGTGGAATTTCAGCATTTAAACTAATTTTCAAACTATCTTTTATAGATAAGCATCCAGAACAACGAGATGTGTATCAAATGACTTGTCTAAAATTCCACAGCAGATAAAAATACCTTAGTGTGATTTCATACAGCAGTGGGACATAATCAACATGTCAATGATTATGGAAGAGAAGTATGAGCTTCTTGAATATATAAATATGTCTTTCAATTTGATGAAACTTTCAATTTGATGAAAGACATACATTTATATATTCAGGAAGCATATTGAGTATTTTGTGATTGATACATAGTAACTTGGAGGGCAACCATGGGTATTGAATAAGGAAGCAGGAAGCCTTAATTAGTTTAAGTATACACTGATGAAAATGTCACAAAGGAGTTAAGTGTGCTATAGCTACAAACTACTCTTTACTCACGTTGAAGATTTTTCTAGATATATACTGGAGATATACAAAGATGAGTAAGACACTACAGAAATTGTATCGTCATTGCAGTTTAGAGTGATTGAAGTTTAAATAAACTGTTGATTTTTATTGAGTCGTAAAAATTCTAAACACTTTGTAGGCACTGTCTCATGTTTCTCTCCTAATAACACAAAAGTGGGCTCTGTGGTAGCCTCATTTCACAGTTGAGGAAACGACTTGGAAAGCTCAGACTCCTGATTAGTTTGAGTGCTAACTGGCAGGTAGACGTTAAACTCGTAAGTACATCAGGAATTGAATCCATATATGATTCCAGTGTTTTTGCTCATGACAACCATTTTTACTGTACCAATGTTTATGATCTAGGATTTTAAAGAAAAAGCCTTATTTGCAATAGTCAAAGGGTTACCTGAGCGTGAGGTTATGAAAAAGTGTTATTTATTTTTAACTGCATTAGACATACTAAGATTAAGTTCAACTGCTAATATCAAATATCCACCTGCAGTGACTTAACCCAGTAGAAATATTACGTCCTTCTCCTGTCCTCCTTAAAAGCCTGTACGGCAGTGCCTAACTGTCCTTCCCCAGCTCCGTATAGCTTATAGCTGTGCTTTTCTTAGCTGTTCACTTTTTCCTTCAAGTCTGCTCCCTTTAAAACCATGTCTGCATCCCATGCAGGAAGAAAAAAAGAGTGGAAGGGAAAAGAGAATGCCAACGATATAGTTTTAAAGAGCTTCCCGTAAATCTCACTCAGTGCTAATTAATATCTCATTGGCTGGAACTGGATCACAGGCCACCACAGCTGCAAGAAAGCTGCAAAACTGAGAATTTTTTTAAATGTACTTAGTATTTTAGAACAGTTTTGGCCTTACAGAAATATTGTGAAAATAGTACAGTTTCATGTAATATGGTGATAGTAGAGAAAAACCTGCGTGTGGTTTTTCTCTATTATTAACATCTTACATGAACATGGCTCACTTATTTCAGTTTATGAACCAATATTGACACATTTTTAGCTAGCTTACTGACAATATCGGTACAGTGTTAACTAAGGTCTAGTTCAGGTTTCCTTAGTGTTTACCTAGTAGTGTCCTTTTTCTGTTCCAGAATCCCCAGAATATAACATCATGTTGAGTCGTCACGTCTCCTTAGGCTCCTCTTGGCTGTGACAGTTTCTTAGACTTGTTTGTTTTGATGATCTTAACAGTTTTGAGGCCGGGCACGGTGGCTCAAGCCTGTAATCCCAGCACTTTGGGAGGCTGAGGCGGGTGGATCATGAGGTCAAGAGATCGAGACCATCCTGATCAACATGGTGAAACCCCATCTCTACTAAAAATACAAAAAATTAGCTGGGCATGGTGGCACGTGCCTGTAATCCCAGCTACTCAGGAGGCTGAGGCAGGAGAATTGCCTGAACCCAGGAGGCAGAGGTTGCGGTGAGCCGAGGTCGCACCATTGCACTCCAGCCTGGGTAGCAAGAGCGAAACTCCGTCTCAAAAAAAAACAGTTTTGAGGAGTACTACTTAGGGTTTTTCTAAGATGATTCTCAACTAGGATTTGTCAGATATTTTTTCATCATTAACCTGGGGTTATGAATTTGGAGAACTAAAAACACAGAGGTAAAATGCCATGTTTGTCACATCATATCACATAGATGTACTGTCCACATGACTTATTATATGCTTATGTTACCTTGATAACCTAGCTGAGGTAGTACTTGTCAAGTTTCTCCACTGTCAAATTCTCCTCATTTTTCTTTCTTTTCTTACTATATCCTTTAAAAGAAAGTCACTGTTAGGAACCCCTAAATAAGAAGTGGGGAATTACAGTTCACCTCCTGCTAGGTGGAGTATCTACAAAAATTATCTGGAAGATTTGTCTCCTCCCCTATTTATTTATCTATTTATTGATTGATTCAGTCATTTTTGTCAGTGTGGACTCATGGATATTAATTTTATACGTTGAGTTACAATTCAGTACCACTGTCTTTTCTTGCTCAGATTGTCATTTCATGTCAGCTTTGGCCATTGGGTTTTTTGTTTTTGTTTTTGTTTTTGAGATGGAGTCTTGCTCTGTTGTTAGGCTGGAGTGCAGTGGCGTGATCTTGACCCACTGCAGCTTCTGCCTCACAGGTTCAAGCAATTCTTCTGTCTCAGCCTCCTGAGTAGCTGGGACTACAGGGGTGTGCCACCACACCCAGCTTTTTTTTTTTTTATTTTTTTATTTTTTTATTTTTTGTATTTTTAGGAGAAACAGGGTTTCACCATGTTGGCCAGGATGGTCTTGATCTCTCAACTTCATAATCCACCTGCCTCGGCCTCCCAAAGTGCTGGGATAACAGGATTGAGCCACCATGCCTGGCCAGGAGTTCTTTCAGTTGGCTTTGACGCACACCCATAATTTGGGGTTTTTTTAAATTAATTAATTAATTTATTTATTTATTTATTTTAGCACTCTCTTAGTTTCTGGCACTGCACATTGCTCCAGACTAGTCTTAACATATTTCTACCTTCAGTTCTAAAATCAATAATTTCTCCAAGGAGCTTAGTTTCCTTTTGTTGGTGTATGGCATTAGAAAGCAAGATCAGGGTGTTGGTTCTCCTTGCTGCTTCTGGGATGTGCTTGAGTCTGCACTTTCTCAGCTGACAGAAAATGAGCATATATGTGTATGTACTAACCTGTGTATCTCCTCATATTTATGCATATTTCTTTGTTTAACAATCTGTAAATATAATAAACTAAACATGAGTGCGTAATGACGTCTCTGATTTTCATCTTTTACATTGACCATTATACCCTCTTCTGTTTGCTTAGCACTCCACTCCAAAGTGAGAAACTGGCTCCCACCATTCTTTTATTTGTTGAGTTCCAGGGTACATGTACAACGATATTAGAATTGTTAACCTGTATGCACACTTCTTCCTGTATAAAATATCTTCATCAACTAGAACAGCACTTATGTACAGTTTTGTTGTTGTTGTTGTTGTTATTGTTTTGTTTTTGTTTTTTTGCCTTTAGTCTAACAGACTTCTCTCCTTTCTAGGTTTACTTTTCTTCAACCCCTTTATAAGGTTCTTTTCATATGCTTTTAATATAGTTAAAATGTTTTTTCACATTCAGGATTGCATCCTAAGTCTCCTACTTCCTAAATAATGTTATGGTTTTTTAGTGTGCATATATTAAAATTCACTCTCTGTGCTGCGAAGTTCCTTGGGTTTTGACAGATGCTTTGTGTCATGTATTCACCCTCATTTTAGTATCATACAGAATAGTTTTATCACCCTAAGCTATACTCATTCAACCTTCCCTCCACCCCTTAACCTGTAAACTACTGTTTTGTTTTGTTTTGTTTCGTTTTTACCATCTCTCTAGTTTTGGTATTTTCAGTATGTCATATAGTCGAAAACATACAGTATGTGGCCTTTCCATTTCCAGAGTGGCTTCTTTCACTTAGAAATGCGCATTTAAGATTCATTCCTACTTCTTGTGGTTTGTTAGCTCATTTCTTCCTACTGCTGAATCATTTTCTGTTGTACGCATGTAACCCAGTTTGCTTATCTGTTCATCTCTCAAAGGGTATCTTGGTTGCTATAAATAAAGCTGCCATAAACATTTATGTGCAAGCTTTTATGTCAGCATAAGTTTTCAGATCCATGGGGTAAAAAAACTAGGAATACAACTGCTACATTGTATAATAAGGTTCTGTTTAGCTTTGCAAGAAATGTCCAAACTGTCTTTCTAAGTGGCTATATACTATCTTGTATGTCAGACAGGAATGAGAGTTCACGGTTTTCATATCCTCACCAACAATTGATATATTCAGTTATTTATTTTAGTCATTTTAATAGGTGCGAAGTAGGTATCTCACTTTTGTTTTAGTTTGAATTTCCTAGTGGCAAATGATGTTGACTATCTTTATTTGGTTATTTGCCATCTGTAGATTTTCTTTGGTGAGCTGTCCAGGTATTTTGCCTGCTTTTTAATTGGATCATTAGCTTTCTTTTTGTTGAGTTATAAAAGTTTTTTGTGTGTTTTGGATGCAAATTCTTTATCAGCTATTGTGTTTCCCAAATATTTTCTTCCTTTCGGTGGTTTGTCTCTTCATCTTTTAATAGTGTCTTATGCAATGCAGAAGTCTATAATTTTAATTAAGTCCAACTTACTAATTTGTCTTTCAAGGACTTTTTTTGATATTGTATCTAAAAACTCATCACTAAACTAATATAATATAGTTTTTTTTCTATGCTTTCTTCTATAATTTTTATAGTTTTTATTTGGCTTTAAGATACATTTTTAGTGGATTTTTGTGAAAGATATAACATCTGTGTGTAGGTGTCTGCTTTTTTTTTTTTTAGTTTATTGATAATAATTTTTTCCTATACCATTTGTTGAAAAAAACATTATTTTTCATTTAGTTGTCTTTGCTCCTTTGTCAATAATCAGTTGACTGTATTTCTGAGAGTCAGTTTCTGGGCTCTGTATTTTGTTCCATTGATCTGTGTCTTTTCTTTCATAAATACCATGCTATATTGATTGTAGCTTTATAGTAAGTCTTAAAATCAGATATTATGAGTCTTCTAGCATTGTTTTTCTTCTCAGTATTGTGTTATCTGTTCTCAGTATTTTGCTTTTCCATGTATACTTCAGAAAATGTTTGTTTATATCTAAATATGTATCACTTGCTGAGATTTTGGTTATAGTTGCATTGAATCTATAGATTAGTTGGGATGAACTGGCATCTTAACAATATTATGACCACGAGCATGAATGTTACTCCTTTGAGTTCTTCCATCAGAGTTTTGTAGTTTTCTACATGGGGATACTGTACATATTTTGTTAAATTTGTACCAAAATATGCAGTTTTTTGTGGCTTCAGTAATTGTTTTTGTGTTCTTAAATTCCAACTATTTGTTGCTGGTATATAGGAAAGCATTCGACTGCAATCTTTTATTCTGAGATCTTATTTTACTAGCTTATTAATTATAGGAGTATGTGTAGGGCTTGGGGGGTTTTTTGGACTATTTTGGGTAATTTTTTTACATAGCCAATTATATCACCTGTGAACAGAGGAAGTTTTGCTTTTTCCTTCAAAATCTGTTTAAGTTTTATTTACTTTTCTTGTTTTATTGAAGTAGGTAGGACTTTTAGTATAGTGTTGAAGAGTAGTTGTGAGAATAGACATCCTTCCCAATCTTAAGGGGAAGGCATTCAGTTTCTTACCATTCAATATGTTGTAGGTTTGCTCTACATGTTCTTTTTTTTATTGAGACAGAGTCTGGCCCTGTTGCCCAGGCTGGAGTTCAGTGGGACCATCTAGGCTCACTGCAACCTCGGCCTCCCAAGTTCAAGTGATTCTCATGTCTCAGCCTGAGGAGCTGGGATTATAGGCTTGTGCCACCACACCTGGCTAATTTTTGTCTTTTTTCAGTAGAGATGGGGTTTCACCATCTTTGCCATGCTGGTCTAGAATTCCTGATCTCAAGTGATCCACCTGCGTTGGCCTCACAAAGTGTTGGGGTTACAGGTGTGAGTCACCTTGCCTGGCTGAGATTCTTTTTCAACTTGAGGAAATTGCCTTCTGTTCCTGTGTTACTGAAAGTTGTTATGAATGAGTATCGCAGTTTGCCGCATGCTTTTTCTGCTGTATTTATATGATCACATGATTTTTCTACTTTAGCCTTGTTGATGTAGTAGATTACATTGATTTTCTAATATTAAACCAACCTTATATACCTGGAATAAATCCTACTTGGTTATGGTGTATAATTCCTTTAATACATTATGGAATGGAGTTTGCTGATGTTTTGGGGGATTTTTATGCCTGTGTTCATGAGATATACTGATTTATAGTTCTTCACTTTAGACTGTCTTTATCCACATTGCTCATTAGGAGGCTTTGTTCTTGTTTCTCCTCAGATAACATGTCTCATCCTAGGGAGGTCACAGAGCAGTTGGGCTGCTCACAAGACTGGCTCCATTTGCCCCTTTTCCTCCCCATCTCTGGCCAGTTGTAGCCTCTGAGAGTGATTTGAAATTTTGGGAGATACTTTCTTTGTCAGGTCCCAACCAGGGCTCAAGAGCTCAAGACTCGGCTGGGGACAGTCACCTCTGGCCTCCCTGGCTGGCCCAAACTAGTCCCAGCCTCTGATAAGTAATATAGAAATACTTTTAAGGAGGCATTTCCAATGACCATCCTCACAGATTGGGTTAGGAAGTGCTCCCTCTGCTTATATTTTTTGGGACAAGATTATAGAGAACTGGTATTATTTTATTCTTCAGTATTTGATAGAATTCATTGAAATCATATGGAGTTGATGCTTTCTTCTTTGGAAGGTTATTAACCGTTGATTAAATTTATTTAATAGACATAAGCCTGTTCAGATTATTTAATTCTCCTTGTGTTGGACATTATGAATCAGAATCAGTCACATTCATGTAAGTTAAAAAATGTTTGGGCTCGGAGTTGTTCATAGTATTTCTTCATTATTCTTAAGTATCCTTCAGGAGGTCAGTAATAATGACCTCCTCCTCCTCCTCCTCCTCCTCCTCCTCCTCCTGACGACCTCCTCCTCCTCCTCCTCCTCCTTTCTTCTTCCTTTCTTCTTCTTCTTTTCTTTCTTCTTTCTTCTTTCTTCTTCTTCTTCTTTTCTTTCTTCTTCTTCTTTCTTCTTCTTCTTCTTCTTCTTTTTCTTTTTCTTTTCTTTTCTTTTCTTTTATTTTTTTGAGACAGAGTCACTCCATTGCCCAGGCTGGAGTGGAGTGAAGTGATCTTGGCTCACGGCAACCTCAGTCTCTTGGGTTCAAATGATTCTTGTGCCTCAGCCTCCCAAGTAGCTGGGACTCCAGGCACACGCCACTGTGCCTGGCTAATTTTTGTATTTTTAGTAGAGATGAGGTTTTGCCATGTTGACCAGGCTGGTCTTGTACTCTTGGCCTCAGGTGATCCACCTGCCTCAGCCACTAAAAGTGCTGTGATTACAGGCCTAAGCCACCACACCTAGCCGAAACCCTCTTTATTTCTAATACTGGTGTTCGGGCTTTTATTTTGCCTGTCTATATAGGTTTATCAGTTTTTTCAGTCTTTTCAAAATTCAGCTTTGGGTTTTGAGAATTTGCTGTTTTTGGAAAATGAGCCTTTAGCTGTGTATTCACTAAGCCAAACACACCGAAGAAGGGGGAAGCTGATCTGTAGGCAGCCAGCCCATCAGCTGTAGTTCTTGCTGGCAGGTCTTGTCCAAGTGACATACATCACACTGTGTCTATATTCTCTGCTGTAGCTACATTTTCCTGTCCTTATTTCTACAAATAGGACCTGCACATTTTCTCAGATTTTTGCTTCTGTGGAACGATACTTGATAGAGTCACTTCCTTCTTTTCTAACTTTAGGTCTCATTATTTACATTAGAAATACATGAATATATTGAATTCTACCTCAGAAAATGCTAGTGTTTACTTAATCTAAGAATGTTGTTTTATTACCATGTAGTTGATACATTATTCAGGAAAGTACGTTTTATTCTCTCTCTGGTGAAATTGTGGCATATGTTTTGGCCTCTGGCTTTGCTCACAGCTGTTCTCAGACAGTTTTAAAATCTCTCTAAGCCTCAGTTTCCTTGTCCAGAGATAAGCAAGACACGGCACACTTCATAATATGAGAGTGAAGTTTGAGTATAATCCTGGCATGGCATCCTGTAGAAGTCTAGGGCACATGTGACTTCCCCAATATCATAGTTTCCTACTCTGTATACTGACCAGAGATTGAGTCCAGACTTCTTCTATGTTGTTACTAGACTAACTACCTAAATGACTTAATTTCATTTTGGTAGATACCTGTTTCATGTTTCCTTTAGGTTTTTGCTATGACTTCCTTATTCCTTTTTATAAAAATATAGAACATTAATTTTGTTCCTGAGGTATAAATATATGTGAATAACGTAATGTCAGAGAATATGATAGATACTGCTAATTTGACCCTTTTGGTTACAGGGGAAGGGGAGGAGTTACAGCCCGGCCAGTTGGAGTTGTAGTACCACGAGGGACACCAACACCCAGAGGAGTCCTGTCCACCCGAGGGCCCGTGAGTCGGGGAAGAGGACTTCTCACTCCCAGAGCCAGAGGAGTCCCCCCAACTGGGTACAGACCTCCACCGCCACCCCCGACACAAGAGACTTATGGAGAATATGTAAGTGAAGGTGTAAGACAACAAACAGCCTTGTTGATCAGATTGACCCAACCCAGACTTAGCACTGGATATTGTGCCCAAGTACCCTTTGTTTCGGTTCTTGAGTACTTGACCTTGGTTCAGCAAATATTTGAGTGCTAATGAAGTACGTAATGCTAGAGGTATCAAAATGGCCTGATCTTTTTCATCAGATAGCTTAAATCTAAGGTATAGAAAAGGAATTTGGGTGGTCGGGAGGTATAAGACTAAGGTTCAGGAGACATATTTTTGAGCCCTTACAGAGTTCAATGTAGCATTCTTCTGTATTCCACTCCTGAATACTTCAGTCATTTAAAAAATAATTGCCTACATATACCAAGATGGTTTCACCCTTAACTGTTTCCTTTTAAGCTATGCTGCTGAGTATGGATTCTTAGTGGAAATTCTTTTCAGTGAAGAAAACAAAAGTTCTCTATTTTCAATTAGTGCCAATCTTTCATTTATCATTCAGTGATTCTTTGATGTAATTCATAGACTGGCTTAACATAAGAGAGAATTACAACTGCAAAAATTGAGGGGGAAAGGAATTTTTTGATGTCCTCATTTACCATGCATGAAGAAAATAAGAAGCAATGAATAAGTGATTCATATTAGTAATTGAAATTGTTAAAATAAGAGCATATGAACTGTTGTCAATGAAAGGGAAGCAGTGACAATGATAAAATGCAAGAATCAGTAGGTTTTCAAGTTTTACTTTGAGATCTGTTGCTAGGTGCTCTGTGCCTCTTTGCATAGTTTCTGGAAGGTTGCAATAATCCCCTGGGCCACAGATGACCTCTTCACCCTCATCTGTGTGACCATTGGTAAGATCAAAGTCTTTGTCTTGGACATACTTAAGTTTTTCTAATTCCCTGAAAATGCTGTGTCATCTTAGGCTTCCAGGCCTTTGCTCATGCTGCCTCCTCAGCCTAGATGGTCCTCTGTGTTTCATTTGACTTCTCCTTTTGTCCTTCTAGACTTAGGTCAGCTGTTGCTAGGGAAATTTACAGGCAGTAATAGTTAACCTATTGAGCATTACCACAGTTCTTACATGTCTCTCTTCCACCTAGCTTGTGAACCTATGGAAGGGCAGGAATAGATAGCTTTTATCTCTTTATACTTGGGAGAGAGTGCATACTGAGAGCTCACTGAGTTATATTTTAACAGTTAAATCCCATAATAGTTTCACAAGTTTGTTTTTCAGTTGAGGAAGGATGTAGTTCCTCTCTTCTCTTTGAATTCCTTATTACAGTAGCACGTGTTCCTACTTCCTAATATATATTCTTACCAGATGACAATAATAATCATGCCTCAGCTCTTCAATAAATGCTGAGTCTCCTGAAAGTAACAGAGACTGTAAAGGAAAGGAATTGTTAAATTCCTTTTATGTAGGCCCAGTGTCTGTTCCTTTCCACATTGGCTTACATTGATTTCTCTTAGGTTTAGATTTAATATAAATGTGGTTGGATGATGTAGTAGAAATTTCCTGGCAGGTTGTGTGGGAAACCTGGATCCTATACCCCATTTTGTCATAAATTTTAACATCAGTTAGGCAAGATATTTAACTTTTTGGGCTTCATAATCCACTTATTTTGAAAAGCACTATTGCCTTCTTTACCTGTATTCATCTTTCCATTCAGTAAAGATTGGAGTTTAAGAGCTCTAAAGGAGAAAGTCAACCTTCATTGTTTGATTCCCACACTTACTCATGTCTGGCACTCCTGCAGGCACTGACATGACTGTAGCTGTGATTTCAACACAGCCAGTGCTCTTTCTGTCACATGGCAGTATTGCCTTAAAATAACTGAGGGCCACATCCACAAGTGTTTTAATGTGACTGGAATGCAGCATTTACAGTTTCATCAACTTCATACAGTAACAACTCTTGCACAGATAAAACAGCTGTATGCTTTCCAGGTGTGCTTTGGGTGTAGAGTGGGACACCAAAGAAAAAGAAACACCATCATGAGTGTACCTCCTTCCCCAGGTTAAATTACTGTCATGAAGCGTTCAGATTACAAATGTTATAACTTTCCCACTTGATTTACCATCTATTATTCCTGGAATGTCTTTTAAGATTACTAGTCAAGAGGAAAGATTTTCCTCATTTAGCCTTGCATTTTGTAAGCTGCCTTGGCACAGGTATAGTAAAAGCTTCAGTAGCTTTTTTAGTATAGTAAAAGTATATATCTTTACTCTATATAACAAACTTTGCTGGTAGTTGGTGAAAGGAGTAGATAAAGCCCTTCAGCTTCCTTACAGTGGCTCCATCAGTAGCACTGCCTCCCAGGTATACCCTTTTAACCTCATCTTCCTCCACTGACCCAGTTTTAACTGAACTTTCTACTTCCAACCTTTCTAATACAGCTTGCAGTCTCTCGCATAATTTTAAACATTGGCCATTGGTCTCAACTGTTTGAAATCCTAAAGACTATTCACCTACCACTTTTAGTTTTGTAATATAGTAGGGGAAGTGGGAAGTAAGCTCTTATTGAAAAATTTTTATGTTGGGCTCGGCACAATGGCTCACGCTTGTAATCCTAGCACTTTCAGAGGCCAGGGTGGGCACGTCACTTGAGGTCAGGAGTTTGAGAACAGCCTGGCCAACATGGTGAAACCCCTTCTCTACCAAAAAAATACAAAAATTAGCTGGATGTGGTGATACATACCTGTAATCCCACCTACTTGAGAAGCTGAGGTGGAAGAATCACTTGAACCCAGGAAGCAGAGGTTGCGGTGAGCCAAGATAGCACCACTGCACCCCAGCCGGGGCAACAGAGCAAGACTCAAAAAAAAAAAAATCTTTTTTGTTTCTTTGTTACTAGGATGTTAGATAGGGTGGGTATACTATAAGATACCCAACTTTTAGAAAACGAGCAACCTGTAACACAAATAAATGGTTATCCATTCATGTATCAAATGGGAAAATTGGTCATCTTTGAATATACTAACATTATTACATGGAACTAGAGTATCATAAATTAGATTCTAAATTCCATGACGGTAGGAACTCTCCATGTCCCTCCCCTATCCCCCTACTTACCACAATTCACTTTTTTATTCCAAATAACTAGTATATAATGCCTGGCACATAGTAGGTCTTTCATAAATATAAATACTGAATGAATGAATAGTCACAAGACTGTTTTTAAAAATTGCCACCTGCAGAGAACCCACCACAGATGCCTTCATGTGATTTTCAATTTTATTCACATAGCAATTTATATGTAACATAGTATTTAGCATATTGCTATGTAACATAATCATTCAGCATATGTCTAGTTTTCAAAAGATTATTAACTTCTAAGGAAAAATTCTGTTATCTCTAAGTTAGTTTAATCTCTGGCTACTAGCCCAGTGTTTGGCACATTGTAAGCACTTATAAATGTTTGCTGGACTGGACAACCGTATACAGAGACTTGATAAGTTGCTCAAATGCAGGTTACCAATGATTTTTTCTAAGTTACTAGTAAAAGATGTGATGGGAAGAAATGTGATAGTTAGCATTTGAGAAAATAACTTTCCTAAGTTACTGTTGTTTTCTAGCACTAGACAGCTAGTCACAGGTTACAAATGACAAGACTAGTTTTGTTAGTTCCTAGAGGAAACAGAATAACCTACTGTAAATCTCATCTCAGTATAAAAGGGGCTTTCAAGAAGGATGTAATATTTGATGAGAAACCGCTCTCCACAAGACACTTTGATATATGTCATGTTTTCCTTGTAACTACCTATTATGATCTCTACTGTGCAAATGAGAATTTAAGGTCAAGGAAGTTAAGTGCCTTGCCCAAAGCCACAGGACTGGTAAAGAAGGAGCAGATTCAGGATTCAAAGTTCAAGGGCTATGTTCTGTCTTAAAAAATCAGTACTTTAAAAAACAAAACCAAAAATACACTGTTCTGCGAGCTGAGATTAGAAATAAAATCTCTTCATCTTTGGAGAAAGTGTAACAGATGCTGTGTGTTCCCTTCATCAGAAATGCCATGAAAGGGATTATAGGACACTGAATTAAATAACCTCTGTGTTCCTTGCAATTCAGTAATTCTTTGTTTTTAAGCTACTCAAAGTAGGTAAATGGAAATGAACTGTTAGGAAGAAAGGGATGATGTTCGGGTTAAAAACTGAATGAGTGAACAAAGCACTATGAATACATGTACTGGCAAAAGTAAGAATAACATTTTATTATTTAAGAATTTCACAACACCTGTTTCCCTAAAAAGGGTTTGTCATTTCATTGAGACTTAGAAATGTAATTTTTAAAAATCTCCTTAGAATGTATCTAGTGATAAAGTTTTGATTTCTGTACAATGTGTTTGGCTATATCAAGTCAATTCAGGTTACTTTTCATCGATTTTAAAATTTGCTATCTGTGGCCATTATTTCCAGAATAAAAGATGGAAAAAGAATCATATCAGTGGTTTACTTAAACAAAATGAGGAAAATTCTATTTTTTCAAATCCTGCCACAATAGCTGCATTTTTCAGAAGTATGCATTTCAATCTTTAAAGATACTCAATGATTTTCAGATTATGTGTACTACAAATATTCTGATACAGTTTTAGGCCCAAGAAAAACTTAGTCAATTGTATCTGTTCTAATTATTTTTAAATAATTATGTTATGCCCATTTTAGAAAATGTACTGCTTTATTAGCCTAAGTGAGAAAACTTAATAATTCACAGGTATTTCCTTGTAAAATGTCCCTGTTGAAATTTATCTGATATTTCTCAAGGTGAAAGGTGAGTCATTGAAGATACTTGATCATTTATACTGTCATCTGAGCCAACTGTTCTTCATTGGGGTCACTATAACAAAATATGCCCTGAGTGTGCATCATTGAGATGAACATCTGTTAGCAAATAAATCTGTTTGACTCTGTGATTATTATTCCAAGAGTAGTGTATGACACAGTAGCCGTTTGAGTAGATAGGCCAGCCATTGGTAACACCAAATGCATCTCTCAGTAATTCTTCTTTCAGGAATGACTCTAAAACAAGACAATTTAACATGGTTAGCTTTTTTCCAAAATGAGAAATATAGATAATGGATTTTTTTCAGTCATTTAAGTATAAATTGGGACATTCCACTCTGCTTTTAACTTAGTAAAATTAGATATAATTACAGGAACTCCTCATCTCTTTTTGGAGAACAAGAAGTACCTTTTTTCCAAAATGACATTGATTTATTATTTATGTCCAAATGATTAAATAACTGACAAATTAATTAGGATATCCCAGTACACATTCAATGAGAACACTAACAATTTAAAATGTTGGTGTAATTACACACACAAAAAAAGCATACCTGGTGTGTCCTGGCAGAGCCCAATTTACATATGAATTTCTGAAGTGAAACCAGTTTTTATAAGTTGTTTCAGGGTCAGCATGCAGAGAAAACACACAATCTGAATAAATGAATATCCCCCTAACACTCAATATGGTAGTTTTATTTATTATCTCTGAAAGATCTTGTTCATTTCCATTACTTCACCTAAACACTTGCATGTGATTTCTGCTGAAAGGAAAACACTTTCCGCCGTACTGCTGCTCTCAGTACTTCACTTCTGCACTGTATGTGTGGGTTGTTTTCAGTTCTCTGCAGACACTGACTGTGTGTCCTACAGTTTAATTCTGACACCTGGAGTTAGCACAGACCCCACAGTTAAAGGCTTAGTCCCACTTGAGATGCCAGTCGTAACTGGTGGGCCCCAGGTTACCCACAACTTGTGTCTGACTTGGATAGAAATTGGAGATTCCCACAAGCCTTTTATCATGTTTGATAATTTGTTAGAACGGCTTAGAACGGCTTAGAAAGTCATTTACTTACTATTGCTAATTTGTTATGAAAGGATACAGGTCAGGAACAGTCAGATGGAGGAGATGCATAGGCAAGGTGTTGAGGAGGGCATGGAAGCTCCATGCCCTCTCCAGGCAGCCACCCTCGCGGCACCTCCATGTCTTCACCCAGCCTGGAGGTGTCCCAAACCCCTTCAGTTGGAGTTTTTAATGGAGGCATCACCACATAGGCATAACTGATTAAATCATTGGCCATTAGCGATTGACTCAATCTCCAGGCCCCTCTCCTCCCTGGAGGTCAGAGGTGGAGCAGCAAGTTTCCACCCTTTAGTCATGGTTGGTTCCCTTGGCAGCTAGCCTCCCCTCTTCTATCCCTAAGGGCTTTCTGGAAGTCATCCTATTGATGTAAACTTTTATGTGATTGAAAGGGACTTGTTATGAATTTTAAAAAGGCCCTTCTTTCGCCTTTATTGCTCTTGTCACTTAGAGAATTCCAGGGTTTTTAGGAGCTGTGATCCAGGAACTGTGGAAGAAAATGAAAATACACATTTCTTTCTATATCATAGCATCAAAACTACCAAATCTAAATTTCTAACTCTGATATCATCTGTTCACAGTCCCCTCTCCCTAAATGCCCTATAAGCACTTTGAAAGCTGTGCTAGGGACCAACACAAAGGTCGATCTCTAGCACAGCTTTCTTCCCCAGAGTTCCCTCATTCTTCTCCAGAGTTTCTTGTTAAGATGAATGGCGCTACCGTATAACCAGACTCCCAAGATCTAATGCGTTCATCTTCCTTCTCTGTATTCAAATAGCTACCAAATCTTTTCACTTGTTCCTCATGAATAGCTGTTTGATTTCATGTTCATCTACATTGCAGTTGGTTTTGTTATGATACTTTCCTTGTTCACTTATTTTATTCCTAGCACCAAGCATTAAGTGGTCACTTAATACAAGACTAGTGTTTTGGATGGGTGAATGCACGCACCACAGAGGTTGTCATAGCCTCTTCAGTTGTACCTTTGCTTGTAGTCTTGCTCCAGCCCATTCCTTTCCTTAAATAATGTATTCTTCATACTACTTCCAGTGTGCGTTCTAATATGTAACTTCTTATATGCTACTACCGTCCACCTCCCCCCATAAGGAAGAGAACTAGTTGAAAATTCTAGAAGGATCTTAGTCTCTTCAGGATAAAATTGAGACCCTGTTTGCATTCAGTCTATACCAATTGCAGTCTCTTAAACATAGCAGGAACTGTAAACTCTGTTTTCTCGAGCTCTTGGCTCTCTTTGAATGTGCTTTCTTGTTTTGTCCATGCCAACTCTCTTTATTATTCATAATCTTCCATCATGGAGCCTTCCGGATCTAATCAAGCATAGTTAGCAGTATCTTTCATGTCCGTTTAACATATTGTATCCACCTCTGTGTTTACTTACTTGTCCTTGTCCTCAGTAGACTGTGGGATCCTTTAGGGAAGGATCTATGTCTTTGTTTTATCTTAGTTTACCCAGTCTATCACAGGACCTGACATTTTGGAGCTACTAAGTAAATATATGGAGGATGGATAACATGGCCTTTGTCAATGCCAGCTAATTCTGTGTCATGCCACGTGTTATATATACTTTTCAGCATACTTAGCGCAATAAAACTAAATATTTTAAACCAGTTTTAGCAAACATAACATGGTCCACTTAGTGAACCAATAAATAAATATGAAAGACAATGCAGTTTAATGTAAAGAATATTATTCTGAGAAGCAAAATAGTCATGCATCACTTAACAGTGGGAATATATTCTGAGAAATGCATCATTAGGCAGTTTTATCATTGTGTAAATACCATAGAGTGTTCTTAGACAAACTGAGATGGTAGTGGGCTCTACCATTTCAGTTTGTCTAAGAACACTCACCTACGCAATATGCTTTTAGGTAACAAACCTAAACAGCATGTTACTCTACTGAATACTGTAGACAGTTTTAACACAATGGGGTTTTTGTGTTTGTAAACATATCTAAACATAGAAAAGACAGAGTAAAAATGTGGTATTATAATCTTATGGCTCCACTGTCCTATATGAGGTCTGTAGTGACCAAAATGTCATTATGTGGTGTGTGGCTATACTTGGTTTCTAACTTCCCTTCTCTTCAGAATTACCATCTGTTGTGTTTTTATGCAGACTATTTAACCTTTCTGGGCCTGAATTTTCTCTTAACCTGCAAAATATTAATGGTGATACATAGCTAGAGGTTAGTCCAAATGACGTTCTTATCCTCCTTTCCAACTTAAAAACTCTGCAGTGGATTGAGTATTTTTGTGAAAACTTGGTTTCCACTCTCATCCTAAGGATGGTTTTTTTAAAAAAGAAATTTGTTTTTATCAAATAGAAACCTTTCTGTTAAAAAGTAAGTTACAGAATAAACACATACATATTTTAATGATGGTAGAAACAAGCTAAAAATGAGTAGCTGTGAGCCTTTAGACTTCTAAAACATCTTGAAAAATGTTTTACAAGATGAGATTTTAAAAAATACAGACTTGTTGTCCCTTAAAATGTATAAACTAAAATTGCCTTAGGAATTCTAATCTTACTTTTCTCTAACTCATTTAACTATGATTGCATCAGCTATCTATTCATAGGAAGTATTTATCAGTCACTAATATCTCTTGATATCTCAATGTTGTGTAATCAATTCTAAGCATTTTTGAGGCTGAGCTGATGGATTAATCACCTTTAAAAGTAAGTATGGTAGGGCATTTTAAATGTAGTCATACAAGCTCATAAGAATACAAAAGCTCTTTTCTTCAGCAGGTATTTTTTGTGCTTTGATTATGTAACTGTAAGGTGTTTATTGAACAGAATGTGGAATCATCCTTAAATCACCTCCTGAGGAATGGTAGTACCTACTTAAGAGAGGCACTAGGTACCTTTCAAAGTCACATAGTCTATTAGGGCAGAGCTAGAATTTAAAGCCTAGTGTTCTGGCTCTGAGCCCATGCTCCAGCACCTGTCAGTGTATTCTAATGGAGAAGCTGATAAATAAATGGGAAAGAATATTTAATCTTTTTGGATATAAAAGTTGTTATGCAGAATTTTGAGCAAGCAGTACGTGATTAAGGAATAATTGGTTTTACCAATCCTTCTGCAGCTACTGCAGGATATGTTATTTCCTCATAGGACAACTGCCATTGGTTAATTAATCCAGATTTAAAGAATCAAAGAGATAATCTTGAATAGGAGCGAAAAACGAAACCTCGTGTTGTATGAGCATGCATGCCTTCTGTGTGTGTTCTCCAGCTTCATGACTCACTAAGGCTGTGAAAGATGAAAGCTGTCTTGAAGAAAACACTGCTGCTACCATAAATGGTGCCCTCATCTGTACATGGGAATAGACCATTGTTTCCTCCTTTGTGATAAGATAAACTCTTCTGAAATTATGATGGCTAGGAACATCAATGAAGGCCTTTTGGGGAAAGGAAATATATTTTTTAATATACATGTTATTCTTTAATGTGGATTTTATTTAAAGACTCAGTGAAGTCATCCTTCTCACTTTTTGAGAAAGCTACAGCTCACCTGAAGCTTTAATTATATGACAAGTTTGGGGATTTTTGTACAGATGAGAGTTGTACTGATGGTAAATTTTCTCAGTGCAGTGACTACTCACATAATTTTTGACAGTTAACTAATCTCAAAACTGCTTCAATTATCTTGTTTTCCATAGTGAGAAATTTAATTAAAACAGAGTACAGATTGTGAAAAGGTTATTTACGAAAATGCATTTTAAATGTGAATTGAAAAGCCTAGGGACACCTTTTTATTTTAGATAAAAAGATAAAAGTTCTATAATTTCTTATATTCATTTTACCAGAAGCCAGGGTAAGAGCAGTATGCAGTTTACTTGAAATGTCTATCAGGAGCCTCATAAGTCAATCGTTTTCCTAAATTGCTTGAAAGGTTGACTTATTTTAGAAATGTAGGACTTTAGGAAATCAGTCCAGATTTAAAATATATGAGTATGGAGGGCTTGTTTTTGTTTTTGTTTTTTTGTTTTTTTGTTTTTCACAACAACAAAAAAACACCTTATTAA
This sequence comes from Saimiri boliviensis, assembly GCF_048565385.1. Taxonomy (NCBI): domain Eukaryota; kingdom Metazoa; phylum Chordata; class Mammalia; order Primates; family Cebidae; genus Saimiri; species Saimiri boliviensis. Next base: position 83,793,482 of record NC_133463.1, read on the forward strand.
GTAAATGGAAAGCTCTAAAATGAAAATGTCATTAAGGCATGGAAAGAAAAATTTGCTGTCATAAATAGGCTTGCCCATCCAAGTTAGTTGAGCTATGATGGTTTTATTTGAGCTGATGTGACAGATGTAACATATCCCTCAGGTGAATTAGGGTGAGACAGGGAAAGGAACTTGTGAACTACTAGATTATTCCTTTGTTATAATGGATTTTCTGCCCTGCCATGTGAGTTTCATAATTTTCAACCAGCACTCATAGAACATGGTCTCTTCTTTTAAGTAGATGAGAGTCTAAGAAGGAACATAATGTTGGGAAGGAAAAATAATTTTCCCTGTACCCTCTGAGTTCTTAGCTGGAATGGACCCAAAAGAAAAATAAGTTTTTTGACATGCATATTTTATATATATGTGAGAGATACCCAGGTAATTAGTAAATCTCAAAGAGGTGTCTTAGAACTCTGGTTTATATAGCATCTTCAGTAAAGAACAGTACATTTTTGCAGAAATGACTAGAAAGACAAAGGCAAAGGACTATAAGTTTCTAGGGAGTATAAATTTTGGAAAGACAAATAAATGGAAGTTTGTTATGTAGATTGCTCTGTTGCCATCTCAGGCTAACAAGGGTCTAGAGGTATCTTGGTGGGCCTCGGTGTCTCTCTCCTATAATCCCAGCACTTTAGGAGGCTGGGGTGGGAGGATAGCTTGAGGCCAGGCATTCAAGACCAGCCTGGACAACATAGTGAGACCCTGTCTCTACAAAAAATAAAATAAATTTAAGAAAATAAACTTGTTTTCAGTGATCAACCGTTGTCCCTCCTGGTAGAGAGGGGAGGAGGGAAACTTTTGCCTTTATAAATTTATGTCTTGCTTTGATGCAGATATAAGAGGGGCAGAGAGCTTTTTTAATCTGATTCTCAATTAGTTTCAGCTCAAAATAATCTTTAAGCTAAAGCGGCATAATTTTGGGGTGGCATGCCTCATCTCCTGCAGTAGCTATCACCCTCACTTTGAATCCTTTCATAATTACCTATATATTATTTTCCATTATACTTTATATAATCAGTGGTAGGTCGGAGCCATGCCTTTTGATCTACAGGAACCAGTATATAGTATATACTCAATGTTAGATTTCTTTCTTTTTCTTTTTCTTTTTTTTTTTTTTTGGTTGAGACAGGAGTCTTGTTCTGTCACCCAGGCTGGCATGCAGTGGTGCAGTTACAGCTCACTGCAGTCTCAACCTCCTGGGCTCAAGCAAGCCTCCTGCATCAGCATTCTGAGTCGCTGGCATGCCAAGTGTGTACCACTGTGCCCGGCTGTATTTTTTTTTGTTCTTTATAGAGAAAAGGTCTCACTTGTCGAGACTGGTCTAAAACTCCTGGCCTCAAGCAACCCTCCTGCCTCAGCTTCCACAAGTACTGGGATTACAGGTGTGAGCTACTTTGCCCGGCCTGGATTTCCTGATGCAGAGACGAAACACAATTAAGCTTGAGAATTAGAACACCCATAATTGACTTCTATACAAAGAATAGGAGGAACAAACAGGAAAGAATACCTGCTTGATGGACTGTGATAGGACTTTACCACAGGAAGTGGATGAGTAGCACTGAGGTAGGAGGAACCAAGAGGGCTCTGCGTGAACTCTATGTGATATTTAAAGGCATAGACAAAGGAAAGATCTTAGTATGCTGCAGTCAGCCAGAAGAATTTGGGTGATGGTCCATTATTAATGAGGTTTACTGTCATCTTTATCTTTACACATTTTTATTCAGTTTGTTTATAGGTAGAATAGAGTGTGAGGTATGTAATCAGGTCTATGATGGTTAAAAGTAAACAAAATAAAAAAGCAGTAGAACCACATTGACAGGGTGGGTAACCAAAATAAATAAATACATAAACTAACAGGATGTGGAATCAGGTGGTTATAAAAGTAAACAAAATTAAAAAGCAGTAGAACCACGTTGTCAGGATGAGTGACAGAGGTGGAAGGCCAGCTGGCCATCTCGATATGTTCTCATAGTGTGGCATTATCCTGGGGAGTTCACTATAGTAGAGAGTCTGGCCCTCAATTTTATACAGAGTAGTACAATACAAAGTCTGTACTGCAGTAGAGTCTGGCCCACTATGATAGAGCCAGGCAGTATATGATAGTGATTAAAAGCAAAGTTAGGAGCCAGACTGACTTTTGAATCCTTGCCCTGTCTTTAATTGCTATGTGACCTTACTGAAATTGCTTAACTGTTCTGTGCCTCAGTTCCCAATTCAAAGATGGAAATACTAGTGCTTGTAAGATTAGGTAAATTATCATATGGGAAGTACTTGGCATCTGACACGTAAAAGGTGATATGTAAGTGTTTTATTGTTGTTGACTCAGAAATCTAATTCTTCAGTTTACCAGGGTAGCTCAGTCTTTCAGGGAATGCTCTTCTGTATATTGGACATTAATATATAAAAATTGTCATATCTGGTACTATTCACATGTGCTAGAATGACTGAAATTAAAAAGGTACTTTCAATTGTTGACTGGGATGTGGCACAATAGGAACTGTTATGCGTTGCTGTGGGAATGTACACTGCTACAGCCACTTTGGAAAAATGTCTGGCGCAATTGGCTGTCTGTTAAAGTCGAGCACGTGCCTCCCCTAGCAGTCCTGCTTCTGGGTAATTCCTCAGCAGAGATGCATATGTAGATGCACTGGAAGACTTGTATAAGAATCCTGTAGGTAAAACCTAGAAAGAAGCAAAATGTCTATCAACAATAGAATGGATGAACAAATTATAGTATAATCATTTAGTATTTTAAAGCAGTAAGAATAAATCAATTGTTGCTACACACAACATCAATGAATCTCACAAACATAATGCTTAATGAAAGAAAAATAGCACAAAATAGTAGATATTCTGGTTTCATTTATAGAAAGGTCAAAGCAGGCAAAACTCATTGATGGTGCTGAGAGTGAGGATGGTGACTACTTTTGGGGAAAATTGATGATTGAGAGAAAACAAGCATAGCTTCTGGCAACTGTTGATATTCCATTTCTTGATCTGAGTACTGCTTACTCTGCTTCACTCCTGCTGTGTAGCTTAGGTGTACACTTGGTGAGAATTCACTAAGCTGTGCACTTAGGATTTGTACCTTTTATGACTTATTTTACACTTGAATAAAAAGTTTAAAAATATGACCAATTTGTGAATTAAGAGAATTGATAAGACAATAAACCAGATGCTCTCATTTGTAGCAGAAGAGTACATCTTCCTTCAAGCAGATCTGTTATTAGACCATGTCATAATCTGAAGGTTTCTCAGTGAGTCTAAAAGCAGAGCAGAGAATAATCTTAATGCAAATATTATAAAACTCTGATAGCCTGTTCTTACATTTTTGCTGTATGGAAGCCTCTGCACTGTGAACTACATGTGCCCTTTGGAGAGTCAGGAGCCATTTCCCCTTTACAGTGGGACTAAAGATACTTGGCCTATCTCGTCTGGCCCATCGTTCAAAGAGGGGCTCAAGGAAGAGCACTCAGAAGAATGAATGAATCAGTATAAATCCATGACTAACTGAATGCTCATCCTGTACCAGGCACTGGAAACACAGTGGTAGACAGGCAAGTGAAGCCCCTGTTGTCATGGAGACTGCATTTCTACTGGGAGACATGGGCAGTAAATAATACATATTGGGTATTGATGAAAGGCAGCTTCCAGACTCTTGCTGAGCATGACTACAAAAGGTGAAACAATCAACAAATTTAAAAAAAAAAAAAAAAAAAAAAAAAAAAAAAAAACTTTGAAGGCATGAAAGCTAAAATGGCTAAAAAATAATCATAACTGGGCCAACAGCTTGGAGGAAAATGGAAATGAAAGGCAATTTTCCTCTGAATCACAGAGTATGAAAAATGACTGGTGTGATTATTTCCTCAACTTTCCTAAGAATGGTACATACTAGTATCACTCTAAATACAGAGGGAAGATATAATTCATTTTACACACAGTGGATGTCTTAGGATGTCAAGATCATTCTCTGGTGGAAGCCTGGTAAGAAATACTGCTGTGAGCTTCTGCTGATTTCTAAAGAAGGCAGATGAGAATGTGAATTGAATCTTAAAAGAAATCTGGAGCTTGGAGAAGTTTTAAAAAATGCAGCTTAAGAGTCTACCCAGTTTAGGTGAAGGGACTGATAAATCCCCTGGGTTGGTAGAATGGATCCCAAAGAAGCTATACTTCCAGAGGATGCCTGATGGTCAGCTTCCAATTATAACACTTTTTTTGTGGGTCTGAGGTTAACCTAGAATTGCTAATTCTCCTGTCCTGGGGAAATATAGCAACATAGTACTGACATTATTGTTTTAATGTGTAGTTGCATATATTCAATACAAAATTATAGGCATACAAGAAGGTGCTATAATAAAGATCTAAGGAAAACTATAGAAGCAGATACAATGGATTCAGATAGCAAACATTAACTGTACTCAATTACAGTAAAGGAATTAAAAAATAAATTTGATAATTTAAACAAAGAACTGGAATATATAGAAATACTAACATTTTGTGACTAAGAAGGACCAAAACTGAAAAGGACTACATGGATGGGTTTAGTAGCACATTAGACAGAGCTGGAGAAAGAACTAGTGCGGTGGATGTTAGATCAGCGAAGCATGAAGGTAAGAGACTGGACTGGGTGCAAAGGACCCTGAGTACAAAGTCTCTTATGGCCACCTTACTCATTTAAAGCCCAGAGGTCCCACATGGTCGGGTCCCTGAACCTCTCTCCCGGTTCACTGCACTTTTACTTCTTGTCTTAATGTATTCCTGCTGCTGTAACAAAATTACAATATTAATGAACTGTAATAATTAGATGTAATTAGATATCTTAGATGGATAATTTATAAAAGAAATGTATTCTCACAGTTTTGGAGGCTGAGCAGTTCAAGATCAAGGCCCCAACAGATGCAGTGTCTGGAAGGCTTGACTCTGATTTATAGATGATCCCTCTTGCTGTGTCCCCACAGGGCCAAAGGGCAAAATGGATGGCAGTGACTGGAGGGCCAGGCAGCTCTCTGAAGCCTGTCACGAAGGCATTAAACCGGTTCATGAGAGTAGAGCCTGCATGTCTTAAGCACTTCCCAAGAGGCCCAACTTCTTAATTCCACCACAGTGGACATTAAGTTTCAACATAAATGTTGGAGGTACACAAACATGCAAACCACAGCACCCCTCTACCTCGTGGCCTTTATGCTTGCTGTTTATTCTATCTGAAATGCTCTCCCCCTAGTCCCGTAAACTCCGTTTGGCCAGCTCCCTCACCGCTTTCACATTTGTATGCAGAGTCTCTTGACTATAAGGACCTCCCTGGCCTCAGTGTCTAAAGTCTCAAACCTCCCCAAACTCTCATTATCTTATATACTGTATATTTAGATTGGTTTTGTTTCTTTGCTTCCCCATGAGGACAAAGATTTTTGTTTTGTTTGTGTTTTTAATGCTATACCCCCAGTGCTCAGCACAGTAACTGACACAGTCCGTGTTCAACAACGTCTGCTTGCCAGACGTTTCCAACAACGTCTGCTCTAGGATAGATGGAAAGATGTCTGTAAAAACCTGTAGCATGATGCAAGGTTAATGTGGACCCAAGAAAATTTAGTTAGTCCCATTTTCTCCTATCTTTGTGGAATTTCTGGTTTAATTTCATTTTCTTTAATTTTTCATTTACACTTAGTTTTCCTTTTACTTGTTTGTAGGATTTCTGACTTAACTTCATTATTATTTTGGTTTTCTTTCACTGTATTTTTCAGCACCTTGACAAATCAAACCAATGCAATTCTATCTCAGCTGGATATGAACTAAGAGAAGACATCCTATGAATGATTGACAGAGACATATTTTAAAAGTCTGTATTCAGATGTGGTAGAATGGCAGCTAATCTCTGTCAGTCATTACCTAAAAAACAAAGTAGTTAATGCAAGTATTTGCAGGATGGAAATGTAGACATCACATTTAAGAGAAAGTTTTAAGAATTCATCATACTATAAAAGTCAAATATCTGGATAGCCTTGATTTTTCTCTGGACTAACAGCTTGAGAGTGTTAAAAGGAATAGGTCTTTAAAACAGAACTACCTTTATTAGGTATGAACTCTGCCAAACAATTTTGATAAATATATTTTGACTACTCCTCCCACAATCAACCAGGAGGCATCTTATGATTCCCATTTTGCAAGTTTTTAAATTGGGATTCAGAGAAATTAATGATTTCCCCAAAGCCACACAGCTAGTAAGTAGCAGAGCAGAAATTTGAATATAGTCATCAGACTCCAAAGACTGACACAAAGACATTTTATTTGTCTAGAAGTCACATAGTATTTTCCTCACTGCCATAAAAATAACAACTGGGCATGTGATTTAATTCTTAAAGGATTCCTTATTTAAATGGTATAAGAATGATTCTTATTTAGAATCATTGGTAATATGGTAATTTTTATCTATAATTATAAAATAATTTGACTCTGTGATTTGCTCACAATCTAATTAATGAGTCTCAGAGGTGAGACTGCATCAACCCAGACAGTATTACCCAGAACCCCAGTGAAGACTGAATTTCTGAACAGACTGTTTCAGTGAATGTTTGTTTTTTAAACTCAAAATAATCATTATAAGACTAAGCTTTTAATACTGTTTTATATGAAAACCTTTTACATGTTGAAGTGTCGTTATTATCCCAGTTAAAGTGAAATGTCAGATAGCATAATTACATTATTTTAAAAACACTGAAAGCTGAAACTGTATTTTAACAATCACTCTTTTGTAAATTCGTCTGTTCATTTAAAATGATTTTTCCCAGATTTAAATGTAACTTTACTTTGGACAGAAATAGAATTAAATAGGTCATGCTGTTTCCTTTATCCTGGAAAATCTCTTCTTTTCAAAGCAAGATTTCTGTGGTATTTGGCCATGTGTCGGTTTGAGTTTTCTAGGTCAGGAATGACAAATGAAGACTCTGCACCTGTATTAGAGCACATCTTACCTTCCTGTAGTCTGGCATCCAACAAACAGACAGCTCACCTCTGCCAGCTCAATGCCGTTTGTAAGCTAAAAAGTCACACTTGATGAACAAGCAAATCTTTTTAATGAGGCAAGCATTATTTATGTTTATAATGACATTAATATCTCATCCATGTTTGTTCACTGTTTTTAATAATGTTCTGACTTTCAAAAGTAGAATACAGTGCTCCATAGGCAGTTTTTCTGCTGAGGGCAGGGAATCTAAGACCGATACTTAATGTTTGATAGAAAATTATATAGGTGAGTTCTTGTCATCAAATTTTACAGTATTTTAATGCACACTACATTTTATTATACAGTATCTCCTCAAGTCACATTCTTCTTAAAGAAGCACTTATTACATTTCCTGCCACTTGTCATTAATTATCTATTTTCTTCATTTATTTATTCAACAAACATGACCACATGCCTCCTATGTGCTCAGTCAGAATACAAGAGAAAAGGCCTGGTTTTAGCCCTTAAGGACCTTGCAGACTAGTGAAACAGAGGAGGCAAAGAAATAATTACAGGAGCCATGAATATACAAGTTATTAGTTATCATGGACACACAAAGGAGAGGGGGATAATTCAGCCTGGAGCCTTCTTGTTGGCTCACCAGAAAGGTGATGTCAGAGGAAACAGCCTGTGCGGAGGAATTTCGGCGTGAGATGACAGAGCTGCCACAGGGCGTCAGGCAGGTGCTGAAGCACACAGCGCCAAGCAGCAGTGGCAGGCACCGTCCAGGGGTGAGTTGCTAAGGGCAAAACTGTGAGAGGATTAGGAATTGGTTCTTTCTCTTGTATCTTTATTTATTGCGTAATCTCTCTCTATTGTTCTCAGGACAAAGTAGTGCAGAGTGGACATTTTAAGCAGGGAGGGAAGCAATTGCAAGTGAGGATTTGTTTTCTAGCAGTATAAATTTGGAGGAATGTTTAGACAAGGAAGCATTAGAAATCTGGGATCAGTTAGGGTCTCTGACTAGTCCAGTTGAAGAATTCGGAATGATTCTTATGAATCTAATAATTCTGAATGAAATGATTCACATTGGGAATGTAGAGAATGAGGGATGGGTGTGAGAAAAATTTAGGGAGATTAAAGATAGACTCATTGGCTAGGTGGAATGACAATGGGATGCTAAAGCAGAAATCATTGATTTTTATCCAGATAGAAATGCCTTCCTAGGTGTGTGTGGACTGACAGATTCTCACCACAGTGTTAGAGATCTCTTGTATCTCCTGCAGTGCCTCGCACAAGTACACAGCCTTATATTTCAAGTGCAAAGAAAGGGATAAACATCTTTGCAGTACATTTTGACAGCATAGGATTGTTTTATGTATGTATGCATGTGTTTATTTATTTTTGAGGTAAGGTCTTGCTCTGTCAACCAGACTGGAGTGCAATGGCACGGTCTTGGCCCTGCATGGCCTTGGTCTGAAGCCTCTGCCATCCTGGGCTCAAGCAGTCCTTCCGCCACAGCCTCTCAAGTAGCTGGTAATACAGGTGCTCACCACCATACCTGGCTAGTTTTTGTATGTTTTTTAGTGAGGACAAAGTTTCTCCATGTTGCCCAGGATAGTCTCAAACTCCTGGGCTCAATCTGCTCACCTCAGCCTCCCAAAGTACTGGGATTAGTAAAGGAGCTTTTTTAAGCTTCTTCCAGAGGAAATTCTTTAGGTTGCTTATAACTTGTTACTGCCAGGTTTCCTCACTTTTGGTCATCTTATGAATGACTAGAGGCTCCGGAGATGTATGGACCAGCTGAGGAAAACTCAGGAAAGAGGTGAGAGAACCAAGCAGAGAAGGATTTGGCCTGCTTTGCCTCGAGAGGCATTCGATCCAGCAATGTAATAAACATCTTTTGAGTCCTCATTGTGTTCCGAGCACTGTTAATACTCTGTGCCTGATGCAATGGTGTGAAAGATTGAAAAAGACACAATCCATATTCAGAATGGTAGGTGAGGCAAAAAGCAAGGTATACCCTATGCAGTTCAGTAATGGAAGTATATATGTTAGGTTCATTGTTGACATAACAAAGGTGTCTTAGACTGTTTTCATGGGACTGAGAAGTTGTAACAGAATTGGAAGCTCTCATTTGAGCATCACCTGGGAAAATTCACCAGACAGAGAGGGCAGGCCAGAGACTTAATAGGAAACAACACATGAACTAGAAATAGTCATTACATTGGAGGCACAGGACACATTGCAGAAAAATGAGGCTGACATGTAGAACTGCGGCTTGTCACAATGGGAATGTTCTCTAGGAGCAAATAGGGAAATGTGAGAAATTACATACAAATTTTAAGTATAAAGAAAATCTTTCAGCATTTCTGAGCAGTGCCAGCAGTGAAGTGTAGTAAGTTTCTCATCCCAGGTTTTGGCAAGCTTTTTAAGAGTAGATTCTAAGTTCAGATGTGTGCTTGATCTAAATCTTTGACATCCCCGTCTATATTTTGATTCCACTCAATTATCTGTTGAATTATAACAAATAATGTACTCACTATTTCTTTTAAATTTTTATCTTAGCCTCAGAAACATCTGCAGGGGAATTTTATAATATAAAACTATATAAATAAAAAATGAGCAACTAGTGGTTGAAAACACTGGAAGATTAGTGCATTAGGGAAAAAAGGGAGGCCTGCTAAACCCTCAGATCACCCAGTCCTCAGACAAAAAAACTTGAGGGTTAGAGGCTTTTACCCAGCTCCACTGGCCTCTGCTCTTCCTCTTTTTTATCATTTCCTGAGTCATTTTTCTATTGGTTAATCCCCCTTCACTGTTGTTATCAGCCAGTGACATCATCTCTTACCTTGTGATAAAAATAGTAGATGTTCAGCAAGAATTCTCTGTGCTCCCTGCCTGGAAACTTAGACACTGATTTGCAGTCACACTCAGCTTTTCCTCCTTTTCTTCTGTTGCACTCTGCTTCATGCTTCCCTATATGTTTCAAGTGTTGTCCACTGAACAAATAACACTTGTCATAATGGAATTACAAAATATTCACCACCATGGCCAAATCCAACTGTGAAATCATCATGAATGAATCTTGTGAATATGTAAATTTAACCTCCTAAAATCTTCAGTATAAAATTACTAAAGTCAGTAATGCAAAGACCTAAACAATCTGAAAATTCAGATAAATTGCTAGTGTTGTAATAGCTGATAGAATAACTGAGTAAGGAATGGGTGTCATAACTATAGGGTTAAAATAGTATACTGTTTAGAATTTGAGTCATTTACAATCTTGATTCTTTATTTGAAGAAGCACGTTTTTTTCAAGCTAACAGATTACCGAAGTAACCATGATCTTTGCATTTTGCCAAACTGTATGCATGATACAGTGACCTAGTTGCGAGTCTTAACCTTCATCTTCACCCTTTCTGTTTCATGCCCACACACCAAGAGGTATTTCATAAACACAGCATGAATGATGTCACTCCATATTCAAATCCTTGTTCCTTAACTTGGTCCTTCGTGAACTAGTGTATGATTTTCTGAGTCTCCTCTTCCATTTCTACCTTGCGGTGGAACCACAACAAGCTATTTGATTCTTTGGATGAGCTTAGTTCTTGTCTCTTTCTGTCCCTCTGTTGTTTTACACCTGCTGTTCATTCTGCCTAATTTTAATTTTTAATGACTATTTTAATGGCAACTTCTACTGTTCTGTGCTTTGAAACTAATTTCTAGCATTGATAATACCTGGAAAATTTTCTTCTGCTTTCTCTTTCCTAACGGTCTGTCCCACCTCAGTGCCTACCCTCGACACAGCAGTTGACTTGTAGAATTATGGTTGTCTCTTTAGATGTCTGTCGTCTGTCTCCCACTACACCTCCTGTCACCCTGCTTACTAGACTAGGATGCTTCTTTCCAACCATGGTGTCTAGCAGAGTGCCAGAAATGGCGTAGGTGCTAATTGAACGTTTAATAGGAATTTTCCTTCCATTAGGAGCCTCCAACTTCTTTTAATTCATAAGAATTCTTTATAATATCTGCATTTTGCTAGTTACCTGATAACCAAAGTCATCTCAAAATATTTGTTTGTTTTCTGACAGCTTTCTCTTCCTTGATTGACTCTTGGAAGATCATAGTCAAGTTAGTAATCTACCTTTAGCTACTACGAAGAATTCTTTGGCTTGCAAATTATGTTATAATTATATTTGTGACTTTTATTATCCTCTGCCCTCATTTAATGACTATCACTTTATATTATACATTGTCATCAAAATATCTAACATATATCTCTTTGACAAATAAATTGCTCTTTTCTAAAATTTTTTTAAAATATTAGTGATTATATACAAATTATGTCTTACTCCTACAAAGACAGTACTATCCCTTCATGTTAACATTTGTTTTACAAAGTTGAAAGCTTTATAGTACCACACTATTTTGATTACTGTAGCTTCATAGTAAATTTTGACCTGGGAAGACTTATGGTCTATCCTGAAGAATGTTCCATGTGCAGTGGAATTAGTATTCTGTTCCTTTTGAGTAGATTTCCCTATAGATGTCTGTTAGGTATAATTGATTTGTATTATTCATTTTTTTTTTCTTTTTTGGCCTTCTTTCTAGGTATTTACTTATTACGGAAAAACTGTTGATGAAATACTCAACTATTATTGTTGAATTATGTTTCTCCCTTTAATTCTGGTAGTTTTTGCTTCATGTATTTTGAAGCTCTTGTTACATATATTTATATATGTGCGTGTGTATATATATATATATATAGATAGATGCATAAATGTTTACAATCATTTTACCTTCTTGATGAATTGATCTTTTTATCATTTTTAAAATGTCATTTTTCTCTAATATCAATTTTTGTCTTAAAGTCTCTTTTGTCTAATGTTAGTATTATAGTCGCTTTAATACTCTTTTAGTTACTGTTTTCATGGTGTCTCTTCTTCCATACTTTTCTTTTAAACCTGTTTTTATCTTTGAACCTAAAGTTTGTCTCTTGTAAACAGCATGTGGTTGGATCATTTTTCCCATGATGCTAATTTCTGTTTTGTAATAGGTGTGTAATTACACTTAGTGTAATTACTGATAAGGTAGGATTTATACCTGCCTTTTTGTGGTTTGTTTTCTACATATTTTATGTCTTTTTTGTACCTTACTTGCTGCTTTTGTGTTAAATGTTTTATTTCTTTTTTTACTGCACTACTTTGTTGTTTCTTTTTCTACATTTTTATGTTTAAATTATTTGTATTGCTTTCTCAGAATTAAACCAACACAAAAACTTTGCTCTTTAATAGCTCCATTCTCTCCACTCATTTTTGTCTTATTACCATCATGCAAATTACATCTTTATACATTGTATACCAATCAACATGGATTTATAGTTCTTTTATGCATTTGTCTTTTAAATTGGATAAAAGGAAAAGAGTTACAAATAAAAAAAATATGTTTATACTATCTTTTATGTTTACCTAAGGATTTACCAATGTTCTTTGTTTTTTTAATGGGGATTCAAATGACCTTTTTTTAAAATTTTTCTTTCATTTTTGGAGGATAGTTTTGCTGGATAGAGAAATTTTAGCTGACAGTCTTTTTTTCTTCTTCTTCTTTAATAACATTAATAATATGGCTTCCCATTGTCTTCTGGCCTTTATGGTTTGTGTTAGAAATTACCTGCTAATATTATAAAAATGTCTTACATGTGATAATTTGCATTTCTCTTGCTGCTTTCAAGATTTTCTCTTTATCTTTAAACAAGATAAAGATTTTCTCTTTGTCTTTCAATAGTTTGACAATAACCACGTCTACGTTTGGGTCTCTGAGTTTATCCTTTTTGGAGATCATTGAGCTTCTTGGATGTGTAGATTACAGTTTTTCATCATATTTTGGAAGTTTTCAGCCATTGTTTCTCAAAATACTCTCTCTACCCCTTTCTCTTTTTTCCTTTGGGTCTGTCAGTATGTATATGTTGATAATGTTTGATGCTGTCCCACAGGTCTCTGATACTGTGTTCATTCATCTTTTTTTTCTCTTCCTCAGACTGGATTTTCTCAACTCATCCATCTTCAAGTTGACTAACTTTTTTCTTCATCCCCTTATATTGCTGATAAGCTTCTTGACTGAATATTTTACTTTAGTTTTTGTATTTTGTGTCTTAAGAATTTATTTCAATTCTTTTTTATGTTTTCTGTATCTATATTAATATTTGTTTGATGAGACACTTTTCTTACACTTTAGTTGGTTAGAAAGGATATTATTTAATTCCTCGACTATATAGCTATACCCTGTATATACCAAAATCCACACATAGTCAAGTTCCATAATCAGCCCTGCAGAACACACATATTTGAAAAGTTGGTTCTCCATATATATGAGTTTCACATTCTATGAATACTGTATTTTCAATTCATATTTGGTTGAAAAAAATCTGCACATAAGTGAACCCACACAGTTCAAATATGTGTTGTTCAAGTGCCAACTGTATTGAAAATAACCAAATTAAACTCTTTGTCTAAAAGTTCAATGTCTCAGCTTCCTCAGGGACTGTTTTTATTGACTGCTTTTTTTCTTCTGTAGGGACATCCTTTTGTGGGGTTTTTTGCATGTCTCAATTTTTTTTTTTTTATTTCAAACTGAACATTTAATGTGTAAACTCTGGAAATCAAATTTTTCCAGTGTTTCCTATTTGTTTTTATTTCTGACTTTTCTAAACTAATGTTATAAAGTCTCTATTTTTTGTGTGTTGCTGTTGAACTCTTCTGTGTTAGTTTAGTAGTCAGCTAATGATTGGGCAGAGATTTTAGTAAATGCCTGGAAGCTTTCTAATCTTTGCCAAGGCCGTCTGTGTGCATATTGTGACTCATGCTTCACCTCAAGATCAGCCAGAAGAGAGAGCTCAGTGTCCTCTCAGGTCTTTTCTGGGCAGGAATGTGGCACTATGCATGGTCTCAGCCTTCCAGATTGCCAGGGATAATTCAGAGCTTTCCAAGGCCTGTTTTGGACACCTCATTTCCCACTTTCTTTTGAAGGTTTTTGATTAGCCCATTGTTTGTTTAGTTTTTCTCGAATACCTTAGGCTGCAGCAATTTCAAACAATTGGCTCTAACTATTTTCTTCAAATACTCTGAGGAAAAAGGCATTTCACAAGGGGTGAGGTCTGAGTCAGGTCAGATGAAGACAGTTCTTTAGGAATGAGGTTTTGACAGAACTCCAGCCTTGTTCTGCCCCTTCCAGTGGCATGCAGACTCCTGGTGATTGTGGCTGTTGGTTTTCAGGGTTCCTGCAGAGCTGGGGAGTGGGGCATGGGAATAAGACCAAGTTATAACAGCACAGAGATCACTGTTCTTAGTAGAATTCAGCTATTTAAAAAAAAAAGAAAGACAATGTTTTCTAGAGCTCTGCAGTCTTTTGGTTAATTTCCAGGGTTCTGAAAATGGTGATTCTGACCATCTTTACCAATTTCTCTTTGCTTTTGTAGAGAGACTGTTGGGAGGTTCTCCACCATTTTCACTGAAGTCACTCCTATATTTTTCTTTACACTATAATTAGACATAAAATTAAATGCTAGCTGAATTAATGGAACTTCACTAAAAGCAGAATGCTTCTTTCTCTTTAGAAACTTCTCTGAATATTTCTGTACTTCTCCTGTTATGTTTTAGGACTATGATGATGGATATGGCACTGCTTATGATGAACAGAGTTATGATTCCTATGATAACAGCTATAGCACCCCAGCCCAAAGGTAAGAGTCAGTCTTTATTACAAGACCCCACAACAGAAACCATTCCCTTCCACATTTGTATATTCTTGGAAAAGTATGGCAGTCAGCTAGAGAGGATAATTTGGCTTGCCCTGTTTTAATAATTGTTTAAATGGACAAGCACTATCTGTTCTAGCAACCAGCATATATTACCCTACCCAAGTTTACCATAATGTTAAGGAAATCAGGCTTGGGAAATAAAAATTGAAATTTTAGTCTAAAAATTAAGTATTCCGTATATTTTCAGTGGAACAATAGCCTCAAGCTCTGTGACTTAGGACTTATTTAGTCTTAAGGCCCAAAATTACATTGGAAATGTGTAAGTACCCTACATTGTCAGTGCCTGGAGAAGAAGGTTTACAAGTTTTGATTCCTATTCGTAGAACATTTCAGTTTCTAAGCAGCAACTCTCCTGTTTTCTAACAACTTCAGACTCCTTCCTGTGAATAATGACTTAGTTATATTTACCCACAAATAAGCAAATGTTACCAGAGACAAAACAGAGCTTCAAAGTTACCTCTTCTGATAATATTACCTTGATGTTCATTGATATATGAAATTAGTGTTTCTTATGTTTAAAATTCTAAGTGGAAGACAAAGGTATACATACACACAAAACAAAATATTGGCTTTATAGTGATTATGAACCATAAGTAAAGATGGACTATGAGGTGATTTTGATGAAAGCACAGATTCACTTTTGAACTCGTCCAGTGCAAGTTGAGCTTTGAACTCATAGGCTCTCTTATTTGTTAACTCTGGTACTAAGGTAGATAGGGATATAAAAAAACTATGTTTTTGCTCATGCCAAATTTTATTCTTCTGTAACTTGTAAGTATTGAGTAGCCTTCAAACTTTGACTCTCAACTGGTCTTTGTTGGTGGAAGCCTGTAAGTCGTGTTTGTGCCCTCTAGTGTGTCTAGGGTAGACCTAAAACTTATGGAGCCCAGTGGCTAGCGTGTGATGAATGCTAGGTAAGACTTTGTATACACTGTCTCATTTAAGTATAACAGCAACTTTATGAAATATATGGCATTGTTTTCACTGTATACGTGAAGAAAGGGAGCACAGAATTAAGTAATTTGCCAGAAATCACACAGTAAGTGGAAAGATGAAATTCTAAGTCACATACTTTAATTCAAAGATTTGTACCCTTTATAAATAAACAAGTCCTCTCCGCTTTTGTTTAAAAACATGAATATCCACCAGTATTTCAATAGGTAGTTTAAATATCCTAGCAAAGCAAGTCTCCCACCCCCACAACATTTGCTGAGTGCATACTGCGTTCCTGGCACTGTTTCTGTAAGTTTTGTAAGGCCTTACAGTCTAGATTGTCTGAACACATCGGTCCTGACAACAATCCTATAAAGCTGATGGTATTGCTGTAGATGAAGAGATCAGATAACCAAGAGACTCTGGCACTTGCTTGTGACTGAACAGCTGATAAAATGGTAACTGAAGTGTGTGACTGCCAAGTGCATATTCTTACCCTGGTACATTTGTGTGAGAGTCTCACTGCACATATCTGTTAGTTCTGTTTCCATATCTGTTATATACAGTCATGCATCATTTAATGACTGGGATATGATCTGAGAAATGCATCCTTAGGCAATTTTGTCATTGGATGAACATCACAGAGTGCACTTGCACACCTACATGGTATAGCCTGCTACACATCTGGACTGTATGGTCTGCTTGCACAACATGTTATTGTACTGAATACTGTAGGCAGTGGATACACAATGGTATTTGTATATATAAACATGAAAAACCTCAGTAAAAATGTGGTATAAAAGATAAAAAGTGGTATGCCCATACAGGACACTTAACATGAGTGGAGCTTGTAGGACTGGAAGTTGCCCTTAGGTGAGTCAGTGAGTGAGTGGTGAGTGACTGAAGGCCTAGGCCATTACCACCACCACAGACTTTATCAACACTATACACTTAGGCTACACTACATTTATTAAAAAGTGTTTTTCTTTCTTCAATATTAAATTAACCTTAGCTTACTGTAATTTCTTCACTTTATAAACCTGTAGTTTTTATTAATTTTTGACTCTTAGTATCTGAAACACATGAAATACTCTTGTAATAATACTTAGCTTTTATAGTTTTTGACTCGTAATAATACTTAGCTTAAAGCACAAATACATTTGTACAGCTGTACAGTTATATTTCCTTTCCTCATATCCTCATTCTATATACTCTTACGTATTTAATTTTTTCTTTTTAAACATTTTTTTTTTCCCTTCTGTCACCCAGGTTGGAATGCAGTGGTGTGACCTCAGTTCACTGCAACCCCTCCTTCCAGGTTCAAGGAATTTTTGTGCCTCAGCCTCCAGAGTAGCTGGGATTACAGACATATGCCACCACACCTGACTGATTTTTGTATTTTTAGTGGAGATGGGGTTTCGCCATATTGCTCAAGCTGGTCTTAAACTCCTGGGTTCTAGCCATCTGCCCACCTTGGCTTCCAAAAGAGCTGGGATTACAGGTGTGAGTGAGTCACCACACTGGGCCTACCTTTTTGTAAATTAAGACACAAACACACACATTAGCACAGACCTACATAGGGTCAGGATCATTGAGATGTCATAGGTGAAAGGAATTTTTCAGCACCATTATGATATTAGAGAGCCACCACTGTAGCAGCAGTCTGCTGTTGACCGAAACGTTGTTATGCAGCACATGACTATATTCAGTGTGTGCTGGACTTTCAAATGCAAACATTTTTTTTTTTACTTGAACTGTATCACAATTTAGTAATGTTTACAGTTTGATTCATTCTGTGGAGGAAAGAGAAGTGACTTAATATTTATTGAGTATTTAATGTGTTTCAGATACTGTACTAATGCTTTTTGTATCATTTCAGTAGATCTTCACAGGCATCAACCCAGTCCTATACAATAAATATAGTTTCCTCCAGTTAATAGATACAGAAAACAAGATGTAGCTTTTTCATTAAGTATATGTACAAGATTATAGTCCGTATGATCTTTTGGTTTTTGATATTTGATATGAAGAACCAAACTTAAAGCATTTACTGAATTAAATACTGTGATCTGTCCAGGAGAGTGATTTCAAAATGTGATTGTGGGCAAAGTAAGATAACTAAGGGGAGCTAGCGCTGATTTAGAGCCTGCGCTAAATCAGGCGTGGAACTTAATCTGTTACTTACATGTCTTGTTTTAATATACATGACAACAGCAAGACTTGGTATACATGATGAAACTGAGGCTCAGAGAAGTAAATGACTAATCTCAAATGGGAACCCGGGCTTTTAAAGTTCATGGTCTTTTCACTTTAAGCTCTGATTATATATTAATATGAAAGATGGCAAGCATTTATTCTTTGGTCATTTATTCAACCGTTGTTTATTGATGTTCATTTTATGCTAGGCATTGTGCTTGATGCTTGGAATACAAGGATTATTAAGACAGAGACTCTATCCTTGAAAAGCTTACTGGCTAGAAAGAAACAAATATAAATATTTTAAAACAATGTAATATTCTAATCATTGTGAGAGGTCTGGGGAGATTAGTTGTTTTCATAAGAAGACAATAATAAATTCTGGTTGAGAATACTGTAAACATTTACCTGAGAAAGTAAGGGATAAGTAGTAGTCACCAGATGACAAACAGGGAAGAGCATTTCACAGAGGAAGGCAGCAAGTCATCGAGGCATCAAACAGTAAGTTTTGTGTGGCAACTACACATAACTTTGTAGGCTGGAACACGTGACACACAGGAGCTTTGTGGGGAGAGAGGTGGGACAGGAGGAGTGACGGCATGTTTCCCCGACAAGGAGCTGAGACAGTGCCATTGAAGAGTTACATGTAAAGGTAGGATGTGTTTAGACTTGAATTCAGAAAAATTAATTAGATAATGGTTGTGGAGGCTGGATACACAGATGGTGAGCCCAGAGGCAGAGACTAATTAAGATACTGATATGTTATAAATTATAAGCCCTTTAAATATCAGGAAAGACTCACTAAAAGAAACATCTTTTGTTTCAGCTAACCACCTTCTATGAAGTGATCTTTTCAGTGCTACAACTTGTCTTACCTGAAGGAATACAGAGAATTGTATGAGAAGTGCTCACACGGGCAAATGTAGAAGCCACTGCTAAATACCCTCAGTGTTCATTTAATCCTCATAACATGTAAAATAAACATCTTTTTTAAAGAAGAAAACAGTGGCTTGCACAATTGGATAACTTGCTTAAGACTGTACAATTTGTACAAAGGAGACAAATTTTGAACTGAGGTCTGACTGTGAGCATATATTAGTATCTCTTTCACTATAGTGCCCTTAGCTTGCACTAAATAGCTGCTCTTCTGTAAATTGAAAGGAAGCAGCTATTTATGACATAGGGTGAAGAAATGATTTTATGCACCATATTAGTTTACTAGGACTCCCATAATAAAATATTCCAGTCTTCTGAGTCCCCTCTCCTGGGCTTGCAGATGGCTACCATCTCTCCGTGTCCTCACATGTTCTTCTCTCTGTGCACTCACATTTCTGTTGTCTATTTTTGTATCTAAATTTTCTTTCTTTGAAGGACACAAGTCAGATTGGATTAGAACCCACTCTAAAGGCCTCATTTCAATTCAAATCAGCTCTTTAAAGGCATTGTCTCCAAATAGAGTCACAGTCTGAGGTTAAGGTTTAACCTTAACCTTAACTGGATTAAGGTTTCAATATATGAGTTTGAGATGGCCAGGTATACAATTCATCACATAAAATGCACATACTCTAACACCGGTTTAAGCACAACACTGCATGTCTCAGAACTAGGACCTGGCATGAACCAGTGAGGATAGCCGATTTTCAGATCATCCCCAGTATCAATAGTAGATATTAACAAGGAAAGCATCATGGCCATCATCCTAGTATTTACTGTGTGCTTGGCATTATTTCATCCACTTTACATAAATTGTCTCCCCTCTCTGCATCCACTTCAATGTTGCTAAATTCAAGTTTAAAAATATCATTCCCAAACTCAGAGAGGTGAAGGTCCTCATTCAAACTTATGAGGCCAAGCAGCGGTATGAAGAAATCACCTCGGTGCCAAAACATTCCTTTTGTACTCTCTCCATTGTCTTTCAGCTCTCCTTATGTCATGGTTTTGATGACAGTTGCTGGGACCAATTCCTGTTTCTATTTCCCATATACAGTATTCAAAAATCTAATACTCTGTGATGATTTAAAATCTCTTAGGAATTATGCTTCAGTATGAACTAGAAGTTTTGCCTCATCAAATCTGGACTGCCTTAAACAAACAGGGAATTTAATTTATATTAAATATACATATTAAAGTTGTAGGCTAAGACTGGTGAAGTTAAGAAATTTGTTTTTCCAATTTTACATTCGATCCTTTCAGCGAATAGAATTTACTGCCACTGCTATCAAGGAGCACCAGTCTTGATATGCACCAGTAGGCAGGTTCATGTAGCACTTGATGTCTAATCTAACATGTCTTGATTTTGACAATTCAGGTTCTATAAGATTCATTTTATATGTAAATAGTTCTCTCCATTCAGAATTTGAAAGTACGTGCCATGAGTGCAGTTATAGTTCAGTATTAGTGCAGAATTCCTTACTTGGCCGCCTTTTAAAGCACAAAGCTGTTCTGCAAATGTTCTTTGGCATTTTGTGCGGTAGGAGAGAGCACAGAGCAGAGGTAGTCTGCGCAGCCCCCCATGGCAGCCACTAGACGTGGAGCTATGGACCCTTGACCCATGGCCAGTCCAGATTGAGATGTGCTGGAAGTATAAAACTCATACCACATTCCAGAAACTTCCTATGAAAAAAAGAATGTTAAAAAATTATTAAAATTAGTTTCACCTATTTCTTTTTACTTTTTTTACATGTGGCTACTGGAAAGCTCTCTATTACAGTGTCTTCTCATAGACAACACTGAGTTAAATGATTCTTGCTGTGTCTGTCTCTCCTACATACTCGCTTAGGTATAAGCAAGACAGCAAGACAATCCACAAGCTGCAGAGAAAGAACTAGAAAGCAGCGCCTCATATTCCTTCTTTTTAAATGCCTATTTCAATGTTTTGTATGTTATTTAAAATATAACTTAGTAATATTGTAGTATACTTAAGCACAAGTTCAAAAACATTTTAATTTATGCTGATGCATTATCAAAAACAGAGGCCAGTGCCACAGTTGTTAAGAGTTTGACAGATCTGTGGTCAGATGCCAGCTTTAACATTTACTGGCTCTATGATTTGGAGTGAGTTATTGAACCTCTCTAAGCCTCTGTTTATAAAATGAGTAACTGCTTTCACTTGTGCAAAAAGTGTAAAAAGATTCTCATTCAGAGGGCCGGCCTGATGCCTGAAGGAGACAGAAAAGCATGTCATCTTTGTAAACTGTGTGAAGGGAGGTCTGTTGGCCACTCTGATTTCTCTGCTTGAGGACTGAATGAGATGGTTTGCGTGAGGGAGATAGCACAGTGTGAACGCAGCGGGAACCTGAGTTCCTGCCCTCCTTCTACAGCTCTGAATTCCTTCTGCTTGTGGTTTCACACAAGAGTGGCTACTAAGAGCAGGTCCTGGGAAATGTGCAAGGACTGTGTGAGTGAATGTTTTATAGTGAGAGAGGAAACCTTGTAAAGGGCATCTTCCCCTGTGGATGGTCAGTGTCAGTATTTCCTGTGAACCTAGAGTTGGTAAGGTCAACAGCCATATCCCACCTGAAAACAAAACTGAGTAAGTCAGCACGGTGGCCTGGCTGCACCGAGTCTGATCTGTGGTGTGGAAGGGCTTCTTTCCATAGTGACTTTTAAGCTTCTGAGGTCCTCATTATTGTGACACTGCTGTGTTACAAAAACAAGTTTCTCTTCTGAGGATTTACAAATTAGGAATTTTTTCTCCCAATTTTCAAATGCCTTGTATTCAAACCAGAGTTCAAATGAGAATTCCTATGAAAAATGCAGTACAGTTCATTCAGCTGCATTTCCCCACTGATTTTTTTAATGACGTTGATAATGCTAGTATTATAGTATAAAACAAAAGCATTGTTTGTCTAAAACTTCACACATTCAGTGAGTAACAAGATTTTGACACAATTACTATGAAGAGAAATGTATGCTATTCTTTACAATATTGGAATTATTCTAATACACATTGGCTCAAAAATAGTTGTTGATTGCTTTCTGTACATAAACAGCTTCTGAATAGCAAGTGTAGTCAATTAAAAAGAATGGGTGATAATGGCCTCAGCCCTCAGAGCCCTTTCTCTACCCTGACATGGCTTGAATCTTCTCAGATACCATTTTTGAGTCCTGGAAACCCCTTGTAAATGTGTTTGCTTTATTCTAAACTAAGTGGAATTAATTTACATTTGGTGTCTTATTCACAGTCCTAATAACTATCATAATATTTTTAGCCTGTGTTTCTGAATAAGTGTAAATTCTCCAAAGAACTGTTTGGCTCCCATAGTGATCTAAACTAAATAGAACATAAAGGGTCTCAAAAAGTGCTAATAAAAGTTGAGCATTATAAGCTATCAACAAAAATACTTCTAACACAGTACTATGTAGACATCAACAAAAACAAGAGATATCAATGCAAATTACCCCATAGACCTGTAAATACATAATTCTCAGGACGCTGTGGTAAGTAAAAAACAAAAGAAGAATGGAGACAGTGGTGAAAAATTGAAGCTACAACCCTGTAAAGAAAAAAAAAATTATTTGGTGACATTTGTTAAAGCACAGTAAGGCAGACTATTCAGGAGCACTGCAGTGGATACATGGACCATGGCCGAGAGAAGAGAGACTGGGCTCAACTCTGCACCTGGCATGGGCAAATGGGAATTTATAGCCAAGGAGCCGGGTGGGGCTCAGGAGATAGAAAATTACTGAGAGGAAGCATCAGTGGTAGCGGGGATTTTGGCTGAACCGACGTAACAGGATTCTTGCCAAAAGCAGGCCAGATTGATCAGACGTCTCCTCCCCTGGGAATGATAGAGGATAAGGAACCTGATCAGATATTGAGGGTGATGAGATATCATAGGTGGCAGGTTCTTGCTAAACTGACTCAGCAAAGTTGTTTCCTAAAACTGGATTTTACAAGGAACTGCGCTGATGGGCCTAGGAGAAGGATCAGGAGGCTGACTAAAGTTTAGCAAAGCACAGAATCTTTGTCAATGCTGACAGGGAAAAGGGAAGGAACAGCCCATGACTGAGTGTTAGCATGTGTAAGTGTTGCTGTTTATTATAGTTATTATGTATTGATCATCTGCTGTGGTGTATCAGTCAGACACACACACACACACACACACACACACACACACACACACACTCCTCATTTTAACTTTAACCTTAAAAGGTGGATATTATTCTCAATTTATTACTCAGAAAACTGAGACTCAGAGAGGTTAAATAAGGGGCCTGAGTGACACACTTAATGACACTACTGATTTCAAAGTCCATTTTCACTCCATTATACTAGTGTTTTTCAAAGAGTGGTACACATATCATTGTGAGACATATCATTGATGTCTCACAATGTGATTTCAGATGCTACATGGTCAGACTATGTAAAAAATTTTTAATGATTAGATTATAACATTATTGGAAGAGTATGATTAGCATATCAAACACATGATTTTGTGATTGTTGCTCTAATTCACTTATGGCAAATTTCTTTAAAGTAAAAGAAAATTAATATGGAGAGTTAGTATGGAGTCACAAATAGGCTAGGAGTATATGTAGATGGCAAATACACTGCGTGTCCTGAGAGCTGTCCCTGAGTGGCTGGGGTTTGGTGGATGCTGCACTGAGCGTTTGTGCCACCAGTCAGTGGACAACCTGTAACACTGCTCATACTGAAAGTTTGATCAGATGAGTCTGAGGACCAACACTGAGCTGCTCACTAAGTTACAGTGTCCTACCAAATTTGGTGCCCTGGTTATATTGAAAATAAGTTTTATATCTTCATCAGGAATTTCTTTGAAATTAAACTAATACAAAAGGAAGGAAATTTTTTTTTTCAAGATTCATTTGTTTAACAAAGTTTGAAGGAATGAAATATCTATTGAGTACTTACCGAGTGTGAGTTACCATGTATCTAGGTGCTCTCATACATACTGTGTCATTTAATTCCTAATAACTTCTGTAGGATTGTCACTCCTTAATTTTACAAAAGGAGTTGACGCTCACAGAATTTGAGCTTGAGCAGAGTCACATAGCTAATGAATATCAGTTAATCCTCTACTCTGTTTTCTTAGAGATCAAGCTTACGTTCTTTTGCTTAACTCAAAAGCAACTAGTAAGGGGAAAAAATAGGTTCCTATAAATGTAGAGAAGATCACACATGGAATCTTCATGCGTGATCTCCACAAGTGTATGGCAACACGGTAGCAGGGCAAAGGCATGTTAGTGGCAATAAATCAATTGCCACTGTCGCTTTACTCTTTAATGTTCTTGAGAATGCATGTGATTTATCACTGAGGAATTGTAGAATAATGGTAGTAAATGAAAACAAAGTCCACCAGGGAGATGTACTACATCATTTGGATTTAGCACTGCCATCTGCTTAATAGCTTTGAGAAGACTACAGCAGTACTTATAATCAGCCATTCATAGCAATGACAGATGCTGCGGAGAGTGAACATACCAGGGAAGCAGCTTCACTACTAAAATGTAGATTATGTGACAGGGTTTCTGAAAAGTGCTTGTGTTGATGATCAACAATTTTAAATCTTCACTATAGAATTCTAAGTCTGTAAGATAAAGAGTTACTCTAAAGTCTTCCCATGTTTTATTCCTATTGTTTCATACATTCTTAAAATGTATTTACTGATTTTTAAAAAATTTTTCCTACAAATCTTGCATATATAGTCTCTTTTTAGTGGAAAAGAATAATAACTTTTGCATAATATCTGACGTTTAAAATGAGATAGCATGATTTTTTAGTTAAAAAAAAAAAGACAGTGGCTATAAATTCATAAAAGCTTGGTTATGAATGTCAGCTCTACCTACTTCCTTAGCTCTGTGATGTTAACCAGGTTGCTTCTTCAAGTCTTTTCTCATCTGTAAAATGATGACTAATATTTGACTTACAGCACTGTAATTGAGATAGCAGATGTAATATACATAATAGTTGTTCAGTAAATTTGCTGTAGTAGCATGTAGTAGGCACTTACTGTTGTAAGCATTTTACAGTGTTTTTAGATACATTTATTTATTTATTTATTTATTTATTTATTATTATTGAGACAGTCTCTCACTCTGTCACCCATGCCAAAATACAGTGGCTCAGTCTTGGCTCACTGCAACCTCCACCTCCTAGATTCAAGCAATTCTCCTGCCTCAGCCTCCCAAGTAGCTGGGACTACATACAGGCATGTGCCACCAAGCCCAGCTATTTTTTGTACTTTTAGTAGAGACAGGGTTTCTTCATATTTGCCAGGCTGATCTCGAACTCCTGCCCTCAAGTGATCTGGTCATCTCAGCCTCCCAGCTGAGCCACCGCACCCAGCTGTAGCAACTATTATTATACCATTTTATAGATGAGTAAATTGTGGTACGGAGATGGTGAAAGTTCCCTGAACTCATGGAGAGTGAATGCTAGAGCTGGCATGTGAACCCAGGCAGTGTAGGCACTCTGCTGTAACACTTCTCTATGTAACTATTGTTAGTACGAGTTTAGGTACTATATCCAGAAACTATTATAGTCTTTTTCTGGTAACATCTCCAGTCAGTAAAATCCCAACAAATAATCTAAATAAAATTATACATGCCACTTTGATACCTTACTTGTGCAATAAAAAGTTGTTAAAGGCTCATTTAACTTAGATTGTTTAGAGTCCTAAAATCTGTTAGAAGCAGACTTGAGGACAAACTTAAGAATAGAGTTCGAAGTTACTTGTTGAAGGTTGACTTATAATGGAGAATGTTGGTGCCTGAATTTCTCAGAATTGATTCATACCTCATTGTTAAACTCACAACTTTAGAAACTGAAATAATGTTTAGATGTGATGTAGGTTATACTTTTCTCTCATATTTGTCATCATGAAAGGATATGTTCCTTTTGGAAGGTAATTTTTGTAAGTGTGCATTGAGAGCCTTAAAATTGTAACTTATGATTTTTAGTTAATATTAACTCAATATTTTTACAGTAAATGCCTCAACTTACAATATAACAGTGAGTGTCTGACAGCGTGAATGCATTTAAGAGCTCTTTGAAAAGAGTAAGCAATTTCTGGCCTAGTAAAAGAGGGGTAGATGATAAATTCAGTTTCTCACCTAACCTGTTGGATAGATAGTGATATAATTAATTTAAATGGCAGTGAGATTTAGGAAAAAGTTAATAACTTAATTTGGGATGTGTTGAAATTAGGTTGTCCACAGAATTATAACAATTACATTAAATAATTGATATAAAAATAGTTTGCTTACTAATAAGCCATTATATAAATGGTAACTATTTTTTCTCTCCCAGTTTTTCTCAGTAATTACAAAATGTATTAATATGATTATATTTTATCCCAATTTTAGTAAGTAACTGAGCTGTAGTTGTGTTTTATTATTTTTTTTGTATTATCTTTTGTTGTTGTCCTAAAGCAAGTGTCCCCAAACTACGGCCCCGCGGGCTGCATGCGGCTCCCTGAGGCCATTTATCCGCACCCCCCGCCCCGCGCCGCACTTCAGGAAGGGGCACCTCTTTAACTGGTGGTCAGTGAGAGGAGCACAGTATGTGGCGGCCCTCCAACGGTCTGAGGGACAGTGAACTGGCCCCCTGTGTAAAAAGTTTGGGGACGCCTGTCCTAAAGTATGTGTATATGGTTAATCTCCCAGAAATTAGAGTAAGACAGTCAATTCCACACGTATATTAAACAAGACAGAGCAAAAATATTATATACTTAGGAGTCAGGCCAACCTGACTTTTCCACTTAGCAGCTATATGTGATCTTTCACTAGCCCTCAGTTTTCTTATCTACAAAACAAAGTAAGTGAGAGAATATACTAAAACAGTTTAGCATGGAGCCTGGCACATGGCACCTGGAATTTTTAATTGTGTTTTTTATTTTATGTATCTGTTACTTCTGGGCATTTTTCTGGTGCTCAGTGAGTAGTACTGACTGTTGGGGGATGATCTTTAGAACCTTCGTTGGGGGATGATCTTTGGAACCTTCGTTATCACCAGGTGATAGATTGCTTCCAGCTTACCTCATATCTGATCATGTTCTGTACAGAGTATCACAAACCTCACTTGGACACACTGCAAGTGTAAAGGCAGAAATGTTTTGCTTTTTTGTTAGTTGTTTCTTACCTGATGCTTTTTTGTTTAATGTTCTGTAAAGGACCAAAACGTAGACATACACATTAGAAAGTAGGGAAATAATTGTTAAAACATCTGTATATTTCCTTTATCTGCCATTTGTAAGGACTGCTGTACCACATGAAAATGAATTTATGTTGCTTATAAGTTTATAAAATAGAAGAATTTAATCCAATTGCAACCTTTTTGAAATGATTTATAAAAAGTATTAGATTTAGTCTTAGATGTTGCTAAATTTAGACAATGGAAGTAAAATATAGGTATATAGCCCAATAAGACATCTTACATAGAGAAAAAAAAACCTATGCATATCAACTTAGCCAAAGTAATATGATTAAAACAGTGTCTCAATTAAGGCCATATCAAGATGTAATAAATTAAAGTGTGACCATGGGCAAGTTTTTTAACTTGTGCTCTAAGGTAAAATGGGAGTGACAATAATAGTACATGGATGAAGCTGGAAACCATCATTCTCAGCAAACTGACACAAGAACAGAAAACCAAACACTGCATGTTCTCACTCATAAGTGGGTGTTGAACAATGAGAACGCACAGACACAGGGAGGGGAACATCACACACAGGGGCCTGTCAAAGGTTGTGGAGCTAGGGGAGGGATAGCAGGGGTTGGGAGGCTAGGGGAGGGATAGCATTAGAAGAAATACCTAATGTAGATGACAGGGTGATAGATGCAGCAAACCATCATGGCATGTGTATGCCTATGTAACAAACCTGCACGTTCTTCACATGTCCCCCAGAACTTAAAATAAAATAAATAGATAGATACATAGATAGATAGATAGATAGATAGATAGATAGATAGATAGATAGATAGATAGTACTTACCTCATAGGGTTGTTGTAAAGTTAAGTGAAATTGAAAGCATGTCATATATGAAAAGCATGTCACGCATCATAAATTCTATCAGTAGCTATCATTAAAGTTCTACAATTCTTTATCTAAAACCACTGAAGCTAAATATGTCTTACATTCCAATTTTTGGAATTTTGGAAAAACAATACAGGTATACATATACATACCATATGTTAGTACCACTCCGGTGGAGTCCTGCTTATGTTTCTCCAAGATAATTGATCTCCCCTTGGATTATTTTTAGGGTCAGGGAAACTGATTACAGAGGGTGTAAAGCATATGTGGCAACTTGAAAAAGAAGGGGATTGATAAGGGAGGTGTGTGGCATTCAGCCTTGGCAGCTTCCAGTCCCACCACATACAGCAGTATTGCTAGTGCTGGCAAGTAATGTTTAAATAGGGTGGATTAAATAATTGATACAAAACTGTTACTTCTGTTAGAAGCCATCACTTTAGCAAGGACCCCTTTTTTTTTTTTCTTCTAATTGAGGCAGGGTATCAGTCTGTCACCCAGCCTGGTATACAGTGGTGTGATCTCCACTCACTGCAACCTCTCCACTTCCTAGGCTCAAGTGATTCTCCATCCTCAGCCTCCTGAATAGCTGGGACCACAGGCACAAGACTGTACTGTTGTCACTTCACTCTCTATTGTTCTCAGCTAATTTTTGTATCTTTTTTAGAGACAGAGTTTTGCTGTATTGCCCAAGCAGGACTCAAACTTTTTGAATTCAAAGCAATCTGCCCACCTCAGCCTCCCAAAGTGCTGGGATTACAGGTGTGAGCCACAGTGCCTGGTAGCACGGCCTTTCCTGATCTGGCCCCAATTCTTTCTCTGCCTCAACTTAGGTCACTCACTCATGTAATGTAACCTGATACTGAGTTTCTCAGTTATGACTTGTTTATACTTTTCTCAATTATTATTAAAATGTAAAGTCTAACTTCTGAGACTACCTCGTCATCAAAATCTTCATGGTTTCTCCAGTTATTCTCACATATATTTTTCAAAGACATTGTGGTTTTTAGAAGTTTCTAAAATGTTGGAAACAGGACAGTTTGCCAGATTGCTTGCAAGAGAGCTACCAGTTTCTTGGATCAGTAGTTATAGCATTCAACAACCCTTTGTGATTCTCCTCACCTCACATCCCGTTCTTCCATGTCCTGTAAGTACCAAGGCTTCTGTGTTTTCACAATGCTCTGTGCTTGCTCTGTCCTCCAGCAGAACCTGCTGGGCTGTTGAGAATCCATCTCCTTTTCATAAATAGTCCCACAGTGGCAGGGACCCTTTTGTACTCATGTTTATATCACCAACACTTAATGCAGCACTCACTAGAAAGGTGATCTGTGTGCATTCTTCAGTTGAATTGATAACATAACAATTAAAACATAGCATCTGTTTTAAACATTTCTTTATTAGAAACACAGTAAGAAATCTGATACCATTGAAAGTATAATATGAAAATTGATGTGGTTTTCAACTCTGGATACACAGAAGAGTCACCTATGCAGCCTTAAAAAAGTGGGGGGAGTGCCAAGAAAATCACCCGTTATTTTTTAATCTGAATCTTGGTGTAGCTCAGCTGTCTATAAATTCTTTAAACTCTACAGATAATTCTGATAAGCAGCTAAAGGTTGAGAACTATTCTTCTTGAGTAATAAGTACTATATAAATTAGATAATATGTGTAAAGCACTTTGCACAGTACCTAGCAGATAGTTGCTAAGAAAATATTTGTATGCCTAAAAAATAAAGTGTTGGCATTTCTGTAATATTGTCCATTCATTTGTTCTGCCAGACAGCTATTGAGACCTGCAATGGGCCAAATTGTTCAAAAATACCTTATTCCAAAGGGAAATTTGAAGTTTTCTATTCAGAACTTGAAATTATGAATTCAAATGAAAGAAAAGTATAACTTTAAGGATGATAGAATACATGAGACACACTTATATCAGAAAGCTTTTGCAGATCTTAAGTCATCTTCTAGTGAAGCCTGATGTGCCAGCATACTTTACAGCTGTCACTATTAGAATTTAAGCTCTACAAGGCAGGAATCTTCCTTTTTTGTTCATCAGCACTTCTTAAGCACCTAACATATTGAGTTGTTGTCCAGTGAATATATTCTAAACTGTTGTCAGTAATAGAGGACCATTCTTCTAGGCAAACCAAAAGGACGTTTTTGTGCAGAAGAGCACCAAAAAAACATGTTCAGTGGTCCTGTGAAGAGATCGACTTGGTGTGCGTTGCTGGTAACTAGTTTTCCAGTAAGGCTGCAGCCTACAGTGCCCAGGAGGGAAGGTACACCAAGTGTCCATAGAAAGATCACAGAGAACATTTTGTGATGGGCCCTAATACCAGGTTCAGGATTCCACAGAGTTTTATTTGTTTGTTTGTTTTGTTTTTTATCAGTGAAGATGCTCCCCATGCTCATAACCTCCACACTGGTCCAAGTGAATGTCACCTTGCTTATGGAGCACCCGGAGCCTGGCTGCTGCTGGCTCCACGTCCACTTCACCGCTGAGCTATCATGTCTCCATACTGCAGCCCACATGGTTTTTCCCGTATAATTATATGCTCTCATAATACCTAGCAGTTTTCCTTCATAACTGCAATTTTATATTGAAGTGATTCTTGGATCCGTATCTGTTTCTTTTTTAAATCTGTTCACTGTCACCTACCCCAGTGCCTACCACAGTGCTGGAACATACACAGTGCTCAGTAAATATTTATTGAATAAATGTAGAGAGGTAGAATTTTACTTTACATCAGTAATTTTAAAACAAAGTAGGTATTCTTATCACAATTTCTTAACTGATTTAAACACAGTACTGTAAGTATCATAGTTTAAATTCTTTTAATGCTACATATTTAAAGAGTGAGCCTGTATAATTTGATACGAAGATTGATGTAAGTTAGTGTGCCACCACATTCCCCAGAAACACTTTTTAAACCATCTGCTGCTCTAACATTGTGTCAAAGCAAGATGCTGACAATCTCATAAAAAATCAAAAGGGATAATTATTTCACATGTGTAAATATTACAGCTCACAATCAGTGTTTTCCTAAAGAGTAATAGATATGGCTTTGAAATCTAAATATCAAATGTGTTTGTCAGAAATCCCCTCAAAAAGATACTTTTGTATAGCAGATGGAAGGATTGGCTGTAAAAACAAATGCATGATTAACAAGTGATGCAGAGAAATACTGTAACCTGGCTCATAACATGTTGATAGACCATTTCTAATGGTATTGGAAGAGCCAGGGAATCCAATACCAAAATGTTCCATGCCTTGACCAACTCAGTGTAGTTGGACTTGGGAAATTAAAAACAGAAATCCAAAAAAATAGTCTTAAGGAACCCAACCTTGATCTTGGTCTTTCCCCAAAGTTGTATATTTTTTGAACTTATAACCACATACTTCATTTGTGGCAGCCTTCCCGGCCTCCCTGTCATTTGTTAACTAATCTCTGACCTCTTTTCTACTCTCCAGACCTTCCCCAGAACCTTAGTCTGTGGTAACAGTTCTCCTTCTTACATTTCCCCAGTATTTCAACCTGTTTTTTTCAATGTTAGGTTCCATAAAATTCTAATATGTAGTTTCAATGCTTCATGCAAATAAGTATCATTAAAATTACTGGTGATGTCTGTGACAGTATGCATAATTGATAGTATTTTATAAGTCATCCTTTGCCAGAAAAAAACAAAGCATAAGGATCTGTTTTCTTGTGTTTCTTTATAAGAAATCTTAGTTTTCTTGTTAATGTTTCTGGGAAATTAATTGATATTTGAAATTAAACAACTACAGTGAAAATCCTGAAGCTTGAGTCAAAAGACATGTCTGAATTTGAATCCTTACTGTGTCATTTATTGTGTGACCTTCAGTGAGCCACACAGTAAACCTTATGAAATCTTATGCTTAACTAAAGTAGAAAAATCCCTGTCAATAATGACCAGGTAGAAAATGGGTTCCCAATAAAATGGAATTTCAGGGCAACAAAAGTCTAAAAGGCCCCCAAAAAAATCACACCACTGTCATTTGAACAATAGCTAGTTACTTGCATTTTCTGGCATTGTTAATCACTAAATCTGGGTTTTCCTCTGAATTCCACACAAAGCATGTACTACACAACAACTTTATCATCAAATACTTGCTTTCTACATACATTTTAGGACAAGCTACCACCAGAAACAAACCAATACAAATACATCAGGACTGAACAGTCTCAGTAGTGGGTGAGACACCTTTTGCAGAATCCTGCCAAACAAAGGAACTGAATAGGCTGTGGGCAAAGCAAATGAGGGAGATTTACGGAATGAAATATTTTAAATATTAAT
Organism: Saimiri boliviensis; assembly: GCF_048565385.1. Lineage (NCBI taxonomy): Eukaryota > Metazoa > Chordata > Mammalia > Primates > Cebidae > Saimiri > Saimiri boliviensis. The sequence continues at coordinate 83,825,721 of NC_133463.1, forward strand.
AATTCATACATGGTACTATATTTTCTGCAAAAGAAAATTAACATTTAGTAACACACTAACGAATTTTATCTCCAGAGATTAGTGTACTGGCAAAGTATTCAGATTACAATGGAGAGCTATGGACAGCAGATACTAAAAACACCCCAGCCTTGCAGATCTTGAGGTAACGATGGCCTTCACTGACCACTGCGTTTGCCAGAGATACAGAAGAAAACTTGCAGCATGATCACCTGCCTGCTGCACTTCCAACTCTAAGCAGCAAACTTCAAGGAGTTCCCAGTGGGCAAGGGGAGTAGAGAAGAGAAGCATGATAAATGTAAACCTAAAAGATGGTAAAATGGGATACAATCCCCATTCAAATCCCAGAGATGTGGGCAAGTCCTCAAAAGTAATTGTTAGAAGACAAAACTGGCCACACTTCACTTCCCCAAAAACATCATACATAGAAATTTCGGGGATAACTGGAAAAGTAGAGAACTGCTCAATGAAAACTGAGCTCTTCAAGGCTGAGACACATCCTCTATTATCCAGGCAGCATTGCCACTTGCTTTTTAGCAGGGAATGCAGTTGGTCAGTGACACCAAATGGCTTTGCAGAGCAACTTTTTAAATGTTTCTTGTACAACAAAGCCTAGGCCTATGAGGATTGAGGCAGCCCTTTAAGACCTGTGACCACAGGTTCCGAAGGTTCCAGGTCTGGCCCTTCCTTCCCAGACACAATGTCAAACATAGAATCTCCTGTCATGTTACATTTTATATTTTGAAATATGGAAGTATATTTTAAATACTCTTAAGGCATTTATTTGTTGCAACATTCTCTGATTTCACATTAGCTTAAAATTCAATTCAGTCTTTACATTTCTTCACTGAGGTCGCCGCCTCAGCATGTAACATAACACCTCCTCCAGCACTCAGTGTGACCCGCATCCGCACCGTGAGCCCCACGGTCAGCCTCTTTGTTTACCAGGTGAACCAACTAGATGTTGATACTGCTCTGCTACAAGGTGAAAGCTCCTAAAGTCGAACTTGTTAGAAAAGGAGTGAAACATCTGCAAAGTACATTCTAAGAAGAGGTACTTTTGCTTATGAAAAGAAATCAGTGAATCCTCTAAGGATAATAAAAGGTAGTATTTTACAGTTAAGCACATGATTTGGAGTGAAGAATTCAGATGTTGCTCTGCTGGTCCAGGCTGTTAATACTCTTCTTGCTCCTCATATCGGCCCCTTTCATCAGGTATCACAAAGCCTGCATCTGTGGCATACAGAATTTCCGCAATCCTCTGCAATACAGGGTCAGTTTCCCCCTCATTCTCCTGGCACATCAATTCAGTGTTCCATAGCTTTCCAAAGTAGAAATCCCTCTCTTTCTCCAAGTCTTCAACACCAAATTTCAGTACGTTGAGCTGCTACATCAACTCAGGTGCCTCATCCCCATTGCCCACATGAGGGTTCTTTCACACCGCGCCAGGGCCAGCCTTAGGAGGCACAGCAGTTCTTTTTATTGAGATGGGCTTCTGGGGAACTGCACTGTGGGAACTGAGAGGTTTCTTAGGTTTATTCAGAGCTGGAGCACTGAGGGAGGGAGGCACTGCCAATTTCTTGACCTTGTCTGGCAGCCACAGGGTCATAGTCTTTTCCATCATAGTTTGCATCTGAAAACTTCTTGAACCACTGAACAAATTCAAAATTGTCCTGAAACTTTTACTAACTTGTCAACAGGAATTATTCTGTCAACACCCATCATCTTAAAACCCGCTTGTAGTCTTCTGAAGTTCTGGATATACTCGTGTTCTAGCTTAGCTTGGAATTTTACTTTCTTCAAGGCAATGGAGCCAAGGAACAGCAAGTCCATAAACTAACAGTAGGCAGCCCCTGAGCACAGCTGTTTGATCTTTGTCAGATCCAACTGCAGGGACTCATTGATCCAGGCCAGCATGTCACATCGACTTAGGTTATCACTGGTGCCTGATGTTGAGTATATGTACGTTCAATGCCATCTTCGGTGCAGCTGCTTCCACTGCCCACACCCAGCTCCTATTCCAGTTCCTTACTTTTTAGGCAAGAGTGAATTTGCTGAATAGATTATATGACAACAAAAATAAGGACTCTGAGGAAAATTACTGATTTAGAAAGAACTTCTGCTTTAATATCATTAACAACAGCTGTCCTTCATATATGTATATAACATTTCGTTTAAACTTGACAACAGTCTTATGAAAGATTTTTTTAAACTGTTTTACAGATGAGAAATTGAACTAACTTTAAGCTGACAGAGAATAAATGCTGAAGCCTAATTTCTGATATATGTTTGTTTGGCTTCAAAGCCTGGTTTTTAACTGTTCTGTACCATCTTCTAAAATGATGACAGTAAGATGGAGAAACCTGCTTGAAAATGAAAACATGAGTCTATAAAAGTAAATACGGTATTACACAGGCCTCACACACATGCCCGGGCACTGCTGAGGCTTCCCGGCCTGGTGGACTCGCGTGTGCTGGGGGAGGAAAGAGGCACAGTGGGAACTGAGGCGGTTCTCATCAGGAAAACGTTGTTCTCCTTTTCACCTTTTTCTTGAAATCTAATAACAATTCGTATTTTTTTTTCAGTAATGTAGAACCATCTGCAACCTTTTAAGCAACATTTTAATAGGAAGGAGTAGCAGGACATTGCTGTTTTCTGTTAAAATAAGAAATTAAGGTTAGCTATCTCTATATCAGAAAAATATAGGGATACTCACATGCCTTATTTCAGAATGCACTGCTCTATCTTTTGGAACTAGGTTAAACTCTGAATTAATCATAAATTCCATCAAGTTAGATGTTAAATTCTTCTCTCATGCAAGGATGTAATCAGCTCCAAGCTCTTGTGGCAACTTTCTCTAGTCACTAAGAATCCAGGCTGCCTCTGCCTATCTCTTCCATACTCTTTCACCCTGGCCTCTATCCCAAAGCTCTTCTCATTCACAGTGGGTGTGATACTTCCAGCTGCCAAGCTGAGTTGCAGGCAGGAAGAAGGGGGAAGAGTGGAAAGCCGTGCCCCTATGTGAGTTGACCTTCTGTTAGGAAATGTCCTGGAAGCTTCACTTGGTGAATTTTGCTCCTGCCTCATTGACTACCACATCCGCAAAAGGAGTGACACATCATTACCAGCACCCACTCCCCAGTCATCTGTTGGTAAGAAAGAAGGTGAAGATGTGTGTTAAACAGGCAGCAACGGATGCCTATTGATTCTTCCCTTTTAACATATAAATTAGGGATTTTTCTTTAAGATGTTTTACTTTTACCAAGATATAGTGTACACACAGCAAAGAGCATAAATTTTTATTTCCCTGAAAAAAAAATAGTTCAGTGAATGTTAACATACATATATACCCACGTAACTAAGAGGAGAACATTTCCAGCACCCCAGAAGTTTCTCTGGCTTTTTCTCTTAGATGTTGATTATGAATTATATGGATTTTTTAAAAATACCCAAACATATCTCTTACTACTCTGAGAATGTAGTGATTGACAGCTAAATTAGATAGTAGTGAGAAGCAGGTGGTGTTGAAAGGATGTTCACTTGGCATTCAGAGTAACTAGACTTCTATCCTGATTCTGTACATTCTAGTCATGTGTCTAAACTTTATGTCTCTGATTAGCTGCCTTCTTAATACTAAGGCAGAATGAATGCTGTGGTTCTTCTTAGAATTATTTTTTTCTTCGTCTTTGTCTAGCTTTTCTCCTAGTTGTCAATTGAGGCATTTCTTCTTCCAGGAATCTTCCCATGTCTCCCAAAACTGGTTCAGGTATCCCACCTCTGACTTCCTACAGAACTCTGGGTTTCTCAGTATTATGGTGTGCCATTTCCCTATTGACGCTTGTCTGACTTATACACTAGACTAAACGTGATTTATCACAAAGACCAAATCTTGGTTGCTGCTGCGTTCCAAGGCCCAGCAACACAGTGGGTGCCCCGTAAATATCTGCTGAACAGATGTCAAATGAAAAAGGTGGTCTCTGCAACTCCTAAATTCATACTAAGATTATTTCACAAAACACAGTAGAAGTAGTTAGAGTTTGTTTTCTTAAATGGCAGAAAAGTATTATTGTTTTTAAACCTAAATTTATGAAATAGACGTAATAACTTTATTGCAACTTTATTTTAAAGATGAAAGATAAATTGTGTAGAATGCATGGCTTATAATAGGTAATTGATAAGTGATATCTATTGTTAGTGTTATATTCAATCTTATTTGCATGTCTTTGGGTCTCTGTGAGTGTGAACTCATTGTCTTCACATGCCCATCACCTAACATCAGAAAGTAGTGGTTGCAATCGGTCTGTCTCTAAATCAGTCTTGCCAGAAACTTCCAGGGCACATGCTTCCTTATTGCTTCCTCTGAGTAATCTGTCTTCCTTAGTTTTCTTACACAGAAGGTGGTACTCCAGTTTTGTGGGGAATAAAATAAGAGAAAAAGGATTCAGAGTGCCTCATGAGAGATTAAGCATAAAGCAAGAACTTTCTGGCACACCTGTTCGAGGGTATTACTGTGATAGATTATTCAGGTTTCATCCCTAGAAGTCTTTGGAAGTGAAGAGATAATCATTTCTCTCAGAAGATTAAGATAGTTTAGCCTGAAGGCCAGTGGATGGGCCACATGTCCTCTCAAGGTTGATTTCTTCCCTTTGATTCAGCAAAGTACTGTTAAGTTCCTGCACTTTGTAGTGGAGATAAAGTTTAGAAGTATTTCATGGTAGAAAAGGGAAAGGACCAGCTGTAAAAGACAAAGTTTGTGTTTCTGATTCTCTGGCAAACCTGTATCAGCATTTGAAATCTTTTTATTTGACAAACTGATTATTATATCTGAGGTTTGGCAAACTTAATTACAATAGGGTTAAGAATAAAAGTTACCATTTATTTTGTACTGACTAAATGGCAGGCCAGTGACTAGTGTTCTATGTAGGCGAACTCATTTCATTATTACTCATTCATTATCAGCCTGGCTTTAAGGCAGCTGCGGCAGACAATTATTGAGCAGAAAGTATAAGCCAGATTCCTTCATTCATTCATTCCTTCTATCAGTGTCTTTTATAGAGCACCTTCTATGTTTGAAACAATTCTAGAATTTGGAACTCAAAAGATTTAGCTCCCTGACCAAGCTTACCCTGCTTATAAATGGAAGAAGAGGATTCAAAACTAAGAGAGCCTTTAATCCAAACTCATGACACCATGCTAGGTCTCCATAATAATGACTTTGTCCATAAAATGCTTTCACATACAATCTTAGTTGATCCTACAGCAGCCAGTGAAATTGGCAGAATGTGAAATGGAGAGGCATTGGTTTGAGGTGCAGAGACATACTGAAGTTATTGATTGAGACATCTAGAATACTGTGGCACGGTTTGAACGCGTGTTCTATGTCTGAGCCTGAATACTTCACCTAATAGGAGAGCAAATGCTCTAACCCCAGTAAACTCAGTAACTCCTGTCAGGCTTCTACCTGTTTCATGGCTGCAGACTCCACCCAGAGGGTAACTGGTGGAAGACTGCAGAAAAGGCTGAGACAGGGGCAGAAACACCTCCGGAGTGGGAAGCATTCTGCTGCTGGACCCTGTTAGGAGATGGTTTATGGTAGGAGTGAAGAGATGAGAGACCAGCCACCAGCATTTACAGTGACATTCCTGGGGGTGGGGAGGGAGTAAGGAATGTCTGGGTAGCAAGGTTAGAAAACCCCCTGGAAGAGAACCTGGAACAAGTAATTGCCTGTGGAGTCTCACCTGAGCTTGATGGAGCAACAGTGCCTGTGCTTCCTGAGGAAGGAGCCCTTGGGTCTGGAATTCCTGTGGTGTTCTGGGTTTCAGCAGACTGACTCCCTGGGTAGTAACAGGGTAGTCCAATATTACTAATTTTGATAACATAAAACCTTGGTCTCAGAGAAATTAAGAGCATTGTTGTATTTACACAGACCTTTGTTCTAATCCTGGCTTCACCACTTACCAGCTGTGTGATTTTAAGTAAGTTTCTTAATTTGCCAAACCTGTTTTTTTTTTTTTTTCGTTTTGTGAAATGGGATAATATCTACCTGAAATGAGTTATGAATTTAATATATGTATGTATGTATGTATGTATACAGACTTGTGTTGCTTAACAATAGGGATACATTCTGAGAAGTATGTCCTTAGGTAATTTCATCATTGGGGGAACATCATAGAGTGACATACTCAAACCTAGATGGTATTGCCTAATGTACACCTAGGCTAGATGATACAGCCTCTTGCTTCTAGGCTACAGACCTGGACAGCATGTCACTGCACTGACTACTGTGGGCAGTGGTAACAGTGGTCTGTATCTGCATATCTAAATCTATCTGAAAATAGAAAAGATGCAGTAAAAATATGGTATGAAAAATAAAAGATGATATCCCTGTATAAGGCACTTAACCATGAATGGAGCTTGAAGGACTGGAAGTTGCTCTGGATGAGTCAGTGAGTGTCTTTGAAGGCCTGAGACATTACTGTGCACTACTGTAGATTTCATAAGCATTGTATACATAGGCTACACTACATGTATTAAAAAGTATTTTTTAGCCAGGCGCGGTGGCTCATGCCTGTAAGCACTTTGGGAGGCTGAGGCAGGCAGATCACAAGGTCAGGAGTTAGAGACCAGTCTGACCAACATTGTGAAACCCCATCTCTACCAAAAATACAAACAGATTAGTCAGGCATGGTGACGTGCTCCTGTAATCCCAGCTACTTGGGAGGCTAATGCAGAGGTATTACTTAAACCCAGGAGTTGCAGGTTGAAGTGAGCCAAGATCACACCACTGCACTTCCAGCCTAGGCGACAGAGCAAGACTCCGTTTCAAAAAAAAAAAAAAAGTATTTTTCTTCAATAATTAGCAGCTTACTATACCTTTTTTTACTTTATAAACTTTAATTTTTTAACTTTTTGACTCTTTTGTAATAACACATAGCTTAAAACACAAATATATTGTGCAACTGTACAAAAATATATCCTTGTTTTATAAGCTTTTTCTGTTTTTAAACTAATTTTTTTTAACTTTTTTAACTTTTTTGTTAAAAACTAAGGCAGATACACACTCCACGGTGTCAGGATCATCTACATCCTTGTCTTCCGCCTCCACATCTTGTGGCTCTGGAAGATCTTCAGGGACAGTAACATGCATGAAGCTGTCATCTCCTAGGATAAGAGTACCTTCTTCTTTTCCCTCCTGAAGGACCTGCCCGAAGCTGTTCTTCAGACCAAGTAGAGACAGCCAAACAGCTTTGGGCAGGCCCTTCAGGAGGAAAGCAGAAGTTATAGTTTTTTTTTTTTTTTTCTTTTTAATAAGTAGAAGGAATACACTCTAAAGTAATGTATGGCAAATACACAACCACTGGCATAGTCCTTTAATTTACTTATCAAATAAGATGTACCATACATAATTGTATGTGCTAGACTTTTCTATGACCAGCAGCACAATAGATTTGTCTGTACCTGTGTCACCAACACCAGTAATGCATTGCGCTGTGATGCTACCACGGCTACATCGATAGCAATATTTCAGCTCGTTATAATCTGAAGGGACTGCCCTGGTATATGTGGTCTGGCATTGACTCAGACATCATTATGTGGTGCTTACTGTTTCTGTATACACATGCCCACACACACTTCCTCTAAAAAACTCAAAGCCAAAGTGTGAAAGCATTGTCTCAGCTTGCTGTCTCCACCTCATCTTATTCCACTTTCTCTTGAACTTGATGTTTTGGTCCCCATCCTGCTACTGAAACAGCTCTGTTCAGGTCCTCAGTGACTTCCTCTTAGCACCTTTGCCGAACTTGGTTGGGGATCCGTCCTTCCTTCTGAAGAGCCTTAGGCCCTCACCATCTTGGAGCTTCTGGGCTCCTCTCTCTCTGGCTGGGTATTCTCCATCTCTTGCTAGACCCTCCTCTTCTTGCTGTCTGCATTCTGGAGTCTAGGGGGCCCAGTCCTTTGACCTCTTCTCCATTTGCTGTCTTCTCAGTGGACTGACTGTCTCATGGTTTTAAGGACCAAAAGGAATGATGATGACTCCCAGATTTATTCTGCAGATCAGACCTGTCTCCTCACCCCTAGATCCTCTTTCCAGCAGGCTCCTTACTTTCTCCAGAGGGAGGTCTGATAGGCCTCTCAAACCTAACGTGTTCCAAATCAAACACCTGAAGTCTCCCTGCCCTGAAAGCTGTTGCTGCTGGCCTCTTCCTTTTCTCTGTAAATGAAAATTCTGTTTTTTTGTTGTTTTTTTTTTCTTGGAACCATAGAAACGTTCAGAATTTCCCATTTCACTTAACCAGAATTTTAAAACACACACACATAGGAAACCAAAGCCTCTCAGTGGCCTGCATGGCCTTACATAGTCCACTGCCTTCTCACTGATTCGCTGGACTTCTGCCTTGTCCTCTCAGCTACAAGTGCACTGCCTTCCTTGCTACTCCTCAGCTGTACCAAGAATGTGCCCCCTGAAGGACTTTGACATTTGATAGTCCCTCTGCTCACAGTACTGTGCCCCAGATAATATCTGCATATCTCCTCCAATTCCTTTATATCTCAGCTCAGAGCATACCTTATTAGAGAGCATTCTCTGACTAGACTATAAAATAACAACTTTAGTTCAGTTGTTTCAATCTCTTAACTGTTCTTCTTACTCTCAGTAGCACAGCTGATCATGTGACATGTTATGTATATATATATATATATATATAAATTGTTTATTGTCTGCCTTTTCCATTAAAGTCAGCTCCATGAAAGTAGTGAATTTGTGTTCTTAAATATTTTTTAAATAACTTGAATCCATGAATGCATGCTTGCACGCATGATATGATTGCCTCACATTATTTGATTCTGTGCATGGCTGCTGCCGAAGTTGCTAAGTGGCAGAGCCAGGACTCTGCTGCACAGTGCAGTGTTCTTCAGGCCCTCACTTCCCACCGGGTGGTAGATAGATACTTAGCAACAAGGCTTCACTGCTGTACACCTCAGTTTGCATATGAATGCAAGTGTAAATGGATAACTTTCTTTGAGAGCAATGGCAGGACTTAAAAGCCAGGTGAGTCTACTTTCCTTGTTGAATTTATAGAAATATAAGCTGATGTTAATGCCACAGTAAGGTTCAGATTTTAATGGCCTTCATTTTATGAAATATAGGGACTGTTAAATATTTAAATAAAGCCAGTTTCATTTTTTTAAATTTATTTATTTTACGTTAGATGCATACTATATCTGGCATTTCTCCCCATGTTATCCTTCACCACCTTCCCCTCCCTCCTCATCCCCCACTGTCTCTCCCCTATCCCCCCAACTGCCTCCAGTGTGTGATGCTTCTCTCCCTGAGTCCGTGTGTTCTCATTATTCAACACCAACCTATGAGTAAGAACATACGGTGTTTGGCTTTCTGTTCTTGTGTCAGTTTGCTGAGAATGATGGTTTCCACATTCATCCAAATACCTGCAAAGGATAAGAACTCATCATTTTTTATGACTGTGTAGTATTCCATGGTGTATATGTACCACATTTTCTTTGTCTAGTCTATCATTGATGGGCATTTGGGTTGGTTCCAGGTCTTTGCTGTTGTATACAGGGCTGCAGTGAACATACATGTGCATGTGTTTTTATAGTGGAACAATTCATTGGTGTTTTAATTAATTTATTAGTATCAGAGGAAAGAATCTGTTCTCTTATCTATAATTTTAAAATTCTGTTTTGTCCCTGGAGAATAAATTTTCCGTTATGATTTTTTAAAATATTTTATTTTTACAAGCAGTTCTAGATTCACAGCAAAATTGAGAGGAAGGTACAGATTTCCATAAACACCATGCCTCCTGGTTATCCACATCTTCCACCAGAGTGGTATGTTTTTTACAGTCAGTGAACCTACATTCACACGTGATTGTCACTCAAAGTCCTTAGTTTACATTCTCATTAGGGTTCACTCTTGGTGTTGTACTTTCTGTGCGTTTGCATAAATGTCTAATGACATGTGTCCACCATTAGAGTAGCACACAGAGTACTCCACTGCCTTAAACAACCTCTATGCTCTGCCCAGTCATTCCTCCCTTCCCTCAACCCCTGCCAATTGCTGACTCAGTTACATTTTTAAAAATACTATGGTGTATATACAGTTGATATCAACCCATTCCTTAAAATAGGATTCTATTATAAACTGGGATTTTTGTTAACTCTTAATTAAACAAGGAGCAGGAATGATTCCTCAAATTGCTTTTAAGCGCTACTTCCCACTGTTTTTCCCAAATCACATTTTATAGCTTGAGAAATATGGTGAAATTATTTTTTAAGTTTGTCCTTGTTTTCCATCCCCTGTCAGCACTGTGATGGATGTTCTCTGAGCAGTGAAATGGCTAACAGTCAGGTTCACAATATCAACTCTGAAAGGTCTATAATTTAGAAAGCCAGACCTTCAATTTTTGTAAGCTGATAGGATTTCTGAACCTTTCTCTTAGAGGGGGATTCTCTGATTACACTATAAATTTGGTTTTGTGTTTTCAATGGAAAATTATTTAAATATTACAATTATTGGCAAGTGAATGTGATTTTTTATTTCTAAAGAAAATTATTTATTTGAAACTTAAGTTTGTTTCTCTTTTCTTACATCTTGGCACTAGTAGATAAAACATGCCAGTTAGGTAACTGAAGCTATTCTCATAGTAAAACTGTTTGTAAAGATTTGAGGGTAATCTCTAAATTTGCATTGCTTATGTGACATCCCAGTTTCTCTGATTTTTTGCTGTCTGCCGCAGACAGCTGAGCTTTGTAATCATGGTATTATGTGAGATCTGAGACTAAGCCGTTGTGACGTCGGGCTCTGTCCTCTGGCTAGCTAGTTAGTGAATGTTTTCTCCCTCGTCACTGCTGGACAAGGAGACAGTTTTCCAGATAAAAGAATCATTCTGCAGGATAGGGTATAATGCTTACTCTGCTGGCCTCCTGAAATTTACAGCAGCCATGCGTCCTAGGCCACTGGTTCTGAAAGTTTTTGATCTCAGAATCCCTGTATATTTCATACTCTTAACAAAATTAGTAAAGTACATTGGTGTTGTGTGGGGAAAAAATTACTGAGAGCCACAACATGCTTCAGTGTATGTGGTTTATATATATTAATATTTATCATATTAGAAATTAAAACAAACATTAAAAAATATCAATCATTAAATGTAACATTCAACCCATTGCTTGTTAATATAATCTATTTTTATGAAAAAAAATCTCTATTTTCTAAAAAAAAAAATGGTAAGAATTATGGATTATCATTTATGTTTTTGTGCTCATTCTGATGTGATATATTGTTTTGGTTGTAGTTGGAACAACAGGTATGTAGTTGGAAAGGGGAATGTAGCCTTTTCAAATAATTGTTGATATTCTTCTTTGATACTACAGCAAAACTTAGCAGGTAGAAGTTTCTTAAAGATTAGTTGTAATGTAGACTAAAACCATACCAGTAACCTTTTCATATTCTGTTACATTAAAATATCTTGGTCTGCCTTACACTTGATGGGTTTTATGGCATCATGCATATAACATTTGAAAAATGTCACTTCATTGAGTTATGTTTATCTTCACAGTGCTGTGACATATTTCATTAGGTAATATCAAAAAAGTCATATTATCACCACTGATCTCAACAGAGATAAATAAGCATTGGGTTGCTGTCAGTTTACAGAAACAAATACTGGTTTTCCAAAATTGCAATTTTTACTGGAAAGCTCAAATTCTGTCATTGGTTACAAATACAATCAGTTGTTTTACTTAAACTGACAGGATCACTTTATTCGTTTTCTAGAAAATGTGAACAAAATACCCCAAGTCTGAATAAGCCTCATTTATTGCTGAGAGTTGTTTTAGGTTAAAATGATGTTTATGGAAAAGGCAGCTAGTTGGCTCCACAATGTAAGGAATGACCCCAGGTGACTTTCCTTGAGATCATCCTTGTACTTCAGTGTGCCCCAGTATTGCTTTCAAGAGCACTTTTCTTGTCATCATACAGAATTTAAGAAGATGTGTCTTTAATAGTTGAGATTCAATAAAATTAGTAAATGTTTACTTCCTCGAGGACATTCGTAAGTGAGAACGCCTTAAAAAAATAAAAGAAAAGAATACTCATGCAGCTTGGTGGCACTGCCTTGATTCTTGGTAAACCACCAGCAGTTTTACACACCACTGTACTGACAAAGGTCAGTACAGTGAAAAAGACAAGTAACATCGTAGTGTTATTCTAGAAGCATTTTGACTTGATGGAACTCTGGAAGGGTTCATGGGTCACACTTTGGAAACCACTACCCTAGGCTATTTTGAAAAGTTAGATTGAGTAATGCTGTAGAAGAGGTGGACTCAGGATGGATCCAGCAGCAAGAGAAGAATAAAGCAAGCTGTCTGAAACATTTTACACCTCATGCAGCCCTCCCATCAAGTGAATCATTCTCACATTGTAAACCCCTTGAGGGCAGAAATAACATAATTGCCTGCGGTCACATGGAAAGCAGTCTGTGCATGCCAAGGGTGTCCACAAGGAGAGGCTGAGCCTCTGCCTCGTTCATCAGAACTGGCCCAGTGTAGCCTCGGAATTATCAGGTGAAGAGGGACAGGCTAATGTTCATGTATTTACTCTGAACACATTTAACAAAAAAAAAGACAAGAATGAAGTTACTGCCATCTCTTCTCCCAGATTAGATTACAATAGCCGTAGCAGTGGCACTAGTCAGTAAGGACCAAGGAGAGGCCACAATTCAGCAAAGCTGTGGTCAGGTGACTGGACTTTGGCTGTAACACTTTTTCCACCCAACTTGCACAACCTAATTCTGGAACTTATTCAATTGCCTCCTCGGGAAATATTATTAAATGTTATAAAAGAACTATGAGATAAGTAAGGCTCTTATTGAATGCAGATTGGAAAATTTTTAGCCATTTATCTTCAAGGAATTTCAGATCTTCAGTTAATTATGATAATGTGAAAAGAGTAGTCCCAAATTTTGTTTTAAACATCACTTTTCATTTATTTTGCTTTATTTATAAAAATTCCTAATGGTTAGTATAAGAATTAAAGTCTCCTCCTAAGTAGAAAGGAAATACTAAGCTAGGCCAGAATAGAGCAATTACTTGGATTATGCATGACTCTTTCCATTTTTCCTATGACATAATAAGCATTTAGTAACTGTTAGCTAAAGTATTAAATTTTATCATAATGATTTCAGATAAGATTTTCCTTAAATGAACAGGGCAAAATAATCAGGAAAAATTTTTGCGTTAAATTCAAATAGTACAGACCTTAGTAATGTGACTTCTGAAGGAATTTACTACCCCTCCGCCCAACCCTCCAAATTGTCACAGACATGGCAACAAAACATTATCGTTACAGACAAGTCATTGAGACATGGACAAAGTTTTCAGTCCCAGTGTTCGTATGAGTCATTCATGTGTCTCTTTTAGATGCTGCTAGATGCTGGTGTCAGCACTGTACGGAACAAATATGAATGAGGTGTCATTCCTATCTTCTGTCTCAGTGTTCTTACCTGTAAAATTAAATAACGTGTCTACCTCGAATAGTATGTTTTGAGAATTTAAAGATTATCTAAATCCATTGTAAACTAAAAAGGACTTTTAAAAACCAGTAGATTGAAGATGGACTAAGAGCCTATACCTGCTCCACCCACCCCTCCCTAAAATCCCAGGAAGTGACACAAACAAGTTTTAAAAGATTCCTAAAAAAGAGGAAGTAGAGGCCGGGCGCGGTGGCTCAAGCCTGTAATCCCAGCACTTTGGGAGGCCGAGGCGGGTGGATCACGAGGTCAAGAGATCGAGACCATCCTGGTCAACATGGTGAAACCCCGTCTCTACTAAAAATACAAAAAATTAGCTGGGCATGGTGGCGTGTGCCTGTAATCCCAGCTACTCAGGAGGCTGAGGCAGGAGAATTGCCTGAACCCAGGAGGCGGAGGTTGTGGTGAGCCGAGATCGTGCCATTGCACTCCAGCCTGGGTTAACAAGAGCGAAACTCCGTCTAAAAAAAAAAAAAAAAAAAAAAAAAAAAAAGAGGAAGTAGGTGAAACCAAACCTCTGAAAAACAGAATCAGACAAAACCCCATTCAAGAGAAGGGTGCTGCAAAGGTAGAGTGGCTTCAGGAGGATTTAACCCCCACATCAGTGGCTGTAGAGATTAGGAAGAGCTCAGGGTGTTCTCCTAACAGATTGAAGAGCTGCCTCTGAAACAGCAAGGCTGGTCTGCTCTGCCTGCAACTTAGTGGTGCTGAGTGCAGGGTAACGGTGTGAAATCCCACGTAACAATGTGAGGCCAAACCTCGGGTAGTCCTACCCACTGGATGAGCTCCCCGAGACAGAGCATACGTTACTTCCACATCCCACACAATTGTATATCGTGTCCTTCTCCATAGCCACCAAAAGAAGCCTATTTTAAATAAGGGGTACCTTCACAGACAGACTCAGAATCTCAAAAGCAAAAACTAACACATATCTAAAATGTATAAAGTATTTAAGAAACAGCATACTCAGCAAACTGAAAAACTAATGTCTTGAGTAAACAGCTCACAGAATAGAAGATGATTTTAAAAAAGTGATTAAATTTTAGATGGGTAGGAAGATATGGCGTCCATAAAGGCCAAACCATTTATAGAGTTGGGAATTTAGACGTTAGTGGATGGCTAAATGGGCTGCTAAGTAGCACAAGAGGCTGAAGAGCTAGACATACGCTACAAAACCTGGGGGAGAAGGAGAGAGCGAATCCAAGACTTCACAAGCTACGTAACTGGAGTTGACAGAGTAAGAAAACAACGCAAAGTAAGGGAAGGAGAGAGACTTTTTGAAGGAAGAAAAAATCATAAGCTTAAGAAAGATATGGGTGATTATTCACATAGAGCACACCAAATGCCGAGAGAGACGTGAGTGTGACCGGTCGTGTACCAGGAACGGAGAAGAGAGACGTGAGTGTGACCGGTCGTGTACCAGGAACGGAGAAGAGAGACGTGAGTGTGACCGGTCGTGTACCAGGAACGGAGAAGAGAGACGTGAGTGTGACTGGTCGTGTACCAGGAACGGAGAAGAGATCCGGAGAAGAACCAGGCTGGACATAAAGAAGCTTTTGTAGCTTTCTCATCAAAAGGATAAACTTCAAATTAATTCCTTAGCATTATTGATAAGGAGAAGGCTTCCTGGTGTCAGGGGAAAAATCAGCTGTCACATCAGACAGACCTGAATTCTAGCCTTGGGACTCAACTTGTTCATCCTTGGATAATTCAGTTAACTTCCGACGGCTTAGTTTTCTCATATATAAGGAGACAGAATAATATGTACTTTACAGAGTTTTGATGAGGTTAAACGAGATATATTTTAAAATATTGAATTTAATTATGTTTATAGTTCTTAAAATATATATATATACATATAATTATATATTAGCTAGCAGTATCTTGTACATAGTCAGCCCTCTGTATCCGTGGGTTCCACATCTGTGGATTCAACCACTTGCAGATCGAAAATATTCAGAAAAAAAAATTGCACCTGTGCTGAAAGTATACAGACTTTTTTTTGGTCAGTATTCCCCCAAACAATATAGTGTAACAATGATTTACATAGCACTTACATTGTATTACATATTATAAGTAACTAGAGATGCCTTAAAGTATACAGGAGGATATACATATGTCATATACAAATGCTATACCGTTTTATATCAGGGAGTTGAGCATTTGTGGATTTTGGTATCCACAGGAAGTCCTGGAAGCATCCCCCATGGATTCCAAGGGACAACTGTGCTAGGTGAATTAATAACTCCCTTCTTTAAGAGATTACTAAATACTTTGCAGTCCAACCCCTTACTCAGGTCCATTTCCTCCTCTTTCAATCCTTCAACCACTCATGTGTCACCTTTGTTGAACAGCCTCTTGCTTCATACCTTTCTCCCACCCCTCAACAAAATTAGACTCTGATCCCAGGGTATTTTGGACATACATCTGTGTGTCTATGCATATTTTGTTCTACTGAAATGTCTTTGTCTTCTCTAACCAGCTTCTTGAGAGCAAGTTGATAGAATTGATGAAAACTACTGAGAAATCCAGGAATGATGCTGAGCACAATGGCTTCCTTTGACCCTTTGTAATGGGGTGGGTCATGGAGGGAGGGTGGAGACATGGTCCTGGTGCCAGGGTGGGAAGCCCCCCTCCACCTTGATCAGTTGAGGGATGGGCTTCCCCTGGATCCCTTTGGTGGAGTTGAGAAGTATTTGGCCTAATGTGTTTTCAAGAAGCCTGTTACCAATATTAAAAGTTGTATCCATAAATGAAGAGATTTTTAGTGTTTTCCCCCTTTGCCATATGTTGGGTTTTTAGCTTATCTTTGGGAAATAGGACACGTCTTTGGTTAATAGACATTTGAGGTACACGAAATGAAATGCTGTGAAAGCAATTCAGACGGAACTGACAGGTATGAAAACGGGGCCCAGCTGCTCCCAGCTCCTCGGCTTGATGACAGTCTTACAATAAATAATCAGAAACTGGGTGAAATGATAGCAAATGTCAGTTTAAAGTTTTCTCTTGTCAACACTAAGATTGTCTTATCACCAAACCATTGCTGGACCTAATCATGCTACCGTTTATCTTCCTGTGCATTAAAAAACATTCTTTACCCTCCTTTTTACTGTGCTGAACTATGTCATAGCACCTCACAGTAAATTTCCAGTCTGTGCTCATGTTCATTACTGCTCACTTCATTTGATAAAGGAGACTCAGTTTCGTCAGAAAGGAGTTGTTAGCTCTTCTGCTTATTAGTCGCAGGACCTGTCGTTTACAGTTCCAAGTTAAACAATGGGAACTGTCTCAGCCAAGGAAATCTCTTTCAGTTTTATGGTGAGGTTACTCATTTATTTCTGTGCAACAAAGAAAATTCTCATGAACATCAAAGTTGTATTTGTCTAAGGAGCCATTATGTTTTAACTTCTGACCCTTGGAAAGAAGGCTGAGGTTCATTTAATTTAGTGCTGAGTTTCCAAGAAGCATTTGCCAATTTATTTTCGACAAAATGAGAAATTATGTTGACTGCTGTGAGCCCAGATGCTGTGAAAGAGCCATGGAGGATGCTAGAGCTGCCTGGAGGCCTGAGCAGTGTCTAGACCAGCCTGTGATTTGGCGGATGAACAGGAAGACCCACACATGGAAGTCATATTCCCAGGGTGGCACTGCAGGTGAAGGCCCAGGTCTTGACTGATATTTGACAGACATTTTTTGTCAAAAGCTTTGAGTCTGCATTTCAATTCTCAAGACAAGAAATATTCTATTAGTACTTTAATAGCATTCTCATATTTAAAGCTATAATATCTTAAAAAGCAGGAAAGCCATATTTTTTCTTTTGTTAGTTTCTCCTGGTTTTATTATCTTTTAGAATAGGAAAATTTATCTGCTCTCTTTTCAGCTAGTCTCTCTTCTTCTCACCGTAACTATATATTATGCCCTGAGGGAAAATTAGGACTACAAAAAGGAAGAGGAGGAATTTGAAGCCAGAAAGAGACTAAGGCAGTTACACATCACTGTGATCATGGGGCAGTATGTTTCATGTGGGCCTGACTTCTGTGCCTGAGCATGAGGAAGGATCACTGAAGCCCCAGGGAGATCAAGCAAGAGAAAGTCTGGAAGAGCAAAAGGTCAGGTCAGAGAAAAGTGGGAACCAGTCACATAAGGTGGCCAGCAGTGGTGAGCAAAAGCCACCTCTAGTGTTTGTGTTCAGCACATGACAGTGGTAGTGTTCTGAGCTTTGAGTGTAGGTGCTGCCACTTATAAATTGTGTTACCCTGGGCAGATGGCTCAGCTCAGGCCTGAGCTGCCTTGTCTATAAAAGCATAGAGTTTTTTTTTTTAGATTAGGTGAGCTCATGCATGTGAGAAGTTGTCAGTAGGGCAGTGTAGCTCACAAAAGTTCCATTCCTCTCACACTCCTTTATTGTAATTTTTTTTAGGAATGTTAGCCCTTAATTCAACACCATTTATCAAAACTCTATAGCTACATGTACCTCTGTGGAAGAATTGCACATTGCTACTTGGTATATTAGGTCAGCTATAGTAGTGACTATTGTATATTGCGTTAAGCCAACAGAGCTTAACACAGCACATTTCAGAGAGCTTATGTTATACAGAGAGCTCAAATCTTAGCCACTGTGTTACACTGTATTTAATTAACTTGTAAGCATATGATTAAGCCAGGATAACAAGGTGGGGCCTATGTTCTACATGTGGAAGAAGTATTTTATTCTAAGGAATATTTTGGTCCAGGCAGTTTTCAACAGTACTTACTGTGTTTGATTGAACTGCTTGTAGACACCCAGATTTTTCAACCTGTTTTCTGCCTCTGCTTTGCACATACTGTTCCTTCTGCCTGGAAGACCCTTGCTGCCATTGCCTCTGTCCATTTTTTCTCCACCTGTCTTCACCTTCACCCTCCTGGTCCGTCAGAACACTGTACAAGCACTGCATGCTCCAAGAAGCCATTCCACACGCTAGCGTGATGGAGGTGCCCCTTTTCCATATACCCACTCAACGTATGTAATGTGAGGGTCTCCTCCAGGCCAGAAGGGTGAGAACCAGGGCATGTTGCCATGGGAAACTGACCTCACTCAGGGAGAACTGCAAGGTTCTCTATAGAAGTGGCATTTAGGCCCAGGGCTTGAGTTGAAAATAGCCTGGAGGAAAGGAGAGAAGGGCCTTCTGGCAGAAGTAGCAGCAGATGTAAAAATTCATGCCCGCATGTTTGAGATAAAAAGGAATATAGCTCCATTGCTTACACTTTTCTCATAGGAATTGCCATGCTGTGCTGTAGTCATTGAATGTGATGATTAGTCTCTGGTGTCATTTTCCTGAGAAAGAAAACATGGGGGAAACCCAGTGTGGGTGTGACCAACAAGTGGGGCCTGTGTAGTCAAAGAGATTCAGCTATACCATTCTCCATGCAATTTAGGCTGGCTTCTTAGCTCTTCTGGTCTGCAGTATCCTTATCTGTCAAATGGGTACAGCAGTTTTACTATCTGAGGCCGGGGATGATGTGGGATCTCAGTGGCTGGTGTTCAGTAGGCATTCACAGCATGGATTTGTGCTCTTCAAACTGTGACTTCCTGGGGTGTTAAACATCTCAGCTGGATCGTTTTCTATTTTGATTAGAAACTTCTTGGTTGTATGAAATTGGAAGAATGTGGATATTTATTTCCATGACAGTCTAAGATAACAAATTCAGGATGGTTGTTTCCCTACAAAATTGAGTGGGAAAGAGGGAGACCTGAGAGAGTACATGGAGGCTCTTTCTCAAATACTCAGAATGGTTATGGCTTAGTAATCTAGACTTTTCACAAGTCTGTTCCTGTAAAAAATTATTCCTAGTCCAAATATATTGTATATATGTAGGCTGTTTTGCATCATCTGCAGAATGTCAGTGATAACTCTTCCCTGTTGCTGTCAGTGATGACTCTTTCCTGGTGCTGTCTCAAAGGTGTTGTATATTAGAACATGGATATGCCTGTACTTTGAAAAGATCCTTGGCCTCGTGTAACCAGACTTGTGACTAGATTGCAGAGATCCATTTCCCTGCTCTCCTGTCCCTTGCAGCCATGGCTGCTGAGTCACCTTTTCCCGGCAGCCTTCTGATAGCGATGCAGCAGTACTGATGGAAGAAAACATTTCATCTGGGCATTTGTTTTTAATGTATTATAAAGTAAGTGCCCACAATTCATACAGCACCATGTTCTGTGTTAGTTGAGGGTTTAAGAAGAAATAAAATCTTTGCCTTCTGTAAACATTCCATCTATTAGAAAGTAAGAGTGGCGTTTACCTACTCCCCACTCCCACGGTGCCTCGCACAGGCCTGGTCCCAGCTCTTGGTACACTGAGCTGGAATTGTCCACGCACATCCTCCTTCTCCACACACTCCCAGTCTTCCCAGGTCAGGTGCTGTCTCGGTATTCCCCCATGCACTTTTAGGCACTTACAGTGTGTTGAGCGGCCAATTGTTGTGGTTAAAGTGTCAAAATGTATTTATTATGTATTAAAATTAGGGAGTTAGACAAGGGACCTCTGATAATCCTAAAGTTACGCTTCTGCTCTAGAACTCTGTGATCTCAATGGGAATTTCTTTGAATTTTCAGTCCTGCCCTTTATTAGTTGTCTTTAAGTTTTACAAGACTTCATTGAATACTGTTGAAACTCACAGCCAGATCATTCTGTCCTGTGTTTTGTTTTGTTCACTGCAGTGGTGCTGATTACTATGATTATGGACATGGACTCAGTGAGGAGACTTATGATTCCTACGGTGAGTGACTGGCCAGAGCGTGTGAAGAGAGGGAGGAGAGACGGTCATAGAGAACCTCAAAGTTCTTAATGGGAAGAGAAATTTATAAGGACATTTGGACTCTGAAACAGCAGCTTCCTGCCAATTCATTTGTGCATATCTAGCTATTTTTAGAGGTTCCTTTATTATTTCAGTGTTTAAAGAGGACTGAAGATTTGCCGAAGATTGCATGAATCCAGATTCTGAACTTAAATTTTATGTTTGGGTTGATTGCCGTGTGCTGATTTTCTCACAGAATAGTTTTTCAAACTGCAGACACTTGATAGCTGGGTCTTTTTGAAGTGTCTTGGCTTCATGACAGTAAAGGGTGGTTCTCCCACCTTCACCTTTATATTTTAATTCATTTCTAATCTCAAGCCGTCTGAAAAATATTACACTGAGAGTCATTTCATAAAAGTTACGAAAGCACTGAGCCAAGGAGGGAGATACAGGGTCTGTAAGCTTTACACAGTGGCAACTAAACCCCTCTTAATTCAGTGGAGCTGGTAGAGATGCTGGGGACTTCATGTCCAAAGTCTCACTATGCAGAAGGATGACAGGTTTAAATAAAATAATTGGCAGCAGCAACATAATGGTAGTAAGAAGAGCTTTTGCTGCAGGGCAAGGAGATCAGAGAACATGAAGCTTCAATCAGTGGCAAAGCTCTGATGAATCCCTGGTACCCGGTGCAAGTGAATCAGGATTGTGGTTAATGGATGTTAGGACATTTCTCTTAACAGAACTGAAAACTGTTTTCCCGTGTTAAACCTTTTGAAGTGAATTTTGTTATATCACCTGCCCGAAGCTGTGTTGGCTGCACCTTGAATTTTTTTTTTTTTTTTTTTTTTTTTTTTTTTGGTTATTCTTAAACACTTAAGAGAAATATGTTGGTTTGCTGAATGCAGGGTACCTAAATTGTTGAAAGTTAGCTTGAGGGAATGACGCTGATTGCATGTTTTGTATCAAAAGAAGAGGTCATTTTAAGCATTTTTTCTTCACAGCTTTTTAAATTGGTCTCTGTGGACACATAGCTTTTAAATTGCTGTGTGTTGCAGCAGGGATGTTAACTGTTTGATGTCAAAGACTTGTAGATAACTCATTCAAATTTATCTTCAGGCCAAACAGCTGTTTCATTTCAGGAGATAAAGATGATAGAATGTCCTTCGTTATTAATACCATTGTCCAGTTCGGATTTAGCATTATGATGAATGAAATCTGACGTGATGTCATTAAGTTTATTTCATATTCATGAAGTGTCATTGAGAAGTGAAGTTCACCCCAATGCAACTTGCTTTCAGTCTTTTCGTGAGAGCACCTGTGAAAAGTGAGATCATGTTTCCCTTTCTCAGTCTGACCCTTCCCGTTTTGCTCTCCAGGTTTCTTCTTTGTCTTCACAAATGTTTATGTTTTTTCTTTGTTTTTGCTGTGGGAAGAAGTCTGAGTAATCCTTTTCCCATTCTCTTTTCCACTCATAAATGTCCTGATGTTTAGCAAAAGGCAGTTCTCTTTGCTACCTGAGCTTGTGAGCTGTTGTTAAATGAGTAACCAAAAGGAAAGTCCTTGCAAAATTGGTTGCCATTTCAGATTTAAAAAAAAAAAAAAGCATTTTTCTTCCCATGCTGACAAATTTTGTGAGTGAGATGATTATTTTTCCTTGTAATTTTTTTTTAAGTAAATTCCTTGTTTGTTTTTCTTTTCAGTACACCAGGGATACGTATTCTCAATATGACATCTACCTTTGGTTCAGGGCTCAGTTAGATTCTGAAAAATGAAGCCTGTGGGATTCGTGGCGGTGATCTAATTGTGATTTATCTTACTGATTTTAGGGCAAGAAGAGTGGACTAACTCAAGACACAAGGCACCTTCAGCGAGGACAGCAAAGGGCGTCTACAGAGACCAGCCATATGGCAGATACTGATTGTACTGTCTGATGTTGTGAAATAGCCAATCTCCACCAGTCCTGTATACTGTTCAAAGTAATTTTTTTCTATGAACAATCCCTTTTTAAATAAATCAAAATGTTTAAAATCTGAATGGATGGAACTTAAAACTGCTTTGTTGAAACATCAACTTGGGCAGAAACAAAAAAAAAGGACATGTAAAATTTTGTTATTTCCAGTCTGTATATGAAAAAATAGGTCATCAAAAGGAAAAAAAAAACTTTGATTAACTAGTGTTAAACAAAAAATAGGTTTACTAAATATGTTAATCTATTCTTTAATATAAGCCTCACCTTTCATTTTAAAGGTTTCCATAGAATTTAGTTATTTTATCTTTCAGCCATATGCTAGTTTTTTTTTCTCTTGCCAACATGCGTAAAAAGGGAAGCCAATTACAAGTGCAAATAATGTGATATTCTTTTGTAACTCAAGTCTTGAAATGTTCTGTAGTGTTAAGCAAAGTCTTCTCTTGCTTGATACTAAATAAACTTTTGAAAGAAATTTTGTGTGTGTGAGCTAACAATTTCATGGTTTTTTTTATTTATTTAAAAAGGCCTTCATAAATAGTTGTAAACAGGGAAAGAATTCATTTAACAATGCTTGTCATAAAAGGGTCACACTAAACATTGTACAATTTATTTTAAAAATGGTATAAAATTAAATGTACCATTATATACTCACCATAGATTTAAATGCTGTTTAAAGAGTCCAAATGGTATCGAGCTGCTTGAGTGGCACATTAAACTACGCAAAACCAAATCTTGTTTAAAAACTGGTTTTAAAATAACTACTGGATTTTCTGAAAAAGATGTGATCAGTTTTCATCTTGTTGAGCGTTTTTTCACTAGTGCAACTTTGGATTTTTTATGAGAATTTTGGTACCTTAATGAACACCTCGCTCCATGCTGGAAGCACTAAGCACAAAGCTTTTAAAGACTTTCTGGCTTGACTAATTGAGGTCGCACTCGCCAAGGCTGAGGATGTGTAACCCTTAAACGGTCTTCATTTTCAAAGGTAAATAAATCAAATAAGATTTTAATCTCACTTAATTGATCTTAATATAACTAATAAAACCAGAGCGATTACAACTTAGCAAGTTTCATTATCCATTTTAGAAAAGTTTTAAGATCACCTAAATTCTCATTTTAAAAAGTTTAATTTGTTTTAGTAATCTAAAAAGCCTTAGTTAGTCAGTTTAATTGGGGCCAATTATTCCCTATTAAACAACTGTAAAACCTCATAACTAGTAATTTGTAATACATTATTTGGTTAGTAATTCAGGGTACTTCTTAAAACTGACAAATATTTAATAAAGTTATTCTTTAATCATTAAGCTTTTTAATTGTAGATTATGTAAAATGTTTAATTTTTACTTCTTGGGCAATGTTTTTCTCTTTATTTTGAGTAAAAAGGTCTTTTCTTTTGTTAGGAAATGACAGTCATCTTGGAATGTCGAAGGAACTGGTTGCACACCTGAAGGAAACAAGGTAAGTCTGCCTTTTGGTTCCAGTGATTCTGCCCTGCTATGGAAGGTGAAGACAATTTCATGCTTATCTAAAGTCACATGGAAAATTTCCCCTGATGATTTCCTATTACTAGTGATTATGTCAAATTAACTACAAAAGTCAGAAAAGAAGCTTCCTGAATCAGGTCCGACCCAGGAAGCTTCATTATATGCAGCAGAGATTGGAGGCTCAGGTCATCCTGATATTTAAATATTCAGATTACTTTCAATAGCGTGAAAAATATTTTCCAGATTATTCAGGAAAGAGAGCAGTTTGCCAAACTTAATATATAATGTGATCCCAATTTTAGTTTTCTATGTGTATGGGCAAAAGAATTACACAGATAGGCTGGAAATTTTTTGACAGTATTTATCTTAGTCTTATGGAAGCATGATTTTCTGTGCTTCTGAATTTTATGAAACAAATTATAAGTATTATGAAATGTACTTTATAAAAATTACTTCTTAAAACATAAAAACCTGGGGACCTATAAAGGAAAGATAATATTATTTTCGTCTCTCTTTTCACATTTTCTTGGTTTTTTTCTAAAGCATAAAAAAACACTACAATGGGCTCTAATCTTCCAGAGAGTATTATTTTTCAGTATTTGTATTTGAGCTCTGCCACTTAACTGTGTGACTTTGGGCAAGTCTCACTTTCTCCATCAGTTCAGTGAAAATGATGCTTGTCTCATGCATTTGTTAGAAGAATTAAGACCAACCCAAATGCCCAACGATGATAGACTGGATAGGGAAAATGTGGTACATATACACCATGGAATATTACGCAGCCATCAAAAACGATGAGTTCACGTCCTTTGTAGGGACATGGATGAACCTGGAAACCATCATTCTCAGCAAACTGACACAAGAGCAGAAAATCAAGCACTGAATGTTCTCACTCATAGGCGGGTGTTGAACAATGAGAACACATGGACACAGGGAGGGGAACACTACACACTGGGGTCCGTTGGGGGGAAATGGGGGAGGGACAGGAGGGTGGGGAGGTGGGAGGGGATAGCATGGGGAGAAAGGACAGATACAGGCGAGGGGACGGAAGGCAGAAAACCACACTGCCATGTGTGTACCTGTGCAACAATCTTGCATGTTCTTCACATGTACCCCAAAACCTAAAATACAATTTAAAAAAAAAAGAATTAAGATAATATTGTTAGAGTGTTTTGCAACCTGAAAGTGATCCAGTCATGTAAAGTTTAATTGTCAAAGTTGTATTCACATGTTTAATATATATGAAAAATATATGAGCTTGCTTTTTTCTTAATAGCCAAAATTAGCCTGAAATAATTAAATTACCTTTAGAAAGAAAATAATTCTCATCATTTTTGTAGACAAAGTAAGTTTATTGTATTTTCTTTTTGTTTGTCTGTTTGGATTTTTGTTGTTTGTTTTTCTCTTGTAAGGAAAGGGAATGTGACGTTCACCACACATCTGTAGTGTGTGATGTTACTGAAATTTTTCACGATTGTTTTTCTTTATTAAATTTTTTTTTAAGGAGTTGGCTTATAGAATAATAAGTTAAGAATTGTGGATAGGTAGAGGGTCCATCCTCAGGTGCTCTTCAGAGTTAATAGGAAATACCATACAGTTTTATGTTTATTCTCATTTTTTCAAAGCACTCATAGCTTTATCAGACTGTGAAAAGGGGTTGTGATACAAAAAGGTCCAGAACACTATTGGACAGGAACTTTCCGACTTGTCCTTCAAGATCGTCTCTTATCTGGCTGATACTCCAGCAAACCGTATTATTTTATATTTCCAGAGGAAGGCCCTGCTGTAGATGAGCCCAACTTTTCCTGTCTCTAAGGGCACATTGCATTGTTCCCAAATCGCTTCCTCCTAACTTTTGTTTTCTCCCCTTGGAATTCATTTATCTTCTCATATGACGGCATCCATGGAACATGATACTGGACACAGCAGAGGCACTGGTCATACAAAGGTTGATAGCATATGGAACCCTGTATTCAAGTACTGCAAAACCAAATGGAGGTGACAGGCCCATAACAAACAACTTGCTGTCCCCTGTATCTTCACATGAGGAAAACATACCTGTCCTTCAGAACTCGGCCCCATGCTGTCTGTTCCATGATGTCCTCACCGGTTAAATCAGGCTGTGATCCCTCCACCGTCTCTAAAGAGCATGCTTGGTTCCTGTTTCTTCATTTTAGTATTGGTATCCTATGACTTATATTGGTTGTAAGTTGCCGTAACAGCTAAGCATGTACTTATAATTTTCTGTAAATCATTTTATTGAATCCTCACAGCCATAAGAAGGTATCACCTACATTTTTTAAAGGGAAGAAATTTAAGCTTCAGGAGGTGAACTTCGTGCTTATGTTGCTCATGTAACTTATAATTGGTAAAGCCCAGATTTGAACCCATTGACTTTAATCCAGAGTCTTTGATGTTAACCATTTTGTTATACTGTCATTCTCAATATTATAGTGGCTTCTCCATTGGATTAAAGGCTCTTTAAGAGCATGAGCCTTTAATTTTTGAAACTTCGTGTCACAGAGAGTATCTCACACAAAGCTGAGCATTGTAAGTAACTGCCCTCTTCTCTATCTCTACCACACCTTGCCCCAGATTCCTTCATGGAGAGAGTTTTTGGCTTGTTTAGATTCTGAATCTTCTGGTACTCAGGTATTCCAAGTCAAATCTGTATCAGTATTTACCCAGATATATTTCCTGAACACCGGCTGTGCTGCAGACAGTAGGAAGACAATGATTAAAGACATCATTGCTGTCCTTGCAGGTGCCACAGTCTGCTGGGGAAATGGGCAAAGATGAAGCCTGTAGAGCTCAGACAGAGATACATGTGCTTTCTAGGCACGTGGAAGGGGGATGTGTAACCCAGGCAGGGTGGTCAGAGATAGCAGAAGAGGCCCGTGGAGATATTAAGACCAGGAGAAGACAGCCACACAGGGCAGGTCCTCTTGGAGCATCCGTATTTCCGCTCTGCCCTTCACCCGCTTTGCGACCTTGAGTCCATGGCTTAACCTCTCGTAACAAGAATCTAAACTGCAAGCTCCCCACTAATAAAAGAGACAGTCATGATGACTACCTTAGATGTGCTGTGAAGATTAGAAGCATGCCTGGCACAAATAAAGATGTTCACTCATTGGTTTCTGTATGTAAATTTTTGCAATTATAAGAACACATCATTTAGGAAACTTCAGTTACATTAGATAATTAGAGAAAGAAAGGGACGATGCTGGCTGCGTAGGATGAGGGACATGTAAAGAGGGTCTTGTAGGTTCTGCTATGAATCTCAAATTCAGTGCAGCCATTTTTAAGTATGGTATCCTCTGCCTTTAAGCTTGACCTGCTGCATTCCCTTGGGCAGTTACAGTTCCTTGTTTAGTCTGTTCCAAAAAGAACTCTACAAACTTCCGTTTTCACTGGTTAGTGATTCTATGACCAGACAATCGGTGCCTTAAACAATAGGCGACTCTTAACTTTTTATCCTCTTGTCCGCCGTCTCTTTACATGGTTATTTGACTGTGTCAGGGTTTATTTAGTAAGTGAATGGCATTGTCAGTGTGGTCAAGGTGATTCCTAACAGGCAGTGTTAGCAATGGCTAACCAAGGCCCCCAGAAACCCACACAATCCTGTTAACAGTACCACAGTTTAGATAGTCAGGCTCCCTTGTTCAGCTCAGAGTTAAAGACTCTGGTCACTGTTTACAGAGACAGGTTCCAGAATTTAAAACTAATGATTTGAAGAAAAAATAAAATTGTAGAGTCAAAAGTTAAATGAAAATATAAAACATTTTATAGAATATATGTGAAATCTAAGGAATAAAGTATATTGTTTTCTGTGCAAATAATGTCTACTATTTATATTGATATTTAGTGTTACATAGGGATAGAAAGAAAAAAATCATTATTTTAAAATAACAATATATTTTATGCCGGATTCTGTTTTGATTTCTGATTGGAAAAGGTTGCAGATCATTTTTCAATCTGCATTTCACCCTTCTGTATCAATGGAAAATTCTGTCCAGTTGAAGTTGATTCTGGCATTCCTGTTTCAAGAATCTCAGCTATGTATTTCAGCTCTCAGCTCCCACTGCTGAAGTCATTTTTCAGATCTTAATGTGATGCGTCCTTCAGTGGCTTTCAGGATAAAGCTCAACCTCCTTGGCTCTGAACATCAAGCACTGCGTGATTCTGCCGCTGGCCTCGTCAGCCGCCTGGAGCACAGCATGCTCTGACCGCACCCCGCTGTGGTCCAGCCCTGATAGATTGAAAACCATCTAGAGCTTTTCTAGCAGTGTCATTCTCTGCCTGAAGTTGCAGTTCCTTACCCCACTCAAATAAATGAACACAGCTGAGTGGACACAACTCTCACCCAGCTCTTGGTCTAGCTAGTTGTTGCAGGCCTGTCAGCACTTCCAAGTGAAACTTGAAGCATCCCCTCACCCAGGAGACCCTCCCTAGCCCACTATCTTCACATCCAGTCTGGGTATAGAGTCTCTACTGTAGACCCTCGTCTTACTCTGTGAATTCCGCAATACAGTATCCTGAGATTGTCCATGTGTTTGCCCTCCTTTCCCCCAACCAGATTGTAAACATCTTCAGTGCAATTACCATGTCTTATGCCTAATAAGTGGTAATTGAACAAGTCATTGAATGTGTGAGTGAATAAAGTGAATGTGGTAGCCGGGTGGCTAATAGTACAGGACAATGTACTAGGTCTTGTTTGACCTTATTAGGTTAAGTTAGTCACCCTTTCATTCAAGGAGAACTTAGCAGGTTATTAAGTTCTGTCTTGTGTGTTTATCTCATTTGAACCACTGCTTGTGGGATTTATGTGCCTGCTACCTAACACAGGTCCCAGTACCAGCAGTCAAAACAAGGAAGTGGAATAAGCAAACAGGTACTGTTGTGAAGCATGGATGGTGATGCTATCCTGAGGCTAGATTTCTATTCTGTTTGTTGATGAGTTTTTCTCCCTGACTGCAGGACTTTAAGTTCCTTGAAGATAGAAGAACCATGTCTGATTTGACTTGTACTCCCAAATCCTAGCCTACTGCCTGGCATGCAGACATAGTGGGAACTGACCAGGTGTTCAGTGAGGAATGAATGAGTGAAAAAATGAACCTGTAGTTCTTGAAACACTAACAGTGAGCACACTTCAGTACAGACAGTCCCTGACTACAATAATTTGCCTTAAGACGTTTCCCCTTTACAATGGTGGAAATGTAATACATGTTCAGTAGAAACTGTACTTCAAATTTTGAATTTATGTATCTTTTCTCTCACTAGCCATGGCAGTATGATACTCTTGCAGTCATCAGTGAGCCATTTGGTTTTTCAGTTTGAGTACAGCGTTCAGAAATTACTTGAGATATCAACACTTTATTATAAAACAGGCCTTGTTAGATGATTCAGCCTAACTGTATGCAAATGTTAAGTGTTTTGAGTACATTTAAGGTAGGCTAAGATAAGCTATGATGTTTGGTAGGTTAAGCGTATTATATACATTTTCAGCTTAATGTGTTTAACTTACAATGGGTTTATCAGGACATAACCCCATCCTAAAATGAGGAACATTTGTATTAATTTGTTTTCTTAGTAGAAGTGTGATGTTTCCATAACCATTACATTTTTTCAATGATAAATGTGAAGTTGGAAAACCAAAATAAGTCCTTTATTTAGTCGGTAATACGTGTGCTTGGTACAAAATATAAAATATACACACAGTGGTCTTCATTCCCACCCTTACCCCCACATATCCACAGGCAACTGTTTGTAGTGGTTTTCATGTATCTTTCCAGAGATAGTCTGTGGATAGGTAAAGCAGTTTTTTAAAAATTATTACTGTTTTTTACATAAAAAAACCTTATGCCATTTGCTCCCCTCATTTTACTTTGAAGTACGTCTTAGAACTGATTTTCTGCTATTTTATACTAGAAAGCTACCTTTTTCTTTTTATTGGCTGAATAATATTTATATGAAAGAGCCATAATCCAAACAACTACTGACAGACATGTAGTTAGTTTCTAATATTTTGCTCTCATTAAAGGCAGTGCAAGAAACCATGTTTATAAATATCTGTGGAATGAATTTTTAAAATAGACTTACTGGGATTTTATAGATGTTTATAGAGGTCATGGTGCATCTTAATCTGCTTTGCTAAAAGAAACCTAACTAAATGCTATATGTATTCATTATGATCTACAAGATTAGCTCCTGTGACCACAGCAGAAGTTCATCTGCTCAGAAGCTTCTGCTGTGGTCACAGGAGCTAATCTTGTAGCTCCTGTGATTTAAAATGGTCCTTTATACACAACACAATGTCTGGCATGTGGCAGGCTGGATACCTGTGTGATTTAGCGAGGAGAGGAGTGTGTGCTGGGTCCAGTATGGACACCACCTGGACACTCGCTGTGTCTTAAATGGGGAGAGCTGAAAGTCCTGCAACTCTTCCTCAGACTCGTGCTGGTCTCCTCACATTCCCAGAGCTTATTTACATCAGCAAGTGCATTGTTAAGGGCTGGCCTGTGGTAGGGCAGGCTTTGTGGGATGGACGATGGCCACACCAGGGTAGCCAGAGAGGCCTATAGACTCTCTAAGGAAACAGACAGGATCTCCTCTAGCACTGCCCTGCACAGGCTCGTTGCCCACCTTCTCCTCTTCTCTGGTTCTCCAGATCCTGCCATTTCTTCAAGATCTCTTCTCTCTCAGCCAAAAGAGTCTTCTTTTATCTCCCCATGGGAACCCTGGCTGAGAGGACTGGATTGGCAGATGTCTCATTCTGACCCTCTAGTTGACGGGTCGATGCTGTGTAAATGTCCTTCATCCCTAGTATACTTCTGGAGGGTCACAAGTGTGTCTGTCACATTTTATAAACCTCAAAGCATTCAGCACAAGCCATTCAAGAAATATTTACTGGTAAATTAAGGCAATGCCCTCATCAATAAATTTACTATATTAGATGTTTAACTTTTTAAAGTATTCACCTTTAAATAACAGTTTGCATCTGATTCATCCTAGCAGTATGATGTGTTATGCAGGTGACACTGAGACGCCCACTGTGTCCCTGGCACTCTGTAGTAACAAAAGGCTAGAGAAGGGCAGAGATGGTGCAGAGGAGAAAGCCATGAACTTGGTCCGAGGACAAAGGAAGAAATAAAACCTGAATGGAGTTTCGAAAGTCGAAATCTTACAAGCCAGGAAGGGAGGAGAAAATGTTAAGACACAATAAGCTACTACAGGTGGGAGACAGGGGTGTTGACCAAGACATGATATGACGTCACCTGTTTGGGGGACGTATAAGCAGTTGCTAGATATAACATGCTGGGAGAGAAATGACAGGGAAGCTTCTGGAGAGTTAGGAAGGGGCTGGGTCCTACAGAGCCGTCAGCGATGTACTGAGTTGTTTTGAGCAGGCTTTGTGGTATTGAACAGTTACCTGGGGCCTTGGACTTGTGTGACCAGAGCCTTGAGAAGTCAGCACCACCACAATGGCCATTTCTCCACTGCGATTGTGTTGGTTTTTGTTTTTTTTGTTTTTTTCCTGATCACCAGCCAATTTTTAGTTTTGTATAACACATCAAAATAAGTTATTTTGGGTTAGGTAATTTAAAAAAAACGTAAATATGTCTGAAAATTCAGTCTCTTCTCGGGTGACAAGAATGCAAGGACTCTGCCAGGGTAGACCCCTAGGAACTCATAGGTTACTATCCGAGGTTTTATGTGAAACAAAGCATTGCTATTCTGAAATCGCTCCATAAATATCATAATGGATAGTAGTGGAATCATTAATCATTTGTCTATCTTTACTGAACACAAATATTTTATGTCCTTAATTTTAAGGATTCTGTTTTGCATTGTTTTCCATAAACATCCTTATTTCTATTAAGCTTCTACTTGCCTGCTTCCTCTAAACCCTGCTATTCCCAATAGAGCATGTAATTATTATTAATTTCTTGATATATACAAATATATTTCATTTTCCTCTCTTTCAGGAACTTTCCTTCTATTTATGGACTGCTTAAGAATAGTCAACTCACCAGCGTGCCTAGTCAGCAAATGCATCCACTTGGGAACTTGAAAATCATCTTAATTAATTTTTTGTTTGCATAATTTTGTTTTCTGTGACATGCTTTTATTATATGATTATGCTTTTAATTTGAAGAACCTACTCTTTAGAAAAAAAAAAAAAAAAGGAAAGAAAATCTATCTTATTTTGTTGTCTCCCAATAACGAAAAGAGAAGGACTTGTATAGTAGTTAATAAAGGCTGCCTATTGAAATCTCTTCTGCTTTAAACATAGAAAAACAAACTCTTGTTATTTCAGCACAGTTCTAAATTTTGTACACTTGAGAACCATGTACAGCTGCAACTCACTGCAAGAAGTCAAGATTCTATACATATTCCACATTTGAAAATGATTTATCCATCTCAGTTATGAACCAATAAATATGAAAGCGTTATGCAAAAAGTATTCTGTCACATAAGAGGTTAATTAGAAAGGCTTCTCTGGGAAGCAGAGCGGCACTGTCAGAATGGAAACCTGATTTTCAAGCCTTGGTGTAATTTGTTAGAGAACATGAAGGTCATAATCCCTGTGGACAGTATTTTTCTGTTCATTCTCTTTTCATCATTTACTAGTGCATTGTGATTTTAATTCAATACGCCCCGGGAGGATGTGTTTTATTTCTTTTGTTAGAAGCTCGCACAACATGTTTCCTGGTCTTGGAATTTCAGGAACCGTCTTGCACATTGTTAAATTGTCGCTTTCTTGCCTCAAAGACACATTTTTTGAGGCATTCACTTTTTACAGCATGCTATGTTTGGAGCATTATGTTAACAACAGAATGACTTCAAATAGTTGAGCTTTTTCTTATCCTCATATGCATTCTAAAACATAATTCTTTTGTACCTTTTAGATGTGTCCGGTACACATTTCTCCATCTCGGAAATGCATAGAATACAAGCTGTGTGTTAGAGCAGTGGCTCTCTGCAGCGAGAGCTGGTGTGCAACAGTGGAGGGTATGTGCCTATCATGGGGCCAGCTCAGGAAAGCTAGGGACAGCCAGGAAGCAGCTTCACACACCCTTTTGTTCGGAATTAGTTTTAAACAAATAAGAACTTTAGAACATAAGCCAGACTGTGGTCAATGAAAAAGGATTTGAACTTCTTTTTTGCTTGCATCCTTTTTACCTGCTGAGTCGTTGATACAAATCACAAATCTACAAGTAAAATCCCATGGATTCAAACCTCCTGACTTCTATCCTTTCCCTTCTCCTTGATCCCACTCCTACAACCTTAATCTTGGCTTCTTATTTTACTGCCTACATTATTTAATTCATTAAGCACATTACTGAGAACTTAACTGCTGGCTACTGTCTTACCTATGTGAGAGAGAGAGAGAGAGGAGAAAAAAAACATAGGGTGTTACCCTGGAGAAGCTTACATCCCCGTGGGAGGGACAGGCCACATCCACGAGAATGTCAGGTGCTGATGGAGTCTTGGAGAAAATTGTGGTAACAGGAAGAGGGGCTAGACTTTAATTAGAGTAGGCGAGGTAACATGTTAGCAGGGACCATTAGAAGGAACTAAGTTACATTAAGATACTGGCACATGTAGAGGTCCTGAGGAGGAAGCGTGTTTGGGCACTTCAGGAACAGCAAAGATGCCAGAGCACAAGTAATGGCGTGAGCAAGGGATATAGAATTAAATGAATTCAGCAGGCTGATTGGGAGCCAGAGAATAAAGGGCCAATTTTGAGCTTTAATGGGAGCTGTTGGGCAGATGGCAAGAGGAGCTGAGCACAGGTCTAGGGTGATCCACTGTCTGAGAATAGGCTGTGTGGCAAGGTGCAGAGACCCACTGGAGGCCACTGCTATGAAGATAAGGAATGCGGACATAGTCCAGGGTGGCAGGGTGTAGCCGCTGAGAACTAGCTAGACTTCAGGTGTATTTTGAAAAAGTAGAGCCAGTAAGACTTAGGGCACAGATTGGTTGTGAGATGGAAAATAAGTTGGATGATACAAAGATTTTGGTCCAGGGCCATTGGAAAACTAGAATTGCCTCTTTCTGGGATGGGAGGATTTTAGGAGGACAAGGTGATTATGTTAAGTTTTGAGATACAAATCTGGAAGTGGGGGAGAGCTCAGCTGGAGATAGAAATTTAAAAGCCATCAAAATATAGATGTCATTTAAAGCTATAGTGTGGATGGAGATCAGAGAACAGACCCACGAAATGTTACATCACTTGTAAGTCAGTGAGATGAAGAGGAACCAGAAAAGGAGACCAAGAAGGAGCTGCCGTGAAGGAAGAAGAGAACCAAGAGCAGCTCCCTGGAGACATCTGAAGAAAGGATTTCAGGGGAAAGGGATGTGGTCCTTCGCTGCAGACAGATAGGTCAAGAGAAATGAAGACTGAAGATTGGACACACACAGTAGCAACAAAAAAGTCATCGGTAGTCTTAATTTACCTCATAGAGTGAAGGTTTGGAACAGATTCAAGAAAAATGGGAGGGGAGGAATTAGTCTAGTAAACTCTTTCAAGGATCTTGCTTTAAGGCATTGTTGGAGAGGGGTGTAGAATTAAAATAAAAAGCTTGAGCATGTCGGAGAAATAAGTGAGGGTTGCTGGGGAGATGTCCATGAGCAGGTCTGTGCACGCGCATTATTCTGTGCACACATGGCCTAGGTGGGTGCAGAGGCAGGACAGCAGACAGAGGACAGACAGTAGCACATATACTCACAAGCCAGTAGGTTCCGCAGTTCTGCTGCTGCCAAAGCTCCATGACATGGACATTGAATGGTGCGTATTCCACCATGACCAAAGCCTTCAGCTTCCAGGCTAACTTGCAGATTCCTCGGCTTAGCAGGCACATTGCTTCATGGTTTTCCTCCTACCTACCTCTTTAGCCTTAAATTTCCACTATGATAACTATCAGGTAAATTGTAACTTCTCTGCCATCTTGGCATGGCTATCTGTTGTTGTTATTCAAGATTTTCTGGGAAAATGAGTGATTTTTAACCAGAACGTGGACATACTAGGTATTAGGAGATTCTGGATCATATTTAGATGGCCTCCTTCGACGGGGCTTTGGTGAGGGAAGAGGGGTGCTGCCTTATTCCTGCCGTGTGGGAGGACAAACAGTCCAGGTTCCCCATTTGGCCTCTGTTGACAAAGGGAGGGGAAAGGAGGACCTTCTTGTTACTTGCTGGGCAGGTTCCAG
Source organism: Saimiri boliviensis (assembly GCF_048565385.1). Lineage (NCBI taxonomy): Eukaryota > Metazoa > Chordata > Mammalia > Primates > Cebidae > Saimiri > Saimiri boliviensis. Next base: position 83,860,726 of record NC_133463.1, read on the forward strand.
GTCTTAAATAGCTGCCACTGATAGCAGCCTGGCTCCACTGGCATGATGTGTGGGCTGTGGCAGCCTCATTACCACTGAGCAGTGGATGGTAAAACGGACTCCACTACACCTCTCTGACACCACCCCAGCTTGGGGGGGAGTAGGGTGTCTCCTTACTGCCAGGCAGAGATCCAAGTTTCTCCCGTAGTGTCCACTGACCATGGGGAGTCATTGCCACCAAGCCGACAGAAAAGTCCTACTTGGCCTCTCTGACACTAGGCACTGTTCCACACCCACATGCAGTCTTCACTAGGGCCACTGGGAGCTGCTTGTAGCTCTTCAGATTGGCTGATCTTTTTCACTTCTTTACATGTATCCTTTTAGCTGGTCCACCTCACTCTGCTTCCTCTAACCATTGTGATTAGAGGAATGGTGATTCCCAGCTTTTTCAGGACATAACACACAAAGAAAATTATAATATATGCAGAACTCACTGGAGTGAGTGGAGGAGACCCAGAGCTCATTAACCTTAACCCTAACCCTAACCCAGCCCCCAGCTGCACCGGAAGCTAAGGAAAATCAGTGTTTTTGTACACCCGTCACCCATTCACAGTGCTGATTGGGAAGCTCCAAGATTTTAGCCAACTCATACTCATTCTTCAAGACTTAGCCCCAAAACGCTAACCCACAACACCCCGTGCCTATGTCATCGCACTGTATGAGAGTCATCACACTGTATGAGAGTCATCGTGACAGTTTCTGTCCTCCCAAGAGGCTTTACAAGCTCTTCCTTGTCTTAGTCTCTTACGGCTGCTATAATAAAATACCTTATTCTGGGTAATTTGTTAACCATAGAAATGTACTGCTCACAGTTCTGGAGGCTGGAGTCCAAGGTGCTGGCAGATTCAGTGTCTTGTGAGGGCTTGATCTCTGCTTCAAAGATGGTACCTTCTGTGTGTCCTCACATGGCAGAAGAGGGCAAAAGGACAAGGATGCCTCCATGACCCTCTTTCATAAGGACACTAATCCCATTCCTAGGGGGCAGCCCTCATGACCTAATCACTTTTTATTTTTTTGGAGACCAGGTCTTGCTCTGTCACCTAGGATAACATGCAGTGGTATAGTCATAGCTTGCTGCAGCCGTGAATGCCTCAGGTCCCACATTGGATATTAGGTTTCATCCTATGAATTTGAGGGGACATAAACATTCAGACCACAGCATTCTACCACTGCCCCCCCAAAATTGGTGTCCTCATTTTATTCCAGTGGCCCCAAAAGTCTTAACTTTTTCCAGCACTAACTCCAGCATCTGAAGTTCCACAGTCTAGTCAAAATCAGATATGGTTGAGACTCAAGGTACAATTTATTCTGATGCAAATTCTTCTCCAGCTGTGATATCTAATGTGCTTCCAAAATGCAGTGGTGGGACAGGCATAGGATAGACATTTCCATTTCAAAAGGGAGAAACAGGAAAGAAGAAAGGGGTAATAGATCCTGACCAAATCCAAAACAAACAAGGCAAACATTTAGTCTTAAGCCTCCACAATAATATTCAACTCAAAGTCCTACGTTCTGGACACACTGGGGTGGGAGTTGGGCCTCCAGGGATCCACGGGGCTCTACCTCCATGGCTTTGCTGGGTGTTAGCCACGTGGCAGCGCTCACAGGTTAGAGCCTCATGCCTGTGACATTATTGCTGTAGTTTCCTGCTGGTAACTCCACCAGTCTAGGATCTCCAGAGGCTAGAGTGATGAAGTGGTATATTTAGCAGAAGAAATCTTTCTAAGTGAAGTATTGAGAGTGATGGCCCCGCTCCTAAGGCTACACTAGGTATTGAACAACAGGGGCTCTCTGCTGTGGTCCTGCCCCTCCCCCTCCAACAGCTCCACTAGGCACCACCACCTCTCAAGATCTTCAGTTGCCTTCAGGGTCATTCTTCTGTTGTCTTGATGAAATGCACCAGGCTTTGCCTATTCATGCTAATCTCCTTATCGAGTGGTCTCTTAGCTGCACTTTTGGTGTGACTCTCTCATGAACACATTTTCTCATTCTCTGCAGGCTGAGATTTTTCCAAATTCTTGTTCTGCTTCCTTTTGATTATAAATTTCATTTTTTATTTCTTCTTGCAGTTTAAGCTGTCAAGAGAAATCATGCCACACCCTCAACACTTTGCTTAGAAAGATTTCTTCTGCTAAATATACCATTTCATCACTTGCAAGTTCTCCCTTCCCCAAAACACAGACATGAACACAATTCAGCCAAGTTATTTTGCCACTTAAGCATGGTCTTTCCTTTAGTTTCTGAAAACACATTCCTCATTTCCGTCTGAGACCATCAGAATGGCCTTTACCATCCATACTTCTATCAACATTTGTTCACAATCATTTAGGTAATCTCTAAGAGGTTTGAGGCCTCTACAGCTCTCCTCTTCTGAGCCCTGACCAGAATCACCCGTAAGGCTTCTGCCATGGCAGTGTACCTCAAAACTCTTCCAACCTCTGTTCATTACCCATTTCCAAAGCTGTTTTAGTTTTTTAGGTATTTGTTGCAACATGACCCCACTTCTTGGTACCAATTTTGGTCTTATTGGGGCTGCTGTAACAAAATACCTTAGGCTGGGTGGTTTATAAACAATAGAAACCTATTGCAGTTCTGGAGGCTGGGGGAATCCAAGATCAAGGCACCAGCAGATTCCATGTCTTAATGTGGGCTGCTCTTTACTTAAAGATGGCACCTTCCTTGTGACCTAACACGGCAGGAAGGGACAAGGGAGCTCACTCAAGCCCCTTTCAGAAGGGCACTAATCCCGTATGAGGATGGAGCCCTGATGACCTAATCACTTTACAAAGGCTCCACCTCTTAATACTATCACATTGGGTACTCCTGGCCCACAGTCTCTAATGAGGTAGAAAGCTGTCAACTAGGGCTGACATCATCTGAAGGCTTGGCTGGGCTGGAAAATCCACTTGCAAATTCACTCACAAGGCTGTTGCCCGGATGTCGGATGTCTCCATTACTTGCCACATGGGCCTCTGTAGGCTGGCTGAGTGTCCTCACAATATGACATCTGGCTTCCCCAGAGCAGGTGTTGAAGGGAGGGAGAGTCCGTGAGTGAGGGGCACACAGGACAGAAGCTAAATATACCATTTCATCACTTGCAAGTTCTCCCTTCCCCAAAACACAGACATGAACACAATTTAGCCAAGTTATTTATAACGTACTTTTATACTCTCATTTCAGAAGTGACTTCACATTACCTCTACCACATGCTATTTGTTAAACACCATTCCTGGTGCGACTCAGGAGATCACTCCACAAGGGTGTGGATGCCAGGAGGCAGGACCACGGGCGCTGTCTTGGAGGCTGGCTCCCATCTGGGAAAGGTACATTACATCTCTGTGCCTTAGGGTCCTCACCTACAAAATGGGGATAGTACAGCCTACATAAAGGGGTTGTCAGAATTTAGTAATATGTGTGCCAAGTCCTGAAAATGAGGCCTGACATATAGTAAGCACTTGATATATATTGGTCATCTCTATCATGGTAATACTCCCCCACCACACACATGCACACCCACACAGACACACACACAGCCCGTGTAGAATGTGGAAGCCATCCCTTCCCCTCCCGCAGTTCTATCATGGTAATACTCCCCCACCACACACACGCACACACACACATGCACACACACACACACACACACACACACACACATATGGTCGGTGTAGAATTGGAAGCCTTCCCTTCCCCTCCCACAGTCTGCTGCTCCACAGATCCTCCATGCCATGTCCGTGCCTTCCCCTCTCTCCTGCCTCAGCTGGAGGCCAAGTCGTTTCTACAAGATGGTTGCAGCACCAGCAACACTCCTCAGTGGACGCCTTCTCGGGTGTTCACTCCAGTTGTAACCCATCTGTAATGTGCCCTTTATCCTGCCTTCTGTTAATCTTCCTAAAGTGCAAATCATCTCCCCAAAGGCTTACATCCTTTTAATTGCCTCCAGGCTAAAGCTCAAGCTCCTGGCTTGGCCCTCATGCCCTTTGCCCTCTGACCCAGCCTCCCTCTCCGCGCTGCTCCACCCTTATCCCATCCCTGCTGGGCTCACTGTGTTCAAACACTGCAGCTTTCCCACACACCTACACGGTCTGTTCTTTTCCATGGCATCCAGGTTCTTCCAACCTGCAGTGTCACTCAGTCCCGAAATCGTCCCTGACCCTGTCAGAGATACTCCTTCCTCCTTCCAACATGTGCCCAGAGAGCCTGGCCCTTTCATGCAGTGGATGTTCTCCCACTGAAGTGGAGGCGCTTGCCTTGTGTTCTGCCCCTCCCCCAACCTAGCGCCTGGAACCTGGTTCTGGATGCCACAGTGTCCTCATCCTCTGCATCTGCCTCCCTAGGTGCTTCCCCTTGTCCAGGCATAGAGAAAGGTGGAAATCTTGTGGACGGGAGGCTGTAGTGAGGAGCAGGGAACTTATATTTCTCAGGCACCTTCTAAAACCCACTGAAGTCATAGCATCCTCCCAGACCACATAAGGTGGGTGTGTGGAGCCTGAACTAGAAGACGGTGAAACAAGACTGGTGATGAACAGCCCCCCAAAACCTCACAGCCGCTGCCTGTGGAGCTGAGGTCTGAGCCCCAGGCTCGCCGGCCACTGCACAGTCTTCTGGGAGTGTTAGACCATCAACAGCAGTGCAGTCTAGACACATTTTTATAGCACAAAGGAGTACACTTTTTATTAATTAACATAAGACTTTGTTGACAAGAAAAATACTTCCCGTCGTGTTCCCTGAAGGCATTTAGATAATTTTACAAATGGAATAAATGTCACAGCTTCAGAGATTGGCAATGCTCACTCTCTGCTCTGAGTCCCTTTCAAAATCCCGAACTCCCATAGCCAGTGAGGGGGCCATTAAGAACAGTCCATCCACATCACCACCTCACCAGGAAAACAGAGACATCTGCTAACGAATGCAGGACACGCAGAAGTCTCTCCTACTAGGCCGCGTTTTTGCTATTTAGGTATCTTTCTTTTGAGGTAATAAACAGGGATAGAGAGATAAAATAGGTACATAACAGAAAATTCCAGAGGGTTGGCATCCCTCCACATGCCACACACAGGGGGTTTCTCCAGTGACCACATTTCAGCAGCTACTTTGGAGTGATGGGGTTTTCATGAACCCAGCATTCGCCAGGCCTGGAAATGCAGTGTCTGCTCACCGGCATGTGGCTGGCTGCTGCAGAAGCTGCTGCTGGGGTGTGGGGCCTGGACTAATAGCCCCTGTGGGCTATCGCTGTGGTTCTGCAGAAGCTGAGCATGGCCTTGCAGGCTGCAGCTCCCTCCTGGCTGGCTGGTGTGCGTGGATCCCCTTGGCGTGCCAGGAAGCCTTTTCTTTTTGGAAACTTCCCCTCCTTCTCTCACAGGTACCCTTTTGTGTCCCCGCTTCCTGTCTTGAGGCAACAACCAGTGTAGCTGCCTCAAGACACATTCACACTGTGAGACCTCCACTGTGCCGAATGGGGCCCTGTGGGTGACGTGCCTCCCCTACATCACACAGCTAGTGGGTGGCCCATCTTCGCAATGAAAACCTGCCATAGCCCTGGCCTTTTGAGGTGTGTTCCCTTCAAAGGCAGTGACCTCCAAGGGCAGGATGAGAACACCACGTCTCACAGCAGCAGGAAGCCAAGTGAAATGCTTGCTAAAGGAGAGAGTGTCCCCTGCAGCCTGGGGGACTCTCCCATGGCTTCTCCCCTCCCACCAGCATGTGTGGCCAAGAATCCGTCAGCAGCCGCCCCTCATGCCTCCTGCACCTGTGGAGCACTTTGCCACATGCCATGTGAGTCACAGCCTGCCTGAAACTGCGCTGTCTCTGCTGGGGCTTTAGCCTCAGTTTCCTTGGCTGGTTCTCCATCTCCCTACCTGCTGCTTCCCATGTCCTCACCTGCCTGGTGATCTTCCTAGCCTTCTTCCTTCCAGAGGATTCAGGGCCCCTCTGGAGCAGCTCACCGGCTCTGGGTCAGCTGCCTAACACCAGGAACCAAGAGGCTGACCCCCGACGCTCTTCCGCCAGTTTCTTCAGTCCTCGGCCTTGTCATTGTCAGACATGAAGTGTGTCCTGGCCAGCCTCAGTTGTCCTGTTACTGGATTGGTTCTCCAGAGCTAAGCTGTGTTTTCAACTTCTTTTCCCCATCGGTCAGCTAAGCAGCATGGAAGATCTCTCTCTGAGCCTCACTCCTTTCATCTGTAAAATGGAGTTATACTTCATTACCCTCCTTAGAACATTATTGAGAGACTCAGAAGCTTGAGATTGGCAAGCTGGGCCATGGACAGTAGAAAAGTTATAGAGAAAACGGCAACTGTGGCTCACCTAGTCGTTCATCAAACGCTGATGTGCACCTGCTACCTGTCGGCCTGGGCTGGGTGCAGGACATGTAGGGAGGAAGGACATAGCCTGTCCTGAGCAGCTCACAGATTCAAAGGGAGGGAGAGAAGAGGGGAAGGTAGACAGGAGAGTCACGGACACACACATTTTCTCAAATCAGACAAAGAGCATTTAGCTCTCTAGTCTAATGTGGTATGTCAGCTGAACAAAATTCAGAATGATCTCCTCAAACCAAATGCTGTGATGTGCTAATTTGTTCTCTACCCCTGATTTCCCCACACTAAGTCCCTGGGGAAGCAGCCTGCAGCTGTTGAGGGGAGATCAGCATCCTTGCCCAAAGAGAATTCATCCCTGTCATGAAAACAGTACAGACAAAGGGAATCATCTTCTTCTCTTTATGGCCAGGAACCAGCTCTATAAATTCTTGGTTTCCAAAAACGTCAAAAGATGATCACAGAGGTAAGCTCAGAATCTTCAAAAGCAGGAAGCAAAAGGCAGCCCAGCGCAGGCAGCTGAGGCTCCTGCTACCCAGGCCTCTGGCCACGGCAGCACCATCTGTGAAGCATCCCTAGAGGAAACTTAAAATCCAAGCCAGTTCCTGGAGCGCTGGGTGGCACTGGCCTCCACCTGGGTACTCGAGGTTGGAAGGGATACTGTGCTCATCATGGAAACCACGAGCTGTTTCATGTGAAGAACACGGGCTGCATTAATCATTCCAAAGACCACACTGGCTTGATTGAGGTGAGCTGTTCCTTCCACCCCTTAATTCCTCCACAACTAACCACTGCAACTGTACTACAGAATATTTATTTCCCCAGATCTTTTTTTTTTTTTTTTTTTTTTGCCTACACATCTATTATACTGAATAATTGAGGTCAAAATGTAGATACTTAAAAAAGTTCTTTCCTATTCAACAGTGTTAAAGGATATGCCTATTTCTCTGCCAACAACACATTGCTTTGGGGCCACACATCTAAAACACTTTTTAGATGATTTCATTTACTGCCAAATAAACACACAAACATCCAGCTTTCTGGCTTCTCTCGGGAGATCGGATGATCTGCAGCCTTCCATGAGCCTTTCTCGTGGGTGGCTGGGCCGCGGGCCGTGTGCCCGAGCACAGCCCAGGTCACCCCCGTTCTCTGTTACCCCCAGCCAGCCTGCTTCAGACATTGCTAGTAACTACTCGGCCTCATTTGCCATTTACTGTTGGCATCCATGGCCCAAGCAGTGAGGCCTTGTCCTATACTTTGTTTTGTGGCACAAGGGAGTCAAATTAGCTAGAAAAAGTAGCAACCCAGTCCTCTAACTGAACCACAGGAAGATAGCTGCATGAACCACTCAGCAACATGTCTGCTTACAGCTGTCTTCTAGTCCACTGTGCACGAATGGGAAGGAGTGGGGCAGGACTCCAGATAGCTGCAACACCCCCACTAGGTTCCCTGGGCGGGTATGTGCCAGCCCTTCAGTGGTAAACTGCAGCAAGCCAGGAAGACACGGTCATCCCCCACCTCTCAGTCCTTCTGGTGAGAAAGGAGGGGCCCTGCCACAGCAGCTACAGGTGACAGAAGTCCTTCCACCTGAACAAGGGTCAGATGCAAATAGCTGACCCCGTCCCCTAAAGCCACCCAGCACCCCAGTCTCCCAGCAGCGCCGCCCTCCCTGCCTGGGGGGCCTCAGGCTGTTCTCCTGCTCCTTTCTCATCTTCGTGCCTTGCGTTAAGGCTGCAGTGGCTACACTTCTGCGGATGCAAGACGTTTAGGTCTTGGGACCCTCTACCTGCTTTTGCGCAGTCTCTCTCCATCCCTGCCTGCTCAAAAAGGCATGAGAGATGATTCCCCCTGTCAGAGAGCTGGCCTCTTTATCCAGGCTAAAGATTCCACCAGACACACAGCAGGTGTGCTAGGCATTCTCTGTGATCAGGGGAGTGAAATCCCAAGCAAAGAGGCGTATGGTGGTGAGACAGGACCAGGATCCCTAGTAAGCCTGGACACCCAAGGGCACAGTGGGTGCATGGCCTCACAAAGCCCTAGGTTACAAACTCAGACCAGCCACTCCCTAACCCTTCCTTGAGAGTCATTCCCACCACGCTGAGTACGTCCTTGTTGATTGTTCCTGGATGGGGGGCCAGGAGGTGCTCCTGGAACACAGCAGGTCCTCCACAGCTGCTCAATGATCCTGGGAAGACGATGCCAGGGAGAGGGAGAGCTGTGAAGGGTAGAGTCAAGATGGGGGCCAGCCAGAGGGCTGGAGCCATGGCCTAATTCAGACTCCGGCACTGCCTACGCTAGGCCCAGGACACAGACATGCATTCAGGGCGGTGTTATAGAACCCAGCACTCTGCCCTGTCTCTACGAAGAGCAAAGCCAGACTCCACAGAAGAGAGGGAGGTGCATTGCCTCTGAATCCAGGACCGCGCAGGTGCAGGCTGCACAGGGAGACACATTTCAGCTCAGGAAGAAGGCGGGAGATGGGGGCCCTGCTCTCCCGAGCCACCCTTCCAAACACCAGGGCACATGCCCTTGTGGCTGTGATGGGGTCGGTGTGGTGCTGTGGGCCTGGCTTTGTGATTTGAGGGCAGTCCCATAGCCCTCTGAGCCTCCATTTTCTCAGCTGACAAGTTGGGATGATAGCAGCAGCCTCGTGGGATTTGCGGAAAGAAAGAAAGGAAAGCCTGGGTAAAGCTGGCCCTGTCCTGGCACAGAGCAGGCACTGTCTCCCTGTCTCCCTGTCCCTGAGAAGGGCCCCACAGTCCCCTCAGCCTATAGGCAGGGGTGGCAGGTGGGGAGTGAAGTGCAGAGAAGGAGAAAGGGAAATAAAGGAAAGCAGAAGCCGCCCGGACTCCGGCAGAGAAGCTCCTCGTCGGCTCCATGATGACTTTCTATTTTTAGGCGGCAGCGCTCTCTGTGACCTGCTTTGTAAATAGATGCTTTGTAGAAATAGATTGGGGCCGTCCTGTGGGGGAGGGTGTGAGAAGAGAAGTGGGCAGGGCACCAGGGGGCACCAAGGGGCTTAGCCCTCTTCTTTCTCCAAGATGAGAGCTGAGCCTTGAGACATGAGAGCCGGTAGGGCATCAGTTGTTGGATGAGGGTTACAGAGTGGCCACCCAGGCTGTGCCCGCTTTTCTGGGGCCATTTTGAGGGCATTCACTGCACAAAAGTTGTTTCCTCAGTTTTATCAGAATTGTAGTCAATTCAGCTAAAACGAAAAGGAGGAGGGATCAGCTGGTCACAGCCAGCCCAGCATGATAAAAAGAGAATCAGCCCCAGATCCACGAGGAAGAGAAAGGACCTAAGTTCAGGCACATTTTCCTGCAAGAGGTGCTGCCCTGGGTGCCCATACACAGAGCGTGAGGTCTGAAACCCTGACAGCTGGGAGCCACGGACCCGCTTGACTCCTGAGGATCTGACCCTCCAAGATTCTCGGGCTTGTCCGAGACCTGCAGCAGGAGAGCGCAGCACTGGGATGGAGGGCCCCTCCGTCTGGCCCCACAGCAGGGGCTGCTGTTGCTGCACCTCCCAGGTGCCCTCTGTCTCCCAGTGGGCATCGCATCCCAGCCCTGGCCCCTGGCCCTCGCAGATGGCAAGCGAGGGCTGTGACAGGCGCTACCTCCAGGGCAGGTCACTTACGGATGATGTGCCTTCTCTTCTCTCTGGGGGGGCAAAGCCAACTCCTGCACCCCAGGAAGGGGCTGAACGGCTGCCAGGACTTCCCGCAAACCCTTCCGGACCACAGCACAAGCAGAAATAGTTCTTCATGAGGTGACCCCGGAGACGGAGGGCTTTTTATGTTTGGTTTTCCTTTTGGGCTCGCCTGTTCTCATGAGTGCGGACTCCTGGGTCTGTGTAGCTCCCTACTGCACTTTCCAGTTATGGGTCCTAAGAAGGTTCTAGATGAGCCATGCCCATCCTCTAAACCTCAATTGTCTTGCGTGGAAAATGGAGGGATTGCTATAAACCTGTCCCAATCCCTTGCACCTTGTGGCTCTGGGGTTCCCAGGGCCACTCTGCTTCTGGCCCAAAGCCCTGGACAGGCACAGAGAGGACAGAGAAGGTGGGGCCACTGGGTCGTTCAGGGATGGCCCAACTCTCTGCCTAGTCACCAGCGGCCCTAGTGGCCCCTCCTCTCTGCCTTTCATTTCCTCCCTCCCTCTCCAGCCTCACATTCCAGCGACAAAGCCAGGTAACCTATCCAGGCTCATTTCTCCAATAGAAAATCTAACAGACACTGCCAGCGTCCTACCGGATACCCTCTCAGCCACTTTTGAGAACACTGGAAGCTTCCGTGGACAACCCTTGCACACATTGGTGGCTTCCTGCCTTGAGTACTGTGGTTCAGTCTGCCTCAAGAGTGTGCCCACGGAGTGATACCCCCAGAAGTAATGCTCAGCCAGTGAGGAAGGGCATCCGGTGGGTGGCTCTTGAATGCCCTGGGTGCCTTGCCTCTTTCTGTGAGAATTCGGAAGCATGTTCCGCCCCCACTTCTCAGAGGGACCCCAGTGGGACTAAGCCCCAGACTCCTGAGCAGTGACTTCACAGAAGCACATCCTCTCTCGGCCTCTGGCCTGTCCCCCAGGCTCCCCACTGTCCCACTGTGCGTCCCCGGATCACCTCCCAAGTAAACAGTTTGTATCCTGTCTTAGGGGCTGCTTTGGGAGAAACCCAAACTAGTAGACAGAATGATGTCCATGCTGTAAGCCCTAGAAGCCATAAACATGTTATGTCACCTGGCAAAGGGGCTGGCGTAGATATGATTGATAAAAGATTGTGAGGTGGGGAAATTATTCCACATGATCCAGGCGGCCCCCAATGTAATCACAAGGGTCCTTCTAAGAGGAAGGCAGGAGGCCCAAAGTCAGAGAAAGCAGATGTGAGGACGGACCCCAGGAGTGGAGTGATGTGCTTTGATGGTGGAGGATGGGCCCATGAGCCAAGAAATGTGGGTGGCCTCTAGAAGCTGAAAGAGACCAGGAACAGAATCTCCTCTAAGGCCTCCAGAAAGGAACACCACCCACCCACAGCTTGGTTTTCACTCAGTGAGATCTATACTGAACTTTTAACCTACAAAACTTCCAGAAAATAAACTAGTGTTGCATTCAGATACTATGTATGTGGCAATTTGTTACAGGAGAAATACACAAAACTAAGACCAATACACAAAAGGAAGGCAACTTGGGCAGTCCTTAAGTGTAAAGGGAAGAGCTCAAGTTTTGGAGCAAGGTGACCTACTTTGAATTACCTGGCTTTGCTAACCAGCTGGAAGGCTTTAGATGAATTCTGCAATCCCTCTAACTCTTGAGTCTCTGACCTGGATTTTCTGAGAGATTTCTATGTTTAAGAGAAGACTCTGCAAGAAGGGGATAAGAGGAAGAAGCCAGGTAAATTTATTTTTCATTTCCCTTAAATACCAGCAACATTTTGCATTCTGTGTAGAGAAAACATACTATTTCATTGCCTCTGAGGAGAAATATATTGCTCCTGTTAGTTATGTAGTTGAACTCAGAGAATTTGGTGGATTTTTATCATTTGTGTTTACTTTTGTGCTTTGTCTTACTCCTCATGAAAGGATCTAGGGATGCTTTCTAGCAATGCAAGGATGAAAGGAAGAGGTGGGAATGTGTGGGGAAGCAACTGGGGTTGAGGAAATGAGATACAGGCAGAGGAAGGTGTCATTGGAGGGCATAATGCATACCATAAGGCCTAAAATGGTCCCCTGAGCATCCTGGCAGCCAAGGCAAAAAGGACTGAAGATAACAGCGAGGTTCAAGTGTCCAGAAGATAAATCCTTTGGGGTGTGTGGAAGAACCCTCAGGAGCATCCTGGCAGCCTTAGGAGGCGGGGGCTGGAGGGAGGGTCAAAGGCAAAGGGCAGGAAGGCAGATCCTAGGAACCTTCCTGGAAGAGGCAGTGCATGTTTCTTCTTGCAGAGGAGAGTCAGAGATTAGAAGAAGAATGAAGGACATTCTAGGTCATTGCCTAGAGTGGCATGACCCATGCCCGGTGAAGAAACGGAGAGTGTGTGCAGGGCATGCAAGCATTCCATGCTTCAGGAGCAGGGTGGGGCTGAGGCTGGGTGGAAGGGAGGGCTCCATCAAGCAGTTCTGCCACTTCGGTGCCCAGCTGAGGAGCTACAACTTGTCTTTGTGGACAATGGAGGCCCTTGGGGGTTTGAGTCGGAGATGCAACATCATGAAATCCACATTTTAGGAACCAGCTGCTATGTGGAGGGGATCACTGCCGCTGGAGTCAGCTCAGGACTCTCATAGCAGTCCTTGGAGACAGAACACATTTGTCGAATCCTCAGCTCACTGCCCTAGGTGGTGTGGGGAACTGTCTAAGGGGATGTGCAGGAAAAATAGAGATGCAAGGACTGGCACAGCCTATGAAGCCAAAGTTCTCCCCCGCCCCATTCATCAGCCCTCCTGACTCACCAGGTTTCTATGGCCCCAACTCAAGGTAGCAGATGAAGCCCAAAGCATATTCCCAGCAACATGGAGGCCACCATGTCGAGCTGTGGTTGTCCCAAAAACCCTGGGCTACCTTCAAACCCTAAACCACCTCATGCCTGGGAAGCTCCATCCATAGGAACACCTGCTGCCTCTGGCCAGAGAAGCAGCTCTCCTCTCTCCCTCCTGTCTCCACAGGATGACCGGAGGTGCTTTTCCAAGACAGGCCAAGCTGCACCAGCTGGCCCCACTCACTCTTAAGCACTCCTTCCCCTTCTTCTCAGCACCCATCAGCCCTGGCCCCAGCCTGCCTCTCAGCCTCCACCCCACACTTTGAATGCTACTAATCAAGGAAGATAGGTGATCAGGTCCTAAACAGGAGATGAGCACGCGTGGCCTGCTGGCCCTTCCTAAGCAAGCGTGGGCTGGAGCCAGGATCTAACTTATCTCTAGGACTCCGCAAGCAGCTCTTTCCACTCTCCCAGCTGACGACTGCTGCCATGACCTCGCCAGTCCTGGCACCCAAAACAAAGGCAGCTTGTGATGAACAGCACAGGCTCCGGAATGGGACTCCAATCCCTGCTTCACCTCAGGGCTATCCACATTGCTTTGGGCAGGTTATGCCACCTCTGTGTCCTCTCGGCAGGGCAGGCTGCAAAATAACAACTCAGTCAGATTTGGTGTGAGGATCAAATGAGACACCAGGGGAGAGATCTTGGCCCTGAACCTGATTCTCCAGCAGGGTCCATGCCAGCTGCTATCATGATCATTTCCTTATCTGTTTAGCTGCTATGAGAGCTGGTGATGGGTAAGTGGAAGTGCCCCAGGGACCCTAGAAGGGGAAGGAAAGAGAGCTGAAGTCTCAGGGGATCAGCAATGTGCCCAGCACTTTGTGTTGGCGGAGATGGGACAGGCTTGCTGGACTCTCACTTTTCAGTGCTGGTTTTGGAGATTCGTATCAGTTAGAAACCTTTTATTTCCAAGCCTCAGAACAACCCAGAACATGTTGGCTCTCAGCCAAAGGGAATTATTGATTCAAGTAAGCCAAAAAAGTCCAGAGGATAAAGCTAGCTTGTCTCTTAAATCTGGTCCCTTGGGTCTGGTGCCATTCCTGGACCAACTTCTCTCTCCGATCTCAAGACACCCAAGCCTCCTTCCAGTTGAGATCTAGTCACCCTTCCCTAACCAAAACTTTGTGGTCCATTCTGACTGGACAGACTTGAGTCACATGCCCCAGCCAAGACTCTGCGATGCACTCTGATTGGACAGAATTGAGTCACATGCCGGCCCCCAACCAATCACTGTAGTTAGAGACCCTTACCAACCAGGACTCTGTGATACAGTCCGATCGAACAGCCTTCAGTGACATGCCCCAGCCAGGACTCTGGGATGCATTCTTATTGGACGGACTTCAGTCGCATGCCCCAGCCAGGACTCCGGGATGCATTCTTATTGGACGGACTTCAGTCACATGCCTCAGCCAGGACTCTGGGATGCATTCTTATTGGACAGACTTCAGTCACATGCCCCAGCAGGACTCTGTGATGCACTCTGATTGGACAGACTTGAGTCACGGTGCTAGTCCACCAACAAAGTGCTATAGCCAGAGAATTTTAAGACTATGAGGAGCTCCAGAGGTCATGTTCGTTCTCCAGCCCTGGAGAACATGTACACCAGCAGCAGAAATGGGGCACAGATACCCCTCTGGGTTGCCGTGGGCAGAAGTTACCAGGAAAAGCTTGGTGGAGACCATGGATTTCTGAAAAAGGCAAGGTTAAAAATGACCCAAAGGATGACAGGGAGAGAACATTGCAAACGGATCTTCAAATCACACCCCTTTCTCAAAATCAGTGCAGCCCATCTGAGAGTCTGGTAATTTGGTGCCTCTAGGCTAAGGTTGCCAGATTTAGCAAATAAAAATATAACATGCACAGTTCAATTTGAATTTCAGATAAGCAACAAATAAATCTTTATGTATAAGCATGTCCTTTGCCATATTTAGGACGTTTTACAAAAAGAAATAATTCATCATTTAAAACTCAGATTTAACTGGATGTGCTACGTTTCACCAGGCAACCCTCCAATCTGTGCTCTCCCTTTGTTTTCAAGCAACCTCAGTCCCTTCAAAGAGAAAATAGACTTGTTCTGTGTGAATGCAGGTAGAACTCACTCCCCCTGGCATCATCCCCCGGAGGGGAGATTTTCCAGCTCAGTGTAATGTCAGTATCATAAGCAGCTTCCAGCAGTCAGAGCTGTCCCAGGACACAGAGAGCCTCTCACAGTGGAACACTTCTCTCAGCACTGCAAATTCCCAGGAGCAGGGAGCTCGCTGGCTTTTGTCAGCTGGGCAGAGCTCATCTGTTAGAAGACTCTGTGTGCTGGAATCCTCTCTCTTCTCTCATCTCTGATTGGGACCAGAGGAAAGCAGTTACTTTGGAGAGTGTGTCATCCTTTTAAAACTAAACTCGCCCATGCAAGGAATGGTGGGGAGGGGACTCTCACAAATTCTAAACTTGGGTCATGGGGAGGCAAAAGTGTTGGCAGATCCTTCTAGCCACATAGCTAAGTCACAGGATCCTTTAACCAAGTTTATTAAAGAGAAGCCGACTTAGTTGCATGTGACAGAAATCTTCAAATAATTGTTATTAAAACAATAGTTTGTTTCATTCACATACTAAAGATGTCCATAAATAAGTCAGATAATGTAGGGCTCATATGGTGACCCCATAGGGCCATCAGATCCCAGCCTTTTGGTCCACTACCTGAAATGCAGTCTTTCATTTTCAAAGTCACCTCACAGACCAAGATGGCTGCTGGAGTTCTAGCCACTGCCTCCGCATTCCATACCTTAGCAGGAAAGACAGAAGAGGTACCCATCCCAGTTAAGTCATCTCCTCTTGTACAATCTCCCTGGACGTCTGACACAATGTTTTGTTTTACATCTTCTTGGTCAATACTTGGCAACCACTTCTAACTGCAAGTGAGGCTGGAAATGTAGTCTTTTGATGGAGTAGGTAATCTGAAATAATACTTCATTAAGGAGAAAGAGAGAAGGAATGTCCCATGACCACAGCAGAAGTAACAGAAGATGCCATTTTGATCACTCAACTGACCTCTGAGTTCTCAACTGTTCCGTGTTCTGTTATCTTGGATGAAGCAAGGTCTGTTTTTATTTGTTTGTTGGTTGGTTGGTTTTTGAGACAGACTCTCGCTCTTTTTGCCCAGGTTGAAGTGCAATGGCTTGAACTTGGCTCACTGCAATCTCCACCTCCCAGGTTCAAGTGATTCTCCTGCCTCAGCCTCTCAAGTAGCTGGGATTACAGGTGCCTGCCATGAAAGTAGTTTTCAGAGAAAACGATTTCAGACAAGGCAAGTCAATTCCAGAAAAATCAATTTCAGGCAAGGCAAGGCAAGTTGATTTCAGAAAAGTCGATTTCAAACAAGGCAAGTGGATGCCACAAAAATCGATTTCAGGCAAGGCAAGCAAGTCGATCCCAGAAAAATCGATTTAGGCAAGGCCAGGCAAGTCGATTTCAGAAAATTCGACTTCAGACAAACAAGTCGATTCCAGAAAAATCAATTCCAAGCAAGGCAAGGCAAGTCGATCCCAGAAAAACAGATTTCAGGCAAGGCAAGTCGATTTCACAAAAATTGATGTCAAACAATGCAAGTCAATTCCAGAAAAATGATTTCAGGCAAGGAAAAGCTAATCAATTCCAGAAAAGTCGATTCAAAAAGGCAAAGCAATGCAAGTTGATTCCAGACAAGTTCATTCCAGTCAGGTCAAGTCAAGGCAAGTCTAGGCAAGTCAATTCCCAGAAATTCAATCCCAGGCAATTCAACGCAAGTCACTTTCAGGGAAGTCAGTATCAGGTAAGGCAAAGCAAGTCGACTCCAGGCAAGTTGATACCAGGCAAGGCAAAGCAAGTTGATTCCAGAAAAATCGATTTCAGGCAAGGCAAGGCAACTCATACCCAGGAAGCTGATTCTAGGTAAGGCAAGGCAAGTTGCTCTCAGAAAAGTAGATTTCAGACAAGGCAATTTGATTCCAGAAAAATCAATTTCAGGCAAGGCAAGTTGATTTCAGAAAAATTGATTTCAGACAAGGCAAATCGATTCCAGGAAAAAACGATTTCAAGCAAGGCAAGTCAATTTCACCAGAAAAAGTTGATTTCAGACAAAGCAAGTCGATTCCAGAAAAATCGATTTCAGGCAAGGCAAGTCGATTTCAGAAAAGTTGATTTCAGACATGGCAAACTGATTCCAGAAAAAACGATTTCAGGGAAGGCAAGTCGATTTCAGAAAAGTTGATTTCAGACAAGGCAAATCGATTCCAGAAAAGTCGATTTCAGGCAAGGCCAAACAAGTCGATTCCAGAAAAATCGATTTGAGACAAGGCAAGTTGATTCCAGAAAAGTCGATTCCAGAAAAGCAAGGCAATGCAAGTTGATTCCAGACAAGTTCATAGCAGTCAAGTCAAGGCCAGTCAATTCCCAGAAATTCTATCCCAGGCAATTCAATGTAAATCAGGGACGTCAGTACCATGTAAGGCAAATCAAGTAGACTCCAGGCAAGTTGATCTCAGAAAAGTCGATTTCAGACAAGGCAATTAGATTTTGGAAAAATCAATTTCAGGCAAGGCAAGTCGATTTCAGAAAAGTTGATTTCATACAAGGCAAATCGTTTCCAGAAAAATCTATTTCAGGCACAGCCAAACAAGTTGATTCCAGAAAAATCGATTTGAGGCAAGGCAAGTTGATTCCAGAAAAGTCGATTCCAGAAAAGGTAAGGCAATGCAAGTTGATTCCAGACAAGTTCATTCCAGTCAAGTCAAGGCAAGTCAATTCCCAGAAATTCGATCCCAGACAATTCAACGCAAGTCAGGAACATCAGTACCAGGTAAGGCAAAGCAAGTCAGCTCCAGGCAAGTTGATACCAGGCAAGGCAAAGCAAGTTGATTCCAGAAAAATCGATTTCAGGCAAGGCAAGGCAAGTCGAACCCAGGAAGCAAGTTGATCTCAGAAAATTCTATTTCAGACAAGGCAATTTGATTCCGGAAAAATCGATTTCAGGCAATTCAATTAGAGAAAAATCAATTTCAGGCAAGGCAAGTCGATTCCAGAAAAAACGATTTCAGGAAAGGCAAGTCGATTTCAGAAAAGTTGATTTCAGACAAGGTAAATCGATTCCAGAATAATTGATTTCAGGCAGGGCCAAACAAGTGGATTCCAGAAAAATCGATATCAGGCAAGGCCAAACAAGTCGATTCCAGAAAAATTGATTACACACAACGTCAAACAAGTCCATTCCAGAAAAAGCGATTTCAGACAAGCAAGTCAATTCCAGAAAAATCGATTTCAAGCAATGCAAAGCATGTCGATCCCAGAAAAACCGATTCCAGGAAAGGCAAGTTGATTTCAGAAAAGTTGATTTTTTTTGTATTTGTAGTGAAGACGGGGTTTCATGATGTTGGTCGGGCTAGTCTCAAACACCTGCCTCAGCTTCCCAAAGTGCTGGGATTATATGCGTGAGCCACTCTGCCCAGTCTTTTTTTAAAATTTAATTTAATTTTTATGTATTTAGTTTTTTATTGAAAGAAAGTCTCGGCCAGGCTGGAGTGCAGTGGTGAGATCTCAGCTCACTGTCAACTTCTGCCACCTGTATTTAAGAAATTCTCGTGCTTCAACCTCCCACGTAGCTGGGATTATGGGTGCCTGCCACCATGGCTGGCTAATTCTTGTATTTTTAGTATAGACAGGTTTTCGCCATGTTGGCCAGGCTGTTCTCTAACTCCTCACCTCAGGTGATCTGCCCACCTCGGCCTCCCAAAGTGCTGAAATTACAGTGTGAAATTACAGGGGTTTTATTTCAGTTCTCTGAACACCCAGGAATTCAAACAGTTAAGCTGCTCCCTCTGGCCCCGGAAGGGATTCTTGCTTTTACTGATGGTTGTACATGGTCAGCAGCTTTCTAAACCTTTCTCCTAACAAAATCTTACCAGTATGAAGAACTGGTGAAATAAGAGCTGCTCCAGCTAAGACCACACTCTAGATCTTCCCCAGGACCTCCTGTGTTGAGCCCTGGCAAACCTAGTTCATAAGGAACAGAGTTGGAAAACCAGTGAACCAGCCAACCTTAGAAACCCCTTCCTGCTCTGAGGCCCTACTACTCTTCGGGGTTGGCGATGACAAGGTTTCCTTTCTCCAAGGTGACTCACATATAGGCCTACCAGCTTTCTTGAAAATTCTGTCATGGAGTGCTCTGCTTAGAGTTAGGGGATCCCTTAAGGATCAGCTTTGGATTTGGGGATTCACTATTGCCAAATTGAACGTCATTAAAGGATAAGACTCCAGGGAGCTCAGGGCTCCCTCCCCTCATCCAGAGTCTGGGTCAAGGTCAGGCCAAGCTGAACACAGCACAGGGGGTGGGGTGGTGTCTGATATCTCTTTCTACTGTGAGAAGGGAAAGGCCTTGGAGACACAGAATCAACCAAGGCCTCCCACTCGTTTCTGTCTCCTGCCTGCCTGCCCTCTGGACAGCCCCTATCTCCATGGCTTCCTCCAGCTTGTGAGAAGATGGCCTCCTCCCCACTCCACCTCTCTTGGAAAGCAATTAGGAAGAGGATGAAGACTGGTATGTCCCTTTGTGTCTGCTCCTGAATGGTGTATTTTGGGTCCTACCTAATCCAGCCCTTGAGTGCTGGTCCAAGCCCTCACAGGTGGTCACAGCTGTCTTCATCAGTTTCCCTTGATCCTGGGCATCTCAATGCTAATGAAAGTTTATGGAGAATGGACTTGGGAATCCTGGAGCCTTGGCCATCTCTAATCTTTTTACCAGAAAAGACCCACCAGGTGAACCAGAGAAGAATGACTTCCTCCCATGCATGAACACTTTGGGAGAGTTCATCGTTGAGAGGTGTGGCTGCCTCCCCAAGGAGAGCCCTTCCTTCCCATCTCATGTGGCTGCCACCTTGTCTCTAAGCACCTGTGCATCCACAGGGCTGGGCACACCCACGCACAGCAAGTGCTTCGTGAACCCTGGGTGAGCCAAGGCCCGGAAGGGGTGAATGGTTGGGGCCAGATAGTGAGCAGTGCATTTGCCATGAATGGCACATGCCCATGAAGGAATAATAAATTGCTTTGGAAAAGACACTTATGTCTTCTTTACTTATTTATGTGTTTATTCATTCATCATTTATATTCTGTCTACCTCTTGGAAAGGAGTTGGGAAGTTCTTACAGTATTAAAACATATATAAAAGAAGCAAAAAAAAATACACAAAGTAAGGATCATATAAAAGAAACTGGAAAAAATACATACCTGTGCTGAAGTCGTTTCTGCCTCCGAGCTATTAATTTAGCTCTGAGGTGCCTGGAAGTAAAACAGGAAGGGAAACACAGCCAGTCCCCTGGGCTGCTCAGCTTACCAGGTTGAGGAGAAATGACACTCGTTATCCCTCCTCTCTTCTCTCCCTCACTCTGCCTCGTGGTGTCTGCACCTGCAGCCTCCTCCTTGGCTCATGAGTAATGGTGAGTATCATAACTTGGTCCACTCTTCAGCAGACATTAAATGTTCAATCCAGCAGTTCTCAGCTGTTGTCATAATCAGCTAGGAGTGTCAGTGACTGGTAATAGTTTGCATATCAAAGCATATGAATTTACTTTGTTAAAATAATTAATAATGGCTTCAAGAGCATCCCCAAAGCAGCTCTCAGAAGCAGCAGGGAAGGGAGGGGAAACCCTAGCCTCTGAAAGGCCATTAGCCTGTGCCAAACCCTTCCTTTCAGTGTTCCTGGGGGTCCTGGCCCTGGAGAGCTGCCAGGATGGCCTGTTCCCAAAGACACAGTTCCGAGGGACAAGAAAGGCGAGAATGGGTGCCCCTGTGCATCTGGGTGGGAATAGAAGGAGGAAGGGATGGGGAGCTGGTGAGGATCATCGGCACCCTGAGCAATGATCTCCAAGTGCTGCAGGAATGACCTTCTCCCCTCAATGGGATGCCAGCCACACAGCTGAAGGAAAAATATGGGAGCCATCAGAATGTCATGAAGACGGGGCAAAGGGTCATGCAGTGAAGGGTAGGTGAGAGGAGTTCGCTGGGTCTGTGGAGGCCAGGACTTCTTGCCAGTCAGGGGACCTGATTACCATGAAGACATGTGTGGGAGCAGGGATATTGCCCATTTCTGACCACAGCCCTTCCCCTTAGAAGTGTCTGCTTAGGGGATTGGTCCTCACATTCCTTTGGGGCAGTGGTCTGAGCATGGTGGTGCCCTTCTGCCTGTGGCCACCGCTCCTGTGTGGCACCCTCATTCATGACTCTGCTTCTTACCAGGTTCTGGTCTCCTCAGGCCTTGCTGGCAATGGCTGCCACCACTCCTGGTCCCCCGGGACATCAGTAGCTTCTGCGGGTGCCCTTACTCTGCCCACATCTTTGCCCGCAGTCCCTCTGTGAAAGCTTGGAGTGTCCGTTCCCAGCAGTCCACTAGGAGAAGTCTAGTGCCTTGTCTCCAGGCGGCTCCCCAGGCATCCCAGGATAGTCGCTGTGCACATGGAGAATGCTTCTTCCCGCTGAAGAGCCCCCTCCAGGGTCTCCATCCCCTCCCTGCTTCTTCCTACTCCTAGGAGACCGCAGGAGAGGCCCACGGCATCCTCACTTCAGGACCACCCAAGGCCCACCATGATGACTGGAGCGCCACTGTCTAGAAGATGAATGTAATATCGGTGAATTTAAAATGCTAGTACTCAGAAAGCACTCATCGATTTTATGTTTTTAATGAGCTCCCCAAAGAACTAAAGGTTTCTATCGTATTTGCTAGCCTTGCAGAAACCTGAAAAATGGGTTTATGCAAATTAGTCTTTCCAGGTGGCTTTCCTAGTACTGACCCTGGAGGCCCTGGTCCCAAGTTATAACACCCAGCTCTGGAGAGCACCAACTGAGCCTGGCACTGGGCTGGGTGGTTGATATGTAATCATCTAATTTCATCCTTGAAAGGAATTTGAGGAAGGTAGACACATAGCCCCACTCTGCAGATGAGGAGATGCAAGCCCCAATAGTTTCAGGAACTTGCCGAGCACAGCACAGCCCTGAAGTGCAAGCTGGGATTTCGTCCCAGGCAGTCAGGTGCTGGACTGCAGAATCCTCTCTGCAGTGCAGAAGCTGCAGGCGTGCAGGTGGTCCCAGTTCCTTCGATTTCTCTGCTCTGCCGTCCTCAGAGGGGGCTTCCATTCTCAACGTGGTCCCTTGGTCACCAGAGGGCCACAGCAGCTCTAACCACCGTGTCTGTGGTCCAAGCAGGGAAAAGGAGAACGGCCAGGGGCAAAGCCTGTCTGTCAGTTGAGACTCCAGCTGTCAGTTGAGACTCTCTCTCCCAGCCGCCTTTAAAGAGCTTTACCGGAAGCCTCACCTTGTAACTTCTAATTGAAGCCTATTAGACAAAACAGGAACAGAGACGCCCCAGCACAATCGGTTTCTGAAAGTCTTAGTTTCGGTATTCATCAGAACAGAGCTTCAGACGCAGGCTTGGCTGCAGGTAGAATATGTATGATGGAGCAGAGAGAATGAGACTCAGAAAGGAGAAAATGCAATAATGTGAGATATTGCCTGGGAGCATCTACGGCTCAGTCCCTCCTGCATCCTCCTAAAAGGATACCTTCCAAAATTGCCTCCCCAGAGGTGGTGGCTGGACTTTTGTGCACTGACACCATCCCCACTAGGTGGAGGTTGTCCTGCACTTCATGTCACTCAGATCCAGCCAAGCAAGCTGGTAGAAGGCCACAATTGTCCCTTCCTGAGGGGCAGTGTTCCGATGGCCTTGCCCTCAGGTGGCAGTCACACATTCTCTGCCATCTATGGGTGTGAAGAATCGAGGCCCATCCCAGTGAATCCCCTGAATTCCACACATGCATATCCCTTCTGCATCACATGGAGCTAACCCTAGCTTCTCGTGGCCATCAGGGTTGAGTGTCCTCATTCCTGCAGTATCTCTTCTCTCTGCTTGCTGCCCACCAGCATGAGGCCCCAAAGTGGCCAGGCAGCAGGCACAGCGTTAGATTCAGGGTAAAACTTACCTGTGCCCTGGTGGGACCACCTTGCTCTAGGAACCATGACATTGAACCCAGCACACACTAGAGCTGCAGGGACAGGAAGCCTGTTTTTTTGAGGAAGTTAGCAGTAGTGATGGTGAGTGGACCGATTCTCCTTCCACATTCTCTTCCTAGAAGTGCATATTCCAACTACTGGCTCTGAATCCTGCACACTGACGACCGGCTCACTACAGCCCCAGGACAGAGCCCTGGCCTGCTGTTGGCTGAGCCACCAACTTAGCTGAGCCTGCTGCCTCTGGGTGATGTGGCTTTTGGGGGAACAGTAGATCCCATGGTCCTGCATGCATGATCTTACCACCTTGGCCTGTGAGTCACCTATCTGATTCTGTGTGATGCACAAACAAGCTGTCCCCATAGAGCCATGCCCAGGCTGCACATAAAAGAGCAAAATAAATGTTAAGTCTCAGGTCAGCAAATGTGTTCTGCAAAGGGCAAGGTGGTAAATATGTTAGGCTTTGCAGGATATACAGTTTCTGTCACAGCTACTCAAGTTGTCACTGCAGCATGAAAACAACCTTCATACATGGGGATGGCTGTGTTCTGATAAAACTTTATTGATTAAAAACAAGTGGAGGGCCACATTTGGCCAAAGGGCTATAATTTTGCCGACCACTGTGTTGAGCCACTGTTTTGGTGTGTTTTTTATGCCGCAGTCAGTGGCTGGAGCATCTGTCCCTCTCCCCACCTCCCTCATCTCAGATCCCCTCTTCACGGCAGACCTATCGTGTGCTTGTTACTGCTGGCCAATGAGGGACCCAATGCTAGAATCCCATCCTGAGCACTGCCTGGGTTCCCCAAGGGCATATCCCAAGACAGATGCAGCCACTGGCAGACTCAAGAGTGATCCTGGAAAGAGAAGTGAGGCCAGAGGGCGTGTGCTCCATGGATGGAGAAGGCACTGCATGGACTGTCACCGAGCTGATAATGCTTCGAGCTGTAGGCATGCTTCACAACTGTCAGGCCAGGGAGCTGGGCTGAGGCTGGGCCTGGGCCGTGGACACATACCCTCCAGTGGGTGAAGGTGGCTCCAGGGATGTGAACTCCCCCGTACTCTGCACATCCATGGGTCACACCCTGGACACACCCTGGGGTCAGACAAGCTGAAAGATGCAGCTGGCATAGGAACTGGGGTGCTGCTAGGAGACCCTCAGCCCAGCCACTGTTGAAACTCTAGGTGAGCCACAGGGATGGGTAGATGGCACAAAAAGCATCCCCATCCGCAATGGTTCTCAAACTTCAGCTGCATCAGATTCACCCTGAAGCTTGTTATAATGCAGATTCCTAGGCCCCACCCTCAGGGTTTCAGATTGATTTGGTCTGAGTGAGGGCCTGAGAATTTTCATTTCGAATGAACTCCCAAGCCGTCCTGCTGGTGCTGGGCCAGGGTCAGTCTCTGGAGAACACTGGATAGAGAGTGTGGATGATGAACGAGCAGCTGCCAGTCTCTCTGGTACTTACCAAGTAGGCTATCCTTTGTGCCTGCTAAGGATTTGAGTCTGTGTGTCTGTGTGTGTGTGCACATGTGAGAGAAAGAGAAGGGGACTGATACAGCCTGGTGTGTCTATTACTAACTAGAAGGGTGATATTGCTAAAGATTCCCTGCCTCCAGTCCTCTAAGTTTCCCCACCTGTAAAATAAGGCTGGACTGCATGACAGCCCAGGGCTCTTCCAGCTCTGTTTTGATAATTATTTACAAAAGGAAAGGGCTCAAACCCAGCCTCCACAGTACACAGGGACTCAAATGCACCTCCTTTTCCAACTTTTGCAATGGAATTATCCCCCAGAAATGTATAAAGGTACTTAGAGGATAAAAAGAGGAAAGAGATGTAATGATTTGTCCAATGGAGGAAAATCCCCAGCAGGCTTTCCTAGAGATAAGTGCTATGCATTCCCACAGGGTGCTGCCACTCTCAAAATACTAGCAGGGGAGGTCCAGGCTGGGGATCTGCTCAAAAGTAAATGGGGTCAGAGGTTCTCAGGGCTGAAAGGCACTCCCAGGGCTCATCCCCACAGGTTGGCTTCCAGTCCTCTCAAAACCAAAATTCAGCAAGGCCAAACACCTGGTGCCCCTCTACAGTGGCTCAGCTGGGAGTTTTGCAGAAACCTGGGCATAGAACTCACGCAGACCTGCTTTGGGTCCTGCCTCCCACACTCAGGCTGAGTGGCCCTGGACAAGGTACCTGGACCTGCCCGACTCAGGGCCCTGAGCATGCATAACGGGAATTGCGATGGAAACTCACGTAGAATTTACCCAAGAAGCATTTGTGGCATACCTGAGTTCCTAGGATTTTAGGGAGAATTTCATTTCATGGAATAACATGGTGCGATTATTGTAACCATCGTTATTTTGTCAGCAGTAACACGGTCTACAATAGCTACAGTTACCAATTTTTATTATTGCTGATTTTCTACCCTAAACCTGCTATGAATTTCTCTGGAGCTGTCCCGTGAGGTTGATCTCCACCATGGTGTGGGAGGGGCCCTGCTGTGTCACCTGGAGCAGGTCACCTCACATTTTTGAGCTTGTCTTTTCACGAGTCACAGGGTGACTAATTATGTTTATTTGCAAGATTGATGTGAGAACAAAATGCGAAGGCTGCTCATGTGAGGACATTTAATGCACCATCAGGCACCCCAGCAGAGAGGAGGTACAGACGGCAGTATGGCTGTGTTTGCCACAGGCCTCCCGGCCTATTTAGACACTACATTTGTTGTTTTTTCTTTCTTTCTTAGATAAAACTTGTTCAGGCCTGACTATAAGCCAGGCAGTGGGCTAAGAGCTTTCCTTGAATTATTTCACTTGACCCTATTTGTCTATGGGTTAAATATAATCATTATCATCATCTTGACACTTGTGAGGAAGCCAAGAACCCAGCACTGGCAAGTTGGGGGGTGGGGCAGATTCATATTCAAGTCCTGCATGCCCGCCCCCCACCCAGACTTGTTGTGCACAGGGGGTCTGCTCCAGCGACCCTGGACCAAAGAACCTGCTGTGTGCTCAGGGCAGAACAGAATGGATGGACTTGCCTCTCCTCGAGCAAGGCTCTCTCTCCTGCTCCGTTCTCTCTGTGGCTGCTGCACTGTTTCCAGGTTGTGAAGATGCATGGGCTTGATTAGGCTGGGCTCAAGCCCCGTTCATCATCATCTGCACACCTTTCAGAAAGCCCCCTGCGTTTTAAGAAGAGCATACTTGGTGTCATGCAGCATTGTTCTGATTAGAAAGAACAGAGCTGGCTGTAGAATCGATCCAGGAGTCGGGAGTCCGGCTGCTTTCAGAAGCTTCCAGGCAGGGCCTTAGAGAGCAGGACAGCCAGTCTGTAATGATGAAGGATGACCCAGACTGTGGCACTGGGCTGAGGAGAGTCTTCAGGCTCTGAAGGTTCTTGTCTGTTCAATGAGATGCTGACTGCAGAGCTCCCTCCCCATGTGGCATCTGGAACTACAGTGGTATCTCAAAACATCAGGAGCGAAGTTTCTGGATATGAGTGTCTGTGGAAGAATCCTGAATTTCTCCTAGACCAGCAGCCACACATCCACCTGTGCCAGTGAGACTATGGTCAGGCATGGACACAGCCATGCACGATCTGTGAGCAATGGTTATTTTTCAAGAAAAGGCTCAGGTTTTGTGAAACAGCAGCAGATGTGCTCCACAGGTGGGTGTGGACTTCTTCCCTTAGACCTGTACCCAGGCATGCCACCTGCTCTTGGGCTCTGGTCCTGTCCGTATGTCACTCAGCTAACTCTGCCCCTTTCCTAGGAACAGTGAGCATGAATGGAGTCCTTAAACTCTTCGCTCATTTAATGCTTGCAACGGTTCTGTAAGGCAGATTATATTATTAGCCCATTGTACAGTTGAGGCAGTGGAAAGAAAGGGAGATGATATGTCAAAGTTTACTCAGCTGGTAAGTGATTCAGAGTGGATTCAAGCCCAGGTCACCCATTCTAATAGACACATTCTCCAGCCCCACCTGGGCTCCCAGGGCTTATTAGCTCAGGTGCCACCAGCTCCAGGAAGCCCTCTTACACCTGCCAATGAAGTGGTTCTGCCTTGATTCCTGTTTTTCCCATTAGAATAACATGAGGCCCTTCTGTATCTGCCTCTCACATTAGACTTTCAGCTCCTCTCGTGAAAAAGCTGTGTCTGGTGCCTCCCTGGTTTTACAGCACCTGCGCTGGGTCCTTACCTGAGGCCTCCAGTGTTTACTGTGGCCTTGGGCTAGTTGCTCACACTCTTTCATCTGACTGTATTTGTCAAGGTTCTCCACAGAGACAGGACCAGCATGATATAAATAGATATAAAAGAGGGTATTTATCAAGGGAATCCGTCCCACCATCATGAAGGCTGAGAAGTCCCATGACCACGGTCTGCCAGCTGGAGAACCAGGAAAGCCGGTAGTGTGGCTCAATGCAAGTCTGAAAGCCTCAGAACCAGGGAAGCCTGTATCATAACTCAGTCTGAGGCCAAAGGCCCAAGAATGGTGCTGATGGAGTGCATCCTGGAGACTAACAGCCAGAGAACCTGGAGTCCTGACATCCAAGGACGGGGGAAGAAGAAGAAGGGCATCCCAGCTCTGGAAGACCGAGAGAAAGCATCCACCCTTCCCCTGCCTTTTTTGTTCCATCAGGGCTCCCAGTGAATTGGATGGTGCCTGTCCCCATTGAGGGCAGATCTTTCTCTCAGCTCACTAGGCACCGCTTAATCCAGTGAATTGGACACCTGAGCTTGACCATCACGCTGACCCACAGGGGACAATGAGGGCCCAGAAGACAATGTTTGCAGAATCCTCAGCACATTGCAGGCAGCTCAGAGCTTGCCCAAGAGATGGATGATGCCCTTCCTAGCCCAGAGTTCCAGTTCCAGTTGATACCCCCAGGCTGGCATTGATGCCCACATCCCACAAGCATTCTCTGTGGGTGAGATCTCGCCAGAGCACTATTAAGTTGTGGGAAACTCACAGTGCCTATCCTGAGCCTGGGCCTGGGTGGCATTCAATACATGTGCTATGAAGAGTTCCATGGGTGAAGGAGGGAATCCCTAAGTCAGTTGGCTGAGATGAGTTTTCTGCTCTTGAAGGCTCAATTCACACTGCACCTTTTTAGTAAGCTCCAGCTGTTCACTGACCCAGTGTGAACAACACTGCTGAGAGTCCTGCGTGCTGGAGGCCCTAGCAAGGCTGTGCCCCTGCCTCGTCCCTGGGTGAGTGGCTCTAGGGTCACAGCAAGACAGGCCTGTATGTATGACCTTCCTTGACTATCACGACAACCATGCATGAGAGATACCATTATTCTCCACTAGCGTGTTAGGACAATTAGAATCCTAGAGGTTAAGTGCTCTTTTGGAGGTTAGAATTGGGGTGCTGACCACTCCCATTGGCCTTTATACAGGCTACTCCTCTCCAGCGGCCACTATGCCGTATGCTCTTCTCCACACAAACCCGCATTTGGAGTTCCTGTTTCCACTGACCAATGGACTCTCGGAATGCAGGGCTCCTTTGTTCCTTTGAGGTCCGATCTCCGAGAACAATCTGCAGGTGAGGCAGCGCAGTGGTGAGGGTTGGAAACAGTGTGTCTGAGGCACCCAGGCCAGTCCCTGGCACAAGGTGGGCATTGCACAGACACAGGCCTTTTAATGCGATTGTGTGTGCAACAGGCTAGTTCTGTGACTGTGGGGCTGGCTCTTCACCTCTCTGGATCTCCATGTTCTCATCTGTAAAACGCATGGGACTGTATGATTCATGATTCCCTTCTGGCTCCAGCATTCCATGGGTCTGTCTATGCAGTGGTACTTGGTCATCCCTGTAACAACAACAGGCAAGCAGGGTAGAGTAGAATTGCAATTGAGTAATTAGAATAATCAGAATTGGAAAATCATCATCAAAGCATGGAAGCTGCTAGCAGAGTGTTCAGTAAATGATCTTCATTGATTGCTATAAATTGTGTCTGCATAGAAAATTGGCAAACCCCCCTCACAGCTTAATACTTCTAGATCAGAGGTTGACAAACAATGGTCTGCCCCCTAAACACCCCTCAGGCTGATTTTGTGAATGAAATGGCATTGGCCACACAGCCATGCCCGTTTTCCTTCATACTCCCCTGGCTGCTTTTGTGTTACAAGTTGAGCAGTTGGAACACAGACCATGTTCAAAAGCTTAAAATGCTATCTGGTCTTTTACAGATAAAGTTTATTGATATTTGTCTTAGAAGTTGCACAGTGAACTAAGCTAAACAAATACCTCCTATGTAAGATTGTGTCTTCTTGGCCTAGCTTCCATGGTGTCTTCTGAGATTCCTCCACACATACCTGAAAAGTTTCAGGTGTAGCGACATACATACCTGCGGTTCCTCGAGCATCGAGATCTTTGCACCTTTTTGCCTTTGCCTGTGCTGTCTCCCCTGTGGTAAAGGCCATTTCCCCCAGCCTTCCCCAGCTCACCTCCCACTTGGTCTCCTCTGTGGACCTTCACTCACATCACCTGGGCTATTTCGAACCCTGGAGCCTACGGTGCTTACATTTCTCTGGCATTTAATGTCCTGCATTCCTTGTGGAATCACTTGTCTCTCTTTTCCATTGCTCCTGAAAGACCAGGACCTTGCCTTCGTGGCTCACTGAAAATTTCCCATGCCCCAAGCAGTGTCCCCAGACTACGGCCCACGGGCCACATGCAGCCCCCTGAGGCCATTTATCCACCCCCCCACCGCACTTCAGGAAGGGGCACCTCTTTCATTGGTGGTCAGTGAGTTGAGCACAGTATGTGGTGGCCCTCCAATGGTCTGAGGGACAGTGAACTGGCCCCCTGCATAAAAAGTTTGGGGACGCCTAATCTAGTGTGTGGTAAGTGCTCAGTAAAGCTGATTGAACGTACGACTAATGATACCCCACCCAGATGGGAGCCTTGATTAATTCTAACATCTGTCAGTGCTTAAGTAGGAGCCTCACGAAGACCTTGCTATCCTTTCAAAAAGTTAAAAAAACTATGATTGTCAGCAGGTTGATACACACCTGCAAATAGCATTTCTAAGCAAATAATGGGAGTCTGTGATGACTGCATTATACAACTGTGCAGCGTGGAGAATTGGAAACAGCCTGGCCTTTGTTTGGCATCAGGAGGACCTGGGTGTGTACCAGGAAGTGGGAATCTTAGGGGCTATCTTAGAAGTGTCTATACCACAGGAAGGAAAGAGGAAAGCTCCCAGTTAATTACCAGAAAGACTATCGTGTTTTTCCCTAATAACTCCTGACACCTAAGTTCTTAAATCTTTGAGAATGTTAGAGTCTTAGAATGAAAAAGAGCTTAGAAGGTTTTTAGTATTTCTAAGTGGTGCCATTTATTCACTCCTTCCCAGCTCCATGAAAGATCAATCCTGGCTAACAACCTCCTCCCAGCTCCATTCAGGTGAATATACTTGTCTCTCCTGCCCGAGAGTAACAATTATTGTGTGTGTGTATTTGTGTGTGTGTGTGAATCATCCTTTTGCTTTAGTTTATACTTCTAGTGACTTATCTATGTGTCTCTAAACAATATATTGCTTAATTTCGCCTTTTTAGAAGCTTTACATAAGTGTGATAATATGAGATCTATTCTTCTGTAATTTGCTGCTTTTACTCGACAATGTGCATTTGAGGTTCATTTGAGAGGACATATTTAGCTACTGTACCATCATTTTCTCACCCCAACGTTCAATTATCTCAATAAATCATAATGTGTTTATCTTTAAAAAATAAAGGTAGTCTTGCTGCCTGTAATTTCCATGCAGTACTTTCTTGGGGATAAGCAAAGTGACTCTGGGCATGGTCAGGGGCTGGTCAAGAGTTCGGGATTCGTTTTCCTTGCCATTTCTTGCTTGATGACATCAATTGCATCAGGGGCATGCTGAAAAATTTATTTGCCCAAGTAAAAAGGAAGTGATTATTTAAAAAAAAAAAAGAAGAAGAAGAAAGAAAAGCCCATTTGAATCTCTGAAAGAGCAGCAGCGGAGGCATGACCTGTGCCTGCTTATCTTCTATTTATACTACAAAGTCTTCCTTAAGACCCAGTCCTGCCCTGTAGGAGCTTAATGTCTATGACATTATAGGCTGACAGATCATCAGCCCAAGCGGTGCCCCAAATGCACTCAAATGCTTCTATTCTGAGCTGTGTCTTGGAGAGTCTTAGAATTTTTTGCAAACACTTGGAAAAAGCTCAGAGAAGGGTTCACAACACGTAACTAGAAGATGAAAACTGTCCTTGGAAGAATTCCATGGAGAATTTGTTTCCATCATCATGCTGCCCAGTTTATTCTCACATCATTCTCTCCCATTTCATTCCAGTCTGAGTTTGTTTTTTTTTTTAATGCACAGATCTTGACTTTTTCTCTAAGAATGCCCACGTGGCTCTCCACCCAGGCATGCCAAGGGCTGTCCTCTGAGACACTCACTGTTGCTCATCTCTGCTGGAAATTTACTTTAGAACTGGAGGGGCTGCCATGGAGTCCCCTTTTCTTATGTCAGCAGTGGTTTCAATACATCATCATCAAATCGATGACCGACTGTAAGGTGTAGGTAGAGAGAACCTCATAAAGTGCTGGCTGTTGGGAAATGTAGGAAAAAAGCACATCAGCAGAAATGGCCAAGCCACATTTGGGAACAGACTTTTTTTTATTCTTTCTTTGGCTTAGCTCTGGCTTGAATTTCCAAACTCACTTTTCAATTTCAATCTCAATGTTAGTTGCAACATACAGGTTGTAAGGAACTAAGGGGAGAGAAAGTCAATGTTCAATCAGCTTTCTGTGTGTACTTGTGCTTTTATTTTAAAAAATTTTAAGTGTACAAATAGAGGGAAAATAAAAATGAGTTTGGATTTTTATTTTGAGCATTGGACAGATATATTGATAATAATGGAGATACTCTCAGTATTGTTTTATTGCTCATGCTGGGAAAGTCAGACTTAATGGTTTTACTACTATTTAAAACATTTAGGTTGAACCATATGAAAATGTTGGCTTTATACATTAAGATGACCTAGTATTGGCATTTTTATATGATTAAAACTAATATACATTAATTTGTGTGACTACCTGATTACTGTCTGTTTCCTGCACTGATCTGAGAGCTCCACAGGGACAGAAGCCATGTTCGTTTTTTATTTACTGGAACTACCAGGATGTCTAGCAAATAGTACGTGCTATTAATTATGTCATTAAAAAAATACAGAACGACTCAAGAAAGGAGAATCACAGACCTGTATGAGCTATGAGTAGGGGCCTCACCAATCTAGCTGAGGCTGGAGTTTGTGTGACCCCAAGTGTCAGAATGTCAGGATGAATGTGACAATGGCCATTGGGTGACTGGTGTCTCAGACAGAAAGAGGTCCTTGGTATCAGCATTTCAGAGGGACAACTGTGGGATATTTCTACAGGTATTGCAGGGCAGCTTCTTTAGGAAGCAGACTCAAAGATGGGCATGAGCACGCAGCAGTTTATTAGGGAGTACTCTGGAGGTCAGTTCTATGGGAGTAAGGATAGGAAGAAGGGTTGGACAGTGGGAGAAGTTGAGTGAAGGAGCCCCAAGAAGCCTTCAGCCAACCCCGCCAGGAGCTGTGAGGCTGATATGGACCTTCAGAGTTGTCCTTAGGTAGAGAAAGGGGACTGTGCCTATGCTTGACCAATTATTGGATGTGGGCTGACCAAGATGGGCCATGACTTGGGTAAGGTAAGCCAGCACTCCCAGCAGCTGGGGAAGTAAGTCCTTCCATTCTGAAGGGGGATCTTGGTGCATCACAGCATTCACCACAGGCATGAGACAGTGAGAGTCATGTGGAATGGATGGAGGAGAGGTACCTGCAGCCCATCATGTAAGTGCTGGGGCTAGTGGGAGGCCTGGACCCCAAGCAGTGCCAGGAATGCCTGCAGCTTCATAGGGACATGAAAATCCAGAGGCTCTTGGGAGCATGGTAGCAAAGCTCAGTTGATGAAAATTCCAGGACTTCCATTTGCTCTGAGCAGGTTAAAATTGATCAGAGTTGCAGTTCTAGCACTTCTGCAGGTAGGGAAAGTATTGGCTGTATTCCTACCCAAATCTCATCTTGAATTGTAGCTGAGAAGTTCTCTTTTGGTATTTTTTGGTAAAACCCTCATATCATACCAGGTAAGTGTACTATGAAACATGACAAAGTTACAATTCTGCATTTGCTTTTCATTATGAAAATAATATGTCTCCATTTAAGGAGATCAGAAAAATACAGAGAAGTAGAAAAATGGAATTCAGTTATAGACCCCCTAATCAGAGATAACTATGAACACTTGAAATTATTTTCTCCTTTTTGACATTATTCTCCTCATAGTTACCTTTGTTGAGTTATAATCAAAGTATTCCTGTAATTTTATATCTTGATTATTTACTCTATCATCATAAGCCATTTGTATTGGCTGTGTTTTCTTTCCTGGAGTACCATAATTTGCCTATTCGATTTGTTTTCATGTTCCTCCTATTATAAACAATGACATATTAAAATTTTGTATGTCAATGTCCACATATTCATCTTTCATTAGATTACTAGAAAAGCTATCAAATATGGAATAACTTGATTAAAATATATGAATATGAATTAATCTATTCACATACTGCTGATAAAGACATACCTGAGACTGGATAATTTAAAGAAAAGAAAAAGTGGACTCCCACATGGCTGGGGAGGCCTCACAATCATGGCAGAAGGCAAAAGGCATGTCTTACATGGCAGCAGACAAAACAGAATGAAAACCAAGCAGCAAGATTTCCCCTTACAAAACGATCAGATCTCATGAGACTTTTCACCACCATGATAATAGTATGCGAAAAACCACCTCCATGATTCAGCTGTCTCCCACTGGCTCCTTCCTACAACATGTGGGAATTATTGGAGCTACAATTCAAGATAA
The DNA here is from genome assembly GCF_048565385.1 of Saimiri boliviensis. NCBI lineage: Eukaryota > Metazoa > Chordata > Mammalia > Primates > Cebidae > Saimiri > Saimiri boliviensis. The sequence continues at coordinate 83,894,522 of NC_133463.1, forward strand.
GATCTGGGTAGGGGTACAGCCAAACCCTATTGGAATATTTCTACTGCCTTTGATTGGAAGAGGCTTTGCAACATACTGATTTATCTCCACTCCCAGCAGCACACGGAATTAAGGATCTGGTTGGCATCAAACAGGCTCTGCCACATTGTATTTACTGCCTTTCTCCCAGGCACTCATTAAAGTTCTCACCATCTCACAAAGCTCAGGTCTTGACTTCCCTGTCTCCTGTAAACTGAGTTGGTCTAGATCTTCCCTAGAACACCTATCAACTTTGCCTGACTTCTTCACTGCCCATTCCCTGGTCCCTGTCCCATGGCAACAAAGAGTAAGCATGTGCGGGTTTGGGTCTTTGCATTGCTCACCACCCATGGGGGAGACCCATACACAGAATATATAACAATGTTCTCAGTTGCCTTTCTATATTAGTGAAGTTACTTTCCAAGACCTAACTATCAAAATAATAGAATAAACATTTTCCTTGGCTTCCTAAATCACCGATATAATATTATTCATGGAAGTTTAGTGTGTGTGTGTGTGTGTGTGTGTATGTGTGTGTGTGTGTGTGTGTGTGAGGGGTGGGGGAGAGAGAGAGAGATACATTCCATGCTCATTCTCTTTTCTGAAATTTTCGAGACTTCAGAGGATGATTTTTCTTCTGCCTGGAATGCTCCCTTCAGTATGTTTTGCAGTGAGAGGCTGTGGGTCACAAATATTCTCAGTCAGTAATTGTCTTTCATTGTGCCCTACATTTATATAGATAGTTTTGCAGAATGTACAGTTCTAAGTTGACATTTATTTTTTCTTCACTCATTGGAAATATTTTACTGTTTTCTGGCTTTGACTTTTGTTATTGGAAATCAGTTTCACATCTATGGTTATTCCTTTGGAGGTAATCTGTCTTCTGTCTCTGGATGCTTTTAAGATGTTTTCATGGTTTTTGATACTGTTCAGTTTCTTAATAATTGGGATGGTCCATTAGTGATGTGTTGGGCTTCCTGAATCCTGACTTATCTTTCATCATGTCAAGGAAATTCTTTGAAATGTCCTTTTCACATGTTCCCTCTTTGCCATTTTCATCATTTGGAAATTTGATCATAAAATTACAAGGCTTTTCACACAAACAATAAACAATTATTGTTTTTTATTAATACTTAATTGTACATATTTATGGGATATATGTGACATTTTGATAGAGGCATACAATGTGTAATAAATCGAAAGAATGAGGATATTCATCACTTCAAACTTTTGTCATTTCTTTGTGTTGAGGACATTTTAAATTTTCTCCTCTAGCTATTTTGAAATATGCAATAAATTATTGTTAATTATAGCTACACTACCGTGCTATCGAACACTAGAACTCATTTCTTCTATCTACCTGTATTTTTGTACACACTAACCAACCTCTTTTCCCTGTTGCCTAATTCTTCTCAGCCTCTTGTAACTATCATTCTACTCTCTACATCCATGAGATCAACTTTTTAGCTCCCACATATAAACGAAAATATGTGACATTTGTCTTTCTGTGACTGGCTTATTCGATTTCTGGTTTCATCCATATTGCTGTAAATGACAGGACTTCCTTGATTTTTGTGAATAAATAGTATTGTATTGTGTATATATGCCACATTTTCTTTACCCATTTATCCATCGATGTACACTTAGGTTTAGTTTTTTGAGGACTCTCCACACCGTTTTCCACAGTGACTATACTAATTACATTTCCATTATCAGGGTACTAGTGTTCCCCTCTCTTTGTATCCTTGCCCGCATCTCTTAATTTTTGTCTTTTTGATAATAGCCAGTTCAACTGTGGTGGATGATATCTCAGTGTGGTTTTGGTTTGCATATCCCTCATAATTAGTGTTATTAAGCATTTTTTTCATGTGCTTGTTGGTCATTTGCACGTCCTCTTTTGAGAAATGTCTATTCAAAGCATTTGCCTATTTCTTAAAATATTATTTGTGGGGCTCTTTTTCTTTTTTCTTTAATTTTTTATTTTTTGCTATTTAGTTGTTTGACTTTTTAATATATTCTTGTTATTAATCCATTTTATAAAAAGGATATATTAAAAAGTCAAACTTTTGTATATATTCTTATTAATCCCTTTTTCGTCACTCTGTAGACTGTTTCCTTTGCTGTGCAGAAGGTTTTTATCTTGATGTAATTCCACTTGCCTATTTTTGATGTGGTTGCCTGTGCTTTTGAGGTCTTATCAAAAAAATCTTTGCCTGAAGCATTTCCCCAATGTTTTTTCCTCACTAGTTTGATAGTTTCAAGTCTTGCATTTAAGTCTTTAACCCATTTTAATTTGATTTCTGTAGCTGGTGAGAGATGGGTGTCAAATTTGATTTTAAAAATCCAAATTTAGATGAGACATCCAATTTTGTATTTAAATATCCAATTTTAAATGAATTGCATTTTAAATATAAATGAAATATAATATTTTAAACGTAATTTTAAAATATTATATTTAATTTATATTTTAAACATAAATCATTGAATCTATAGATCAGTTTTGGTATACAATAATTTTTACAATACTAATTCTTCTAATCCATGAACATGATACATTTTTCTATTTTTGGGTGACCTCTTTAATTCCTTTCATCAGTATTTTATAGTTTTCCTCGTGGATATATTTTAGATCCTTGGTTAAATTTATTTCTAGGTATTTTATTATTTGTGGTAGCTATTGGAAATGGGATTGCTTTTCTCATTCATTTTTTTTCAGTAGTTTGCTGTTGACATATAGAAATACTACTGATTTTTGTATGATAATTTTGTATTCTACAACTTTACTAAATTCACTCATCAGTTATAAGAGTTTTTTTGGTGGCACTTTTAAGGTATGTGTATACATATGTATAATTTCATCTGAAAGCAGGAACAATTTGACCTCTTACTTTTTGTTCAGTGAAAAGGTCATATACACATATTGGCTCCCAAAAGCTGAAGGTGCTGAGAAACCAAAAGACAAAACATTCAAATCCAGTTTGTCTGTAAAGTGTGTTTTATTGGGAAACTGGCTGACAGAAGCATGGTCTTGGGTTGCCACAAGACAAGTACATCACTGTACAGTTACTCTGCAGACTCAAGGCTTGTATAGCATAGGAAAAGGTTAAACGTGCTCCAGCAAGACACTTAAAGGCAGCCCTCCAGAATGGCAAAATGCTATATGTGTAAAAGCCTATAGTTTGTGCACCAATACCAAGGCTGACACAGACTTACACTAAGCACAGTAAACAAAGTAGAAATCAGGAGACTTTCAGAGGACTGGAGCTATTCAGAAGCTAACGTGGCAGATTAGCATCCAAGATGGAGTCGCTTTTTTTCTTCCCACTTTCCAGTTTGGATGCACTTTATTTTTTCTCTTGGATAATTGTGTTGGGAAGAACTTCCAGTTCTATGTTGAATAGGAGTGGTGAGAGTAGGTATCCTTGCCTTGTTTCAGTGCTTAGAAGAAAAGCTTTCAGCTTTTCCCTATTCAGCATAACGTTAGTGGTGGGATTTTCACTTATGGCCTTTATTGTGTTGGAAGTACACTTCTTTTATACTTACTTTGTAGAGGGATTTTATCATGATACAATGTTGAATTGTATCAGATATTTTTCTGCATTTACTGAGATGCTCATATGTTTTTTGTTCTGTTCTGTTGATGTGATGGAGTATGTTTATTAGTTTGTGTATGTTGGACCATCCTTACATCCCTTGGATAAGTCCCACTTTATCATGATGAATTATCTTTTCAATGTGCTGTTGGATTCAGTTTGCTAGCACTGTGTTGAGGAGTTTTGCATCTATGTTCATTGGGGGATATTGGCTTATAATTTTGTTGTTGTGTCCTTGTCTGGCTTTAGTATCGAGTAACCCTGGCCTCATAGGATAAATTTGGAAAAGTTCTTTTCTCTTCAATTTTCAGGAAGATTTTGAGAATAACTGTCATTTGTTCTTATTTAACTGTTTGGTAAAATGTATCAGTGAAACCATCAGGTCCTGAGCTTTTCTTTGATTGAAGACTTTTTGTTATTGATTTAATCTCATTACTCTTTATTAGTCTGTTCAGCTCTTTAATTTCTTCTTGGTTCATTATTAATAGGTTTTATGTGTCCAGAAATTTATCCATTTCTGTTAGAGTATAGTTGTCTTCAACAGTGTCTAATGATTCTTTGTCTTTCTGTGGTATCAGTTGGAATGTCTCCTTTTCTTTCATTCTGGTTTTATTCATGTGAGTCTTTTCTCTTTTTTTCTTGGTTAGCCCAACTAATGATTTGTTGATGTCATCATTTCAAAAAATTAACTTTTTGTTTTTTTGATCTTTTGTATCCTTGTGTCTCAATTTTATTTCTGCTCTGCTCATTTTTTCTTTTTCCATAGGTTATTGGGGTACAGGTGATATCTGGTTACATGAGTAAGTTCTTTAGTGGTGATTTGTGAGATGTTGGCGCACTCATCACCGAGCAGTATACGCTGCATCGTATCTGTAGTCTTATTCCTCATTCCCCTCCCACTCTTCCCACCAAGTTTCCAAAGTCCATTGTGTAGGGCCACAGCCCTATAGGGTCATGGGGTGTCCCCTATCACTGTGCTGAGGCACAGGATCCAAGAAATAGAGACAGGACACAAAAGGACTGGAAAAGAGCAGCTGCACTCAGAAGGCCACGCCATCTGTGAGCAGAGACAGGCGAGGCCCCAAACGTCCAGGAGCCTGGGTTTTATTTATTGGGTACCAGATATTTATTGGGTACCTCATATTCACCCTGGTCAAGTTTTGCTCCTTTCCATCTTAAGATCATCTGCAGACAATCTGCTCTTCTGAAATCATCTTCTGTGGGGCGTGCCAAACGAGGATGAAGGGCTCCTTCGGATATCATAATTTGAGGTCCCATACACAACAAATGCATAGATGTTTCATTGTGCACATTCCGTTTATTTGGATTTCCATCTCTACCAAGATGGGAAAGGGTAGTGAGTGAGGTCATCTTAAGGACAGTGATAGGGTCAAGACAATCATGTGCACAGTAAGCAAGGGGTCCACCCCCATTATGTCACTGAGGCTAGGAGGTGGGTTGTGTGCAGTGAAGAGGGTGCAGTGTGCAATATCTCTTGTCTAGGGGCAGGCTACTTCTAAGGAATTCTATAGGAGGATGCTCTTGAGTCAGCATAGTAGCAGAACTGACCAGGTCTACAGCCACCTGCTGGCAGCTTCCAGTGATTTCTATAGGAGAATGCTCTGAGCAGTACAGTAGTTCGAGAGCTGACAGGTTATATAGTCACCAAGGTGCGATTATACTGGAGGGGTTTTAAGCCCTCAAAGGCTCATGGGATTGCCGGTCTGAGGGCAGCCTTCCACAAGAACTGGACGCAAGATACTACAACTCCTTTTTCAGAAGGAGAGGCTCTTGCTGCAAGCCTGCCATACACCGGGTATCTTTACGATACTAAATGCTGCTGCCTAGGCCAGTCTTGTCCTGGTATAACTGCTTTTTCCTTAAATCATGCTCTGTACCATGTCTGCTCTAGACATTCCTCCAACTATAAGCAAGATATGTTTATGTATGTATAGCTGTTTATCCCTTAATTCATGCTCTGTACCATGTCTACTCTAGGCATTCCTCCAACTAGGAACTAACATATAATTATACGTGTGTGTGTGTGTGTGTGTGTGTGTGTGTGTATACATATATATGTGTATACATATATATACATGTATATATATGTATATACATGTATATATATATATATATATATATATACACACACATATATATATGTATATGCATATATATGGGAATAACCGAGTAGCAGGATATTCTTCAGGCACTAATTCTATAAACTAATATATGATTATATATAAAGGATTATATAAAGGAAATAACTGAATAATAACACTATAAGATATTCTTCAGGCACTAATTGTTTCAGGGATTTGCTTAGCTCTCCTTCCTCGGTGCCTAGATGAGATGGTTACCCACACATTGTATCATTAGGGGCAGGGTACAGCTACAGTTGAGAGAGGTAGATTGAGCTTTTTTGCCATGCACCATTTACCCAACAAGATCCAGCCCGATGGAGGTGAGAAAGGGGTAAGTGAAGCAATTCCATCTCTACTTGGCCCCACGAGGAAGGGTGAAGCAATTGCTTACAACTTGGCTTGGGGATGAGTGGCCACTGGGTGGGGTAGTTTGATGGCAGTTTAGTCTCAGAGATGAAGGGTTACCATGGCTACTCACCCCCAGAATAAGACACACTCCAGCAGTTCTTCTAGTTCCTAGATGGTGTAGCACAGTAGCAGTCTAAACCACATAAGTGAGGCACGGTGTCAGTTCCTTCCCTGAGGGGACCACAGCTATGTGGCCTCCAGGCAGCTTCCTCATCTGGACTTAGTGCCTGTGAGGACTGCAGGAGACCCCAGTGGTGAGGTCTGAGATATCCGAGTTGCAGTTGGGGCTGCTGGGATCCTCTTGCCTACCTTTCACTGTAGGGAGCAGTTCTCCTGGTTCCCAGCTGATTCTGGTTGAGGGATGAGGTGGTGTAGTCCTGGTGTTTTCTTCCATTCTCTGTGTGGCCATCTTGACTTTCTGTGCTCACCAGGGTTCCTGTTCCTCCTTGGACATACTCCAGTGCTCTCCTTTAGTTATTCTTATTATGTCATTGTTCTTGTCTTTGTGGAAGGGATCAGCCCTATGGACTTCCAGTCAGCACTGTTGCTGATGTCACTCTTCTCATTCATTCTAGTCCCCTTGAGTTTTAACCCTGTGTTTATATTTTTCCAGCTTCATGTCTGTATGCTACACTCAGGGTAATTTTTTTAGAATCTCTTTCATGAATTTTTCTTTTATCTGTAGCCAGTCTGCTCTTTAGCTTACACATTAAGTTTCAAATTTCAATTATTTTATTTTTATTTAGAGAAGTTCTACTTTTTAGGTCTGCTTGTTTATTTTTATCATCTCCTATTCCTTATTCATGTAGTTTCCTCTTCTTCATGTCTTTAAACAGTAAATACGCCAATTTTATACTGCATGCCATTATTTGCGCTTCTGATTCCACATTCACAGTGTCTCATTTCCTTAAGTGTTTTGAGATTTAAAAAATATTGTGAACTCATTTTCCTTGGATATTTATCTGCAGGAATTCTTTGATTACTAGAAGGAAGTTGTATTGTTTCAGAAACAATTTGTATTTGCTTTACTTTAGAATAAATGTCAAGCTTTGAGTCTTTTATGGATCAAATATTTTTGTTCCCTCCAAATTCATATGTTGAAGTCCTAACCGTCAATATGACTGTATTTGAAGATAGGTGCTGTAGGGAGATGGTTAAGGTTAAGTGAGGTCATAAGGGTGGGGCTTTAACCTAACAGAAGTTATAATAAGAGGAAGAGACACGGAGCACTCTTTCTGCATGCATGCACAGAAGAAAGGCCACGTGGGGACACAAGGAGAAGGGACAGTCTTCAAGAAAGGAAGAGAGACCTCACCAGAAAGTAAGCCTGCTGGAACCTTGCTATTGAATTTCTGGCCTCCAGTATTGTGAGAAAATGAATGTTTATTGTTTAAACTTCTCAGTCTATGGTATTTTGTTGTGGTAGCCTGAGCAGACTAATACAGGGTCTTTTGAACGACACAAAGAGTAATTTTTTTTTCTGTAGATATGCATGACAGCTTGCTAGTGGCTATGAATTCTCAGGAGGCTATTGTTTCCCTCTACACAGTTTTGAGGTAGTGATGGGGAAATTTTCCTGTTGCTTCTATGCAGGATATGTTTTCTGGTTTCTTCCTCCTCTCTCCAGTTCACACTTATGGAGCAGATTCTAGTCCTTTGGGATTCTGGCTTCATTTAGAATCTCCTGTTGGACTCCCTACCACTGGCCTGGTCCATTTTTATTCTCCCACATGGAATGCAATCATTAACATGGAAGCTCAGGTGCACCAGGGCCCAGCAGACAGCCCTGGTGAAAGCAGATTTCCCACTGCTTATCTCTCTGGCTTCCTTTTCCACTTTGATTTTTGGCCTCTGAGAATTGTTCGAATTTTTTTCCAACTTTGGTAATGCATTGAAAACTGTTACAAAACTGAACTGAAAACAATATAAAAGCCATTTCCAACATTTGTAATTGTTGTGCAGTGAGAGGATAGTTTGAGTATTCAGTCTCCAACACTGCCATGGATGGAAGCTCACTTAGCTCAGAACTATTTCCAGTCTATCTCTCCCTGGTGGGGCACTGCGGAGGGGAAGAACCTGTCTTTTCTGTGGGGTGATAGTGAATGTGGCAGACAGGTACATGGATGTCACCTATGAACTATACTTCCTGGTTTTCATTTCCTATCTGACATTGACTCTGAGTTTGGCCATGTGGCTTGCTTTGGCTAATGGGACATTAGCAGCCATGATGCAAGCAAAGTCTTTAAAAGTGTTCAGGTATTGGGGCTTTTCTTCTGGGAATCCAGTTGCCATGTTCTAAGGAAATCCAGGCTAGGGACTGTCAGGAGAAGCCACACTGGGAAGTTGTAGAAGATAAGATACCACACAGAGAGTGGGGTTAACAGAAGATCCTAGACAAGCTCTCAGATAAATGTAGTGGCATGGATGAGCCACAGAGGCCTGTAGCCTTACCCAGTAAACCGAGAAATAGAAACTCTCCTTGGCCCAGGGCCAGAAGTCATGAAACTCTGTGCTCCAAGATATGAAGCCCTGGGCCAGGCACAGAGGGCGATTCATGCAATGCATGTCTGTTTGGTTGTTGAGGAAGGATTATGGGAAATAGTGAATTGACGCTATTTTAAGGCACTAAGTTTTGGGGGAAGTTTGCTATGCAGCATAAATAAATCCATGAGGATTGACCTGTGTCCCCTGTCTCCCCCAGGCTGGTGACACACACGTAGGAGAGTTAAATCGGACATTCTGGTTGAAGAATTTCTGTCTTGGCTTTTCACTTCACATCCTCATGTTTCATGTAAGCATGAAGGCTCTGTCACACATTCACTGGGGGATTTAGTAGAGCACTGTCCTCATCTGAGGCCTCACTTCTGACATGAAGGGCTTGGGCCACCAGTTCCTTGAGTTCCTCGGGTCCTTTGCAAATCTAGCCTTCAGTGTTCTATGTAGACTGAAAACTGGTTTGGATCTGTCTTTCTACTAGGACCTCAGGGAGATAAGAACAGAAATAGAAAGCACCACCTCTAGCCTTGTGAGGTTGAAATCCCAATGGGGAGCAAGCCTTATACACACATCAACTAGACTCACATGATGGCCTGGACTCCAGGAATGCCTTTCAGGTTCTGTTGCTTTTTCCTTTGGACTGCATCAGCAGTCTGGCATATGACTCAAGCAGTAGGTATCCGCTGCTTACCTCCATCTGCCTGGATACTAGCCAGATTCTTGTTTTTTAAGAGACAAGGTCCTGCTTTGTTACTTAAGCTGGCCTTGAACTCCTGGGCTCACATGATCCTTCTGCTGAACCTCCTGAGTAGCTGGGACTTCAGGTGTGTACCACTGTGCCCAGGCATAAGTTAAATTCAGCAATAAAAAGCAAAGGGAGTGGGCAGGGCTCTCTGGGATGGTGCTTTGCTCCTGAGACCTGTGGTGTGAGATAAAGTTAATCCTTAAACAGCCAGAAAGTTTGCTCCAGACCGCAGGACCCTGCACATAGAAAAGATTTGGTTGTTTTGGAACAGAAGGAAAGTCACTGTGGCTCTACACTCAGTAAAATGGGACTGGGATAGAGTGAGGTCAGAGAGGCAGGTGGGACCTCATGTCATGAAGGGTGTGATAAAAACCATGGGGAAGAGTCAGGACGTTTCTCTTGATGGTGATGAAGAAGCAATGAGGAGTAGCATGGTTGGTGTTTTGTCTTTGAAGATTACTAGTTGCTGCTGTGTAGAGACAAGCTTTAGGAAGGGAGGAGTTGGGGCTGGGATCGAGAGATTCAAAGGAAGGCAAGACAGCCACAGAGGAGGGGCCTCATCCAGCCCTCAGAATAGGTCAGGTGTCCATCCCTACGTCAGTCAACTTCAGGCAGGCAAATGGACCCTCAGCAAAGATTTCACCAAGGAGTTTAAAATGAGAATTAGGGTGTCGTGGATGTGGGGTGCTAGGGAAGCCAGGTCTGGAAGGGGGTGTCCAGGAGTCATCCTCAGGGGCTGGACAAGTTGGACCTTGTGGGGAAGGCAAGAGGATGAACCTATGCGGCCTCTAGAGTGGGGTCATGGAGGGGTAGTGGGTAGGAGGGCCATGGAAATGCTGCTGTGGGCAGTGCCCTCCCTCTGCTCACCACTGCCTTCATGGTCTTACTGCCAAGTCGCTGGTGGCGTCTCAGGCCGTGACGGTCAGCAGGGCCAGTGGTCAGGAGATGAGCAAGGATGGCAGGGACCCACCAGGCAGTTCTGCACCTGCTCATACTGGAGAATAGCCTCTGCTTCCCTCCTGCCTTCCAAATACACACAGGTCCTCCTTTCTGCTGCTCTATCTGAGAGCCACTCAGGAGGGAATTAGGGAATGCTGATCTCTGCAGTCAGGAGCACAGTGCCAAGGTGACAGCACCCAGACCGACCCCTGCTCCTCCACCTTGCTAGATTTATTTTCATTTGCTCAAATTGACTTTCTTCCCACAGTGTGAATTTTGTTTGCTTTCAGTGTCTGCATTTCATATTCTGTGGCCCCTTTACCTGAGGCAGATGAAGTCTTGTTTCAGTTCAAAGTTCCTAGGGAAGAGCTCTGATGGGGCTGAATCTAGTCAGCTTCTCAGGCACAGAAGAGAGAGGGTGGGGAGGGGCTGAGGAAATACAACTCCCATGGTGACCCTGGAGAGGGACGGTGGGTAGGATGGGCAGTTTCCAGAGGAATTGGGCAGGGGTGTCCTGGGTGGGTAATATCACAAATCTCACTCACTATGTTTTGCATGTCTGTGTGTCCTCCAATATTCACGTTGAAACTAAACGCCGAATGCAACAGTATTACGATCTGGGGCCTTTAGGCTAAGAGGGCTCAGCCTTTGCGGATGGGATTAGTGATCTCATAAAAGCCTTGAAGAATGACTTCACCTCTTCAGTCCCTTCTGCTATGTGAGGACACAGTGTTTGTCCCCACCCAGGATGTGGCAACAAGATGCCACCATGGAGGCGGAGTCCGGGCTCTCACCACCAAACTTGCTGGTTCCTGGATCTTGAACTTCCCAGCCTTCAGTACTGTGAACAATACATATATATTTTTAAATTGGTTATAAAGTACCCAATCTGTGGTATTTTGTTTTAGCAGCACAAACAGACTAAGACATCAATGTATCATCATTGAGCCCAGGTTACTCAGACTGGGGTAGGTGGGAGGTGGTTTCCCTGAGAACGTGGGGGCAGGGAGACTCAATAGTGACTTGAGAGAGAGAGAGAATGGAAGAGAGAGTGAGAGAAAGAGACCAAGAGACAGAGAGAGAGAGGGAACTGAAGGTCTGATTTGGAGAGGCCACATATGTTATCAGCCTAAGGAGCAAAGCCAAGAGTAGGCTCAGGAGAATGGATGTAAATTGGGGGCTGAGTAAATGCTGGAGGGAGCTGGAGCTGAGCGTGGACGCCAGGTGAGGGGTCCTCAATACATGCCTCTTCAGAGCGGTCTGGGTGGTCTGACTCAGACGGTGACTACTGTAGTAAGCCTGGAAGGAAGAGTTTCATGAGTTGTCCCAGAGAAGCTGGGTAGCGTTTCCTGGAGGAGGCAAAGTTATTTTGTGCTCCTCATCATTTTAGTGAGTTGAGTCTGCTCTCCTTTCCTCTCTGGAATCACTCCCACCATTTTTGGTCTTTATTATCTCTGCTTATAAAAGAAAAAGTCAGGACTGGGAGTGGTGGCTCACTCCTGTGATCCCAGCACTTTGGGAGTCTGAGGCGGGAGGATCATTTGACTTCAGTAGTTCAAGACCAGCCAGGTCTACACGGTGAACCCCATCTGTACTAAAAATATAAAAATTAGGCAGGCGTGGTGGCACATGCCTGTAATCCCAGCTGCTTAGGAGGCTGAGGCAAGAGCATCGCTTGAACCAAGGACGTGGAGGTTGCAGTGAACTGAGATCATGCCACTGCACTCCAGCCCAAACGACAAAATGGGACTCTGTGTCAAAAAAAAAAAAAAAAAAAAAAAAAAAAAAAAAAAAAAAGATGTTGGAGGTGCAAAAGTGGTATTCCTGGCCTCCCAGCCTGATGAGTAGTTTCTTTCACTGAGCTCTCCCTTCCTGCGACACTGTGATCAACTTATGTTTGATTTAATGCTTCCACTGTGCTGTATATTTTAAAATTATTACTGAAGTATAACTGACAAATAAAATTTGTATATATTCAGGGCATATACAATGTTTTTTGAGATACACACACACACACACACACACACACACACACACACACACGGAAGTAGTTATCATTGTCTAGCTAATTAACTTATCCATCACCTTATATAGTCACCTATTTTTTGGTGAGAACACTCAAAACCTACTCTCTTAGCAAATTTCAAGTATACAACACATTATTATTATCTCTAGTCACCATGCTGTACATCAGATCCTTATAACTTATTCATCTTATAACTGAAAATTTTTACCTTTTAACTAAAATCCGTTATATTCTCTGCCATTCATCCCTTGGCAACCTTCTTTCTACTCTCCTTGTCTGGGTTTGACTTCTTTAAATTCCCCATGAAAATGAGATCACGCAGTATTTGTCTTTCTGTGTCTGGCTTATCTTACTTTGCAGAGTGTCCTCCAGTTTGCTCCTTGTTGTTCCCAGTGACAGATGACGGCATCTCCTTCTCATTTTGGGCTGAATAATATTCCATTATACATTTGCATCTATTAATATCTAACTATCTCTCTATCGACCTATCTACCTGTCTACCTATCCACCTACCTGTCTGTCTATCTATCTTCAATTACTTTATCCATCGATGGACCGTTAGATTGCTTCCATATCTTGGCTATTGTGAATCACGCTGCAATGAATAAAATATATAAGGAGTTCATATAACCCAATAGCTAAAAAATAACCAAATTAAAAGTGGACAAAAGGCCTGATATCTGTATCATTAAATTTATGTTATAGGAGAGAAACCTGGGTCTCAGAATAAATCAAAACCTTCCCAGGGCCACCTGGCTAGTTAGGTGTGGTGACAATTCACAAGCAGACCAGCCTGTTTGTATCTCCTGTCTGTGCTGCCACCGAATCTGGGTGGAGACCATTTCTATTTCTCTCTCTCTCTCTCTCTCTCTCTCTCTCTCTGTTGGAAGCAGAATTTCACCTTTCCCTCTTAGGACTAGAAAAGCCTGCAATAATTGCTACAGGTGTGATGTTGTTTCTTAGGCCACGTCAAGATCGATTAGCCAATCTCCAAAGCTCCGGCTCTCTGAACCCTTAGCCATCTGGCAATTATGAAGTCTTTCAGCTCGGCAATTATTTCTTTGCTGGCATCTTTAATTTCTCAAGCTCCCCTGGTGACTTTGTTAGAGGTGCAGACAAGGTGACCCTTAGTAATGTTAAATTGCATGTCTCAGGAGGCCTGGGGAGGTGCATAGGACATGGATGCCCAGTGAAGCTCCTTGAAGTGTCCTTCTGCCTGACACCCAGAGGGCAGGGCAGGGCAGGGTCTGCCAGGGACCCTGGGTGGAAGGCAGCATACCCTGATCCGAATTCCTCTTAGTCTCTGTCTCTTAGTCTTGGTGGACATTTCCTCACTTGTAAAATGGTGATGACAATAGCTTTGGAAGTTGGGCAGAGCTGAGGAGGTGACAGCTGTGGAGTGGCAGCATAAATTTGGAGCAGTTCTCAAACTTCAGTGGGTGCAGGGTGTCTGTGTCTGGGGATCTTGTAAAAGTGAGAATTAGTTTTAAGCTATTAGGTCTGGGACAGGGCCTATGACTCTGTGTTTTTAATATTCTCCAGTGATGCTGACGCCTCATGGGGGACCACACTGTCCGTAGCCAGGGTGTGAAGCACTCCAAGTATGGCAGGGATGAGGGTGGTTATTTTTCTAGACAACAAGGTCCAAAACACAGAAAAAAGTTTACAAACAGAAAACCGAAAGCACCAAGGGGTCCCACAGTGGTCGAAAGAGTAGAGAGAGAAGTGTGGCTTCTCAGGCTCAATGCGGTGAGCACACAGGTCCATGGGTGGAGGTGAGGGCCTGCACTCCCTGGTATGTATCCTAAGCACGTGCCAGGGGCTATGGCAGGTGGTGCACAGTAGATGGAGAGGGAGATGTTTTAGTTCTGTTTCACCACTGACCAAACTGATCCTGTAGAGATTATGTGTGCTGCCCAGAGTCATACTCTAACAAGGAATAGAGCTGGGATGGGAGCCCAGGCTGTCTTGCCCCAAGCTTATGGCATCTCCTCTTTGAAAGGCAGAGGGAGTGGGAGGTGGCGTACGTGACAGGAGGCTCTGGCACCCCGTGGGACACTAGGGGATGGAAGCGAGCAGTATGGCAGGGAATCACTGGCACCACGGGGCACACTCTTCTCCCTTCTCTGTCCCGGAGACCCACTTGGTTTTCCTGCTTACTCAGAGCAACCATTAGCCTCATCTCTCTGTGGCACCCTCTGCCCTGATAGGCTTCCAGCTGCAGGGCAGTGCGACCTCCCAGCAACCACAGGCTTGTCCCAGCATAAACCTCCATAGCAAATGCTTATAATTTTACGTCGCCTCAGTGTCTACTTTTAAATTAAAGCTTAACTTTCCTATACCAGCAGCAGAGCTTAGTACCCCTTGGCATAGCTTCTGATACTATCCCCTACCCAAGTGGCTCCAGGTGATGGCCAGAAATAAAACTGAGAGGTGTGTCTTACCTAGCAGCCTAGGATCCTGGTTCTTCTGCCACATCCTTTAAGGGAACCCATTCAGACATTCACCACCTCTCAGTCAGTGTGGGGATCTTATAAAAAGAGGATTCATTTTAAGCTATTAGATCTGAGACAGGGCTTACGACTCTGCGTTTCGAATATTCTCCAGTGATGCTGATGCCTGACATGAGGACCACACTGTGTGTAGTGAGGGCGTGAAGCACTGTGCATATGACAGGGATGAGGGTGGTTATTTGTCTAGACAATGAGGTCCCAAACACAGATAAAGTTTGCTAACAGAAAATGGAAAGCAGGCATTATTACCTCCTGGATATAGCGCCCGCTTGCCTTAAATCCAGCATTAAAGCCCCCACGAGAAACCTGTTGGGATAACACCCTGGACCCCATGAGGACGTTGGCCCATGGGTCAGCCCCCACCCGCCCTCCTGTGCGGTGCTCCCCGACCTCCGCATGTGCATGTGCGCATGAGAATGTGTGAGTGCGGGCGTGTGTGTGTGTGTGTGTGTGTGTGTGGCCTCTATGCATGCTGTGTACTTCCCAGGGTCTGTGAGTACTAACAGTGCTGAATATTTCACATTGTAGTTGTGTCATTGAAGCTGTGGCCACCATCTGACCCCTGATGGTGACTCAGGAAGGTAGATTCCTGCTGGCACTCTTTTGTCTGGGCCTCTCAGCTGCTGGGGACAGCAGTTACCTGCTGAGTTGATAATGAAACTCAAAGAGTTTCATTCAAAACAACTTCTTGGTGCCTCGCCCTGGAAGCAGATCAGAAACTAATCTCACAGAATCAGCTGTGGGACACAGCGAATGCCCTGATCACCCCACGAGAGTCTCATTCCCCGTGGGCCACAGCACAATGTTCCAGCCAACAGGTATGAATGGAAATATGCGACAAACCTCTAGGCCACATCTTTTATTTATTTATATTTATTTTTGTATTGATTATTTTAGAGGCAGGCTCTCACTCTGCTGCTCAGGCTGGAGTGCAGTAGTGTGATCATAGGTCACTGCAGCCTGGAACTCCTGGGCTCAAGTGACCCTCCCACCATAACCTCCCAAATTGCTGGGACTGTGGATGTGTGCCATGGTGACAGCTAATTTTTTCTGCTTTTAGTAGAGAGAGCATCTTACTGTGTTGTCTATGCTGGTCTTAAACTTCTGGGCTCAAGCAGTTCTCCTGCCTAGGCCTCCCAAAGGGCTGGGATTGGGATCCTTACAGCCATGAACCACTGTGCTTGGCCTCTGCATCTTTATTTTTTGAGATGGAGTTTGGCTCTTGTTACCCAGGCTGGAGTGCAATGGCATGATCTTGGCTCACCACAACCTCCGCCTCCTGGGTTCAAGCAATTCTCCTGCTTTAGCCTCCCAAGTAGCTGGGACTACAGGTGCGTACCACCATGCCCAGCTAATTTTTGTATTTTTAGTGGAGACGGGGTTTCACCATGTTAACCAGGATGGTCTCGATCTCTTGACCTCGTGATCCACCCACCTCGGCCTCCCAAAGTGCTGGGATTACAGGCGTGAGCCACCGCGCCTGGCCCTTGGCATCTTTTAAGAAGGAAATGGCTTGCCTTCCAAGACCTGATTTCCTGTTTCCTCCAGCTGGAACTCAGATGCGGAATGGAGAAAGTGGCTTCAACTGTGCAGGTGATATAAGCACCTGAAAGAAGAAAAGCAAAAGCAGGGAAGGTCCTTGGCGCTGGAATTCCCTGGGAGGCTGATCAAAGACCCACCCAGGACCCACCCACATCCAGGCTGTTACCAGCAAGAGAGAACTAACTGGGTTTTGTTGGACTTTGATATTTTTATGCCTTTCTTACAGCAGCTAAGCCTGTCCTTTCAGGAACACATAATCAGTGGTTTCAAATCTTAACTCAGAATCTTCTGAGTTATTTTAGTCATCGAAGTTTTCCTTTCCTCAGAGATTGTTTTTAACTTCCCTGACCAAGTCAGTTTCTATAATGTGCGTTCTCATTTCCGCATACCTCTCTGTCAAAGCACTTATGATTATAATTTTGCATTTATGGTTGTGCATTTATGGTCAACATCTAGCTTCCCTACTGGGCCTTGAAGATAGGGAATTTGTTTTTCCTATTTTTGCTTACTCATATAAACCTAATCATGTATCTCAGCACCTAAAACAATCATGCCATGACTTTTTAAAAGTGTGGATGAATGAATTAATTAATAAATCAGTGAGAGAGGAAGAAAAAAGAAAGGAAAGATGGAAGGAAGGAAGGAAGGATGGATGGATTCAGGAAGGAAGAAGGACTCAGAAAGGAAGGAAGGAAGGAAGGAGGGGAGGATCCCAGTGATCAAAGCTTTCTGAGATGTGAAACCGCAGTTTGGAGTCAGTGTGAGTTACAGCTGGCTCATAAGAAGATGGAAATGTTCTGTTGGTGTGCTCACCCCCTGCCCCTGTTTCTCCTAAGTAACCCCTATAGAAAAAGGGATCTGCCTTCCTAGAGGTCTTGGGTCCCTGAGATCCAGAGAAAGCAAAAGGGCTGGGCACAAAGGAAAGTTGCTGGTGTACTTTCCTGGAATCCTAACAATGAGAAGACCCCTTACTGAGCATCTCAGAAACTCAGAATCGATCTTCAAGCTGCATTTCATGTGCCACCTTCTCCTAGCTCTCACAGAGCCTTTCTGTGATCCCCCTACACAGTGTAGCCCTTCTTGTATCTTTTTATATCAGCAACTGCAAACTAATAGAAGGCTGCAAGTGTGGGACCTGCTTCTGGAACTCTTTGAGAGTCTGTCTCCAACCAGCTGCCAACACCTGTCCTATAGTGTGTATTTCCTGCAAACAAAGACATTCTCCTGCATAACCACACTGCATCCATAAGAATCGACAGGCTGGCACTAATGCATGGCTACAACCCATCCTCAGACTCGGGCCGGGTTTCCTCAGTTGTCCCAGGAACATCCTTTATACCTGAAGTATAACCTATTGCTTTAGTTATCATGCCCCTTTAGAATCCTTCTTTCCCTGACTTGGAGGACCTCAACACTTCTGAAAATTTTGGGCCAGTCTTTTGTAGAATACTTCTTACCCTTTCTTGGTGTTTCTTCAAGGTCAGATCCAGGCCACCAGCTCCTTGCCAATATCCTTTGGCAAGAATATTGCAAAAGCAACATGGTGCTGCAGGTTCAACTTGTCCCATCCCTTAAATAAGACAGAATGCCCCATCCCACTGCACTGTGAAACATTTTTTCCTTTTCAAGAACGAAGTGTTATTTGGAGAAGTTACATTCAAAATATGTTAATATCCCATTCTTCAAGATATATTCAATAACATAGTATAAACTTGAGGTTTCCTGTTTTATTCTATGAGTTATAATCTATTACACTCATTCTGATGCTCTGATTTCTCTGATTTGGTCAAAGGGGACCCCTTTTTGCTGGCTTATATATCCCATGGACACGTTCCTATTAATGTTTTAGCACTATTTTGATCTCTGGCATAAGATATTTCAGGATCGTTTTGTACATTCCCTTTCTTAGCCTTGGAAATAGGCAAGGATAAAAAAACCCTAATTCCTTTTAGAAGAGAATGGTGTCTAGAAACCAAATTAGGGTGGGAGGTGTCCTGAGCATGTGAGAGGTACTGAGGGTGTGAGAGGTGTTGAGGGTGTGAGGTGTGCTGACCATGTGAGATGTGCTGAGGGTGTGATGTGTGCTGAGCGTGTGAGTTGTGCTGAGGGTGTGAGGGATGCTGAGCGTGTGAGTTGTGCTGAGGGTGTGAGGGATGCTGAGCGTGTGAGGTGTGCTGAGGGTGTGGGGGTGCTGAGCGTGTGAGGGGTGCTGACGGTGTGAGGGGTGCTGAGGGTGTGAGGAGTGCTGAGCTTGTGAGGGGTGCTGAGGGTGTGAGGGGTGCTGAGGGTGTGAGGGGTGCTGAGCATGTGAGGGGTGCTGAGGGCATGAGGGGTGCTGAGGGTGTGAGGTGTGCTGAGGGTGTGAGGGGTGCTGAGCGTGTGGGGGTGCTGAGGGTGTGAGGGGTGCTGAGCGTGTGGGGGTGCTGAGGGTGTGAGGGGTGCTGAGGGTGTGAGGGGTGCTGAGCGTGTGAGGGGTGTTGAAGGTGTGAGGGGTGCTGAGCGTGTGAGGGGTGCTGAAGGTGTGAGGGGTGCTGAAGGTGTGAGGGGTGCTGAAGGTGTGAGAGGTGCTGAGCGTGTGAGGGATGCTGAGGGTGTGAGGGGTGCTGAGTGTGTGAGGGGTGCTGAAGGTGTGAAGGGTGCTGAGGGTATAAGGGGTGCTGAGGGTGTGGGGGTGCTGAGGGTGTGTGGTGTGCTCCTTAGTAATGGAGTGTGGCTGCTTCCAGATGTGGCCATTGGGCATTTGTGTCTATGTCTATTTCTATATGTATCTGTAGACATTGAAACCATGAGTTGACTGATAGGAGTGATTTCAATCCACCACCGGAGAGTCTATTCTAGCTTTCACCCCTTGGGTATTGTAAACCCTTCTTTGACAGTGAGAAATCTAACTTCTCTCCCCCTTCATATACTCAATCATTCAATCAATCCTGTATACGTCAAATCTCCGATGTCTGTTGCTACCACCTTCCCCACACAGACGCTCCCTTGCTCCAGCTCAAGCTCTGACTTTCCCTTCCAGCCACCCTGTGCATGGCTGCCTGCCTCCCCCTGCCTGGGCTCCAATGCTTCACACAGAAGACACTCAGTAAATGCCTGTTATGTGACTGAAGGAAGAACGTTACTTCCCTCTGTGCTTTACACACACAGAGGGAAGGAGGGAGGAAGCATGTGGGTCAGTACTGCTGGAGCAGGAGCCTAGGACCAGCTGTGGAGCAGGGTAGAGGGAGAGAAGAGCTCAGAATTCCAAGGAAAAAAGGCTCTCTTTTGGTTGGAGAAGAATAGGTGAGACTGTTTTGGAAGTGGCTTTCTTCCCAACCTATGAAGGAAGAACCATAGGGAACTGTAGGAAAGGAAAGAGAAGACCAGAGGACCACAGAGTGACTCAGGAATGAGACAGTGCCGTGTGTGTGTGTGTGTGTGTGTGTGTGTACATGTGAGTGTGTGTGTGTGTGCGCACAAGTGTGTGTGTGCCCGCAAGTGTGTGTGTGTGTGATGATGTGTGTGTGTGTGATGATGTGTGTGTGATGATGATGTGTGCGTGTGTGTGTGTGATGATTGTGTGTGTGTGTGTGTGTGTGTGTGTGTAAAGGGGGATGCGGTCCAATCAGATGCCACATCATCTGGTGACACTGCAACCTTCTGTTTCTTTTAGTTCTAAAGTTACTTCTGCAAATGGAAATGCAGTCTCTCGGATAGGATATTTTTGATGCTCTCATGTATAAATGCATAAAAAAGAGAGATTCTTTTCATACTTCATCTACTTTCTTGTCAGTCTCAGCTTCATTTTCAATTCCCTACTTCAGTGTCCTAATTTCCTTCCTGATGGATTGCTTGATTCCATCCTTGTCGGCTCACTGCTGAAGAAAAGCAGCGTGGGGTTGGGTTCTCTCTCTCTCCCTCTTTTTTCTTGCTCTTCTTTTAATTCTAGAAGCAGCTGGGGAATGTGTTTAGTTGTACTGAAGGCGGGATCTAGTGACTGGATCTGTTTTTAGACCCCCACATGCTGTTCTGGCTGGTCTGGGATGGGGCTGACCATAGAACCCCTAAAAACAGCTCCAGAATGGGAACTAATGGTTGCTGAGCGTGCATAGAGACCAATATAGGACTATGTACTGTGAACATCTTCCCACCTCTGATAACCTGATGTGTTTTCTTTTTTGGCCATTATTTACTTAGCTGTTTTCCATGTTTGCCTTGTCATCTAGGTTGCTTAGGGCTAAATGCCATTCACTTAGAACACGCAGTCTTCCCTTTATAGGAAAGGAAACCATCTTAGTCCCTTTGCGTTGCCATAAAGGAGTATCTGGGGCTGATTTACAAGGTTCTGCAGGCTGTGTAAGGAGCATATGGTGAAGGCCTCAGGTTGCTTCCACTCATGGTGGAAGGTAAAGAGAAGCCAGTGTGTGCAAAGGAAGAAGCAAGAGGTGAGCAGAGGTGAAGGCTCTTTAACAACTAGCTCTGGTGGGGACTAATGGAGTGAGAACTCACTCCCCTTCCCTCCAGAAAGAGCACTAATCTATTCCTGAAGGATCCACCTCCATGACTCAAACATTGGGCTCCCCCTACCTCCAACAGGATCAAATTTCAACATGAGGTTTTGGGGGACAAACATCCATACTACAGTGGAAATTAAGTAACTTCCCCAGAAACAGCTACTAAATCACAAGGCGTAGAAAGAGACTGTCTCTATGGAATAACGGTTCTCACATTTTAGAGTTATAAGAACAATTCTGGGTCCCAGAAACATTGATGCAGTGTTTTGGGAGAGGGCCAGAGCACACCACTTTTTAACAAGCAACTCTGCCATTTATAAGGTTGTGTAATCAGGAAAATGACTCGGTTTCTTTGAGTCTCAGCTTTCTCATTTGTAAATTGAGAACACCATTCCTTACTCACTGGCTGGTCTCTCTGCCCACAATGCTCTCACCCACATATCCTTCTTCTCACCTTCCATGAGACCACCCAGTTAATATGGGCTCCTGTGGCCCAGCACCTCCAGTCCCCTCACATGCCTGACACTTTCCCCCATAGCATCTGCAACATAACGTGCTCCTGATGAACAAATTTATCCTGCTGGTCACTCATTGTCTGCTTCCTTCCTCTAGGAGGTTGGCTCTGTTGGGTGGTTATTTTCAGTGATGTGACCCAAGCACCTGGGAGGTGTCCAGACACATTAGATTGTTTTGAAGATTAAACTTGACATCATCTTTATGCAGTTAGCACCATTCTTGCTGTGCAGCAAGCCTCTTGATAGACATTGGTTATTATTAATTCCTCTCTCTGCTGGCTTTGTCCTGGAGTCTGCTTCCAGCACCCCTCACCCCACATCTATACATCTTTTCTTCTACCGAAGCTCTCCGGAGGCACATTTCCAAGCCTGGCACCCACCTGTGCTGGGAGCTGTCACTATTTTGGTTTTATACCCAAGGGCTAGCAGAGCCAGGCGTGCATTCTTCTTGGTGAGTGAGCAGAAGGGCTCTGCTGGATAAGTTTCAGAGAGAGAGAGAGAAGTGGCAGTGGCTGGCGGGGCTGTACCAAGTGTACACCCCATTTCCTGAGCTGATGGAAGACCATACCAGAAGCCCTATCCCTGCTCAGCTAGGGCCAAGGGAGAGGCAGGGAACAGGCTGTGCAGCTAGGCAAGGGCACCTTGGGTCATATCTCTAAGAGCTCTCCTGGGGCTGGGAAACTGTGGGGCAGGTGAGCTGCTGAGACTGAAGACCAAGCAGGATGGTCTCAGGGTACCCAGAGATGCCCAGTCATGGCTTCCTTATGAAGTAGGGGGAGTTGTGTTCATTATACAGATAAGAAAACAGAAGAGCTTAGGATTAAGAGCTTGCCTAGAGTTGTGCAACTAGTACGTGGTACAGTTGGAGATTCAAACCCAGACCTCTCTGATTCTAAAAGTCTATGCCATTTCCATGCCATCCATGGTCCTGAATTCTGGCAGAATGTTAGAACCACCTGGGAGCTCTAAAGGTATCAGTGCCTGGGTACCGCCTCCAGAGATGCATATTTGATTCCTCTGGGGATGAGGGTGGCTCATCCCTTGTTATGGACTGAATGCATTCCCAAAATGTATATGAAACCCTAATCTCCTCGTGATAGTCTTTGGAGATGGGGTCTTTGGGAGATAGGTCATGAGGACAGAGCCCCCATGATGGGATTAGTGCCCTTATAAAAAGAGACAGGACAGGCTGGGCATGGTGGCTCATGTCTGTAATCCCAGCACTTTGGGAGGCTGAGGCAGGCGGATCACCTGAGGTCGAGAGTTCAAGAACAGCCTGACCAATATGGAGAAACCTCTATCACTACTAAAAATACAAGATTAGCTGGGCATGGTGGCGCATGCCTGTAATCCTGCTACTCAGGAGGCTGAGGCAGGAGAATCCCTTGAACCTGGGAGGCGGAGGTTGCAGTGAGCTGAGATTATGCCATTGCACTCCAGCCTGGGCAACAAGAGCGAGACTCCGTCTCAAATACACACACACACACAGACACATACACACACACACACACCAAACAACAACAAAAGAAGAGACAGGGCAGAGCTTGCTTTTTCACCCTGCTTTCCATCATGTAAGGAAGACACAGTAAGAAGACAGCCTTCTGCAAACCAGGAGGAGAGCCCTCACCAGAGCCTGGCCATGCTGGTACCCTGCTCTCACACTTCACAGCTTCCAGAAATATGAGAAATAAACTTTTGTTGTTCAATTCACACTATGGTGATTGGTTATGACAGCCTGAGCTAATATAGACTGGACCCCTGGGGCTCAGGGCCACATTCAGCTTCTCCTCTCAGCCAGCTTCTAGTTAGATCCCTGAGTGGGCTGGATGCTTCTCCCACCCATACAAGGGCAACCATTAGCTTCTGGACACTCTGGCTGTGGGACAGGTGGAGGAAGAAATGGTGTTGCATGCTTCAAATTGTACCCCAACTCTAAATAAGGTCATATGTCCAGCATCTTCACAGGATTCCTTTGAAGCACCCACTTCACTGGTAATTATGGTTTAATATCTGTCTTCTTTGCTAAATCATGAGCTTCTCAAGGGCAGGACTGAGTCCCTTGTTCACTGTGTGTCCCCAGCACTCAGCTCAATGTCTTGTACATAAATATGCATTAAATTGATCAACAGTTAACAAAATGTTAAAATGGAACTCTTTTGGTCCCCAAAGTCTAGAGTCAAAAAGGTTATTAGCATCTCTAAGTTCCAGAGAGAAAGAGAGAGAGAGATAAAGAGAGAGAGAGACAGAGAGAGAGAGAGAGAGAGAGAGAGAGAGAGAAAGAGAGAGAGAGATGATACATCAAATGTGTGGAGCTCACCTAAATGTGTGAGTTCACCTAAACTGCTTTTGCCACCTGTACTAAATAGTTCTATTTGGATCCTCAGTGGATTGGATGATGCTCCCCTACATTGGTGAGGGCTGATTGTCTTTATTCAGTCTACTGATTCAAATGCTAATCTCTTCCAGAAACATCCTCACACATACCCAGAAATAATGTTTTACCCACTATCCAAGAATGTATCAAAGTGTCCTTCAGTGAGAACTCATCCCCTTCCCTCCAGAAAGGGCACTAATCTATTCATGAAGGATCCACCTACATGACCTAAACATTAGGCACCTCCCACCTCCAACAGGATCAAATTTCAACATGAGGTTTTTGGGGACAAATGTCCAAACTACAGTGGAAATTAAACTGTTAAGTGACTTCCCCAGAAATAGCTACTAAGTCACAAGGTGTAGAGAGTCTCTCTATGGAACAATGGATCCCAAATTTTACAGTTGACAGATACACTTAACCATCCCAAGGTAATTTGAGGCAGAAGCCTTTTCATATCTTCCCTGGAAAACACAGAAGAAGATGACTGTGGGGGTGCAACATGAGACCTGGGTTCAAATCTGCTCATTCTCCAGCTAGCTGTGCAGGCAAGGTCAGCCACTTCTCTGACCACACTGCTCATCATCAGGAAGATGGGAATAATAAGAGCTTGTCTTTCAGAGCTGTTTCAAAATTTACAGTAGAGAGTTGTAGAAAGCGCTCAGTACAGGCTGGGCGCAGTGCCTCACACCTATAATCCCAGCACTTTGGGAGGTCGAGGCAGGTGTATCACAAGGTCAGGAGTTTGAGACCAGCCTGGACAATATGATGAAACCCCATCTCTACTAAAAATACAAAAATGAGCTGGGCATGGTGGCAGGCACCTGCGGTCCCAGGTACTTGGGAGGCTGAGGCAGGAGAATCACTTGAACCTGGGAGGTGGAGGTTGCAGTGAGCCAAGATCATGCCACTGCACTCCAGCCTGGGTGACAGACCGAGACTCCATCTCAAAAAAAAAAAAAAAAAAAAGAAAAAAGAAAAAAAGAAAAGAAAAGAAAGTGCTCAGTACAGAGTAGACATTCAATAAAGAATAGTGGCAATAACAACAATAAGAAGACGTATTGTTATTCCCTGTTCTGGGAAAACCACCTTGCATTTAATAGATGTTCTAAGAATTACTCCGGTTGAGTTCATTTTCTTTTGAAACTCAAAAACAGGAATGTCCTGACTGCAGACAAAAAGGCTCACTCAATTAACTCCAAGTTTTGAAGTGTCAGTAAGGGCAGAAGAAAAGGCATTTCTTTGCTTCATGTTTTTATGATCTCATCATCTGCTATGGTTTTTAGATGGGAAAATGTGATTGTCAATTAAGAATCTGAAAAAGCGTTCCCTTTATTAAAACACACACACACAAAACATAAGCACCATATTTCACACTGAATCGGAGCTGCTGCTGGCTAGCTGAAATTTACTGCCTCTTGTCCCAGCAAAGAGAATTTGCAGCTGGATTAATGCCCCTTTCTCTGGTAGTGAATCAATTTTGTACATATGGCCATATTTTCACCCTAGTGATAGCTAGCAATGGCTGCTATTTTGTAGTCACCATAGGAAAACCAAGGGATACCTCCCAAGAAAGGCACTTTGAGCATCCTCCATGAGTAATGTAGCATCATGACATTTTCCTGGGGAGAGGCACTTTAGAAAGCGCAGCCTGGTCACTGCAAAGATAAGGGAAAACTGAGGTGGAGCCTTAGCGAAGCACATGCACCTCTCCATTGGGCTGGGCTCCTCACCGTGGCCTCTGAGAGTGGCCCCAGAAGGCTCTCTGAATCGTCCATCCAGGCAATCTTCTGGGGCCACTTCCCTCTTTGCCTCCCACATCCTGGGAATGCTGGACTTCTTCCTTTCTGGTCTCATGTACCCCTTCCTCTGCCTGGCTGCAGTGTGACTCTTCCTGGGGTTTTTCTCATGCCCCTCAGCAGAGTTGTATTAGCCTGTTCTCACCCTGCTAATAAAGACATACCCAAGATTGGCTAATTTAAAAAAAAAAAAAAAAAAAAAAAAAAAAAAAAGAGGCTTAATGGTTTCACTGTTCCACATGCTAAGGAAGCCTCACAATCTTGGCAGAAGGGGAATGAGGAGAAAAGTCACGTCTTACATGGTGGCAGGCAAGAGAGCATGTGCAGAGGAACTGCCCTCTATAAAACCATCAGATCTCATAAGCCTTTTATTCACTATCACAAGAACAGCATGGGAAAAACCCACCCCATGATTCAATTATCTGCCACCAGTTCCCTCCCTCAACATGTGGGATTATGGGAGCTACAGCTCAAGGTGAGATTTGGGCGGGGACACAGCCAAACTTTATCAGCAGAGTTCCAGGTTAGGCCCCTGTTGCGTGCTCTCCTCACCCAGAAAGACTTCGTGGCATTTACACAGGTGTCTCTAATCAACTAATGTCTAGCACTGGCTTTCCCTCCTAAGCATGTTCCCTGTGTAGATTCCAGGGTCCGTGAGGGCCAAGCCCTCTGTGTTCCCTGCACTGAGCCCTGAGCATCTTTGTGAAAGGAATGAATTCACGATAGCTGGATGACTGAAAGGTCTAGATGTGGAGGCAGGTGGCGGCATCTGGGAGATGGTAAGACGCTCCCTATGTTTGGAGTGAAGGTTCTGGGCAAGTTGAGGGAGATGAGACTGGTGAGGTGGGTGGGTGGGCTGGGGGGACACACCATGTCTTATTGGGTCATGCACAGGTGTCTGGTCCCTCTGCCTTGATATTGGGAGGCATGGACTTGCCGTGCAGAGGAATCACCTGGGGATAGTGTGAAAATGCACATGGAGATGCCCTAGGTCTGAGCGGTACCTGAGGGTCTACATTTCCCACAGGCTCCTGGGTGAGGCCAGTGCTTTAGAACCATCATTTCCATCAGTTAGGGGAGGATCGGTTCCATCAGTTAATGCAGGATGGTCTGGAGGCAGAGGAGAAGAGAGGCGGAGACTCCAGTCTGGAGACAGTCAGAGTGGTCCAGGGCCACGAGGAGGCAGAGCAGCAGGGATTGAAGGAGGGATGGAAGCAGCCCATGGGACTCAGCCACCATCTGTCATCATGAGTGTTCAGGTATCTGATGCTTGGATTTCCTTAACAATTTAGTGTTTAGTGGCATGTACCTCACTTGTCAGTGCTTATGATTGCTTATTTCAAAACTGAAAGAACTCTATTAAGAAAAACAGTGGAGCGTAAAGCCATGCTGCTCTCTGTACCCCGGTGCCCTGTGCTGGGCAGAAGACTAGAGTCCTTCCTGCTTCCTGATGAGATTCAGTTCCTCCAGGTGTGAGGCTGGAGCCTTGGTCTCAAACCCAGCTCCTCTGTTTGGAACCTAATCCTGATAGAACCCTCTCTACTTGGTCTGAATACTGTCTGCCTTCCTACCCAGATAAGCTGAGCCAGCTAGCTTCATGCAGCTGCCACATGGTTCTGTTGTCCCTCAGCCAGCAGCTCAGACCCTCCTGGGTTAGATAAGTCAGGGGAGGCCACAGGGGACCTGTAGACTTTGGTTAAAAATTTGGATTTGATTCTAAGTGCAACATAAAGCTTTTGGTGTTTTAAAATTTATTTGACTCCCAGCAGTCCAGATGTGCAGCCTCTCTTAGTCACTGGGCTAATTTGCTGGTCACATTTTACCTCCAAGGATGGCTGTCTTGCAGAGACCACCCCTGTCCTGCCCTTGTCTGTGCACTTCTTATTTCCTTCTGGAATGCCCGTCATCTTGGGCCAAGCCTACCAGAGTCAGGATAATCCCTCACAAGAGCCACTTGGGCAGAAGCCACCTGAGATGGACTCCACTGGTCACCCACCACATCTGTTCTCTTCTTTCCTAACAACAGAACAATACAGCTCTCATTTTGTTAGTGGGAGCAGTGACCTGCTAAGGGATTCCACCTCCCAGCCACCCTGTGGTTGGGCATGGCCATGTGGCTGGGTTCAGCGGATGCAATATGAGGGGATATTGCTGGATGTGCTTCCTGAAGTGCTCCTGCGAAGGGGTCTTATTCACCTGGGAATCTCCTTTTGTCTTTCCTCAATTCTCCCTCCTGCTACCTGCAATGAAAGCATGGAGGCTGGAACCTCAGCACCTGTGTCATGGGTAGCAAATACGTTATTCATGACCCACCGCCAAGAGCAGTGTGTCCTTGCTTTTCGACAGTTCCGGCTTCTCCTGTGGGTCTCTTACATTCCATCCGGCACCTTGGACTTTTCAATGAGTGCACCTCATTTCTCTCTCCACAGTATCCTTGGCTGGTTCCAATTCCACAGGAGAAACTCTGGCACTCTCTAGTCCCTGCTCCTGCTCTGCACCGAGGCCACAGACCCCAGCTCTGCTGCCTGCTGGGATAGACAGAAAGAGTAGACCCAAGGTGTGCTGGGCACAGTGCTCTATTAATAATGTATTAGTAATATACCTGGTTATATTATGTGGTGCACTTTGGACTAGTCTATCATAAAACAAGTCCTGGAGAAAAGCATGTTTGTTGCATTCTTTACTGTTGGAAAAGCAGTCTCAGAGAGATTCTCCAACTCATCATTCGTTTGTTCACTCATTGGATAATCATTTGTGGCTCTCCTGCTGTGAGTGGTGACTTGATGGACTAGATAAATAATATCTTGAATATTACTGAATTGGCTTTCTAGGGAGAGGAGATAACAGTTGATAAGTTGACAAACATGGACAAAATCAGAAATTAGAGTGACTTAGACAATTAAAATAGGCCGATGGGGCAGAGAATGAGTCATGGAGGAAGGTAAGAGACATTTAGATTAAGTGACAGAAAGAGACTGGGTACCAGTCCTTTCAAACTTAGTGAGAAGAACGTTCTGGCTAGGAGGAACAGCCAGGATAAAGGTTCTGATGTGGGAACTGGCCTGGATGTTTGGGGAATGGAGGGTGGGTGAGTGAAGCCACGTGGGACACAGAGGGAGACAGGAGAGGCCAATGGGCCTCTGCAGGCTTTGGTTAAGAATTTGGATTTCATACTAAGTGCAAAAGGAAGGTTTGGATTTTTAAAAAAATTATTTTAGATTTAGAAAAGTTGCAAAGGCAGCACAGAGAGTTCCTGTCTACCCTTCACCAGCTTCCTCTCATGTTAGTGTCTTACATAACCATGGCCCATTTATCAAAGCTAAAAATTAACACTGATGCAACACTCTTAACTAAGCTACAGACCTTATTCAGATTTCAGTGGTTTGTTCACTGATGTCCCTTTTCTGTCCCAGAATCCTATCCAGGATCCTACGCTGCATTTAGTCATCCCGGCTCCTGAGGCTCCTCCGATCTGTGACAGGTCCTGGGTCTGTCCTTGTTTTTCACGACCTGGTGCTTTTGAAGAGCAGCAGTCAGCATCTTGCAGAATATTCCTCAGTTTGGATTTATCTCTGGTTTTCTCATGATGAGACTGAGGCAATGGGTTTTAGGGAAGAAGATGAAGTGCCCTTCTTATCACATCGTATGGTATTGGAGAGTACGTGGTTGCAAGAATACCTAAACCTGGTGACGTAAACCTTGTTGCTTTCAATGGGGTGGTGACTGCCAGGATTCTCCACTGCAAAGCTGCTGTTTTTCCCATCTGTATCAGTTTCTAGGGCTGCTGTAACAAATCACCACAAACTAGATAGCTTAAAACAACAGAAACTCATTCCCACAGAGGATGGAAGCCAGAAAAGTCTGAAATCAAGGTGTCTGCAGAATGTGCTACTTCTGGAGGCTCCAGGGAGGATCCCTCCTCACCTCTTCCTGCTTCTGCAGGTTGCCAACCGCCCTTGGGGTCCCTCCTTCCAGTCTCTGCCTCTGTCTTCACATAGCCTTCTCCTTGCATGACTCTGCATGTCTGTGTCTCTGAGTCTTATAAGAACACCAGTCATCTTGGGTCTACAGCCCACCCTTGTCTTAACCAGTCACATCTGCATGACCCAAGTTTCCAAATAAGGCCACATTCACAGGCACCGGGGGTTAGGACTTCAATGTAGATTTTAGGGCACACGATGTCACCCATAACACCTCCTTCGGTTTACATTTGGCAACAATCACTTGAGTTGCTTTATGCAGAATGCTTTGCTGGGGGTAAGGGCAAAGCAGGGAGGCCAATTAAAGGATCATCACTGTCACTGAGGCAAGAAAAGGGACACTGGAGGTCTATCAGGGTGGGAGGAAAGTCCTGGAGGGCAGCGGCTGCATTCAGAATACATTTTGGAGGTGGAGCCAACAGGACCTGCTGGTGAGTGGGTGTGCAGAGGGGATATTGAGGGAAGGAGAAGAATCAATGACTCCCCAGTGTTTGGCTGGAGTCACAGTAAGATGCCACTTAGTGTGACAAAGGAGACCCATGATGAGACATGCTGGCAGCGCTATGTCTGATCATGTTAGGACATCCATGGGGGCAGGTTGAGGCGCCACATCTCCCAAACCCAGAGGAGTTGGGGGTCTTCCAGCAAAGCAATGGCAGCCTCAGGAGAAGAGTTCACCTCTCCTTTTGCCAGTCGAGGTTCTCCAGAATGGGATGGGTCTGTAGGGGACACATGAGAGAACCCACAGGTTTGATTCATTTTAAAGATGAACAACCCATTTCTTGAAATGGATAAAAGGCAAAAACTTTCCGACCACTTAAAATGAAAGATCTTAATCGAATTCTGTACCCTTCTGGCAGCTGTGGTTACATATGCCTGCCTTGTCAGCGATCACACTGTCCAACCTAAAGAGTTTTCTGTTCTCTTTTCAGAAAGCGAAGGTTCCTCAGGCATTGCGAGTTCTGCATGTGGAGCTGCAGCTGTTTCTATTGAGCGCTCAGGGTGCCTTAATGGCCTGGCATTGATCAGAGCTATCGACCTCTTGGTTTCAAGTAACCGACAAGGTTTCCAATGGATTCAGATAATTAAGACTTCTCAAATGGCAACTAATAATTTGCATCTGCAGTGCAGCTGGCCTTAGGAGCTCAGGGAACCCACACAGGTGAGAAATGGAAGGAAAAGCTTATCCTGGTGGTCATCTGATTCTTCCTAATGGAGTCTTAGAAAAATCATTTCGCCCTCCTGACCTATCTTGCTGGAGTTTTCAAGTGACCTAGGGGAGCTATTTTCATTTATTGGAAAACACTTGGGACCAGCTCATAGCATTAAGGAGTGTGAGGTGGTTCTCAAGCCTATTCCCTGCTTCTCATCTCACCCACTAGGATGCCCCCAGAAGGTCTATTCTTAGGAGTCTTTGTGCTTCCAGCCCCTCCCTCCTCCCATCCCTGTTTCACGTTGTCACCAGTAAGATCTTCCTAGACCCAAGTTTGGACCATAATGCTTCTGCTTTCATACCTCCATTGTATCCAGAATTAAAGCCCAAATTTCTATGTAAGATGGGTCCCAATTCTTTGCACCCCACTTCCTCCCTCCGCACCCCTGCTTAGATCTAAGTGGATACAGTGGGTGTAGATCCTTAAACCTGGAATTCAGGCTTACCCATGTGGATATCTTAGCCCACTGGAATATCAGTGGGTGAGCCCTGAGTGAGTCCTGAGATGTGCTCGTGTGGCTGGGTCATCCCCTTGAGGCCTGGTGATCTGCTGATGAGAAGAGCATGCCAGGAGCAGCTGCCAGGCCAAGGACAATGAGAGACACGTGGAACCGACTGGGACCCACATTGCAGCTTGGAGCCCAGCCACACCACACGTGGTGTAGATCAGCTAAGCTGCGACCAGCCCACGCAACTGCGGAATGTGAGAACTGGTGCTTATTGTCACAAGCAACTGAGTTTGGGGGTGGCTTGTTATGCAGCATGTTAAGGCCATAGCTGACAGATACTTCCCACATCGAATGATGGTTAATTCTGTATGAGTTTCCCCCGCAAGACTGATATGCTAAAGGCAAAGACCCTGCTCCTCCTTATCCCAGATGCAGCTCAGAGCTGTAATACAACAGGTGCTCAGAAATTGTTGGGAGGAACTAAAATAATTGCACGAGAAACAAAGCCAAAAAGGAGAAAAAACCTTTTGGGGGGAATGGATTGTTTATATTACATGTGTAACAATAACAACAGTATTTATGGAGCATTAGCTGTATGCCAGTCTGTGTTCTAAGATTTTAAATCCATTTCCTCATTTACTGTTACTGTCCTTGATTTTCAGGTGAGGGAGCTGAGGCTCAGTGAGGGCGAGGGGTTTGCCCCCAGCACACCAACATGGAGGGGAGGAGCTATGCTTTTCAGCTCACCTGGGAGTCATTTCCTTTTATCACGCAGAGCGAGAGCTGGTCTGCCCCACCCTGTAAGGATGGCAAGTGGGACCCTGAAGCTAAGGACCCTCACCAGCTGGAGCATGACACCAGGATTTGAACCAGTTTCTGTTTACTCCCAAAGCCAAATGCCGAGATGGAGCAATGCAAGAGCTCTCCCGGGGGAAACTGAGGCTGGGATGAGGCCAAGGAGAGAGGGTGCTGAGTGCAGGGACAGGGAGCGTGAGGACTGTGTTGGGAACAGAGATGCAGGGACGGGGAGCTCAGATAGGGCTGGGGAGGGAGATTCTGGTAGGCAGTTGGATTTCATTTCGTCCTTTCTGGGGAGAAAAGGCTCCAGCTCCGAATGTGCCGAGCACTGGAGTTCAACTTAACTGTCAGCTCGTTTTCTCCTGGAAGCCATCGGCGCTGACTCCGTCCTGGAGCCCTGGCTCCTGAGCTGACTTGATTTCCTGGCCCTTCATCACTGTCCCTGCAGCCAGCTGAGGTTTACCATCGCCAGCCAGCCAGCCTCCTGGGCTCTGACTTGTTCATGGTGTGGGCCCTGGGCCAGGCACACTTCTGTTGTAACAGCAGTTACTGAGCACATGATAAGACGTTCCCCTCGTGTGCTCATGTTAGCCTCACAGTGGCCTAGAAACTAACAGCTGTTACCATTCCCACTTTACAGAGAAGGAAACTGAGTCGCAGATGTTAGTAGCTGCCAGGCTTACACAGTTAGCAGGTGGTAGAGCGAGGATTTGGCCCCAGGCAGTCTGACCACTGAGACTGGGCTCTTAGCCACCAAGCCATGCTTGCTGCATTAATACAGGGGTTATCTCTCTCTTCTCCTGCTCTCTTCTTCCTTGCTCGCCCCTCGCTTCCCCCAGGCTACCCAAATGCCTATAGGATTTTTGTGTGTCTGTGAATTAGATAAAAGGTGCCTTTCCTGTTGGGTAGATGTAGCCCCCATCAGAATGCAAACCTTGGTGAGTGGCATGTGGGCTGACCTTAGCTCTCTCTGTACCCTTGTTTGGGGCACCCCACCTCCCTCTACTATTAGCAGCTGGAGACACCCTGGTTTGGTGTTGCAAGCCTGGCTGTCCTCCAGGTTCCACCCAGATGGCCGTTCTGGCATCTGTTGTTGCCCCACCAGGTGGGGATGGTTGGCAGGGGGGATGCAGACCCTTGTGCCCAGTCCCAGCCAGCCAGGCTGCTGCATGAGGGTTGGTGCTTGGCAGCAGCTGCAGAGAGGTGAGTGGGGTGAGGAGAGAAAGTATGGGAAGGGAAAGCCTTTGACTTTTCTTATGTTGGAGTCATAAAAAAATTAAATTTAACTCCTGACCAGCCCCTCTACTGGCCGGCACAGCACCTTTTTGAGAATAAGAAAATTGTGCCCATTCCTCAAACCTCTCACTGACAACTGCAGAGAAAGCGTCCCAAACCGTGATGATGACAAATGTAAACTGGCACCCCTGGAGCTATGCAGTGCACAACGTGTACAACTGTGTATGGAGGCCCTGATCCTGACAAGTCAGTGTTCTTGAACTTCATTATCTTCACCCATAAAGTGGGATTTTATAGTCCTTATAGAAGTTGTCTAATACGCATAACCGATAACGCGTTATTATTGCTATTATCAGATTTCAGTACTGATAGAAATGATTGTTGTGTTGATGAAGATACTGGGCATTTATGGAAGATTTGTACCCTTCCAATGAGGTTTCAGATCTATTTTCTAATTGTCTGGGATAGTCACAAAGTGGTCTATACAAGTCAGGAAACTAACTGATGAGGCATTCGGTGGCTTGGACAGAACAAGACAGTCAGGAAAATAAAAAGCAGCATTCCAGCTCCCCCAGTTCTCACTCAGTTTCTCTCCTCTGCCCTTTTGGATCAGTGTTGGGGTGTGTGTGTGTATGTGTGTGTGTGGTGTTTTTGTTCAGTGTGTCTTTGTTCAAAGTGTACCATTGTTGGAAAGTTTTATTAAGTTGCCTTCTGTCATTGTTCCAGATTTATTGCTTTAATTTGTTTTGGCTTCTTATACACAGGAGCTGCATTTTCCTTTGTTCTACCCCAGTTTGAACCTGCCCGTAGGGTATAAAAACATATTTTTATATTTCAGCCTCTATAGTTTTCTTCTCTAGTGACCAATGTTAAGCAAGAAAATGATTTACTTTGGACTTGAGGGTCAGCAAACTGTTAAGTCATTTGTACCTGCAGCACTCATTTATTTATGTAGAAAAGCAGGTACACATGTGTGTGCCAGGACCATCAAAGGCCACTGGAATCCTCTGGGATGAGCCAAGACTTTCAGGGGAATTGTGCTCGCTCTCTCTCTCTCTCTCTCTCTCTCTCTCTGTCTCTCTGTCATCTTACAATATATCATCTATCCTGAGGATATTCTCTCACAGCAATGCCGACCCCCCAAGGGGGTCTCTGGGACCTCCACAGAGCCCTCTAGGCTTGTCCTCTTGTCCCAGCCATATGGGTTCTTGATAGGTCCCATGTGAGCTGTCCATGCTGAGGTGCTGTCTGAGCCTCTGTCCTTTCTCCCACAGCTTCGTGGAGGCTGCCCAGTGGTGGACCCCGCTGTCTCTGGAAAAGTTAAAATGGTACCTTGAGATGATGTGTCATTCAAAGCTTTTATGACATACATACATAGTAGCATTATGTGGGGAGCCATTGGGGGAAGAAAGAAAAGATGTTGGAAGGAAGGAGAGAAAGAAGGAGGGAGGATGAAAAGAAAGGAAGGAAAGAAGAGATAGAAGGAAAGAAGAAAAGAGGAAGGAAAGAAGGAAAAAAGAAAAGGAGGGAGGGAGGGATGAAAAGCAAGACTAGAGTTTGCAACTTTGAGAGACAAAACCCATGAGTTCCTGCCCTTTCCTTCATTTAACTGTTCTATGCGGCATGGAAACTTCCTCCCTCTCTCTCTTCCAGACCATAGTCTCCGGCATCCCCTGTAACTTACATTCCTTGATGTCTCTCTCTTTGTCAAGCACCCTTTGCCCGCCACCCACCATTGGCAGGGCATGCCAGACTCTAAAGTGTCAGTTTTGACCCTTCGCTTCTCACTCCCATTTTCAATCCATCAACAAATCTCATTATTTTCCTGTTATTCTGTCCACTTCCCTGTCTCCACTGCAACTGCCACCAAGGCAAAGCTCCCGCCAAAGCTCCCACAAGCCCACCTTTGCCTGCACATCCATCGAGCGGACCTTCCAACAGACACTCACCTCTCCCCTCACTCCCCTGCATAGAGCCTCCAGGGCCCCTTCCTGCTCTTAGAGCAGAACCCGGCTTCTTGCCCCATCTACGAAATCCTGAACTGTCAGTCAAGGTTCTCAGTTGCACACAACAGAGTACACTCTGAATAGAAAAGAAATCCATTGAAGGAGAGTATATGGCTTTCAGCATCTCCAAGAAAGCAGAGAATTAGACATAGGGGCTTCACCACCAGGTACAATGCCCCTGTCACCGGGTATGGCTGCTCTCACAAGTGAGGCTACCCTCCCAGGATGGGATGAAGTTCCCGGTTTCTGACCTGGGAGATGTGGGCTAAAAATGGGAAGGACTCAGATCCTGGGCAGGTGTTTGTTCGAGAGATTCTCCTGCAGACACTTGGCAGGGTGTGAACAGCTGTCCCCACAACAACTGTGCACACTTTGCCCAGCCCATCTCAGATGCCCTCCCCAGCCATCCTTGCCACCTGTGATTCTTCTCCCCTCTCCTCCCTGCCCACAGCCTGCTC
The DNA here is from genome assembly GCF_048565385.1 of Saimiri boliviensis. Taxonomy (NCBI): domain Eukaryota; kingdom Metazoa; phylum Chordata; class Mammalia; order Primates; family Cebidae; genus Saimiri; species Saimiri boliviensis. The sequence continues at coordinate 83,930,267 of NC_133463.1, forward strand.
CTCCAGTTCTCTCCAGTGACGCCTGCTGCAGGTCTGTCACTCCCCCGACACCCTGTTGAACCAAGTGTCTCTGCCACCCTCTCTCAATGTCTTCTGCCTTTGCCTTCCCAGCATTGCTGGGGGTCCACATCCCAAGGTCTTGTCCACTTCTGACTTCAGCTGCAGCCTGCTGGACAGTTCACAGCACTCAGATGCCCCTCATGCTGCAGAGGCCAATGGCTGTGGCTGGATCCCTGTCTCTCCTACAAGCCAAGAGCTTGCTCTTTGGAGAACTAGCTCACAGAGAAGTACAGGAGAGATCAGCTGGGGTGCCCCAAAGTTGTGGGGTGGAGCCAGGGTGGCACCCAAGTCTCCCTCCTATCGGGAGTTTTCCATCCACTTCTCAGGTTCCAGCTGCACTGAGCTGTGCAGCAACCCCAGAGAGTCCTCCCTAAATTGGCCTTTCCTCCATTCCAGCCTCACTCCCCACTCCTGCTTCCTGGAACCAACTTCCAAATAAACATGTAAATCCAAGTCCTTGTCTCAAGCCTGCTTTTGGGGAAATCAAAACAAAGTCAGCACTTCTCAGGTCATAATTTTGTGAGTGGGGGCTGATTTGTGAAATATTAATTTCCTCTGAGTCCATGAGCCCATGGACTCCATGAACTCCACCCTTTGGTGGCTCTGTGTGTCCAATTTGCCTGTCACCATATCCTGAATGCAGTTTCTGATGCATAGTGACTGTTCAATAGATACATGTGAGATAAATGAATAAATGATTGCCGTATCATGGGGTGGTAATGATGCCAATTATCCTGCTTTGAGAAGGCAGTTGCAGGTTCGTCAGGCATAAGACACCTGTTCTTTGTGTCAGTGTGACCTGGCTCCTCTGGTTGTTGTGGAATGAACCTGATCCTAATTCAGCTACATGTGGTCTGCAAAAGGGAAAGCAGTGTCCTAGAGCTCTGGCCAACAAACCCATCCTATCCGAGAGGACATCAGGTCCCAGAGGGAGTGTCAGTGACAGTGGATGGGAGGTAGAGACAGAGAAGGGGCTGAGCGGGGAGCTGATGGGGTTACTGGACCCTGCACTTCCCACCTTACCTTGGATAGAACAAAACACACACACTTGGGCTGCTCTCATCCCCATTTTAGGCTGGACCCTCCAAGAGGAATCTCAAATAAGTTCCCCTCAGCCTCAGGCTGTGTAAGCCAGGCTGAAAGCAGCACCACCTGGAGGTGCACTGGTGGGAGGTGCTCCCTCCTGCAGGTGTACTGGTTTGGATGGTCCCACCTGAGGGTGATGGCTGGAGGTGCTTCCACCTCTAGGTGCACTGGTGGGAGGTGCTCCCTCCTGCAGGTGTACTGGTTTGGATGGTCCCACCTGAGGGTGATGGCTGGAGGTGCTTCCACCTCTAGGTGCACTGGTGGGAGGTGCTCCCTCCTGAAGGTGTACTGGTTTGGATGGTCCCACCTGAGGGTGATGGCTGGAGGTGCTTCCACCTCTAGGTGCACTGGTGGGAGGTGCTCCCTCCTGCAGGTGTACTGGTTTGGATGGTCCCACCTGAAGGTGATGGCTGGAGGTGCTTCCACCTCTAGGTGCACTGGTGGGAGGTGCTCCCTCCTGCAGGTGTACTGGTTTGGATGGTCCCACCTGAGGGTGATGGCTGGAGGTGCTTCCACCTCTAGGTGCACTGGCTGGACGTGCTCCCTCCTGCAGGTGTACTGGTTTGGATGGTCCCACCTGAAGGTGATGGCTGGAGGTGCTTCCACCTCTAGGTGCACTGGTGGGAGGTGCTCCCTCCTGCAGGTGTACTGGTTCGGATGGTCCCACCTGAAGGTGATGGCTGGAGGTGCTTCCACCTCTAGGTGCACTGGTGGGAGGTGCTCCCTCCTGCAGGTGTACTGGTTTGGATGGTCCCACCTGAGGGTGATGGCTGGAGGTGCTTCCACCTCTAGGTGCACTGGTGGGAGGTGCTCCCTCCTGCAGGTGTACTGGTTTGGATGGTCCCACCTGAGGGTGATGGCTGGAGGTGCTTCCACCTCTAGGTGCACTGGTGGGAGGTGCTCCCTCCTGAAGGTGTACTGGTTTGGATGGTCCCACCTGAGGGTGATGGCTGGAGGTGCTTCCACCTCTAGGTGCACTGGTGGGAGGTGCTCCCTCCTGCAGGTGTACTGGTTTGGATGGTCCCACCTGAAGGTGATGGCTGGAGGTGCTTCCACCTCTAGGTGCACTGGTGGGAGGTGCTCCCTCCTGCAGGTGTACTGGTTTGGATGGTCCCACCTGAGGGTGATGGCTGGAGGTGCTTCCACCTCTAGGTGCACTGGCTGGACGTGCTCCCTCCTGCAGGTGTACTGGTTTGGATGGTCCCACCTGAAGGTGATGGCTGGAGGTGCTTCCACCTCTAGGTGCACTGGTGGGAGGTGCTCCCTCCTGCAGGTGTACTGGTTCGGATGGTCCCACCTGAAGGTGATGGCTGGAGGTGCTTCCACCTCTAGGTGCACTGGTGGGAGGTGCTCCCTCCTGCAGGTGCATGGGTTTAGATGTTCTCGTCAGAAAGTGCATGGGCTTAAGGTGCTCCCGCCTGAAAGATGAATGGGAGGGGCATTTGTTTTTACTCTCCGATGGAGGTTACAAAAGTTTTTCTGTAAAATACCAGAGAGTAAATACCTCAGGCTTTGTGGGCCAGGTCAAAAAGTCTCTGTTGCAACCTCTTGACTCAACCATCGAATCACTAAAGCAGTCAAAGGCAATATTTGAGTAAATGGACATGGCTGTATCCCAATAAAACTTTATTTGCAAATGAGCAGATTTGATTCCCTGGCCCTAACTTTCCAACCCCTGCTCTAAAGTCACCTCAGGGATCCTATCCTGTCCCCTGACTGGTGGGCAGGTGTTTCCTCTGCCCTGCAACCTGGCATCTTACCTGCAGCCATTGGGAGGTCTGGCCTCTTGGCTGAGCTCTCAGGTTTCTGACAACTCACCCGAACTTACTCTATGTTCACTTCTCATTCTCTGTCTCCTTTTCCTTCCCTACCACAGCATGAGAGTTGTGAGGGCCCAGATCCTGTCCCATGAGCTGTGGAGTCTGGCCTTGGCTCCTCCAGTGTTGGCTGTGTGCCTTTGGCTAACAGACTCAGCCTTTCTAAGCTGAGTTCATCTGCTACCAGGGAGCACCAGGAAGAGACACCGAAGTCAGCCAGGGGTGCACAGCTAATGAACAGCATTGCCAAAGGCCCATTGAATGGCTCAAAGGACTGAAGTCACATAAGGAGAAAGGTGCGTCTGCAAAGCTCAGGCAGCATGAAGTCATGAACCTCCCTCTACGGAATATTAAAAACAAGCAAACAAATAAGCCCCGTCATTGAGATTGGTACTTAATTTCCTCCCCACCTCTCAAAGTACCTGTGAGGTTCCAAAGAGGGATGACAGGTGTGGGAGGAACCTGGATGGGCAGAGGCTGGGGTTTGGTGTCTGGCTTTGTCTGTCACATCCAGGAGCTCTTGGCCCTTTGGGCATTTGATCGGCCTGAGCTAACGTGCCTGGGAAAGGGAATAGGATGGAGGAGTTTGCCCTGGGGCCTGGGTTGGAGGCCTTGGCTGTTCAAACTGTTTCCTCCGAGCTGAGGACCAGGGCTCAGTCCAGAGTTCTTTTCTTTGCAAACCCTGGAGATTCCGGTGAAGCCTGGACAGAGGCTAGCAGCTTGGAGGGCAAGGGAGCTACATGGCTGGGTCTGCTCTCAGAACAAAATGAAGCCTGGCCCAGCCCTGGATGTCTTCACCAGCAGAGAATGTGGCCGAAAGGGTGGGAGGAGAAGAAAGGATTGGCTCCTGGGTCCCCACGTGGCACCCCACAGCCTACTGAGCATATCACGGGGCGCTGCGCTCTTAGTCACACAGAGGGGGCCAAGGAGCTGCCGAAATGCATCACTAAAGGGTCAAACCACATCCTTCATCTCCTGGGACAGTGAGACTCCAGGGAGCCCAGTAAGAAACCCCATTCAGAAACACGCTTCAGGCGGCTCAGGCCCTCGTGTGGGTGTCCTTGTGTGGACACGTCTTCCTAAAGCCAGCGTGACAAATTATAAAAACCGGAGGCTTGAAAAAACAGCAATTCATTCTTTCATAGTCCAAAATCTAGGTATCAGCGGGGTTGGTTGCCCCTGGAGGCTCTGAGGGAGAAGCCAGACCCCGCTCCTGGCAGCTGCAGGCAGTCCTCAGCATTCCCAGCTCAGAGCCGCATCCGTCCAGCCTCCGCCTCCATCTCCACAGGCCTTCCTCCCTGGTCCCTCCGTGTCTCAAATCTCCCTTCCCTTTCTTTTATCAGGACACTTGTCACTGGACTTAAAGCTCACCTAAAATCCACAGGATCTCATCTCAAGATCTTTCCCTTAATTTTATCCTCAAGGACCTTATTTCCAAATAAGGTTACATGCTCAGATACCTGGAGGCTTAAAACTTAGACCCATTTTTTTTAGAGACAATTCTACCCACTCCAGTGGATATGTGGATATGTACCTTGTGGAGGTAGCCATTACCCCCAAATCCGCCCCCTCTCCCCCACCCAACAACCTCTCACCCCTCCAGGCCTCTCTTGGAGAAACCCTTCAATCTTTCCTTGTCTTCACCACTTTCTGTCTGGCTCAAATCACCCTCATTCCATCTCCTCCGCAACTGACTTCTGTGAGCTGAAAAGCAGCCTTCCCTCTCTCCAGCAAGCCACCCAGGCCTGAGCTAATCCTCTCTTCGGCTCTCCTTTCAAGGTCTTGCTGTCTGGGTTTCCACTGGGAAAGTGAGAGGCTGAGATACCATCCGCTTTGCCTGGTAGCCAAAGCCCAGTGTCCCAGGGCTAGGCTGGGTTCTTAATAAGGTTTGTGGGATGAGAGGCCGATGATGGTGAGGCTGGGCCCAGAAGGCTGATGAGGTGGTCAGAATCCATTACTGCCCTGCAATTCTCTTGATCCGAAGAAAGATTTTTTTTTTCTCTGGGAGTGAGTTTTCCCAGAAAAGATTTTTAAGACAACTGTCTGAAAGCTCTTCACAAAAACCACACCTAAAAACAGAAGCCTTCCCTCTAGCCATCTGGACTCCTAGCAAGAAAAAAAAAAAAAAATGGCAAGGCAGAGGAGAGTAGTGTAAGCGGAAAAGTCGGCATGCAAGAGAGTGAGTTTGTCAGGTCAGGCTTGTCCTGGGGAGGGTACACTTTGCCCTTCTCTGTTTCTTGTCTGGACTTTGAGTCTCCCATCTGCTTCTTTAAATGCAGGGCATGCTAACATCGCTCAGAGTCTCGTAAACCTGGCACTGCGGACAAGCTTCAGGCAGGTGGTGGTAATCACTCTGGGCCTTAGTCTCCTCACCTGAAAAATGGGGTAATAAACCCTGTCTTGCACGATGGTCTAGAGAGTATATAAAATAAGATGGAGAAAGGGCGAGCCTGGTGCCTGGTGCCTCAGCGGCGTTTGGTGAGCTTCAGTTTGCCTCATGATCACTGATGGAATTGGTATGATTCTCTTTCCCACAGATTGGCTGGGTTCTCTCTCTTGTCCACACTCACCAGCTGGGCAGGACAGAGTCCGCAGAGGTCTTGAGTTCGTGTGACTCCAGAGCTCTGCTCTGAGCCCCGACTGCCAAGTTCTGGCCTCTCTTCCTCCTCTCTCTTTCTCCCTGACTTCTCTTCAGCCTTCATCCCTCTCAGCTCTGTCCTTTCTCTGTAAAGCCAGGGTTTATGATTAGTTTTGGGGCTCAGATAGGGCAGAGGACACGTGGGGGTGAAAAATTCTAGATTTGGACTCAGGAGACTGGAGACAGAGTCCAAGCCCAGACTCCACGTGTAGTGAAAGCTGGGCCAGCACCTCCTGGTCTGAACTGCTATCCTCACCTGCAGCCGGTCGCCCTCGCCCTTACCTTCTCTCAGGCTGCAGTGAGTTTGTGGAGGGAGGGGACGGAGACTGCTCTGTGTACAGAACATTGCAGCGTGCAGCCCTCAATTCAAGCTCAGACAAGATGTGCCAATGCACCTGTAGGGCACTAGGAAGCCAGGACGCAGCCTCATCCCATCTCACAGAGATGCCTTTGGAGACACAATTGTCTGAATGCGCTTCACACCTGGCTCAACAGCTTCCAGGGGCTCTAGAAAGGACTCCCAGTTTCAATCACTTTTCTTGTCAGTTTCCTTTTCTTTCCAATATCAATGGAAGGATTTTTTTAAAAAGTATATTTACATATGTTTAATGTTCCTGAAATGTAATATTTAATGTTCTTGAAAAAAGTCAATTCCCCCAGCAAAAGTGCATTCGTTCACGCTGCCTGCCCTGTGCATGCGCTACTCCCTGTGCCTGAAGCACCCCTCCTTCCTATTTTGCTTATGTCCTACCAGCCCTTCCATGCATAGCTTGGCCAGTGTGTTATTTTCCTCTGAGCCCCTGGGCTGGGTGAGGCTTCCATGTCTCTTCCTAGGGCTCCTATGCAGGCTGTCATTTTCTGCCCCTGAACTCCACCTGACTGTGTCTGTATTGTGGACAAGCTCCTGTGTGTGGAGCTCTGTCAATGGGACCACTATCTTCTCCATCTCCATGTTCTCCATCCCCACCATGATGTGAGTGAGGGAATGAGGAAAGGAGGCTTTGCCCACCTGTTTCTGTGCCAGTCAGGTCTAAGAAAGAGCCACAGAGGCTCAAAAATGCAAATCAAATGTGTCTGCTTCAAATTAAGTCCATTTTCTGGTCTAGTGGGGGTAGAGCTGTTTCTTAGCCAATAAATATTAATAAGAAAAATAAACCAATCTTTTAGGCTTCTCTCCCCCAGCTGCCACCCCAGGGTTATAAATTATGTACTGCCTGAGTCTGTTTTGACAGCTGTGATGAAGCGGTTTTCAGATTCGAAGAGCATTTCTCCTGAAAGAATGCAGCATTGTGCATTTTCGATACAATCACCACCGCCTCGCCCTTGCCCTGCCCCCACCTTTTTCTTGCCTAGGAGGAAGATTTGACTAGAGTAGCTATTTTTCTACTCTGGGGCCTTTTCTGCCACCACTTTGCCAAACAGAAACTGTGATTTTTTTTAAGATTTATTTATTTATTTATTTATTTATTTATTTATTTATTTATTTTTACGAAGTCTCACTCTGTCGTGCCCAGGCTGGAGTGCAGTGGCTCAATCTCAGCTCACTGCAACCTCTGCCTCCTGGGTTCAAGCAATTCATCTGCCTTAGCCTCCTGAGTAGATGGGATTACAGGCTTGCACCACCACACCCAGCTAATTTTTGTATTTTTAGTAGAGACGGGATTTCATCATGTTGATCAGGCTGGTCTTGAACTCCTGATCTCAAGATCTGCCCTCTTCGGCCTCCCAAACCTTTTGCCCACTTTTTGGTATGGTTGTTTGTTTGTTTGTTTTCTTGTAAATTTGTTTATGTTTCTTTTAGATTCTGGATATTAGACCCTTGTCAGATGGGTAGATTGTAAAAATTTCCTTCTATTCTGTAGGTTGCCTGTTCACTTTCATGATAGTTTCTTTTCCTATGCAGAAACCCTTTAATTTAATTAAATCCCATTTGAGAAGGATGCGTTTGCTTCCCCTTCCGCCATGATTATAAGTGACCTGAGGCTTCCCCAGCCATGCTAATCTGTGAGTCAATTAAACCTCTTTCCTTTATAAATTACCCCATTTTGGGTATGTCTGTATTAGCAGCATAAGAACAGACTAATACACCTGGTATCCCAGCTTCCCCTTTAAAATTACCTCAATTTTCACTTCTATCATAGTGTCCATTTCAAGGCCAGGTCTAGTCACATGACTCTTCTGCTTGAAACCATTTCGTGTTTCTCTGATCATAAAGTCTAAAATTCTTTGCGTGGTTTATTTATAATATTAGGATAAGAGAGCAACTTGTCTTTCTAGCTTCATCTTCTAATAATCCTCTGGGTGGATGTTATACTTTAGCCACTCTGAATATCCTCTATTATGAGTTTAATTGTGTCCCCCACCAAAAGATATGTTGAAGTCCTGACTCCCAGCACCTCAGAAAGTGACTTTATTTCGAAATAGTGTCTCGATAGTGGTAATTAAGCAATAATGAAGTCATTAAATGGCCCCTAATCCAATATGACTGAAGTCCTTAGGAAAAGGGAAATCTAGACACAAGAATGAAGGGCACGTGAAGAGGAAGGCAGAGACTAGGGTGATGTGTTTAAGAGCCAGAGAACGCTGATGACTATCAGCAGACTCCAGAAGCTGGGAGAGAGGCCTGGAGCAGATTCCCTCTGGCAGCCCTCAGAAGGAAACAACTCTGCCAACACCTTAATTTTGGACTTCTAACCTCCAGAACTGGTGAGAAAATAAATACATTTTGTTTAAGGCACTCAAATTGTGGCCCTTCGTTATGGCAATCCTAGAAAACGAACACGTCTGCTTCCATGCTCCCACTTCTTTGTAGCAGCTTTCTCCTCTGCTTTGAGCGCCCTTTCTTCTAAAATTTCTAGTAAACTCCTACTTGACCTGAGTCCAAGTCTCTCCCTCTTTTTTGATAAACAGCTTTTCTGGAAGTGTTTTCTAGGACTTTTTCTAAACACCTTTTTAGAACACATGGGGACTGTCCTGTACAACCAAACGCCAACCAGCTCACTGTTTCCCGCCCCTACCTTGTTTTGTATATACGTGCTATTCACATACCTCATGACAGCAAGTCTCTTCTGGATAATGCTGCTTTGTCCTGAGTGCCTGTTTCTACTTCCCTCTGTGTGCCTTCTTGTACTGCAGAGCTAGGAACAAATCAAAATCTACCTCTCCTGGACTTCTTCGTCATCAAGTTCTGGATGCCACAGTTCTGGTTGCCAATTAGAACACAAGATTTGGAAGGCAGAGGGGAAGCAGAGGCTCCTGTTCTTCTATTTGGTGTTGTTGCTTTTTCTTGCACGAATGTGGAAAGGTGAGTATTTAGAGGCAGTTGAAGCTGCTGGACTCAGGCTGGGAAGTGTAAGATCAAGGCACTGGCAGATTCAATGTCTGACAAAGGTCTGCTCCCTGGTTCTTGTGTCCTCACATGGTTGAAGGGGACAAGGCAGTTCTCTGAGGCACTCACCCCATTCATAAGGGCTCCACCCTCATAACCTGATCACTTCCCAAAGGCCCTGCCATGATCACCCTGGAGGCTAGGATTTAACATAAATTTTTGGGGAGACATAAACATTCAGTTTATAGCAAAGTTGGAAGGTGTCTGGGGATTTTTGTAGCCATTGAGAGGCTTGAGCTCAGTGACTAAATTACTAAGTTTATGGTCAATTGGAAGTATGGTTATTTACCTATTCTCCACCCCTCCCTTCATACTGTTTCTACTCTAGGGATAAAGACAAGCAGTTTACCAGGGCAGTCTTTCTCCTATTGGTAATATCCAACATGGCTCCAGTTTCATATTGAGCAACAAATGACCCCAAAGTGTAATGATTTAAAATGATAGTTTCTTATGAGCTGTCATTTTTATGTGGATTAACAGGCCATAACTGAGTGACTCTTGCTTGGTCTTTTACATGGTTGAAGTCAGATGGCAGCTCGGGCTGGAGTCATCTGAAGACTCAGCTGGGCTTGACATCCAAGATGCATCTTCACTCATGTCTGGCACCTTTGTTAGGATGAATAAAGCACCTGGGGCCTGGCAGGGCCTCTCTCTTCATGTGGCTTCTCTACTTGGCTAGCTTGGGTCTTCTCTACTTGGCTAGCTTGGGTTTCTCCACATCATGACAGTCTTAAGGTGGTTAAACAACTTACATGGAATATTATTTCGCCAAGAATGAGTGTTTTTGGACCAAGCAAGGGATTACAATATTTCTTCTGGTCCAGCTTTGAAAGTCATGCAGTGTCACTTGCTCCACATTTATTGGTTGAAGTCACAGGACCAGCCCAGATTCAAGGGGCAAGAATTATGCAAGGGTGTGCATACGGGAGGCATAGTTCATTAGGACACACTGAGACACAAACTATGATAGCTCCCTGTGTATCCTCCTTAGCTGAGAACAGATTATCTTCTGTCCCTGGAAGTCTCTAATATGAGTTAGGAGGCTGGGCACGATGACTCACGCCTGTAATCCCAACACTTTGGGAGGCCAAGGCAGGCAGATCACTTGGAGTCAGGAGTTCAAGACCAGTCTGGGCAACATAGTGAAACCCTGTTACTACTAAAAATGCAAAAGTGAGCTGGGCATGGTGGCACATGCCTGTAGTCCCGGTTACTGGGGAGGCTGAGACATGAGAATTCCCTGAATCCAGGAGGCAGAGGTTACAGTGAGCCGAGATCACACCATTGCCTTCTAGGCTGGGTAATAGAGTGAGACTCTGTCTCAAAATATATATATATGAGTTAGGAAAGGGCATTAATTAAACTATTACTTTATTTTGGTCAATTTCCTACTATGAAATACATGCCCAGCTCTGATATCTAGATATTAAAAAGCTAGAGATAAGCCTAAAGAATGGCCTAAAACTTCTTCTCTAAAAAAATGTCACCTCAACAGACTGCTATACAACATGCTGTACCGATTTACTAATGGCCTGTGAGGGTGTATCACTACGTGATATTCAGAGTGCCTTTTGAAATGCAGAAAAGAGAACAGTTTCCAGATATTACCTGAAAACTTCAGGTTAAGAAGCACCAGAATAGATTATCTCATTTTAATGTAATGTTAACAATTAGCATTTTTATTACAGCCAAAAGAGCTCGTTAAAACAACCATGTAATTGAACTAAGATCTATTATACACATTTTATAGAAGAATAGATGGAGTTTTAGAGAAGGAGACTGATGTACCCAAAGGAACATATCTTTTGTGGGTGAGTGGAGGCTCAAATCTAAATGTGTGACTCAAAGTTCACTGTTCCTTTGACTACAGTAAAGACAGCAGGTATGTGTCACGCATGACCTTACTTGCTCTCCCATGTCTATGCAGATATTGCTAATCACTCAAGGGTGTTTATTCTGCTAAATTGCAACATTGGCTGGTAGTCCTTCTCAGCTCAGTGCCCTACCAATCACTTGAGGCTCAAGATAACATCTTTCCATCTTGGCATTCTACTATGTTGCCTGTCTGGAAGCTTCATGAATCCCACAATAGAAAGATTACTTCTCCTTTGATCTGAAGATTTTAAAACATAGGGAATATTCTCCATTCACTCACTCATTTATTTGTTTTGTAATTAAAAATAACTATGAATTATGCAGTCAAGTTCCTCACATTTGGGGAAATCATAGCAGTCACATCTGGAGTGCACTGGATGAGTCTTGCCCAGGAAAAACCACCTTTCTGACCAGGGTATCTCCCCTGCCAGGTAAGTATTATTCAGCCAATTCTAAGCTGCACATCTCCTGCCAATTCCCATGCACATTTTAACATTTCTGACTTGGGGATGTGTCTTGCAGTCAATGCGGTGGGTTTTTTTCCCCTCTTCTGAGTAATCTCTTTTGAATTGACGGTACATTGTTCAGTTGACAGCATGTGAGAATGGACAAAATATATCCATTCATGTATTTATGTATGTATTTGAGAAGTAAGTACTTGTATATAGCTACTGGGTACTAGGCAGTTAGTCCACATTAATGAACATGGCCCAGACTCAGTGTTCGAAGATAGGATTTCTCAGCCTAGGCATAATTGAGACTTGGGGCTAGAAAATAATATTTTTTTGGTGGGGCACTGTCCAGTGCATTATAGGATATTTAGCAGAATCCCTGGTCTACACGTATTGTTTCCAGGGGCACCTTCACCCCAATTATGACAACTAAAATGTACCAGACATTGCCAACCCTGGGATAGGGGGTGGGGGGCATAGGGAGGAGTGAGGAATCATCCCCAGGTGAGAACCGCTGCTCTAGAAGTTAGAGCAGCGGTTTTTTTTTTTGTCTATGTCTTATATCACTCATCCATGGAGTAGAGATTTTATTAAATATGTGTCAAAGCAACTTTATTTTTTACCCATGTACCTTGGGAATTGAATGATACCTACTATTTTTAGGGTACTTGGTATGCATTGGAAACAGAATTATGCCCTTAACTCGCTGAATTCAGATAATGAAATGCAGAGTGTCAGGAGGGATTATAGGTGGACTCCAGCAGCCCCTGTCTGAATTTAGACTCCTGGCTTGTGACTGCTAGCTGTTTGTTACCACAGGTAAGGCACTATCCTCCCTATGCCTCAATTTCTCCATCTATAAAATGGAAGTGCTATAAGAACTATACAATGAAAACATTAAAATATGTAGAACCATATAGGAGACATAAGAAATCTCATAAAGCAGTTATTATTAAAATCAATGATATTGGCATCATTATTTCACTTATCAAATGAGGACATCGAAATTAGGGAAGTAAAGAAAGTTGTCCAAGTTCATGCAAGCAGCTGAGTGGCAGAGATGAGATTCAAACACTGTTATGACTGATTAAAAAAACTGATGGTAAAACTCAGGAGCATGTAGCTCTCCTGGACAGGGCTCTGGCATCAGCAGGCAGCTGGAGTCTAGGCTAAGCTAGGCTTGTGCACACTGTCTTATTCTATCAGGGTCACTGAGGGTCATGGGTTAGAACACCCGGGGCGGCCCTGTGAAACAAGGTAATGGAAAAACACCATGGACTGTGACAAAAGTAAATGAGAAGCACACAGAAAGAAAGGTAGAAAATAACATATGGGAACCAATGTAGGAGACACGTACTGGCACGGAGCCGGGGCTTAGCAGGTGACTGAGGTCAACATTTCTTATCACAGACTTCTTTGTGCACTAGTTTGAGCCCTGCATGGCCTGAATGTTTGGAGAGTGCTGTTGGAGTTCGTTTCTCTCTGGTTGTGGTTCCCCTTCCTTCGGCTGTGCTGTGCTTTGTCACTTACAGGTTCATCGCTCTCACCTCCGTGAAGATGGCCCTGTCCTGGGCTTGGAGCCACTTACTGCTGGGGCCATGCTCTATTGTCTCCATGTCTCCAGAATGTAGTGCCTTGTGATGCTTGATTATTACTTACTGATAGAGAAACACATGATGGCATTTCATTCCAACAGAAATCCTCTGTCTCAAAGTCTCATTTCATAGTGAAGAAACTGAGGCAAATGAGCAAGGCACTTGAACCTGGTTAGTGAGCAGGGAGTCTGGGTCATCTGGCACAGACTCCCCTACTCTTTCCATAGCTATTTACACAGATAATAAATATGAATGAATGTGATGCACACATTCATTCACTCATTCATTCATCTAATGAAGTTATTGATCCTTGGTACATACCAAACATCTACTGAAATTCTTGACCCCATGTTGTCTGAGCCACTCAGTTTGGCAGTGGAGGCAGCTGTCCTGTGCTATTCATTGCTTCAGGAGATGTTCATTGGATACTTGCTCTGATCTAGGCAGAGATTAGTTGCTGGGGATCTGTGGAGAATCTAGACTTGGTCCTGCCCTCAAGAAGTTCCAGTTCAATGCTTGAGACAGACTGGATGGTAGTTATTTTATCTGACAGTCACTAAAATTTACACAAGGCAGAGTGTGGTGATTGCTTGTTGATTGCCTTTTGGATGTGCATCATGTTTCTTCAAGTGGATGGCAAGTGCTTTGCTGGTGAGGAATGTATCTTTTGCCCTTTTCATGTGCTGTATTAATGGCTGTTTAGGGCGTAGAACATCATAACTTGGTCAGGCCCAACTGATAGCCCTGCTAGGAACTCACCTGGGAGCTGAAGGAGGAAAGTGAATGGACTCAGGGTATGGTGTGGTCCATGTTAAGGAATGAAACTGACCAGATATTCAAATAGGTCTCAAGGAGTTTGGGGACGTCAGCTTGACCTCGGCTGAGTTTGACATCTGAAAGGTCCCAGGATGTCTGGAGGTTATCAGTTAACATGTTGGTTTCTTATTAACGCATAACAAACTTTTCCGAAACTCATATTCTTACAGCATTAATTGCTGTTAATGCACACATTCATTTAGAGGTCAGTCTGCTTTTTTCCTGTTTAGAGGTTTCCGGTTTAGAGGTCAGTCTGCTTTTTTCCTGTTCTCTGCTGGGCTCAAGCATGTATCTGCAATCAGCTGTGGCTCATGTCGGCAGCTCTGCTAATGCTATATGGGCCGGCTCATAGGGATCAGCTGGCTGTGGGCTGGGCTAGGGTGGCCTTGGCTTGAATAGGACTCTCCTTCCCACACAATCTCTCTCCTCCCACCAGGCTGGCCTTTTGAGGTCTGGCTCAGAATTGTCACAAGTTACTTTTGCTGCCTTCCATTGGCAAAGCAAGTTATAAGGCCAGCCCAGAATTGAGAGATGGGAAATAGATTCCACCACTTCATAGCAGGAACTGCAAAGTTTCGTCATAGAGAGTGTAGACACAGGGAGAGTTGGAGGGTTAGGGTGATTGTACAATCATTCGACCATAGGGACAGAGTAAGACAAGTCTTCTGGCAGATTCTGTACCTTGAGAAACTCCCTTATGTTTCTTCAGGTTTCTAGAAGCTGGGAGCATAAGCCTTAGGATTTGACCCCTGTGAGAAGAGGCCAGTCATGGGCCTCACAATTATTCCAGCCTTATGTAAATGTGGTGGGCTGCAGGACATAGCTCTAATTCTTATTAGAATTCAAGAAGGGCAGAAAGCCAACACAATAATCCGTTTAATCCCCTGGTCGGATGTGGCTGGATTTGTAGGGGCTGCAGCCATGCAGGCTGTCCAGACCTACCTCCTGCATGGTGAACTGAGGCAGCATGGTAACTCTGCTCCCAGTGGTAATGATAAGGTACTTCCTGCTGTGCTTAGGTGGATTCAGGGAGTGGTTGCAGCTGAAATTACATCTAAACTACCTCTGTACCTAGTGCTGAGCAGACTTGGGAAAAGGAGGATCCCATGAGGGTTAAGGTGTCTGTTAAGTGGAAATGGACAGGTGAATCCTAGCTCCCTCCTATGCTAGCTGTTGATCTTGGGTAGGTATCTTCACCTCTCTACACCTCGCTTTAGTGAGACTTAAATGAAACAACACACATAAATGTTTTGGGAGTTAAGGTGTCTGTCAAGTGGAAAGAGACAGGTGAATCCTAGCTCCCTCATATGCTAGCTGTTAACCTTGGGTAGGTGCCTTCACTCCTCTGCACCTCACAATAGTGAGACTTAAATGAAATAACACACGTAAATGTCTTGTGCAGTGTTTAGTAAAAGTAAGCATCCACAAAATATGATTTCATTTACAAACATTTTAGCTTTTGAGTCTTTAATGACTCTGGCATCAAAATGTTGTACTAAAAACAGCTCTAACTTTAGAGAAAGAAAAACCAACATGAAAGACTAACTCTGCTACCTGACTGATTTGTGTAAATGAGGTTAGCATTTAATTTTAGACTTTGGGGTAATAACTATGTTCCCATTCTAAATTAATCTTGCTTAATGCACATGGTCTGCGTGGGATTGAATTCACTGAGCCCCCAGTTAATCTAAGGGGCTTGTCTGACCTTTTCTCTTGCTACAATGATTAGTGCAGAGTTGTGCAAGTGCCCCAAACTGGGCCAATCAGATTTCTTGCTGAGATTTTGCCAGTGCAATCAAGAAAAACACCTTCCCTTTCTGTGGTCTCATGGGCTATAAGGACCACATAGACAAAGAGCTGCTGGGGCCAATCTTGACACTCTGGGGATGAAGACTGAGAATAAAGTTAGGCAGTGATGCAAAGCTGGGAGATTAAGAATGATCAAACCTTGATGCAATGGCTGAACCCCAGGATCTAGCTTTTCATGAGGTTAAAGCTACCCTTGGACTTCCTAGTTATGTGGACTATTTTTAATTTTTGGTTTAAGTTTGAATTGTTTTTCTATTTGTGGCAACTAAGTGATCCTAAATAATATGTCATGTAACTTCTTCGAGTCTCAGTGTTCTCATCCTTAAAATATGAGAAACTGACACCCATTTCTTAAGGTCGTTTGTGGATTAAGAGTCTTTTTTTCCAGGGCTAGCAGAGTGCCCAGGACTGGAAAGGCTGGACAGATTAATGAGGGCCTGGAATGCCATGTGAGTTGTTCTGGACTCTTTAATCACCAGTGCAATGCTATGGAAGTCTTTCTCTCTTGTTGGCAGTCGTAAATCCTCCAGTTTCTGTGACCCAGTGGTGGCTGAGAAAGCCCAAAGATTTGCCTATGTCAAGAGGAAGAAATAAAGCAGGGGAATGAGCTTTAAGGAGAGCAAATGGAATGAACAGCCCCTTTAGGTTACCAAGATGGCTATAATTCCTTGCTCTTTCCCTACATGCTTCTTGTTTATTAAACATTCATATTGACTTGAGTTTCTCAGGACTCTCCGTATCAGATGGCACTAAATTATGGTAACTGAATAGTCTGCTTTTATTTGCTGAATGGCCATTTGAGGGCTGATAGTACTTAAGAAGTTCTCTACTCAGGCTTGCTCTCTGCAAAGTCCACTGCCAAACACATAGCCACAATTTGTCCAGATACACATTTGTGTTCGGAGGTAGGAGAGTTTAGCAGATTCTTGGTTTTTTTTGTGTGTATTTCCAATGCTTAATTTTCATTTGACTTTATTTGAACAAGTATTTGGTGAGTATCTACTATGTACCAGGCGTGGTTCTCAGCACTCGAAAAAGAAAGATGAGTAACTATGGATGGCTCAGACCTTCTAAGGCATTTAAAATAGAGTCAAGTCAGAGAGAGAGTGGCTAGAAACTTTTTATAAAATTTATATTAAGAATGGTTA
Source organism: Saimiri boliviensis (assembly GCF_048565385.1). NCBI lineage: Eukaryota > Metazoa > Chordata > Mammalia > Primates > Cebidae > Saimiri > Saimiri boliviensis. The sequence goes on from NC_133463.1 coordinate 83,946,951, forward strand.
ACACTTGTTGATCATCCACTGTGGGGCAGACACTCTGCTAGGCACTGCATGCATTATCTCATGAAATTCTCACTGTCACTGTGGAAAATTCATATTTCCCTTGCATATTTGCAAAAATTTAGGTTATTCCCCTTGCATATATGCGAAAATTAGCTCAGAAGAATTGAGCTCACCTGTACAAAATGGTGCAGAGACTCCAAGTTTCTTTCAACATGTATTTTTCCTTCTTCTTCTGTTATCTTCACTGGTCATTAGAGAAATGCAAACCAAAACCACACTGAGATACCATCTTATGCCAGTTAGAATTGCAATCATTAAAAAATCAGGAGACAACAGATGCCGGAGAGGATGTGGAGAAATAAGAACACTTTTACACTGTTGGTGGGAGTGTAAATTAGTTCAACCATTGTGGAAGACAGTGTGGCGATTCCTCAAGGACCTAGAAATAGAAATTCCATTTGACCCAGCAATCCTATTACTGGGTATAACCCAAAGGATTATAAATAATTCTATTATAAAGACACATGCACACATATGTTCATTGTGGCACTGTTTGCAACAGCAAAGACCTGGAACCAACGCAAGTGCCCATCGGTGATAGACTGGATAAAGAAAATGTGGCACATATACATTGTGGAATACTATGCATCCATAAAAAAGGATGAGTTTATGTCCTTTTTAGGGACATTGGATGCATCTGAAAACCATCATTCTCAGCAAACTGACACAAAAATAGAAAACCAAACACTGCATGTTTTCACTCATAGGAGAGTGTTGAACAATGAGAACACATGGACACAGGGAGGGGAACATCACACACTGGGGTATGTTGGGGGGTTGGGGACTAGGAGAGGGATAGCAGGGTTGGGGAGGTTAGGGAGAGATAACATTGGGAGAAATGCCTGATGTACGTGACAGGAGGATGGAGAAAGCAAACCGCCATGGCGTGTGTGTACCTATGCAACAATCCTGCATGATCTGCACCTTTACCCCAGAACTTAAAGTACAATTAAAAAAAAAAAAAACATGGTTGAGATTTATAAGGGGAGAGGCTCTGTGAAAGGAGATAACTTGCCTGAGAGAAACATCTTTTTCATGTTCTCTACTTTCTCCTTCTTGCCTGGGACAAGGATGTGATAGCTGGAGTATCTCCAAATGTCTTAGTTCAGGAGGTGAGCTTCAGAATGGAAATCACGGGCGAAGAGTAATGGAGCAGAATGATAGAAAACTCTGAGCCCTTTACTACCATTGAGCCACCAGCAGAGCCTTGGATTGCCTACCCTAGACTTGTTTTAGTGAGAGAAAATTACCACTATCTCATTTACTGCACAATTTAGGTTTTTTGTTCCACACAGCCAAGTTACAGCTAGTTAAGTCTCACAGCTAGTAAGTAGCAGAGCTGGGATTTGAAATGAGGACTTTCATAGTTTAAAGCGCATTTCATTCACCACTGTGCTGTTCATTCACCTGGAGAACATCCATGCATGTGCCTTTGCATGCTCTCCACTGTGTTAGGTACTAAAGACGCTAAGATGAATAAAACCGTGTGACATTTTAGTTCTGACATACACTAGAGGCATGTAAGAGAGAGAATAACTACCTACCTTGGTGGCAAAAGTAATTGTAAAGTGGGCAACATCAGCAGAATTTTTTTTTTTTTTTGAGACAGAGTTTCACTCTTGTTGCCCATGCTGGAGTGCAGTGGTGCAATCTCGGCCCACTGCAACCTCCACCATCCAGATTCAAGTGATTCTCCTGCCTCAGCCTCTGGAGTAGCTGGGATTACAGGCACCCACCACCATGTCCACCTAATTTTTTCTATTTTTAGTAGAGACAGGGTTTCACCATGTTGGCCAGGGTGGTCTCAAACTCCTGACCTCAGGTGATCCACCCGCCTCAGCTTCCCAAAATGCAGGGATTACAGGAGTGAGCCACCGCACTCGGCCAGAAATTTTTAATATTTGGATTTACCAATAAAACGGAGAAATGGATATTATATTCAAAAGAACTAGATGACTCGGGGTTATGTTTAGGATTGAGAGCTGAACTTTCTAACAATTATAGCTGTCTCTTGACAGTTGACTTAAATGGCTTTGTAAGGGTATTGACCTTTGCCATGTAACAAAACATCCCATAATATAAGGATGTAAATAAACATTTTGTTTTCTTATGAAACTGGAGCTGGGCTTAGCTGAGCAGTTCTGATCTTGCCAGAATCTCCAAGATGCTCAATGATGGGATAAGAAGCTTGGTATCATTCTAGTGCTGTAGTATTCCTTGACAATCCTGGCATTAGAAACATAGTTTATCATTATATGTTCTTATTAATTAGCTCAAATTCTTTGATAAGCTCAAATTTCTTATTAATTTTCTCTGTTTTCTCATTGATCTATACCTAGCATTTGTCATAATGTACATAGGCCAGTGATTATAAATTATTGGGGAAGGAGAGAGATTCTGAATGGTGGAGTGATGGAAGAGGCATTTTGTAATGTATTAAAGTTTAAATAATGACTCAACATTTTTACCGTAAATGCATATCTTCACTGATGGTCTCCTCAAGTCTTGAATTAAACCATGGTATTTATGTATAAAATACTATTATCATTGTTCTTAATGTTGCTGAGATGTTATGAAATGATTCATGAATTTGAAGAATCTTATAACACAGAGAGCATAGAAGTGATTGATATGACCCCAGAAGTATCAGTCAGGGGAGCTACTGTGGTGCCTGAACTGTCTCTGTCAAGGTCGACTTCCAGCTGTTCCATGGGCGACAACCATTCTCCTTCTCCACCCACGGAACCCTCAGGTATCTAGTCACCAACACAGACAAGATCCTCTGGGGTATTGCTGAAGGCATGAGGGAGGCCAAAAGTGGGAGGAGAGGGCCTGGGAGAACATAGGCACAAACAGCTGTGTGAGATGAAGCCACAATTAAAAGGGGGACACGGCTTTGAGAGTGTGATCTTCAGGATAGAAGTGGGGTACCAAGTAGGCATTTGGTTCAAGAGAAGACCAAAACTTTGGGCTGTGCTTCTTGGCTTCTTATGTTCAGAGCCAATGGTGAGTGTATGTTGGGGGGTGGATGGTGTGGGGCAGGGGTCCCCAATTCCACTCCCCAACCCCTAGACTATGGGCCCATACCAATCTGTGGCCTGTTAAGAGCCAAGCTACATAACAGGAGCACTGTCACAATCAGCACCTCCTGTCAGATCAGCGGCAGCACTAGGTTCTCATAGGAGCGTGAACCCTATTGTGACCTGTGCACTTGAGTGATCTAGGTTGAGCAGTCCTTATGAAAATCTAATGCCTGATGATCTGAGGTGGAATAGTTTCATCCCCAAACCATCCCCCACCACCATCCACCATCCATGGAAAATTGTCTCCCAGGAAACTGGTCCCTGGTGCCAAAAAGTTTGGGAACTGCTGCTGTGGGGGAAGCAGGGTTGTGGAAGTTCCAGGCAGAGGAAACAGCAGACTTAAAGTGAAGCACTAAAGAAGTTCAATGTCACTAGAGAAAAGAGTGAAAAATGAGGGGCCCCAGGTCTCCAATCTCTGCAAAACCCAGAGTGACGCCAAGGTCCAGTACTTCCTCCCCCCTTGGAAGGCTCTGTCTTATAGACTGTGTCATTATCTTGGCACTGCTGGACTTGATAAACTGTCAGATTTTACATTCTTACAGGTTTGCTGAGACAGTGTCCATGAATAGATAAGGAGAGTATCACTGTTATTCCTAATTTCCAGTGAAGAAAGTGAAACTTGGAAGTGCAGGAGTCTTGGTAAAGGTGGCTCAGTAGGTAAGGGGAGGAGCTAGAACCTGAGCTGAAGTTTTTCCTTTTGACCCCTGTGGATCATTAGGCTCATGTGTGTGCATTTACATAAGCCCAAATCTGCTTAGATCTTGCAATCTCTGTCTTACAATCTCTGATTCTTCAAATATGTATTAAATGTCTAATGTATATCTCACAGGGGTACAGTCCTGAGAAAGAAAATGTCTCTACTGGCATGGAGCTACCCTTCCAGTCACAGAGAAAAATGATGGCCAAGTCATCAAACAAGCCGAACATTGTTTTCAATGGTGCTAAGTGCAAGGAAAAAGCAGAAAGCAAGATGGGGTCGAGGGGTTGGACAGTGAGGATCATGTGAGATTTCAGGAGGGTGGTCAAGGAGGGCATCTTTGGGGAGGGGACATGAGAGCAGGCTCTTCTTGCCGCTCTCTTCATTGCCCTGTCTGGTGGCAGGTCCAAGGTGTGCAGGGCCTGAAAATTCTACAACTGTGGTGGATGTCTCTGAGAAAAGTTATACAGAACTGTGAAGAGAAAATTCAATTTAAAATGAATATTCGTTTAGGATGAGAAAAGAAATAACAAATTCTATAAACTGAAAATCTACGGACAGGTGCAGTGGCTCACCCCTGTAATCTCAGCACTTTGGGAGACTGAGGTGGGTGAATCATAAAGTCAGGAGTTCAAGGCTAGCCTGGCCAACATGGTGAAAAGCTGTTTCTACTAAAAATACCAAAATTAGCCAAGCGCAGTGGCACGCATCTGTAATCCCAGCTACTTAGGAGGCTGAGGCAGGAGAATTGCTTGAACCCAGGAAATGGATGTTGCGCTGAGCCAAGATTGCACCTTTGCACTCCAGCCTGGGTGGCAGAGCAAGACTCCAAAAAAAAAAAAAAAAACCCTACAAAATCCAGAATAATCTCACCAAATCTGGAAAAATAGCTTAATTTTTTAAAATTAACTTTCAGGCACACCTCTATGACATGTTTTCCCTCAGGTGTTAGGTGCATTCTCAGCTGTTGCCTTGCCACATGTCAAGTTTGTAATAATCTCTAATGAGAGAAGAGAGAGTGGAGTCAGTTTTTTTTCTAGCATGGTGGATTAAATTAGCTTTGACCGATAGATAAGGGAAGTTATTTTCAGGATCCCAAGGCATTGTTGATCATGTTATGCAAAATTTTATCAACTTGGGGAAAACACTATCATATTTTTTATGTATATGAGTATCAGATTTAAGTTTTCTGGTATAATGACTAAATATTAAATCAGCTTTGAATTACTGATGCTCATTACTTGCTTGTCAATAATGTCCTCTTGTGGAAATGTATTTTGAGTTTTATAAGGCCTCCGTTGATGTCAGCATTTTCTTTCAAATCCGCCAGAGATTTGAATATCTTTCCAAAATGTTCACATGATTCACTCCTTCATGGACAATCTGAGAACCTATGCACTATTTCTACGAGGAGGATCACTCTTCTTTTTAATGAATTACCGCATTTAGTGTGATCTGAATATTGGATTTGTTATAATTTGCTTCTAAATGTCGGGATAATTTATATTGCTTTTTTTCACTTATATTTTAATTTTGTTTCCATTAATTTTTAATTGAATTTCTTCTCATCTCCTTAATATATAAATTTAAAGATAATAAAATAATGTAGCCTTCACACACATCCAATTCAGGAACCTGGAATTTCTTATTTGTTTTATGGAAACATTCCAGAATGCCTTCTCAAATTATAATTTAAATGGTATATTGGAGCTTTATCAACACTTTGAATAATTTTTTTTTATTTTTTTTTACAATTTGTTTGTGCTCAGCTTTCTCCTCTGAGCTTTAAAAAAATGTATCAATCTCCTTCAAACATTTTTAGCCCCACAGGCAAGTCTTAAATAGCTTCATAATGGCCAAGGCATTTTATCACCCCTAAGAGCTTTAAAGGAAGATCCAAGTTGGCACATGTGATGTACAGATAATGACACATCTACAATTCAAACCTGAAAATAAAACATTTAATGTAGCAGAATACCAAAGTCAACAACCTCAGCACTGTGGATGCAGCTTTTACTACTACAGGATTACACACTGTGCCATTTACAAATATTTTTAAAGAACACGTGAGGCCCTTTGTTCTCTGGAATAGCAGTGTTTTTGTGTGGCTGTCCATGAATGACATTCAAGAGCAGGCAGCAGCAGTAGTCCAAATGTTTCACTTTGTTGAATAAAGTCACAGATAAACAGTTGTCAGCAAAACACTTAAAAATTTCTCATAGGGTTTTCTCAGGAGTAGCACACAATATTTTCCACAGATCGGTGTTTGTTATATCCAATGCAGAATCTATAATAACGGAGTAGTATTCAGTGTTTGGTTCATTGGAAGTATCACTTAATGAAACACAGTTTACAACCGAAACAGCACCAAGCCCTTAGTCTTCAGAGAGGCCAGCCATGATCTCAGCAGTTTGGCCATTATTATGACTTTTAAACATCTGTTTCAGAAGCACCTTGAGTCCTTCTTATGTTCTGTTTGATTCTTTGTAAACATTACTGTGATTGCGATATTGGAAAAACCAGCGGTTTTTAGTGGAACAGATATAAATGAAAATACTGTTCATTGTAACAGGACATCACAAAAGATCACGGAACTTCTTCAAATTAATGAATTCTTCAAAGTGAAGCTGCTGTTGACCCTAGGGCCAGTTCTGTTGATTGTACAAATTGTGTTTTACTTTGCTCTTACTTTCATGTGTCTTCTTCTTTTGGTTTCTGTTTGAGAGTGTCCTGATTTTCACATTCTTTATTATCCCATCGGTTGTCATTTTATCTTTAGATTTTGGCCTATTATGCTTTGTTTCTTTCTCTTTCTATGACTTTAGCCATTGGAGCTTTATGAGTTTTTGACATCCTGAAGATGCTTCCAATCTTCGTTCACTGATGCATTTTTTTTTAGCTTCTCCTAAGATGCTTCCTTCACATCAAATTTAAATTTTGAGATGATCAATAATTCTGAAAATTTATACAATTCATCTGAAAGTAAGGCATGCATAAGAGCAACTGAAATGCTTTGAAACATTGCCCCTACACTAGACCCCACTTTATCCATGTTTTGCTTTCTGTGGTTTCAGTTACCTGAGGTCAACCACAGTCTGAAAATATTAAATGGAAAATTCCATAAATAAATAATTCATAAGTTTTAAATTACTTGCTGTTCTGAGTAACATCACAAAATCTCACACTGTCCAGCTCTGTCCCACTTGGGACATGAATCACCCCTTTGTGCAGCATATCTATGACGTAGACGCTACCTGCCCATTAGTCGCTTAGCAGCAGTCTTGGCTATCAGATTGACTGCTGCAGTCTCACAGTGCTTGTGTTCAAGTAACCCTTATTTTACTTTTATTGCAGTATATTGTTATAATTGTTCTATTAGTTATTGTTGTTCATCTCTGCCTGTGCTTAATTTGTGAATTAAACCTTATCCTAAGTACATATGTATAGGCAAAAGTGTAGTATACATGGGGTTTGGTTTCAGGCATCTGCAGGGGGTCTTAGAACATAATCCCCAATAGACAAGACGGGGACTGCTATACTTTGTATTGTGCTACTTAATTGTGTAATCCAATTTTTCTTACTCCACATGTATTGACTTCCTGATAAATGTGTAGGAAATTGTCAATTGTTTCTTCAGGCTGTTTTGCTGTGTTGCTGACAATTTTGTGTTCTCTTTCATCTGGAACCAGTAGACTTCCTCAGGACAAAATGCATTGGATATGTTAGATGCAAACCAATAGGCTGGGATGTAGAGAACATGTAACTTCTCACATAGACATATTTGCTTTCTTCTACTCTGTTGCAAATTTACACTCACAGAATCTGATAAATTCTATTTTGTGCAATTTCCATCATTAAAGAAAAACATGAAGAGTGCATTTATAATCATACCTGCTGAGTTTTGAGCATGTTACTGACAGGAGAGAACTTCCGTTTTGACGAAATCAATGCGAACCAAACATAATTGTACACGGTTGATGACTGGAAGAATTTTTCACGAACTGGTTTCTGGCTATGTACATTTCAGATCTCATTCCTCTGCCACTAGCCACATATGGCTAGTTCAGAGCACTGAAGTAGGGGGTCACAAACCCGGGTTAGGAATTGGGCCACACAGCAGGAGGTAAGTGGTGGGTGAGTTAACATTGCTGTCTGAGCTCTGCCCCCTGTCAGATCAGTGGCACCATTAGATTCTCATAAGAGCACAAACCCTATTGTGAATTGTTCACGCAAAGGATCTAGGTTGTGTGCTCCTTATGAGAATCTAATGTCTGATGACCTGAGGTGGAACAGTTTCATTCCAAAACCATCCCCCCATTATCCTGTTTTGAAAAATATTGTCTTCCACAAAACTGGTCCCTGGTGCCAAAAAGTTTGAGGACTGCTGTACTAAAGGACAGGTTTATATGATGCTGACTCTGCATCTTCACGTCTCTGGGGTGCAGGGTGAGTTGGCACACAGGGAGAGTAGAGACTTCTGGAAGCTCTTCCTATACCAGGATGGCTAGCTGTCGGAGCCCCCACCTGCACCCCGACTCAACAATGGATGACTAAGGTACACTGACACAGAAATATACCTTGCCAGTTTGGCTAAGTGTCCATGACTGCTTACAGACTCCCTGAAGAGTACTGCAAACAGTTGCAACTGCCAGTCCCCATCAGCCAGAGAGACTTGCATTTAGTTAGTAAAGTTGAATTGACAAAGCTTGAGTCTACACCACTAGAGGCTGAAGATTAAAGCACAGGTTCCAATGCCCAAAACAAACACCATTAATGGATAATATCCCTGGTCAACCTTCCTCAGAGAAGGCCATCTGGCTCAAAGCTTAGTTTTAAGACCACATGAGTAAATAGGTTAGTTAGGTAAACTCCCCCACATACCCTAGCAATTTGCTTTACTTATTATCTAAATGTGAGGGGGATTTAGGCTGCCTTCAGCCGAAACATCTACTGAAACTATGAAAAAACCCTTAGCCCTTCCAAAAAGGTCTGAGACCTTAGTCTTATAACTTTCCTTACTATTTTTCCTTTAATATTTTTGCTACTACCCTGAATGAATTCCCACATCTAGAAGTAATTTAACTCTAAATGGCAGTGCCTTGTGACAAGCGTTGCCTGTCTCTTCATGGCAGGAATCAAGGGCAGTAGTGCAAGTCACTGGAGCCACTGTCCATGAGTTCATGTCACAGCAGCACAAAAGCCTTTCCTAGGTGAGGAGCAGATAGAGACAGGAGAGCTCCACCCAAACCCAGTGCACTTGGACCTCCAGCCCCCATGTCTCTCCCTCCAGGAATCTAGGGCTGTGCAGCTTCTTCAGAAAGGTGTAAAGATGCAATCTCAGGAGGGAGGTGGTATGAAGGGTGGCCCTGCTGCTCTGTGGCACCTGAGCTCTGTCCCCTGGTCATCATCCCTGCCCTCTCCACAAACACACCAGAATTCACTCATACTAGTGGTTGACTTGGCTGTTCCCCAAAATTCACAACCAGGTAGGGTGGCTCACACCTCAAAGAACAGTAGCTTACAGGATATGAAGAGTAGCATATCACAAAGAAACACTAGACAACAGAAAAAGACAGCTTCTGAACCACAAACACCGGTGGTGAGGAGAGAGAGTAAAATGAGCGAGATAAGCCAGGCGCAGTGGCTCACACCTGTAATCCCAGCACTTTGGGAGGCTGAGGCAGGCGGACCACGAGGTCAAGAGATGGAGACGATCCTGGCCAACACGGTGAAACCACGTCTCTACTACAAATACAAAAATTAGCTGGGTGTGGTGGCATGTGCCTGTAGTCCCAGCTATTCGGGAGGCTGAGGCAGGAGAATTGCTTGAACCCAGGAGGTGGAGGTTGCAGTGAGCCGAGATCGTGCCACTGCACTCCAGCCTGGCACCTGGCAATGGATAGAGACTCTGTCTCAAAAAAATAAAAATAAAAAAAAAGCAAGACAAAAATACTTCAGGAGACAGGAGAAGCCATTAGTAAAGGGAAGTAATGTGTTAAAAATCATAAATAAAAGCCACATACTAAAGTAGAAATATTAAGTATAAATATCTATTGTGTTCTGGATTTAAGATTGCAGCTCATATAATCTCCTGGTTATGATGTCCAAAGAACTGCATTGATAAGGAACAGGGGAACTCAAAAGTGTGCATGAGTGAAGTTCCAGGCCAAAGGGTCTGCAGTATGGGCAGCCCTGGCTTCAACACACACCTGAGCTCTTTCGTTAAAACCCAGGACACTTTTCCTTCAGAAAATGGTAACGTTCTTAAGCCAACTGAGGTCAAGTCCTACAGTGCCTCCCCCAAGGCACTTCTGCAGCTCTTCCCATTTCCTGGCAGACAGATTGAGCCTAGATTGCTTAGTATAATGAGCTTCATCAAACACTGGGAAAACCAGTGAGGCTCATCATCCCTTCCATTTGAAAGTAAGAATTAAAAATAAGTTATATTCTTATTTTTAAGTTCACAGGTGTAAAAGATTATGTAGGGGCCTCAAATTGCTCCCATCCAGTAGGCATGCCTCTTTCCAATGATTTTCGACCCTCCTTCCACCCAGAGGTGAGTCAATATCTTCACGCCTTTGAAATCTGGCCTGACCTTGTAACTTGCTTTCACCAGCAGAGTGCAGTAGAAGGGGTGTGGAGCAAGTTCCAGAGCATACACCCATAAGGCCTTGTGATATCTATCTTGCCCTTCTGGGACTCTTCTTTAAGACCTCCAAGTGGCAAGGAGTTAGAATGAAAGACCAAATGGAGAGAGACCCAGTGATTGCAGCTGCCCTAGCTACCCCAGCTGCCCCTTCCTGCTTCTTTTGTACAGCCCTAGCAAATCCACAGCTGGCTGCAGCCACACACGTGAGCCAATGAGACCACAAGAACCACACAATCAATTGATTAGTCCCCATAACACATAAAACATCATTGCTTTAAGCCACTGTTTTAGGGAGGCTTGTTACACAGGAATTATCAGAGCCACAACCATTATTGCTTCCTAATCCCATCTAAATATGGTGGGCTATAGATTACTGACCCCTTTGTTCAGATGAGAAATTAAATCTCTGGCTGTTTATATGTAGTGTGGTGCAGTCACACTGGTGGGAAGTGGTGGGCTGCATGGGAGGGAGGGAGGAATTCGGACCAGCAGCCGTCCTGGGGGAGGTGAAGAGGGGTCGGGTGTGAGAGGATGCTGCCAGGTGATTGGTGTCATGAGGCTTTGTCTTCCCCTTCCTTTCTTAATATCCAAGACATTTTCTTGGCATAGAGGCCTTGAAGTGAGACAGATGAGGATTGGCTTTCTGTCTCTGCCCCTTAATTCCTGGCTGGAGGACCTTGATCAAATGACATAATTTCTCTGATGTCAGTCACTTTCTTTATAAAACGGCAGCCATAATGTTTTTTCACTTGGGTTTCCCACGATTTTATGGGATGACTTTTTTTTGTGTGATTACACACTGTGCCTCACACATTGATGCCCAATAAATGGTTTTTTACTCTCTTTTTCCACTAGCTTCCTTATACCTCTGTTTTCATTGCCTCTTCCAGAAAATGGGAAAATAGAGCCTAAGCTCACAACTATTTTTTGTCAAGATGAAATAAAATAATAATTATAACAAGGTATTTTATAATTTGTAGAATGATATTAGTATAAATCTTTGAGACCCAGGAACAAAGTAAGGTGATATTAGAGCACTGTGGTGAATGGTATGGGGATTTGGTGTCAGACAAGCCCAATCCAGAGGTCCAGTTTTACTGGCTATATAACATTGGGCCAGGTAAGAACCACTCTGTGCTTGCTTCCTCATATTAAACTTGCAGATAGTAATATGAACTAACTCAAATATTTGTCATTTAAGGATTAAACCAGATTAAAAACCTAAGTATTTAGCTTGGCATGTAGTAAATACTAACAATGCTGTTGTAGTGAAAATAACTAGTCCACTTCCTGTACTCTCATTCTTCCAGCCTCATCCCATAATGAGGATGGTAGAATTGAACTCCTGATTTTAATGGAAGAAAGAGACAATGACAAAAATTTCAGTTGGTACCTTGAACAGTATAGGGTGGATAGCTGGAATAGGTGGCTCTTTGCTTAGCACAGTGTTACAGATTTCCCTCTGGTTGCAATAATTCAAATCTTTCTGGTGTGAAAATGCATTCATTCTTTTCCTATAGTCTCATCCCATTACAGTGGCTCAACGTCCAGGGTTTTGTCATCTCATCAGGTCCAAGTGCAGATGAAGCTTCTCAGGTTCCATTCATTGATCACCTGTTTTTGGGTACTGCTCCTTTCTGTCTGAAGACCTATGAACTAGAGATAGGTTATCTACCCCACCTTGTAGCACATACACATATCAACAATTGATAGTTGAGAAGGTTTAAGATAATTGCCACAGATATTCTTATTCAAAAAAGGGGAAACCTAGAGGTATACAGGCATCACTGAACCACAGCAGTTCTGGAATTCACTGGGATGCCTGTTGCCTGTTCCTGGGTTGGCACTCAGCCCCACTCCTCGGGAGTTGTTCTTTATTCATCATAGCTTGATACTGGGCTTCTCAGACTTTAGAACTGTGAGCCAATAAATTTCTGTTTATTACAGATTACCCAGTCTGTGGTATTCTGTTATAGCAGTATAAAATGGTCTAAGACATAACTGATTGAAAAAAAAAATAGTGACATTTAAAAGGAATCAGGGAAGGGAAGAGTAAGTACTTTGTAAAGCAAGTATAATACTAGTACTGACTTCATAGTGTTATTACAAAGATTGAGATAATATTTATAAAATATCTGTAATGGAGTAAAGCTCAATAAATAATTGATTTATTTTATTTTAATTTTTGCTATGTCCAAAGTGTAGAGGGAAATGAAAACATAGTCCCTCCTACAGGATAACTCTAGAGAGAATTTATGCCATGATAAGAAGAAAAATTATGATATCCCTGGAAAGATCTCAGTGTCCTAACTGTCAAATGTTTTTTTATGCATAAAGTCCCCCAAAGTAGGCAGACTATAACTAAAATGTGGTGAGGGCCAGAACACCTAGACATTGCAGGGCTCCTATTTCTTTCACAAGTATGCGTGTGGATGGTACTGACTCTATCCAATCAACACTTAGGCTCTGCAAATGTGATGTACTTCTTTCTTCACTTGTGCTGGGATTTGCCAATTTCTAGTGAAATAAATGCTGATCTTCCTCAGAATGCAACTTACTTCACTCAGTAAACTGTGCTAGGCATAGTGATGAGACCCACATAGGAGAGTCAAACCAGAAATAAGTGTGCCTGCTGTGCACCTGTACTACGCAGCAGACTAGGAGTGTTTTAGAATAAAGGAGACACCGTGGGAGGCTTGGAGAGGAAAGTGATTCAGATTAGGAAGAAAGTTCTTGTGGAAGTTTCTAAGCTGCTTCCTACAGGAAGCCATCCTGGTGTTTAAATAATTCCTCCTCTGTGCTACTCTGCACCTTGTACCTATTTTCAGTTTAGACATTGCAGAGTGACACTAAACTGGGGCTGGAATTTGAATTCAGATCTGTTTGATATCAAATGCCATGGCCTTCTATAGTTCCATCGGAGACTCTGGCTGCTTTGTGTATCAGTATATTGCCTACTTGAAAAGCTATGTGCATAACGTTTGAGTTAATTAATAAATAATAGTGACTTCGAAGGTTACAAATAAATGTACCAGGGAAATCCAAACAAAAAGAAAGCAGAGGATGCAATATTAATATAAGAGAATGTAGACTTCATGGTAAAAATCATTACAGGAGGCAAAGAAGGCACTAAATAAACGTAAAGGATGACTTTGACAATAAGAATCAGGAACACCTCTGCGTCGCATAATACAGCACAACACCATTCACCTTCACAAAGCCAGACACGCAAGAGACATAGGGAAAAACAGAAACACACCAATAGCAGGAAATATCAACAAGAGAAAACCTACCTTGATTTATCTCAGTTCAGGATAAGTCAAGAGGAGAAAAGATACAAGATTACGGAAAAGCCAAACAAAACAACGAGGCAGTTCTCATTGATACATTAAACTTCATATGCTGAAAATTTTAAATGTTTCATGAAACAGTCACTAAAATTTAGCAAATACTAGTCTCAAAGGAAATGTCAACAAATTACAAATACAGATGTATTTGATAGCAATTACATACATCTAGACATGAACAAAATCAGAAAAAATATTGAGCCCTTGGAAGTTAAAAATACATGTCTCAAGTAACTATAGGTTCCAAAAAAATCTACAAACTCTAAGTAGAGAGTATCTGCAAAATGCTGCTAATGAAAACACTGCATATCAGACCTCATGGTTTACAGGAAAAATAGCAGTCAGAAGAAAATTCATAGTCTTCAATACATACCTCAACAAACAAAAATATATACAGATTTATAAATTAAACATAAAACCAAGAAATTAGAAAGAGATAATAGCAAAAACAACAATGACAAAGCTAGAGGAAAGTAGAAGAAAAAATAATAAAGACAAATGCAGAAAATTGATGATTTGGAAATTGTGAGAAGAGAAAAACTAATAGAAAAAAGAATGATTGTTGGAAACAAATATACTGAGAGAAAAAGTGATGGGATTATGTGGACATACACAATATCTTTAAAGGGAGAAGAATAACAACAGAAAGAGAAGAAATTAGAATCACAAAAGAATATGCTGCTTAAATCTGTGCAAATATAAAACTTAGACACAGTGCCATTGTTCCAGAGAAACACATATTCCCAAAGCTGATCTAGAAGACATGAAAAGCAATCTAAACAGGAAAATTTACATGAAAGAATAGAGAAAATTGTCAAAGGGCAACCTCCTCCACAAATAAAACATCAAATCTAAACGGTTTCATAGGGGATTTTTGCCAAAGATTGATATAACGGATAGTTTCATTGCTATTTAAACATCTCCATAGTACCAATAAAAAAGAAATTTCCAAATTCTTTGTATGTCATGTACATAGCATTGACCCTGAAACATTAAAAAATCACACAGAAATGAAATTATAGGAAGTCTCATTTGTGATAATAATACAAAGTTCTATATAAAATATTAAACAATTCAATAACATTTAAAAAGCTCAGCATGATTATGTGGTACTTATTCTAATAATTCAAGAATGCTGCATTACAAGACAATGTGTTTAAATCATCATACTTATATATCTGAGGAAAACATTCTTATGAGAATCTTCATAGATGCTGAATAGGCATCAGACAAAATTGAATATTTATTTTTGATTGAAAGCAGTTTAACAAAATGGGAATTTGCAAATATGTTCCTAACTTGGTAAATAATAGCTCTTTTGTCACAAAGGCAGTTGTAGTGTGAGTGAGGAAATACTGGAAATATTCCTACTAAGTTCAGGAGAAAGACAAGGATTCATATTTATCGTTCTTATAAGTTATCATTATAACTAGTTGTGTTGGTGAGATAAGGAAATTATATGTGCAAAAGTTTGAAATGAGGAGGAAAATCATTAATTAAAATGACAAGGTTAGGTACCTGAAAATTCAAGGCAATTAACTATAAGTGAATAAAAAAGTAAAATAATTTGATAAGATAAAATGGTTCAAAATTAATATATAGATATAAATACATAAATTGTGTGTGTGTATATATATATATATATATATATATATACACACACACACATGTATCTACTATATATAAGCTATTTCATTATGATATATGATGGAAGAAAATAAACAGTGAAATATGAACATCTAGCCCAGTCCACATCTCAGGAAATCCTTTTTGCTAGTTTCTCAGAAACCATGCCATCAGGAATCCAAAATGTTCTGTATTTCCAAGACCCAATTTCCCTTCAAATAAAACTCGGTGACTGCGTTCTTCTAGGCTTCAGGTCTGTGTGTGTGCAGCAGGAGAAATTCAGAGCCAGAAAGAGGCTCCCTACTTGTTAGGAAGCATGAGAGAACGTGAAAAGGGCTAGATCATGGAGGATTTCGATTGTCATGAGGACCTTGTGCTGAAGGCAACGAGCCAATTAGAGAACTAGGTGTCAGTATGGAGGTAGGGAGATCTATTCAGAGGCACCTATAGAAACAATCCAGTTGAGAGTTTTAAAAATACTGCTTGAGCCCAGGAGCTTGAGACCAGCCTGGGCAGCATAGTGAGACCCTATTTCTAAAGAAAATTAGTCAGACATGGTGGCTTGCACTTGTAGTCCTAGCTACTCTGGAAGTAAAGGTGGGAGGATTGCTTGAGGCCAGGAGTTCAACATTAGCCTGGCCATCACAGTAAGACTTTGTCTCTACAAAAATATTTTGTGTTTCAATATCAGGGCTCTGTGGTGTGTACATTTAGTCTAGATACTTAGTAGGCTGAGGAAGGAAGATTGAGTCCAAGAGTTTGACATTACAGTGAGTTATGATTGTGCCACTGCCATCTAGCCTGGGTAACAAGGCAAAGCTACCTTTCTTTAAAAAAAAATTGAAGAAAATATTTAAGAAGTGAAATTGGCTGGATTTGGGGTAATATTATAGTCTGTTTTGTCTATGGTGGGGCCAAATTGGTGCCGTGTCTACAATATTTGTTCTTCTGATAGTATCATTAGCATTCAGTGATTATTATTATTTTAGCAAATGACAGAAAGCAGAGACAAGTCTTTATATATTGATCGTTATAAAAATGCTTTACCTATCCCCCTCAGTAGCTACTCTCCTCATTTTTGTAGCTTTTACTGTTACTTGTAATTCACAATGAATGTCAGATATTGTCATAATTCTTTCTTATGGGGTATCTTCAATTTAAAGTCATTGGTGGAATAAAATAATGGGAGACAAAAAAATCAAGGGTGAAGTCCAAGGTAAAAACTGATATGATAGCTCTGGAATCAAATGTAGAAAATTTGACAAATTTCCACAAGTAGCTTCAGAGTATGTTCAGCTCAGTGTTATCAGTCCTTGCTTGCAAGGTGTGTTGGGGTGCTTGAAAGATAGTGTATGTTTTCTCATGTGCGTGGGACAACACAAGCCGATTTGAGAAATAAAGGAAAAGAAGCAATAGGTGCATCCTCATGGTTGTTTGCACAAACACATAAAAGTGCACTTTACATTTTTCAGTGATGTTTTATGACCTACTCATTGGCTTGTGAGCGTATTTTTGCCAAATGAGCCAGTCAAAACAGAAAACATGATTTAGAAACACACAGACAGAAGTTATTTTTTAGAAAGTTTTAGTAAACTGGAACATTAAAAAATTGTTCATTTGAGAAGCAGACTTTTGACAAAATTAGAAAGTCTTTTCAATAACTTTTAAAAATTTTTAAAACTCCAAACTTCTACTTATCTTTGACCAGAGCTTTGGAATCAACATGACGCTGGTGACGTAGTGTATCACCACTGACCTCTGCCACCTGGCTTAATTTCTCATTCAGCTTGGCTGGGTTATAAAATCTACCTAATGGAATCCCATCTCTGAAATTTCTAGTCATCCCTGCATTGCACAATGGATGCAGCTAATCATGTTTTAAAGAGACTAAATATTACAGTGACATAAAAAGGTTCATTATGTCTTAGTCAGAAATATTAAACATCTGTGACCTGGGAGAGGAATAAGGTAGAGATTAAGTTTGACGTTTGAGTGAAAACTGGGTGATAAAAACAATTAGGGCATTAATGGAGGAAGATTCTGTGCTTTTCAGTGTCATTGACCTTTCCAAGTCCACTGCCTCTCTTCGCCTGGTCTCTTTGATTACTAAGTCTCCTGAGAGGCGAAAAGAATAATTTAGGGGAATGGATGAAAATTCATTTAATTTCCTTAGCCAAGGAGGGCTGCTGCTCTGCCCCATTACCTGGGGGATGGTAGCTCCGCAGGCTTGTGTCCAAATCAGCGAGCCACTGAACCAACAGGATTCACACCTCTACTTCTTGAGATTATAAAGACAGAAGCATTTGGATGATCACTATGACTTTTAACCTCTAGCAATGCATTCACTCGAAGGAAATCGCAGACCAAGCTTGAGGGGTGGAGGAAGGAAGAGACATTCAAAGTCAAATGGAGCAGTTGCCAAACCTCATCCACCACTTGCTAGTTTCCTATATGGCTTGTGTACATTGCTTAACCTCTTTTTTAAAAAAAATATGTATATATTTTTATTGTACTTTAGGTTCTAGGGTACATGCGCAGATCATGCAGGATTGTTGCATAGGTACATACACAGAAATGTGGTTTGCTGCCTCCATTCCCATCACCTATATCTGGCATTTCTCCCCACATTATCCCTCCCAACCTCCCTCCTCACCGCTGTCTCTCCCCTAGTCCACCTCAACAGACTCCAGTGTGTGATGCTCCCCTCCCTGTATCCATATGTTCTCATTGTTCAACACTTGCCTATGAGAGAGTACATGCAGTGTTTGATTTTCTGTTCTTGTGTCAGTTTGCTGAGAATGATGGTTTCCAGATTCATCCACGTCACTACAAAGGACATGAACTCACCATTTTTATGGCTGCATAGTATTCCATAGTGTATATGTGCCATATTTTCCTTGTCCAGTCTATTATTATTGGGCATTTTGGTTGGTTCCAGGTCTTTGCTATTGTACACAGGGCTGCAATGAACATATGTGTGCATGTGTCTTTATAACAGAATGACTTATAGTCCTTTGGGTATATACCCAGTAATGGGATTGCTGGGTCAAATGGAATTCTATTTCTAGGTCCTTGAGGAATCACTACACTGTCTTCCACAATGGTTGAACTAATGTACATGCCCACCAACAGGGTAAAAGTGTTCCTATTTCTCCATATCCTCTCCAGCATCTGTTGTCTCCAGATTTTTTAATTATTGCCATTCTAACTGGCATGAGATGGTATCTCAGTGTGGTTTTGGTTTGCATTTCTCTAATGACCAGTGAAGATAACAGAAGAAGAAACTGGCAGCAACCCTTATAGTTCTGCAGCCCCTGCAGGTGATCCCAAGGAGATCAGGGTCTGGAGTGGACTTCCAGCAGTCCTACAGCAGAGGAACCTGATGGTTAGAAGGAAAACTAAAAAAAAACAGAAATAAATAACTTCAAAATCAACAAAAAGGATGTCCAGTCAGAGAACTCATCCAAAAGTCACCAACTACAAAGACCACAGGTAGATAGATCCACAAAGATGGGAAGAAACCAGGCAAAAAGGATAAAAACACTAAAAACCAGAACACCTCTCCTCCTCCAAGGAATCACACTCCTCACTAGCAAGGGAACAAAGCTGGATGGAGAATGAGTCTGATGAATTGACAGAAACAAGAAAGGATATCAGAGATTGAAGATCAACTCAATGAAATAAAATGGGAAAGGCAAGATTAGAAAAAAGAGTGAAAAGAAATGAACAAAGCCTCCAAAAAATATGGGAATATGTGGAAAGACCTAATCTATGTTTGGTAGGTGTACCTGAATGTGACGGAGAGAATGAATCCAAACTGGAAAACACTCTTCAGGATATTGTCCAAGAGAACTTTCTGAACCTAGCAAGGCAGGCCAATATTCAAGTTTGGGAAACACAGTGCACACCACAAAGATATTTCTCAAGAAGAGCAACCCCAAGGCATATAATCATCAGATTCACCAGTGTTGAAATGAAGGAAAAAATGCTAAGGGCAGCCAGAGAGAAAGGTCAGGTTACCCACAAAGGGAAGCCCATCAGACTCACAGTGGATCTCTCCGCAGAAACCCTACAAGCCAGAAGAGAGTGGGGGGGGTCAGTATTCAACATCCTTAAAGAGAAGAACTTTCAACCTAGAATTGCATATCCAGACAAACTGAGTTTCATAAGTGAAGGAATAGTAAAATCCTTTATGAGCAAGCAATTGCTGAGAGATTTCGTCACCACCAGGCCTGCCTTACAAGAGCTCCTGAAAGAAGCACTAAACATGGAAAGGAACAACCAGTACCAAGCACTCCAAAAATGTACCAAATGATAAAGACCACTGACACAATGAAGAAGCTGCTTAACCTCTTTGAGCCTCATCTCTCAGAGGGAGATAATAATACCAAGGGTTGTGAGATTAACAGAATATGTGATCAAGACATTTGAATAGTCTTGACACAGATGGCAATACAGCTAGATCTTTTCCCCTTTGCTTTCTAGATTCTGTGAAAATCTCCTTCTATACGAGGATATTCAATTACTCATTATCTTTCCTACTTGGTGCTGGCTCTGGGCCAGGCACAGGGCTTTGTGCTAGAGATTCAAAGATAATTAAAATGCATATTACCTTTAGTGGGTTCAAATTAAGTTGATCAGAGATTGGAGAGAAGAGGGACAAGTTCATAACTTTGATCTGATGATGAGTCAATTAATTTGCTCTATATTCTTGCTTTAAATAATTATAACAGTAATTGATATTTAATGAGCACCTTTTATATCCTAAGCACTTGTGATGGTTAATACTGAGTGTCAACTTGATTGGATTGAAGGGTGCAAAGTACTCTTCCTGGGTGTGTCTGTGAGGGTGTCGTCAAAGGAGATTAACATTTGAGTCGGTGGACTGGTAAAGGCAGACCCATCGTTAATCTGAGCGGGCCCTGGGTTAAGCTCTTCTCTTTGAATGAGGGCAATTCCAAGGGAAGGTTCAGCCTCTGGGCAATGGGTGCCTCAGCCCAGAGGACAGATAGAGGTAGAATATCATGACATGCATGACAATCAGTGTTCCTCAAAATGTTGCTTTTGGCCTCTTCTAGTCTCACTCTGTAAACTTTGACCGAGTGAACCAGCCTCCACAGATTCCATTACCTTCTAGTTCCCAGTGACTTGTTTCTCCAGCCTGGACATGTCTCCTGAGTCACCTGTGTGACATGCCACCTAATAACTCCAGTCATCAATAACCTCAACCTTGATATGTCATATTACTAATAATATAAAATTCATTATTGTTTTCCTCAAACACCAATTACCACCATTTCTTGAAGAGTTTGGAGACCTGGGTACCACTTGGACTACTTTCTGCACATCAATCCTCAAACATGAATGGTTCTTAATCCTAGAGGCTCTACCTCCTACATATGTTCTGTGGCTTTCAAAGTATTGTCATCCCGCCTGCCAGTGCCACTGACAACCTGGGCTCCTCTCTGTAATACTTGCCTTTCCTTAAGGGCTTCCTATGTCTCTGCAAATATTCTTATTTGCAATGTATCTTCACACTGCAGGAAGTGTGATGGTTTAAAAATGCTCAAGTCTGGAGGCCTTTATGTTAAGTGGAATAAGTCAAGCATAGAAAGACAAGTATCATGTTTTCTCACTCATACGTGGGAACTAAAAAAGTGGATCTTAGGCTGGATGCAGTGGCTCACTCCTGTAACCTCAGCACTTTGAGAGGCCAAGTGGGGTGGATCACTTCAGGCCAGGAGTTTGAGACCAGCCTGGCCAACATGGCGGCTCTCTACTATAAAATACTAAAATTAGCTCTCTACTACAAAATACAAAAATACAAAAATTAGTGTGATGATGCTTGCTTGTAATCCCAGCTGGGCGACTGAGGCACAAGAATCACTTGAACCTGAGAGGCAGAGGTTGCAGTAAGTTGAGATAGTGCTACTATACTCTAGTCTGGGTGACAGAGTGAGACTCCATCTCAAAGAAAAAAAAATGGGTCTCATGAAAATAGGAAACAGATTGGTGGTTGCCAGAGGCCAGAGGAGGGTACCGGAGTTGGGGGATGAAGGGGAACAAGATAATGTAAATACTTTTGTTATCACTGAACTGTATACTTAAAAATGGTAGACATTAACTTATATGTGTATTTTACCTCAGTATATTTTTTTAATGCTCAAGCCTGTTACCATTCACCGACTAATGTCATCTTCAGTTACTCCTTACTGTTACTGTTCATGTATTCACTCAACTACTAGCTACTGAATGCCTAGTGTCAGGCCCTGACTATGTGTGGGGGCTATGGTAATGACCACAGTGAAGCCACTAGCCTCGTTTGCTGTGGTCCACTGAGCAGAAAGAGATATGAAGCAAATGCATGCATCGTAGTATTGGTGGTAGAAGTAGATGAAGACAGGAGAGGTATGTCAGGGGTTGTTAATGCTCAGGAGAGTCAGATAGTAGGAGGCCCAGCTGGGTGTAGCCTTTTGGCCATGGAGGGATTTGGATTTTATGCTGAATGGGCTGGGAAGAGGTACAGGTTGGAGGCAGCAGAATGAAGTGATCTGACCTACATTAAAAGGACTCCTCTGGCTCCTATGTGAATAGGCTGTATGAGGACAAAGAAGGAGGGTGGGTGCCTCAGTATGAGGCTACTGCACTTGTCCAGGTGAGAGACAGAGGGGGTGGGGCAGAGGGCAAGCATCCTTGTCCCAGGTGCCCCTTTTCATACTGGCCTCACTTGAGCCATGCTCCTGGGCAGCAAGGGCCTCACAGGACGAAATAAAGGCAAAGCCAGTGCCTAGCTCAGAGCCTGTCTCATTGTTGGTGCACTGTAAATGCTTGTTGGATAAATGAGAAGCAATTTTAAAAGAGCAATGTGATACCATGCGATCTTTGATCAGGAAAGACCCTCTGCTTCAAGGTAGAATGTAACATTATGTTCATTGCAGCCCTATGTACAAGAGCAAAGACCTGGAACCAACCCAAATGCCCATCAATGATAGACTGGACAAAGAAAATGTG
Organism: Saimiri boliviensis; assembly: GCF_048565385.1. Taxonomy (NCBI): domain Eukaryota; kingdom Metazoa; phylum Chordata; class Mammalia; order Primates; family Cebidae; genus Saimiri; species Saimiri boliviensis. The sequence goes on from NC_133463.1 coordinate 83,969,424, forward strand.
GTAAATATACACCATGGAATACTACACAGCCATAAAAAATGATGAGTTCATGTCCTTTGTAGGGACTTGGATGAATCTGGAAACCATCATTCTCAGCAAACTGACACAAGAACAGAAAGCCAAACACCACTTGTTCTCACTCATAGGTGGGTGTTGAACAATGAGAACACCTGGACTCAGGGAGAGGAGCATCACACACTGGAGGCAGTTGGAGGGGGTAGGGGAGAGACAGTGGGGGGTGAGGAGGGTGGGGAGGGTGGGGAGGGATAACATGGGGGAAAATGCCAGATACAGTATGCATCTAAAGTTAAATAAACAAATTTTAAAAATTTTTTAAAAAAGAATATAAGGGTCTATCACAGCAGCCAATCAAAAAAGCCACTTCTTTCAAGAATATTTTGGTACTCTTCTTAAGCAGATGGGATTAAATAAGTTAACTTTCAGCAAATATTTGTACCTATGATAGCGGACAGAAACAGAGTTATGCAAATATTATCACCAGAAAAATAGCACTTTCCTACCCCACTTTTCCATATTCACAATTCCTGCTTTCTAAAACAATCATATTCTACTCTTGACTGTTTCTTCTGGTATCACTTCCCTTATTTCTAAACAAAATGCTGTTGCCACTTGTATTAGTCTGTTTTCACACTGCTAATAAAGACATACCTGAGACTGGGCAATTAACAACAACAACAACAAAAGAGGTTTAATGGACTTACAGTTCTGCATGGCTGTGGAGGCCTCACAACCATGGCAGAAGGCAAGGAGGAACAAGTCATGTCTTACATGGATGACAGCAGGTAAAGAGAGCTTGTGCAGGGAAAATCTTGTTTTTAAAGCCTTCAGTTCTTGTGAGACTTATTCATTGCTCCCATGATTCAATTACCTCCCACCAGATCACTCCCACAGCATGTGGGAATTTAAGATGAGATTTGGGTGGGGACACAGCCACACCATATTGCCACTATTTATTGATGTTTTAATTGTAGATATAATCTATTGACTTTATGGAACATGATGATCTAAACTCTCTTACACCCTCTCTACTCAGTTCTCTTTTTTCAACCCCTAGAAGGCATTATATCCCAATTTTAGTTAAATCATTCATTATGGATGACATGACTATGAAGCACTGTTCAAAGAATATTTACACAGCAATTAATGTATCTCCACTCTAAGTATTTTTTTTCCTGGAGTTATTAAATACCTCGTGTCTTTGTTTGCTTAGCTTTCTATGCACCTACTATTAAGTCATACCTAAACTCCCAAAAGATTGTAAATCACCTCTTTATTTTTTCAAGTGCATTGTATATTATTTTCCTTTTTCCCATAGCATGTGCTTCTCAGAGCCCTCTGGCTCTAGACTGCTCCTGTTCACTCTGCTTTGTTGATTCTGGATCTGCTCTACAGCTGCCATTCAGGACTTAACCCATCACCATGACATTCTTTTTGCCCTGCCTTAGTTTTAGGGACCTCATTTTTTTAAATCTCCATCAGTCAGCTATGACTGTAGTCTAGTCATAGAGTACCAGAAACCTGCAGACAGTGACCGAAATAAATAGTTTCCTTCCCACCTACCAAGAAGTCTGAAGTCAACAGTTTCTGCATTGGTTTAGCCAACTGAGGATGTCAGGGTCAGTGTCTCTGCAAACCTTTTGACCTTTCCTTCAGGATTGCAGAGTGGCTGTTCCAGCTCCAGCCATCAAAGTTACATACCAGTCAGAAAGAAGGTGGGGGTGTTGATGGTCCTGGCTGCATATATCTTCCTTGAGTAAAAAAGCAAAATAATTTTTAGTATTTTCCCCAGAAGACTTCTGCTTTAGCCTTGTTGGCCAGAACTGGTTACACAGCTGTGCCTCTCTAGGAGAGAGGCTGGGAAAGTGGAGGATCATGCTTGGCTGCAACCAATTGTGACCTATTGTTTGGGTTGGCAAGTTGCACTTTAAGCAAAACTGGGTTCTTTTTCAAGCAAACAGGAGGCTGGATATTGGATAGCCAATGATGAACAGCTCATTTCCTGTGGGTGCCCCTCTAAGGGACTCAGGTTTAAGTCCAACAGATCAGTTGTCCAGTGTTTGCTTCCCATTGTCTAAAAGTCAGCCGTCCCTCACATGCGCTGCTATCTCCTTCCTCATCTTTCTTGTCTTTATGGATTTACATTTAATGATTTTTTTTTTTTTTTTTGGTTGTCATCTTGCTGTGTTCTGAGAAGTGGCTGCTTTTGCTGAAAGTCCAGACTGTAATCTTGACTTGCTCTGGACTGTCAAAGCTTTCCTTTTGTCCCTCATTTTTAACAACACATTTTTCTAGACAGTTCTTTACACATTCCTAGAGGGCAGGGCAGCTTCCTGTTCAGCTTTTCGTCCCTTCCAGAACTTGGCTAAGTGTATTGCTTATCGTGGTGCAGAGGACATATTTTCTGAACTGAGACTCTTTTGGGAAACAAAATCTTATGTATTATTCAGGTCATCCATGTGACAGCTTCGGCGGTTTTCTTTTCTTCTCATTTCTGGCCTTTATAGAACTAAGGAATGGTGAATCATATTCTTCATGAGAAAGCAAGCAAAGTAGATGAAGCTCCTGGGGGCAGAGCTTCAGAGTCCAGAGCCAGGCTGAATTGTATTTTTAGTTGGAGGCTTCTGAGGTGGAGTATTGGCTAGAAGGAAGGAGGAGGGGAAGGTGAGCCCTAGCATCCGGAAGCATTCAGTGAAGCTGCAAAAGTGGGCTCTCGGTGAGGGGAGGGAGACAAACTTCGGAGGTTCATCCCGGGTGGAGCCTGAGATGCAGGAGAGGAACATGCTTCTCTTAACAGTGCTGCCACTGACTGTGTGAATGGTGGCCCACAGAAATAGAAAGACAATGGCTCTTCAAGAGTAACAAGGGGATTATCCTATCTGGATTCATCTGTTTGGGGCATTAGAATCTTGACTTTAAAAATCAGGTAGTCTCTATCCAACTTCAGCTCCCAGATATAAAAGCATGTGAAGTCTTCTTTTAACTCAGACTTGATGAAGACAACAGGGTTTATTGAAAGAATGACCATACCAGCACTGCTATGAGACAGGTCCAGGGCTCATTTCACAAGTGTGAGAAAGTAAGTGCAAGTTGGGATCTGCTATGTCTCTAGCCCCTTAGCTCTAATGTAACCAAGGAAGTGTTTTAGGAAAATGCGGTTTCAGACTCTCTCTTTAAAACAGATTTATTGATGTATAATTGATATACAGTGAATTGCACATATGAAGCAGTTGATGTTTCATTATGTGTCTACACCTACAAAACCATCACTGTAATCATCATGCTGGATGGTGAACAAATCCATCATGCCCCTTCATAATCTAATCTTTCCCTACCCTCTCCCCATCCCCAAGCAACCACTGATTGGCTTTATGCCACTATGCATTAGTTTATCTTTTCTAGTATTTATGTAAGTGGCATCATACAGTATGCATGCATTCTTGTGTATGTGGACTCTTTCATTTATTATGATTATTTCAAGATTTGTGTATGTTTAGTGTGTATCAATAGTTTATTATTTGATTGCTGAGTAGTATTTCATAATAAGGATACACTAGAAATTGTTTAACCATCTACCTGTCAATAAACATTCAGGTTCATTCCTAGCTTTTCTGTTCTGTTTCCCATGATAAATAAAGCTGCAGTGAACATTTGTGGATGTGATGTAGACCGAGTTATTTTTGTGTCTTTTACATTATTCTCCCCCCATAGTGGTAGGGATTGTCACTGAGTCTGTTTTCCCTGCCACTGTCCACACTGCAGAGTTTGCATTCTGCATCTTTACTAATGAATTGTTCTGAAAGCTTTTGCATCCCACAGATACAATCTGCACAGTGCTGGCTGTGGTGGAGTGACGCTGCAGCTTGTGGTCTAGCATGAGCTCCTGGGTCTGAGCCTGCATTCCATTTCACATCTGTCTTCAATATGGGCGTGGCCCTCTATTAGTTTGCCGAAGCACTGGGAGAAGGTATTTTTAAATTCTCTTGGTAGCAAGGGTCATCTGCTGGGATTCCACAACAAAATATGGCTCACCTCTTGACAGTTACAGATGCTAAGATGCTTTCTGTGCCACCTTAGTAAGTAACCTTTCAGCAACAATTCACTGGGAATGGCTTAGGGCCTCTGGTAGAGTCAGGATGGGTGATCACGCAGGCTGCACCAAGACATTAACCAAAACGTCTCATGTTTCCCTTTCAACCACAACAGGTTCAGATAAAGTTTTTGAGGACCAGCTTGGGTAAGTAACAAATAACAATGTGGATTCCTCTGTTATTGTCTTTTCCAACTTTCCAGTTCCAGTTCTTACAAGGAACCAAGAGCCTTTTTTTCCCCCTCTCAACTCCTCATGAGCATCATGGCTGTGTTGTTATTTTTATAATTTATAGCTTTCAATATTAGGCTTTTCCCACAAGACTGTGCAACATACAGGCCAGGTCTGTGTCTCTGTCGTTCTCTCTCTAGCTCTGGGGTTTATTATGTTTTGCTCAGTTAATATTTGTTGGCATAATGAAGAATGAAGGAGTCAGAGTCCTGTGCTCAGTCCCCAGCAGTGTGACTCAGTGAGTGTGCTCGCGCTGCATTTTCGTCTGTTCAGGCTGCGGGAACAAAATACTGTAAACTGGGTGGTTTATAAACAACAGACATTTCTTTTTCAGAGTTCTGATGTTGGAAAGTCCAAGATAAGGATTCTGGCATACTCAGTGTCTGGTGAGGGCCAATTTCCTGCTTCATAGACGGCACCCTCATGATGTGTCCTTGCATGGTGGAAGGGCTGAGGGTCTCTCTCAGGCCTTTTCTATGGGGGCACTAATCCTCTTCCCATGAGATTAGTGAGGGCTCCATTCTTATGGTTTAATTACCTACCCCCCCCCCCCCCCCCACGAAGCCTCCACTACCCAATGCTCTCACCTTGGATGTTAGGATTTCAATGTAGGAATTTTGGGGGAGACACAAACATTCTGACCATGGCACCTCCCATTACAAACTACCATAGGTGGCATCACTTACACCAGGGATTCCCAGCCCCTGGGCCACTGGGCCACAGACTGGTAATGGGGGTTGGTAGACCCTTGGTGTACCTGGTGCCAGTCCACAGCATGTTAGGAACTGGGCTGCACAGCAGGAGGTGAACAGCAGGCGAGTGAGTGAAGCTTCATCTGTAGTTACACCTGGTCCCCATTGCTTGCATGACTGCCTGAGCTCTGCCTCCTGTCAGTTCAGCAGTGGCATTAGATTCTCATAGGAGCATGAACCCTGTCGTGAATGGCTCATGCAAGGGATCTAGGTTGCATACTCCTTATGAGAATCTAATGCCCGATGATCTGCCACTGTCTCCTATCACCCCAGATGGAATTGTCTAGTTGCAGGAAAACAAGTTCAGGGCTCCAACTGATTCTACATTATGGCGAGTTGTGTAATTATTTTGTTATATATTACAATGTAATAATATAGAAATAAAGTGCACAATAAATATAATGTGCTTGAATCATCTGAACCTATCCCCTACCCCACCTTCTTTGGACATGGAAAAATTGTCTTCCATGAAATCAATCCCTGGTGCCAAAAAGGTTGGGGAAATGCTGACTTACACAACAGAAAATTATTTGCTAAGTTCTGAGGGCTGGAAGCCCAGAATCAAGGTTCTGGCAAAGTTATTAGCTTTTCCTCTTTCCTTGTCTCACTATTCCTTTCTTTTGCTTCTCGTGATCACCTTTTGAACTGTTTTTGCAAATTTATGTCTTCTTCTTTGCTCTTAAGGAAATCTAAAATAAGACACCACTGTTTTAGAAAAAGCTAAGCAGTTTCTCTTTTTGAGAGTTCTCATGGAGTTTTATCAACTATTTTGGATTGTACTTACTAATTATGGCACGCTTTGGTCATTGAACCTTTTAAAATTTATCATCTTGAAGGCATGTGCTATATGAACTACAAAAATGCTTTCATGTTAGTGTTGGTTTAACATCTAGAAATATCAGAGATTAGAGTATCATTTTAGATGCCAATTAAACATCATTCAGCATTGAAGACATATAGTCTTCTTGAAAAAACAGTAGCAAAGGGCACTGGGATTCACAAAAATATCATAACATTATGATCCATTGATAACACATACAATTTATAAACCTAAACTCACATGGCAAGCCAAGGCTTAATAACTGGCAAGTCTCGGTCATTATGTAATGACAGATCTTGCTGTGAGATACCTACTTTGATTTCTCATTTGAAGAAAAAATTGTGATGCTTACAGAACAATATAATTTTGATTTAGCTGATTTTTTGTTTCATTCTACTTTAATTTCCAGAATCCATGTGCAGAATGTGCAGGTTTGTTACATAGATATATTTATGCCATGGTGGTTTGCTGTACCTATTGACCCATCATCTAGGTTTTCTCCCCTTGACCCCCACCTCCCAACAGCCCCCAGTGTTTTTCCCATCCCTGTGTCCATGTGTTCTCATTTTTAAAGTCTCACTTATGAGTGAGAACATGCAGGGTTAGGTTTTCTCTTCCTGTGATAGTTTGCCAGGAGGATGGCTTCCAGCTTCATACATTTCCCTGCAAAGGACATGATCTCATTCCTTTTTATGGGTGCATAGCATTCCATGGTGTATATGTACCACATTTTCTTTATCTAGCCTATCATTGATGGACATTTGGGTTGGTTCCATGCGTTTTCTATTGTAAATAGTGCTGCAATAAACATACATGTGCATGTGTCTTTGTAGTAGAATGATTTCTGTTCCTTTGGGTATATACCTAGTGATGAGATTGCTGGGTCAAATGGTATTTCTGGTTCCAGATCCTTGAGGAATTGCCACACTGTTTTCCACAATGGTTGAACTAATTTCTACTCCCACCAACAGTGTAAAAGCATTTCTGCTTCTCCACAGCTTTGCCAGCATCTATTGTTTCTTGACTTTTTAGTAACCACCATTCTGACTGGCATGAGATGGTATCTCATGGTGGTTTTGATTTGCATTTCTCTAATAATCAGTTATGTTGAGTTTTTTTTCTTATGCTGGTTGACTATGTAAGTGTCTTCTTTTGAGAAGTGTTTGTTCATATCCTTTGCCCACTTTTTGATGGAGTTTTTTGTTTTGTCTTATAAATTTGTTTAATTTTCTTGTAGATTCTGGATATTAGACCTTTGTCAGATGGGTAGATTGCAAAAAATTTCTCCTATTCTTAGGTTGCCTCTTCACTCTGATTCTAGTTTCTTTTGCTGTGCAGAAGCTTATTTATTTATTTTTCAAGATGGAGTCTCACTCTGTTAGTCAGGCTGGAATGCCATGCTATGATCTTGGCTCACTGCAACCACTGCCTCCCAAATTCAGGTGATCCTCCTGCCTCGGCACCCCTAGTAGCTTGGATTACAGGCATGTGCCACCATGCCTGGCTAATTTTTGTATTTTTTTTTTAGTAGAGACTGGGTTTTGCCATGTTGGCAAGGCTGATCTCATGCTCCTAACCTCAGGTGATCCACCTGCCTTGGCCTCCCAAAGTGCTGGGATTACAAGAGTGAGCCACCATGCCCAGCCCAGAAGCTCTTTAGTTTAATTCAATCCCATTTGTCAAGTTTGACTTTTGTTGTAATTCTTTCAGCATTGTCATGAAGTCTTTGCCAATGCCTATCTCCTAAATGATATTGCCTAGATTTTCCTCTAGGGTTTTTATGGTTCAGAGTTTTACATTTAAGTCTTTAATCCATCTTGAGTTAATTTTTGTATAAGGTATAAGGGAGAGGTCTAGTTTCAGTTTTCTCCATATGGCTAGCCACTTTCCCCAGCACCGTTTATTGCATAGGAAATCCGTTCTCCATTGCTCGTTTTTGTCAGGTTTATAGAAGATTAGATGATGGTAGATGTATGGTGTTATTTCTGAGGTCTATGTTCTGTTCTATTGGTCTATATGTCTGTTTTGGTACCTGTACCATGCTGTTTTGGTTATTGTAGCCTTGTATTATAGTTTGAAATCAGGTAGCATGATGCCTCCAGCTTTGTTCTTTTTGCTTAGGATTGTCTTGGCTATATAGGCTATTCTTTGGTTCCATGTGAAGTTTAAAGTAGTTTTTTCTAATTCTGTGAAGAATGTCAATGGTAGTTTGGTAAGAATAGCAATGAATTTATAAGTTACTTTGGGTAGTATGGCCATTTTCATAATACTGATTCTTCCTATCCATGGTCATGGAATGTTCTACCATCTGTTTATGTCCTCTCTTATTTCCTTGAGCAGTGGTTTGCAGTTCCCCTTGAATAAGTCCTTAACATCTCCTTTTAGCTGTATTCCTAGGCATTTTATTCTCTTTGTTGCAATTGTGAATGGGAGTTCATTCATTATTTGGCTCTCCATTTTTGGTGTATAGGAATGCTTGTGATTTTTTACACATTTATTTTGTATCCTGAGATTCAGCTTAAGGATTTTTGGGGCTGAGATGATGATGTTTTCTAAATATACAATCATGTCATCTGCAAACAGACAATTTGACTTCCTCTCTTCCTACTTGAATACCCTTAATTTGTTTCTCTTGACTGATTGCCATACTCAGAACTTCCAATACTATGTTGAATAGGAGTGGTGAGAGAGATCATCCTTGTCTTGTACCAGTTTTTGAAGGAAATGTTTCCAGATTTTGCCCATTAAATATGATATTGAAGATAGGTTTGTCATAAATAGCTCTTATTATTTGGAGATATGTTTCATCTATATCTAGTTTATTGAGAGTTTTTAAAGTGAAGGGATATTGAATTTTATCGAAGTCTTCTTCTGCATCTATTGGATAATCATGTGGTTTTTGGCTTTGGTTCTGTTTATGTGTGATGGATTATGTTTATTAATTTGCATATGTTGAACCAGGCTTGCATCTCAGGGATGAAGCTGATTCATTAGTGGTGGATAAGTTTTTTGATATGTTACTGGATTTGGTTTGCTAGTATTTTGTTGAGGATTTTTGCATTGATTTTCATCAGCATTATTGGCCTGAAGTTTTCTTTTTTTGTTGTGTCTCTGCCAGCTTTAAGTTTCAGGATGATGCTGGCTTCATAAAATGTGTCAGGAGTCCCTCCTTTTCAATCATTTGGAGTAGTTTCAGAAGGAATGGTACCAGCTTCGATTTGTATCTCTGGTACAATTCAGCTGTGAATCTGTCTGGTTCTCGGCATTTTTTGGTCAGTAGGTTATTAATTACTGCTTCAGAACTTGTTATTGGTCTATTCAGGGTTTCGACTTCTTCCTGGTTTAGTCTTGGGAGGGTGTATATGTCCAGGAATTTATTACTTTCTTCTAGAGTTTCTAGTTTAATTTCATTGAGGTGTTTATAGCATTCTCTGATGGTAGTTTGTATGTCTGTGGCATCAGCGATGATAGCCCCTTTATCATTTTTAATATGTCTATTTGATTCTTTTCTCTTTTATTAGTCTAGCTAGTGGTCTATCTATTTAGTTAATTTAAAAAGAAAAAAAAATCAGCTCTTAGATTCATTGGCTTTTTTGGAGGTTTTTTTGTGTCTCTATCTCTTTCAATTCTGCTCCGATCTTAGTTATTTCTTGTCTTCTGCTACTTGTTTCTCTAGATCTTTTGTGATGTTAGGGTGTTGATCTGAGATCTCTCTAGCTTCAGATGTGGGCATTTACTGCTATAAATTTCCCTCTTAATAGTGCTTTAGTTGTGTCTCAGAGATTCTGGTACATTGTCTCTTTGTTCTCATTGGTTTCAACGATTTCAATTTCCATGTAATTGTGTGGTTTTGAATGAGTTTCTTAATCCTGATTTCTAATTTGATTGCACTGTGGTCTGAGAGACTGTTTGTTATTATTTCGGTTCTATTGTGCTTCCTGAGGAGTATTTTACTTCCAATTATGTGGTCAATTTCAGAATAAGTGCCATGTGACACTGAAAAGAATGTATACTCTGTTGATTTGGGGTGGAGGATTCTGTAGATTTCTGTTAGGTCCACTTGATCTAGAGCTGAGTTAAAGTCCTCAATATTCTTGTTAGGATATTGAGACAATACCCTGTCTCGTTGATCTGTCTGATATTGACAGTGGGGTGTTAAAGTCTCCCACTATTATTGTGTGGAAGTCTGTCTCTTTGTAGGTCTCTAAGAATTTGTTTTATGAATCTGAGTCCTCCTCTATTGGTTGCATATGTATTTCGGATAGTTAGCTCTTTTGTTGAATTGATCCTTTTACCATTATGTAATGCCCTTCTTTGTCTTTTTGGATCTTTGCTAGTTTACAGTCTGTTTTATCAGAGACTAGGACTGAAACCCTTGTTATTCTTTTTTTCTTTCCATTTGCTTGATAAGTTATGCTCCATCCCTTTATTTTGGGCCTATGTGTGTTTTTGCATGTGAGATGGGTCTCCTGAATATAGCACACTGATGGGTCTTGACTCTTTATCCAATTTGCCAGTCTGTGTTTTTTAATTGGAGCATTTGTAAATGTGTGAATTCGATCCTGTCATCATGATGCTATCTGGTTATTCTGCACACTAGTTGATGCAGTTTCTTCACAGTGTCATTGGCCTTTACATTTTGGTGTGTTTTTGCAGTGGCTGGTACTGGTTTTTCCTTTCCATATTTAGTGCTTCCTTCAGGAGCTCTTGCAAGGCATGCCTGGTGGTGGTGAAATCCCTCAACATTTAATTATCTAAAAAGGATTTTATTTCTCCCTTTCTTTGGAAGCTTAGTTTGGCTGGATATGAAATTCTGGTTTGAAATTTTTTTTCTTTAAGAATGTTGAAAATTGGCATTCCTCTCTTCTGGCTTGTAGGGTTTCTGCTGAGAGATCTGCTGTTAGTCTGATGGGTTTCCCTTTGCAGATGACCTGACCTTTCTATCTTGCTGCCCTTAACAATTTTTCCTTTATTTTGATCTTCGAGAATATAATGTTTGTGTGTCATGGGGTTGATCTTCTCATGGAGTATCTTTGTGTTCTCTGTATTTCCTGAATTTGAATATTGGCCTGGCCTGCCAGGTTGGGGAAGTTCTCCTGGATAATATCCTGAAATGTGTTTTCCAGTTTGTTTCCATTCTCCCCATCTCCTTCAGGTATTTCAATCAATGGTAAGTTCTGTCTTTCTTAATAGTCCAATATTTCTCTGAGTCTTTGTTTGTTCCCTTTCCTTCTTTTTACTCTGATCTTGTTTTCATGCCTTCTTTCAGCAAGGTGGTCTTCAAATTCTGATATTCTTTCTTCTGCCTGGTCAATTTGGCTATCAATACTTGTTTATGTTTTACGAAGTTCTCATGCTGTGTTTTTCACCTCCAACAGGTCATTTATGTTTCTCTCTAAACTGGTTATTCTAGTTAGCAGCTCTTCTATCCTGCTTCTTTGCATTGGGTTAGAACATGCTCCTTTAGCTTAGAAGAATTTGTTATTATCCACTTTCTGAAGCCTACTTCTGTCAATTCATCCATCTCATCCTCTGTCCAGTTCTGTGCCCTTGTGGAGAGGTGTTGTGATCATTTGGAGGAGAAGAGACACTCTGGCCTTTTGGGTTTTCAGTGTTTTTTCATTGATTCTTTCTCATCTTCATGAGTTTGTCTAGTTTTGATCTGTGACGCTGCTGACCCTTAGATGGGGTTTTTTTGGGAACTTTTTTTTGTTGTTGTTGATGCTGTTGTTGCTTTCTGTTCATTTGTTTTTCTTTCAATGGTCAGGTCTCTCTTCTGTGGGGCTGCTGTGGTTTTCTGGGGGTTCACTTCAGGCCCTATTTATCTGGTTTGCTCCTGCAAAACCAGATAATCTGTAGATACCACTCAAGGAAGCTGGAGAATAGCTAGATGGCTGCCTGCTCCTTCTTCTGGGATCTCTGACCTCAAAAGACACCAACCTGATGCCAGTAGGATCAGTCCTATATAGGGTGTCTGACAACACCTGTTGGAGGAGCTCACCCAGTTGGGTGGCACAGGAAACAGGACCCTTTTAATGAAGCACTTTGTCCCTTGGTGGAGGGGGTGCACTTCTCTGGGGGAAACCCATTCTTCTGGCCTGCCTGGATTCCTCAGAACTAGCAGGAGGAAAGGTCAAGTCTGCTGGTTCACACAGATTGTAGCCATCCCTCCCACTAGGAGATCAGACCCAGGGAGATCAGATTTCTGTCCCTGAGCCCCTAGCTGCAGTTGTTGGAGTTCCTGCAGGGAGGCCCTGCCCAACGAGGAGAAATGCCTCAGGGTCAGGCATGAAGGGGCACTCTGGCCATAGCCTGCCATAGCTGGTGTGTCGGGCTATGGGGGACACCTCTTGGGACCAAGCCATCCAGCCTCCCTGGTTCCCGTCACAAGGGAAAAAGTGGTCCCTGGAGCTATAGAGATGGCTGCTACCCTTCCCCTCCACAGGGAGCTTAGTGTGTTAGGCAGTTATCACTCTCAGTTCTGGTTGCTGCTACTCCTCCAAGGTGCTCAGATGGCTTAGACAGCAGGAAGCCACAGCCTTGGTGCTGGTCGCCCCTCCTCCCAGAAATTTGGCAGTCTTAAGCTGATTCTAGCTGAGAGCCCACTGGGAATCTGTGTGGCTCCAGATTTGGGACCCTTGGTCCTGGTGGCTTGGGTTCAGCAGTGGGATCCTCCAATCTGTGAGTTGCACAGTTCTATGGAAAAAGCATGGCTTTCCCGGCTGGGTAGCACTCTCACTCACTGCCCACCTTGGCTGGCAGTGGGCTCCCCCTGTGGCTCTCAGATGGGCCACAGAATCAAACTGCCCTTCCTTCCTTTCTGTGGGTCATGCCAGCCACCTAGTCAGTTCTGATGAGAGAACCTGGATACCTTGGTTGCCAGTGCAGGATTCACATGCTATGATGGTTCTTTTTGATGGAGCCTCTGATCACTGCTGCTTCTAGTCAGCCATCTTGGCCCTGCCCCTGAATTAGCTGATTTTATTTGTTAAAATGTTCTGTGTTTTATCACTTATTTTATCTTTGGGATGTTGGAATTATGTTGTAATGCTGGCTTGTGTGCATGTGTGTATTTTGTATGCAGTGAGAACTTGTTGCCTTCTCACAATTTGGGGCACTTTGTTCCCCCTCCAGATTCAGGTGTTTAGAAGAGTCCAATGATTCCAGTCTGTTTGAGACTTTGCCCAGACTTTATCAACTTGGCAACAGATGAGCAATGGTTGTTATATTTTAGATCAAGGGTTGTAAACATGGCCTGGGGCTGAAGGTAGCGGTTTTGCCTGTCATGCAGAAAAGGCTTGACTAAATGGATGCTCCTTGACTTACTATGGGGCTATGTCCCAATAAACTCAACATAACTTGAAAATAGTGTAAGTCAAAAATGCAATTAATACACTTAACCTACCAAACATGAAAATATTGTAAGTTAAAAATGCAGTTGATACACCTAACCTACCCAATATCATAGCTTAGCCTAACCCATTTTAAACATGCTCAGAACACAAAGATTATTTTATAATAAAATGTTGAATACTGTATGCAAATGGGCGTTTTGAAGACACGACAAAATGTGAAAACACTAAACACAATATCCAGAAAACACTGTCAACACAGCACACTGTGGAGTGTTGGCTGTTTACCTCGTGATCCTGTGGCTGGCTGGGAGCTGCAGCTCTGTCACTGCCCAGCACCATGAGACAGTATCATACCACATGCTGCTAGCCCAGGAAAAGGTCAAAATTCAAAGTGTGAAATACAGTTTCAACTGAATGAATATTGCTTTCAAACAAAATAATGAAATCACAAGTCAATCATTATAAGTCGAACCATTTTCTGTAGTCAGAATAAAGCCAGTGACCAAAGACAGCCAGAGACAGACAGGTAGACAGAAAGATGGAACACTATCATCGTGGTCTGAACTCATATAGATAGCTATGCCTGAGGCCAGCTTTGTACCAGGACTTGGCAGTTTCACGAGTCAATAATTTCCCTTTACTGCAACTTGCTAAGCCAGTTGGTCTTTGAATTCTATTGCTTCCTACCAAAATTCTTGCCTTAGAGTTTGTCATAATCTGAAATGTATGGTAAATATTGTACTTGGCTCAATGTTCCTCCTACTCCCATCCTGCTGCCCCTTATAGGAGGAGAGTATTTGTGACAGAGTCAGGTAGGCATGGGTTTGCAATCTGGTTTTAGCAAACATTATTGTCACAAACCGTTTGTGAGAGAAATGTCATGGTGTCAGGCAAGAAGTCATGTTCAGAGCCACTCAGACCTGGGATGGCTTCTGGTCAAGTCACTTTCTATCTTTGTGTTATTGAGTACATTTCATAATCTCTTTTAACTATTTTTCTTCAGTATAAAGTGGCAATTATGCCTCCTAACTTTTGGAGTTTCTTTGATAATCACAGATGACTTGCTTTGCAATCTTGATAAATAGTAGTTACTATTTTGACGATCTCTTCAGTTTTCCTTGTTCCTTAATAATCTTTTCTTAAATTTCTCCAGAGTGTTTTTCCTAAATTTGCAAAACAAATAGACAAATGAACCAAACAACAACAAAAACACTCAACCTTAAAATCTTTCACAGGTGATTGAAGATGCAGCAAATAGAGGTCACAAGGCAATTTGTTTTGGATATAACAGAATAGTTTCTGTTTTTGCATTCCCCCCCCAAAAAGGGCTAAATAGTGAAGTTTACATTCATTTACTTGTAAATTCATGGTCATAAAGAATCTAATAGGCCCTCTTGTTTGCAAGAGTTCTGTAGGTGGGCACTTCTTGTGGTCTTTTGCCTCCAAAGATAATGGGGAAAAAAGAAAAAAAAAAGTTTCTACCTTTCTTCTACCCCGACATTCTGTTGCTAATTTGCCACCGTATAAAAAGCAGATGTGAACACTCATCAAGAAATTGAAACAGCATTACTTGTGCACAAACTGTATGTCAGGTATTTTGTGTTGCTTTTTTCTTTTAACTTACCCCTAAAAACCTTGAGAGATGCAGGAAAAGCTTGAGAGGAACACCTTTCTTCCTGCAATGGCTTTTCAGCACCCTCTGTTGGTAAAGTTAACAATGGAAAAATATTTAAAGGGCCCAACTCCATTTTTTTGCAGGACTGTCACTGAAGGGTTAATTTGGAGCTGATTGGCAATACATTGATGAGTTGCATACTTGCAAAAGGAAATAAAATAAAATAACAAGAAGTTCCCAGTAAGGAGTAAAAGTTGGTACCATGAAAAGACACCTGAAAGCAATTTGATTTTAAAAGAAGAAAATGTCATATGAAGTGGTATAGAAAAAAAAAATGACTGAGATCATATTTTGGAAACATGAAATTAGAAATTTTAAAAGTGCATTTTAAAAATAAGGAATCATAGCTCAGTGGCATTAGAACTATAATCAACATTTCTGTGCCTCAGTTTACTTATTTGAATAAAAAAGTTGGTAATAATAGAACTTACTTCTCAGGGCTGTTGTCAGAGACTTCATGGTGTATTACACAAAATGGATTTTAGAGCAGTACCTGTATAAATGATCAATGTACTTTTTTCATTTTTAGAATGCCCAAATTAGTTAAGTACTTATTTTGTCTTATGAAAACATATTATAATAATGTATTCAATCATGTTATTGAAGATATATTTATTGAGCACCTACATATGCTTCTGTAGACATTCAGGGTAGGTCAATGACCAAATCAGGCAAAAACCCCTAATAGTCTAGCATGGAATTTATAAGCATTTATGACCTTATGAGGTGTGTCTTGCTTTTCTTCCCTCCTTCCCCTATCCCCTTTCCCTTCTACCTTATTTTTTGAGGCAGAGTCTTGCTCTGTTACACAAGCTGGAGTGTAGTGGCATAATCTGGGCCCACTTCAACCTCCATTTCCTGGGTTCAAGCAATTCTCCTGCCTTAGCCTCCTAAGTAGCTGGGATTACAGGCATGTTCCACCATGCCCGGCTAATTTTTTATATTTTTGGTAGAGATGGGGTTCTACCATGTTGGCCAAGCTGGTTTCAAACTCCTGACCTTAAGTAATCCACCCACCTTGGCCTCTCAAAGTGCTGGGATTACAGAAGTGGGCCACTGCACCCGGCTCCCTCTACTTTTTGAGTAAAGAGGAGGAGGAAACTCCAGAACAAAAACTGGCAAACCACAGACGGTACACCACACCCAGCCCACCACTTGGTTTTTGTAAATATAGATTTATAGGAACACACCCATGCACATTTATTTATGTATTGTTTATGGCTGCTTTCATGCTACAATAGCAAAATTGAGTGGTTGTGAGCAGGACAGAATGGCCCAGAAAGCTGAAAGTATTTACTACGTGGCACAGATTTCCTGTCCTTGCTCTAGAAGGTGGCAGAGCTCCACAGACAGAGGGAGCCTGAGTGGAGGGAGGAACGTTTCCCTCTCTCCCCACCATGCCCTGATCCATCCACATTAGACCACGTGAGTGAGAAAAGCACTTGTATTTAGGTTAAACCTCTGAGATCTCTGGCTGTTTGTTATGGTAGTTAGCTTACTCTTATTAATTTAAAGTGTCAAGCTTTCTAAGGGGATTGTCGATTTTACCCATGACCACGCTAATCCTTTAATATTCTTATTATTCTCTTTTGAAGTACCTGTTCAGTGTGTAGATTTTGTCTTTTTTACTTGATAATTGTCTATTCTAACTCATCAATAGATATCTTATGCTTTCAGCAATTCTCTGACATTACTTTTATTGAGTTCATGAAATGTTATGTCTTTGAAAGAGTTACAATTTCATTTTGTAAACAGCTCCCAATGTATTTGTATAACATTTGAAATACTTGACATTCATAGAATAATCAACAAGAAAAAGAGTTGATCATGGGAATAGAGTCTAGTTATATCAGGAACTCTTTTTTGTTTGTTTTGTATTATTTTGCTTTTTTTAAAGCTTATTTTTTGACTATTTTTGTGTTAGGTTCATTTTGTTTTTCTACTCAACTTTGTAACTGTGAAGAATAGATATCAAACTATTCAGATGGGGCCACTGTCAAAGAAACAAAGAGAGAGCTGAGAAAGAATTGACAGAGGACAAGACATTTGAGCTGACTATTCAAGGATTAATATGAGTTTACCGAGAGAGTGATTGTAGGATGAGTGGTTGTAAGCAGATATTAATGATATGTATAGGGCAAGCAATTTTAAGATGTAGAGTGTTGTCACTGGAAGCATTAGGTATATATGTATATATATATATTATATATATATAATATATATATAATATATATATATATATATATGTATACCTATATACATATATACATATGTAGGGCATGCAAAGGTTGGACAGGTAGTGAAGTAGTAGCAAGAATGTAAGGCTTTGAACACCTTTCTGTGAGTTTCATTGACTTTTTAATTTTTTTTTAGCAATAAGCCACTGATTTTAAAACTGTGAACTTGCCATTTCTGATTCCATGTCTCTGCTGTACCATCCATTCTAGTCTCTTAATAAAGTCATTCATAGACAGAAAACTCTTTAAGATTGGGTGAAACCCAGTTTGAAAACCACTGCAGAAGAGAATGGGATGTCATAGAGGCTTTGGACCAGTGAAGGGACACGAGAAAATCTGTGTTTCAGTTAGACCATGCTGGTGTCATGTGAGAATGGAGTGGAGAAGGAGAAACTAGAGCCAGAACATTTAGGAGAATGAAGTCAGTGTTCACTGCAGCTAAGTTCAGAACCAGTAATGACCCAGGCACCTTGTAAATATATATGGGTTGGAAAAAACCCATAACCATTTTAGGAGTAGGCAGAGCACCTATTACATATCTTATTTGAAGAGCAAGAGCTCTCTATTCCCTCTATTACTGTTTGTTACTCTAATGTCGTTGAGATGAAAGTTCATGGTATGTTTTGATGTTCTCATTTAGAGGCAAGAACATCTGGTTAAAGGGAGGGTTAAAGGAAGCTTGTGGATAAATGCTGCCAATTTTGGAGCATTCCTGCTGGGAAAGTGAAAAATCTGAGTTGATTCCTGGCTTTAAAGAGTAGAGTATGAACTAATGCAATGGTTTTTCCAGTTAAACCACATTCTATGAACAAACACTAATACCAAAGCCGAACAAACCAGGAGCTCAGTATCTTCCATGTCCAGTTGGGCAAAGGCTGTTAATATGATAACTTCATTGTTAGTAAGACATACCAATTTTAAACGCATATGGCCAGGGATTTCAGGATGATAAAAGTATAAAAGAAATAAAATGGAAGTACTAACAACTGTCATAGTTATTTGATACTGGAGCATTATTATTAACTGTTTTAAACAAAAACACCCACTATAGACCCAGGGATTTGCTTATGTTGCTTTTAATCTTTACAAGCACCTGCTTGGTTCAGTTGTTTTTTCTCTAGACATCCTCTAAGGTCAGTTTCATGTGTCACTTCCTCCCATGAAGCCTGCCCTGTCCCCTGTAGCAGTAGCTACTCTCCAGTCTCTGCTTTTAAAGGCTGTCCTCTGAGCACACTTCATCACATTTAGCACTTTGCTTGAGGTTCTTGTTGATTTGGGGTTGTTGCTACTTCCCCTTCTAGATGCTTCATTGATGACAGAATCTGTGTCTAAATCATTCCATCTTCATTTACCCTTGCATTCTTCAAGAAACCCCTATCATTCACCTCTATGGTAGGTGCAGGAGGTACAAAGT